>NC_058379.1:18775000-20025000 GCF_018350175.1 Felis catus | reverse complement strand
CAGGACCAGAAGGGCCAGGACCAGGCTGTCCATTGCTGTGTCAGCTATCATGGCAGCAGAAATGGCTGGCAGTGACTCACAGTGACACAGAAGGATGGGGGATGGGACACAACCCTCCTGTCACAGCCTGCCTCTCATTCCCACCTGCCCTCTGAGCAGCTGTTGGTTAGGCCTTAGGATCAGGTATTCTCCCTGGTCCTGGCCTGACCCTCCAGTGTGGGAGAATCCAGTAAGTTCTCTGTGCTCTGGTCTGTGTTTATCCTAATGAACAGAGTTGGGGGCTATTCTGACTATTTGGATTGTAATTGAGTATTATGGTTGATAGTAAAGATTTGGGGTTTCATTAAATATCACACGGGTCCCAGATATAATCACATGTTACTCAGGAGGGGAGACAGCTGTCCCAACAGCACAGTCCTGCAGAAACTCCTCCTCTCCTTGGATACAGGCAGCCTGCACGGGCCACAGGGGCCATGTGTACTCGCTTTCCTCGATGAGGCATCCCCACATCCGGAAGGACTGCCTGATGCTTCATGAAGACGGGACCAGGCCCCTGCTGCCCCAGACCCTTCCTTAGATTTTACACAAACTGTGGAGGAAGTGCAGCCGCCATCTTGGATCCCACCTGGGGACTTTCTCCTGGCACCACTGTCCTCCCACTGCCCCCAATCCCATCCCCTGCACCAGGCAGGTCCGACCCTTAGCTCAGGACTGACCCACAGGGACTCACACCCACCCCCAGGCTGACCCTGTGTGGTGGCTTTGCCTGCATTCTGGTCCCAGCTGTCGTTCTGAGGGAGGAGACCTTATCCAAGACATGAATAAGTTTTTTTCATAAATTGAATTTCTCTTCACAAATCTTTGACTTGTGGTTTTGAAATCAATTTTTAGAGCAATTTCATGAGGTCAAAACGACACATGAGGAATGTTTTAAGAGGGAAAGCAGATGCTTCCCCAGTTTCCACTCCTGGCTTGAATCAGAGCAATACCTTCATGGGAGTGGGGAGACACAGGACAGAGAATCATTTTCTCCTCACAAAAGCATCACAAGTGCAATTGGAATATTTCCTCTAAAATTTATTTATTACTTATTGATATGAGGAACTAAGTAAAAAGATAATTTTTGGTGGGATTCCCTATGACTGAAATGGTATTTCCAGGGAATTTTCAGGTTCAAGGATCATGAACGGGTCACTATAGAGTTATTCTCCAGAGATTCTCACCATAGGCTTTGTCAACATGACTTAATGGGCTGGCACGTCCCTAGTCCAGGTGGCCCCATGCCAAGTGTAGCAGCGCCCCCCATAGGCAGCTTCCAGATCTGAGAGGAAGAAGCTGTCTCCTTCAGGACCTGGAACATTCTGGCTGAAGTTGTTCCACATCCCCTCTCAGCCTGCGCAGCCTTCCTCACCTGGTGCAGGTGACTGCTGCTGCCTGGCACCTGCAGCCTCTGCTCTTCTCTCTGCCTCTCAGGGACTGGGGACCTGCAAGCCTCTCCCAGCTTCCCTTCCCTGTCAGGTGCACCCCTCCCTCATGTTCCTGTTCAGCTCAGCCAGTCTGTGGGGCGTTGGGGAAAACAGTGCTAGGTCATCCACGTGGGACAAAACAGGAGGACAGGACAAGCGACACGTGTAGCACCCTAGTCTCCCTGTGGCTTTTAGGTGTGTAAGCAGGGAGGAAAGGGACAATAATACTGCCCTGCTAATAACCACTGCCCTCAGCCCCCAGGTGACCTAGGAAGTTCCCAGGCACTGAGCACACTTGTGTCAAACCTGTTCCTACCTCAGCAGCCTCCTCCTGTTCGTGCCTAGCAGGTGGCCTTGAGAACTTGACTTATTACCTGGAAATTGCCTCTTACCACACCTGACCACACCCTCTGTGCCCAGAATGCTCACCTTAGGAGAAAACTCCATATAGTCCCTGAACTGGGTTGGGTTCCCAGGTCCTTCAGGTTTGTCCCGTTCTTTCAGATCCTATATCCCCCTGCCCGTGCCTACAGAGGGCATGACTGGGCTCCTCCCACACACATTCCACTGTGTGTTTCTCTTCCTGACTTTAGCAGGGCCAGAGTCCCCTCCTCAAGAGGGATCTATGTCTAGATCATGCAGAATTCCTACGATGCAATGTGAGTCAAACTAATGTGGGTCTGAATAAATGTCTGTCTCTGTTTTGGGGGCATTAGTGTCCAGGCACCCCACCACACATTAGCCCTGTATCTGCAGTTGACACCAAAAAGAGCCACCCTGAGTCCTGGGTCCCCCATGTGACACCACCTGTGTGACCTCCCACTACCTCAGAGACAGATGCAGGGATGCCTCAGTGAAACCTGTGCTCTCTTCCTCCAAAGGAGCCTGTTACATTTTCATGGGTAATCTAGGCCCCTCATGTAAGAATGCAAGGCGAGCTGGGGCACCTCGGTGGCTCAGCTGGTTGAGCATCCGACTTCAGGTCATGATCTCTAGATTCGTGAGTTCGAGCCCCACATCGGGCTCACTGCTGTCAGCCTGTCAGCACAGAGCCCGCTTTGGATCTTCTATCCCTCTCTCTCTCTGCTCCTCCCCTGCTCACACTCTCCTCGAAATAAATAAATATTAAAAAAAAAAAAAAGAATGTGAGGCAAGTAGAAGCCACGCATAGAAACCTCATTCCTCACTGTGGCAACAGTCCATGGAGCAGGAATCAGGACCTGAGCTGTAGGTTATGAATCTACACTTTACAAAGAAAGCCCCTGCAATCCAGCAGCCATTTGGAGTGGCCCCCGGGGGGCAGCAGAGATCACCTGCCAAAACCACACGTAGATCCGGCTCCTAACAGGCAAAGGGGTTTAGTAAGCAGGAACTTCGGGACAATTGTTCAATTATTTGCCATTGGTCTATAGTGTCATCCTTCACTCTCACGTTCAAATTCTTCAGGGTATGTGTGTGTTGGGTCCTGCTCATGAAGACACTGCCTATTTAACTAATACAGGTCCAGGCATTTTGTCTCCCACCAACCCATGCCCTAGCTCACCCTAATGAAACAAAATCCTGTCACTGCCCACAAACACCCATCCTCCCTAGGATCACACGTTTCCCCTCCCTCCCCTGTGCTGACAGACTCAGCTGCTCCTCCTTCCTGGAAGTTCCTCCCACCTGCCCCCTCACCTGTCCCTCCACTCACCTCCCTCAAGGAAGGGGGAGGGGACTGGAAAGTTCTGTTCTTCCCTATTCCCAGTGCCTGCAACAGTGATTTTCTCTGTAAGCTTTTTTCAACTGAACTTATACATTAAGATGTTTGCTACATGTTTTTCCAGCAACTGAAGACAACTTAATTATAGTAAACATTCCCTTGAGGAGTTACTAAACTTTAAAGCCCCCTCTCATTATTTTATACAACAATCATTTCTTTGGCCTCTGATCTGACACCAAAATGGGGATGCTGAGTCACAACCTCTATGACCCGCTGCAGGAGCTCATGGCTCAGAGCAGACATTTACAGCACCATGATGGTTTTGTAAACTCCATGTACTCTAGACAGAGGATGAATTTTATTTGGGTTCTGTGGCCAAAAGCTGTGATCTGGGATAGGACCCTATACCTGTGTGAGCCTTATAGCGTCACCTATAGAATGGGCTCAGAAAATACAGACTCCACCTTTGAGGTCTCAGTGGTCAGACCAGCCAAGGAGTAAACCCAGGACATTGAACTGGGAGGGAGATACCAGCCCCAGACTATGGGACAGGGCTGCCCCTCCCCTCTCTGTGTCCCTTAGGGCAGAGCCCTTCTCTGAAACCACAAAGCTCCACAACAGCAACCCCAGAGGCCCAGCTGATTTGCATAAGCAGCAGGTCTCTCCAGCAAGGGGATAAGAGATGTCTGGAAGGAACTTTGCCCAAGGTCTTGGTAGCAGGATCAGCGTGTCTCCACCATGGCCTGGACCCCTCTTCTCCTCAGTATCCTGGCTCACTGCACAGGTGAGAGGTGTAATCTCCACTTGTGCTCACTGGTTCTGTGTGAGCCCAAAGGGGATGGTGCTGACCAGAGAAAGGGGTGGAAAGAATCTTATTTGTTCAAAGGATCCTTCCCACCAGCCAGTCCCATAAGCTCCTGGGGCTAAGACTTATAAGAGAGGGTACCCTGGGGGTACAGAGAATCCCTGGGGCTCAATGCAGGCCAGGCAGCTTATGGGATTTCCCAGAAATGGGTCCTTCATCTTCTAGCCCAACCCATTTTTCTCTCTTGCAGGTTCCATGGCCTCCTACGTGCTGACCCAGCCCCCGTCGGTGTCAGTGAACCTGGGACAGACAGCCAGAATCACCTGTGGGGGAAACAACATTGGAAGTAAACATGCTTACTGGTACCAGCAGAAGCCAGGCCAGGCCCCCATGCTGGTCATTTACTATAGCAGCAACCGGCCCTCAGGGATCCCTGACCGATTCTCTGGCACCAACTCGGGGAACACGGCCACCCTGACCATCAGCGGGGCCCGGGCTGAGGACGAGGCTGACTATTACTGTCAGGTGTGGGATAACAGTGGTAATGCTCACAGTGACACAGGCAGATGGGGAAGTGAGACACAAACCCCTTCCCCATCTGTATCACACTCTTCTCCAGCCTCAGCAGTCTGACCCAGGTCCCCAGACCTCCTATCCACCCACGCTTCACGCAGCACCACCAGAGGATATATCAGGGTTGACCTGGGGGCTCTTGGGATTTTTTTTGAGCCTGAGTATGTTTGGGAACAGAGGACCTGAGTGGAAGGACAAACAGAAAGAAACATCCATCCGCTGCTCCTTACCCCTCCATGTCCATATGGCGGTCATGGGCCGTTCCTTCACCCAACTGACGAATATTAGAGGCCTGAATTTCTCAGCTCAGCTGAGCTCCAGAAGCCCTGCCACCATGACAGCTGGGGATTCTGAGTGGAGCACACTAGTGCATTATTCACTGTGGTGTCACCCCCCTCCTGGGCTCACACATGCACCCACCTCTGCCTGGAGCCCCTGACAGCTCACAGGGGTCCTCCTCACTGCGAAGTGCCCTTGGATCAGACAACTGCCTCCCCAGGTTTCTTCCCCTTCTCAGAGAGGTTCAGGTGCATGCTGGCCTGAGTGAATGAAGGCCCTGCCTCAGGTTCAGATGTCCTGAAGGTCTCAGCTTTAGAGCTCCCTGCAGGGATGGAGGCCTCATCTGATGTCTCACTGCACGTGGGTCACTTCTCCTTCTGCCCAGTCTGACCTTCCTCCTCCTTCCAGATCTCCTACACATGTACTTCTCCATCTCAGAGTCTGATTCCAGGAACCCAATCCAGGTTGGCCAGTATCCCTGACAGGGTCTTCAGGGACATGAAGAGGCTACTATATAAACACATAAAGCTCCAGTTTGTGCCCCAAATCCCCAATATATGTGTCAAAATCCCCAACAGATTAGATTGTTCCTCGTATTTTTAAACAATGAGAAAAGATGCAGACACACTAGGTGCTCTGGGTTCTGACAGACAGTTGAAGGGTCACATCTATCCTGATGGTGAATGAGGGACATTGGGGCAGTTGCCTCCTCCTACAAAGTGACCAGAAGATACACAACCATGGACTGAGACACAAAATGGGTGCAATTGCACTTCAACCCCCCAAATCTCGCACAACATTCTTTCTTCACACCCACCCTACCCCAGAATATAGACAGAAAACAATTCTGTGAAATACAGTTCAGTCTGTCGATGTTGACACATAATAAGCCACCACAGTCCAACCTCATCCACGTGAAATCCACCCAATCCAGGCAAACTACAATCTCCAAATAAAGAGAATATTGGCAGCCATGCTTCCACGTGATGTGACAAACTATCCAAACTATCCAATGAAAAATTACCAACATGTTCATCCTTTCCCAGGAGGATACAAAGTATACTACTGTCTGATGGTGGTATTTATTTTTGTCCCAGCTGAAATGATATCCTATAGCTTCATATTGAGACATAAAGTTAACTATTATGAACACATTGGATGTTAGATGATAATGAGATGACCCAGGAGAACAAAACAGAAACATAGGATTAATAGGTTTCCAAACATATTCATATCAACATAAGGAAGAAACACTTGTTCCTTCTATTGTCCTCATTTCTGCCACTACCCTGTGGTCAGAGTTTTATGTCTATAGTTACATCTTCACCACCCACTCCATATTCCCCTTCCCTCAGCAAACACCTGAGTTAGTCAGTTGGGTCCCTGCCAGTTGAGACGACCAAACCTCCATTCCGGAACATTCACCCATTATCAGACCTGTTGAATTGTATTGTGGTGAGTTGATGACTACAGTCACAGACCCAGGGAATATTAGGGGATCTCCTGAATCCATACATCCACCTACTTACCCTCATTGTGTAGTAGAAAATCCCTTACCCCTTGACAGTAGCCAAGAATCACCCTAGCCAGTACCCCCTACTTTTCCCAATGACTCACTGCCAGGCAGAGCCAAAGGGTTCATGGTGCACACTCAGCCAGCAGGGCCGTGCGATCAAGCAAAGCACAAAGTCCCAAGGATGACAAGGGAACATTTAGTTGATGGCTCACTGGGGATAACAGTGAGTGCTGCTACTTGCACTCCCACCCCAATTCCTAGACCCGTGAATCCCAACTAGGGGAGAAGCAATACCATATATGTCTAATACATGACAACTGAAAGTACATACAGAGTCCCAGAGGACATGGCGTGAACCCTGTGTGCTATTGCCACCACCCAGGTGGCAGCAGAGGTCACTTGCCTAGCCACCTGGTGATGGAGTGGGCCTGGTATCAGGGCTCCTAACATGGCAGGGGGAGCTAGTAACCATGACCTAAGATCTGAAGGAAAAGGTATCTTCCTTCTTAAGTATCATGCTTGACACTGATGTACAAAATCCTTTGGCTCCTTATTCCTCTGATCCAGATCTTGCAGTAATTATTTCTTAGGCACAGATCTGGGACTTCAATCTCCTACATACACCCCAGTGGTGTTAAGGCTCTCTTAAGTCTGCAAAGCCCCCAAGACGATGGGACAAGATGGAGGAACAGCATGGAAGTTTTTTGTGTGTTTGTGTGTGTGTGTGTGTGTGTGTGTGTGTGTGTGTGTCTCGTCCCTGAAATACAGCAAGATCAACACTAAACCACCCTGCAAACCTAGAAAATTGATTTGAGGATTAACACAACAATCTGCACAACCTGACCAGAGAACTTAGCAGGTACGTGGAACAAAGAGATGAACTGGGGGAGAAGCCATGGAGGGCAGGGGGCTGTTTTTGTTTGTGGAGAGGGAATGGAGGCGGGGGGTGGGGGAGAATACGGGAAAAGTATCCCCCCCCCCCCTGCAAAAGCAGCTGGAGAGAAAGTGGAAAAGTAGAAACAGCCGCAGGGACTGAACCAAAAAGGGAGAAAGGAGAGGGTTTAAATTCCACTAAGACTCTATAAACAGGGGGAGTGCAGAGGCTGAAACTCTGTAGCTCGATACCTGGTGGTGCTCTGGTGGGAAGGACGAATCCCCGGGAGCAGACTGAAGTCCAGGTGTCTTCGGGACACACGGGAGACGCAGTTCCCCTGCTGGGAGGGCTCCCCACAGGCAAAGATCCCAAAGGATCCTGAACAACAACCACATTCGCTGGTGCTGGAACAAGCTGGGTGAAGCCTGGTGACAGATTTGTGTTGTGATTTTCCATAATCTCTGAAAAGCTGCTGCTACACTATCTCGCGAAGTGTTTCTGGGGTGGGCTGGCACTCAGCCACAGTCTCTGGGCATCACCAGCAGCACGGTCCGCAAACATTCCTGGGTGCAGCCGGCACCTGGCCATTGCTCAGTGAGACCCTCCCCCAGAGGGTCTGAGTGGGTCAAAGCCACAGTCCCTCAGAAGCGAGGGGTCAGGAAACACAGCCGCATCTGAGATAAAACTCAGGAGGGAGGTACCGCCTGGCAACCTGACAGCTTGGTCACAGACAGTGTAAAAGCAGGGAGTGGACGGAAACCGGAGACAAAGGAAGGGTGCGCGACTGCCGATCAGGGAGAACAGAGTTCTAACACTACAGACTGGTAGATGGGTGACGCCATTTTTGCCTCTCCTGCGCATGCACATACACACACACACACAAGCGCCACAATAATCCACCCCAGTAAGCTAAGCAGCACCATCTAGTGGAGAATGGAGCCATTACACTAAGCCCCTCACCTGGGCCAACCTTGCTCTTCAGGAACACCACAAGTCTCTCCACCTGCTTAGTTTACAGACTATAAAGTGTTTCATAGTTTGACATCTAGGGAAAGACAAGGTGATTTCAATGGTATTTCAGTCTGTTCGCTGGTCCATCTATTCAATTTTCTTTTTTTTTTTCTTTTTCATTTCTTTTCTTTTTCTTGAATAGGGAAAGAGAAAAAAATGTATTTTTATTTTCAATTTTTATTAAAAATATTTTTTATTTTTTTCTACAATATTTTCTTACTTTTTTGTAAATTTTTCAAATTCTGTTTTACTTCCATCATTTCATTTTATTCTATTTCATTGTATTCATTTTCACAGGAAGTTCATGACCACTAAACTACCCTGCAAGAAATTTTAAGGGGGACTCTCTGAGGGAGAAAAGACAAGGAAACAAAAAAAGACCAAAAGCAACAAAGACTAGAAAGGACCAGAGAACACCACCAGAAACTCTAAATCTAAAAGAAACATAATGGCAATAAACTCATATCTTACAGTACTCACTCTAAATGTCAATGGATTAATGCTCCAATCAAAAGACATAGGGTAAAAGAATGGATAAGAAAACAAGACCCATCTATATGCTGTTTACAAGAGACCCACTTTAGACCTAAAGACACCTTCAGATTGAAAGTAAGGGGATGGAGAACCATCTATCATGCTATTGGTGGACAAAAGAAAGCCAGAATAGCCATACTTATATCAGACAATCCAGACTTTAAATTAAAGACTGTAACAAGAGATGAAGAAGGGCATTATCTCATAATTAAGGGGTCTATCCACCAAGAAGATCTAACAATTGTAAACATTTATGCTTCAAATGTGAAGGCGCTCAAACATATAAATCAATTAATCACAAACATAAACTCATTGATAATAATACCATAATAGTAAGGGACTTCAACACCCCACTTACAACAATGGACAGATCATCTAAACAGAAAATCAACAAGGAAACAATGGCTTTGAATGACACACTGGACCAGATGGACTTACCAGAAATATTCAGAACATTTCATCCTAAAGCAGCAGAATATACGTTCTTCTCCAGTACACATGGAACCTTCTCCAGTATACATCACATACTGGTACATAAATCAGCCCTCAACAAGTACAAAAAGATTGAGATCATACCGTGCAGATTTTCAGACCACAACGCTCTGAAACTAGAAGTCAGCCACAAGAAAAAATGTGGAAAGATAACAAATACTTGGAGACTAAAGACCATCCTACTGAGGAATGAATGGGCTAACCAAGAAGTTAAAGCGGAAATTAAAAAGTACATAGAAGCCAATGAAAATGATAACATCACAGCCCAAAACCTCTGGAACTCTGCAAAGGCAGTCATAAGAGGGACGTATATAGCAATCCAGGCCTTCCTAAAGAAGACAGAAAGATCACAGATACACAACCTAACCTTACACCTTAAAGAGCTGGAAAAAGAACAGCAAATAAAACCCCAAACCAGCAGAAGACAGGAAATAATTGAGATTAGAGCAAAAATCAATGCTATTGAAACAAACAAACAAAAAAAAACAAACAAACAAAAACAGTAGAATAGATCAATGAAACCAGAAGCTTGTTCTTTGAAAGAATTAACAACATTAATAAACCCCTAGCCAGTTTGATCAAAAAGAAAAAGGAAAGGACCCAAATAAATAAAACCAAGAATGAAAGAGGAGAGATCACAAGCAACATAGCAGAAATAAAAGCAATAATAAGAGAATATTATGAGCAATTATATGCCAATAAAATGGGAAATCTGGAAGAAATGGACAACTTCCTAGAAACATATACACTACCAAAACGGAAACAGGAAGAAATAGAAAAGTTGAACAGACCCATAACCAGTAAAGAAATTAAATTAGTAGTCAAAAATCTCCCAAAACACAAGCGTCCAGGGCCAGATGGCTTTCCAGGGGAATTCTACCAAACGTTTAAGGAAAAGTTAACACCTATTCTCTTGAAGCTGTTCCAAAAATAGAAATGGAAGGAAAACTTCCAAACTCTTTCTCTGAAGCCAGCATTACCTTGATTCCAAAACCAGACAAAGACGCCACTAAAAAGGAGAACTATAGACCAATTTCCCTAATGTACAAGGATGCAAAAATCCTCAACAAGATATTAGCCAGCCGGATCCAACAATACATTAAAAAAAATTATTGACCATGACCAAGTGGTATTTATACCTGGGATGTAGGGCTGGTTCAATATCCGCAAACTATCAATGTGATTCATCACATGAATAAAAGAAAGGACAAGAACCACATGATCCTCTCAACAGATGCAGAGGAAGCATTTGGCAAAATACAGCATCCTTTCTTGATAAAAACCCTCAAGAAAGTAGGGACAGAAGGATCATACCTGGAGATCATAAAAGCCATATAAGAAAGACCCAATGCTAATATCATTCTCAATGGGGAAAAACTGAGAGCTTTCCCCCTAAGGTCAGGAACAAGACAGGGATGTCCACTCTTGCCACTGCTATTCAACATAGTATTGGAAGTCTTAATCCCAGCAATCAGACAACACAAAGAAATAAAGGCATCCAAATCGGCAAGGAGGAAGGCAAACTTTCACTCCTTGCAGACAACATGATGCTCTATATGGAAAACCCAAAAGATTACACCCAAAAAACTGCTAGAACTGATCCGTGAATTCAGCAAAGTGGCAGGATATAAAATCAATGCATAGATATCGGTTGAATTCCTATACACCAACAATGAAGCAACAGAAAGAGAAATCAAGGAATGGATCCCATTTACAATTGCACCAAAAACCATAAAATACCTAGGAATAAATCTAACCAAAGAGGTGAAAAATCTACACACTGAAAACTATAGAAAGCTTGTGAAAATATTGAAGAAGACACAAAAAAAAAATGGAAAAAGATTCCATGCTCCTGGATAGGAAGAACAAATATTGTTAAAATGTCAATACTACCCAAAGCAGTCTTCATATTCAATGTAATACCTATCAAAATAACACCAGTATTCTTCACAGAGCTAGAACAAACAATCCTATGATTTGTATGGAACCAGAAAAGACCCTAAATAGCCAAAGCAGTCAGGGTGCCTGGGTGGTGCAGTCGGTTAAGCGTCCGACTTCAGCCAGGTCACGATCTCGCGGTCCGTGAGTTCAAGCCCCGCGTCAGGCTCTGGGCTGATGGCTCAGAGCCTGGAGCCTGTTTCCGATTCTGTGTCTCCCTCTCTCTGGCCCTCCCCCGTTCATGCTCTGTCTCTCTCTGTCTCAAAAATAAATAAACGTTGAAAAAAAAATTTTTTTTTAAATAAATAAATAAATAAATAGCCAAAGCAGTCTTGAAAAAAAAAAAAAACAAAAACAAAGGAAACATCACAATCCTGGACTTCAAGCTGTATTACAAAGCTGTAATCATCAAGACAGTATGGTACTGGCACAAAAACAGACACTCAGATCAGTGGAACAGAATAGAAAACCCAGAAATAGACCCACAAATGTATGGCCAACTAATCTTTGACAAAGCAGGAAAGAATATCCAATGGAATAAAGACAGTCTCTTTAGCAAGTGGTGCTGGGAAAAATGGACAGTGGCATGCAGAAGAATGAATGTGGACCACTTTCTTACAGCATACACAAAAATAAACTCAAAATGGATGAAAGACCTCAATGTAAGACAGGAAGCCCTCAAAATCCTAGAAGAGAAAGCAGGCAAAAAACCTCTTTGACCTTGGCCGCAGCAACTTCTTACTCAACATGTCTCCAGAGGCAAGGGAAACAAAAGCAAAAATGAACTTTTGGGACCTCAACAAAATAAAAAGCTTCTGCACAGCGAAGGAAACAATCAGCAAAACTAAAAGGCAGCCGACAGAATGGGAGAAGATATTTGCAAATGACATATCAGATAAAGGGTTAGTATACAAAATCTATAAAGAACTTATCAAACTCAACACCCCAAAATCAAATAATCCAGTGAAGAAATGGGAAAAATACATGAATAGATACTTCTGCAAAGAAGACATCCAGATGGCCAAATGACACATGAAAAAATGCTCAACATCACTCATCATCAGGGAAATATAAATCAATACCACAATGAGATACCACCTCACACCTGTCAGAATGGCTAACATTAACAACTCAGGCAACAACAGATGTTGGCGAGGATGCGGAGAAAGAGGATCTCTTTTGCATTGTTGGTGGGAATGCAAACTCGTGCATCCACTCTGCAAAATAGTATGGAGGTTCCTCAAAAAAGTAAAAATAGAACTACCCTACGACCCAGCAATTGCACTACTAGGTATTTATCCAAGGGATACAGGTATGCTGTTTCAAAGGGGCACATGCACCCCAATGTTTATAGCAGCACTGTCAACAATAACCAAAGTATGGAAAGAGCCAAAATGTCCATCGATGGATGGATGGATGGATAAAGAAGATGTGGTATATATATACAATGGAATATTACTCAGCAATCAAAAAGAATGAAATCTTGCCATTTGCAACTACATGAATAGAATTAAGGGTATTATGCTAAGCTAAATTAGTCAGAGAAAGACAAATATCATATGACTTCAGTCATGTGAGGGCTTTAAGATACAAAACAGATGAACATAAGGGAAGGGAAGCAAAATATAAAACATTTTATAAAAACAGGGAGGGGAACAAAACATAAGAGACTCTTAAATATAGAGAACAAACATAGGGTTGCTAGAGGGGTTTTGGAGGGGGATGGGCTAAATGGGTAGGGGCTTAAGGAATCTACTCCTGAAATCATTGTTGCACCATGTGCTAACTAACTTGGATGCAAATTAAAAAATAAATAAATTATAGAATGTAAAAAAAGTCTATAAAGCCCCCTCCCTCTGAGAACACACATTGTACCCCCCTCTTTGCTCTGAGAGCCTCCTGTCCTGACTTCGAAGAGAAGTTCCTCCTTTCCCCCCTAAACCGTCTCCAGGGGGCTGGTGCCAATTTTCTTTTCTTTTTCTTTTTCCATTCCAAGGACACAGCAGCTATTCAATAACCATTACTCAACCTCATACATTATATTAAATATTTTTATTACCTAATGCATTTTCCCTAGCAACTGAAGTCAAAATTATCATTTCAATTTCACATGAAGTATTCTTAGAATTCAGCCAATTTCATTCTCTTATACTCAAATCATATCTTTTGAGCACGTGATATGTCCCTGCCCCAGCCACACATTGGAGATTCTGAGACACAGCACTTACCACCTGTCCAAGAGCTCATGGCCAAGGGTAGACTCTTACAGCAGCTCCATGGACCTTTAACAACTCCACGTGCACCTGGCAAGGAGGAAATTTTATTCAGGTTCTGGCTCTCACAAACTGTGATCTGCAATAGAACGCTGCTCCTGCTTCAGGGTTTCCCTGGAGTAGGGGTGAGGAGGGTCACTGCACTGGGGCCTGGGAATGTCAGAGGAGACTCAGTGCGGAAATGCTATGGAGATGGAGCTAGAAGCGGACCAGCTCGAGGCCCCCACCACAACACAACGATGGATGAGACACTTGGAACTCCTGGATGATATTAACCACCTTCCTTCTGAGCCAGAATGGAGCAGAGGAAAGACTGGGAGCCCAAGACAATCTCAGTATCACCACCATGACTCTGGCCACCTTCATGACAGCACCCAGAACGATTCAGTGAGCACGATTTCAGGTTCCCTGAAAACACAGATAGACTGTCTCTCAGTGGCCAGAACAGCCCAGGATGTAGGCCAGGGCATAGACTGAATGGGGGCTACAGCCCCAGACTAGTGACTACCAGGAGGAGGATCCCCTGGGCTGGGGGTGGAGACTACAAGGGATACCTGTCCTCTCTCTGTGCCTTGGGGCTGAGCCCTTCCCCCTTCTCTGCAACCACAAAGCTCTTCAGCAACAGCTCCAGAGCCTCCATTGATTTGCATAACCAGCAGGAGTCTCCAGCAAGGGAAAAAGAGAGGCCTTAGGAGGAATTTTGCCCAGCCTTGGACCTTAGTAGCAGAATTGGGGCGCCTCCACCACGGCCTGGACCCCTCTCCTCGTCGGCCTCCTTTCTCACTGCACAGGTGCTGTGCCCAGGCTCACTGGGATCTGGGACAAGCTTGGCCCTGACTCTGAGCTCCTGCCCCAGTGGGGGACAGGATCTCTTCACCTTGCTGCAGGATGAGGGGCTAAAGGGGTGAAATCTCCCATTTTGCTCACTGGCCCTGTGTGAGCTCTAAGGGGCTGCACCTGCCCAGAGAAAGGGACTGGGAGTTTCTCATTTTTTCAAAGGTTTTATCCACCAGCCAGGCCCATGGGCCCCTGGGGCTGAGATTGATGGGTGGGGACAACTCTGGGGGCCAAGAAACCTCTGGAGTTCAGTCCAGGCCAGGAAGGCAGAGCCCCGTCAGCTGGAAACCCACCTCTCATAATCTCTCTTGCAGGTTCTGTGGCCTCCAATGAGCTGACTCGGCTCCTGTCAGTGTCAGTGGCCCTGGGACAGACGCCAGGATCACCTGTGGAGAAAACAACATTGTAAGGAAATATGTCCAATGGCACCAGCAGAAGTCAGGCCAGGCCCCCATCTATTATTGCAGCAACTGGCCCTCAGAGATCCCTGAGTGATTCTCTGGCTCCCAACTCAGGGAACATGGCCACCCTGACCACCAGTGGGGCCCAGGCCAAGGACGAGGCTATTTCTGTGCCACCTACCATGTCATTGGGAGCACCTGGCAATGACTCACAGTGACACAGACAGATGGGGAAGTGAGACACAAATGCTCCTGCCCTGGCCTGATGCTCATTCTCTCCATCCTCTGAACAGCCACAGGCCACGTCTTAGGGTCGGGTGTCCTCTCTGGTCTTGGCCCTGACCCTCAGGGTTGGAAAGACTTCCCCTCAGGGCCTTTGTTTACCACACTGAGAAATAGTAGGGGGTGGGGAGGTAGGGGGCCTGTTTTGAATCACAAAGACTGTGGCGCCCTGTGGGTCCAGAGGTCCCCCTACTGGCTGAACCTTGGCACAGCCTTGTCCCCTCTCCAGGCAAGTAGCTCCTCACTCCTCTCAGGAGTGACCTGAAAAGTCAAGATACTGGAAGGAAAATGCGCAGCTCCTAGCTGGCCCCTGATTCATGGGGGTCCTTCCACTTGTTGGTTTATGTGATCACCCTTCGCTGAGACCCAGGATCTTTATGCATCAGAGAAGAGCCTCCTTGATGGGAGGGGGCCCGGGCCTGCAGCTGAGCCCTCAGCACCATTGCCCACCCACCCTCCAAAAGAACCGAGGTTCACACTCCCTGCTCCTTTGTAAGTTTACATGTAAAGTTTTCACCAGAAGTTTGTAAAATGTTCACAGAGCTCTTGCACACATGTTGAGTGGAAGCAAATATCATATGATTGGATGCCCACTCTGTAACATTTAGAAATTTTTCAACTTTCTTTCCTCTTCTTGAACTCTGTTTTCATTCCACACCCCTTCCTGGATTTGATCTGCTTATATATTTTTATACCTGAAATACATACTGTCATACATCTCTATCCTAAAAATATGCACTAAATTTTTACATTCTAAAATTTAGTTTCATAGCCTGTGATCTTGAGTGTTAAATAGTTTTCTTCCAGTTGGCATCATAATTATTCATAGCAATATGTGAGCAACACAAAATAAACATATTAAAATTTTCATTTTTTGATTCATGGATCCATTGATAAATATGATGTTCCACTAGAATGAATCAGGGTCCTGTATCAATTCTGTCCTACCTTTCTTTTTTTTTTTTTTTTTTTTTTGAGAGAGAGAGAAAGAGAGAGAGAGAGAGAGGGAATGAGTCTCAAGGAGGATCCACACTCAGCATGGAGCCCAACACAGGGCTCCATCTCATGACCGTGAAATAGATCATGACCTGAGCCCAAATCAAGAATCAGAAGCTTTGGGCCCCTAGGTGGCTCAGTCAGCTAAGCATCTGACTTCAGCTCAGGTCGTGATCTCATGTTCATGAGTTTGAGCCCTACGCCGGGCTCTGTGTAGACAGCTCAGATCCTGGAGCCTACTTTAGATTCTGCATCTCCCTCTACCTGCCCTCCCCCTCTTGCACTCTGTCTCTCTGTCTCTCTCAAAAGTAAATAAACATTTTTAAAAAATTAAAAACAAAAAAAGAAACTTTATAGTTTCAATGTTATGTTTAAGACTATGATTTATCTTGGGGCACCTGAATGGCTCAGTCTGTTAAGCATCCGACTTCAGTTCAGGTCATGATCTCCCGGTTCGTGTATTCAAGCCCCGCGTCATCGGGCTCTGTGCTGACAGCTCAGAGCCTGGAGCCTGCTTCAGATCTGTGTCTTCCTTTCTCTCTGCCCCTCCCCTGCTCATGCTCTGTCTCTCCCTCTCTCAAAAATAAGTAAACATTTTTAAAAAATTTAAAAAAAAAAGAATTAGAAGCTTGACTGACTGAACCACCCAGGCATCCCCTGGCTTTCATTTTTGTATGAAGCTCAAAGAAACTTTGGTCTCATAAACAGAAGTTTTGTAATACAATTTCACTCACAGATCTGAGCTCCTTCCTAGTTATGTGCCAAAAATCATTAGTGGTTGATTGTCAAAAATTATTGTTTTCAATGATCTATCAGCTGGAAGCTCTATTTCATATTCTTTTAATTTTTTTTTGAAAGCAACGAGTTGGAAACCACCTGACTTCAAGAGGATTTGAACCAGTAGACAGTTTGATGCACCATCGGAATAGAATGAAGGGCTTATTGCTGCATCTGCTGGGAAAGGCACCTGCAAACAGCCCTGCCCTCATCTGTCAGCAACCTTGATGAAGAGAGCCACCTGGAGCTGAGCCATGGTCCTGCCCTGGGCAGCTGGCCTCTAAAGGCTGATCAACGTGAGGGCCTGAAGGCCCAGCCTCTCAACCCACCTGGGGAAACTGGGAAAGGCCATCTCAACAGCAAAGCTCCCCTATAGCTGATTCCTCCCTCTGCCCATCCTGCCTATCCTGCTTCCCACCCAACCCTTGCACAGGGGTTGGTCCCAATCACTCTCCCTGTAAACCTCCTGCAGTCTGGCTCCATCCCAGTATCAGCTTCTAGGGGAGAGAGGACCACCTGCACAGAGGTGTCACCTAGCCATCTGTCATCCACTTTCCCAGCTTCTGGGATATGCAACAAGAAACTTGAACAGAACTTACTAAGAGATCCCTTGTGTGTCATGTAATTTAAAAGATTGGGAAGAAATTGGGGGTGCCTGGGTAGCTCAGTTCAGCAGCCGACCTCAGCTCAGGTCATGTTCTCATCGTTTGTGAGTTCGAGCTGCATCGAGCTCTCTGCTGTCAGTGTGGAGCCCGCTTTGGAACTTCTGTCCCCCTCTCTCTCTCTGCCCCTCCCCAGCTCATGCTCTCTCTCTCAAAAATAAATAAATATTAACAATAATTTTTAAAAAATAAAAGATTGGGGAAAAGTAAAATATCTGTAATCATCGTGCAACTTTGCATCTTTACAAATTTTTTTGAAAAACATTATTTCCTCTTCTCATGTGTTTTAAACTATATTTTTTCCTCCAAAACTTGGGACTGCCGATTTGAATCATTCAATCTAGGGAAGAGTCCCACTGTTTAACCTAATTGGCAAAGCCAGTCCTCACTGTCCAAGGTACTATTCAGACGTACTTCTGTTAGAAACTGGCTCTAGTTGTCAACACAAGTAAACATCTGGATGGGTATTTCGGGGAATATTGTAAAATCACTGAAAAGCAAAGGATGTGTCTGGAGAAATGGTCAAACAATAAAGTGAGGTCGATTTTATGTGATTATCTATTTTATAACAACTTTTTTAAAACAAGGTAAGTCACTAGGCTATTCGCCATTATGGAACTAGCACACACAGTGCAGTAGCTACTATGGTATATGACACGTGTAGTTATACACAAATGTGAGGGTGTGTGGGCTTTTAGGAATAATGAAGTAAGAATCGAATGTAAATTACGTTAGTGTTGGTAGCCATCAGGGTGGAGCGCTTTGTATGAATGTAATAAAGGAGGCTGCACCACCCTCTCTAAGAATGTGCTTTGTCCCGCGAGGACCTGCCAGGAGGCTGTTCCCGGTGGAAGAGCTGAAGGAGCTGTGGCTGCTACAAAGCCACCACCTGCCACGCAGGTCCTCATGAAGGGAGTGTACCCCTCCCGGGTATCAATCCAAGACTTTGGAAAGGGCCTGGAAAATTGGGCTCCGCTATGCAAACATCAACCCACCTGGTCAGGTGAGGCTGGAACCACAGGGCTCTGGCCACGCCCACTCCAGAACCCCGCCCCCGACTTCCTCCACACACCGCCCCCCAAAAAATGTTCCCTGGAGTATCAAATACAGCCGGCACTAGTATGAGCAGAGTAAGCCACTGTCGTTACATGTAAAATTTAAGGGAGGACCCCAAAACTCGTCATCACAATAATATTTAATGCAATCTTTTTTCACATCGTAATGCAGAAAAATCCCGTAATAAATATAACATCAAAACTGTAAGTCAGTTCAGTATCCGCCCCCCCCCCCCCACTCCACACTGGAGTGACTCGCTTCACTCGCCTCACCCCAGGCCGTGGTTGCAAGGGTTAGGTGGGTGTCAGGGAAGATGTTGGACTAGAGTCCGGCCTCTGCATCCTCCCGCCTGCCACCACCACTGGAGCCTTTCCCGGGCCTCTGTCTGGCCAGCCCCTTCTGAGTTCCAGCCCTTTCTGAGGTTTAGCCTCCCTCTACTGCTGGTCTCTGCTGCCCCCTATTGGACTGTCCCCTCGGGACTGCACTCCAGGCGGCTGTATTGGGAGAGTTGGGGGTTAAAGCACTGAAAAGTTCCCAAGCTCCATCCTTCAGTTCCAGGCTGGCTCCACCTCATGTGCAAAAAAAAAAGCCTGGTCCTCTCAGGTCTATGGCTGGTACTGGTAAGTCCCAAGACACAGTCTTTACACCAAGTCGCTGTGTGTCTTAGGAAAGAAACTCTCCCTCTCTGTGCCTCAGTTTATCAGTCGAAGGAACTAGAAGGTCCCCACCAGGGTCATGAGTCTGTGACATCTACAGAAGCAGTAGAATTCTCTTTCCATTTGCTGGAGGAAAGCTGGAGTGTGAGGTGGGACTGCACCCCCAAGATCAACAAAGGAGTAGGGGTCTCCAGGGATCCTGGGGATCCCTCAGAGTGGGGCTCAGAAGCTGCAGAGCCAGACCCTGACTCCAAGAACTCTGAGAGATTCCAGAACCTCTGTCACATCCCCAGACAGATACTTTGTTACACACACACACACACACACACACACACACACACACACCCCATGCACAACTGTGAGATGAGAAGGCCCAGCTGGCTTGAGTTTGGGGATGGGGGGGTGGTGGACCAAGGTGCTCGAGAGACCTGGATTTAGGCAGTCTCTGGGGCTTGTGGAGTACAGAGTGGGCAGGAGACTGGTCAGCAGGAGACAGGGGCACCCTCTGACATGGGAAGCAGGACAGAAGTGATTGGACAAGGACACACCCTGACACTCCATGGGAGAAGGGCTGGGGCAGGGCACAGAGGAGCCAGGGACCCTCAGCAGGGGGTCTACCAAGGGGGCAGATGGACCTGGACTCCTCTGGCCCAGCCTGAATCCAGCCCTTGGCGTATCTCAATCCAGGAAGGAGGTGAGGGGCAGGCCTGGGTGGGTCAGAGCTGCAGCTGCACCATCTGGGAAGACCCAGCCCATCCTTCAAGTGTCCCCAGGAAACAACCAGACCCAGATTTCTGACTGAAGCCACCACAAGAGGATGTGGTTTATGGCAGTGGCAGCCCAGAGGCTGTGGCAGGTGCAGGGGTGGGGGAAAAGAGGCACAGCTGGAGATGCTGCCTTTAGGGAGAGCCCCTTCTTCCCAAGACCTGGGGCTGTCCCCCAGAGAACCACAGCTTCTGGGCCCTGGGTAGTAGGTGAGTGTCACACCCAGACAGGGGTGCCAGGAGGGAACAGCTTTGGTCTGGACTCCTAGGGCACATGCCACTCCAGCCCCCATGGTACCAGGAACCCAAGGTCAGAGGCAGGTGTGGGCCTCATCCCATGGATAGGATGATTTCCTGCCAAATGTAGCAGGAAAGTTAAGGAGTGCCTGACTCAAAACATGGGACACACAACTCTTAAAGGGACCTCCCAGGAAAGTCACTTTGGCAGGCCTGGGAGGCCTCATTTAGGGCTGCTGAAACAGAAACTAGAAGCCCTGAGGGGCTGCAACCCAGACTTGAGCAGGTGTATTAAAAGACCTTGCGGCAGAAAAGGCAACTGGGTGACAGGCGGGATCCTACAACCTGCTGCTTTCAATTCTCTCTTCACCGAGCAGTGAGACTTCACCAGGCCCGGAGAGCTGATGCACAGACATCAACAAAGCATGTCCTGGAGCCGTGCAAGGGCCAGCCCTCTGTATAGAATCTGCTTGAACATCAATTTCCTCATCCTCAAATAGGTGAAATGATCTCAGCTCAGCCAGCAGCCGGCCCCGCTGTCTGCCTCAGCCTCATTGCATTACATATTATATTCCTGGGCTTTCCAATGGCCCCCAGCCCAAAGCACCTGTGCAATCCATGCCTCCTGCACCTCTGCCCAACAGAACCCAAACCTCACCTCCCTTGGAACCAAAGCATGAGCCTTCCAGGTGGACAAAGGGCTGCAATGCAGGGGAGGAGCTCACTCCTAGATTCTAGATCACCCTGCAGCCCACTCCCAGAACACCCTTGGCCCCAGCGTTCATCTTCTCTGGACCTTAGTTTTCTCACTTGTAATACAGGGAAACGTCCCCCAGGACATGCCAACAGTTATTCTAAAGCCCAAAGTCCGAGGATGGTGGAAAGGGAATGGACATTTGTTCAACACCTGCTACATACTGGGGCTTAGCATTCACATGATCTCATTCATCTTCATGACTGCCCTGCTACAGAGGAACTGTGTCCATTTTACAGATGAGGAAACTGAGGCTCAGAGATGACCTAAAGCTAGGTTTCAACATTCATGAGCCTGACATTATTCCTTGAGTGAGGGATATAGAATCGCTCCCTGCAGGGCCCTTGCCTGGCTGAGAAGCTGAGACGACCAGAGGGAAACCAGCCAGGCTTGACCAACCCTGCCAAGGAAGTGTAGTGTGCAGGGACCCAGCCTGGGGGACTGGTCAGAAGAGAAGCCCTAGCCCCAGTCCCACCCCAAGAAACTCAGGCCTTGGTGATTCTTGACTCACTGGGCACTCAACTGCTTACTGTGGTCTTTTCAAGTCCCAGGGAGATGCTCCACAGACCTGGGTCACCCTTAGGAATACGGAAATAAGGCAGGTCAGGTATGCCCCACCCAGGGCCCCAGGGGCAGGAACTGTGGGCTGGCTTCAGTGGGAGGGGGTGGAGCCCAGGATCGACCACAGCCGGGCAGCTGGCAGATGTCACTCTGAGGGAGATCTCCAGGGGTAACAGCCATGGGCCCTGGAGAGGACTGGGCACTGAGTGCAGGGACCAGAGAAGGCCCAGGCAGAGGACAACACTATGTGGGCCAGGCACACTGGGACCGCTGCTGCCAACAAGAGGGACCTGAGGCACCTGCCAGCCCCTCTCCTGGAAGTTCAAGCCAAGCTTCCACCCTGAGGGCAGATGAGGCCGGAGACAGGCCAAGTGTGCTGTGAGGCTCCTGGGGGACAGAGCCCTGGCCCCAGGCAGCTCTGTCCCCTACTGCTGCTACACCTGGCCATGGGCCAACGCAGCATCATTGAGCAGAGCCCCAGAGGGAAGGAGCCTAAGGTAAGGAGCCAAAAGATCACAGCAGGGGAGGATGTGGAATTCCCTAAGGTGGGAGCCAGGAGTGGACATCCGAAGAGGAGAGCAGCAGTGAGGGGAAGAGGGGGGAGAAGGAAGAATGGGCCAGAGAGAAGGGGCCTGGGTAAGACACTGGCTGTATTTAAAGTGCTGACATCTGTCTTGTGTGGATTTTTTTTGCATTGATTTTTTGTTTGTAATACTGTATTAAAATATCGTGTGTCTTGATGACGGAGTTTTGGGCATCCCTTAAATTTTGGACTAGTGCCGCACCTGCCTCACCCTTGTCCTCTGGGTAGGGCAGAAAGAGGCAGGCAGGAGCAGGATGTGCCCAGCAGGCACTAATCGTTTTAGGGGCAGAAACGCCCTCTGTAGCCCCACAAGTCAGATCCTGCTGTTATCCTCATCTTGCAGAGGAAGATAGAGGTCCAAAGAGGTAAGGTGACCTTCCCAAGGTCACACAGCACATAGGCACAGTCCCAGCACTGTAAGAAGCCAGAGGACTGAACCCTGTGACCTCATCAGCATGTCCTGTGTTGAAACAAAATGGGGCAACATTCTGAAGGGATGCTCTGCCAGGCAGTTAGAGAGGGGAGCAAGGGCTTGTCTGAGTCTCCACCAAGGATGTCCACTCTGCAACTTATTCATAAATATTCACAGGGGTCAGGCCTGGGGACCCAGAGAGGGTGGGCCTGAACCAAGGGGGTCATGTCCAGGTGTGGGGACAATCAAATTGGTCTGCCAGGTGAAGAGTCACTGACACATGATGTGACCACTCCAGGCACCCGGAGCGGCCTGGGCTGAGGAGAGAGAGAGGTTGTGCAGGCACAACAGGGCACTCTGTGCTGCGTGCAGTGTCTTAATGTGCTGCGCCCTTGATCTTGGAGTCCAGAAGAGTTGTTGAGGGATTTAGGTAGCAGACCATCACAGTCGGATTCATGTTTGGAAAAACGGCTCCAGATAGGAGATTGATGTGAGGCCAGATTAAGGACCCAGGAGAAACAACAGCCAAAGCCTGCATCTTGGGGATGGGGAGGAAGGATCAGGTACCAAGACCACGTATGAAATTAGCTAGTGAATTTAAAGTGACTGTACCAGAGGTTGACCGGGAGGAATGGGCACTCTCATGGACTGTCTATAGAAGTCCAAAATGTACAACCATTTTAACAATATGCAGCAAGTCATTTTTTAAGTATATTTATTTAAATTGTGCAATTCCACTTCTATGAATTCATGGTGGGGGAGAGGTGAAAATAATCCAAGATATAACAAAAGGTTTATAAACAAGAATGACTAGCTCAACATTACTAATGGTGGGAGAAAACTGGAAATAATCTAAATATCCAGCAGAAAGGGTGTGGCCAAATACAGTATAGAACATCAATCATAAGGAATCTTCAAACCCTAAAAACTATGTGTGGGTTTTTAAAGTATGTGTACATTTTCAAAAGCCTGCCCAAAATAATAGAAAAATGTCAATGGTGTGTCTCTGGCTGATGGGACTTCCCCTAATTTAAAACTTTGCTTTCTAATTTTCTATACTTTTGAAAATGTTCACAGGAAGATATATTTGGTTTTTATCTTCTAAAATATTTTTTTAATTTATTTTTTTGGGAGAGCACAAGCTTCTAAAATAATTTTTTTAATTTATTTTTTTGGGAGGGGCAGAGAGAGGGGGACAGAGGATCTGAAGCAGGCTCTGCACTGACAGAGTGACAGCAGCGAGCCTGATGTGGGGCTCAAACTTTTGAACCGGGAGATCATGACCTGAGCCAAAGTCAGTCAACCAACTGAGCTACCCAGGTGCCCCTAAAATAATTCGTTTAAGTTCATTTCTTTTTGAGAGAGACAGACAGACAGAGTGCGAGTGGGAAAGGGGCAGAGAGAGAGGGAGACACAGAATCTGAAGCAGGCTCCAGGCTCTGAGTCAGCACAGAGCCCGACGTGGAGCTCGAACTCACAAACCACAAGATCATGACCTGAGCCAAAGTTGGATGCCCAACCAACTGAGCCACTCAGGTGCCCCTAAAATAATCTTTAATACAAGAGTAATGTGTACTTGTTGTAAAAAAAAAATAAAAATAAAAATGATTAAGCACAGAAGTATATAAAGAAAAAATCCAATGTTTCTGCTTACCATCCCCACACATCTTACCCTAAAACCCATTCTCCAGAGACAGCCACTGTCAGGTTGGTCAGTACATTTCCAACGCTTCTCCTATGTGTATATGTCCCTGAAAACACACACACACACACACACACACACACACACACACACACACAAACACCTAGTTGGTATTGGGATTTTTTAATGAAACCATACCCTGGAATAAGCTTTTTAAACAATGTGTTACTATTATTTTCTATCTCAATTTGGATAGATCTCCCATGTTCTTGTAATGGCTTTGTAAAACCTCAAAGTTTGGACAAACCAGATTGTATTTAATTATCCCCTTATTAATGGACATTTAGGCTGTTTCCATTTAAAAATATAAATCACAAGTGATGCCGCAATGGAAATCCTCACATATGTGCGCATGTGTTATGTGTGCTTGTATAAAGTGCACTTAAGTATCTACTATGGATAAATGGCTCAAAGTGGAATTGCTCGATCAGAGAGAATGTGTTTGGGGAATGTTCCTAGGCAATGCCCAAATGTCCTTCTGAAAGGTTCCAGCTTATACTCACTGCAGTGAATGACAGTGCCCTTTCCTCTACATCCTTGACAATAATGTGATATTGTTGATCTTTTTTTTTTTTTTGCTCATCCAATGAATATCAGTGAGCCTATGTTTGTTGTTTAATTGGTTATTTGATCATTGGTAAAACTTGTTTTCCTTTCGTTTTTTTATTGTCTGATTTTATTTCTACTGTGAATTTATTTACCAGTTGTAATTTTGCCTGTTTCTCCATTCAGTTGGTTGTATTTTCTTATGGATCTATAGAAACCCTTCATATACTTGGGATATTGACTCATTGTTAAGTCCATAGTTGTAAATATTGTTCCCTGGTGTGTTTTATGCCTTTTGTTGATGGGGTCTTTCACCATAAAGCTGTTTTTAATTTTTATGTGTCAGATTAGTTTAATTTTTTCTTTATGGCTTCTGTGATCTGTGAGACCACATGTGGGAGAAGGCTATCCATGTCTAACTCATGTCCATGACCCTTCTGTAGAATGCGAAAATTACCCATCTCTGATACTGCCCCACACTAATCATCTCTTCTTGTAAGTTTCTTCTAAGTGTGCATTAAGGAAAAATGAAAACACCAAAATAGGGAGACAGAGGAATAAGAGTACCTCCTTGTTCCCATCAACCAGGTCCCAATATATCAATTCCCTGATGATGCTGACACAACAAAATAATTGCCCTCTTATGCAATATTTGCAAACAAATTCCAGATATCATATCTTTTTCTCAATAATGATTTCATCTGTGTACCAGAAGATAAAGGCCTAAACAGAAACTAAAGTAGCATGATCAAACCCATGTAGAAACTGTAAATCCTTAACAATGAAAATACTTATCAATGAAGACCTCAAACTTGTCACAAGTGAATGCATGGAATTATATTGTTGATGTTATTGCTATTTGGGGGTATTTCCTTTTCTCTTTCTGAATACTGAAAATCATTTGACACTGTGATTGTGGGGGGTTGGGTGTCTTCAGGACTGTTGGGTCTGTAAGAATCCCCCATCACTCTACTTTTCCTTGCAAAGAAGGGACTAAGGGGCTGAGCGGCTGGTGCTGGGACTCTCCCATGGTGGGGATGCTGCCACAGCCTCCCAGAGTTGTACCTGAGCCATCCTCTCTGTTTCCTCATCCTGCAAAGGGCTTCTGGCATCAGATCCTTCAGGAGGTCCAGTTTGTATGACGTCAGAATCGCCTCCCTGGACAGTTGGCTACTTTGCATCAAAGGACCCACATCAAGTGAACCTTTTTAGGTAGGATTAGCTGCTTTGATGTTCAAAAACTCCGTCCATCAGATGGAAAGGGTGCATCACAGCAGTATTTCATTTCTGTCCTCCTTCTCCTGGGAGGGCTGCCACGTACCCATGTGGGGAGTGCCTTTCATGTGCAGGGAAAAGAAGAAATGTGCACTGTTCCCTGCTCTTCCCCACTTCACAGGATGATGACCTGTTCCTTCCACCCTCCCCTGCTGATTCATTTTTATTTGGCGACCTGGTACATGCTGGGATTCAATGGATCAGATTTTGGGAATGTACCAGTGTTGTCCACACTGCATGATGGCTTCATGTCTGCCCATATGGACATTCGTCCACTGGGAGTCTATTCAGGTGGCTCCTGGGTACACTCACATGACCCCAGGAGATCTCAACAGCTCCAGCTTTCTGAGGGAAAACATATTCTATTTCATCTTGTGCATACCTGCCCAGGCCTGAAATTCATCACTGATGCCAGTTTCATTTTGTGGGAGGTGGCATTTAAGACTCTTTAAGAGAAGCATAGCAGCAGTCACATACCAGACCCTCCCCAACATGAGCCCAGATTGGGGCTTGGCTGGAGCTGCTCCCAAGGTCACCTGGACACAGGCTGGCATGTCTTACAGGACCAGGCCACACATCACTTACAACAGTCCCAAACTAGCACATCCCCTGGGACCATAAGACAGAGCCCTCTGAAGTTATGTCTCGGGACACAGTTAGTTGCCAATGTCCATACACAGTCCAACTCTTTCTCCCTGCAAAGGATCCTTTGGGAGGGAGGGTACTCCCTCCACCCTCACCTCACATCTCCCCAGGGTATTACAATGTTTGAACATACAGAAAAGAGATGTCCTGTTCATTTCCATGGAAAATAACTCACAATGACACAAAAGCCTTCCACAAACTCATTCCAATATCCAGGAGATAGTGGTAGAAACAGAAAATCAGATACCAACTTCCATTGGAAGAATTGATTCCAAGGATCCTATTGCTGTACACATGGGGACATTGGTGCTATTCTCTGATATGGGTGTGGGACATGTGGCTCCTCTGTTGAGCAGACACCAGCCTGAAGCAGTACCCTCACTTCCTCCATCACAGCTGCACGTGGGGGGCTGGGGTTGGGGCAGGGCCTCCCATGGACAGGGTTTTTGTATGAGCCTGTATCACAGTGTTGGGTGTTCGGCGGAGGTACCCATCTGAGCGTCCTAGGTGAGTCTCATCTTCTCCCTGCTCCCCTGCTCTTCCAGACATGTGGGCATTTTTTGACTGTTTTTTTTTTCCTCTGTGTATCTTATATATAAGTCTCGGTTACTCTTTCACCCAGCACCTCAGCCCCTAGGACCCTGCTCTCCTCCCTTCCCTGTACTGACTGTTGTGCTTGCTTCTCTGTTCATCATAACCCCGCACCTCCTACCTGAGGCACAGGGAATGGTGGAATGACCTAAAATCTAAAATCTGTCTGCCGGGGTCATCCTGGGACCCCCATGTGCTCTGTCTGTCCTCTCCTGTCTGGTCTTGTGTTGGACCTTTTTTATATCTGGGAGTTACTAACAGTCCCCATAGAAAATGGAAGAAAGAACAGGGAGCATTGAGGGGGTGACCATGTGGAGAATTTGCAGGGACACGGCACCCTCAGGGCCAAGGCTGGGGACACATGGGTCAGACGTTTAAAACAGGGCCCTGGAACTGTGCGACTCAGGATCTGGGGTGGTCAATGGTGTACCAGTGGAGCAGCTAACCCCACCCCCAGGCCTCATGGGGTTGCAAGGCAGAACCCTGAGGTGTCCTGAAAACTCAAGGAAACCAGCAAGAGGGAGGACAGTGGGGAGAAGAGAAGGTGCCAGGGAAAGGGTCATGGAATGAAAGGATGTGAGAACTGGATGAACACTTGAGTCCTTGCAGGAAATACTTCATACCCCAAAGAGAGGCGGAATCTATGGAATGAAGGCTCTAGTGATATGACTGATTTGCAGGACATGGAGGGCAAGGCTTCAGAAGACAATGGAATGAGAGAGACACAAGAGGCACAGGCAGACACTCTATCATCAGCAAGGATCCTACCCAATCAGGGACAGCCCAGGAGAGACACATCTGGGTAAAAACAGATCTCTTAGGACAAAGACTTTCACTTCCCCAGCACAGAAGTGTCAGATCAGAATGGTATACAGGACGATTCAATGGAGGTCAGAGAGCTCACATCATAATCCTGACCATAGAGGGACAAACATAGAGCCCAGACAGTCACTGTCAGCATGTCACAGGAGGCAGGGGCAGGACAGTGAGAGTTCAATGTCTCTGTGGGAGGACAGGTGCCAGGAGAGTCTCAGGATGGGTGGTGACAGAAATTCAACTCAAAGACTCCCAGCACAGGTGGGGAGATTTTTGAGGAACACCTTAACCCACCCCCACCTTTGACATGGACCCGTGGACACAGACTGTGCACTAGGGGCCTGATTGTATGTTCAAGAACCTATTCCCACATGAAGACTAAGGTCAAGTGACCCCATGGTGGATGCTGAACCTCTGACCTCTTTTCCCTCCCCCACCCCACAGGTCAGCCCAAGTCAGCCCCCTCGGTCACACTCTTCCCACCCTCCAATGAGGAGCTCAGCGCAAACAAGGCCACCCTGGTGTGCCTCATCAGTGACTTCTACCCCAGCGGCTTGACGGTGGCCTGGAAGGCAGATGGCACCCCCATCACCCAGGGCGTGGAGACCACCAAGCCCTCCAAACAGAGCAACAACAAGTACGCGGCCAGCAGCTACCTGAGCCTGTCACCGAACGAGTGGAAATCTCGCAGCAGATTCACCTGCCAGGTCACACATGAGGGGAGCACCGTGGAGAAAAATGTGGTCCCCGCAGAGTGCTCTTAGGTCAAGGGACCCCCACCTACCCCAGGGGGTGTGCAGCCATTGGACCTACAGGAAGGATTCCCCTTGCACCAGGATCATCCCAGCCCTTCTCCCTTCAATCGATGCTCAATAAAATGTCCTTTATTCAATCAGAAATTGTGTTCTCTGGTCATTTGGGTTTAACATTTTGTGTCCTGAACTCAACCAACTTTAGGTGGAAACATCATTCTTTTGGCTTCATGAGAAAGGAGCCCATAGAAGATGTCCTCATGTTTTTTGAAAGGTAGTCTTAGTATCAGTCGAGATTGTGAGAGAATATTCTTCAGCAGGAGATACAAACAGCAAAAACAAGAAAAACCATCCTCCACAATGTCTGTATACTTTCCTACTTGTATAAACCATGTCCACTGCCAGTCATACCTGCTCTCACTGATCGTGGGTCTCCATGACTTCTAAGATAATTCCTGAGCTTCACCCTGTACCTGTGCCACACTGTCTACAACTACCCCCTCTTATGATGTCCACTGTTCTCTCCTTATAGACCCCCACTCAACACCATGTTTTCCCTGGTTTCCTACCCCATGTGGACATTCCCCATCATACCAGCCTAGAGCTTCCTCTCTTCCTTATGAGAATTCCTGTTCCTAACTCCCCAGGAAAAATGACCTGTTCTCCCTTCCACAGACTCCCTGTCATACTTACTACAGGACCCTCTGCCTGTACACTGGCCACTCACACCCACACTGCCACTGCTGGCACCTCCACACAACAGTGTCTCTTGGTTCCCTCTGGCATCCAAGGTCTCTGAGAGATAGACTCCAGCTATGCTCTCTAGGTTCTCTCTAAGGCCAGGCCAACCCATGAGACCACCACTTGTGCTTAGGTGACATGCCTGGGACCTCCATGTTATAAATCAAGGCTCAGATTCTGGCAATGGTCTGCTGACAGATTTCTCAACTGGCTCTTCTACTTAGGACCTCAGTGTGGGATCTGAGCCATAACACACACAAGCATACACACAGGTACCAATGAACAGAAACATACATGCACACACATAATGATCACAGAGCCATTGGTTCATTTATAAAACTGCCATGGTGGGCATCTCTATGAAAGGCTCATGATGAGCTGGGTGAGGAGGTGTTGCACGGAGTCCAGGATGGGATGTGAACAAAGAAAACTCAGTCCCTGCCGAAGATACCAATGCCAGCCAGTAACAATAGAAGGCTCCAGAGATTCTGGTCAAAGCTGCAGTGAGAAAAGCAACCTCATGGGCTAGTGGGAGGGAGTTAAGAGATGAAGCAAGAGCAAATCACAGAAGACAGCAGGAGTCCTGGCTTAGCGTGCATGTGTGTCACAGAAAGAATGCCAGACCTGTGTGTACCCTATGTAAGCTCTGCAGGTGACATCTCCAGGCCAAGATGCAGACCCAGGCCCTGGGTGTCAGAGACATCACAGAGTGATGGTCCGGTGCAGGGATACAGTATGTGTCCTGTGTGGTGGGGTCACCCTGTGCTAGTGATACTCCTCTATGCGGGTAATGTGTGATTCTCAGTCAGTTCAAGAGACCAGCACAGACTCCAACACATCAGCTCAGGGTGAAATTGTTGGACCCAGTGCCTGCCTCCCCAAGCACGATGGACCCACCAGATCCATCCAGCTTCCATTCAGCCCACAAACCCCTAAAGCATGACAGCTGCTCTCATGGGGCTCAGGAGAGGGACTAAACAGTGACCACACTACCTTTCAGAAGAACCAGCCAAAGGCAGAGATTCGGAAGCTCAGGACCCTATAGAAGGATCTAAGTATTGGGGAGAAACATGATTCTCCTCTCAACACTTTGCCTTCCTCACCCCAAACCTCCACTGTTTCCTGTTCTGAGGATGTGGTGGCATATCCAGGACCCTCCCCACAAGTCCAAAGTCTGCAAAGGGCTCTCAGCTCCATCACCTCTGTGCTGAAACAGCCTGCTCACCCTTTCTACAATGACATCCTGACACAGACTGAGGAAAGAACACAGCACCTTCCTAAGGATGGCATTGGCTGGGAATTCTGATGCCATATCTAGAGGAGGTCTCTCAACTCCTCCCCATGACTGAGGATGGATGGAATCTGAACCCTCCATGGAACTGAAATTCCAGGTCCCCAGGGGTCACCCCCATCACCCACCCATCTGCCTGACCAGCACCCGTGACAAGGAGGCTGGGCTTTGGGCTCCTGTGCAGCTGCAGGTGGGCCTGGGTCAGCGGTGGAGGGACTGACAGAGGGTTTGTGTTCGAGGCTATGTCACAGTGTCATATTTTCGGTGGAGGGACCCATCTGACTGTCCTCGGTGAGTCTTCCCCCTTTCCCTCCTCTTTCAGATCCACTGTACAATTTCGGGCTATTGTGCTTTCTCTTATGAGCTGAGCTTAGTCTGAAGGTCTATGAGGTCTGTAAGTTTTGCCCCCTTTGTCTGCCCCTCATCCCCTCCACTGGTCCCATCTTGTCAGATATCAGGTCAGGGCTACAGGGGACCATCCCCATGAAGCCTTCCTGATCTAGACCTGAACTAATGCCTCACTATGGCTCCAGATCTCTCCCCACATGAATCTTCTCCTCTGGACTCGGGGATGGTCAACTCCCCATTCAGGGCCTCTGGGTTCCAAGAGTCCAAGGAGAATTGGGCGGAGGTGTGGGGTGGTTCAGGCTGTCAGAGAGGCTGTGGGATGAGAGAAGGATTCTGGGGATGGCTCAGGCACTGGGTTCCAACCTCAGAGAGCCCCAGGGAGAGGACTTCCTGAAGCGTAGTGAGGAGAGCCTTGTCTGGGAACTTGGGAGACATGGAGGAGGAAGTGGGACAAGAGGGTCAAGGATTAAGGGAGGATTTCAGAGGAGAAGGGGGCTGTTAGTGCTGGGACCTTCCATTTCCACAGAGACATTCAGGACACCAATATCAGGACAAGTCTTAGGACTGTGTCCTGAGGTCAGGACATTCAGCAGCAGGAGTACATCCCTTCATTGCCCACCATGGAGGGAAAGCGCCTTGAGCAGATACACGGAGCCGGAGTTCCTTGATAGGGACAGGTGACAGGGACAGTGACTGCCAGGCTTTCAGAAATGCTAAGACAGTCAGACCTCCTAGAATAAATTGACAATACAGGGAGACTCCTCAGAACAGACATAGCCTAGCCTCAGAAACGAAAATTCACCTTACCTTCAAACCCTCAATCTATAGGACTCCTTGGAATCCAGCCCCAGGGAATCCACTTTTTAATTTTTTTTTTTAAATTTATTCATTTTTGAGAGACAGGGAGAGGCAAACGGTGAGCCGGGGAGGGCAGAGAGAGAAGAAGACATAGAATCCCAAGCAGGCTCCAGACTCTAAGCTATCAGCACAGCTGACAGCACAAGGCAGGGCTTGAATTCACAAACCATGGTATCATGGCCTGAGCCCAACTCAAACGTTTAACCAACAGAGCCATGAAGGTGCCCCAGAAACTTCCATTTCTTACCCACCAAGCATCATTAGGCAGGGTCCATGTTGGGAGGTGGGCAAAGCTGCAATGATGGTGTGAGGGGTTCTGGGGGCAGGAAATCTACTTTTCAAAGGGTAACACAGCACTGCAAACAGGAAAGACCAGCTATAGTATAACCGGGTAGGGGACTTGGGGTATATGGCAGTGACACAAACTTCCAGAACAGACAGATTCACAAGGGAATGCAGGTCTCAGGGCCAGTGCCAGCCACTCCCAGGGGGAGGACTGTGTGGATTAGGAGGACATGAGATCCAGAGAGTGTCTGGGGCCATGGAAGGACTCAGACACTACAGAATCTGGCAGTCAGGTCCATTCCAACAGGTGAGTAACCCTACCCACAGCGGACCTGACATCAGGGAGCTGAGGCCACATGAGCCCAAGCCATGGATATGACAGAGCTGTTCCTCACATCAAGACTGAGGTAGGAACTTCAGCCATGGACACCTGATCTCTGACTTACAGCCTCTCCCCCTTCCGACAGGTCAGCCCAAGGCGGCCCCCTCGGTCACACTCTTCCCGCCCTCCAATGAGGAGCTCAGCGCCAACAAGGCCACCCTGGTGTGCCTCATCAGTGACTTCTACCCCAGCAGTTTGACGGTGGCCTGGAAGGCAGACGGCACCCCCGTCACCCAGGGCGTGGAGACCACCAAGCCCTCCAAACAGAGCAACAACAAGTACGCGGCCAGCAGCTACCTGAGCCTGTCACCGAACGAGTGGAAATCTCGCGGCAGATTCACCTGCCAGGTCACGCACGAGGGGAGCACTGTAGAGAAGAGTGTGGTCCCCGCAGAGTGTTCTTAGGTCCCCGAGACTGTCAGGGATGGAGGCCTTCCTCACCCAGATACTCCTTCCCCAGTTCATCATGTACCCCTGAGAGCCAACTCCTGGATCAGCTCAGACCAGGAAGGTCACACACCCTCCCGGTTTCTATTTGTGCTCAATAAAGAACTTATCGTTTATCATTCAACATTTCTGATGTGAATTCTCTGTCTGGTTATGTCTGAGTTAACGGCTTAGTAATTAAGAGAAGGGACAGTTATGACACGTGATTCTATCTAACCGCCATCCACCCAACTAACCCTAAAAGGACTCCATTGACTCTGTATCCCCCGGGGTGTGACCCAGAGTAGAAAATAGTCCTGCCATACCAGCCCCCCAGGATGCAGTCTTTGCCACCTGGAAAGGGAGAAAAACTGAGAAGGACCAGGGGTTCCCGTAGGGTGTCAGGGAGGAACAAGGAGGGTCCCAGGAGCCAGCAGTGGGCAGAAGCAACAATAAGGAGGAAAGAGGTCCTTGAGCAGAAACAGTGGTCTTTAGGAACAGAGGTGAACTTCCTGGTTCCATACAGGGTGACCCAGAGGGGAGAGTGACTACCAAATGAGGGGTCCATGGTTGGCACCTTAGCAGGGAGCCATGGAAAGCTCTGAACAACGCACCTTAGAAGTACATTTCTCAAACTTTCACAATACATGTTAGGTGAGTAAAGACACTAACAAGTCCTACAGGGAAACAGTTTCATATCTTGTAGCCTAACCCTTCCTGAACCTAGTTGATTCTCCTAACCAATTGAGGAAGCTCTGGAACACTCTTCAAGACAGTTGTGTTGCTACTTGAGGTCAGGCTGAGGCACAAGGACAACAGTCTATGTTCTGTTGGGCCTCAGTCAAGGCCAGGCTCAAAGAGACCCTAACAGGGGGCTGGGACCTCAGTCATGAAGAGTCTCATCATCTCAACTGAGATCAAGGAGAGTTACTCTATGGTTAGGTTATAAATGAAGTTGATGATATCAGCTTGCAAGTGGTGGGGACATGGAGAACTGAGTAAATGACAAAGGAGGCCATCCTGGGCACATAATGGGCAGCCACCATTATCCCAAAGATGGGAGCCAATTCGTATTCAGGAGTATAGTTCAGCTGGTGCAGACCAAGTCAGGCAGAGTGAGTGTGGCCTGAGGGCTATGGCAAAGTCAGGATCCCCTTCCCCAGGTATTCAGGGTCCACTGAGCCTCCTATGCCTGAGCCTCCTTCACTCACTGTGGCTCAATCCTGAGTGCATCTGTAGCCTGGTATCAGAGACACACTCACTCCCAGGCCCAGGTCAGTGAAGCAGGTGAGGTCGTTCTCACAGAGATGCCGGCACAACAAGCCCCCTGTCTATGTCTCCAGCTCATCAGAGACAAGGAGTTGCTTTCACCTGACCTGCAAGGAAGCCAGATCAGACCAGAGAAGAGCCTACAAAGCCCAGGAATTCTGAGAGCACAGGGAACCCTTAGAGTTTTAGCCCAGCCACTCCTGCCCTAGGGAAGCCGAAGAGGGAGAAGGGAGATTAGGGGGTCCTAGTATGCCACAGCACCTGCTGGCCCCATGTCATGGATCTGAGTGCTTGGGACCACATGTGGGAGAAGGCCACCCAAGTCTAACTCATAACCCTGCTGTAGAATGCCAAAATCACCCCACCTCTGATACTGCCCCACTGTATCATCTCTTCTTGTAAGTTTCTTCTAAGTGTGCATTAAGGAAAAATGAAAACACCAAAATAGGGAGACAGAGGAATAAGAGTACCTCCATGTTCCCAGCAGCCAGGTCCCAATCTATCAATTCCCTGATGATGTTAACACAACAAAATAATTGCCCTCTTATGCAATATTTGCAAACAAATTCCAGATATCATACCTTTTTCTCAATAATGATTTCATCTGTGTACCAGAAGATAAAGGCCTAAACAGAAACTAAAGTAGCATGATCAAACCCATGTAGAAACTGTAAATCCTTAACAATGAAAATACTTATCAATGAAGACCTCAAACTTGTCACAAGTGAATGCATGGAATTATATTGTTGATGTTATTGCTATTTGGGGGTATTTCCTTTTCTCTTTCTGAATACTGAAAATCATTTGACACTGTGATTGTGGGGGTCGGGTGTCTTCAGGACTGTTGGGTCTGTAAGAATCCCTCATCACTCTACTTTTCCTTGCAAGGAAAGGACTAAGGGGCTGAGCGGCTGGTGCTGGGACTCTCCCATGGTGGGGATGCAGCCACAACCTCCCAGAGTTGTATCTGAGCCATCCACTCTGCTTCCTCATCCTGCAAAGGGCTTCTGGCATCAGATCCTTCAGGAGGTCCAGTTTGTACACCGTCAGAATCACCTCCCTGGACAGTTGGCTACTTTGCATCAAAGGACCCACATCAAGTGAACCTTTTTAGGTAGGATTAGCTGCTTTGATGTTCAATGACTCCGTCCACCCGATGGACAGGGTGCATCACGGCAATATTTCATTTGTCTTCCTTCTCCTAGGAGGGCTGCCACGTACCCAGGTGGGGAGTACCTTTCATGTGCAGGGAAAAGAAGAAATGTGCACTGTTCCCTGCTCTTCCCTACTTCACAGGATGATGACATGCTCCCTCACCCTCCCCTGCTGACTCATTTCTATTTGGTGACCTGGTACATGCTGGGATTGAGGAGATAGGCTGCTGGAATGCATGGGGTTGTCCACTATACATATGGTAATGAGGTTGTATCTATGGACATTAGTCCAGTCAGAGCCCTTCAGGTGGCTCCTGGGTACACTCATGTGACCCCAGGCGATCTCTATAGCTCCTGCTATCTGATGGACAACATATTCTACTTCACTTGTGCCTACCCACCCCAGGCCTGAAAGTGGTCACTGATACCAGTTCCATTTCATGGCAGGCAGCGTTTAAGCCCCCCGAATAAAGCAGAGCAACAGTCACACAGAGGCCCCTCCCCAACATGGGAATAGTTTGGCTGGGGCTGTTTCCAAGGTCATCTGGACAAAGCCTGGAATGTCCCACAGGACAAGGACAGACCTCGCATGGCACAGTCCCAAACTAGGACATCCCCTGGGAATATAAGGCTGAGGACTCTGAAATGATGATTGGGGGCATAGGAAGTTTCCAGTGGACCATACACACAGGCCCACCTGATGCTCCCTGCAGAGGAAGGTTTGGGAGAAAGGGTATACTCTCTGCCATCACCTCCTGGTCTCACCAAAGAATTAGCATTGTTTGAACATACAGAGAAGGGATTTCCTCTTCAGTTCCACAGATTGTTACTCAGGGTGACACAGAAGCCCTCCACAAACTCATTCCATTTCCCAGGATATAGAAGTAGAAACAGCAGATCAGACTCCAACTTCCTTTTGAAGAAAGGATTCCAAGGATCCTGTGGCTGCAAAATGGGGACATTGATCCTGTTATCTGCTAGGGGTGGAAGAGCTTTGGCCCCCACTGAGCAGACACTAGTATGGAGCAGTGCCCCCCACTTCTTCCATCACAACTGCAGGTGGGGTTCTAAGGGGTGGGGCAGGGATTCCCAGGCAGTGGTTTTTGTATTAGCCTGTATCGCAATGTTTTGTTTTCAGCTATGGGACCCGGGTGACCATCCTAGATGAGTCTCATCTTCTCCCTCCTTCCATGCTCTCCCAGATGTTGGGAGTAATTGTCTATTTTTTTTTCTTTATGTGTTTTTTCTCAATTTGTTAATTCCCTAATTTTGGACACCAGTCCCTGGGACCCTGATCTTCCCTCCCACTATACACTGTCCTGCTTGTTTCTTTGGTCATCACAGCCCCTCCACTGCTACGTGAGAGGCAAGGGATGGTCAGGATGACCTACAAACTCAACTATGTGTCCACCGGGTCATCCTGGGTCCCGTATGTGCTCTTTTCTGTCCACCTTTGTAAGGCCTCCTATTGGACAACCTTTGTCTCTGGGAGTCACTAAGTGTCCTCAAATAAAAGGGAAGAGAGAAGGGGGAGCATTGAGAGGAGTGACCAAGTAGAGATATTACAGGGATGTGGCATGCTATGGGCCAAGGCTGAGGACACACACAAGGCTCAGGAGAAGGCCCGGAGCTCAGGGACCCAGGGTCCAGAGTAAGCAATGGTGCAAGTAGAGCTCCCCACAGGCCTCATGGGGTGCGGTATACACTCCTGAGCTGGCATGGGGACTCAGACAAACTTGCCACAGGTAGGAGGGAGCTTAAAGGAGTAGATGCCAGAGAAAGAGTCATGGAATGAGAATATGTGAGACATGAGTGGACTCTTGAGTCCCTGCAGGACACACATCTGCAACAAACACAGGAGAATCTATGGCATGAAAGCTCTCATGAAATGACTGATTGCAGGACACAGGGACTGGGGCTGCAGAAAGGCTACGGATTGAGAGTGATGCAAGGCCACGCAGACACACTCTGTATGATCAGCAAGGATCCTACCCCATCAGGGACAGCCCAGGAGAGACACATCTGGGTAAAAACAGACCCTTAGGGCAAAGAACTCACACAAGACTCAAGATAGAATGGTCCACAGGATGAGCCAAAAGGAGGTCAGAGAGCTCACATAATAGCCCCGGCCACAGATGGACAAAAGTAGAGCTGAGACAGACACTGTCAAAAGTCAGAGGAGGCAGGAACAGGACAGTGAGAGTTAGATGTCTCTGTGGAAGGAAGATCTCAGAAGAGTCTTGGGATGGGTGGTGATAGGAATCCACCTCAAAGGTTCCCAGCAAAAGTGGGGAGATGATTGAATAACACCTTAACCCACCCACCCACCCTGACATGGATTCTCATGGACACAGAAGGGGAACTGGAGGCCTGACTGAATGTTCAGGTACCTGTACCCATGTGAAGGCCGATGTCAAGTGAAGTGACCCCAAACGCGGAAGCTGGGCTTCTGACCTCCTGTCCCTCCCCCACCCCACAGGTCAGCCAAACTCCTCACCCTCAGTTACCCTCATCCCACCCTCCCTTGAGGAGCTCAGCAACAACAAGACTACCTAATGAATAACTTCTACCCCAGCTGCTTGACGGTGGCCTAGAAGGCAGACGGCACCCCTGTTACCAGGGCATGGAAACCACCAAGCCCTCCAAACAGGGCAACAACAAGTAAGGGCCAGCAGCTACATAAGCCTGTCACCTGACAAGTGGAAATCTCTCAGTAGCTTCACCTGCCAGGTCACGTACCAGGGGAGCACTATGGAGAAGAATGTGGTCCCTGCAGAGTGCTCTTAGGTCCCCAAGACCCTCACCAACCCAAGGGTGTGTGCAGCCATTGGACCTACAGGAAGGATTCCCCTTGCACCAGGATGATTCCAGCCCTTCTCCCTTCATTCAATCAATGCTCAATAAAATGTCCTTTTTTCAATCAGAAATCACACTATCTGGTAATTTGTGTTTAACATTTTGTGCCCTGAACTCAAACATCCTTGGAGTGAACACAGGTTCACTGGCTTTATGGGGAAGAGCCAGCAGAGCAGCCCCATATTTCTTTGTGGAACAGATTCCCACTCACCCAAATTTGCACACACAATATTCTGTACTTGCAACGGAAGCAGCAAGACCCAGAGTACCAAGGTCCACACCTGTGGATCTTGATAGACTTCTGTAGGCCATTTCCACCCCAACCATTTTCAGGATCATAGCCCTTGATTCCCATGGCCTCTTGGTTCGTTTCCAGTCTCCACTCCGGTCCTGGGACCTTATTCACTGGGACCAGCCCAACTCACTGGGATGTCTCCCTTCCTTGAAGGCCCCCACGCAAGGCCATGCCTTTTGTGGTTTCCTACACATTTGGAAACTTCCCATCATCACATCCTAGAGAATCTTTCCTTCCACAGGGGCCTCGTGCCCCTGCCTCCCTGGGAACATTGCACTGTTCCCTTCCCCAGACCTGCCCTGCTGCACTCATTACAGGAAACTCAGTCTCTAGACCCTGGTCAGTATCTCCCACACTCCCACTGGGGGCCTCTCCTTCCACATGTGTCACAGAGGACCCAGTTGTATTCAAGGCCCCTGGGAGACAGAGACACCTTGGAGTTATGCACAAAATACCACTAAAGTTAAAATGTCCATGCGTATTCACTGGGGCCATGAATCCATGTCAAGATCCCATTCTGAATTGTGTCATGGATCCATCTGTGCGCACAGTCATTTTCTGTAAAGTTGTGAATGGGCCTTGAGAACCAGGAAGACTCCACTGCTAGCTAGCAGAGCTAGCTCAGAAGGGCAGGTCTAGGCCCCTAGTCACACAGACAGAATAGACATGCACACACACACAATAAACTTGCGTGCACACACCAGGACACACACACACACGCCTGCTATTGTACACGTGGCCATGTTGGGCATGTGTCTAGGACATGTGGTGGCATCCAGAACCCTCCACGGGCCTCAGCTCTGCAGAAGACACAGGCCCCATGATGTCTGTGTTGGAAACTGTGCTGTCCGATCTCCCAGGTAGCATTCCCCAAGCAAGCTGAGCCATACACAGAGCTCCTGCCAGGAGCTACCTGAGTTATGATATGTCACTCAGGCATTCCCTCCTACCCCACCATGGTGGGGGCTGGGGGGAAGCTCACCCCATGAGGAAGGGAAGGTGCATTGGGGAGGGGGTGCCCTGTCTCAAGCTCCCATGGGCCAGCCCAACCCCCACAAAGAGGAGGCTGGACTCTGAGCCTCCCAAGCAGCTGCAGGTGGGCCTGGGGAAGGGGGAAGGGTGCCAGGGCTGACAGAGGGTTTGTGTTCAAAGCTGTATCACTGTGTTATGTTTTCGGCGGAGGGACCAAGGTGACCGTCCTCGGTGAGTCTCCCCCTTTCTCTCTCTTTGGCAACCAGAGTGAAAATTGGGGGAATTTTTCTCTTCTTTCTGTGATGACTGTGCTTGGGGTCTGAAACTCTCTAAGGTCTGGGACCTTCACAGTTTGGGGCTGTCCCTCACCACTTTAGCTTGTTCTCTCTTGTCAGACTCCTGGTCGGGGAAGCTCAGGTCAGTCCCAAGGACCCCTTCCTGTTCCCCCTCACTGTGACCCAGAGTACTCTCAGGGGGCTTCTCCTCTGGACTCTGACACAATCAGCTTCCTTGGGGTCTGTCATCTCCCAGATGTGGGGAAATGAGGGACTGAAGGAACACAGGACTGGGGAACCTGGGCTGGGGCACAAGGGCCATAGGACCAGTAAAGGATGCTTGCATAGCTCATCTGTCCAAGTGTGTATCAATCACACTTGGGTTCTATGCTCTCCAGGTTCTAGGTGGGAGCTACTGAGAGGTTTTGGAAGGAACTCTTGGTTGGCCATGGAATAAAAGGGAACCCAAGGCAAGGGAAACGAGAACAGAAGGAGGATTTCCTGGAACAAGGTGGCCTCAGAGTGCTGGGTCCTTCATCCTTCTCCAGGACACACAGGACCTCCTCACACAGGACAGGGCTCAGGACACTCAGGCCCCAAAGCTTGTCCCACCCATATTAATGTTGGAGGAGAGACCCTTGAGCAGATAGTGGGGCTGGTGACTCCTCAGGGACGGGAGACAAGGATGGCTGCCAATGATAGGCACACTGTGATGCTAGCACAGCAGACGCCCCAAGATAACTTCATGTGCAAAGTGACCCCTCAGAGAAGCCCCAGCTCCAGTCTCAGAACAGCAGATTCACCTCTTCCAGAAAGCCTCCACCTGCTAGACTAGATTCTGGCCCAAGGGCAGACACTCTCTCCCCCTCAGGCAACCTTAGAGGGGCTTTGTCAGGAGGTGGGCAGGGGCTGCAATGAGGGATCAGTGGGAATGTGGCCAAGAAACCCCCTCCCAGAAGGGGATGAGAGCTTAACACCAGGACAGACAAATACCTGCATGAGCACCCCTTGGAGATGGACCTGGCAGGACATGCCACAGGACAGACAGGTTCCACAGGGAAAGATTAGGTGTCAAGCACGATAAAAGTCAGTAACACAGGAGCCTAGAGGCAATTAGGAAAGTGATGAGTACAGTTGAACCTGAAGAGGGACAAGAGCCACAGTTGGGCTCAGATCTCCCAACAGATGGACACTCAGTTTCTCTCCAACAGAAGGTGAGTGACCTTACCCACCGCTGACCAGGCCACAGGGAGCAAGAGGCAACTGAGGACCAAGCTTTAGATATGACAGAGCTGTATCCCACTTCAGGACAGAGATAGGAGCTGACTAAATAAGCATGTGAACTCTGACTTGTTACCTCTCCCTTGCCCCACAGGTCAGCCCAAGTCCGCGCCCTCAGTTACCCTCTTTCCACCCTCCAATGAGGAGCTCAGCGCCAACAAGGCCACCCTGGTGTGCCTCATCAGTGACTTCTACCCCAGTGGCTTGACGGTGGCCTGGAAGGCAGACGGCACCCCTGTCACCCAGGGCGTGGAGACCACCAAGCCCTCCAAACAGAGCAACAACAAGTACGCGGCCAGCAGCTACCTGAGCCTGTCACCGAACGAGTGGAAATCTCGTAGCAGATTCACCTGCCAGGTCACGCATGAGGGGAGCACTGTGGAGAAGAGTGTGGTCCCTGCAGAGTGCTCTTAGGTTCCCAAGGCTTCTGGGATGGGGGCCTTCCTCACCAGACACCCCTTCCCCAGCCCACTGTGTAGCCCTGTGAACCAACCCCTGGATCAGCTCAGACCAGGCAGGTCACACGCCCTCCCTATTTCTACTTGTGCTCAATAAAGACCTTAGCACATATCACTGACATATCTGGTGTGCATTCACTGTTCCACGTAACTCTGGGTAAGCCTCAGTAATTAGGGATAGACTTGTCAAGTGAGAACCTATTTACCCACTTTCCCTGTGTGCTTGTCAGCCATGGCCTGAAGAACAAATGGTCCCAACTCAACGGTTGCAGTCCTTGTCCCCATGGGAATGGAGATGGGCCCGGTGAGACAGACTGGGGTCCCAGTGGGGATCAGGCAGAAACAAGGAGGGTCCTGGGGACAATGGGTCTGTTCAGATTTGTGTGATCAGTGAGGCTTAGCGTCACCCTGGCACTGCCTGAGACCTCAGTCATGAAAGTCTGGGGACCTGACACATTAGTTATGGTTGCATTACAGATGGAGCAGGTGATGTCAGACTTCATAACATTTGGGGCAGGTGGGTCACGGGAGAACAGGGTGAATAGGAAAGGGCACCATCTCAGCCACACAAAGGGCTTCCAGTGATTGTATGAAAGACAGAGACATTTCAAACTCAGGAGTAGAGTTAAGGAAGGTCAGACCAGCCAGAGGCCCATGGCAAGGCCAAGCTTCCCAGACGTTGCAGTGACCCCAGACACCAGGCCTGAGGACTCTTCTAGCCTCCAACACTATGGCCATGTACGGAGTGCACCTGTAGCTTTGTTCTTGGACAAACACACTGCAGGGCCTGAGGCACTCATGTCAGCCTCTCAGAGGTGCAGGCCACACTCACTCTGCCAGTCCTCCAGTCCTAGGTTGGACAGATACCCTGTCTGAGCCTTCAGCTCATCAGGGTCCGGGAGCTGCCTTCACCAGACTTGTTGGGAGGCAGGAATGCCCAGGAACAGAGCCTCCAAGGACAGCATGCTCTGGGGCAAGAGTGGGTCAGAGGACAGGGGCCCCCAGGAGCTTTTAAGCAGTGAACAGTCCCCAAATCTACCTATGAGATGATAGAAACTTTGGGATCAGCATCTACATGAACCTATTCCACAGATGGGAAAGCTAAGACCCCAAGGAACAAAGGGGGGGCCACTCAGGCTTCCCTCATTCCAATGGTCCTGGTGGGGAGAATGACATCCTCCCCCATTTAACCTACCCAGAACCACTGCCACCCCTAGACAAACTCTTCCATTCGTTGTTTTAAATGTTCATTATGAACTACACACACTGAAGAGACAGAGGCAAGGGAGAAACCCCCATAAACTCAGTGTGGGATCTGATCATAACACACACACAACCACACACACAGGAAAGATCAGGAGGAGCTGGGGTAGAAGGTGTTGCACAGGGAGCCAGAATGGGACATGAACAAAGACAGCTCCATCTCTGTCGTCCCTACCAGAGTCAGCCAGTAGCAATAGAAGGCCCCGGGGATTCTTATCTAGGCTGGAGCAAGACAAGCAACCTCATGAGCTGTTGGCAAGGTGTTTACACACTAATCAAGAGCAGACCAAGGAAGACGGCCAGAGTTCTGGCTCAGTATGCCAATTTGTCACAGAAAGAAGGATGCCAGACCTGTGTGAGCTCTGCAGGTGACGTCCCCAGGCCATGATTCAGGTGAGGCACTGGTTGTCAGTGTCCCTCCTCAGAACGTGAAGGCAGAGGTACAGTATGTGTCTTGCTTCATGGGGACCAGCCAGTACTAGTGATGCTCCTGTATGTGGGGCATTTGTGATTCTCAGTCAGTTCAAGGGTCAGACACACACCTCAACACTTCAGCTCAGGGCAAAGTTGTAGGACGTAGTGACTGTAGCCCACACACCGGGGGCCACCAGGTCTATCCAGCTTACATTCAGCCCACAAACCCCTACAGCGTGACAGCTGCCCTCATGGCACTCAGTACAGGGACTAAGTAGTAACCATCCACTGTACCATTGGAAGAACAAACCAAAGGCAGGAATTCGGGAGCTCAGGACCCTACAGAAGGATCTAAGTGCTGAGGGAAACATGAGTCTCCTCCCAACACTTCCCATTCCTGACTCCAATCCTCCATGGTTTCCTGTGCTGAGGATGTGATGGCATATCCAGGACCATCCCCACGAGTCCCAACTCTGCAAAGCACTCCCAGCTTCATCACCTCTGTGCTGAAGTAGCCTGCTCACCCATTCCACAATGACATCCTGACACAGACTGAGAGAACACAACGCCTTCCTAAGGACAGCATTAGCTGGGAATTCCAAGCCATATCTAGAGGGGTCTCTCCAGCCCCTCCCCATAACTGAGGAAGGAGAGAATCTGAACCCTCCATGGAACTGAAATTCCAGGTCCCCAGGGGTCACCCCCATCACCCACCCATCTGCCTGACCAGCACCCGTGACAAGGAGGCTGGGCTTTGGGCTCCTGTGCAGCTGCAGGTGGGCCTGGGTCAGCGGTGGAGGGACTGACAGAGGGTTTGTGTTCGAGGCTATGTCACAGTGTCATATTTTCGGTGGAGGGACCCATCTGACTGTCCTCGGTGAGTCTTCCCCCTTTCCCTCCTCTTTCAGATCCACTGTACAATTTCGGGCTATTGTGCTTTCTCTTATGAGCTGAGCTTAGTCTGAAGGTCTATGAGGTCTGTAAGTTTTGCCCCCTTTGTCTGCCCCTCATCCCCTCCACTGGTCCCATCTTGTCAGATATCAGGTCAGGGCTACAGGGGACCATCCCCATGAAGCCTTCCTGATCTAGACCTGAACTAATGCCTCACTATGGCTCCAGATCTCTCCCCACATGAATCTTCTCCTCTGGACTCGGGGATGGTCAACTCCCCATTCAGGGCCTCTGGGTTCCAAGAGTCCAAGGAGAATTGGGCGGAGGTGTGGGGTGGTTCAGGCTGTCAGAGAGGCTGTGGGATGAGAGAAGGATTCTGGGGATGGCTCAGGCACTGGGTTCCAACCTCAGAGAGCCCCAGGGAGAGGACTTCCTGAAGCGTAGTGAGGAGAGCCTTGTCTGGGAACTTGGGAGACATGGAGGAGGAAGTGGGACAAGAGGGTCAAGGATTAAGGGAGGATTTCAGAGGAGAAGGGGGCTGTTAGTGCTGGGACCTTCCATTTCCACAGAGACATTCAGGACACCAATATCAGGACAAGTCTTAGGACTGTGTCCTGAGGTCAGGACATTCAGCAGCAGGAGTACATCCCTTCATTGCCCACCATGGAGGGAAAGCGCCTTGAGCAGATACACGGAGCCGGAGTTCCTTGATAGGGACAGGTGACAGGGACAGTGACTGCCAGGCTTTCAGAAATGCTAAGACAGTCAGACCTCCTAGAATAAATTGACAATACAGGGAGACTCCTCAGAACAGACATAGCCTAGCCTCAGAAACGAAAATTCACCTTACCTTCAAACCCTCAATCTATAGGACTCCTTGGAATCCAGCCCCAGGGAATCCACTTTTTAATTTTTTTTTTTAAATTTATTCATTTTTGAGAGACAGGGAGAGGCAAACGGTGAGCCGGGGAGGGCAGAGAGAGAAGAAGACATAGAATCCCAAGCAGGCTCCAGACTCTAAGCTATCAGCACAGCTGACAGCACAAGGCAGGGCTTGAATTCACAAACCATGGTATCATGGCCTGAGCCCAACTCAAACGTTTAACCAACAGAGCCATGAAGGTGCCCCAGAAACTTCCATTTCTTACCCACCAAGCATCATTAGGCAGGGTCCATGTTGGGAGGTGGGCAAAGCTGCAATGATGGTGTGAGGGGTTCTGGGGGCAGGAAATCTACTTTTCAAAGGGTAACACAGCACTGCAAACAGGAAAGACCAGCTATAGTATAACCGGGTAGGGGACTTGGGGTATATGGCAGTGACACAAACTTCCAGAACAGACAGATTCACAAGGGAATGCAGGTCTCAGGGCCAGTGCCAGCCACTCCCAGGGGGAGGACTGTGTGGATTAGGAGGACATGAGATCCAGAGAGTGTCTGGGGCCATGGAAGGACTCAGACACTACAGAATCTGGCAGTCAGGTCCATTCCAACAGGTGAGTAACCCTACCCACAGCGGACCTGACATCAGGGAGCTGAGGCCACATGAGCCCAAGCCATGGATATGACAGAGCTGTTCCTCACATCAAGACTGAGGTAGGAACTTCAGCCATGGACACCTGATCTCTGACTTACAGCCTCTCCCCCTTCCGACAGGTCAGCCCAAGGCGGCCCCCTCGGTCACACTCTTCCCGCCCTCCAATGAGGAGCTCAGCGCCAACAAGGCCACCCTGGTGTGCCTCATCAGTGACTTCTACCCCAGCAGTTTGACGGTGGCCTGGAAGGCAGACGGCACCCCCGTCACCCAGGGCGTGGAGACCACCAAGCCCTCCAAACAGAGCAACAACAAGTACGCGGCCAGCAGCTACCTGAGCCTGTCACCGAACGAGTGGAAATCTCGCGGCAGATTCACCTGCCAGGTCACGCACGAGGGGAGCACTGTAGAGAAGAGTGTGGTCCCCGCAGAGTGTTCTTAGGTCCCCGAGACTGTCAGGGATGGAGGCCTTCCTCACCCAGATACTCCTTCCCCAGTTCATCATGTACCCCTGAGAGCCAACTCCTGGATCAGCTCAGACCAGGAAGGTCACACACCCTCCCGGTTTCTATTTGTGCTCAATAAAGAACTTATCGTTTATCATTCAACATTTCTGATGTGAATTCTCTGTCTGGTTATGTCTGAGTTAACGGCTTAGTAATTAAGAGAAGGGACAGTTATGACACGTGATTCTATCTAACCGCCATCCACCCAACTAACCCTAAAAGGACTCCATTGACTCTGTATCCCCCGGGGTGTGACCCAGAGTAGAAAATAGTCCTGCCATACCAGCCCCCCAGGATGCAGTCTTTGCCACCTGGAAAGGGAGAAAAACTGAGTGAGAAGGACCAGGGGTTCCCGTAGGGTGTCAGGGAGGAACAAGGAGGGTCCCAGGAGCCAGCAGTGGGCAGAAGCAACAATAAGGAGGAAAGAGGTCCTTGAGCAGAAACAGTGGTCTTTAGGAACAGAGGTGAACTTCCTGGTTCCATACAGGGTGACCCAGAGGGGAGAGTGACTACCAAATGAGGGGTCCATGGTTGGCACCTTAGCAGGGAGCCATGGAAAGCTCTGAACAACGCACCTTAGAAGTACATTTCTCAAACTTTCACAATACATGTTAGGTGAGTAAAGACACTAACAAGTCCTACAGGGAAACAGTTTCATATCTTGTAGCCTAACCCTTCCTGAACCTAGTTGATTCTCCTAACCAATTGAGGAAGCTCTGGAACACTCTTCAAGACAGTTGTGTTGCTACTTGAGGTCAGGCTGAGGCACAAGGACAACAGTCTATGTTCTGTTGGGCCTCAGTCAAGGCCAGGCTCAAAGAGACCCTAACAGGGGGCTGGGACCTCAGTCATGAAGAGTCTCATCATCTCAACTGAGATCAAGGAGAGTTACTCTATGGTTAGGTTATAAATGAAGTTGATGATATCAGCTTGCAAGTGGTGGGGACATGGAGAACTGAGTAAATGACAAAGGAGGCCATCCTGGGCACATAATGGGCAGCCACCATTATCCCAAAGATGGGAGCCAATTCGTATTCAGGAGTATAGTTCAGCTGGTGCAGACCAAGTCAGGCAGAGTGAGTGTGGCCTGAGGGCTATGGCAAAGTCAGGATCCCCTTCCCCAGGTATTCAGGGTCCACTGAGCCTCCTATGCCTGAGCCTCCTTCACTCACTGTGGCTCAATCCTGAGTGCATCTGTAGCCTGGTATCAGAGACACACTCACTCCCAGGCCCAGGTCAGTGAAGCAGGTGAGGTCGTTCTCACAGAGATGCCGGCACAACAAGCCCCCTGTCTATGTCTCCAGCTCATCAGAGACAAGGAGTTGCTTTCACCTGACCTGCAAGGAAGCCAGATCAGACCAGAGAAGAGCCTACAAAGCCCAGGAATTCTGAGAGCACAGGGAACCCTTAGAGTTTTAGCCCAGCCACTCCTGCCCTAGGGAAGCCGAAGAGGGAGAAGGGAGATTAGGGGGTCCTAGTATGCCACAGCACCTGCTGGCCCCATGTCATGGATCTGAGTGCTTGGGACCACATGTGGGAGAAGGCCACCCAAGTCTAACTCATAACCCTGCTGTAGAATGCCAAAATCACCCCACCTCTGATACTGCCCCACTGTATCATCTCTTCTTGTAAGTTTCTTCTAAGTGTGCATTAAGGAAAAATGAAAACACCAAAATAGGGAGACAGAGGAATAAGAGTACCTCCATGTTCCCAGCAGCCAGGTCCCAATCTATCAATTCCCTGATGATGTTAACACAACAAAATAATTGCCCTCTTATGCAATATTTGCAAACAAATTCCAGATATCATACCTTTTTCTCAATAATGATTTCATCTGTGTACCAGAAGATAAAGGCCTAAACAGAAACTAAAGTAGCATGATCAAACCCATGTAGAAACTGTAAATCCTTAACAATGAAAATACTTATCAATGAAGACCTCAAACTTGTCACAAGTGAATGCATGGAATTATATTGTTGATGTTATTGCTATTTGGGGGTATTTCCTTTTCTCTTTCTGAATACTGAAAATCATTTGACACTGTGATTGTGGGGGTCGGGTGTCTTCAGGACTGTTGGGTCTGTAAGAATCCCTCATCACTCTACTTTTCCTTGCAAGGAAAGGACTAAGGGGCTGAGCGGCTGGTGCTGGGACTCTCCCATGGTGGGGATGCAGCCACAACCTCCCAGAGTTGTATCTGAGCCATCCACTCTGCTTCCTCATCCTGCAAAGGGCTTCTGGCATCAGATCCTTCAGGAGGTCCAGTTTGTACACCGTCAGAATCACCTCCCTGGACAGTTGGCTACTTTGCATCAAAGGACCCACATCAAGTGAACCTTTTTAGGTAGGATTAGCTGCTTTGATGTTCAATGACTCCGTCCACCCGATGGACAGGGTGCATCACGGCAATATTTCATTTGTCTTCCTTCTCCTAGGAGGGCTGCCACGTACCCAGGTGGGGAGTACCTTTCATGTGCAGGGAAAAGAAGAAATGTGCACTGTTCCCTGCTCTTCCCTACTTCACAGGATGATGACATGCTCCCTCACCCTCCCCTGCTGACTCATTTCTATTTGGTGACCTGGTACATGCTGGGATTGAGGAGATAGGCTGCTGGAATGCATGGGGTTGTCCACTATACATATGGTAATGAGGTTGTATCTATGGACATTAGTCCAGTCAGAGCCCTTCAGGTGGCTCCTGGGTACACTCATGTGACCCCAGGCGATCTCTATAGCTCCTGCTATCTGATGGACAACATATTCTACTTCACTTGTGCCTACCCACCCCAGGCCTGAAAGTGGTCACTGATACCAGTTCCATTTCATGGCAGGCAGCGTTTAAGCCCCCCGAATAAAGCAGAGCAACAGTCACACAGAGGCCCCTCCCCAACATGGGAATAGTTTGGCTGGGGCTGTTTCCAAGGTCATCTGGACAAAGCCTGGAATGTCCCACAGGACAAGGACAGACCTCGCATGGCACAGTCCCAAACTAGGACATCCCCTGGGAATATAAGGCTGAGGACTCTGAAATGATGATTGGGGGCATAGGAAGTTTCCAGTGGACCATACACACAGGCCCACCTGATGCTCCCTGCAGAGGAAGGTTTGGGAGAAAGGGTATACTCTCTGCCATCACCTCCTGGTCTCACCAAAGAATTAGCATTGTTTGAACATACAGAGAAGGGATTTCCTCTTCAGTTCCACAGATTGTTACTCAGGGTGACACAGAAGCCCTCCACAAACTCATTCCATTTCCCAGGATATAGAAGTAGAAACAGCAGATCAGACTCCAACTTCCTTTTGAAGAAAGGATTCCAAGGATCCTGTGGCTGCAAAATGGGGACATTGATCCTGTTATCTGCTAGGGGTGGAAGAGCTTTGGCCCCCACTGAGCAGACACTAGTATGGAGCAGTGCCCCCCACTTCTTCCATCACAACTGCAGGTGGGGTTCTAAGGGGTGGGGCAGGGATTCCCAGGCAGTGGTTTTTGTATTAGCCTGTATCGCAATGTTTTGTTTTCAGCTATGGGACCCGGGTGACCATCCTAGATGAGTCTCATCTTCTCCCTCCTTCCATGCTCTCCCAGATGTTGGGAGTAATTGTCTATTTTTTTTTCTTTATGTGTTTTTTCTCAATTTGTTAATTCCCTAATTTTGGACACCAGTCCCTGGGACCCTGATCTTCCCTCCCACTATACACTGTCCTGCTTGTTTCTTTGGTCATCACAGCCCCTCCACTGCTACGTGAGAGGCAAGGGATGGTCAGGATGACCTACAAACTCAACTATGTGTCCACCGGGTCATCCTGGGTCCCGTATGTGCTCTTTTCTGTCCACCTTTGTAAGGCCTCCTATTGGACAACCTTTGTCTCTGGGAGTCACTAAGTGTCCTCAAATAAAAGGGAAGAGAGAAGGGGGAGCATTGAGAGGAGTGACCAAGTAGAGATATTACAGGGATGTGGCATGCTATGGGCCAAGGCTGAGGACACACACAAGGCTCAGGAGAAGGCCCGGAGCTCAGGGACCCAGGGTCCAGAGTAAGCAATGGTGCAAGTAGAGCTCCCCACAGGCCTCATGGGGTGCGGTATACACTCCTGAGCTGGCATGGGGACTCAGACAAACTTGCCACAGGTAGGAGGGAGCTTAAAGGAGTAGATGCCAGAGAAAGAGTCATGGAATGAGAATATGTGAGACATGAGTGGACTCTTGAGTCCCTGCAGGACACACATCTGCAACAAACACAGGAGAATCTATGGCATGAAAGCTCTCATGAAATGACTGATTGCAGGACACAGGGACTGGGGCTGCAGAAAGGCTACGGATTGAGAGTGATGCAAGGCCACGCAGACACACTCTGTATGATCAGCAAGGATCCTACCCCATCAGGGACAGCCCAGGAGAGACACATCTGGGTAAAAACAGACCCTTAGGGCAAAGAACTCACACAAGACTCAAGATAGAATGGTCCACAGGATGAGCCAAAAGGAGGTCAGAGAGCTCACATAATAGCCCCGGCCACAGATGGACAAAAGTAGAGCTGAGACAGACACTGTCAAAAGTCAGAGGAGGCAGGAACAGGACAGTGAGAGTTAGATGTCTCTGTGGAAGGAAGATCTCAGAAGAGTCTTGGGATGGGTGGTGATAGGAATCCACCTCAAAGGTTCCCAGCAAAAGTGGGGAGATGATTGAATAACACCTTAACCCACCCACCCACCCTGACATGGATTCTCATGGACACAGAAGGGGAACTGGAGGCCTGACTGAATGTTCAGGTACCTGTACCCATGTGAAGGCCGATGTCAAGTGAAGTGACCCCAAACGCGGAAGCTGGGCTTCTGACCTCCTGTCCCTCCCCCACCCCACAGGTCAGCCAAACTCCTCACCCTCAGTTACCCTCATCCCACCCTCCCTTGAGGAGCTCAGCAACAACAAGACTACCTAATGAATAACTTCTACCCCAGCTGCTTGACGGTGGCCTAGAAGGCAGACGGCACCCCTGTTACCAGGGCATGGAAACCACCAAGCCCTCCAAACAGGGCAACAACAAGTAAGGGCCAGCAGCTACATAAGCCTGTCACCTGACAAGTGGAAATCTCTCAGTAGCTTCACCTGCCAGGTCACGTACCAGGGGAGCACTATGGAGAAGAATGTGGTCCCTGCAGAGTGCTCTTAGGTCCCCAAGACCCTCACCAACCCAAGGGTGTGTGCAGCCATTGGACCTACAGGAAGGATTCCCCTTGCACCAGGATGATTCCAGCCCTTCTCCCTTCATTCAATCAATGCTCAATAAAATGTCCTTTTTTCAATCAGAAATCACACTATCTGGTAATTTGTGTTTAACATTTTGTGCCCTGAACTCAAACATCCTTGGAGTGAACACAGGTTCACTGGCTTTATGGGGAAGAGCCAGCAGAGCAGCCCCATATTTCTTTGTGGAACAGATTCCCACTCACCCAAATTTGCACACACAATATTCTGTACTTGCAACGGAAGCAGCAAGACCCAGAGTACCAAGGTCCACACCTGTGGATCTTGATAGACTTCTGTAGGCCATTTCCACCCCAACCATTTTCAGGATCATAGCCCTTGATTCCCATGGCCTCTTGGTTCGTTTCCAGTCTCCACTCCGGTCCTGGGACCTTATTCACTGGGACCAGCCCAACTCACTGGGATGTCTCCCTTCCTTGAAGGCCCCCACGCAAGGCCATGCCTTTTGTGGTTTCCTACACATTTGGAAACTTCCCATCATCACATCCTAGAGAATCTTTCCTTCCACAGGGGCCTCGTGCCCCTGCCTCCCTGGGAACATTGCACTGTTCCCTTCCCCAGACCTGCCCTGCTGCACTCATTACAGGAAACTCAGTCTCTAGACCCTGGTCAGTATCTCCCACACTCCCACTGGGGGCCTCTCCTTCCACATGTGTCACAGAGGACCCAGTTGTATTCAAGGCCCCTGGGAGACAGAGACACCTTGGAGTTATGCACAAAATACCACTAAAGTTAAAATGTCCATGCGTATTCACTGGGGCCATGAATCCATGTCAAGATCCCATTCTGAATTGTGTCATGGATCCATCTGTGCGCACAGTCATTTTCTGTAAAGTTGTGAATGGGCCTTGAGAACCAGGAAGACTCCACTGCTAGCTAGCAGAGCTAGCTCAGAAGGGCAGGTCTAGGCCCCTAGTCACACAGACAGAATAGACATGCACACACACACAATAAACTTGCGTGCACACACCAGGACACACACACACACGCCTGCTATTGTACACGTGGCCATGTTGGGCATGTGTCTAGGACATGTGGTGGCATCCAGAACCCTCCACGGGCCTCAGCTCTGCAGAAGACACAGGCCCCATGATGTCTGTGTTGGAAACTGTGCTGTCCGATCTCCCAGGTAGCATTCCCCAAGCAAGCTGAGCCATACACAGAGCTCCTGCCAGGAGCTACCTGAGTTATGATATGTCACTCAGGCATTCCCTCCTACCCCACCATGGTGGGGGCTGGGGGGAAGCTCACCCCATGAGGAAGGGAAGGTGCATTGGGGAGGGGGTGCCCTGTCTCAAGCTCCCATGGGCCAGCCCAACCCCCACAAAGAGGAGGCTGGACTCTGAGCCTCCCAAGCAGCTGCAGGTGGGCCTGGGGAAGGGGGAAGGGTGCCAGGGCTGACAGAGGGTTTGTGTTCAAAGCTGTATCACTGTGTTATGTTTTCGGCGGAGGGACCAAGGTGACCGTCCTCGGTGAGTCTCCCCCTTTCTCTCTCTTTGGCAACCAGAGTGAAAATTGGGGGAATTTTTCTCTTCTTTCTGTGATGACTGTGCTTGGGGTCTGAAACTCTCTAAGGTCTGGGACCTTCACAGTTTGGGGCTGTCCCTCACCACTTTAGCTTGTTCTCTCTTGTCAGACTCCTGGTCGGGGAAGCTCAGGTCAGTCCCAAGGACCCCTTCCTGTTCCCCCTCACTGTGACCCAGAGTACTCTCAGGGGGCTTCTCCTCTGGACTCTGACACAATCAGCTTCCTTGGGGTCTGTCATCTCCCAGATGTGGGGAAATGAGGGACTGAAGGAACACAGGACTGGGGAACCTGGGCTGGGGCACAAGGGCCATAGGACCAGTAAAGGATGCTTGCATAGCTCATCTGTCCAAGTGTGTATCAATCACACTTGGGTTCTATGCTCTCCAGGTTCTAGGTGGGAGCTACTGAGAGGTTTTGGAAGGAACTCTTGGTTGGCCATGGAATAAAAGGGAACCCAAGGCAAGGGAAACGAGAACAGAAGGAGGATTTCCTGGAACAAGGTGGCCTCAGAGTGCTGGGTCCTTCATCCTTCTCCAGGACACACAGGACCTCCTCACACAGGACAGGGCTCAGGACACTCAGGCCCCAAAGCTTGTCCCACCCATATTAATGTTGGAGGAGAGACCCTTGAGCAGATAGTGGGGCTGGTGACTCCTCAGGGACGGGAGACAAGGATGGCTGCCAATGATAGGCACACTGTGATGCTAGCACAGCAGACGCCCCAAGATAACTTCATGTGCAAAGTGACCCCTCAGAGAAGCCCCAGCTCCAGTCTCAGAACAGCAGATTCACCTCTTCCAGAAAGCCTTCACCTGCTAGACTAGATTCTGGCCCAAGGGCAGACACTCTCTCCCCCTCAGGCAACCTTAGAGGGGCTTTGTCAGGAGGTGGGCAGGGGCTGCAATGAGGGATCAGTGGGAATGTGGCCAAGAAACCCCCTCCCAGAAGGGGATGAGAGCTTAACACCAGGACAGACAAATACCTGCATGAGCACCCCTTGGAGATGGACCTGGCAGGACATGCCACAGGACAGACAGGTTCCACAGGGAAAGATTAGGTGTCAAGCACGATAAAAGTCAGTAACACAGGAGCCTAGAGGCAATTAGGAAAGTGATGAGTACAGTTGAACCTGAAGAGGGACAAGAGCCACAGTTGGGCTCAGATCTCCCAACAGATGGACACTCAGTTTCTCTCCAACAGAAGGTGAGTGACCTTACCCACCGCTGACCAGGCCACAGGGAGCAAGAGGCAACTGAGGACCAAGCTTTAGATATGACAGAGCTGTATCCCACTTCAGGACAGAGATAGGAGCTGACTAAATAAGCATGTGAACTCTGACTTGTTACCTCTCCCTTGCCCCACAGGTCAGCCCAAGTCCGCGCCCTCAGTTACCCTCTTTCCACCCTCCAATGAGGAGCTCAGCGCCAACAAGGCCACCCTGGTGTGCCTCATCAGTGACTTCTACCCCAGTGGCTTGACGGTGGCCTGGAAGGCAGACGGCACCCCTGTCACCCAGGGCGTGGAGACCACCAAGCCCTCCAAACAGAGCAACAACAAGTACGCGGCCAGCAGCTACCTGAGCCTGTCACCGAACGAGTGGAAATCTCGTAGCAGATTCACCTGCCAGGTCACGCATGAGGGGAGCACTGTGGAGAAGAGTGTGGTCCCTGCAGAGTGCTCTTAGGTTCCCAAGGCTTCTGGGATGGGGGCCTTCCTCACCAGACACCCCTTCCCCAGCCCACTGTGTAGCCCTGTGAACCAACCCCTGGATCAGCTCAGACCAGGCAGGTCACACGCCCTCCCTATTTCTACTTGTGCTCAATAAAGACCTTAGCACATATCACTGACATATCTGGTGTGCATTCACTGTTCCACGTAACTCTGGGTAAGCCTCAGTAATTAGGGATAGACTTGTCAAGTGAGAACCTATTTACCCACTTTCCCTGTGTGCTTGTCAGCCATGGCCTGAAGAACAAATGGTCCCAACTCAACGGTTGCAGTCCTTGTCCCCATGGGAATGGAGATGGGCCCGGTGAGACAGACTGGGGTCCCAGTGGGGATCAGGCAGAAACAAGGAGGGTCCTGGGGACAATGGGTCTGTTCAGATTTGTGTGATCAGTGAGGCTTAGCGTCACCCTGGCACTGCCTGAGACCTCAGTCATGAAAGTCTGGGGACCTGACACATTAGTTATGGTTGCATTACAGATGGAGCAGGTGATGTCAGACTTCATAACATTTGGGGCAGGTGGGTCACGGGAGAACAGGGTGAATAGGAAAGGGCACCATCTCAGCCACACAAAGGGCTTCCAGTGATTGTATGAAAGACAGAGACATTTCAAACTCAGGAGTAGAGTTAAGGAAGGTCAGACCAGCCAGAGGCCCATGGCAAGGCCAAGCTTCCCAGACGTTGCAGTGACCCCAGACACCAGGCCTGAGGACTCTTCTAGCCTCCAACACTATGGCCATGTACGGAGTGCACCTGTAGCTTTGTTCTTGGACAAACACACTGCAGGGCCTGAGGCACTCATGTCAGCCTCTCAGAGGTGCAGGCCACACTCACTCTGCCAGTCCTCCAGTCCTAGGTTGGACAGATACCCTGTCTGAGCCTTCAGCTCATCAGGGTCCGGGAGCTGCCTTCACCAGACTTGTTGGGAGGCAGGAATGCCCAGGAACAGAGCCTCCAAGGACAGCATGCTCTGGGGCAAGAGTGGGTCAGAGGACAGGGGCCCCCAGGAGCTTTTAAGCAGTGAACAGTCCCCAAATCTACCTATGAGATGATAGAAACTTTGGGATCAGCATCTACATGAACCTATTCCACAGATGGGAAAGCTAAGACCCCAAGGAACAAAGGGGGGGCCACTCAGGCTTCCCTCATTCCAATGGTCCTGGTGGGGAGAATGACATCCTCCCCCATTTAACCTACCCAGAACCACTGCCACCCCTAGACAAACTCTTCCATTCGTTGTTTTAAATGTTCATTATGAACTACACACACTGAAGAGACAGAGGCAAGGGAGAAACCCCCATAAACTCAGTGTGGGATCTGATCATAACACACACACAACCACACACACAGGAAAGATCAGGAGGAGCTGGGGTAGAAGGTGTTGCACAGGGAGCCAGAATGGGACATGAACAAAGACAGCTCCATCTCTGTCGTCCCTACCAGAGTCAGCCAGTAGCAATAGAAGGCCCCGGGGATTCTTATCTAGGCTGGAGCAAGACAAGCAACCTCATGAGCTGTTGGCAAGGTGTTTACACACTAATCAAGAGCAGACCAAGGAAGACGGCCAGAGTTCTGGCTCAGTATGCCAATTTGTCACAGAAAGAAGGATGCCAGACCTGTGTGAGCTCTGCAGGTGACGTCCCCAGGCCATGATTCAGGTGAGGCACTGGTTGTCAGTGTCCCTCCTCAGAACGTGAAGGCAGAGGTACAGTATGTGTCTTGCTTCATGGGGACCAGCCAGTACTAGTGATGCTCCTGTATGTGGGGCATTTGTGATTCTCAGTCAGTTCAAGGGTCAGACACACACCTCAACACTTCAGCTCAGGGCAAAGTTGTAGGACGTAGTGACTGTAGCCCACACACCGGGGGCCACCAGGTCTATCCAGCTTACATTCAGCCCACAAACCCCTACAGCGTGACAGCTGCCCTCATGGCACTCAGTACAGGGACTAAGTAGTAACCATCCACTGTACCATTGGAAGAACAAACCAAAGGCAGGAATTCGGGAGCTCAGGACCCTACAGAAGGATCTAAGTGCTGAGGGAAACATGAGTCTCCTCCCAACACTTCCCATTCCTGACTCCAATCCTCCATGGTTTCCTGTGCTGAGGATGTGATGGCATATCCAGGACCATCCCCACGAGTCCCAACTCTGCAAAGCACTCCCAGCTTCATCACCTCTGTGCTGAAGTAGCCTGCTCACCCATTCCACAATGACATCCTGACACAGACTGAGAGAACACAACGCCTTCCTAAGGACAGCATTAGCTGGGAATTCCAAGCCATATCTAGAGGGGTCTCTCCAGCCCCTCCCCATAACTGAGGAAGGAGAGAATGTGAACCCTCCATGGAACTGAAATTCCAGGTCCCCAGGGGGCACCCCTGTCACCCACCCATCTGCCTGACCAACACCCGTGACAAGGAGGCAGGGCTTTGGGTCTCCTGTGCAGCTGCAGGTGGGCCTGGGTCAGCGGTGGAGGGGCTGACAGAGGGTTTATGTTCAAGGCTGTATCACAGTGTCCTATTTTCGGCGGAGGGACCCGTCTGACCGTCCTCGGTGAGTCTCCCCTTTTCCCTCCTCTTTTGGATGCAGTGTATAATTTCAGGCTATTTTTCTCTGCTTTCTATTGTGAACTGGGATTAGGCTGAAGGTCTGTGGGGTCTGTAAATTTTGCCTCTTTTGTCTACCCCTCATCACCTCCACTGGTCCCATCTTGTTGATGTGTGGTCAGGGCTATAGGGGACCATCCCCATTAACCATTCCTGATCTAGACCTGAACTCATGCCTCACTGTGGCTCCAGCTTTCCCCCCATGGGAACCTTCTCCTCTGGACTCAGGGATGGTGGGCTCCCCACTCAGAGTTTCTGGACTCAAAGAGCCTGAGTAGAATGAGGAGTAAAGGGCAAGTGAATGGGTGTTCATGCTGCCAGAGGGACCGTGGGGTGTGGCAAGTATTCTGGGGACGGCTCAGGACCTGGTTCCATCCTCGGGAGGTCCCAGGCAGAGGAGTGCCTGGCGCACAGTGAGGAGAGCCTTGGTCTGAAAACTTGGACATAGAAGAGGAAGGGGGACAAGGGGGTCAAGGAGGAAGGGATGACATCAGAGCAGAAAGGGGCCCTGGGTGCTGGGACCTTCTACCTCAACAGGGACACTCAGGACACTAGCAATAGGACAGATGTCAGGAGACTCAGGCAACAAAGGTAAATGCCTTCACCACCACAGGAAAGCCTCCTGAGCAGATAGATATGTGGGGTCAGGATCTCCAGATACGGACAGGTGACAGGGACAGGACTTGCCAGGCACTCAGCAATCTGAAGACAGACAGACCCCCAGTAAACTTCACAGAACAGGGAGACCCTTCAAAATAGACATAGCTCATCATTAAAGCTGGGTTCTAAGAGTCTGAGGAGAAGAGAGGGGTGAAGGCAAGGAAGTGGGGCACTTGGGCTGCAAGCAGGGCTGTGGGGTGTGGGAAGGATTCTGGGCACGGCTCAGGCATCGCATTCTGTCTTCAGCTCGTCCCAGCTGGAGGGCTGCCTGAAGCACAGCGAGCAGAGCATTGGTCTGGGGACTTGGAGACATGGAGGTGGAAATGGGACAAGGGGGCCTGGGGGAGGGAGGTCGTCAGAAGAGAATGGCCCCAGGGTTCAGGGACCTTTCACCTCTAGAGGAACAGTAAGGACACCAAGATCAGGACAAGTCTCAGGAAAGTGTCCTGTCAGGACACTCAGCCAGCAGGGGTACATCCCTTCACAGCATGCCACAGCAAGAGAGCTCTGTGAGCAGATACATGGGGTCAGAGTCCCCTGATAGGGGGAGGTGACAGGGGCAGTGACTGCCAGGCTTCCAGAAACAGTAAGTGTTTAGACAGACCCACCAGAAAACCTCACAGAATAGGGAGACCCTTCAGAACAGACATGGCCTAACCTCAAAACTGAAAATTCACCTCACCTGAAAACTCTCCAGTCTACACCTGAAGACTCCCTGGAATCCAGCTTTAAGAACTCCTACTTCTTACCCACTCAGAATCGCCAGCGGGGGGTCCCTGTTGGGAGGTGGGCAAGGCTGCAATGATGGTGTGAGGGGCTCTGGGGGCAGGAAACCTACTTTTCAAATGGGAACACAGCCCTGCAACCAGGAAGACTGGCTATTGGGGAACCAGGTAAGCAACCTGGGGGATAATGGCAGTGGCACAAACATCTAGGACACACAGATTTACAAGGGAACGCTGGTCTCACAACCAGTGCTACCAAGCCCCAGTGGAGGACTCTGTGGATGGGAGGACATGTGACCTGGAGAGTGTCTGAGTCCATGAGGGACCCAGACATTGGGTCAGATTCTGGCAGTCAGATTCATTCCAACAGAAGGTGAGTGACCCTACCCATGGCTGACCTGAACTCAGCCAGCTGGGGCCACATGAGCCCCAAGCCATGGATATGACAGAGCTGTTCCTCGTATCAGGACTGAGGTACGAGCTTCAGCCATGGACACCTGATCTCTGACTTACGCTCCTCCTCACCCCACAGGTCAGCCTAAGTCGGCCCCCTCAGTCACGCTCTTCCCGCCCTCCAGTGAGGAGCTCAGTGCCAACAAGGCCACCCTGGTGTGTCTCATCAGTGACTTCTACCCCAGCGGTTTGACGGTGGCCTGGAAGGCAGACGGCACCCCCGTCACCCAGGGCGTGGAGACCACCAAGCCCTCCAAACAGAGCAACAACAAGTACGCGGCCAGCAGCTACCTGAGCCTGTCACCGAACGAGTGGAAATCTCGCGGCAGATTCACCTGCCAGGTCACGCACGAGGGGAGCACTGTGGAGAAGAGTGTGGTCCCCGCAGAGTGTTCTTAGGTCCCCGAGACTGTCAGGGATGGAGGCCTTCCTCACCCAGATACTCCTTCCCCAGTTCATCATGTACCCCTGAGAGCCAACTCCTGGATCAGCTCAGACCAGGAAGGTCACACACCCTCCCGGTTTCTATTTGTGCTCAATAAAGAACTTATCGTTTATCATTCAACATTTCTGATGTGAATTCTCTGTCTGGTTATGTCTGAGTTAACGGCTTAGTAATTAAGAGAAGGGACAGTTATGACACGTGATTCTATCTAACCGCCATCCACCCAACTAACCCTAAAAGGACTCCATTGACTCTGTATCCCCCGGGGTGTGACCCAGAGTAGAAAATAGTCCTGCCATACCAGCCCCCCAGGATGCAGTCTTTGCCACCTGGAAAGGGAGAAAAACTGAGTGAGAAGGACCAGGGGTCCCCTTAGGGTGTCAGGGAGGAACAAGGAGGGTCCCAGGAGCCAGCAGTGGGTAGAAGCAACAATAAGGAGGAACGAGGTCCTTGAGCAGAAACAGTGGTCTTTAGCAACAGAGGTGAACTTCCTGGTTCCATACAGGGTGACCCAGAGGGGAGAGCGACTACCAAATGAGGGGTCCATGGTTGGCACCTTAGCAGGGAGCCATGGAAAGCTTTGAACAATACATTAGAAGTACATTTTTCAAACTCACAATTCATGTTAGGTGAGTAAAGACGCTAAGAAGGCCTACGGGGAAACAGTTTCACATCTTGTAGCCTATCCCTTCCCGAACCTACTTGACTCTCCCAAGCAACTCAGGAAGCCCTGGAACACTCTTCAAGACAGTAGTGTTCACCCACACTAGTATCTGAAACTGGAGGTCAAGATAAGGCACAAGGACAACCAGTCTATGTTCTGATGGGCCTGGGTCAAGGTCAGGCTCAAAGAGACCCTAACAGGGGGCTGGGACCTCAATCATGAAGAGTCTCATCATCTCAACTGAGATCAAGGAGAGTTACGTTATGGTTAGGTTAAAGATGAAGTCGATGATATGACCCTGTATGTGGTAGGGACATGGAGCACTGAGTAAATGACAAAAGACACAATCCTGGGCACATAATGGGTATCCAATGATTTTCCAAAAGAGAGGGAGCAAATTCGAATTCAGGAGTATAGTTCAGCTGGTGCAGACCAGCTCAAGCAGAGTGAGTGTGGCCTAAGGGCTACAGCAAAATCAGGGACCTTCCCCAGGTATTCAGGGCCTGCAGATCCCCCTAGGCTCGAGCATCCTTCACTCACTATGGCTCAATCCCGAGGGCACCCATGACCAGGTATCAGGGACACACTCACGCCCAGGTCACTGAAGCAGGCAAGGTCAGTCTCAAAGAGAAGCAGGCACAACCAGCCCCCTGTCTATGTGTCCAGGTATTCAGAGTCAAGGTGTTGCCTTCACCAGACCTGCAAGGGAGACAGGTCAGCCTAGGGACAGAGCCTACAAAGCCCAGAAGTTCTGAGATCACAATGGGACAGACATGGGACTCCTTAGAGTTTTATCCCAGCCACTCCTGCCCTTGAGAAACCTAAGAGGAAGAAGGAAAATTAGGGATGGTAGTATCCCACAGCACCTGCTGGCCACATGTCATGGATCCGAATGCTAAGGCCTAAATGAGGGAGAAGGCCACCCAGGTCTACCTCATGTCCATGACCCTTCTGTAGAATGCCAAAATCACCCCACATCAGGTACTGCCCCACACTAATTATCTCTTCTTATAAGTTTCTTCCAAATGTGCATTAAGGAAAAATGAAAACACCAAAATAGGGAGACAGAGGAGTAAGAATAACTCCATGTTCCCAGCAGCCAGGTCCCAATCTATCAATTCCCTGATGATGCTGACACAACAACAAAATAATTGCTCTCTTATGCAATATTTGGAAACAAATTCCAGATATCATATCTTTTTCTCAATAACGTTTCATCTGTGTACCAGAAGATAAAGGCCTAAACAGAAACTAAAGTAGCATGATCAAACCGATGTAGAAACTGTGAGTAAATCCTTAACAACCAAAATACTCATCAATGAAGACCTCAAAGTTTCACAAGTGAATTCATGGAATTACACTGCTGATGTTGTTGTTATTTGGGGGTATTTCCTTTTCTCTTTCTGAGTATTGAAAATCATTTGACACTGTGATTGTGGGGGTCGGGTGTCTTCAGGACTGTTGGGTCTGTAAGAATCCCCCATCACTCTACTTTTCCTTGCAAGGAAGGGACTAAGGGGCTGAGCGGCTGGTGCTGGGACTCTCCCATGGTGGGGATGCAGCCACAACCTCCCAGAGTTGTATCTGAGCCATCCACTCTGCTTCCTCATCCTGCAAAGGGCTTCTGGCATCAGATCCTTCAGGAGGTCCAGTTTGTACACCGTCAGAATCACCTCCCTGGACAGTTGGCTACTTTGCATCAAAGGACCCACATCAAGTGGACCTTTTTAGGTAGGACTAGCTGCTTTGATGTTCAATGACTCCGTCCATCAGATGGAAAGGGTGCATCATGGCAATATTTCATTTCTGTCCTCCTTCTCCTGGGAGGGCTGCCACGTACCCATGTGGGGAGTGCCTTTCATGTGCAGGGAAAAGAAGAAATGTGCACTGTTCCCTGCTCTTCCCTACTTCACAGGATGATGACCGGCTCTCTCCGCCCTCCCCTGCTGACTCATTTCTATTTGGTGACCTGGTACATGCTGGGATTGACCAGATAGGCTGGTGGAATGCATTGGGTTGTCCACTATACACATGGAAATGTAGCTGCATCTATGGACATTAGTCCAGTCGGAGCCTCTTCAGGTGGCTCCTGGGTACACTCACAAGACCCCAGGTGATCTCTATAGCTCCTGCTATCTGATGGACAACATATTCTATTTCACCTGTGCCTACCCACCCCAGGCCTGAAAGTGGTCACTGATACCAGTTCCGTTACGTGGCAGACAGCATTTAAGCCCCTTGAATGAAGCAGGGCAACAGTCACAGCGGATCCTTTCCAATATGGGACTAGATAAGGGTTTGGCTTGGGCTGTTCCCAAAGTCACCTGGAAACAGGCCGGCATATCCCACAGGACCAGGACAGACTTCACATGGGACAGTCCCAAACAAGGACATCCCCTTGGAAAATAAGGCTGAGCTCTATGAAGTGATGGTTGGGGGCATAGGAAGTTTCCAGTGGCCTATACACACAGGCCCACCTGCTGTTCCCTGCAGAGCAAGGTGTGGGAGGGAAGATCCACCCTCTGCCCTCACCTCATGGTCTCTCCAAGGAATTAGGATTGTTTGAACAAACACAGAAGGGATTTCCTCTTCATTCGATAAATCCTTACTCATGGTGACACAGAGGCCCTCCACAACTCATTCAAATCCCAGGAGACACAGGTAGAAACAGCAGATGAGATACCAACTTCTTCTAGAAGAATTGACTCCAACCATCCTCTGGCTGCACACTTGGGGACCTTAAACCTGTTATCTGCTAGTGGTGGAAGACCTTTTTCTCCCACTGAGCAGACACCAGCATGGAGCAGTGCCCCCCTTCCTCCATCACAGCTGCAGGCGGAGGTCTAGGGGTTTGGGGACGGATTCCACGTGGTGGTTTTAGTATTACGCTGTATCCCAGTGTTTTGTTTTTGGCAGAGGGACCTGGCTGATGGTCCTAGGTGAAACTCACATTCTCCCTCCTTCCCTGCCCTACCCTCATCCCACCCTCCCTTGAGGAGCTCAGCAATAACAAGGCCACCCTGGTGTGCCTCATCAGTGACTTCTACCCCAGCTGCTTGACGGTGGCCTGGAAGGCAGACGGCACCCCCGTCACACAGGGCGTGGAGACCACCAACCCCTCCAAACAGAACAACAAGTATGCAGCCAGCAGCTACCTGAGGTTGTTGCCTGACAAGTAAAAATCTCACAGCAGATTCACCTGCCAGTTCACGCACAAGGGGAGCACCATGGAGAAGAATGTGGCCCCTGAGGAGTGCTCTTAGGTCAAGACATCCCCTCCCCACTCAAAGGGCTGAGAGCCACAGGACCTCCAGGAAGGATTCCCCTTGCACCAGGATCATCCCAGCCCTCCTCCCAGCACCCAATCATGCTCAATAAAATGTTCTTTATTCAATCAGAATTCAGGCTGTCTGGTAATTTGGGCTTAACATTTCAGTCCAGAACTCAACCATCTTTGGGGGAAAACAGGATTCTTTTGGCCTTGGGAAAAGAGCCCAGTGAAGGCGTCCTCATGTTTCATGAGGGGTTATTTTGCTCTCAGCCAGAATTGTCACACAATACTCCTGGACAGGAGATCAAAACAACAGAAATTAAAGAGACCATCCTCCACAATGTCTCTAGCTTTCCTTCTTGTGTTAACCATACACACTGCCAGTCATAGCTTCCCTCACTGATACCAGATCCCCTGGATTTCTTGGATAATTCCTCAGTTTCTCCCTGGGCCTGGCACCTCACCATCTACAAGAAGCCCTCCTCTGAATATTCCCACTCTCCTCTTCCTATAGACCCCCACTCAGTGCCAGCTTTTCCCTGGTTTCCTACCCCATGTGGACATTCCCAATTGTCACAACCTAGAGCCTCCTCCCTCTCTCATGAGAACACCTGCTCCTACCTCCCCAGGAACACTGACTGTCCTCCGCCCACAGACTCCCTGTCACACTCACTATAGGAGCCCCTGCCTGGGCACTGGTCACTCACACCCACACTCCCACTGCTGGCATCTCACCCCACCAGTGTCTCTTGGTTCACACTACATCCAAGTTCTCTGGGAAACAGACTCCAGCTTTGCTTTCTGGGACCCCTCCGAGGCCAGGCCAACCCATGAGCCCATCATTTGTCTTTCGTTAACCTGCCTAGGGTGTCTGTTATAAATCAAGACTCAGATTCTGGAAATGCGCTGTTGACAGGTTTCTCAACTGACTCATCTACTTAGGAGTTCAGTGTAGTATCTGATCATAACACACACACAAGCACACACACAGGTCCCAACAAACAGAAACATACATGCACACTCATGATGATCACAGAGACACTGGTCCATTTACAACACTGCCATGGTGGGCATGTCTATGGAAAGATCAGGAGGAGCTGGGGTAGAAGGTGCTGCACAGGGAGCCAGGATATCACATGAACAGAGACAATTCCATCTCTGTCATCCCTACCAGAGCCAGCCACTAGCAATAGAAGGCTCCAGGGATTCTATTTGTGCTGGAGTGAGACAAGAAACCTCATGAGAAGCTGGAAGGGTGTTTACGCACTCATCGAGAGCAGATCGAGGAAGCCAGTCAGAGTTCTAGCTCAGTGCGCCAATGTGACAAAGAAAGAAGGATGCCAGACCTGTGTGTCCCCTATTGTGAGCTCTGCAGGTGACATCCTAAGGCAAGGATGCAGGAGAAGGCCATAGGTGTCAGAGAGCCTCCTCACAATGTGAAGGTCCAGTGCAGAGGTACAGTATGTTTTCCAGCTTGGTGGGGGAACCCTGTGCTAGTGATGCTCCTGTACGTGGGCCATGTGTGATTCTCAGTCAGTTCAAGGCTAGGCACAGACTCCGACATTTCCACTCAGGGCAAAACTATAGGATGTAGTGACTGCATCCACACACACCAGGGGCCCAACACGTCTATCCAGCTTATATTCAGCCCACATCTCCCTATACCATGACAGTTGCCCTCACAGCTCAGGATAGGGACTAAACAGTGACCATGCTACCTTCCTAAAGAACCAGCCAAAGGCGGTGATTCGGGACATCGGGGCTAAGAGAGAGATCTAAGTGCTGGGGGAAACGTGATTCTCCTCCCAATACTTTCCATTCCTGACCCCAAACCTCCACTGTTTCCCCTGCAGATGATGCAGTGGCATATCCAGGAGCCTCCCCATGAGTCCCAACTCTGCAAAGGGCTCCCAGCTCCATCACCTCTGTGCTGAAACACCCCTGCTCACCCCTTCTACAATGACATCCTGACACAGACTGAGGAGAGCACAGAGCACCTTCCTAAGCATGGTGTTAGCTGAATTCTGATGCCATACCTAAAGAGCATCTCTCCATCCCCTCCCCATGACTGAGGATAGATGGATTCTGAACCCTCCATGGAACTGAAATTCCAGGTCCCCAGGGGTCAACCCCATCACCCACCCATCTGCCTGACCAACACCCGTGACAAGAAGGCTGGGCTTTGGGCCTCCCGTGCAGCTGCAGGTGGGCCTGGGTCAGGGGTGGAGGGGTTGACAGAGGGTTTGTGTTCCAGGCTGTGTCACAGTGTGCTTTGTTCGGCGGAGGGACCCATCTGACCGTCCTCGGTGAGTCTCCCCTTTCCTCCTCTTTTGGCTCCACTATACAATTTCAGGTGATTTTCTTCTGCTTTCTATTGTGACCTGGGCTCGGGCTGAAGGTCTGTGGGGTCTGTAAGTTTTGCCTCTTTTATCTGCCCCTTATCTCCTCCACTGGCCCCATATTGTCAGAAGTGCTCAGGGCTACAGGGGACATCCCCGTGAGCCCTTCCTAATCTAGACCTGAACTCAGGCCTCACTGTGACTCCAGCTCTCTCCCCAAGGAAATCTTCTCCTCTGGACTCAGGGATGGTCAGCTCACCACTCAATGTCTCTGGGCTCCAAGAGTCCGAGGAGAATTGAGGGTGAAGGGCAAATGAGTAGGGGTTCCTGCTGCCAGAGGGACCGTGAGGTGTGGGAAGGATTCTGGGGATGGCTCGGGCACCGGTTTCCATCCTTGGGGGATCCAAGGCAGAGAACTGCCTGATGAACAGTGAGGACAGCCTTGGTCTCGGTACTTGGAGACATGGAGAAGGAAGTGGGACAAGGGGGTCAGGAAGAAAGGAAGGACATCACAGGAGAAGGGGGCTGTGGGTTCTGGGCCTTCCAGCTCCATACGGACACTCAGGAAGCCAGCAACAGGACAGTCTCAGGACACTCAGGCAGCAAAGTAAATGCCTTCACCACCGCAGGAAAGCCTCCTGAGCAGATAGATACGTTGGGCCAGGGTCTCCAGGTAGGAAAAGGTGACAGGTCTTGCCAAGACCTCAGAAATCTAACGATGGACAGACCCCCAGCAAACTTCACAGAACAGGGAGACCCTTCAAAACAGACATAGCCCATCCTTAAAATTGGGTTCCGCGAGCCCAAGGAGAATTGAGGGGTGAAGGCAAAGAAGTGGGGAGCTTGGGCTGCTAGCAGGGCCACGGGGTGTGAAAAGGATACTGGGGACATTCAGACATAGTATTCTGTCTTTGGCTCGTCCCAGCTGGAGGGCTGCCTGGAGCACAGAGAGCAGAGCATTGGTCTCGGGACTTGGGGACATGGAGGTGGAAGTGGGACAAGGGGGTGAAAGAGGAGACAGGTTGTCAGAAGAGAAGGGCCCAAGGGTACTGGGACTTCCCACCTCTAGAGGAACAGTGAGGACACCAAGATCAGAACAGGTCTCAGGAGAGTGTCCTCTAAGGGAGGTGTGGTCCATGAGCAGATACATGGATCAGAGTCCGCAGATAGGGACAGGTGACAGGGACGTTGACTGCCAGCCTTCCAGAAATGGTAAACAGACAGACACCCAAATAAACTTCAAAGAACAGGGAGACCATTCAGAACAGACATGGCCTAACCTCAAAACTGAAAATTCACCTCACCTGAAAACTCTCCATCTTACAAGACTCCCTGTAATCCAGCTCCAGGAACTCCCACTTCTTACCCACTCAGCATCCCCGGGGCCGGGGGTGGGGGTCCTGTTGGGAGGTGGGCAAGGCTGCAATGATGGTGTGAGGGGCTCTGGGGGCAGGAAACCTACTTTTCAAATGGGAACACAGCCCTGCAACAAGGACAGACTAGATACAGGGTAACCAGGTAAGGGACCTGGCGGATATGGCAGTGATGCCAACGTCCATGACAGACAGAATCACAAGGGAAAGCTGGTCTCAGAGCCAGTGCCACCAAGTCCCAGGGGGAGGACTGTGTGGATTAGGAGGACATGTGACCGGAAGAGAGTCTGAGGCCATGGAGGGACCCACACACTACTGAATGTGGCAGTCAGATTCATTCCAACAGAAGGTGAGTGACCCTACCCATGGCTGACCTGAACTCAGCCAGCTGGAGCCCTTGAGACCCAAGCCATGGACATGACAGAGCTGTTCCCCACATCAGGACTGAGGTAGGAGCTTCAGCCATGGACACCTGATGCCATGTGACTCATGCCCCTCCCCACCCCACAGGTCTGCCCAAGTCGGCCCCCTCGGTCACACTCTTCCCACCCTCCAGTGAGGAGCTCAGCGCAAACAAGGCCACCCTGGTGTGCCTCATCAGTGACTTCTACCCCAGCGGCTTGACGGTGGCCTGGAAGGAAGATGGCACCCCCATCACCAAGGGCGTGGAGACCACCAAGCCCTCCAGACAGAGCAACAACAAGTACGCGGCCAGCAGCTACCTGAGCCTGTCACCGAGCCAGTGGAAATCTCATAGCAGATACACCTGCCAGGTCACGCACGAGGGGAGCACTGTGGAGAAGAGTGTGGTCCCTGCAGAGTGCCCTTAGGTTCCCAAGGCTTCCAGGATGGGGGCCTTCCTCACCAGACACCCCTTCCCCTGCCCACTGTGTAGCCCTGTGAACCAACCCCTGGATCAGCTCAGACCAGGCAGGTCACACGCCCTCCCTATTTCTACTTGTGCTCAATAAAGACCTTAGCACATATCACTGACATATCTGGTGTGCATTCACTGTTCCACGTAACTCTGGGTAAGCCTCAGTAATTAGGGATAGACTTGTCAAGTGAGAACCTATTTACCCACTTTCCCTGTGTGCTTGTCAGCCATGGCCTGAAGAACAAATGGTCCCAACTCAACGGTTGCAGTCCTTGTCCCCATGGGAATGGAGATGGGCCCGGTGAGACAGACTGGGGTCCCAGTGGGGATCAGGCAGAAACCAGGAGGGTCCTGGGGACAATGGGTCTGTTCAGATTTGTGTGTGGTCAGTGAGGCTTAGCGTCACCCTGGCACTGCCTGAGACCTCAGTCATGAAAGTCTGGACACCCGACACATTAGTTATGTTTGGGTTATGGATGGAGCAGATGATGTCAGACTTCATAACCTGTGTGGGGGTCACGGGAGAACAGGGTGAATAGGAAAGGGCACCATCTCAGCCACACAAAGGGCTGCCACTGATTGTCCAAAAGACAGAGTCATTTCAAACTCAGGAGTAGAGTTAAGGGAGGTCAGACCAGCCAGAGGCCCATGGCAAGGCCAAGCTTCCCAGAGTTTGCAGCAACCCCGGACACCAGGCCCTAAGGATTCTTCCAGCCTGCAACACCATGGCCGTGTACATAGTGCACCTGTAGCTTTGTGTCATGGACACACTCACTACAGGGCCTGAGGCACTCATGTCAGCCTCTCAGAGGTGCAGGCCACACTCACTCTGCCAGTCCTCCAGTCCCAGGTTGGACAGATACCCTGTCTGAGCCTTCAGCTCATCAGGGTCCGGGAGCTGCCTTCACCAGACTTGTTGGGGGGCAGGAATGCCCAGGAACAGAGCCTCCAAGGACAGCATGCTCTGGGGCAAGAGTGGGTCAGAGACAGGGGCCCCCAAGGAGCTTTTTAGCAGCCAACAGTCCCCAAATCTACCTAGGAGATAATAGAAACTTTGGGAGCAGCATCTGCATGAACCCATTCCACAGATGGGAAAACTAAGACCCCAAAGGAACAAGGGACCACTCAGGCCTCCCTCATTCCAATGGTCCTGCTGGGGAGAATGACATAATACCCACCTCCCCCCCATCCATAGCCACTGCCACCCCTAGACAAACTCCTCTCTATTCATTGTTGTAAGTGTTCATTATGAACTCCACAAACTGAAGAGACAGAAGGCAAGGGAGAAACCCCATGTTCCTATCAACCAGGTGCCAGAGTCCCAGGTGACCTAGTCTGAGGTCTTCCCTTATGCAGCATTTTGAAGCAAATTCAAGATCGTACCATTTGTTCTGTATACAATTCATTTGTGAACTGGAAAGACAGGACCTGAGCTACAACTACCACATTATCATCAAATCTAAGCAGAAACCATCGGAACTTCTTAATAGCAAGACAATAGTCCATTTCTCATCAAAAAGCCTCATAGGTGTCATAAGTGAATTCATGAAGTTTTATTTTTGATGCTGCTGGTGGTGTTCTTACTTCCTTATTTTTATGAGTATTGAGTAACATTTGACACTGTGATTGGTGGATGTGTCTTCAGGTCTGTTGGGTGTGTAAGAATCTATCTAACCCCTCTACTTTTCCTTCCAAGGAAGCGGCTTGGGTCCTGGTAATGGCTTGCGTCCTTCCTTCTAGGAAGGGCTGTTGGTCCTGGGACTCTCCCACGGCGGGGATGCAGCCACAGCCTCCCATAGCTGTACCCGAACCATTCTCTCCACCTCCTCTTCCTGCAAAGGGCATCTGGCTCAGAAGCTTCAGGAGGTCCAGCTTGGACTTGGCAAAATCACTTCCCAAGACTGTTGGTCACTTTGCATCAAAGGACCTCAGTCAAGTGGATCTTTTTAGGTAGCATTAGCTGCCTTGATGTTCAATGACACCATCAATCAAATGGGAAGGACGCATCATGGGAATATTTCATTTCTGTCTTCCTTCTCCCGTGAAGGCTACAATGTGCCCATGAGGAGAGTGCCTTCATCTGCTCTTTATTCTCCCCACAGCGACCTTCATATATTATGACAAAGAACTATAAACTTTCCCCTCCTGTTCCCCACTTTACAGAATGATGACCTTCTCCCTCCGTTTTCCCCTGCTGAAGCTTTATTGTCTGCTGACCTGGTGCACTCTGGGCTTGACCTGACGGGCTTAGGGGGTGGCACCAGGGTAGGCCCCTAGGCATGATGGCAATGTGGCTACGCATATGGACATTGGTCCAGTGGGATCTCTTCAGGTAGCTTCTGGTACACTCACATGACCCCAGGTGAGCTCTACAGCTCCTGCTTTCTGATGGACCACATACCATCTTTTCTCATCTCTTCTGTGCCTACCCACCCCAGGCCTGAAATCAGTCACTGATGCCAGTTCCATTTAGTGTCAGGTGGCATTTAAGACCTTTGAAAGAAGGAAAGCAGCAGTCACACACCAGACCCTCCCCAACATGAGACCAGATTGGGGTATCTCTGGGGTACTCCAAAGGTCACATTGACACAGGCTGGCATGTCCCACAGGACCAGGACAGACTTCACATAGGACTGTCCCAAACTAGGACATTCCTGGGAAGATAAGGCTGAGCCCCCATATGTGACAGTAGGGGATACAGGAAGTTTCCAATGGCCTATACCATAGGCCAACCTGCTTCTCCCTGGAAAGGGAGGTTTGTGAGTGAGGGGACATGCACTGCCTTCAACTCATGGTCTCACCAAGGAATTAGGATTGTTTGAACTTACAGAGAAGGGACGTCCGGTTTATTTCCATGGAACCTGACTCACAATGACACAAAAGACCTCCACAAACTCACCCCAATCCATAGGAGACAGTAACTGGAAACAGCAGATCAGTTACCAACTTCCTTTGGAAGAATTGCTTGCAAGGATCCTGTTGCCTTTCGTGTGGGGACATTGGTCTTGTTATCTGCTAGGAATGGGGGATGTGTGGCCCCCCCCCCCGCTGAGCAGACACCACCAGCCTGGAGCAGTGCCCTCACTTCCTCCAACACAGCTGCAGGTGGGGGGGTAAGGGGTGGGGCAGGGCTGACCTGTGCCAGGGATTTTGTACGAGACTACATCACAGTGTTGGGTGTTTGGCGATGGAACCCAGCTGACTGTACTAGGTGAGTCTCATCTTCTCCTTCCTTCCCTGCTCTCCCAGAGGTTTGAACAAGTTTCTCCTTTTTCTGTTCATTTCTGTGTCTTCCCTAAGCCTATGGTCATGCTTTCACCCAGGACCCCAGAGCCCGGGGCCTTCCTCTTCCTCCCATGTACCATCAGAACTTTACCTCTATCCCCAGAGGCAGGAGTATAAGTGGGATGACCTACAGACTCCACTCTCTGTCTGCCAGGGTCATACTGGGTCCTAAATGTGCTCTGTTCCTTCCTCTCCTGTCTGGCCTCATGTCAGTCCACCTTTGTCTCTGGGAGTCACTAAGGTCCCCATCTAAAAGGGAAGAGAGAACAGGGAACATTGTGGGGGTAACCATGTGGAGAATTTACAGGGACACAGCACCCTCAGGGCCATGTCTGAGGACACACAGGTCAGAGGTTCAGGGCAGGGCCCAGAGCTCTGGCATTCAGGATCCAGGGCCAGCAATGGTGCAGGGATGGAGCTGTTCCCCCAGGCCTCTTGGGGAAGCTCAGAGCCCTGAGCTGGCCAGGGGACTCAGGGAAACCAGCAAGGAGGAGGACGATGGAAGAAAGAGAAGGTGCCAAAGAAAGGGTCACAGAATGACCGGATGTGAGAACAAGGTGGACACTGAAGTGTCTGTAGGACATACTTCCTGCCCCAAAGAGAGGCAGAATCTTTGGATTGAAGGTTTTAATGCTAAACAAATTTGCAGGACATGGGGGACGAGGCTGCAGAAAGACAATGGAATGAGAGAGACACAAGGCCAGTCAGACAGAATCTGTATGATCAGCAAGGATCCTACCCCATCAGGGACGGCCCAGGAGAGACACATCTGGGTAAAAACAGACCCTTTAGCCCAAGACCCTGACATTCCCAGCACAACAGTGTCAGGATAGAATGGTCCACGGGACGAGACAATGGGAGGTGAGAGAGCTCACATCATAACCCTGGCCACAGACAGACAAATGTAGAGCCAAGACAGACACTGTCAAAATGTCACAGGAGGCAGGAGCAGGACAGTGAGAGTTCATTGTCTGTGTGGAAGGAAAGGTTCCAGGAGAATGTCGGGAGGGGTGGTGACAGGAATGCCCCTCAAAAGTTCCCAGCACAGATGGGGAGATGATTGAGAAACACCTTAACCTACCCCCCCCCCAACTGCCTCAACATGGATATGCAGATACACAGTGGGAACTGGGGACCTGAATGGATGCTCAGGAACTTGTACCACAAAGAAGACCGAGGGTAAGAGAGCCCACAGTTGATGCTTAACCTCTGAACTCCTGCCCCTCACCCACCCCACAGGTCAGCCCAAGTCCTAGCCCTCAGTTATCCTCTTCCCACCCTCCTCTGAGGAGCTCAGCACCAACAAGGCCACCCTGGTACGCCTCACCAGTGACTTCTACCCCAGCGGCTTGATGGTGCCTGGAAGGCAGAAAGCACCCCCATCACCCAGGGCATGGAGACCACCAAGCCCTCCAAACAGAGCAACAACAAGTACGCGGCCAGCAGCTACCTGAACCTGTCACCAGACCAGTGGAAATCTCATAGCAGCTACACCTGCCAGGTCACACATGAGGGGAGCGACGTGGAGAAAACAGTGGTCCCCACAGAGTGCTCTTAGGTCATGGTACCCCCTACCCACTCAAAGGGCTTAGAGCCACAGGACCTCCAGGAAGGATTCCCCTTGCACCAGAATCATCCCAGCCCTTCTCCCAGCACCCAGTCAATGCTCAATAAAATGTCTTTTATTCAATCAGAATTCAGACTATCTGGTAATTAGGGTTTAACATTTTGGTCCAGAATTCAACCATCTTAAGGTGGGGGAGGGGGGGGGACATGATTCTTTTGGCCTTGGGAAAGAAGCCCACAGAAGGCGTCCTCATGTTTCATGAGGCTTTGTTTTGCTCTCAGCCAGAATTGCCAGAGAATTCTCCTGAACAGCACATCAAAACAGCAGAAATTAAAGAGACCATCCTCCACAATGTCTCTAGCTTTCATTCTTGTGTGAACCATGTCTACTTCCAGTCCTAGCTGCCCTGCCCGATATCAGGTCCCCACGATTTCTTAGATAATTCCTGAATTTCTCCCTGGACCTTGCACCTCACAGTCTACAAGAAGCCCTCCTCTGAACATTCCCACTCTCCTCTTCCTATAGGCCCCCACTCAGTGCCACATTTTCCTTCGTTTCCTACCCCATGTGGACATTCCCCATCATACCAGCCTAGAGCCACCTCCCTTCCTTATGAGAACCCCTGTTCCTACCTCCCCAAGGGACAATCACATGTTCCCCCTCGACTGACTCCCTGTCACACTTACTACAGGACTATCTGCCTGGATGCAGGTCACTCACACCCACACTCCCATTGCTGGCACCTCCCCCTCCCAGTGTCTCTTAGTTCATACTTGCATCCAAGGTCTCTGGGCCACAGACTCCAGCTATACTCTCTGGGACCCCTCCAAGTCCAAGCCAAGCCAAGAGCCCACCACTTGTGTTTCAATAACCCACCTGGGGCCTCTGTTATAAATCAAGGATCAGATTCTGGAAATAGGCTGCTGACAGGTTTCTCAACTGACTCATCTATCTACTTAGGAGCTCAGTGTGGGATATCTGATCATAACACACACAAGTATACACACAGGTATCAATGAACAGAAACATACATGCACACACATGATGATCACAGAGCCATTGGTCCATTTATAACACTGCCATGGTGGGCATGTCTATGGAAAGATCGGAGGAGCTGAGGCAAAAATTGTTGCACAGGGAGCCAGGATATGACATGAACAAAGGCAACTCCATCTCTGTCATCCCTACCAGAGCCAGCCAGTAGCAATAGAAGGTCCCAGGGATTCTACTCACGGCTGGAGAGAGACAAGCAACTTCATGAGCTGCTGGGAGGGTGTTTACACACTAATCAAAAGTCAAGGAAGACGGTCATAGTTCTGGCTCAGCATGCCAATGTGCCAATGTTTCATAGAAAGAAGGATGCCAGGCCTGTGTGTCCCCAGTGTGAGCTCTGTAGGTGACGTCCCTAGGCCAGGATGCAGGTGAAGGCCCTGGGTGTCAGGGACCCTCCTCACAATGTGAAGGTCCAGTGCAGAGGTATGGTATGTGTGTCCTGCTTGGTGAGGTGACCCTGTGCCAGTGATGCTCCTGTACATGGACGATGTGTGATTCTCACTCACTTCAAGGGTCAGGCACAGATTCCAACACTCCGGCTGAGGGCGAAATTGTAGGACGTAGTGACAGCCTCCCAAACCACCAGGTGCCCACCAGGTCTAACCAGCTTATATTCAGCCCACACACCCCTACACCATGATAGCTGCCCTCATGGGGCTCAGGACAGGGAGTAAACAGTGATGACACTAGAAGAACCAGACAAAGGCAGCAATTCAGGAGATCAGAACCCTAGAGAGGGATCTAAGTGCTGGGGAAACATGATTCTCCTCTCAACACTTCCCTATCCTGACCCCAATCCTCCATGGTTTCCTGTGCTGAGGATGTGATGGCATATCTAGGACCCTCTGCATGAGTCCCAAGTCTGCAAAGGGCTCACAGTTCCATCACCGCTGTGCTAAAACAGCCCTGCTCACCCCTTTCACAATGACATCCTGATACAGACTGAGGAGAGAACACAGCCCCTTCCTAAGGATGGCGTTACTTGGGAATTCCGATGCAATATCTAGAGGAGGTGTCTCAACCCCTCCCCATGACTGAGGATGGATGGAATCTGAACCCTCCATGGAACTGAAATTCCAGGTCCCCAGGGGTCACCCCTGTCACCCACCCATCTGCCCAGCCAGCACCCGTGACAAGGAGGCTGGGCTTTGGGCCTCCCGTACAGCTGCAGGTGGGCCTGGGTCAGGGGTGGAGGGGCTGACAGAGGGTTTGTGTTCCAGGCTGTGTCACAGTGTATTGTGTTCGGCGGAGGGACCCATCTGACCGTCCTCGGTAAGTCTCCCACTTTCCATCCTCTTTCGGATCCAGTATGCAATTTGGGGCTATTTTCCTCTGCTTTCTTTTGTGACCTGGGATCAGGCCAACGGTCCGTGGTGTCTGTAAGTTTTGCCTCTTTTGTCTGCTCCTCATCACCTCTAACCGGTCCCATCTTGTCAGATGGTGGTCAGGGCTACAGGGGACCATTCCCATGAACCCTTCCTGATCTCAGGAGACCTGAACTCAGACCTCACCATGGCTCCAGCTCTCTCCCCATGGGAACCTAATCCTCTGGACTCAGGATGGTCAGCTCTCCACTCAGGGTCTCTGGGCTCCAAGAGTCTGATGAGAATTGAGGGTGAAGGGCAAGTGACTGGGGGTTCATGCTGCCAGAGGGAACGTGGGGTGTGGGAAGGATTCTGGGGATGGCTCAGGCACCGGGTTCCTCCTCAGGGCATCCCAGGCAGAGGACTGCCTGAAGCACAGTGAGGAGAACCTTGGTCTGGGAACTTGGAGGCATGAAGGAGGAAGTGGGACAAGGGGTCAAGGAAGAAGGGTGGACATCAGAGCAGAGGTGGGCCCTGGGTCCTGGGACATTCCACCTCCACAGGGACAGTCAGGACCTCAGCACAGGAAAGGTCTCAGGACACTCAGGCAACAAAGGTAAATGCCTTCACCACCACAGGAAAGCCTCCTGAGCAGATAGATATGTGGGGTCAGGATCTCCAGATACGGACAGGTGACAGGGACAGGACTTGCCAGGCACTCAGCAATCTGAAGACAGACAGACCCCCAGTAAACTTCACAGAACAGGGAGACCCTTCAAAATAGACATAGCTCATCATTAAAGCTGGGTTCTAAGAGTCTGAGGAGAAGAGAGGGGTGAAGGCAAGGAAGTGGGGCACTCGGGCTGCAAGCAGGGCTGTGGGGTGTGGGAAGGATTCTGGGGACGGCTCAGGCATCGCATTCTGTCTTCAGCTCGTCCCAGCTGGAGGGCTGCCTGAAGCACAGCGAGCAGAGCATTGGTCTGGGGACTTGGAGACATGGAGGTGGAAATGGGACAAGGGGGTCTGGGGGAGGGAGGTCGTCAGAAGAGAATGGCCCCAGGGTTCAGGGACCTTTCACCTCTAGAGGAACAGTAAGGACACCAAGATCAGGACAAGTCTCAGGAAAGTGTCCTGTCAGGACACTCAGCCAGCAGGGGTACATCCCTTCACAGCATGCCACAGCAAGAGAGCTCTGTGAGCAGACACATGGGGTCAGAGTCCCCTGATAGGGAGAGGTGACAGGGGCAGTGACTGCCAGGCTTCCAGAAACAGTAAGTGTTTAGACAGACCCACCAGAAAACCTCACAGAATAAGGAGACCCTCAGAACAGATATGGCCTGACCTCAAAACTGAAAATTCACCTCACCTGAAAACTCTCCAGTCTACACCTGAAGACTCCCTGGAATCCAGCTTTAAGAACTCCTACTTCTTACCCACTCAGAATCGCCAGCGGGGGGTCCCTGTTGGGAGGTGGGCAAGGCTGCAATGATGGTGTGAGGGGCTCTGGGGGCAGGAAACCTACTTTTCAAATGGGAACACAGCCCTGCAACAAGGACAGACTAGATACAGGGTAACCAAGTAAGGGACCTGGCGGATATGGCAGTGAAGCCAACGTCCATGACAGACAGAATCACAAGGGAAAGCTGGTCTCAGAGCCAGTGCCACCAAGTCCCAGGGGGAGGACTGTGTGGATTAGGAGGATATGTGACCGGAAGAGAGTCTGAGGCCATGGAGGGACCCACACACTACTGAATGTGGCAGTCAGATTCATTCCAACAGAAGGTGAGTGACCCTACCCATGGCTGACCTGAACTCAGCCAGCTGGAGCCCTTGAGACCCAAGCCATGGACATGACAGAGCTGTTCCCCACATCAGGACTGAGGTAGGAGCTTCAGCCATGGACACCTGATGCCATGTGACTCATGCCCCTCCCCACCCCACAGGTCAGCCCAAGTCGGCCCCCTCGGTCACACTCTTCCCACCCTCCAGTGAGGAGCTCAGCGCAAACAAGGCCACCCTGGTGTGCCTCATCAGTGACTTCTACCCCAGCGGCTTGACGGTGGCCTGGAAGGAAGATGGCACCCCCATCACCAAGGGCGTGGAGACCACCAAGCCCTCCAGACAGAGCAACAACAAGTACGCGGCCAGCAGCTACCTGAGCCTGTCACCGAGCCAGTGGAAATCTCATAGCAGATACACCTGCCAGGTCACGCACGAGGGGAGCACTGTGGAGAAGAGTGTGGTCCCTGCAGAGTGCCCTTAGGTTCCCAAGGCTTCCAGGATGGGGGCCTTCCTCACCAGACACCCCTTCCCCTGCCCACTGTGTAGCCCTGTGAACCAACCCCTGGATCAGCTCAGACCAGGCAGGTCACACGCCCTCCCTATTTCTACTTGTGCTCAATAAAGACCTTAGCACATATCACTGACATATCTGGTGTGCATTCACTGTTCCACGTAACTCTGGGTAAGCCTCAGTAATTAGGGATAGACTTGTCAAGTGAGAACCTATTTACCCACTTTCCCTGTGTGCTTGTCAGCCATGGCCTGAAGAACAAATGGTCCCAACTCAACGGTTGCAGTCCTTGTCCCCATGGGAATGGAGATGGGCCCGGTGAGACAGACTGGGGTCCCAGTGGGGATCAGGCAGAAACCAGGAGGGTCCTGGGGACAATGGGTCTGTTCAGATTTGTGTGTGGTCAGTGAGGCTTAGCGTCACCCTGGCACTGCCTGAGACCTCAGTCATGAAAGTCTGGACACCCGACACATTAGTTATGTTTGGGTTATGGATGGAGCAGATGATGTCAGACTTCATAACCTGTGTGGGGGTCACGGGAGAACAGGGTGAATAGGAAAGGGCACCATCTCAGCCACACAAAGGGCTGCCACTGATTGTCCAAAAGACAGAGTCATTTCAAACTCAGGAGTAGAGTTAAGGGAGGTCAGACCAGCCAGAGGCCCATGGCAAGGCCAAGCTTCCCAGAGTTTGCAGCAACCCCGGACACCAGGCCCTAAGGATTCTTCCAGCCTGCAACACCATGGCCGTGTACATAGTGCACCTGTAGCTTTGTGTCATGGACACACTCACTACAGGGCCTGAGGCACTCATGTCAGCCTCTCAGAGGTGCAGGCCACACTCACTCTGCCAGTCCTCCAGTCCCAGGTTGGACAGATACCCTGTCTGAGCCTTCAGCTCATCAGGGTCCGGGAGCTGCCTTCACCAGACTTGTTGGGGGGCAGGAATGCCCAGGAACAGAGCCTCCAAGGACAGCATGCTCTGGGGCAAGAGTGGGTCAGAGACAGGGGCCCCCAAGGAGCTTTTTAGCAGCCAACAGTCCCCAAATCTACCTAGGAGATAATAGAAACTTTGGGAGCAGCATCTGCATGAACCCATTCCACAGATGGGAAAACTAAGACCCCAAAGGAACAAGGGACCACTCAGGCCTCCCTCATTCCAATGGTCCTGCTGGGGAGAATGACATAATACCCACCTCCCCCCCATCCATAGCCACTGCCACCCCTAGACAAACTCCTCTCTATTCATTGTTGTAAGTGTTCATTATGAACTCCACAAACTGAAGAGACAGAAGGCAAGGGAGAAACCCCATGTTCCTATCAACCAGGTGCCAGAGTCCCAGGTGACCTAGTCTGAGGTCTTCCCTTATGCAGCATTTTGAAGCAAATTCAAGATCGTACCATTTGTTCTGTATACAATTCATTTGTGAACTGGAAAGACAGGACCTGAGCTACAACTACCACATTATCATCAAATCTAAGCAGAAACCATCGGAACTTCTTAATAGCAAGACAATAGTCCATTTCTCATCAAAAAGCCTCATAGGTGTCATAAGTGAATTCATGAAGTTTTATTTTTGATGCTGCTGGTGGTGTTCTTACTTCCTTATTTTTATGAGTATTGAGTAACATTTGACACTGTGATTGGTGGATGTGTCTTCAGGTCTGTTGGGTGTGTAAGAATCTATCTAACCCCTCTACTTTTCCTTCCAAGGAAGCGGCTTGGGTCCTGGTAATGGCTTGCGTCCTTCCTTCTAGGAAGGGCTGTTGGTCCTGGGACTCTCCCACGGCGGGGATGCAGCCACAGCCTCCCATAGCTGTACCCGAACCATTCTCTCCACCTCCTCTTCCTGCAAAGGGCATCTGGCTCAGAAGCTTCAGGAGGTCCAGCTTGGACTTGGCAAAATCACTTCCCAAGACTGTTGGTCACTTTGCATCAAAGGACCTCAGTCAAGTGGATCTTTTTAGGTAGCATTAGCTGCCTTGATGTTCAATGACACCATCAATCAAATGGGAAGGACGCATCATGGGAATATTTCATTTCTGTCTTCCTTCTCCCGTGAAGGCTACAATGTGCCCATGAGGAGAGTGCCTTCATCTGCTCTTTATTCTCCCCACAGCGACCTTCATATATTATGACAAAGAACTATAAACTTTCCCCTCCTGTTCCCCACTTTACAGAATGATGACCTTCTCCCTCCATTTTCCCCTGCTGAAGCTTTATTGTCTGCTGACCTGGTGCACTCTGGGCTTGACCTGACGGGCTTAGGGGGTGGCACCAGGGTAGGCCCCTAGGCATGATGGCAATGTGGCTACGCATATGGACATTGGTCCAGTGGGATCTCTTCAGGTAGCTTCTGGTACACTCACATGACCCCAGGTGAGCTCTACAGCTCCTGCTTTCTGATGGACCACATACCATCTTTTCTCATCTCTTCTGTGCCTACCCACCCCAGGCCTGAAATCAGTCACTGATGCCAGTTCCATTTAGTGTCAGGTGGCATTTAAGACCTTTGAAAGAAGGAAAGCAGCAGTCACACACCAGACCCTCCCAACATGAGACCAGATTGGGGTATCTCTGGGGTACTCCAAAGGTCACATTGACACAGGCTGGCATGTCCCACAGGACCAGGACAGACTTCACATAGGACTGTCCCAAACTAGGACATTCCTGGGAAGATAAGGCTGAGCCCCCATATGTGACAGTAGGGGATACAGGAAGTTTCCAATGGCCTATACCATAGGCCAACCTGCTTCTCCCTGGAAAGGGAGGTTTGTGAGTGAGGGGACATGCACTGCCTTCAACTCATGGTCTCACCAAGGAATTAGGATTGTTTGAACTTACAGAGAAGGGACGTCCGGTTTATTTCCATGGAACCTGACTCACAATGACACAAAAGACCTCCACAAACTCACCCCAATCCATAGGAGACAGTAACTGGAAACAGCAGATCAGTTACCAACTTCCTTTGGAAGAATTGCTTGCAAGGATCCTGTTGCCTTTCGTGTGGGGACATTGGTCTTGTTATCTGCTAGGAATGGGGGATGTGTGGCCCCCCCCCCCCCGCTGAGCAGACACCACCAGCCTGGAGCAGTGCCCTCACTTCCTCCAACACAGCTGCAGGTGGGGGGGTAAGGGGTGGGGCAGGGCTGACCTGTGCCAGGGATTTTGTACGAGACTACATCACAGTGTTGGGTGTTTGGCGATGGAACCCAGCTGACTGTACTAGGTGAGTCTCATCTTCTCCTTCCTTCCCTGCTCTCCCAGAGGTTTGAACAAGTTTCTCCTTTTTCTGTTCATTTCTGTGTCTTCCCTAAGCCTATGGTCATGCTTTCACCCAGGACCCCAGAGCCCGGGGCCTTCCTCTTCCTCCCATGTACCATCAGAACTTTACCTCTATCCCCAGAGGCAGGAGTATAAGTGGGATGACCTACAGACTCCACTCTCTGTCTGCCAGGGTCATACTGGGTCCTAAATGTGCTCTGTTCCTTCCTCTCCTGTCTGGCCTCATGTCAGTCCACCTTTGTCTCTGGGAGTCACTAAGGTCCCCATCTAAAAGGGAAGAGAGAACAGGGAACATTGTGGGGGTAACCATGTGGAGAATTTACAGGGACACAGCACCCTCAGGGCCATGTCTGAGGACACACAGGTCAGAGGTTCAGGGCAGGGCCCAGAGCTCTGGCATTCAGGATCCAGGGCCAGCAATGGTGCAGGGATGGAGCTGTTCCCCCAGGCCTCTTGGGGAAGCTCAGAGCCCTGAGCTGGCCAGGGGACTCAGGGAAACCAGCAAGGAGGAGGACGATGGAAGAAAGAGAAGGTGCCAAAGAAAGGGTCACAGAATGACCGGATGTGAGAACAAGGTGGACACTGAAGTGTCTGTAGGACATACTTCCTGCCCCAAAGAGAGGCAGAATCTTTGGATTGAAGGTTTTAATGCTAAACAAATTTGCAGGACATGGGGGACGAGGCTGCAGAAAGACAATGGAATGAGAGAGACACAAGGCCAGTCAGACAGAATCTGTATGATCAGCAAGGATCCTACCCCATCAGGGACGGCCCAGGAGAGACACATCTGGGTAAAAACAGACCCTTTAGCCCAAGACCCTGACATTCCCAGCACAACAGTGTCAGGATAGAATGGTCCACGGGACGAGACAATGGGAGGTGAGAGAGCTCACATCATAACCCTGGCCACAGACAGACAAATGTAGAGCCAAGACAGACACTGTCAAAATGTCACAGGAGGCAGGAGCAGGACAGTGAGAGTTCATTGTCTGTGTGGAAGGAAAGGTTCCAGGAGAATGTCGGGAGGGGTGGTGACAGGAATGCCCCTCAAAAGTTCCCAGCACAGATGGGGAGATGATTGAGAAACACCTTAACCTACCCCCCCCCCCAACTGCCTCAACATGGATATGCAGATACACAGTGGGAACTGGGGACCTGAATGGATGCTCAGGAACTTGTACCACAAAGAAGACCGAGGGTAAGAGAGCCCACAGTTGATGCTTAACCTCTGAACTCCTGCCCCTCACCCACCCCACAGGTCAGCCCAAGTCCTAGCCCTCAGTTATCCTCTTCCCACCCTCCTCTGAGGAGCTCAGCACCAACAAGGCCACCCTGGTACGCCTCACCAGTGACTTCTACCCCAGCGGCTTGATGGTGCCTGGAAGGCAGAAAGCACCCCCATCACCCAGGGCATGGAGACCACCAAGCCCTCCAAACAGAGCAACAACAAGTACGCGGCCAGCAGCTACCTGAACCTGTCACCAGACCAGTGGAAATCTCATAGCAGCTACACCTGCCAGGTCACACATGAGGGGAGCGACGTGGAGAAAACAGTGGTCCCCACAGAGTGCTCTTAGGTCATGGTACCCCCTACCCACTCAAAGGGCTTAGAGCCACAGGACCTCCAGGAAGGATTCCCCTTGCACCAGAATCATCCCAGCCCTTCTCCCAGCACCCAGTCAATGCTCAATAAAATGTCTTTTATTCAATCAGAATTCAGACTATCTGGTAATTAGGGTTTAACATTTTGGTCCAGAATTCAACCATCTTAAGGTGGGGGAGGGGGGGGGACATGATTCTTTTGGCCTTGGGAAAGAAGCCCACAGAAGGCGTCCTCATGTTTCATGAGGCTTTGTTTTGCTCTCAGCCAGAATTGCCAGAGAATTCTCCTGAACAGCACATCAAAACAGCAGAAATTAAAGAGACCATCCTCCACAATGTCTCTAGCTTTCATTCTTGTGTGAACCATGTCTACTTCCAGTCCTAGCTGCCCTGCCCGATATCAGGTCCCCACGATTTCTTAGATAATTCCTGAATTTCTCCCTGGACCTTGCACCTCACAGTCTACAAGAAGCCCTCCTCTGAACATTCCCACTCTCCTCTTCCTATAGGCCCCCACTCAGTGCCACATTTTCCTTCGTTTCCTACCCCATGTGGACATTCCCCATCATACCAGCCTAGAGCCACCTCCCTTCCTTATGAGAACCCCTGTTCCTACCTCCCCAAGGGACAATCACATGTTCCCCCTCGACTGACTCCCTGTCACACTTACTACAGGACTATCTGCCTGGATGCAGGTCACTCACACCCACACTCCCATTGCTGGCACCTCCCCCTCCCAGTGTCTCTTAGTTCATACTTGCATCCAAGGTCTCTGGGCCACAGACTCCAGCTATACTCTCTGGGACCCCTCCAAGTCCAAGCCAAGCCAAGAGCCCACCACTTGTGTTTCAATAACCCACCTGGGGCCTCTGTTATAAATCAAGGATCAGATTCTGGAAATAGGCTGCTGACAGGTTTCTCAACTGACTCATCTATCTACTTAGGAGCTCAGTGTGGGATATCTGATCATAACACACACAAGTATACACACAGGTATCAATGAACAGAAACATACATGCACACACATGATGATCACAGAGCCATTGGTCCATTTATAACACTGCCATGGTGGGCATGTCTATGGAAAGATCGGAGGAGCTGAGGCAAAAATTGTTGCACAGGGAGCCAGGATATGACATGAACAAAGGCAACTCCATCTCTGTCATCCCTACCAGAGCCAGCCAGTAGCAATAGAAGGTCCCAGGGATTCTACTCACGGCTGGAGAGAGACAAGCAACTTCATGAGCTGCTGGGAGGGTGTTTACACACTAATCAAAAGTCAAGGAAGACGGTCATAGTTCTGGCTCAGCATGCCAATGTGCCAATGTTTCATAGAAAGAAGGATGCCAGGCCTGTGTGTCCCCAGTGTGAGCTCTGTAGGTGACGTCCCTAGGCCAGGATGCAGGTGAAGGCCCTGGGTGTCAGGGACCCTCCTCACAATGTGAAGGTCCAGTGCAGAGGTATGGTATGTGTGTCCTGCTTGGTGAGGTGACCCTGTGCCAGTGATGCTCCTGTACATGGACGATGTGTGATTCTCACTCACTTCAAGGGTCAGGCACAGATTCCAACACTCCGGCTGAGGGCGAAATTGTAGGACGTAGTGACAGCCTCCCAAACCACCAGGTGCCCACCAGGTCTAACCAGCTTATATTCAGCCCACACACCCCTACACCATGATAGCTGCCCTCATGGGGCTCAGGACAGGGAGTAAACAGTGATGACACTAGAAGAACCAGACAAAGGCAGCAATTCAGGAGATCAGAACCCTAGAGAGGGATCTAAGTGCTGGGGAAACATGATTCTCCTCTCAACACTTCCCTATCCTGACCCCAATCCTCCATGGTTTCCTGTGCTGAGGATGTGATGGCATATCTAGGACCCTCTGCATGAGTCCCAAGTCTGCAAAGGGCTCACAGTTCCATCACCGCTGTGCTAAAACAGCCCTGCTCACCCCTTTCACAATGACATCCTGATACAGACTGAGGAGAGAACACAGCCCCTTCCTAAGGATGGCGTTACTTGGGAATTCCGATGCAATATCTAGAGGAGGTGTCTCAACCCCTCCCCATGACTGAGGATGGATGGAATCTGAACCCTCCATGGAACTGAAATTCCAGGTCCCCAGGGGTCACCCCTGTCACCCACCCATCTGCCCAGCCAGCACCCGTGACAAGGAGGCTGGGCTTTGGGCCTCCCGTACAGCTGCAGGTGGGCCTGGGTCAGGGGTGGAGGGGCTGACAGAGGGTTTGTGTTCCAGGCTGTGTCACAGTGTATTGTGTTCGGCGGAGGGACCCATCTGACCGTCCTCGGTAAGTCTCCCACTTTCCATCCTCTTTCGGATCCAGTATGCAATTTGGGGCTATTTTCCTCTGCTTTCTTTTGTGACCTGGGATCAGGCCAACGGTCCGTGGTGTCTGTAAGTTTTGCCTCTTTTGTCTGCTCCTCATCACCTCTAACCGGTCCCATCTTGTCAGATGGTGGTCAGGGCTACAGGGGACCATTCCCATGAACCCTTCCTGATCTCAGGAGACCTGAACTCAGACCTCACCATGGCTCCAGCTCTCTCCCCATGGGAACCTAATCCTCTGGACTCAGGATGGTCAGCTCTCCACTCAGGGTCTCTGGGCTCCAAGAGTCTGATGAGAATTGAGGGTGAAGGGCAAGTGACTGGGGGTTCATGCTGCCAGAGGGAACGTGGGGTGTGGGAAGGATTCTGGGGATGGCTCAGGCACCGGGTTCCTCCTCAGGGCATCCCAGGCAGAGGACTGCCTGAAGCACAGTGAGGAGAACCTTGGTCTGGGAACTTGGAGGCATGAAGGAGGAAGTGGGACAAGGGGTCAAGGAAGAAGGGTGGACATCAGAGCAGAGGTGGGCCCTGGGTCCTGGGACATTCCACCTCCACAGGGACAGTCAGGACCTCAGCACAGGAAAGGTCTCAGGACACTCAGGCAACAAAGGTAAATGCCTTCACCACCACAGGAAAGCCTCCTGAGCAGATAGATATGTGGGGTCAGGATCTCCAGATACGGACAGGTGACAGGGACAGGACTTGCCAGGCACTCAGCAATCTGAAGACAGACAGACCCCCAGTAAACTTCACAGAACAGGGAGACCCTTCAAAATAGACATAGCTCATCATTAAAGCTGGGTTCTAAGAGTCTGAGGAGAAGAGAGGGGTGAAGGCAAGGAAGTGGGGCACTCGGGCTGCAAGCAGGGCTGTGGGGTGTGGGAAGGATTCTGGGGACGGCTCAGGCATCGCATTCTGTCTTCAGCTCGTCCCAGCTGGAGGGCTGCCTGAAGCACAGCGAGCAGAGCATTGGTCTGGGGACTTGGAGACATGGAGGTGGAAATGGGACAAGGGGGTCTGGGGGAGGGAGGTTGTCAGAAGAGAATGGCCCCAGGGTTCAGGGACCTTTCACCTCTAGAGGAACAGTAAGGACACCAAGATCAGGACAAGTCTCAGGAAAGTGTCCTGTCAGGACACTCAGCCAGCAGGGGTACATCCCTTCACAGCATGCCACAGCAAGAGAGCTCTGTGAGCAGACACATGGGGTCAGAGTCCCCTGATAGGGAGAGGTGACAGGGGCAGTGACTGCCAGGCTTCCAGAAACAGTAAGTGTTTAGACAGACCCACCAGAAAACCTCACAGAATAAGGAGACCCTCAGAACAGATATGGCCTGACCTCAAAACTGAAAATTCACCTCACCTGAAAACTCTCCAGTCTACACCTGAAGACTCCCTGGAATCCAGCTTTAAGAACTCCTACTTCTTACCCACTCAGAATCGCCAGCGGGGGGTCCCTGTTGGGAGGTGGGCAAGGCTGCAATGATGGTGTGAGGGGCTCTGGGGGCAGGAAACCTACTTTTCAAATGGGAACACAGCCCTGCAACAAGGACAGACTAGATACAGGGTAACCAGGTAAGGGACCTGGCGGATATGGCAGTGAAGCCAACGTCCATGACAGACAGAATCACAAGGGAAAGCTGGTCTCAGAGCCAGTGCCACCAAGTCCCAGGGGGAGGACTGTGTGGATTAGGAGGATATGTGACCGGAAGAGAGTCTGAGGCCATGGAGGGACCCACACACTACTGAATGTGGCAGTCAGATTCATTCCAACAGAAGGTGAGTGACCCTACCCATGGCTGACCTGAACTCAGCCAGCTGGAGCCCTTGAGACCCAAGCCATGGACATGACAGAGCTGTTCCCCACATCAGGACTGAGGTAGGAGCTTCAGCCATGGACACCTGATGCCATGTGACTCATGCCCCTCCCCACCCCACAGGTCAGCCCAAGTCGGCCCCCTCGGTCACACTCTTCCCACCCTCCAGTGAGGAGCTCAGCGCAAACAAGGCCACCCTGGTGTGCCTCATCAGTGACTTCTACCCCAGCGGCTTGACGGTGGCCTGGAAGGAAGATGGCACCCCCATCACCAAGGGCGTGGAGACCACCAAGCCCTCCAGACAGAGCAACAACAAGTACGCGGCCAGCAGCTACCTGAGCCTGTCACCGAGCCAGTGGAAATCTCATAGCAGATACACCTGCCAGGTCACGCACGAGGGGAGCACTGTGGAGAAGAGTGTGGTCCCTGCAGAGTGCCCTTAGGTTCCCAAGGCTTCCAGGATGGGGGCCTTCCTCACCAGACACCCCTTCCCCTGCCCACTGTGTAGCCCTGTGAACCAACCCCTGGATCAGCTCAGACCAGGCAGGTCACACGCCCTCCCTATTTCTACTTGTGCTCAATAAAGACCTTAGCACATATCACTGACATATCTGGTGTGCATTCACTGTTCCACGTAACTCTGGGTAAGCCTCAGTAATTAGGGATAGACTTGTCAAGTGAGAACCTATTTACCCACTTTCCCTGTGTGCTTGTCAGCCATGGCCTGAAGAACAAATGGTCCCAACTCAACGGTTGCAGTCCTTGTCCCCATGGGAATGGAGATGGGCCCGGTGAGACAGACTGGGGTCCCAGTGGGGATCAGGCAGAAACCAGGAGGGTCCTGGGGACAATGGGTCTGTTCAGATTTGTGTGTGGTCAGTGAGGCTTAGCGTCACCCTGGCACTGCCTGAGACCTCAGTCATGAAAGTCTGGACACCCGACACATTAGTTATGTTTGGGTTATGGATGGAGCAGATGATGTCAGACTTCATAACCTGTGTGGGGGTCACGGGAGAACAGGGTGAATAGGAAAGGGCACCATCTCAGCCACACAAAGGGCTGCCACTGATTGTCCAAAAGACAGAGTCATTTCAAACTCAGGAGTAGAGTTAAGGGAGGTCAGACCAGCCAGAGGCCCATGGCAAGGCCAAGCTTCCCAGAGTTTGCAGCAACCCCGGACACCAGGCCCTAAGGATTCTTCCAGCCTGCAACACCATGGCCGTGTACATAGTGCACCTGTAGCTTTGTGTCATGGACACACTCACTACAGGGCCTGAGGCACTCATGTCAGCCTCTCAGAGGTGCAGGCCACACTCACTCTGCCAGTCCTCCAGTCCCAGGTTGGACAGATACCCTGTCTGAGCCTTCAGCTCATCAGGGTCCGGGAGCTGCCTTCACCAGACTTGTTGGGGGGCAGGAATGCCCAGGAACAGAGCCTCCAAGGACAGCATGCTCTGGGGCAAGAGTGGGTCAGAGACAGGGGCCCCCAAGGAGCTTTTTAGCAGCCAACAGTCCCCAAATCTACCTAGGAGATAATAGAAACTTTGGGAGCAGCATCTGCATGAACCCATTCCACAGATGGGAAAACTAAGACCCCAAAGGAACAAGGGACCACTCAGGCCTCCCTCATTCCAATGGTCCTGCTGGGGAGAATGACATAATACCCACCTCCCCCCCATCCATAGCCACTGCCACCCCTAGACAAACTCCTCTCTATTCATTGTTGTAAGTGTTCATTATGAACTCCACAAACTGAAGAGACAGAAGGCAAGGGAGAAACCCCATGTTCCTATCAACCAGGTGCCAGAGTCCCAGGTGACCTAGTCTGAGGTCTTCCCTTATGCAGCATTTTGAAGCAAATTCAAGATCGTACCATTTGTTCTGTATACAATTCATTTGTGAACTGGAAAGACAGGACCTGAGCTACAACTACCACATTATCATCAAATCTAAGCAGAAACCATCGGAACTTCTTAATAGCAAGACAATAGTCCATTTCTCATCAAAAAGCCTCATAGGTGTCATAAGTGAATTCATGAAGTTTTATTTTTGATGCTGCTGGTGGTGTTCTTACTTCCTTATTTTTATGAGTATTGAGTAACATTTGACACTGTGATTGGTGGATGTGTCTTCAGGTCTGTTGGGTGTGTAAGAATCTATCTAACCCCTCTACTTTTCCTTCCAAGGAAGCGGCTTGGGTCCTGGTAATGGCTTGCGTCCTTCCTTCTAGGAAGGGCTGTTGGTCCTGGGACTCTCCCACGGCGGGGATGCAGCCACAGCCTCCCATAGCTGTACCCGAACCATTCTCTCCACCTCCTCTTCCTGCAAAGGGCATCTGGCTCAGAAGCTTCAGGAGGTCCAGCTTGGACTTGGCAAAATCACTTCCCAAGACTGTTGGTCACTTTGCATCAAAGGACCTCAGTCAAGTGGATCTTTTTAGGTAGCATTAGCTGCCTTGATGTTCAATGACACCATCAATCAAATGGGAAGGACGCATCATGGGAATATTTCATTTCTGTCTTCCTTCTCCCGTGAAGGCTACAATGTGCCCATGAGGAGAGTGCCTTCATCTGCTCTTTATTCTCCCCACAGCGACCTTCATATATTATGACAAAGAACTATAAACTTTCCCCTCCTGTTCCCCACTTTACAGAATGATGACCTTCTCCCTCCGTTTTCCCCTGCTGAAGCTTTATTGTCTGCTGACCTGGTGCACTCTGGGCTTGACCTGACGGGCTTAGGGGGTGGCACCAGGGTAGGCCCCTAGGCATGATGGCAATGTGGCTACGCATATGGACATTGGTCCAGTGGGATCTCTTCAGGTAGCTTCTGGTACACTCACATGACCCCAGGTGAGCTCTACAGCTCCTGCTTTCTGATGGACCACATACCATCTTTTCTCATCTCTTCTGTGCCTACCCACCCCAGGCCTGAAATCAGTCACTGATGCCAGTTCCATTTAGTGTCAGGTGGCATTTAAGACCTTTGAAAGAAGGAAAGCAGCAGTCACACACCAGACCCTCCCCAACATGAGACCAGATTGGGGTATCTCTGGGGTACTCCAAAGGTCACATTGACACAGGCTGGCATGTCCCACAGGACCAGGACAGACTTCACATAGGACTGTCCCAAACTAGGACATTCCTGGGAAGATAAGGCTGAGCCCCCATATGTGACAGTAGGGGATACAGGAAGTTTCCAATGGCCTATACCATAGGCCAACCTGCTTCTCCCTGGAAAGGGAGGTTTGTGAGTGAGGGGACATGCACTGCCTTCAACTCATGGTCTCACCAAGGAATTAGGATTGTTTGAACTTACAGAGAAGGGACGTCCGGTTTATTTCCATGGAACCTGACTCACAATGACACAAAAGACCTCCACAAACTCACCCCAATCCATAGGAGACAGTAACTGGAAACAGCAGATCAGTTACCAACTTCCTTTGGAAGAATTGCTTGCAAGGATCCTGTTGCCTTTCGTGTGGGGACATTGGTCTTGTTATCTGCTAGGAATGGGGGATGTGTGCCCCCCCCCCCCCCCGCTGAGCAGACACCACCAGCCTGGAGCAGTGCCCTCACTTCCTCCAACACAGCTGCAGGTGGGGGGGTAAGGGGTGGGGCAGGGCTGACCTGTGCCAGGGATTTTGTACGAGACTACATCACAGTGTTGGGTGTTTGGCGATGGAACCCAGCTGACTGTACTAGGTGAGTCTCATCTTCTCCTTCCTTCCCTGCTCTCCCAGAGGTTTGAACAAGTTTCTCCTTTTTCTGTTCATTTCTGTGTCTTCCCTAAGCCTATGGTCATGCTTTCACCCAGGACCCCAGAGCCCGGGGCCTTCCTCTTCCTCCCATGTACCATCAGAACTTTACCTCTATCCCCAGAGGCAGGAGTATAAGTGGGATGACCTACAGACTCCACTCTCTGTCTGCCAGGGTCATACTGGGTCCTAAATGTGCTCTGTTCCTTCCTCTCCTGTCTGGCCTCATGTCAGTCCACCTTTGTCTCTGGGAGTCACTAAGGTCCCCATCTAAAAGGGAAGAGAGAACAGGGAACATTGTGGGGGTAACCATGTGGAGAATTTACAGGGACACAGCACCCTCAGGGCCATGTCTGAGGACACACAGGTCAGAGGTTCAGGGCAGGGCCCAGAGCTCTGGCATTCAGGATCCAGGGCCAGCAATGGTGCAGGGATGGAGCTGTTCCCCCAGGCCTCTTGGGGAAGCTCAGAGCCCTGAGCTGGCCAGGGGACTCAGGGAAACCAGCAAGGAGGAGGACGATGGAAGAAAGAGAAGGTGCCAAAGAAAGGGTCACAGAATGACCGGATGTGAGAACAAGGTGGACACTGAAGTGTCTGTAGGACATACTTCCTGCCCCAAAGAGAGGCAGAATCTTTGGATTGAAGGTTTTAATGCTAAACAAATTTGCAGGACATGGGGGACGAGGCTGCAGAAAGACAATGGAATGAGAGAGACACAAGGCCAGTCAGACAGAATCTGTATGATCAGCAAGGATCCTACCCCATCAGGGACGGCCCAGGAGAGACACATCTGGGTAAAAACAGACCCTTTAGCCCAAGACCCTGACATTCCCAGCACAACAGTGTCAGGATAGAATGGTCCACGGGACGAGACAATGGGAGGTGAGAGAGCTCACATCATAACCCTGGCCACAGACAGACAAATGTAGAGCCAAGACAGACACTGTCAAAATGTCACAGGAGGCAGGAGCAGGACAGTGAGAGTTCATTGTCTGTGTGGAAGGAAAGGTTCCAGGAGAATGTCGGGAGGGGTGGTGACAGGAATGCCCCTCAAAAGTTCCCAGCACAGATGGGGAGATGATTGAGAAACACCTTAACCTACCCCCCCCCCAACTGCCTCAACATGGATATGCAGATACACAGTGGGAACTGGGGACCTGAATGGATGCTCAGGAACTTGTACCACAAAGAAGACCGAGGGTAAGAGAGCCCACAGTTGATGCTTAACCTCTGAACTCCTGCCCCTCACCCACCCCACAGGTCAGCCCAAGTCCTAGCCCTCAGTTATCCTCTTCCCACCCTCCTCTGAGGAGCTCAGCACCAACAAGGCCACCCTGGTACGCCTCACCAGTGACTTCTACCCCAGCGGCTTGATGGTGCCTGGAAGGCAGAAAGCACCCCCATCACCCAGGGCATGGAGACCACCAAGCCCTCCAAACAGAGCAACAACAAGTACGCGGCCAGCAGCTACCTGAACCTGTCACCAGACCAGTGGAAATCTCATAGCAGCTACACCTGCCAGGTCACACATGAGGGGAGCGACGTGGAGAAAACAGTGGTCCCCACAGAGTGCTCTTAGGTCATGGTACCCCCTACCCACTCAAAGGGCTTAGAGCCACAGGACCTCCAGGAAGGATTCCCCTTGCACCAGAATCATCCCAGCCCTTCTCCCAGCACCCAGTCAATGCTCAATAAAATGTCTTTTATTCAATCAGAATTCAGACTATCTGGTAATTAGGGTTTAACATTTTGGTCCAGAATTCAACCATCTTAAGGTGGGGGAGGGGGGGGGACATGATTCTTTTGGCCTTGGGAAAGAAGCCCACAGAAGGCGTCCTCATGTTTCATGAGGCTTTGTTTTGCTCTCAGCCAGAATTGCCAGAGAATTCTCCTGAACAGCACATCAAAACAGCAGAAATTAAAGAGACCATCCTCCACAATGTCTCTAGCTTTCATTCTTGTGTGAACCATGTCTACTTCCAGTCCTAGCTGCCCTGCCCGATATCAGGTCCCCACGATTTCTTAGATAATTCCTGAATTTCTCCCTGGACCTTGCACCTCACAGTCTACAAGAAGCCCTCCTCTGAACATTCCCACTCTCCTCTTCCTATAGGCCCCCACTCAGTGCCACATTTTCCTTCGTTTCCTACCCCATGTGGACATTCCCCATCATACCAGCCTAGAGCCACCTCCCTTCCTTATGAGAACCCCTGTTCCTACCTCCCCAAGGGACAATCACATGTTCCCCCTCGACTGACTCCCTGTCACACTTACTACAGGACTATCTGCCTGGATGCAGGTCACTCACACCCACACTCCCATTGCTGGCACCTCCCCCTCCCAGTGTCTCTTAGTTCATACTTGCATCCAAGGTCTCTGGGCCACAGACTCCAGCTATACTCTCTGGGACCCCTCCAAGTCCAAGCCAAGCCAAGAGCCCACCACTTGTGTTTCAATAACCCACCTGGGGCCTCTGTTATAAATCAAGGATCAGATTCTGGAAATAGGCTGCTGACAGGTTTCTCAACTGACTCATCTATCTACTTAGGAGCTCAGTGTGGGATATCTGATCATAACACACACAAGTATACACACAGGTATCAATGAACAGAAACATACATGCACACACATGATGATCACAGAGCCATTGGTCCATTTATAACACTGCCATGGTGGGCATGTCTATGGAAAGATCGGAGGAGCTGAGGCAAAAATTGTTGCACAGGGAGCCAGGATATGACATGAACAAAGGCAACTCCATCTCTGTCATCCCTACCAGAGCCAGCCAGTAGCAATAGAAGGTCCCAGGGATTCTACTCACGGCTGGAGAGAGACAAGCAACTTCATGAGCTGCTGGGAGGGTGTTTACACACTAATCAAAAGTCAAGGAAGACGGTCATAGTTCTGGCTCAGCATGCCAATGTGCCAATGTTTCATAGAAAGAAGGATGCCAGGCCTGTGTGTCCCCAGTGTGAGCTCTGTAGGTGACGTCCCTAGGCCAGGATGCAGGTGAAGGCCCTGGGTGTCAGGGACCCTCCTCACAATGTGAAGGTCCAGTGCAGAGGTATGGTATGTGTGTCCTGCTTGGTGAGGTGACCCTGTGCCAGTGATGCTCCTGTACATGGACGATGTGTGATTCTCACTCACTTCAAGGGTCAGGCACAGATTCCAACACTCCGGCTGAGGGCGAAATTGTAGGACGTAGTGACAGCCTCCCAAACCACCAGGTGCCCACCAGGTCTAACCAGCTTATATTCAGCCCACACACCCCTACACCATGATAGCTGCCCTCATGGGGCTCAGGACAGGGAGTAAACAGTGATGACACTAGAAGAACCAGACAAAGGCAGCAATTCAGGAGATCAGAACCCTAGAGAGGGATCTAAGTGCTGGGGAAACATGATTCTCCTCTCAACACTTCCCTATCCTGACCCCAATCCTCCATGGTTTCCTGTGCTGAGGATGTGATGGCATATCTAGGACCCTCTGCATGAGTCCCAAGTCTGCAAAGGGCTCACAGTTCCATCACCGCTGTGCTAAAACAGCCCTGCTCACCCCTTTCACAATGACATCCTGATACAGACTGAGGAGAGAACACAGCCCCTTCCTAAGGATGGCGTTACTTGGGAATTCCGATGCAATATCTAGAGGAGGTGTCTCAACCCCTCCCCATGACTGAGGATGGATGGAATCTGAACCCTCCATGGAACTGAAATTCCAGGTCCCCAGGGGTCACCCCTGTCACCCACCCATCTGCCCAGCCAGCACCCGTGACAAGGAGGCTGGGCTTTGGGCCTCCCGTACAGCTGCAGGTGGGCCTGGGTCAGGGGTGGAGGGGCTGACAGAGGGTTTGTGTTCCAGGCTGTGTCACAGTGTATTGTGTTCGGCGGAGGGACCCATCTGACCGTCCTCGGTAAGTCTCCCACTTTCCATCCTCTTTCGGATCCAGTATGCAATTTGGGGCTATTTTCCTCTGCTTTCTTTTGTGACCTGGGATCAGGCCAACGGTCCGTGGTGTCTGTAAGTTTTGCCTCTTTTGTCTGCTCCTCATCACCTCTAACCGGTCCCATCTTGTCAGATGGTGGTCAGGGCTACAGGGGACCATTCCCATGAACCCTTCCTGATCTCAGGAGACCTGAACTCAGACCTCACCATGGCTCCAGCTCTCTCCCCATGGGAACCTAATCCTCTGGACTCAGGATGGTCAGCTCTCCACTCAGGGTCTCTGGGCTCCAAGAGTCTGATGAGAATTGAGGGTGAAGGGCAAGTGACTGGGGGTTCATGCTGCCAGAGGGAACGTGGGGTGTGGGAAGGATTCTGGGGATGGCTCAGGCACCGGGTTCCTCCTCAGGGCATCCCAGGCAGAGGACTGCCTGAAGCACAGTGAGGAGAACCTTGGTCTGGGAACTTGGAGGCATGAAGGAGGAAGTGGGACAAGGGGTCAAGGAAGAAGGGTGGACATCAGAGCAGAGGTGGGCCCTGGGTCCTGGGACATTCCACCTCCACAGGGACAGTCAGGACCTCAGCACAGGAAAGGTCTCAGGACACTCAGGCAACAAAGGTAAATGCCTTCACCACCACAGGAAAGCCTCCTGAGCAGATAGATATGTGGGGTCAGGATCTCCAGATACGGACAGGTGACAGGGACAGGACTTGCCAGGCACTCAGCAATCTGAAGACAGACAGACCCCCAGTAAACTTCACAGAACAGGGAGACCCTTCAAAATAGACATAGCTCATCATTAAAGCTGGGTTCTAAGAGTCTGAGGAGAAGAGAGGGGTGAAGGCAAGGAAGTGGGGCACTCGGGCTGCAAGCAGGGCTGTGGGGTGTGGGAAGGATTCTGGGGACGGCTCAGGCATCGCATTCTGTCTTCAGCTCGTCCCAGCTGGAGGGCTGCCTGAAGCACAGCGAGCAGAGCATTGGTCTGGGGACTTGGAGACATGGAGGTGGAAATGGGACAAGGGGGTCTGGGGGAGGGAGGTCGTCAGAAGAGAATGGCCCCAGGGTTCAGGGACCTTTCACCTCTAGAGGAACAGTAAGGACACCAAGATCAGGACAAGTCTCAGGAAAGTGTCCTGTCAGGACACTCAGCCAGCAGGGGTACATCCCTTCACAGCATGCCACAGCAAGAGAGCTCTGTGAGCAGACACATGGGGTCAGAGTCCCCTGATAGGGAGAGGTGACAGGGGCAGTGACTGCCAGGCTTCCAGAAACAGTAAGTGTTTAGACAGACCCACCAGAAAACCTCACAGAATAAGGAGACCCTCAGAACAGATATGGCCTGACCTCAAAACTGAAAATTCACCTCACCTGAAAACTCTCCAGTCTACACCTGAAGACTCCCTGGAATCCAGCTTTAAGAACTCCTACTTCTTACCCACTCAGAATCGCCAGCGGGGGGTCCCTGTTGGGAGGTGGGCAAGGCTGCAATGATGGTGTGAGGGGCTCTGGGGGCAGGAAACCTACTTTTCAAATGGGAACACAGCCCTGCAACAAGGACAGACTAGATACAGGGTAACCAGGTAAGGGACCTGGCGGATATGGCAGTGAAGCCAACGTCCATGACAGACAGAATCACAAGGGAAAGCTGGTCTCAGAGCCAGTGCCACCAAGTCCCAGGGGGAGGACTGTGTGGATTAGGAGGATATGTGACCGGAAGAGAGTCTGAGGCCATGGAGGGACCCACACACTACTGAATGTGGCAGTCAGATTCATTCCAACAGAAGGTGAGTGACCCTACCCATGGCTGACCTGAACTCAGCCAGCTGGAGCCCTTGAGACCCAAGCCATGGACATGACAGAGCTGTTCCCCACATCAGGACTGAGGTAGGAGCTTCAGCCATGGACACCTGATGCCATGTGACTCATGCCCCTCCCCACCCCACAGGTCAGCCCAAGTCGGCCCCCTCGGTCACACTCTTCCCACCCTCCAGTGAGGAGCTCAGCGCAAACAAGGCCACCCTGGTGTGCCTCATCAGTGACTTCTACCCCAGCGGCTTGACGGTGGCCTGGAAGGAAGATGGCACCCCCATCACCAAGGGCGTGGAGACCACCAAGCCCTCCAGACAGAGCAACAACAAGTACGCGGCCAGCAGCTACCTGAGCCTGTCACCGAGCCAGTGGAAATCTCATAGCAGATACACCTGCCAGGTCACGCACGAGGGGAGCACTGTGGAGAAGAGTGTGGTCCCTGCAGAGTGCCCTTAGGTTCCCAAGGCTTCCAGGATGGGGGCCTTCCTCACCAGACACCCCTTCCCCTGCCCACTGTGTAGCCCTGTGAACCAACCCCTGGATCAGCTCAGACCAGGCAGGTCACACGCCCTCCCTATTTCTACTTGTGCTCAATAAAGACCTTAGCACATATCACTGACATATCTGGTGTGCATTCACTGTTCCACGTAACTCTGGGTAAGCCTCAGTAATTAGGGATAGACTTGTCAAGTGAGAACCTATTTACCCACTTTCCCTGTGTGCTTGTCAGCCATGGCCTGAAGAACAAATGGTCCCAACTCAACGGTTGCAGTCCTTGTCCCCATGGGAATGGAGATGGGCCCGGTGAGACAGACTGGGGTCCCAGTGGGGATCAGGCAGAAACCAGGAGGGTCCTGGGGACAATGGGTCTGTTCAGATTTGTGTGTGGTCAGTGAGGCTTAGCGTCACCCTGGCACTGCCTGAGACCTCAGTCATGAAAGTCTGGACACCCGACACATTAGTTATGTTTGGGTTATGGATGGAGCAGATGATGTCAGACTTCATAACCTGTGTGGGGGTCACGGGAGAACAGGGTGAATAGGAAAGGGCACCATCTCAGCCACACAAAGGGCTGCCACTGATTGTCCAAAAGACAGAGTCATTTCAAACTCAGGAGTAGAGTTAAGGGAGGTCAGACCAGCCAGAGGCCCATGGCAAGGCCAAGCTTCCCAGAGTTTGCAGCAACCCCGGACACCAGGCCCTAAGGATTCTTCCAGCCTGCAACACCATGGCCGTGTACATAGTGCACCTGTAGCTTTGTGTCATGGACACACTCACTACAGGGCCTGAGGCACTCATGTCAGCCTCTCAGAGGTGCAGGCCACACTCACTCTGCCAGTCCTCCAGTCCCAGGTTGGACAGATACCCTGTCTGAGCCTTCAGCTCATCAGGGTCCGGGAGCTGCCTTCACCAGACTTGTTGGGGGGCAGGAATGCCCAGGAACAGAGCCTCCAAGGACAGCATGCTCTGGGGCAAGAGTGGGTCAGAGACAGGGGCCCCCAAGGAGCTTTTTAGCAGCCAACAGTCCCCAAATCTACCTAGGAGATAATAGAAACTTTGGGAGCAGCATCTGCATGAACCCATTCCACAGATGGGAAAACTAAGACCCCAAAGGAACAAGGGACCACTCAGGCCTCCCTCATTCCAATGGTCCTGCTGGGGAGAATGACATAATACCCACCTCCCCCCCATCCATAGCCACTGCCACCCCTAGACAAACTCCTCTCTATTCATTGTTGTAAGTGTTCATTATGAACTCCACAAACTGAAGAGACAGAAGGCAAGGGAGAAACCCCATGTTCCTATCAACCAGGTGCCAGAGTCCCAGGTGACCTAGTCTGAGGTCTTCCCTTATGCAGCATTTTGAAGCAAATTCAAGATCGTACCATTTGTTCTGTATACAATTCATTTGTGAACTGGAAAGACAGGACCTGAGCTACAACTACCACATTATCATCAAATCTAAGCAGAAACCATCGGAACTTCTTAATAGCAAGACAATAGTCCATTTCTCATCAAAAAGCCTCATAGGTGTCATAAGTGAATTCATGAAGTTTTATTTTTGATGCTGCTGGTGGTGTTCTTACTTCCTTATTTTTATGAGTATTGAGTAACATTTGACACTGTGATTGGTGGATGTGTCTTCAGGTCTGTTGGGTGTGTAAGAATCTATCTAACCCCTCTACTTTTCCTTCCAAGGAAGCGGCTTGGGTCCTGGTAATGGCTTGCGTCCTTCCTTCTAGGAAGGGCTGTTGGTCCTGGGACTCTCCCACGGCGGGGATGCAGCCACAGCCTCCCATAGCTGTACCCGAACCATTCTCTCCACCTCCTCTTCCTGCAAAGGGCATCTGGCTCAGAAGCTTCAGGAGGTCCAGCTTGGACTTGGCAAAATCACTTCCCAAGACTGTTGGTCACTTTGCATCAAAGGACCTCAGTCAAGTGGATCTTTTTAGGTAGCATTAGCTGCCTTGATGTTCAATGACACCATCAATCAAATGGGAAGGACGCATCATGGGAATATTTCATTTCTGTCTTCCTTCTCCCGTGAAGGCTACAATGTGCCCATGAGGAGAGTGCCTTCATCTGCTCTTTATTCTCCCCACAGCGACCTTCATATATTATGACAAAGAACTATAAACTTTCCCCTCCTGTTCCCCACTTTACAGAATGATGACCTTCTCCCTCCGTTTTCCCCTGCTGAAGCTTTATTGTCTGCTGACCTGGTGCACTCTGGGCTTGACCTGACGGGCTTAGGGGGTGGCACCAGGGTAGGCCCCTAGGCATGATGGCAATGTGGCTACGCATATGGACATTGGTCCAGTGGGATCTCTTCAGGTAGCTTCTGGTACACTCACATGACCCCAGGTGAGCTCTACAGCTCCTGCTTTCTGATGGACCACATACCATCTTTTCTCATCTCTTCTGTGCCTACCCACCCCAGGCCTGAAATCAGTCACTGATGCCAGTTCCATTTAGTGTCAGGTGGCATTTAAGACCTTTGAAAGAAGGAAAGCAGCAGTCACACACCAGACCCTCCCCAACATGAGACCAGATTGGGGTATCTCTGGGGTACTCCAAAGGTCACATTGACACAGGCTGGCATGTCCCACAGGACCAGGACAGACTTCACATAGGACTGTCCCAAACTAGGACATTCCTGGGAAGATAAGGCTGAGCCCCCATATGTGACAGTAGGGGATACAGGAAGTTTCCAATGGCCTATACCATAGGCCAACCTGCTTCTCCCTGGAAAGGGAGGTTTGTGAGTGAGGGGACATGCACTGCCTTCAACTCATGGTCTCACCAAGGAATTAGGATTGTTTGAACTTACAGAGAAGGGACGTCCGGTTTATTTCCATGGAACCTGACTCACAATGACACAAAAGACCTCCACAAACTCACCCCAATCCATAGGAGACAGTAACTGGAAACAGCAGATCAGTTACCAACTTCCTTTGGAAGAATTGCTTGCAAGGATCCTGTTGCCTTTCGTGTGGGGACATTGGTCTTGTTATCTGCTAGGAATGGGGGATGTGTGGCCCCCCCCCCCGCTGAGCAGACACCACCAGCCTGGAGCAGTGCCCTCACTTCCTCCAACACAGCTGCAGGTGGGGGGGTAAGGGGTGGGGCAGGGCTGACCTGTGCCAGGGATTTTGTACGAGACTACATCACAGTGTTGGGTGTTTGGCGATGGAACCCAGCTGACTGTACTAGGTGAGTCTCATCTTCTCCTTCCTTCCCTGCTCTCCCAGAGGTTTGAACAAGTTTCTCCTTTTTCTGTTCATTTCTGTGTCTTCCCTAAGCCTATGGTCATGCTTTCACCCAGGACCCCAGAGCCCGGGGCCTTCCTCTTCCTCCCATGTACCATCAGAACTTTACCTCTATCCCCAGAGGCAGGAGTATAAGTGGGATGACCTACAGACTCCACTCTCTGTCTGCCAGGGTCATACTGGGTCCTAAATGTGCTCTGTTCCTTCCTCTCCTGTCTGGCCTCATGTCAGTCCACCTTTGTCTCTGGGAGTCACTAAGGTCCCCATCTAAAAGGGAAGAGAGAACAGGGAACATTGTGGGGGTAACCATGTGGAGAATTTACAGGGACACAGCACCCTCAGGGCCATGTCTGAGGACACACAGGTCAGAGGTTCAGGGCAGGGCCCAGAGCTCTGGCATTCAGGATCCAGGGCCAGCAATGGTGCAGGGATGGAGCTGTTCCCCCAGGCCTCTTGGGGAAGCTCAGAGCCCTGAGCTGGCCAGGGGACTCAGGGAAACCAGCAAGGAGGAGGACGATGGAAGAAAGAGAAGGTGCCAAAGAAAGGGTCACAGAATGACCGGATGTGAGAACAAGGTGGACACTGAAGTGTCTGTAGGACATACTTCCTGCCCCAAAGAGAGGCAGAATCTTTGGATTGAAGGTTTTAATGCTAAACAAATTTGCAGGACATGGGGGACGAGGCTGCAGAAAGACAATGGAATGAGAGAGACACAAGGCCAGTCAGACAGAATCTGTATGATCAGCAAGGATCCTACCCCATCAGGGACGGCCCAGGAGAGACACATCTGGGTAAAAACAGACCCTTTAGCCCAAGACCCTGACATTCCCAGCACAACAGTGTCAGGATAGAATGGTCCACGGGACGAGACAATGGGAGGTGAGAGAGCTCACATCATAACCCTGGCCACAGACAGACAAATGTAGAGCCAAGACAGACACTGTCAAAATGTCACAGGAGGCAGGAGCAGGACAGTGAGAGTTCATTGTCTGTGTGGAAGGAAAGGTTCCAGGAGAATGTCGGGAGGGGTGGTGACAGGAATGCCCCTCAAAAGTTCCCAGCACAGATGGGGAGATGATTGAGAAACACCTTAACCTACCCCCCCCCCAACTGCCTCAACATGGATATGCAGATACACAGTGGGAACTGGGGACCTGAATGGATGCTCAGGAACTTGTACCACAAAGAAGACCGAGGGTAAGAGAGCCCACAGTTGATGCTTAACCTCTGAACTCCTGCCCCTCACCCACCCCACAGGTCAGCCCAAGTCCTAGCCCTCAGTTATCCTCTTCCCACCCTCCTCTGAGGAGCTCAGCACCAACAAGGCCACCCTGGTACGCCTCACCAGTGACTTCTACCCCAGCGGCTTGATGGTGCCTGGAAGGCAGAAAGCACCCCCATCACCCAGGGCATGGAGACCACCAAGCCCTCCAAACAGAGCAACAACAAGTACGCGGCCAGCAGCTACCTGAACCTGTCACCAGACCAGTGGAAATCTCATAGCAGCTACACCTGCCAGGTCACACATGAGGGGAGCGACGTGGAGAAAACAGTGGTCCCCACAGAGTGCTCTTAGGTCATGGTACCCCCTACCCACTCAAAGGGCTTAGAGCCACAGGACCTCCAGGAAGGATTCCCCTTGCACCAGAATCATCCCAGCCCTTCTCCCAGCACCCAGTCAATGCTCAATAAAATGTCTTTTATTCAATCAGAATTCAGACTATCTGGTAATTAGGGTTTAACATTTTGGTCCAGAATTCAACCATCTTAAGGTGGGGGAGGGGGGGGGACATGATTCTTTTGGCCTTGGGAAAGAAGCCCACAGAAGGCGTCCTCATGTTTCATGAGGCTTTGTTTTGCTCTCAGCCAGAATTGCCAGAGAATTCTCCTGAACAGCACATCAAAACAGCAGAAATTAAAGAGACCATCCTCCACAATGTCTCTAGCTTTCATTCTTGTGTGAACCATGTCTACTTCCAGTCCTAGCTGCCCTGCCCGATATCAGGTCCCCACGATTTCTTAGATAATTCCTGAATTTCTCCCTGGACCTTGCACCTCACAGTCTACAAGAAGCCCTCCTCTGAACATTCCCACTCTCCTCTTCCTATAGGCCCCCACTCAGTGCCACATTTTCCTTCGTTTCCTACCCCATGTGGACATTCCCCATCATACCAGCCTAGAGCCACCTCCCTTCCTTATGAGAACCCCTGTTCCTACCTCCCCAAGGGACAATCACATGTTCCCCCTCGACTGACTCCCTGTCACACTTACTACAGGACTATCTGCCTGGATGCAGGTCACTCACACCCACACTCCCATTGCTGGCACCTCCCCCTCCCAGTGTCTCTTAGTTCATACTTGCATCCAAGGTCTCTGGGCCACAGACTCCAGCTATACTCTCTGGGACCCCTCCAAGTCCAAGCCAAGCCAAGAGCCCACCACTTGTGTTTCAATAACCCACCTGGGGCCTCTGTTATAAATCAAGGATCAGATTCTGGAAATAGGCTGCTGACAGGTTTCTCAACTGACTCATCTATCTACTTAGGAGCTCAGTGTGGGATATCTGATCATAACACACACAAGTATACACACAGGTATCAATGAACAGAAACATACATGCACACACATGATGATCACAGAGCCATTGGTCCATTTATAACACTGCCATGGTGGGCATGTCTATGGAAAGATCGGAGGAGCTGAGGCAAAAATTGTTGCACAGGGAGCCAGGATATGACATGAACAAAGGCAACTCCATCTCTGTCATCCCTACCAGAGCCAGCCAGTAGCAATAGAAGGTCCCAGGGATTCTACTCACGGCTGGAGAGAGACAAGCAACTTCATGAGCTGCTGGGAGGGTGTTTACACACTAATCAAAAGTCAAGGAAGACGGTCATAGTTCTGGCTCAGCATGCCAATGTGCCAATGTTTCATAGAAAGAAGGATGCCAGGCCTGTGTGTCCCCAGTGTGAGCTCTGTAGGTGACGTCCCTAGGCCAGGATGCAGGTGAAGGCCCTGGGTGTCAGGGACCCTCCTCACAATGTGAAGGTCCAGTGCAGAGGTATGGTATGTGTGTCCTGCTTGGTGAGGTGACCCTGTGCCAGTGATGCTCCTGCACATGGACGATGTGTGATTCTCACTCACTTCAAGGGTCAGGCACAGATTCCAACACTCCGGCTGAGGGCAAAATTGTAGGACGTAGTGACAGCCTCCCAAACCACCAGGTGCCCACCAGGTCTAACCAGCTTATATTCAGCCCACACACCCCTACACCATGATAGCTGCCCTCATGGGGCTCAGGACAGGGAGTAAACAGTGATGACACTAGAAGAACCAGACAAAGGCAGCAATTCAGGAGATCAGAACCCTAGAGAGGGATCTAAGTGCTGGGGAAACATGATTCTCCTCTCAACACTTCCCTATCCTGACCCCAATCCTCCATGGTTTCCTGTGCTGAGGATGTGATGGCATATCTAGGACCCTCTGCATGAGTCCCAAGTCTGCAAAGGGCTCACAGTTCCATCACCGCTGTGCTAAAACAGCCCTGCTCACCCCTTTCACAATGACATCCTGATACAGACTGAGGAGAGAACACAGCCCCTTCCTAAGGATGGCGTTACTTGGGAATTCCGATGCAATATCTAGAGGAGGTGTCTCAACCCCTCCCCATGACTGAGGATGGATGGAATCTGAACCCTCCATGGAACTGAAATTCCAGGTCCCCAGGGGTCACCCCTGTCACCCACCCATCTGCCCAGCCAGCACCCGTGACAAGGAGGCTGGGCTTTGGGCCTCCCGTACAGCTGCAGGTGGGCCTGGGTCAGGGGTGGAGGGGCTGACAGAGGGTTTGTGTTCCAGGCTGTGTCACAGTGTATTGTGTTCGGCGGAGGGACCCATCTGACCGTCCTCGGTAAGTCTCCCACTTTCCATCCTCTTTCGGATCCAGTATGCAATTTGGGGCTATTTTCCTCTGCTTTCTTTTGTGACCTGGGATCAGGCCAACGGTCCGTGGTGTCTGTAAGTTTTGCCTCTTTTGTCTGCTCCTCATCACCTCTAACCGGTCCCATCTTGTCAGATGGTGGTCAGGGCTACAGGGGACCATTCCCATGAACCCTTCCTGATCTCAGGAGACCTGAACTCAGACCTCACCATGGCTCCAGCTCTCTCCCTATGGGAACCTAATCCTCTGGACTCAGGATGGTCAGCTCTCCACTCAGGGTCTCTGGGCTCCAAGAGTCTGATGAGAATTGAGGGTGAAGGGCAAGTGACTGGGGGTTCATGCTGCCAGAGGGAACGTGGGGTGTGGGAAGGATTCTGGGGATGGCTCAGGCACCGGGTTCCTCCTCAGGGCGTCCCAGGCAGAGGACTGCCTGAAGCACAGTGAGGAGAACCTTGGTCTGGGAACTTGGAGGCATGAAGGAGGAAGTGGGACAAGGGGTCAAGGAAGAAGGGTGGACATCAGAGCAGAGGTGGGCCCTGGGTCCTGGGACATTCCACCTCCACAGGGACAGTCAGGACCTCAGCACAGGAAAGGTCTCAGGACACTCAGGCAACAAAGGTAAATGCCTTCACCACCACAGGAAAGCCTCCTGAGCAGATAGATATGTGGGGTCAGGATCTCCAGATACGGACAGGTGACAGGGACAGGACTTGCCAGGCACTCAGCAATCTGAAGACAGACAGACCCCCAGTAAACTTCACAGAACAGGGAGACCCTTCAAAATAGACATAGCTCATCATTAAAGCTGGGTTCTAAGAGTCTGAGGAGAAGAGAGGGGTGAAGGCAAGGAAGTGGGGCACTCGGGCTGCAAGCAGGGCTGTGGGGTGTGGGAAGGATTCTGGGGACGGCTCAGGCATCGCATTCTGTCTTCAGCTCGTCCCAGCTGGAGGGCTGCCTGAAGCACAGCGAGCAGAGCATTGGTCTGGGGACTTGGAGACATGGAGGTGGAAATGGGACAAGGGGGTCTGGGGGAGGGAGGTCATCAGAAGAGAATGGCCCCAGGGTTCAGGGACCTTTCACCTCTAGAGGAACAGTAAGGACACCAAGATCAGGACAAGTCTCAGGAAAGTGTCCTGTCAGGACACTCAGCCAGCAGGGGTACATCCCTTCACAGCATGCCACAGCAAGAGAGCTCTGTGAGCAGATACATGGGGTCAGAGTCCCCTGATAGGGAGAGGTGACAGGGGCAGTGACTGCCAGGCTTCCAGAAACAGTAAGTGTTTAGACAGACCCACCAGAAAACCTCACAGAATAGGGAGACCCTTCAGAACAGACATGGCCTAACCTCAAAACTGAAAATTCACCTCACCTGAAAACTCTCCATCTTACAAGACTCCCTGTAATCCAGCTCCAGGAACTCCCACTTCTTACCCACTCAGCATCCCCGGGGCCGGGGGTGGGGGTCCTGTTGGGAGGTGGGCAAGGCTGCAATGATGGTGTGAGGGGCTCTGGGGGCAGGAAACCTACTTTTCAAATGGGAACACAGCCCTGCAACAAGGACAGACTAGATACAGGGTAACCAGGTAAGGGACCTGGCGGATATGGCAGTGATGCCAACGTCCATGACAGACAGAATCACAAGGGAAAGCTGGTCTCAGAGCCAGTGCCACCAAGTCCCAGGGGGAGGACTGTGTGGATTAGGAGGACATGTGACCGGAAGAGAGTCTGAGGCCATGGAGGGACCCACACACTACTGAATGTGGCAGTCAGATTCATTTCAACAGAAGGTGAGTGACCCTACCCATGGCTGACCTGAACTCAGCCAGCTGGGGCACTTGAGACCCAAGCCATGGACATGACAGAGCTGTTCCCCACATCAGGACTGAGATAGGAGCTTCAGCCATGGACACCTGATCTCTGACTTACTACCACTCCCCCGCCCCACAGGTTAGCCCAAGTCGGTCCCCTTGGTCACACTCTTCCCATCCTCCTCTGAAGAGCTCAGTGCCAACAAGGCCACCCTGGTGTGCCTCATCAGTGACTTCTACCCCAGTGGCTTGATGGTGGCCTGGAAGGCAGACGGCAACCCTGTCACCCAGGGTGTGGAGACCACCAAGCCCTCCAAACAGAACAACAAGTACGTGGCCAGCAGTTTCCTGAGCCTGTCACCTGACCAGTGGAAATCTAGAAGCAGCTATACCTGCCAGGTCACGCATGAGGGGAGCACCTGGAGAAGAGAGTGGTCCCTGCAGAGTGCTCTTAGGTCACAAGACCCCCACCCACCCAATGAGGCCTAGAGCCACAGGACCTCCAGGAGGGACTTCCCTGAGACCAGGATCATCCCAGCCTTTCTGCCAGCACCCAATCAATGCTCAATAAATTGCTTTATTCAGTCATAAGTTTGCTCTCTGGTTATTTGGGTTTAACATTTTTTGTCCTGAATCAACCATCTTTGGGACCATCATTGTTTTGGGTTTGTTGGAGAGGAACCTGCAGAAGTCATCCTCATTTTTATTTTGAGGAGTAGTTTTACTCTCAGCCAGAATTGCCAGAGAATATTGCAGAAGAGGAGATAGTTAGGGCTGTTTAGCAGAATCCAGATAGACCATCCTCTGCCATATCTCTATGCTTACTTTTCTTGCATGGACCACATCAGCCATCAGCAACACAGAAGTCCACTGCTCTTGGCTCCCCATGGACTCTTATATAATGTTTGAGCTCCTCTCTGGACCTGGGTCCTCACTGTCTGGTATTAGTCCCCCTCCTGAGATGTCCCACTCTCCTTCCATGAATGCCCTCACTTGATGCCATGTTTTCTTGTTTTCCTACCTCATACAGACACTCCACATCGTCACAGACTAGAACATTCTCCCTTTCTTATCAGCCCCCCTCTCCTGCCTCCCCAGGGACACTGTCCTGTGTCCCTCCCACAGACATTTCTGTCATACTTACTACAGAACCCTCAGTTCTTGGATCCTGGCCACTCAAACCCACACTTACACTGGGGGCCCCAGCTGTATTCAAGGCCCTGGGAGGCAGGGACCCCTTAGAGTCCATCCACTGCTGACGCCATCACAAGCACTAAACCAAAATGTCCCTGGGTGGTCACTGAGGCCATGAGTTCAATGTCTAGATTACATTCTGGATTGTACCTTGAGCATATTTGAACTGTGAACTGACTCACCTTCTTAGGCATTGTGAATGGGCCCTGAGAACCAGGAAGTCTGTTGTGCTAGGAGCTAGCTCAGGATGGCAGGTCTAGGCTCCTTGTCACACAGACAGACTAGACATGCACACACACGCAATAAATTTGCACGAACACACCATGACACAGGAACACCTGCTATTGCACACATGGCCATGTTGGGCATGTACCTAGGACATGTGGTGGCATCCAGAACCCTCCACGGGCCTCAGCTCTGCAGAAGGCACAGGCCCCGTGATGTCTGTGTTGGAAACTGTGCTGTCCGATCTCCCAGATAGCATTCCCCAAGCAAGCTGAGCCATACACAGAGTTCCTGCCAGGAGCTACCTGAGTTATGATATGTCACTCAGGCATTCCCTCCTACCCCTCCATGGTGGGGGCTGGAGGGAAGCTCACCCCATGAGGAAGGGAAGGTGCACTGAGGAGGGGGGCCCTGTCTCAAGCTCCCATGGGCCAGCCCAACCCCCACAAAGAGGAGGCTGGACTCTGAGCCTCCCAAGCAGCTGCAGATGGGCCTGGGTTCGGTGGGGAGAGGGTATGGTGCCAGGGTGACAGAGGGTTTGTGTTCAAGGCTGTATCACTGTGCTATGTGTTCAATGGAGGGACCCAGGTGACGATACTAGGTGAGTCTCCCCCATTCTCTCTCTTTGGGGACCAGAGTCAAATTTGAGAGCATTCTTTCCTTTCTGTCCTGAGTGTGGCCTGAGGTCTGAGTCACTCTGGCATTCTGGAACCTTCACCTTTTTGTCTGGCCATCCCACCCCCTGTAGCCTATTCCTGCTCTGAAACACCTGGTGGGGACAGAATGGGCCAGTTCCAGTGACCTCTTCCTACCTTTCCTCACTATGACTCAGAGCTCTCTCTCCAGTTAACCATCTCCTCCAGCCGCTAGGGTAGAAGGAGTCCTCATTTTTCTATATGGGATATTTTCATTCTTATCCAGAATAGCCCAGAGAATGTTTCAGAATAGAAGACAGGCCAGCAGGACAAGATAACCCACCTTCTGGACCTTCCCTATATTTACCATTCTTGTACTGACCATGTCCACCCCCAGTGGTCTTGGGGCCCCACTGCCTATGGTTCCCCAGGGCCTCCTTGTTGATGTCTAAGCTCCTCCCTGGAATCCTGGGGTCTCACTGTCTGGGACCGTGAGGTAAGAAGCTCCTCCTTGGAAGGGAGGAGAACCTGAAAAACAGAAACCCTGTTGAATACAGATAGACCAAGCCAGCCAGACAGAAGCCCTATATGAAGATACTAGGAATATTTACCTGGGGGGAGATCTCAGACAGCCTGATGCTGTAGGACAGATGGATTTCCCAAGGAGACACAAGGTCTCAAGGCTGATGCCAGCCAGGACCAGAGGAGCTCAGGGGTGGGATGGTGAGTTACGAGGATGGGTGAACCTGCAGAGAGACTAAGACGAAAGACAGGGTGCCAGAGCTTCCCTGATTCAGGCACTGGGATTCCCCTGACAAACATGAGGGGTCTTTCCAGGCCCCATGCCCATCATCCCCAGCCCTGCTCCCTACACTGAATCAGCTCTCAATACAACGTCCTTTCGTCAATCAGAAACCATTGCTCTCTGTTCATTCTTTTTTTGGTCTCATATTTAATTTGCAACCTTCCAGGATCCTCAAGGGAGGTACGTGCAATCCTTGGCACCCAGTGGGAAAGCAACCTGAGGGGAAACAAAAACACTCACAGTCTTCCTGGGGGCATCTCCCAGGAAACTAGTCAGGACATGAGGAGTCTGGTCACCTGAAGGAGTCTGGTCACTAGAACCTCAGTACCTCTGTCCCCTCCTTCCCCCATTCCTCCTCTAGCACACAGCTATGCCCACTCCCTGCTACCTCCCTGGTCGGAGTTGGCCAGGGCTGCTGACTTCCAGATAAGCCCTCCCTCCCTGACTTTGTGGGGACCCTCTATACCCCCAGTATCCTCTCTTTCCTTTGGCCTGGACCCCCTCTGCTCCTGGTCCTCACCTCCTGTATGCCCTCCTCCCCCTCTGCCCAGCTCAGCTCCCACCCACTTTGACCCACTCCATGTCACTCCCTCAGGCTGGAGCACCCATAGAGTTCAGGACATTCCAGTAATTTGGCTCCACAGGCTCTTAAATCTGGGGACCACTCTGATTTCTCATGCGATGGCAGGTTCAGAGATATAAGAGGAATAGGAGGAAGCCAGGAAGGAAACTGTCCCATAAAAGGCCTGCCCCGAGGTTCAGGTACTTCCCAAAATGAGCTCTGAGCTCCCCAGGAATCAATGCAAGGAGGGAAATAAGTGCCTCCTAATTTCTCTGAGAATAAACACAGCCTTTGCTGGCGGGAAACTGGTGTCTCAGTGCTGTCTCAGGCATCTTGTACCATAATAAAAAATGGGGACGTGTTTTACCCAAGGCCTCCCCATTGATGGGAATCAGACTCTGACATACAGATAACTACCTGGCAGTCTCAGGATATGGCAATGACCATGAGGAGGCTTTAGCTGCTTCTGCATAGGGAGTCCTCTGTCTCCTTTACTATCAGGTCACCATCACCAGGTGGTGTGGGGGTGCTTACATGGTTTCAGTTCCCTGATTTGCCCCAGTGTGGCTCAGCCAGGCAAGCTCCTGCCCCTGGATCCAGAATGGACCCTTGGCACAAAGTCACAGCTCCCTGCATCCACTGCATCTCTAAGCCCACTCCTACTCCGCCTGGATAGCCCCTTGGGTATTCCAGGACCTATGAGCCACTCCCCCACTCATGACCCAACTCTGCCAAAGAAAGATGGGGTACTATCTCAGGTGTGTGGCTCAGAAAGTCACCTGCCATCTTCTGGGGAGGGGGATGGAGCATCATTTATTCAGAACTATCTCCATTCAATCCTGGATGTTATTGGGAAAACCAGCATCCATCCGGGGACTTTCTTGGTGGCACTGGGGGCTTTGGGGGTCTGGGGTTCTGGCTGCTGACAATGAGGGGTGGTGAAAGGACCAAGGACCCTCAGCCCTTCCTGCTGGATCCCTGGGCTCCCACTCCTCCCCTGCACTATGAGGGGCTAGAGGGGGATGGGCCAGGCATGTCATTGTGGGCAGGGGCCACACTAAGTGTCCTGGGGAAATCTGTCCCTTGGCTCCTTGAGTTCATTTCCTATGGCTGCTGTCACAAATCATTACAAACTGAGTGCCTGAAAACAACACACACTTATTCTTTTATAGGTCTGAAGGTCAGAAGTCTGAAATGGGTCCCAAAGGCAGAAATCCAGGTGTCACAGGGCCACCCCTTCTGGGGACTCCAGACTCCTCTGGATCCCTGTCTGCATTCCTGGACTTTCGACCCCTCCTCCCCTCCTGTCAAGGCTTCAGTGGCATCTTCAAGTCTCTGTCCCTTGTTCTCTGACCTCTGCTTCCACTGCCACATCTCCTCTCTCTCTGAGCCTCCCACCTCCCTCTTCCCTTGGGAAGACCCTACCTGGGGCCACTCACATAATTCAGAATCATCTCCCCACCTCAAGGTCCTTAATTCTATCACATCTGCAAAATCCCTGATACCAGGTAAAGGAACGGGTTCTGGGGGTTAGGACATGGACACCTTTGGGGGCCTTATTCAGCTTGTTACAGCAAATACTTGGCACACAGGAAGAGACAAGGCACACACACTCAAGGAATCAGAAAAGACTGTTTATTGTGCACCAGTGCCTGCCCAGCAGAGTCACCTCCAAAGGCTGAGCCCCGAACCTTGGTATCAGCCTCCTTTTATGGCTGGGATGGTAGGGGGTTGAGAGACAAAAGAAAAAGGGGAGGGAGCACTTATCAGTGGTGCTATCTGACAGTTGGTGAACACAGGAGGCAAACAAGATTACAGAAGCCAAAAGTATGCAAGGGGAATAATCCAGCCTTGGGCATCTGGCTGGCCCCTTTTATCTTGTTTTTATTAGCTTTTCTTTTCAAGCTGACCACAACACTATTGCTCAGTTTTCTAGGGGTGTGGGAGCTTTCTTCCATGTTCCTCTCCCTCCCTGCATCCTGCCCAGTCTGGGCCACTCCTAGGGCCTCCTTGGCCCAGGCTCACCCCGCACTGCACCCACCCCACCCCACCCCACCCCACCCGCCTCTTTCAGTCCCTTCTCCTCCTAGGGTCACAGGAAAACAACTTTGATTTTAGCTGTGGCTTTGGGGCATTTCTTCCAGCTGGTCCCCAGCTAAATGCTCTCTAGGCCTTACTTGTCAGTCATCAAACTGCCCTTGGAAGAAGATCCTATTATGATCCTTGTCCTATGGATGGAGACACCAGAGCCCAGAGACCCTGAGTGACCTGCCCAAGGTCACAGCAAGAACTGAACCTGGACACCCCAACACCACCTACTCCAGATCTCAGCTGACCCCGGGTCCCAGGCCACCCTCAGCACCCTGCCCACCCAAGCCAGGCCCTCCAGATTTGTCCAGCTTTATCCCTGGAGAGCTCTGAGTCCCCCTGGACTCACCTCCCTGCCCTAGGACCCACGGCCTAAGAGGACAGAGTTGTAGGGACCAATGAGGGACTGAGGGGGACAGGGCCTCAGGTTGAAGTATCTGCATTCCTCATGCTTCTTCACCTTCCTCTGGGTCAAAAATCAGGGTCAGGGCATGCAGGGGAGGGGCCAAAAGAAGGTTCCTTCCTCCTGGAGACCCCGCCTCAGTCTCAGTCCTGGGAGGTGAAGGTCACAGCAGGGCTCATCCTTGGCTGCCACACCACCAGGAGACTCAGTCCCTGGCAGCTGGCTTCTCCAGCCTAATCCCCCAACTCCCTTGTGCTAGCTGCTCCCCCTCAGGATCCAGGGATTCTCGGTAACACCTTCAGAGTCAGGGGGGATGATCTCCTCATGGAAAAGCACACAAAACTCTCTGAATGGGGGTCCAGGGAAAGGGGGTCTAGTGCCAAGCACAGCCACTGCTTCAGGGCTGGCTGTTGAATGGAGCCATTGACTCAAGTGGAATTCTCCAGATGGCACACACCCTGACAGGTGAGGACAGCAGGCTGCTTTCCCATTCTGTTCTTGGCTCCCCCCACCTCAGTCCACTTTCACCTCTGCCCTTTCCTGCTGAGAACCTTCCGGCACTCCCATTTCCTCTAGGATTACATCTGCTGCCCTGAGATGTCACCAAACCTCCAGGGGAAGGTGCAGAAGGGCATTCAGCAGAGGGGACCTGACTTCTGGAACCTTCAGGCCCCAGGATGGACAGACACCGTGTGAGGAAGTGCGGCATGGTAGGGCTGGAGGGTGATTGGCCTCTGGGACCCAACTCCCAAAAACTCTCCCACCCAAGTCCCCTCAATGAAATCTCAGTGACACCCATTTCCCTGCCATCACTGTAAATGCAAGCCACTCCAGTCCCCTTCCCCTGGCTCTGACTGGTCTGGCTGCAGCCAGCAGTCAGGGCGGCCTCAGGGCCCCCACTCCATCTCTATCAGAGAGCAGCTTCTCAGGCCCAGCACCAGCTTTCAGGCCTCAACATCTCAAATGTGAGGAGCCACCATCCCTCCCAAGATGGCCATGATGGGACCACAGACATGATCCCAGGCGGAAGAAGTGACCCAGAAGTAATGAAATGCCTGGCCTCAGGGATGGCCCATCTGTAACCTGACAAACTCTTGAGGATTCTATTTCCCAGTAAGAAAATAATGGGGCATCAGTGTGTGAACCCATCCTCTAACAGACTGTGTGGGAAACCCCCCGTAAAGCTGGGTCACTGGGCAGTCCGTCAGGGCCTCTGACCTCTCTCGGTTATTAGGCATCCCTGGTGACTCCCAAGGCACTCAGTCACTCCAGAGTAGACCATCTGGTGCCCCAGGATACCCCTCCAGGCACCCCTTCACCTTTGCACACTCTGACCCTCCAGGATGGCACATCCAGGCCAATCTACCTTCCAGTCACCTTCTCCTGTCCCTCTGGCAGTAAACCCACTCTTTCTCCCACCCCAGAACTCATCTCGGATGCCACCTTCTCTCCTGTTGCTACCTACCTCTCACCTGCCCCCTATAGCATGACTCTAAGGACTCCGGGGCTCCACGGCCCCTTTACCTTGTCTCAAACTAGCTGGTCTCTCTGTCACCCCACCTCTCCCCTACATTTGCCAGGGTATCATCGATGGCCCTCAAGTGCCCTAATCCAACTGTCTCCTCACAGTCTTCCCCTCTGCCGACCTCTAGGTGGACTTGAGAACCGCACACCATTCTCCCCATCTTGAACTCCTCAGACCCCCAAGGTCCCTCTCCTGAGCCTTCTTCTCTATCCTCTATCCTCCTCCATCCACTTTGTTCTGGTATTGCCACTCAGGGTTACAGGGAGTTGGCCCCATCAGCCACTCTTCCTAAGTCATAAACTGGATCTAAAAAGGGCTTGTTGTTGTTTGTTGTTGTTGTTGTTTTTAATGGGCCCTATCTCCCAGCCTGGCCCTGGGCTCCACAACTCAACCAGGCTGCTGACCTCACTTCAGATGGTGGTGCCCTGCCCCAAAAGAGCCCAACAACCTGAGTCAGCTTGATGGGAGGCGGGGGGGGGGGGCGCTGAGGTGGGGGCCACACCTCCCTCCATTCCACAGAGGCTTGACTGAGTGCTGGGTCAACATCACTGGGCCCCTCCAGGACTGCTGCCCAGCAGTGGGATTGTCCCCTGTTCTGCCACAGTTGTTTTCTCATGGGCCATATGGACAGTGTCTCCTCGCTGAGCACTGCTTCTGATGTCTGACATGCTCTACCTGTGTGATTCCCAGATCCCCACCCCCCTCAACACACACAGGCAGGTGCTAATACCCCTACACACACACACACACACACACACACACACACACACACACACACACCTTAGGGATGAAGAGACAGAGGTTCCCAGAACTGGTCAAGGCCACACAGAGGATAGACACCCAGGCTTCCTGACCCAAGTCACCGCACCTCCCCCCATACCAGACAGGAAGCTGTGCCTGCCTGGTTCCTGCTGGTGTTCAGGGATCCCCAACCTGAGGCCACTGTCCCATAGGAGGAGGCTGTGCCTGTGTCAGACCAGGAAAAGGTGCTGGGCACATAGAACCCCACAACCTCCAGAAATCAGGGGCATCCTTAAGGGTCTTTAGAACCTGAGTTCTTCGTTCTATATTGATTTAGTGTGGGTAGGATGCAGGCAGGAGGGGAGTCAAGGGAGGACTCTGAATCCACAAAGCAAAGCAGGCGTGGGTGCTGTATATCTATTTTACAAAGAATTGAGGCTCTGACGGTGTGAGGAGGGGCACTGCTAGGGCCACATGGTGAGTTGCTGTTGACCTGCTCCCCAGGATCTTTCCACAGCAGCTCATCCCAACACATGTCATTCATTCATTCACACATTCATTCATTCAACAAACCCTCAGTGAGCACTGCTGTGGGCCAGAGCTGGGTGCAAGGGACAAAGACCAACTGCCCCAGAAGAGCTCATGTGCTACAAGGAGACAACTGTGGAGACTACTGCTGACCCCTACCCTCATCCTTTTTTTTTTTATGGCTATAAATATTTTATTTTTTTTTATTTATTTTTTTTAAATATGGAATTTATTGTCAAATTGGTTTCCATACAACACCCAGTGCTCATCCCAACAGGTGCCCTCCTCAATGCCCATTACCCACCCTCCCCTCCCTCCCACCCCCCATCAACCCTCAGTTTGTTCTCAGTTTTTAAGAGTCTCTTATATTTTGGCTCCCTCCCTCTGTAACCTTTTTTTTTTTCTTCCCCTCCCTCATGGTCTTCTGTTAAGTTTCTCAGGATCCACATAAGAGTGAAAACATATGGTATCTGTCTTTCTCTGTATGACTTATTTCATTTAGCATAACACTCTCCAGTTCCATCCACGTTGCCACAAAAGGCCATATTTCATTCTTTCTCATTGCCACATAGTATTCCATTGTGTATATAAACCACAATTTCATTCATCAATTGATGGACATTTAGGCTCTTTCCATAATTTGGCTATTGTTGAAAGTGCTACTATAAACATTGGGATACAAGTGCCCCTATGCATCAGCACTCCTGTATCCCTTGCCCACCCTCATCCTTGAGTTCCCCAGATCAGCTCCCAGCCAAGGGAGCATCTGATGCAACAGATTTTGCTCACTTAAAACTGAACCAACAGAAACATCAGCAGGATGCCTCCACCTGCCATCACGGTCCCTCACGGACCCTTAGAGCTGTCATAGTCCATTTCCCTGAAGGTCACTGACCAGGTGGGTCACACTGGGGCTGCCCTGCCCAGTTCAGAGCAGGGTCATCCCTCCCTTGAAGAAGTGACTGCCCCAGGACACCAAGCAAGCAGGTCCACACAGGATGAACGCCTCACAAAATAGAGAAGAGTAGCAGGTCGGGGGAGGGGAGCTTGGCCTGCCCCTGTCCTGTGACCTTGGGCAGCCCTCTCCCTTCTGGGCCTCCTGCCTGCTGGAGGCCTGGGCTCAAGGAGAGGACTGAGTCAGATAGGGTAAGAGGCTGTGGCTTCCTTCTCAGACCAAAAGCCAGAGCCCAGAATAGCCTCAGGCAGGGCAGGGCAGAGGAACGCTGGGGGGAGGGGAAGAGAGGTTGCTGCTCAGGGCCCTGGGGGAGAGGAGAAGGAGGTGATAGCTTAGGGCCCTGTGGGGAGGGGAGGGAGGTGTCAGCTCTGGGCCCTGGGGGAGGGGAGGGAGGTGTCAGCTCTGGGCCCTGGGTGGGAAGGGAGGGAGGTGTCTTCTCTGGGCCCTGGGGAAGCCCAGGACTCCTAAGGAGCTGAGCTGCAAGACACTCCCATCTGCCCACCCCCCTGTGAGGCCTGCACAGACATGGAGGCAGTGCTGCTCAGCCAAGCCTACACAGGGGACACCCTCATCCTTCACCCCCACAGTATTCACTGAGCCTGGCAGCACTGAGAATGGGGTCTGTCCCCAGCCTGTGTCTTCTGGGGATATGGACACCAAGAACACCCACACCCCAGCACAAAGATCCAAACCCAGGTTTCCAGCCACCTGGAAAATACAGTTTCCAGGGGTGTCGAACAGTCACCTGCCCACTGTAATGCCCACTGTAATGGCTTAGTGACACATGAGACAGCACAATGACAATCCACATCTCAGAGTGGACTCTCCTTCACCCTCCCTCCCTCCCTACATATCAGCCTCTTCTCTGAGGTCTCTGTGGCCTCAGCAAAGGTTCTACATCTTCCTGTATGATCACACATCTAACCTCCTCCATGTGGCTCCTGCACAGGATGTGTGGGAGGACAGGGGCCAGGTGGCAGGTGTCCCCGGCTGCACACATAGGGAGCATCTGAAACTAGCATCCACAGAGCTAGCCAGGTCTTTCCCGAACATTGTAGAGCAAAGTCCCCAGAGGCACCTTGCACAGGACACCTTTGTGAGGACTTTCTAGGGTGATCTGGGGGAACCTCTGCTCCTATTCAGATACCTTGAGAAACTGCAGATGGCTTCAGCTGTCACAGAGGGTACTGGGGTTGGGGCAGGGCCAGTTTTTCTAAAAAGCCAGTTGATCACTTGGGACCACAACAAACCTAATTCTATTTGGGCAGGAACCCCGCAAGTGACAGTCACCCCCAAAACAGAACACCTGGGTCTAGAAGGGAGTGTTGGAGGGGGGGCCTGTGTCCTGGATATTACCGGTTCAGGTCTGTATCCTGGTGTAGTTATTAATAGTCCTCCTTCCACTCCCAGAAATGTCTCAATTTAGATGATAAATTTGGTTTTTTAAGGTTTTTTTTTTTTTTGAGAGAGAGAGAGAAAGAGAGAGAATGAGCAGGGGAGGGGCAGAGAGAGAGAGAGAAAGAGAATCCCAAGCAGGCTCTGCACTGTCAGGGTAGAGCCTGACACAGGGCTCAAACTCACAAACTGTGAATTCATGACCTGAGCTGAAATCAAGAGTCAGACGCTTAACTGACTGAGCCACCCAGACGCCCCTAGATGATAAGTTTTGTGAGCTCCTGTTTGCTGAATGAATGATGCTCTTTATAATGAGTTATAATTGGGGGGCAGGTGGCAGAAAGCCAACCATGAGGCCCTGCAGTCAGCTGTACCAGACATCATGCAGCACCATCAAGTGCTCAATGGGTCAGGCCTTGACAGAGGCACCACCATGGGACATGCAGCTGCCAGGATGGCCTCACCAGGGGCCATACCTGGGGGTCACCATTAGGTTCCTGGTCTCTGTGGGCCCCTCCCAGAGCCCTTGGGTGTGAGTTCACACCAGCCTAGCCCATGAGAGACCACAGTGTGACCCTGACTTTATTTCCCACCCAATGACACTATAGCATGAATGGAGACAAACAAGGGACAGGTCCTCTGGCAGCCCTTGTCTCCAGGAATCCAGTCGGTATCAGGGAGAATGTCTTGGGGAAACAAGGACAGAGACCAGGGGCAGGACTGAGTGACTTTTGTGGACAGCATCACAGAGCTAGGGTCATCAGAAGCCCCTGTGTCCACTCTGGGGACAGAGTAGCTGATGGTCAGCATGACCTACCAGGGCATCCCTTTGTGGTCACACCCTCTTCCTGTGGCCATATCAACACCCTTGACTCGGCCCCAGGTCCCTCCTGCTCTTCAGTGTCCAGACCAGAGACATTTCATGTTAGGGCCAACAGCCACCGAGTGTCCACTAAGCATACGCTATGCCCAGTGCTTTGCTGATCCAGAGCCTAGACCTGCCATGCACCCTCACTGGGTCAGGCAGTTCCTGCCCACCCAGTGCCCAGCCTTCATGGGGAGGTGTTGGGGTCTCCTGACCACCCCAGGGAGGAGAAAGGAAACTGGCCAGACCCAGCCTGACTACCAGCAGAGGACAAAAAGGCTGCCATGGGCCAGGCAGCCAAGAGCGGCTCTGTGAGGGAAGGGATGCTGGGTCCAGGTTTGCAGGGCAGAGCAGGCTAGAGAAGGTGGGACTCCAGAGCGGCCAGGGGAACCCCATTCTCAGCTGTCCCTAGTCAGACAGGAGCTCCAACTCAGTTCCAGTGTGGACCAAGGCACAGCATGGATGAGGCCTCTGACCCAGAACAAAGTCACCTGGTCAGCATGTCTTCCCTAGATGCCTATTATGTGCAGAAACCACAGTGGGGACAAGGCAGGCACAGTCTTACTTGCAGCACTCACATTTGAGGGAGACAGAAACAAGCCTAACAGATAAGTGAATGGTGTCATACAGGAGACAGAGTTTGTGCCGTGGAGAAAATAAAGTAGGGTGAAGGAGCCAGGCAGCATCTGGCCAGGGTCTCACACCCAAGCAGCTAGAGGAGGCCAGGGGGCCAGGAGGAGTCCTGACTCAGAGCCAGGTCCCTGTAGCTGTAATTGGCTGCTTGGGGCCTCAGTTTCCCCTCTGTACAGCCTGGTTGATAGTAATGGAACCTCACCCCCTGGAGGGAAGGGAGGGCCAATCAGATGGAAAAGTGGATGTTTTGCTTGTCTCTGTGGTTTATTGTTGTTGCCATTATCATGGGGCTGTTCCAACCCCAGCCAGCACCTCAGGGGCCTGGCACCTTCACCCCCATGCAGCTGGCCTGGTGAAACCAAGAATCCCTGATGCCCAAAATAGCTGGGGAAACCCAAACTGGCCCCAACCCCTGCCCGAGTAGCAGGTGCCTCCTCCCCAGAGTAGGGAGGGGGCCCAGCTGCAGAAGATTCCACAAGCCCAGCTGGAGAAGGGGCCTGCATCCCATCATCAAGGCCCCCCAAGCCCCTGTGCCCAGGCCTGAGCCGGGCAGGGTTTGAGATCACAGTCAACATTCAGGAGCAGTATTCTGTTCTATGTCAATTCTGCCCCCTCCTCGGGATGCCCCATGAACCTTCCTAAGTGCCACAGATGGATGTGCCACTGGATGTGGAACACAGCCAGACTCTTGTTGCTCAGAGGAACCCTGAGTGGTCATGGTAGCCGGGGCTAGACATGAGACACTTGGTCACGCCTGACCTGCTGCTCCCAGACCTAGAACTCTGGGGATTGGGCCGAGTAGAGGGAAGGGGGGAGAAATGTAGACCCTCACAGTCACTACTCTGGGAGCCCAGGGTCTGGGTAGCCTAGAAGCACAGCTGTCCCTCAAGAGGCCTCATGGGGTCCTTCCTCAGTGGTCAGGACCTCAGATGGGTCAGTCACTTATATCTCTGTCCATACATCCATCTGTTTGTCTGTCCATCCATTTATCATCTATCTACCCATTCATCCATGAAGCCTCCCTGAGGCTTTCTGGGGGCCTGGCCTGTGAGGGGCTCTCAACTGCCCATGTCCCAGGAAAGGTGGGACTGGTCTAGCCAAGGTCAAAGTGAGACCTGGAAAGTACTTGCTTCACCTTTGGAAGAGGGGCTTCAGCTACCATTCACTGCCTAGTCTGACCATGTACTGGGTGCTAGGTCTAGACACTAAGGGCAAAGGTATGACAGGCCCCTGCCCAGTGGGCAGCCAAACTCCCCAAGCTCCCCCCACCCCCCATTACAGACCTTCTTGATCTACCCTCCAGGTTGACTTCCCCTTTTCTCCTCTCCTCCCTGTCCTTCTCCAATCAGAGATATTCCCAGGACATTCCAAGGCTCTGAGGTCTTGATAGGGATGGGGAATAGGAACCCAGGACCCCATCACATATGCCTGGATTCACCCCCAAAGATGGCAAATCTCTTCTACCAGCTCATTCTTGGGGGGTACCACCAGTAACTCCCCCAGCCCAGGGAAGCCAGGAGCCAGGCCTACTGGCATCTGCCAGAACACCACATCACCTGACACAGGAGATGTGAAGTATCCCGTGGGCAGGCCTAGGGCGAGTGCCCCTACTGATGAGCCTGGGAGAGTGTGGCCCTCACTCCAGACATGGGCAATCACCTCATCAACACTGTTCACTCGCATCACCCCCCACCTGCCCACGACAGACCCATACATGCCTGGCCCAGGTAACGTCCTGGGGGTGAAGCTAAAATGATGGACACTCATCCCTGCCCAGCCCAGAGCTTCAGTACAGATGAGACCCTCCTCCCCAACAAACATTGGTGGAGAAGACAAGGAGTGGGGGATTCTGGGTGTCTTGCACAGTAGGAAAATGGGGTCTGGTGGCAGCAGCAACTTTGGCAACCTCAAAACAGGGCCTGGGAGGTAGACCCCCAGAGCTGGAAGGACAGAGGTAGGGAGGACATCCTGGGGGGTCAGCATGAGCAAAGGCACAGAGTGGGACTGCAGCACCCCTCAGCTGGTGCTCTCAGGCTCCAATGAAACACCCTGACCCTCCACCTCAAAGATCCCAGACTCCAGTCTCCCATGCTGCCTGGCCCACCATCCTGCTCACCACCCAGAAAACCCTGGCATTCTGTGCCACATGATTGAGCCCTGACCTGGGAAGGAAAGAGAATCAGACATAGACAGTGAGCATCAGGTAGAGGAGAGGGGGCATCCAGAGGATGCTGGGAGGCAGGCCAGGGCAGGGCCAGAGAGGCATTCAGGATTTGTCCAGAGCCCTGAAGCCTAGCAGAAGCGTAGGGGTAGGGCCCTGAAGGCCTCAGCACTGACTAGATCTTTGATTCCAAAAGGCAACAAATCCCTGGGACCCTATTGAGTGGCCTGTTGTCCCTGTACCATTTACAAAACATGGTGACATGTGGTATTCAGCTGAGCCACTCAGGGATTCTGTGAGACTGACAGCCAGGATCATCATCCGGTTTCACAGGTGGGAAAACTGAGGCTCAAAATGGTTAACATCACAGAGTGAGCCAGGGCCAGTTCCCACATGTCCCAACTCCCAGCCTCTCATCTGATGGGTGGAGAAACTGAGGCCAGCAGAGAACAGGGCCTGCCTGAGTTCACATAGGGGTGTTCTGTATGGAGAGCTGTCCTCTGCCAGGCACCAGATATGCTCACATGGGACAGCCTCCCTCTATCATTCTGCAGCCCCAACTCCCTTTCAGGTGTACAGAAAAGGGGCCCAAAAGTGGATGTCAGGCAGAGCCAGGGTTACAGACCCCTCGGACAGCTCCTCTGCCCCACTGCTGAGAGGAGGGAGGACCAGCAGGCTAAGGGCCTTGGGGAGACTCTGCAGTAGAAGCCCAGACCCCAGGGCTGGCAGGCAGGGCTCCCCACGCACACACAGCCATTCTCTACCCTTGACCTTGGGGGATTTGTGTCTCCTCAGTTTCCTCATCTATACAAGGGGGAGATAACTAGTCTCCCCCCAACAGGGGAGGTGTGGAGATTTAAGATGATGCCTATGATGTGCCTAACCCATGGTGCCCTTCACCAACCCCCACCTATTGCTGTCATTTCCTAGGCTCTTGCCCAGGGGATGCTGCTGACATGCTATGTGACCCTGGGCAAGTCCCTTCCCCTCTCTGGGCCCCAACTTTCCTGTCTGCTCAAGGAGAGCTGGGTGAGAAGCCCCAAGGGCCAGAACCTGTAAGAAAACTAGGATTCTGGATGAAGAGGTTGCATAGGGAGGCCCTGGACCTGCAGGGACAGTGAGGTCCAAGGTGGAAGTTAGGTTGGGGAGGGGATCTGGGCAAGGGAGGCCGAGTCATGGCCCTGCCTGCAGCTGGCCACCTACGGGAATCCCCAGGCTAAAGTTAACCCCGCGTTGGCTGAAACCAGAACTCAGGGGTAACCAAAAGAGAGAAGTAAGGGGAAGAGAAACCCAGCCTGCAGCCAGCAGGGCGTGGGACGTGTGACAAACAGGGCCAGGTGTGGCCAGGGACTAGGACAGGGGCAGTTTCAAGGCTACAGCCGGATGTTTGTGCAGCTCCCAGGTGGGGGTAGCAGAGCCCTCCCCAACCCAGCCCCCTGGAGCCCTGGCTGGTCATGGTGCTGCCCCCTGGCTGCCTCCCCGAGCTCAACTTTGAGTCCTGGAGTCCTGGAGGGCCCAGCCTCAAGGCATCTAAGAACCAGCCAGTGGTGGTCCTCCATTGCCAGTAGGGCCCCAAGGAAGGGATAACCAGGGTCACAGAAGGAATCAGCACTGGAGGGAGCACCTGGGGACTGGAACCCCAGCCTCAGGTCCTCCCAGCAGCAGAATGAACAGATGACAGGACCAGTGGGTGAGCACAAGCATCCTGATCTCCCAAGACCCCATGATTCCAAAGGGACTCAGGGAGACACAGCCCAGCCTTTCCGGAGGAAATTCATCCCCTGTGTCCTGGCCTGTTAATGCACTTCCCTTTGACCCTAAGTCCTGCTGGTAGAGATTCATCACCAGCACAGTGCACCCTGTAGCAGCTTTCTAATAGCCATACGTTCAGACAGCCAAATTTCACAGCTCCAAATAGCCCCAGATAAGTGCTGTGGACCAATTCCACAGTGGGGAACAGTGGCACACAGACAGATGACAAGAGAAGGTCTCATCTGAGCCCATCCTTGTGAAAAGGACATGAGTGCATGCAGAGAAAAGTCTGGAAGCATACACACCAACATGCTAACAGGAGTCCTCTCTGGTAGTGAGATGTTTGCTTTATTTTCCTCTTCATCCTTTTCTGTATTTTCTGATTTCTCAAAGAAAATGTCTTATTTTTATTTATTTTTTTATAGTTTATTTATTTTAAGAGAGAGAGAGAGAGAGAGAGAGAGAGAGAGAGAGAGAGAAAGGGGCAGAGAGAAAGGAGAGAGAGAATCCCAAGCAGGCTCCTGCTGTGAGTGCAGAGCCCAACATGGGGCTTGATCTCACAACTATGAGATCATGACCTGAGCCAAAATCAAGAGTTGGACGCTCAGCCAACTGAGCCACCCAGGTGCCCCAAACATGTATTACTTTTATAATCAGAAAACAAAACAAGAAACTGATTAAGATCAATGATCCTCTAAAAATGGCGTATTGGAAGATTTGAACAGCATCTGAAGTCTTGAACATGATGTTATCCCAAAGAGGTCACAAGACAAGATGTGACACGTGTGAACATGTGTCTCTGTCTCTATATCCATAGTTACATCCACACCTGTATCTGTGAGCTGGGGCTGCCTGTGGCTGAAACTTTAGGTAAGGTTGGTTTTCACTTTGCACATTGGACTTTTATGATTTTCTACAGTGATTATACATTTATTGTATAATTATGAAAAATGAGGTTTTCCTCACTTAAGGAAGTGTCTTTTTTTTCAACCCTTAACATCCAGCAAATATTTCTTGCTCACCTGCTACGCCCATGACCTGCCAAGTGCAGGGTTTGGGATAACATTAATGGAGAGACAGAGGGCTATTCTCTCGGGCAGTGATACAACAGGGAACATGTATATGGAAAGAGTCATTACAATACTAATATGGACTCTTTCCCCTAAATCTCAGGTCCTGTCCACATCCACAATACTCCATTCTAGCTCCAGCTCCACTCAGGGTCAGAAAGCAGAAGGGAAGTTGCTAAGCCACTAATAAAAGAAAGAAGGTATTCTGGGAGTGGTGAATACCTACCTAGCAGCAGACATTTGGCAAGGAAGATTAGAGGAAAGCAGTTGAAAACAGAAGAGTGAGCAATTGCAAACCAAGAGTTTAAGCAATTTCTGCAAAGAGTAATAAAAAGCTTCCTACACACAAAGCAGATTAGCGTGAGGCAAGGTCAGTCCAGAATCAGCAGATATGATGGAAAGAAGCACCTTCTGAAGCAGACAGGAATAAACCTTGAGAATTTTCCTCAGTTCTTGGACAGGAAGAATTATCTAGTATGCATAGGTTGGAAGACCTAGGTTGACAAACTTCTCTGCCACACAGATGACAATGTACCTTGGCAATCACTTCCTCTCCCCGTGTTCTGATCCAGTCAGTATTGATCATATTAGTTGCTACCTCCTATGTCCATTAATGCAGAATGCACGAGAAATGTGCATAAATCCCTTCCCAGTATGCGTGGTTCAATGAATCACAGACACAGGTTAGAAATTGTTACTGGAGCCTCACTCTACAGTACCTATAGTTCATTAATTCTAATCTTGTTTATGTTAGTAACATAGTAACTTGTAGATATGTCATTTCTTACATTCACAAAATCTCGAAAGAAACTCTATATTGAAGCCTCCGCTGCCAGCTATCTCGTCTATAAGTAACATGTGGACAGACACTGTATCCCAACTGTTCACTCCTCACTTTCTCCACAAGTTTTTAGCCCAATTCAGTGAGTTGGTGCTGTGACCTAGAGCCCAAAAGAATAGCAAGTCAACAGCTACCACTCCAGTCTGCCTGCTGCCTGCCTCAGCTGCCCCTTCCAGGACCCCCATTGACAAAAGGAAAGATGTGACTCCTTCCAGGTATGCACACTGTTCACCTTACTCCCAGCTCAGGGCCAGGGAGTTACAAGGCTCTCAGTACACAATTCGAATGAGGGGAGCAGGAAGGAAGAGATGGATGTGTGTGCACATGATGACTGGTGATGAATGAATGGATGTGTGGATGGATAACTGATGGGTGGGTAGAGGAGTCAATGTATTGATGGGTTCTTGGGTAGGTTAGTTTTGGATGGGTGAATGGGTAGACAGATAGTTAGGTGGCTGGGAAGATCCTAACCATGAGAAACACAGAATCTTGGCCCCTGGCAGCTCTGTGCAAAGTGACTGAACCCAACATTTGGGTTCTGATGCCGACGCTGACTTGAGTGTGACCTTGGGGCCATGACCACCTGAATGTCTTTAGGCTTTGTCCGCTCACAGGCAACAAAGATGTCGGTCAGTATCTGCCCTGCCCACCTCACCAGCTCAGCTGCTGGGAAGTCAACTAAAAGGACGGGCAGGCACGAAGGTGCTTTTGGAACTCCAAAGAGTTTCCCAGCTGTGTTCTTGGTGTGGACAGACCTTGCAGATCATCGAGCTGACTCCCCGCTGGAGGTTGGATCACAGCTTGTGAGAAGAGCCTGAGCTTGGAGCTTGGGGCCTGGAGCCCAGACAAACCTGGGTTCTAGTCCTGGCTCCACCACTTTCCAAGTACATGACCTTAAGCAGGTGACTGTCTTCTCTGTGTCCTCCTCTGTCATGTGCAGGTGATGATGATGATCCCTCGGGGCTGTGTGAGGATTCAGGAGGATAATTCTGGAAAGCGCTCAGCACAGCACCTGGCAGGGCTAAAATAATGGACGTGAGGTCTGCTGTCTGGAGTCACAAAAAAGAGGCTCAACTGCTCTCTCCCCACAGTAGGATGCCCTGGAGGCCTGAGGTGTTCTAGGATGTCTAACTCACGAGTTCACAAAACCCTGAAATGTTTCTGTATAAATGTGCATTGTGGGGAGAGGTCCAGGGCTTTGTGCCTGGAGGTTAACCACACCGATCCAATCTAAGACCCTCATTTAGGAAAATAAGGCCAGAGGCTCACCCAAGAGCACTTGGTGAATCAGGGGATAGCAAAGCACACAGGGATTCAGTCCACTATGAGAACTTCCCTGCCCAGGAGCAGGGCCCTGCCCTGGAACACAGGCCTCAGATAGTGTCACCACCACCTGGAAGCAGCGTGCACCAGGCAGAGGCTTCCAGGTCTAGGGTGGGTGGGGATAGGAATAGAAACAGCAGGGGCCACCATTTGGATGAAGCAGGGGGATTGTGGTGGAATTTCAACTTTGTTTTTAAATTCGTCTCTCAAAATTGTTCTACTCTCAGAATAATATTAAAATTGAGGGAGAAAGAGGTAGTGGCTGGTGGAAAAACAACTCGGCCCACTCCCCAGGGACCTGCAGTTCTAGTTCAGGAGCTTGTGTTAACAAAAATCAACAAAACCAGAGTTCGAAACAAAAAGAGCTGATCAAACATGAGTGTGACGAGGCGCCGGCCAGAGGACGTGGAACAGATAATGCAGGAAGGAGATTGCTGAGCCCGGAAGAGATTTCACTCCTACTTCAGGGCCATCCTAGCAGAGAGATTCGGGCACCTCTGGGGGCCCAGACTCCAGGCCCAGGTGGACACAACAGGAAGTAGATGTGCTACAGGGACACAGGTGTCAGCTCAGCCTAAGGAAGAATCACCTTGTTTGTTCTTCTAAGTTCCTCTCAAAACAGAGTTTATCGGTCTTGGTCTTCAGTTTTAAAATAATAACTGCTTACTGTAAACAACATGAAAAGCAAGAAAAACAAACAAGAGGGGAAAAACAAAACAAAACCAAACACCCCTCATACTTCACCCAGAGGAGCCAATGCTACTATTTTGAAGGATATTTTAATCGTATTTTCATTGTAAACTGTAACAACCACAAAATAAATAAAATGCGTCTGTCTGTTTAAATAGTAATAACAGCGGTAACAGTTGCACAACATTGTGAATGTACTAGATGACCAAACTGTTCATTTTTAAATGGCGAACTCTACATGATGTGAACTTTCCATGAACTAGCCCCACAGGCTCTGACCGTGACCAGGACCTCAGGAGCCCTTGCGTTAGCCATCTCTACACTTTGTCCAATAGTTTTATGTCCTCCGGGTGCCCTTGAACCAACTGTTTGTCGGCTTCGCCTGTTTTTTAACTTCATATAGATTCAGTGAGGCTGCATGTGTTTTCTCTCTCTCAACACTGCGTCTTTGACATCCACCCGTGCTGATGAGGCTCCTTTTCACTCCCGGAGGAGCCACCACCAGGCTGTGCGCCTGGCCTCCAGAGCCAGCCCGCCACCACCTCTGGAGCCCTGAGTTAGGGTTTCTCCGGGGTTCTATCAACATGCAACCCACGTTGTTTTGGTTTGTTTTGTTTTTAAAAATGGAGACAGCTTAGTTTTTTTTCTGATTACAAAAAGGAATTCAAAGATTCTTCTAAAACAAAACAGAAGAACAGCATAAAGAAGTTGCCAGCACAGCCTGGAGACTGTGGTGGTCATACGTGGAGTATGTCCTTCCAGACTTGACCTTGCATTTCACGTAGGCAACAAACAGACAATAGATGATAGATAGACACATGGAGAGCTTTTTCTTTTGTTGCTGAACAACACACCCACACAGGGGCAGGTAAACCTTGGCGTGCATCACATTTGTGAATGTGCAGCTCTAAAAGCCTGTCTCAGGACCCACCAGGTACCACAGTTAGCACAGGACACAGCCAATGCCCCTGGCCTCGACCCCCCTGCTCACATCACCCCTGACTTCGGGTTGACCATTGCCACGTTGATCAAAGGTTGTGCCTGTCTAAGCGTCTGGAAGCATGCTACAGACTGACTTCCAGGAGGCAGCACCCCACCTCTCAGAGCCCTGAAGGCCCCCCTGGAACCTAAGGAAGGGGCAGCAAGGGCAAGGACAGACAGGCACCTGAGGACACTGCCCTCCTACCTGTCCCACCCTGACTCCTGCTCTGCTCTGAGGCAGGGGGCAGAGAGGGGCTCCAGGGCTTCTTCCCAGCTCCTGGTGGCCCCTCCTCAGGAGGTCTCAGACCCCTCTCCCCGATGGTTGCTCTGTGTCTCCTTGGCAGCCCCGAGCTCCAGGTGGGAGGAGAAGCTTGGGGCTGTGAGCTCGTCCTCTGGCTGTTCTGGAAGTGCTGGGAGGGTGTGAGGGCTGCGAGTCGGGGACTATGGGCCGGGGTCTGTGGGGTCTGCACATGTAGGGCTGTGGGAAGGCATGGGAGGCCCTGATGCTGGTCTCCACAGTCAGGACCCTGGGAGGGATTTGGTCTCCTCTGCCCCAGATAACACAAGGCCCCTCAGTTTCTGAGGCCAGAGACCCAAGTGTGGTCTTCCTGGGGAAGCTGCCCTTGATGTGGAGGTTGGAGGGGAAACCTCCAGCCCCAGCACCTCCAGCAGCACAGCCTGGGGCCACCACCCTGGGGGAGGGGTCTCAAAGCCTGGGCTGTCAGGCCCATCAGGGGCCCCAGCTGCCCCAGGAACCAGAGGGGATGTTGAAGGGTGTCACTGGGGAAGAGCTGGGACCTTAGAGACTGGGCTCTACCCACTCAGCTTTCACAGGAGAAACTGTGGCCTGCAGAGGGCAAAGGGCTTGCCAGGGTCACACTGTGAGCCCGGCCACCAGACTCAAAGCCAGTGCTCTCCCCCACATGGCACTCACATGCCCTTGGCCCTGAGGGGGCCCTCTCTCTGCTGGGCTCCAGACCTATGACCTGCACCCTGAAACTCAGCATCAACTACTCTGGGCTGAAAATCCCTCAGGGTCTGCAGTCAAGTCCAGAAAGTCAGCATTCTCCACTCCAGGCCTCCCAGCCTCAGGCTCCTCTCTGGTCAACAGGCCTCAGGCTGGCTTCGTTCATGCAAACCCAGTGCCTGCCTACCTTCGTCTGGGCCTGCAGAGCTGCAGCACATTCAAGGCTGAGCATCGCAGCCCAGTCTCTCAGCTTCTCACTCAAGATTCCACCAGCCAAGGTCCAGGCTCAGGGACAACACCCACAGGGATCCCTGTGTGATCTTTCTGTAAGTAGGTCTCAGTCCCACCCTGAGCAGACAGCATCCGAGGGGGCCAGGGGAGTGGTGCCTGGTGCTTATCTGTTGTAAACATGAAGGATGCACAGTGTCTCAGAGAAAAAGCTGTCCCCTCCTACAGCCCTTCCTTCCAGGCCTCAGGGAACAGAGTGACCACACTGCCCCATACCTCACATCTCAGGTCTCTCCTAATAGGCCAGCCCCTCTGCTCTCAGCACTCTCCCAGCCCAAAGGGCCTCAGGTCCCTCCTGCAGAGAGGAGCTCAGGCGTGTCAGGAGCTGACCCCAGAAGCATGACTGCCAATTGCCGAGTGGTTGAGGGCCCAGCCAGACAGTCACGGTGCACACTGCAAAGGTGTCACCCACACGGGAGATGTCACCACCTCCCTCACTGTCCTCCATGGGCCATAAGGGAGGCATCCCAGCCACATTTCTGGTCAACGGCCCCGAGTGTCCCTGTACAATGTACCACACACACACACACTCACATTCACACTCACACAAATGCACAAGCACACACAAGTCACACCCTCACGCACATGCTCACACATCCACACACTGGTACAGGCACCAAACCTCAAACTGACAGTGCCCTCTAGTGGCTGCTGTTGTCACTTCTCTGAAAGGTCACAGTCAAACTGGTAATAACCACAGGAATCAGAACTCCCAGATGCCCAAGTCTGGGAAGATTATTCTCTCCTTCCACAGAGGGGACTTGGCCAAGGCTATACAGAAGGTAACATTGAGCCCTGGTACCTGACTTCCAGGCCAGTGTTCTCGCCCACGAGGCCTAGGTGCTCAGATTCCAATTCATTCCAGTTCCCAGGGTCCTGCTAGAGCCCAGAGACGGAGCCTGCTCCCAGGGGAGGGGCTGGGACTGAGGAGCTGAGGATCTCAAACCCCCACCTCCCTCACATGAAAGGTGCATGGCCCCCCCGTGAGGGAAGAAGGCGCCTTGGGGAAGAGGAATTTCCAAACAATAGGGTCCCCGAGAGGGGTCTCCTCTGTGCTAGATGGGAGGGGGTTGGGAGGGGAGGGGGCTGCACTTTATGGAAACACAAAAATACGAAGAATACCAACATAGACCTGCCACACAGAAGCAACACACGCTAACCTGTGGCCAACTAGCTCACTTCTTTTCCTAAGAGAAGAAAAACAATTGGTCAAGCTGGACTCTACTTTTTTCCACCCCCACCCCAAGTCCTATGCTCTCCCTACTTCCTGGAAAGAAAACAAGCACCATTCATTCCCCAGGAAGCAGCTGATCTGCTCCAAAGCCTGGCAATACTTTAGGCCCTGGGGACACGGCTGTGGCCTCAGAGACCAAGTCCCAGAGCAAAGTTCCAGTGGGTGCCAGAGGCCAGAACAAACAACACATTATGCTGTAATATGTAGTGTGATGAGTTCTTTAGGAAAAGGAAGGGGTTGAAGGGAAAGAGTGGTAACTGCTAGTTTAGATGGTCAGGAGAGGCCACCCCTGAAGGAAGTGAGAGGACCAGCCGAGGAAGATGCCTTTGGAGAAGAGTGCTCCCTGCAGAAAGAACAGTAAGTGCAAAGGCCCTGGGGTGGGATGTGCCTGACAAGTTGCTAGAACAGCAAGGAGGCCAGACCTGATCCAAGGAAGGGCAGAAGGCAGGAGAGGGAGTCAGCTGTCCCTGGGGACTTGCAGCTCATACTTAGCACCTTGTATTTTGTTCCAAGTTTTCTTTTTTTCTTTTTGAGAGTGAGAGAGAGAGACAGAGAGAATGAGTGGAGGAGGGGCAGAGAGAGGGAAAGAGAGAGAATCCCAAGCAGGCTCCATGCTGTCAGCATAGAGCCCAACTCCAGCTCAATCTCAGGAACAGTGAGATCATGACCGGAGCCAAAATCACGAGTCAGATACTTAACTGACTGAGCCACCCAGGCTCCCCATTGGAGCAAGTTTTCAAATGTACCTGAACATCATGTTGACTTTATCCTACTCCTTCTAACTTCCTACATATAACCAAGCAGGCTCTAACCACTGAGCTCAGGGTTCAGTGTGTGACTAGACAGCATAGTACTGGCATCCTAGGCGATGGATAAACATTTGGGCAGGTCCCACTCCTCCTTCACAAACACTGGCTCAGGGAACCCCTGGACATCTCTGGTGCACACCCCAGACCTGGAACTGCAGGGACACAGAGCATCTATATTCCTGCAACCACCAGGACATGGGGTGTGTATGTTCACTTTCACTATGAGCTGCAGCCAGCTCTTGGAGCAGCTGGACTAATTTATCACCCAGCAACAGGCCACAGCCCCACTCACCATGTTCGCGCCCTTCCTTGGATTGTTGGCACTCCCAGGTTACTCCCCCAGTGGTGTGCATGCCCCCCCAACCACACTTCTCGACACTGGTGATGGTTAAAGAGAACCCACTGGTGGTGGTTAAAGCCCATGGGCGTCAATCAACAGTCACTAAACCCCGCTGTCCTGGTCCCCATTCTGCCCTGCCTAGTATGACCCTGGATTCTAGAGCCTCAGTTTCCCGTCACTCAGTCACTTGGTCACCCTGAGCCCGCCCTGCCATCCTGGTCTCTGCTAGCTCGTTTGGGTCCCCATGCACTGGAGCCCCTCCCTGCGCTCATAGTGGAGCCTGGGAACACCTCCCTGGGATCCACACTCTGGGCAGAAGCTGGGCCAGTGATGTGTCCATAACAGGGACTTCGCCAGGTCACCTCCTGCGTTGGGAAAAAGAAGACCCAAATTCTAGGTCCTCCAGGATAGAGAGGGAGAATTCTGAGTGGGCGATGGAGAGAACCAGGTCCTTCTTCTTCTTTCTTTTTTTTTTTTTTTAATATTTATTTATTTTTGAGAGACAGAGACAGAGCCTGAGTGAGGGAGGGTCAGAGAGACACACACACACACACACACACACACACAGAACCCGAAGCAGGCTCCAGGCTCTGAGCTGTCAGCACAGAGCCCAACGTGGGGCAGGAACTCACAAATGGCAAGATCATGACCTGAGCCAAAGCTTAACCGACTGAGCCACCCAGGTGCCCCAAACCAGGTCGTCCTTGTTTATAACCTTGAAGTTGCCCAGAAGGCCAGGAAGGAGAAGAGCACTCATCTCGGGCAAGAGGATCTAAGCTTCTCTTAATTAGAATCAGCTTCCCAACTTTTGTCCGCTTAAAAAGGTACAGAAAGTTTGCACCTTGAACAAGTTCTCAGGGGAATTTACCAATCAATTGGGGGAAAATTGACATCCTACCACATTGAATCTTTCAATCCATCAATAGCCTTTCCTTCTTCCATTAATAGGTTTTAATCCTTCACAATGAAGTTGCATGTAGACTTTTCCCTGTAGACAAGCAGCTTGGACATCTCTTTAGATTAGTCCCTAGTTAACTGATATTTTTAATGAGTTGTAAATTGTAGCCTTCTCAGATGTCACTTTCTAATCATCGGCTGATGTATAGAGATACATTTCCATTTTTGATATTGGATCTGGTAAATCTGTTACACTTTTTTATAGGTTCTATTAATTTATCTGTACATTCTGTGGGACTTGTTACACACTTAAGCATATCATCTGTGAATAACAACAATTTGTTACTGTTTTCTCAATTCTTAATATTTTATTTATTTGCCTCGCTTACTCCCTCTGCTGGTACTGTAATACAGGTGCAACAGCAGGGGGGAAAAATGGGCATCCTTGTCTTATCACAAAGAGATATTTTTAACCATTTCATTATGAAACACAATGCCTGCTAGAATTTTCTTTAAAGATTCTCTCATAGATCAAGGAAGTTCTGTCATATTCCTTGTATGATGGGTTTTTTAAAGTCATGTATTGGATTTTATTCAACGCTTTTTCTGCATTTTATTATATGGTGTTTGGGTTTTTTTTTTTTTAATATTGTAAATTGCATAGATTTTCTAGTGTTCAACCAATCTTGCATTCTCAGAATGCATGAACCAGACTTATCCTTTATGTAATATCCTGCAGTATAGCTGGAATTCAGTCTGCTTATACTGTGTTTAAAATATTTGCATCTGTTTTTATTCCTAAGAGAGAGCTATAATTTTTCTTTTGCTGCACTTGTCAGGTTTCACAATTAAGGTTGTGTTAGTTTCATAAAATGAGACAATGTTTATTCTCCAAAAGAATTGTTTTCTTCTCTGAAAGAACCTGTGTAAGGTTAGAATTGCTGACGAGTGAAGCTCTCCGAGACAGTTTTCTTTGTGGGAAAATTTTGGGCTACTGATTCAATGCCTTTTTTTTTAAGTGTATTTATTTATTTTGAGAGAGACAGCGCAATTGGGGTGGGGGGCAGAGAGAGAGCAAGAGAGAGAGAATCCCAAGCAGGCTCTGTACTGTCATGCAGAGCCTGATTTGGGGCTCAAACCCACAAACCGTGAGGTCATGACCCGAACCAAAGTCAAGAGTCAGATGCTTAACCGACTGAGCCACCCGAGCGCCCTGGTTCAATGTCTTTTGAAGAACTGAGATTTTCTATTTCTCCTTGAGTCAAATATACATGTTGGATTAGATTTTTCTAGGAATGTTCTCATTTCATGTCAAATGATTGTCATAATGCTGTTATAATAGACTGTCATTATCCATTTTGGATATTCCGTGTCTGGAAAAAAATGTCCCCTTTTTCATTCCTGATTTGCATAATTTTTGCCTTCTTTCTTTAGCTCTTGATTAATTCACCAAATAATTTTCAATTTCAGTTGTATCATAAAGCAACCAAACTGTGCTCTCTTGTTGTATCATAAATACTGAATGTTTATTATCTATTTCTTCAGTATTTGTATTTCCTTTTCTGTCTGCCTTCATTCTATTTTTCTTTGGGATTATTTTGTTCTTTTCTAGCTTTGCTGAGTATATGCTTGGCTCATTAATTTTCAGCCTTTTTATTTTCTGTCAAATTTATATAAACATTTTAAGGTTTCCTTAAATCAGTTTTCTTCTGTGTACCACATTAGCTGTGTCCCTTAGGTAGGGATTTCATTGTTCAGTTCAAAATGCCATTTTATTTCTCATTTTAGTCCTTCTCTAAACCATGGAGAGCATATTTATTTATTTCCAAACATAAAAAGATGTCTAAACATCATACTCAATGATGAAAAACTGAGAGATTTTCCCCTAAGATCAGGAACAAGGATGTCCATTCTCACCACTTTTAGTCAAGAAAGTACTGGAAGTTCTAGGCATGGCAATCAGACAAGAAAAAGAAATAAAAGGCATCCAAACACATGAGGATATCTAGTATTTCTTTGTCATTGATTTCTAGTATTTTGCTTAGAGAACATGCGCTGAATGATTTCCGTCATTTGAAATTTAAGCTTGCTTTATAAACCAGTATATGGTCCACTTTCGTCAATGGCCCTTTCTGCTTGGAGGGAATATACATACTGTAATTTTGGATTCATGTCCTATAAATAAATCCATTAGGTCAAGTCAGTTAAGTATTCCAATCTGCTATCTTCCTCTTCAAGTTATTTCAGGTAATGCTTCTTGGCCATAAAGCTTTTAAATATGATATCAATATAACTACACCAGCTTTCCTTTCTGCAGTAGGAGTTGTGCAGTATTTTTCCATCCATTTATATTTAATTTATCTGAATAACCTAGCCCACCACTCCTGTAAATGGAAACTCTTCTCCAAATGGCTTTCTTCATGCAACATTCATTTGTGAAATGTGTACCAAGCATTTACACTGTATAAGAGTAATGTCTGGGCTCCTTACATTTCCAACATTTTAGTTGCCTTTGTATGATGGAACTTCTTTTCCTTTCCTCTCCAATATTTGAGGCTGGGGCAGAATTACTGGGCAGCTCTCCATGCTTCCAGAGCATGTGTGCAGACCTCTGTTAATGGGCATTGTCAGTCAGTGATCATGTGGAACACACCAAAAAGTGGCTTCAAACAAGGAAAGAATTAATGGCTCACGTAACTGGGAATCCAGACATGGAACCCTCAGAGCTACATGAACCCAGAGGTCCTAGCCCTGTTCCTCTAGGATTCTCCCTGCTCTAACTTTATCCCCACATTGGCTGGCTTCCCTCATGAAGGCAAAACAGCTTCAGTAGGGCAGGTCTTCACCCCTGCACATGACACATCCAAAGAAGGTGGTCTTGAACCTGGTTTCTGATGGGTCTGCACAATATGCTGGTACTACCTGAAAGTGGCCACCTGCAGCCGCACTCAGGGGTGACCCTGAAAGACAGAAGTAGAGAACAGCATTCCCAGGAATAGAAGACTGAGAGGTACATTTCAGGTCTACTTAGCCCGGATTGAGAGATGGCAAGAAATCTGGGTTCACAGTGATTAAGAGTTGCCAGTGGTTTGTCTGGATGGTCGTGTTATAGACTAAATATTTGTTTCCAGGCCCCTCCAAATTCATATGTTGAAGGCCTAACCACCAATATGATAGTATTTGGAGGTGGGTCTTTAGGAGTTAGGTTTTGGCGAGGTCATGAAGGGACCCTTGTGATGAGATTATAAGAAAAGAGAATGCTCTCTCTCTCTTTCTATCTATCTCTATCTCTCTTCCCCTCCACACACTCACATACCTAGTAAAGGCCATGTAAGTACACAGTGAGAAGGCGAGTGTCTTCAAGCCAGAAAGAGAACCCTCACCAGGAACTGAATCTTCCAGTACCTCAATCTCAGACCTTCCAGCCTCTAGTGACAAATAAGTGTCTGTTTTTCAAGCCCCTCAGTCTATGGTATTTTGTTATGGCAACCCAAGCAGACTGAGACAGTCAGGGACTCAGAAAGATCAAGGGTCCGTATTTGAAAATTAATGACAAAGAATGAGAAGTATAGGGATACACCTCTTAGAGCAGACAGCATGTGAAGCCAGTCCCATCCCATATCATCAAGTGACATATGAACACTCTCAGTGGAGGAGAGCTCACTAATCATGTGGACAAAATGATACACTTCATGATGTCAGGCAGCCTCATTCCCAGCCACTAATGTTTGCCCAGTGGGTTTAATCAAGGCTGACCTGGCTACTGCTGCCACCTAGTGGCTGATTTGCCAAGAGCAGAAACCAACTAGGAGCCCTAGCATAGCACCATTCCCTGGGGAACCAAGCCAGCCACCTGGTGACAGGTTGGTTCCATTGCACTCCTTCCATCATGGAAGGGGCACAAATTCTGGATATGTATTTGCCTTTCCTGCCTGTAATGCTTCTTCCAGTAATACCATCTTTGGACTCTTGGGATGCCTTAAATACCACCATAGCATTCCCCCACAGCAGGGTCTAATCAAAGAATGTATTCGACCACAAAAGAAATGTATGGAATTAACTGGTCGTATCTCATACCCCATCACCCAGAAGCTGCTGGCCTATTTAAAAGTGGAGTGGCTTACTGAAGACTCAGTTATGGCACAAGTTAACCATGAAATAGGGGCTTCTGTCTTATAGGATGCAGTTTATGCTTTGAATCAGAAACACTTATAAGATGCAGTCTCTCCCCAGAGCCAGGATACACAAGTCTGGGAATCAAGGGATAGACCTGAGAGTGGCTTCTTTTACAATTAATCCTAATAATTCACTCAGGGAATGTTTTCTTCCTGTGTTGGCAGCTTTGAGCTCTGCTGCTTTGGAAAATGAGTTCCCAAGAAGATAATCCTTCCACAAGGGCACACTACAATGGTTCTATTGAACTGAAACCAACAGACAGAGAAAGGGGCTACTCTACTGGTGGGGCAGATTCATCCAGATTACTAAGGAGAGATCAGGTTGGTGCTACACAGTGGGGGCAGGGGAGCCTTGTGTACCAAAGCACTAAGCATCTTAGTGCTTCTTAATACTCAGAGCCTTTAAGAATGAGGGTTTAGATCTCCCCCTTAACCACCAGGTGAGGATCCATGACCAGCTGAGGTCCTAAGGAAAAGAGAAATATTGAATTGGTAGAGGAATAAAAGCCATAGATATCAACTATGGCCTCATGACTAGGATCATCAGACTTAGCAAATAATATAGATGGATTTCAGGTAAACAACAAATAAGCTTTTTAGTATAAGTATATCCTATGCAATATTTGGGACATACCTATACTAAAAACTATTCATTGTTTCAGCACCTGTATTTTATCTGGCAACTCTATTCATGGCCAATAAAAAAAACTTGCACTTTTTTTTACTTGTTATATGTATATATGCATTTGTATTTATTAACTATTTTCTCTTTTCTGCTTCTTATTATCATTTTACATACAAGTTGTTGGAGGTTAGCAGAATATTCAGTGGAATTGTGATTGACCTTGAGGAGAAATTAATATAAGTGGCTATGGTACAATGACTCTTGGGAGCGCATGCCTCCTCATTTGGGAGAGCGAGGGCATAGAGATAGGTGCATCTATTGGATAGAAAGTTGTCTTGCCAGCTGGTGCAAAGCTAGACTTTGCCAATAGAGGGTGCTCGAGGGACACTGCAAGGCCATACCAACAAAAGGGCACCTCACTCATTTTCCTTCCTTTTTATTGAGTACAGATGTCAGTGGGCAGGTGTGTCAAAGGCCCAGTTTCACCTCAGCAGCCCTGACTGACCAGCTCCAACACCTTCAGGGCCTCTCACACCTCTCACACCTTCAGGGCCAGGGTGCGCCACTTCTGCACACTAGCCCTTGCCCAGGCCCTCTGGCAAGATTCTGGTTTGCATTGCCTGAGACCAGCTGATGTCGCACAACCTCCCCACTCAGACTACACCTTTTCCTTTCTGAAATATTCATGCATCCATTCATTCATCCATTCAGTCAAGTCTTTAATGATCATTTACTGCCAAGCAGTGTTCTAATAAACACTGTGTATGAGTCTTTATATAAACATATGCTGTCTTTTCTCTTGGGTATATCCTTAGGGGTGGAATGACTGAGTATATGGTAGATGTAGTTGGCTGCTTAACTTTTTAAGCAACCACCAAACTGTTTTCCAAAGTGAATGTACAATTATACATGAACAGCGTAGAAACAGAAGTGGACATAGAAATGAACACAACAAAGTCCTTGCCTTACATTTAAAAAAGGGAGAGATCATAAACAAACACACTTATACACATAAATGATAACAAGTCATGTTAAGCTGTGATAAGAAATTTGAATGTGTTTCCAAATTTAAAAGAAAAGGTTTATGCCATACATATTATTTAGCTACATTTTTTTCACTCAACATTATGTTCTTGAAATCTAGCCATAATAATAATATCTAGTTTATGCATCCTAATTGCTGAATAGTCCATCTTATAAAGGTAACACTATACATATGTATACCTGTCTACATAAGTATATATATATATATATTTTTTTACAAATGTATATACCTTTTCGGGGTGCTAAATAATAAAGTCTTTATTATTATACAAACTAGGGCAATATGAGGCATAATTCTCCAGGTTGCATGACTGGAGTCTGGAAAAACTGTCACAGGCATCACCAGATAGATAGATATAGATATATAGATATATAGATATATAGATATATAGATATATAGATATATAGATATAGATATGACATATATATCATATACATATATACATATATGTCACTATATACATGTATATTTATATATATCACTATACACATAAATACCATTTTATACATATATATCACTATACACACATATATATCACTATACACATATATATCATTATGCACATAGGTATATATACTATACTGGTATATGATATATACTATATTCATGGTATATACTAGGCATTTAGGTTTCCAATTTTTTGCTGCTACAAATAATGCAGCAATTAGCAAATAATGCTGTTCCAAATACACCCAGAAGTGGGGCCACTGAGTAAAAAGGAATGCATATTTTTCACTTTTCCTGCTCCCTGTTGTGACTGCACTAATTCACATGCCCACCAGCAGTGTGGGGGTCCTACTTCCCACCAGAAGACATTACCAAGTGTTTTCCTTTTTTACCCCCATGTTCTTACAGCAACCCTCCCTCATAGCTCTGAGATAATGCAGGCAAAATCCCACTTGTGTGCCAGATGCCAGGTAAAGCTCTCACTGCAAAACGTCTTGAATCTCCCTCTTCAGAATGAGCAAAGGAGACAGACTCATTCACCCTTGTTTTCTCCAAGCACACCTAATGCAGTGCTTCACACACAGTAGGGTTCTTTTCCAGTTCTGCCACTAATCTAATAAACTCCCCAAGATTCAGTTTCCCAGCCCATGTTACTAAACTGTCACTACACCCAGTGGTTTGCTGGTAAATGTTGAACAACCCATTCAGCGAGTGTATGTTGGCAGGGTGGAGGGGGAAGCCCTAATTGTAGCATTTGCCAATTTCCATGGTGTAACTACTCCCTCCATGGTTGATTTCGAGCTACTAAGAGACTTCACCGAACACAGAAGAAATGTGTTCAATCAATAATTCTCGTGAGCTGGTGCAAGCAGTCTCCAACACACCACTGACTAACTGCAGAGGCCTGGTCCTTCTTTCTCTGGTCTGGGCCAGCACTAGTCAGCTCCCTGTGCTTCTGAACGACTAGACAGCGACACCCGGTGGCAGAGCCAAGCAAATCCCAGATCACACAGAGAAGTGTCTAGAGGGTGGGAAAAGAAATGGGAAACCCCATCTCCACCTCACCCCTACCTCCCAAAGGTTTCTCCCCTCTGTCTTATTCATTCCTGGGGTCCACCATCTCCAGAAAAGATTCAGTGCCTGGGAAGCACCAGGATGGTGTCTTCCTCCCTGTTGGGCAGAAGTGGCTCCCAGGGTTGGAATAAGAAGTGAACTTCTATGACAGTAAATTCCCACGTCATGCCAGCAGGTCACCACTGCAGACCACCCACCAGTCTACACCCGACAGAGAATTACCAGAACAGCGTATAAACCCAAAGCAGTCACCAGAGCATCCCTAGCACAAGAGTCACCGAGCTAACATATATAGCCGCATCTGTTCATGATGAGTCTTCCCTCCTGGGACCTGGAATTTGACCCCATACCCCAACGCTTTCTTTGATCCAAGACTACCCTCTGTTTGATGTGTAACCCTTGGCTCCCAGATCTCAGAGCCTTATATCCCCACCTGTGGTAGGACAGGTGGAGAAATGAGGGTAGCCTCTGGAATAGAAAAACATTACACTTAACTCTTGGCCACCCCAATCCCCAACAGACTGCTGACCGCTAAAGGTTTATCTTTGAGGCTCCTGGGTGGCTCAGTCGGTTAAGCATCCGACTTTGGCTCAGGTCATTGAGCTCACGGTTCATGGATTCGAGCCCCCACATCAGGCTCTGTGCTAACAGCTAGGAGCCTGGAGCTGTTTCAGATTCTGTGTCTCTTGATTTCTCTGCCCCACCCCTCTCAAAAATAAACATCAATCAATCAATCAATTTACCTTTGAATCCTTTCAATAGTGTATTCTTCTAGAATGCTTCTGCTTAATCCAGGAGTCCATTTTTTCCAGATACCTTGGAGGGGCAATGTGGAGAAAAAGTATTAATTCAACCATAAATCCCTGGCTGCTATTTCTACACACCCCCTCTGGCTGTATCCCCAAGCAAATGTCTCCCCACCCCAGGAGCTACTCCTGAAGACTTGTCCACCCCACCCCATGCCCTCTGCAATGATGAACCACTTCTAGGGACCAGCTCTGGCCAACACCCATTTCTCTCCCTCTGGAGGCTACATATCTCTGCAAAGCCCTCTTGGGAAGGGTCTGAATCTCAGCCTTGTATGGAGTCCCTCTCCTAAGCCCTTAGTTTATTTATTGTCCAGCCTCATTGCGCCTAGAGGTAGTGGGTAGTACATTAGTGCACCTCTCAGCACCTTCTTTTACCCTTTTGATGAGTTAACTCTTTATAGTAAATGTTTCCTGATCAAACTCGGCCCAAATTGACACAACATGGCATCAAAAGATGGCCTGAAAGCAGGGTGATTTCCAAACTGTTGCTATCATTGGATCTAAAAGCCAAAAACAAAATAAAAAACACCTTCTTCCAGAGGGAAGTGGGAGATGGGAAAGGGGAGGTACCATGAGGGAATTAGTTCAGGGTATATAGATACACCTCACTCACCTGTGACCCCATACAGTCAGATAAAACCTAAAGGGACCTGGGCATGGCGTGGGGGCATGGGAAAAATTATTAACGCAACCATAACATAACCCTACCCCCCCCCCCCGGTACAGGTAGAAATCAATTACCATTAGCTAAAATAAGAAACCCACTCCATAGGAAATAAGACTGATCATTTGGGGGTAGTCTTTATCAAAAACCTCTTGAGAAAACTGCCTTCCTGGGGGATACAGTTCAATATTTTGCATCTGGTTTTCCCAAAACTTCTGGGCTCACCCCCCCTCCATTCCATCCCATGTCCTCTGAGTTCTAACAGGTGAGACCTCCAGGCATTGGGTCCTGTACAATGCAAACAGCCACAGGGGAACACCTGAATGCAACTGTGATGACCAAACAACCCAACTGTGATCAATCCGAACTGGGGTTAAACCAGGGGGGACAGATCAGCCAGTGAGAACACAGGACAGCCAATGTGGGGAGGGAACGAAGAATGGATGTAGGTTCCCTCTCCGATGAGCAGCATCAAGTACAAGATCTCCCAGGATTCGTGAGATTTAATCGCAGGACAGCTAAGTTAGAGCAGCCTGTCCAGAGGTGTATAAAAGAAATCAGAAATTTCTGAAGATGGCGGAGCAGCATGCAAGTTTCTTTTGCATCTTGTGTCCATGAAATACAGACAGATCAACACTAAACCAGCCTGCACACCTAAAAAACTGATTTGAGGATTAACAACACAACCATCTGCACAACCTGAACCAGAGAACTGAGCAGGTATGTGGCGCAGAGACGTGAACTGGGGAAAAGAGAAGCCGTGGAGGGCAGGGAGCTGTTTTTGCTTGCAGAGAGAGGACAGAGACTGGGGGGGAGGGGGGGGGGAGTACAGGAAAAGCACCCCCCCAAAAACAGAAGCTGGAGAGAAAATAGAAAAGTGGAAACAGCCACAAGGACTGAACTAAAAAGGGAGAAAGGAGAAAGGAGAGGGTTTAAATTCCATTAAGACTATAAACAGGGGGAGCACAGAGTCTGAAACTCCACAGCTCGATACCTGGCGGTGCTCTGGTGGGAAGGGCGAATCCCCAGGAGCAGAGTGAAGTCCAGGCAGTCCTGGGGCCACACAGGAGAGGCGGTTCCCCTGATGGAAGGACATTTGGTAGAGGCTGTGCCCAGTCCCAGCAGACCCCAGAGAACAACCACATTCGCTGGTGCTGGAACAAGGTTGTTAAGAGTGAAGCCGGTGCCAGATGCGTGTTGTGATTTTCCACAATCCCTGAAGGGCTGCTGCTGCATGATCACATGAACTTTTTCTGGGGCAGGCTGGCACCCAGCCACAGTTTATGGGCATCAGCAACAGCACGGTCCCGCGGAACGTTCCTGGGTGGGGCCAGCACCCAGCCATTGCTCTGTGAGACCCTCTCCCAGAGGGTCTGAGTGGGTCAAAGCCACAGTCCCTCAGAAGCAAGGGGTCAGGAAACACAGCCGCATCTGAGATAAAATGCAGGAGGGAGGTGCTACCTGGCAAACTGATGGCTTGGTCGCAGTGTAAATGCAGGGAGTGGACAGACCGGAGACAAAGGAAGGGTGCGTGACTGCCGATCAGGGAGAACAGAGTTCTAATACTAGAGCCTGGGGGTAAATGGGTGACGCCATTTTTGCCCCTCCGGCGCATGCACATACACACCTAGAAGCGCCACAATAATCCACCCCAGTAAGCTAAGCAGCACCATCTAGTGGAGAATGGAGCCATTACACTAAGCCCCGCGCAACTGGGCCAACCTTGCTCTTCAGGAACACAAGTCTCTCCACCTGCTTAGTTTACAGACTATAAAGTGTTTCATAGTTTGACACCTAGGGGAAGACAATGTGATTTCAATGGTATTTCAGTCTGTTCGCTGGTCCATCTATTCAATTTTCTTTTTTTTTTTCATTTCTTTTCTTTTTCTTGAATAGGGAAAGAGAAAAAATGTATTTTTATTTTCAATTTTTATTAAAAGTATTTTTTATTTTTTTCTACAATACTTTTACTTTTTTGTAAATTTTTCAAATTCTGTTTTACTTCCATCATTTCATTTTATTCTATTTCATTGTATTCATTTTCACAGGAAGTTCATGACCACTAAACTACCCTGCAAGAAATTTTAAGGGGGACTCTCTGAGGGAGAAAAGACAAGGAAACAAAAAAAGACCAAAAGCAACAAAGACTAGAAAGGACCAGAGAACACCACCAGAAACTCCAAATCTAAAAGAAACATAATGGCAATAAACTCATATCTTACAGCACTCACTCTAAACATCAATGGATTAATGCTCCAATCAAAAACATAGGGTAATAGAATGGATAAGAAAACAAGACCCATCTATATGCTGTTTACAAGAGACCCACTTTAGACCTAAAGACACCTTCAGATTGAAAGTAAGGGGATGGAGAACCATCTATCATGCTAATGGTGGACAAAAGAAAGCCAGAATAGCCATACTTATATCAGACAATCCAGACTTTAAATTAAAGACTGTAACAAGAGATGAAGAAGGGCATTATCTCATAATTAAGGGGTCTATCCACCAAGAAGATCTAACAATTGTAAACATTTATGCTCCAAATGTGAAGGCGCTCAAACATATAAATCAATTAATCACAAACATAAACTCATTGATAATAATACCATAATAGTAGGGGACTTCAACACCCCACTTACAACAATGGACAGATCATCTAAACAGAAAATCAACAAGGAAACAATGGCTTTGAATGACACACTGGACCAGATGGACTTACCAGAAATATTCAGAACATTTCATCCTAAAGCAGCAGAATATACATTCTTCTCCAGTACACATGGAACCTTCTCCAGTATACATCACATACTGGTACATAAATCAGCCCTCAACAAGTACAAAAAGATTGAGATCATACCGTGCAGATTTTCAGACCACAACACTCTGAAACTAGAAGTCAGCCACAAGAAAAAATGTGGAAAGATAACAAATACTTGGAGACTAAAGACCATCCTACTGAGGAATGAATGGGCTAACCAAGAAGTTAAAGCGGAAATTAAAAAGTACATAGAAGCCAATGAAAATGATAACATCACAGCCCAAAACCTCTGGAACTCTGCAAAGGCAGTCATAAGAGGGACGTATATAGCAATCCAGGCCTTCCTAAAGAAGACAGAAAGATCACAGATACACAACCTAACCTTACACCTTAAAGAGCTGGAAAAAGAACAGCAAATAAAACCCCAAACCAGCAGAAGACAGGAAATAATTGAGATTAGAGCAAAAATCAATGCTATTGAAACAAACAAACAAACAAACAAACAAAAAAAAAAACAGTAGAATAGATCAATGAAACCAGAAGCTTGTTCTTTGAAAGAATTAACAACATTAATAAACCCCTAGCCAGTTTGATCAAAAAGAAAAAGGAAAGGACCCAAATAAATAAAACCAAGAATGAAAGAGGAGAGATCACAAGCAACATAGCAGAAATAAAAGCAATAATAAGAGAATATTATGAGCAATTATATGCCAATAAAATGGGAAATCTGGAAGAAATGGACAACTTCCTAGAAACATATACACTACCAAAACGGAAACAGGAAGAAATAGAAAAGTTGAACAGACCCATAACCAGTAAAGAAATTAAATTAGTAGTCAAAAATCTCCCAAAACACAAGCGTCCAGGGCCAGATGGCTTTCCAGGGGAATTCTACCAAACGTTTAAGGAAGAGTTAACACCTATTCTCTTGAAGCTGTTCCAAAAAATAGAAATGGAAGGAAAACTTCCAAACTCTTTCTATAAAGCCAGCGTTACTTTGATTCCAAAACCAGGCAAAAGACCCCACTAAAAAGGAGAACTATAGACCAATTTCCCTGATGTACAAGGATGCAAAAATCCTCAACAAGATATTAGCCAACTGGATCCAACAATACATTAAAAAAAATTATTCACCACGACCAAGTGGGATTTATACCTGGGACGTAGGGCTGGTTCAATATCCGCAAAACTATCAGTGTGATTCATCACATCAATAAAAGAAAGGACAAGAACCACATGATCCTCTCAATAGATGCAGAGGAAGCATTTGACAAAATACAGCATCCTTTCTTGATAAAAACCCTCAAGAAAGTAGGGACAGAAGTATCATACCTCAAGATCATAAAAACCATATAAGAACGACCCAACGCTAATATCATTCTCAATGGAGAAAAACTGAGAGCTTTCCCCCTAAGGTCAGGAAAAGACAGGGATGTCCACTCTTGCCACTGCTATTCAACATAGTATTGGAAGTCTTAATCCCAGCAATCAGACAACACAAAGAAATAAAGGCATCCAAATCAGCAAGGAGGAAGTCAAACTTTCACTCCTTGCAGATGACATGATGCTCTATATGGAAAACCCAAAAGATTACACCAAAAAACTGCTAGAACTGATCCGTGAATTCAGCAAAGTGGCAGGATATAAAATCAATGCACAGAAATCGGTTGCATTCCTAAACATCAACAATGAAGCAACAGAAAGAGAAATCAAGGAATCGATCCCATTTACAATTGCACCAAAAACCATAACATACCTAGGAATAAATCTAACCAAAGAGGTGAAAAATCTATACACTGAAAACTATAGAAAGCTTATGAAAATATTGAAGAAGACACAAAAAAATGGAAAAAGATTCCATGCTCCTGGATAGGAAGAACAAATATTATTAAAATGTCAATACTACCCAAAGCAGTCTTCATATTCAATGCAATATCTATCAAAATAACACAAGCATTCTTCACAGAGCTAGAACAAACAATCCTAAAATTTGTTTGGAACCAGAAAAGACCCCAAATAGCCAAAGCAATCTTGAAAAAGAAAACCAAAGCAGGAGGCATCACAATCCCAGATTTTAAGCTGTATTACAAACCATAATCATCAAGACAGTATGGTACTGGCACAAAAACAGACACTCAAATCAATGGAACAGAATAGAGAACCCAGAAATGGACCCACAAATGTATGGCCAACTAGTCTTTGACAAAGCAGGAAAGAATATCCAAGGGAATAAAGGCAGTCTCTTCAGCAAGTGGTGCTGGGAAAACTGGATAGAGACGCGCAGAAAAATGAACCTGGACCTTTCTTACAGCATACACAAAAATAAACTCAAAATGGATGAAAGACCTCAATGTAAGACAGGAACCCATCAAAATCCTTGAGGAGAAAGCAGGCAAAAACCTCTTTGACTTTGGCCGCAGTGACTACTTACTCAACACGTCTCCAGAGGCAAGGGAAGCAAAGCAAAAATGAACTATTGGAACCTCATCAAAATTAAAAGCTTCTGCATAGTGAAGGAAACAATAATCAGAACTAAAAGGCAACCAACAGAATGGGAGAAGATGTTTGCAAATGACATATCAGATAAAGGGTTAGTATCCAAAATCTATAGAGAATTTATCAAACTCAACAGAAAAAACAAATAATCCAGTGAAGAAATGGGAAAAATACATGAATAGACACTTCTCCAAAGAAGACATCCAGATGGCCAAACGACACATGAAAAAATGTTCAACATCACTCATCATCAGGGAAATACAAACCAAAACCACAATGCGATACCACCTCACACCCGTCAGAATGGCTAACATTAACAACTCAGGCAACAACAGATGTTGGTGAGGATGTGGAGAAAGAGGATCTCTTTTGCATTGTTGGTGGGAATGCAAACTCGTGCAGCCACTCTGGAAAATAGTATGGAGGTTGCTCAAAAAAGTAAAAATAGAACTACCCTATGACCCAGCAATTGCACTACAAGGTATTTATCCAAGGGATACAGGTATGCTTTCAAAGGGGCACATGCACCCCAATGTTTATGGCAACATTATCAACAATAGCCGAAGTATGGAAAGAGCCCAAATGTCCATCAATGGATGAATGGATAAAGAAGATGTGGTATATATATACAATGGAGTATTACTTGGCAATCAAAAAGAATGAAATCTTGCCATTTGCAACTACGTGGATGGAACTGGAGGCTATTATGCTAAGCGAAATTAGTCAGAGAAAGACAAATATCATATGACTTTACTCATATGAGGACTTTAGCATACAGAACAGATGAACATAAGGGAAGGGAAGAAAAAATAATATAAAAACAGGGAGGGGGACAAAACAGAAGAGACTCTTAAATATGAAGAACAAACAGAGGGTTACTGGAGGGCTGTGAGAGGGGGGTGGGCTAAATGGATAAGGGGCACTAAGGAATCTACTCCTGAAATCATTGTTGCACTATATGCCAAGTAACTTGGATGTAAATTTTTTTTAGAGAAATTTAAAAATTTGTTAAAAAGAAATTTCTGATGCACCCAGTAGCTGTGACAACTTGGGACCATATATAAACACTCTTGCAAATGCCTCAGGCCTATAGCTCTAGTTAAGGACGATGAGGTAGGTATGTGTGCAAGAGCCCACACAGGCTGTATTGCATGTGAAAAAAGAGGGCATCAATTTTCCTCTACCCTTGCCCCTGCCAGAGGCTTCATATGATGAGGCCAAGGCCAGATGTTCACCTTTCTCTCTTTAAATATTTCCCTGTCTCCAGGTTGCGTGGATGGAGGAAATCATTCTGTCATCTCTTCACACCCCTAATGATGTCTCTGAATGTAGAACTTCTGACTTCAGGGAGTGTCATGTTTTTCAAAAATGATTATCCCTAGATCAGTTTTAGGGCTTTTCATATGGGAAATCTCAAGTAAGGTGAGAAGGCAGAAGAGGTTTGGCCTGCAATAATTAAAACCAACATTCTAGGACAAACTACCACCAAGGAGGTTGGATCTTTTTTTTTTCTAAATGATCCTTCATGAATAAAATAATAACTAGAGTCCGTGGACTGGATGTCCAATTAAACTAAACACAGCATAGGATGCAGCTCAGGAGTACAAGATCATAGCTTTGGACTGACCACAAAGACAATAGGCTTCTCAACCTTTGGGTCACAAATTCAGGTAGTTTGGTCTGACAAACAATAGAGAGAGGGCTGGGGTGGTAGGACACCTGCAATTAGGTCAATCCCAGTGGATGCCTTCTCTGCTAGAATAAAATGGGTGGGAATAATTGGTTCTCGACCATTAAGATGATCCCCTACTGCTCTGTGGAATGGGGAACAAAAGGATCTGGAATCATAGGAACCCCAACAGAGGAGGCATATGGATGTGCTACATCCTTTGACGTACTACATCCACTTCACCAGGGACGCCTGGGTGGCTCAGTTAGGCATATGACTCCTGGTTTCCACTCAGGTTGGTGATTTCAAGTCCCATGTTGGGCTCTGTACTGGGAGCATGAAGCCTGCTTGGGATTCTCTCTCCCTTCCCCCTCTCTCTGCCCTTCCCCACTCTCTCTCTCTAAATAAATAAATAAACTTAAAAAAAAAATCAATTCACTTCACGAATATAATCTAATTACCAGAAATCACTGTGCTATTGTGATTTATCACTGGAGGGTGCCAGAGACTACTAAATCTAATCTAGACTCAAAGTTGTCTATATAAAATTTGCCCAGTAGGTGGGGTGAATGCTGGAAGAACATGGGCACCTCAAACAAGGTTGTTTCCCATGTGCCCCTGTCCCCCAACAGGGTGGAAAGAATGAATCCAATCCTAAGAGAATCCTTAGGATCTACCTAGATTATGAGTACCCTTTTATGACAAAAGAGCTAGGAAAATTAAAATTCAAGGTAACAAGAGTTTTTACTCTACAAATTAATGTGTGGCCAGCAAAAAAAAACATCCTTTTTTTTTTTAATTAAGAAAGGAGGTAAGAGGTTTGACTCACTGGGGCATCGATCCTCAAGTCTTTTCTGCAGTAGAAGTTGTGTAAGCATTCAGCTGGGCGTTTATTTCCAGAGTTTCAAAAACCATCTGGGGAGAGGGAGAGTTCCACTTTTGTTTTGTTTTGTTGAGTTTTTTGTTTATTTATTTTATTTAAGAGTTTAACTTTTGAAATGGCAACACGAAGAGCTGCACAGATCCACTCTGCAGGAAAACTGGTAAATTTTTAAATTTATATATATATATATATATATATAATTTTTTATTTATACTTATTATACATATTCTTAAAATATACATAAATTTTTAAAAATAATATATATTTTTATACATAAACATTTAAAGTCTATATATACATATATGTGTATATATACGTCTTTATATATATGTTTACATATTTATATTTATAGTCTCTGGAAACAGACCTGAGGGCATACAGCTAATGAAATATTTATTCAAAAACTAAGGGTTGATGGGGGGTGGGAGGGAGGGGGAGAGTGGATGATGGGCATTGAGGAGGGCACCTGTTGGGATGAGCACTGGGTGTTGTATGGAAACCAATTTGACAATATATTTCATATTAAAAAAAATTTTTTTTAATAAATAAAATATCTTTGGAAATAAAAAAAAAGAGAGAGAAATATTTATTCAAGAACATCTACTAAAACCTGGCAAAAGAAGTGAGAGTCTGTAGCATTTCGATCATAACCTGTTCCCTTCCCCCCCCCACCCCCACCCCACCGGCTCCCAGCCCAATGTGATTAGAAACACCATTCCTGGCGAGTGCAGCCAAGAAACACAGGGCACTCTCCTCAACCAGCTCCAACTTAACAGTTATAGTATCTTCCAGAGAAGGGCAGTCCATCAGCATTTTTCACCCCCCAGCCCCAGCTACCTACTGCAGATACTAAATTCCAGGGAGAGGTTGGGGGCTCTGCCCCGCTCAGCATTCACTGTGACAGACGCTCCACCTTGGAGAAGACACATTGAAATACTGGGATACACATCACCCTTGCTGAAGCTTACTCATAAAGTGGACATTGCAGCAAGCCAAGAAGATCAAAGGCCCCTGGATGAGTGCCCAGTTCCTAAAGCAGAGTTGTCACTCAGAGAGAAGCCACCACAGACCCTGCCCCAGGCTCAGAGCTAAGACTGAGATTTTGCTCAAGGGGAAAGGCAGGACAAAACAAAGATCTCTGAACTGGCTTTATTTGCAACAGAGTAGGAGGAAGCTCAAACCTAAAGGCACTCTCAAAACAACAGACCTGTGGTAAAATGCAATTAAGAGAAGACTGTTAACTTCACTAGAGAGATAAACTAGACCATAAGCCAGCTAATTTACCAGGGAAAATCAGGAAAAAGAGACAACTAAGAAGAGCCCTCCTGGGGTCAGAACAAATCTCAAACACTGACCTCAAAAACTATCCTGGCAAATGAACCTAAATTTAATTGGATCAGTCTGTGAAGCAATGTATGCCCCCACGGCATTGTTGAAAATGACAAAGCAATCAGCTGTGATGAGTGAAGCTTATCAGATGGGCCTGGTTGGGGAAAGAGGTTCTAGCCTGGGCAATTAGACAAGGAAAAAAAAAAAAAAAAAGGCATCCAGATTGAAAGCAAAGAAGTAAAAACTATCTCTATTCACAGATGATGTGACCTCATATACAGTAAATCCTAAGAAATCCACAAAAACACTACTAGAGCTAATTTACAAGTTCAGCAAAATTACAGTATATAAGATCAATATACAAAAATCAGTTATGAGATGTTAGGTACAAAGTTTCAATTATTCAGGATGAATAAATTCTGGAGATCTAATGTATAGCATGATAGCTATAGTATACTATATTGTATACTTAAAATTTGCTAAGAAAACAAATGTTCTCACCACACACACACACACACAAAATTACAACTATGTGAGGTGATGGATATGCTAATTAGCTTGATTGTAGTTATCATTTCACAATGTATACATATATCAAAACATCATATTGTATGCCATAAATATATGCAACTTTTATTTGTCAATTATACTGCAATAAGGCTGGAAAAACTCAATTGTATTTCTACACACTAGCAATGAACAATCCAAAAGCAAAAGTAAAAAAATAATTCCATCTACAATAAGATCAAAATGAATACATACTTAGGAATATATTTAACAAATGTAGTGGAAAATTTTACACTCTGAAAACCACTATACAGTGTGGAAAGAAATTAAAGAAGACCTAAATAAATAGAGCTATATCCTATGTGCATGGATGAGATGCTATTGATAACATGACAATGCTCTCCAAAATCTACAGATTCAACTCAATCCTTTTAAGAACCCCATCTGGCTTCTTTGTAGAAATTAGAAAGCTGATCCTAAAAATAATATGAAAACTCAAATGACCCAAAATAGTCAAACAATCTTAAAAGAAACCAAGGTTGAAAGACTCACAATTCCCTATTTTAAAACCTATTTACAAAGCAATAATGATAGGGTGTTGGGAGGGGGAGGGGGTGAAGGTTTCAGAGCCAATGGTCAAGAAAGAATTCTGAAATACATCTTTGGTGCAAAAAGGTGATTTTATTAAAGCACAGGGACAGGACACGTAGGCAGAAAGAGCTGCACTGGGGTTGTGAAGAGGGGTATATACTATGGAGTTGCGGGATATAAGTCAAGAGGAAATTTTTTAAAGGGATTTCCGTATGCTAAAAATGACTTACAGGTTACAGGACCTAGCTGTTGTCAAGCTAAGGTTGTTTTTCCTTCTAGCAAAACATTATCAAGAGTGTAAGGAGTTCCTGGAGATTAGGCTATTGATAAGACTTCCCTTTTCTTATAATTTTAGTAAGATATTTGCAAACTGAGAGACTCTATCAGTTTAACCATTTGTTTTCTGTCCTTTCCTTTGTCTTGGGCAGCCAGAAGTGCCTGAGGAATATCACACATATCCCACCTGGGGTGGGGGAGCAGGTTTGTTTGCAGGGTGACAGATTGCCTTACAATCCCTCATCAATAATAATCAAGACAATGTGGTGGTAACAGAGAGATACATATATAGATCAGTGGAACATAATTAAGAGTCTAGAAATAAAACCATATTTCAATGGTCAGTTGATTTTTGATAAGGGTACCAAGACCATTCAACGGGGAAAGAATAATCTTCTCAACAAATGGTGATGGGAAAACTATATCCACATGTAAGAGAATTACATTGGACCCCTACCTCACCCCATTTAGAAAAATTAATTCAAAATAGATCAAAAGTCTAGATGTAAGAGCTAAAACTATAACACTCTTAAAAGAAAACATATGGGTAAATCTTTATGACTTTGGATTAGGCAAATGATCTCTCAGATATAACACCAAAAGCATGAACAACAAATGAAAACAATACATAAACTGGAATTCATCAAAATTAAAAACTTCTGTGCTTCAGAGATACCATCAAGAAAATGAAAAGACAAGTCACAGAATGGGAAAAATATTCACAAATCATATATTTTACAAGGGACTTGTGTCCAGAATACATAGAGAACTCTTACAACTCAACAATAAAAAGACATCCCAACTAAAAAACATGTACAAAAGACCCAAATAGACATTTCTCCATGAAAGATATACAAATAGCCAATAACCAAATGAAAATGTGTTCAACATGATTAGTCATTTAATTTATATTAGATTAAAACTGCAATGAGATACTACTTCAAACATATTTGGATGGCTATAATCAAAAAGGTAAATAATAAAAGTGCTGGTGAGGATGCGGAGTAATCAGAACCCTCATATGTCACTGGTGGGAACAACCCTGATGCAGCAACACAGGAAAACAGTCTGGCATTCCCTCAGAAAGCAAAACACAGAGTTATGATATGACCCAGCAATTCCACTCCTAGGCGTATACTAAAGAGAAAGGAAACCATTTGTCTACACAGAAACATATACATGTATGTTCAAAACAGTATTAGTTATAATAGCCCAAAGTTATGAATTTTAGAATATTTTATCAATTTTAGAACATTTTCACAAACTTGAAAACATTCTACTAAGTATAAAAAAGCCAGACACCAAAGGCTACATATTGTATGGTTCTATTTACATGAAATGTCTAGAATGTGCAAATCTAGGTTTGGGATGGAATGGGTGAATTAGTGAAGATGGGGTAACAGCTAAAGTGTATGGGGTTTCTTTCTGGGATGATTAAAATGTTCTAAAATTGATTGTAGTTATATTTGCACAACTCTGTGAGTTGTGAGTATACAAAAAACCACCAAATTGAACACTTTAAATATTTGGAATGTATGATATGTGAATTGTATCTCAATAAATCTGGGTACTTTTTTTAAGGAAAGGATATTCTGGCCAATATATAGTAGTAGGAACCAGATTTACTCCCCTGCATGAAACAATGGGGGAAAAATGAAGCAAAATACATGAAAAAATGGTTGTTGAATCACTGGACATCAGGCAATGAAAGAAGGAATGAGAAACAAACAAGGTGAGCCCTGCAATTGCCCCCAGATTACTCTCTGGAGAGAGTTTCCAGGCTGAGTGGGGAGAATACAGGCAGACCCCAGTGGTCCTCCTGAGTTAAAGAGATAGAAAGATGCTCCAGGATCCAAAGCAGCTGGAGTTCATAGGGCAGAGTGTCAGAAAAGAGAGTCCTGAACAGAAGAAAATTTGGCAAATCTTCAGAGGGTCACCCTCAAGTATTCAACTAAGTGGTGATCAGTGTAAGCCTTTGAGAAAACTACCTGAGGCCAAGGAAAACCTACCAAAAACAATTAGAGAGACCAATACCCAGAGAAAATTCAGGGCTGAAAATAATGCCTGTTCTCACCAGTGAGCATGAAAAACCTCAGAATTATAAAGCTTGGGTGGAGTACTCAGAAGAGTTTGCCTGAGTAGCAGGGAATTAGCCTTAACACTCCTGTGATCTCACCTGGAAAAAAAAAAAAAACTCAAGAGCAAGTCTGGAATTGATTAAGCTGTTTCCAAGTAATTTAACCACATACCAGAACAAAACTCAATCATGTTTGTAGGAGTACAAAAATATCTAGCACCCAACAAAATACAATTCACAATGTCTGGCATTCAACCACAAATGACCGGACATGCAAAGAAGAGGGAAAACATGATCCATAATCAGGGGAAAATCAACTAATCAAAACTGACCCAGAATTGACACAGATAATAAATGAATAGACAAGGACATTACAGCAATTTTTTTTAAGTTTATTTATTTATTTTGAGAGAAAGAAAGAGCATGAGCAGGGGAGGGGCAGAGAAAGAGGGAGAGAGAATCCCAAGCAGGCTCCACACACCACAGAGCCCAACTCAGAGCTTGAACCCACAAACTGAGATCATGACCTGAGCCGAAGTCGGACCCTTAACCAACTGAGCCATCCAGGTGTCCCCACAGCAGCTGTTATAATGCCATTTTACACATGCAAGAAGCTTCAGGAAAGATCAAATATGTTAGGTAAATATATGGAAAAGTTTTTTTATAACTAAAGTTCAAGAACTACATCTGTGATGAAAATGAGATCAATGATAGATTAGAAATTACAGAAGAAAAGAATTGAAATTTGGAATTGAATTTGGATTGAAAAATAAACAGAACCTCAGAAACATGGGGGACAACTTCAAGTGATGTAATATGCATGTCCTTGAAGCCTCTGAAAGAGAAGGGAGGCATTTGAAAAAAATGGCAGAAAGTTTTCTTAATTTGATGAAAACTATATGCCAACACATGTAAGAAATTCAACAAACATAATCACAAAAACATAAAGAAAACCCTAACAAGGCACATCTTAATCATCACATTTCTTAAACCACCTCCTTTAAGAGAAAATCTTAAAAGTGGCCAGAGGAAAAAATACACATTATGTACAGAGAAACAAAGATGACAGCAAATTTCTCATCAAAATTAATGAATCTAGAAGATGGTAGAGCAAGATCTTAAAAGCACTGAAAGAAAAAAGTATCCTCCTGGAATTCACTTAGTAAAAATATCTTTCAAAAAGATGGCTAAGTAAAGATTTTTCAGACATATAAAAGCTGAAAGAATGTATCACCAGTAGACTTGCACACAAGAGATGTTACAGGAAATCACTCGAGCAAAAGAAAAAGGACACAAGCTGGAAGTCTGGATCTACACAAAGGAATGAAGAGTGCCAGAAATGGTAATGGTGTGAGTAAATATAAAGATTTTTAAATTATTATTTAAATCTCTTTTAAGGATAACAAACCATTTTAAAAAGAAATAAGATGTATAATTTAAAATTTATAACAAATAGAAAGTACAATGTATGACAATATCACAAAGACTGGAGAGGAGAAATGGAAGCATACAACTGTAAAGTTCTTATATATGAGGTGAAATAATATCACTTGGGTTAAGTTAAAGATATATATTATAAGCTCTAAAACAACCACTGAAATAACATAACTAGAGCACCTGGGTGGTTCAGTTGGTTGAGCATCCAATTTTGGCTCAGGTCATGATCTCGTGGTTCATGAGTTCAAGCCCCACATCGGGCTCACTGCTGTCAGCCTGTCAGCACAGGCTTTGGATCCTCTGTCCTCTTCTCTCTGCCCCTCCTCTGCCTGTGCTCTCCCCCCAAAAATAAATAAATACTTAAAAAAAAAACTTGCGCTTAGTTTTTATAGCAGACTCTAAGGAAAGTGTCATGGATGGATACAGTTCTGAAGATCTTTTAATATATATGTGCGAATAATATGAATAATCATTTTATAGAACTGTTCAAAGAAATAGAAGGCAATGAATTTAATGAAGTTGTGCTTTTGCCAATGCTCATTGGGTAAGTCTTGAAAACTTCACAATTACTGTAATGTCAACTGCAATTCAAGATTTCCTTGAAATAAAAGGAATGCTTGTTAAATATCCAATAATCAAAGACAAAAACCGGCAGTCTGTACTCATCCTTTCACTAATGTGTACTATGTATGAACTGGCCAAATTTGAATAGTCAAAGAAGGGAAAAACTTATTTGGAATATAGCTAGCCAAGTATAAAAATTTATGTTGAAATTGGAACTTGACGACGCAGATCAGTAATAATGATCTTATGCATTCTCCTAACATGACTCAATATGTCAAAGATTTTAATTGTCAACTGGCTGTTCTGTAATTGGCAGCAAAAACTACAAGAAAAATTTGAAGAATGCTTTGTGTTACTGATCAGTTTAGAAATGTTTTTCAAACTATGTAATGCCTCTTTGAATTCATTGTTAATAACATTGCGTTGACAACAGAGCTAGTGAATTAATTTGGACAGTTGTAGTTTTGAAAAGGATATGCTTTTGCTTCCAAGTCAAATAAATTCTCACAAAAAGATGAAACAGTTTGTAAGTTAATGACAAACTGTTTGAAATTTGGGTACTTAGTTCAGTTACTGGAAACTTTTAAGTATATGTAGAACAACTTGGTATGTGAATTTACTTTTTCAAAGGTAAATTTTCTTAAACCCAGGGACACCTGGGTGACTCAGTCAGTTAAGCATCCAACTCTTGATTTCGGCTCAGGTCATGATCTCACAGTTCATTAGATCAAGCCCCAAGATGGGCTCTGCACTGACAGCATGGAACCTGCTTGGGATTCTCTGTCTCCCTCTCTGCACCTCCCCGCTCTCAGAAATAAATAAATAAACAGTTTAAAATTTTTATTAAATCTAAATATAGATCAAGTACTTCTGGTGAAAAGTTAGCATGTGAACTGAGATGTGCTGTAAGTGTAAAATATATACCAGATTTTGAAGACTTAATGTGGAAAAAAGAATATAAAATATCTCAACCGTGTTGACATTAATTACATTGAAATGGTAATATTTTGAATATAATGGGTTAAACAAAATATATTATTTAAACTAATTTCACCTGTTTCTGTTACTTTTTTTTAATGTGGCTACTAGAAAATTTAAAATTATATCTGGGACACAGCCAAGGAAACAATCAACAGTATGAAAAAGCAGCCTACAGAATGGCAGAAAATATTTGCAAACTCTATACAGGCAGACCTCATTTTATTGCACTCCACTTTCTTGCACACTTTTTTTACAAGGTGAAGGTTGTGGAAACTCTGAGTTGAACAAGTCCATTAACACCATTTTTCCAACAGTATTTGTGCACTTCATGTCTCTGTGCCACATTTTGGTAATTCTCACAATATTTCAAACTTTCTCATTATTATTATATTTGTTATGGTGATGTGTGATTATGATTATGACTTGCTGAAAGCTCAGATGATGGTTAGCATTATTTAGCCAGAAGTATTTTTTATTAAGTTATGTGCATTTTTTTAGATATAATGCTATTGCATACTTAATAGACTACAATATGCTGTAAACATAACTTTTATATGCACTGGGAAACCAAACCATTCATTTGACTCACTTTATTGCAATTTTCACTTTATTGCAGTTGTCTGGAACTGAACCTCAAGATCTCCAAAGGTATACCTATATCTGATAACGGATTAATATCCAAAATACATAAGGAACCCATACAACTCAATATCACAAAAACAACCAGTTAAATGGTGGGCAAAGACCCTGAATAGAGACTTTTCCAAAGAAGACATACAAATGACCAACAGGCATATGAAAAGATACTCAACATCATTCATCATCAAGTAAATATAAATCAAAACCACAATGAGATATCACCTCACACTTGGTAGGATGGCTATTATCAAAAAGACAAGAGATAACAAATACTGGCAAAGATGTAGAGAAAAGGGAAAAAATATTAGTGAGAATGTAAATTGGCACAGCCTCTATGGAAAAGAGCATAGGGTTTCCTCACAACATTAAAAAAGACTATTACATGATTCAGCAATCCCACTTCTAGGTATGTATCCAAAGGAAATAAAGTCACTATCTCAAAGAGATACCTGCACCCCCATGTTCACTGCAGCGTTATACAGTAGCCAAGATATGGAAGTAACCTAAGCATCCAGGGGCAGATGAACGAGTAAAGAAAATGTGATATATATGGACATAATGGAATATTATTCAGCCTCACAAAAGAAGAAAATCTTGCCATTTGCAATAGCATGGATAAACCTGGAAGACATTATGCTGAGAAATAAACTAGGCACAGAAAGACATTATATGATCTCACCTATATGTGAAATCTAAAAAAATAACAATAATAAAAGTCAAACTCACAGAGACAGAATGGTGGTTACCAGAAGCGAGGGTGGGCCTGGGGGGAAAGGGGAGATATTAATCAAAGGGTACAAATTTGCAGTTATAAAATGAATAAATTCAAGAGACCTAGTATATGACATGGTGACTACAGTCAATTATAATGTACTGCATACTTGAAATTTGCTAACAGAGTAGATCTCAAGTGTTCTTACCACACACACACACACACACACACACACACACACACGAAATGGTAATGATGGGAAGTGATTGATATGTTAGATTATGGTAATTTGTCAAAACATCACCTACATCTTAAATACACACAATTTTTATTTGTCAATCATACCTTAATAAAGCTGGAAAAAAATTAAATAACATCTGTGATTCATAGTATATTTCTTTTGAACAGCACTGAACTAGGATTACAGAATTCTGCTCAGGAGGCCGTGATCATAGACCTCTAAATGGCTACCAGCCAGTATAAGCAACCCCCCTCCCCGGCAGCCCCCCATCCTTGTGGTCATAAATTCAACTTGCTTATTGTGAGAATCAAATGAGTTAACATGTGCAAAGTGCAAAGAAGGAAATCTAGCAAGAACTATTATGTTAGCTATTATTATTGTTACTAGTATTTTTTGTTGTTAGTATTATTAACCAAAATTTCAAAAAGTACAATTTAGCAGAAAAACATCTTTGGCAGAAACATCAAGGAGAGTAACGCTTGGCCCAGACTAAAAATGCTCACATCACCAGCGAAAGATCAAATTGCAAAAACCTGGGGCCCCTCTGAAATCAGTTGGCCCAAGTAGGACCCTGACTAGGGTGAGGTGAGTGAGGCATTTTCCTTGGTGCAAAATTTAAGGGAGCATCGAAAAAGTCAGGACTCGAGAAATAATATCCTAATGTAATTGTTTTACTAAATCCAAATTAACGCAAAAATAAAGACAATGGCAGTATCACGGGCTTCTCACTTTGCTGCAGGCCCCAAGGATGGCTCAGAAAGATGCACAGCGACTGATCCTGCCCCTGTTAACTCACGCTTGGCCCAGTCCAGCCCAACTCGAAGTCTAAGTTCCAGAAGTGCAGCGCACCCAGGGGAATGGGGGGGGGGGGTGGGGGGTGGGGGTGTTGGACCTGGTACAGCAGTGAGGAAAGGCTTTTCGTTTTCTCACTAAATAGACCAACCCCTAAGGAAGGCGGAATCCCCAACCTGGGAGGGTGGGGGGAGGGGGGAGGAGGGGACTTGGCCCCGCTGGGCCTCGAGGCCTGCAGGTAACTCCCAGGCTGCCCCGCGGCCCTTCCCGTGAGGCACTACGGTGGCGGAGCCACAGCCAAAGCCAAAACCGAAGCCAAAGTGAGAGCCGTTGCCGCCTCCTCTGATAGCCCGCACTACTCACCTGGCCCAGAAGCGCCACCATGAGCTTTTCGTGGTATGGCGACATCTCTAGCTGGAATGCTTTGGGCTTCGGCGTCACTAGCACCCTAGACATCCTGGTGATGGTTTTGTACTTCCTGTTGGTCCTGGGCATCGGGCTGTGGGTACGTCGGGGCCCGGAGGGGAAGGCGGGGCCCTGGACCCCAGGCTGGGTTTGACCCACTCCCTGCCAGTCACCTGGTCCCCGACCTTGCATCCTGCCCCAGTATCCTGCCCCAGCCTATGCACAGCCCTTGTTGGCCGGTGGAGATCTCTCCACTCTCCCTGTTTCTACCCACTTCCTACCCTCCAGCCAAAGGTAAATAAATGCAAATCCTCAGTAATGGAGCCATATTGATTAATCGCACGTGTCCCCCCCCCCCCCAAATAAATGAGCAGGCTAAAATCCCTCCCCCGTGCTCGCTGCCTGGAACCTGAGAGGTGTTTGATAAGCAGGCGCTGTTAAGATCATGATGATGATGCTGATAATAATGACAGCTATCTCTGATTAGGCCTTTAAGTGACAGGTCTGCTGTGAGTGCTTCAAGTTCATGTCTTCACAACCCTGCTGTGAATAACATACTGTCATTCCCACTAATTCCCCAGTTGAGGAAACCGAGGCTCAAAGAATTTAAGTAACCAGGGAACGATTGGGTCCAGATTTGAACCTAGAGCTGTCTGATCTGACTCATGATCTTAATCCCTTTGCCTTGCTAGCAAAATCTCAAAGGTCACTAGTAATTTAGGGCTCTAAGTGTTCTCTTTAAATCTGAATAAAAAGCTTATTTCTTTGTACAAGCTTCTTTTAAGAGGGTGGAGACCACGTCTCCTTTATTGCCATCTGCCCACTAGAGCTTAGTACGTAAGCACTCAAAAAGGTGTCTTATAACCATGCTACCCTGGGACAGGCCTGCATTCCAGCGAAAGATCAGATGGGTATGACAGCTTTGGTTGGTGTTATGGTGTCACCCCTCCGATAAGTTGTTAACCATCAGAAGCCTCTGCCTGGCCTGCTTCACCAAGCAGGAGTATCTGGTGACTGCCACCATTCACTAAACCAATGGGAGAGTTTTCATTCTGGGTGGCCCCCACCCAGCTGAAGCTTTCATGCCCATGTGACCTTTACTTTGGGACACTTCACCAGGTTATGAGCAGGATCTTACTGTGCAGAATCTTACTGTGCCTTTCAAAATATGATCACTGGACACTCTTTTTGAGGGCTTACACTAAGTCACTATGCTGCTAGTAAGCAGATAGAGTAATGGAGACATGGTCTCCATCCTATTAAGAGAATTTTGTACCAGAAGAGAAAATATAGGCCCTTTATTCCAAACATAAAGGAGAAATCTGGGGTGTTTATCCAGATCATTCAAACTGAAGATTTTTTTTTAACTGGCCTCAGTTATGAGAAACATCCTTCTAAGTACCCAAAGACACAGGGTCTCTGAGTAATGAGTACTTATTTTTGGATCCTTCTTCTAGTGCTCTCATTGAATTGGGAAGCCCCCACCCAGTTTTGTCCCAGACTCAGTTGGGGCCTAAGTCTGGCCAAGGTCAGAGGACTGGTAAGCCATCTGGTCATTTCCTAAAGAAACCTGCTGTTCCTTCTGTTCTGGGAGCCATAAAACATACATAGTTATCCAGAATGCTCTGATCTTTTCCCTTCTTTGTATTATCTTTCCATTTGTTCTTTTGGATAATCTTATATTGTTTTTAATTAGGAAAATATTAACATGCTCATTGTAAGAGCGAAAAGATGCATAAATAAAGAATAAGTTACTATTCTCCCCCCATCCATTCCCATCCCTCTGAGATAACCATGGGTCATGTATCCCTCCCCTTTCTCAGTGCTTATCCAAACATGCAGACACACGTAGAATTTTGTGTTTTGTCTTTATAGAAGATGTGATCATATCATACACATTACTCTGCAGCCTGCCTTTTCCCCCACTTACTATGTATGGAGAGAATCCTTTAGGTCAATGGATAGAGATACAGCTTATGTTGTTATTAACTGCCTAGTAGTCCCACAAATAGATACTATCCAGCTCTTCCCTACTAATCTACACTTAGATTGTTGCCAGGTATTGGTTTTGATGCCAGATATTGTTGTGTTGGTACTTTTCATCTGTGTAGCATGGATTCCCAAAATTGGAAGTGCTGGGTCAGAAGTATACATTTATTTGAAATTTTAGTAGATATTACTAAATGCTAATCTCCAGAGCTTGTTGAGATTTACATTTTTCACAAGCAGGATATGATCATGCTCTTTCCCCCAAGACTTGCTCATTACTCTGTGTGTGTGTGTGTGTGTGTGTGTGTGTGTGTGTGTGTGTTTTGCCAGCCTGATGGGTGGACAGTGGTATGTCTTTGTAGCTTTAATTTGTACTTCCTAGACTCCTAGTGAGGTTGAGCATCTTTTTATTTGCCATTTTTTATCTGTGTTGTTTGCTTTTATCAACTTCTTTGTCATTTGACTTGCTCATCTGTTTTCCCCAAGCTGTCATTTGTCCAAACCAGTGTTTACTACTGATATTTGGGACCAGATAATTCATTGTGGGTATCTGTCCTGTGCATAATAGGATGCTTAGAAGTATCCTTGACGCCTGCCCATTCATAACCAAAAATGTAACCAGACACTGACAAATATCCCCTGAGAGGTTGGGGAAAAAAATCATCTCTGGTTGAGAGCCACTGGTCTAAACTATTAATGGTATCTTTCTGTCATTTGAGTTTTTGTTCACCTTGAAGAAGTCAACTATCTCTCTTTTCCTTTGCATCTTCTAGATTTCCTGCTTTTCTTAGGAAAGTTTTCTCCCATTCCAAATTTGTACAAATATTATCCCAAATTTTCTTCTAATAGTTTATAGTTTTTTCATATTTAAATCTCTAGAACATCTGAAAATTATTTTTATGTATGATTCAATGGATGAATCTAGCTTTATTTTCTTCCAGTTATTAAACCACCCTTTTCTTGCTGAACCAAATTGCCCACATTCACACAGATGGGACTTCTTTCTGAAAGCATTCATCAACTCCTGTCTGCTGAGTCCCCCAGGGAACTGAGAAATCAGTCTTTGCTGCTAGTGTCTTGGCTCTTACAGGATGGTAAAGGGAAAAAACTTACACTTTTTTTTTTGTTTTTGTTTTTCTCTTTTTATCAGTCTCAGCCCAGAGATCTTTGAGAAAGAGTTGGTTGTATCTTCTTCCCCCACCAGCCCGGCTGCTGTGGTGGTGTTATTATTCCAAGAAGAGAGCAGGGAGGAAGGAAGAGGCAGGGACAGGCACTTAAGCCACCTTCTCCCCAGGATCTGCTTTTCTTACTGTCTGGTCCTCTCTTTGTGGAAAGCGAGGATGCTTTTATTCTGAGAACAGATGAATTTTTTTTAAGTCCTTTTAAAAGTTTCCCAGCTGATGCTTTCCTTAAAAAGTTCAGCTCTGGGGCGCCTGGGTGGCGCAGTCGGTTAAGCGTCCGAGGTCAGCCAGGTCACGATCTCGCGGTCGGGGAGTTCGAGCCCCGCTCAGGCTCTGGGCTGATGGCTCGGAGCCTGGAGCCTGCTTCTGATTCTGTGTCTCCCTCTCTCTCTGCCCCTCCCCCCTTCAAGCTCTGTCTCTCTCTGTCTCAAAAATAAATAAACATTGAAAAAAGTTCAGCTCTGCACGTAGTAGGCCCTTGGTAAATATTTAGTGACTAGATGAGGTGAGACTAACCTAATTTGTCTGATTTGGAGAGTTGTTTCTTTGGTTTGAGGCTTTATGATGTGAGGAAATTGCATTATAATATAGATACCTCAGATGGCAGGATTTTTTTAAATGTTTATTTATTTATTTATTTTGAGAGAGAGAGAAAGCAGGGGAGGGACAGAGAGAGAGGGAGAGAGAGAGAATTCCAAGCAGGCTCCATGCCCAGCAGGACTCGATCCTAGGAACTGTGAGATCATGGCCTGAGCTGAAATCAAGAGTCAAGATGCTTGACCAACTGAGCCACTCAGGCACCCCTCAGACGGCAGTTTTTAAGTTCACTCTTCCCACAGAAACATATTTCTGTCAATCAGCTGTCATCCTTAGGTCATGCCAGTCCTAGGCATTCCAGGAAATCCCCAGGATTGTCTTTTGGCCACATCAGAGTCTGGGAATCAGAGCTGGGGAGCCTGAGTAGAGAGGACTTGGATGTGTTGGAAGGACACCGTAATAATGGCAAAGTGACAGCTGTTCTGGAAGAAGCTGGGCACATGTTCAGGTTTGCCATTCCTCACTGATCCATACATTCACTAACCACTCATCTCCCAGACTCTGCTAGAAGCTATGACACTGGTTAACTAGTTGGGGAAAAAAATAAAGCAATATTAATTTCTCAGAAGTGTAGAGAAATGGAGATGTCCACACAACCAGAGCTAGAAGAGACTGTAGTCTCCTGCTGGGTGGCCAGAGTAACCCAGTGAGTAGGGGCTTCTATTCCTAAAAAGAAAGAAAGGGAAAATGGATTTGGGGGGGTCTCTGCTAAAGAGATTTATGCATAAGTGAAGGTGATCGTTTGAGAGATCTGTGTCTTTGGAGCAGTTTGTTTCTTGTATTCCTATTGTTCATTTGTTTTTAAGGCTATCCTGTCAAGCAGTCGTGGGACAGTAGACGACTTCTTCCTGGCTGGCCGCAATCTAGCATGGTGGCCGGTGAGTAAGGTTTGCATGTGGCAATCCGCTTAGGCGGCCACATGTTAACTTGTCTGTTACTTTAATGTAGATATCTTATACCCAAAATAATTTGAAGTTGCTAAATTGGGAAAGTCATTTCATTAGAGTTTGCTTAACTCATAAGTAGTTTCTTACCAAAATGTTTTCATTCAACTCAGTTTAATTCACTAACCATTTATTAGGTGCCTGGTATGTACAAAGCATTGTTCTAGGTTCCAGGACACAGGTGGGGAATAGACAGTCTTGCCTGCTGGAAGCCCACAATCTAGAAAGGGAGTTATATGTGTATCCAGCAAATTGCATCCCGTTACAGTGCAGGACAGCAGTGAGTCTGGTGGGAGGTGCACAGGCCAGATACTGATGAAAGGTAAACTCAGGCTTGCTGGGTGGAGGGGGTACAAGACGGGAAAGGTCTTCTAGAGGTAGGGTTATCTGAGCAGGATTTGGAGGTGGAGTAGGTGTTTACAGGTAGAGTGTGAGGGCATCCCAGGCAGAAGGAACAGCATATACCAAAGCTTGGGTATGGAACAGCATGATGCTAGATGGAGGGAGGCAGGGTAGAAACCATTTCTTGTCTTTTATGTATTATTTGTTATTCAAAGTGATTCCATCCAAGAGGAGTGCCTCAAAACCCCCACAGCAGAAGAGGCAGCTGCCTGTCCATGACCCTGTACCCAGGATAGAGTGGGTAGGAGTGCCCCAGGGAGGAGGAAGATGTGGGTCACCAGAAGGGCCCAACCTCCTAGGACCCAAGGCAAGCCTGAGCCAGTGCTGCTTTATAACTTATTATGTAAAAATAGGGGTGCCTGGGTGGCTCAGTCAGTTAAGTGTCCAACTTCAGCTCAGGTTGTGATCTCATAGCTCATGAATTCAAGCCCTGCGTGGGGCTCTGTGCTGACAGCTCGGAGCCTAAAGCCTGCTTTGGATTCTGTGTCTCCCTGTCTGTCTGCCCTTTCCCACCTCACACTCTCTTTCTCAAAAATAAACAAACATTAAAAAAAATTAACTGTAAAATGTACATGTAAAAATGTACATGCATTTCCAGCACAGGAATGTAAGGTACATTTAGAGAATTATATAAGAAGCAGGCCCTTACTCATTAATATTCTTTGCCCTCAAATGTTAACCAGTCTTATGGCAAAGATTTTTTTTTCACACTGGGGTAGCACTTCAAAGAGAGAAATCTTGTCTCAGAAGGAGAAATTTCCTTTATTCAAAGGGAAAAGGAAAGTACACTTACTCTGATGGTCCAACAACCTAGCAGAAATGGCTTTGCCTCTTAGCTGGGAGATTTGGGGAAAAGCATTTTCCTGGCATTTAACTCTCTGAATTATACTTGAATCTTCTTTTTTTTTGTAAACCTGCTTTAGAAAGAGATTGAATGCAGCAAAAAAATGTTTGCAGTGGGCCTCCTACCTTAGTTTATTTTTCTGCAGAGGATTCCAGCAACACAGCCTCTTCCTGGGCTGTGAGGCCCCCAGTCTTTTGCCTGAGCCACTTAGACCTGTAGTCATGTTTTCTGTACCTAGAGAAATGACGATCTTCTTCCCATATTGCCTCATAAAACTGACACTTCTAACGGTTTCCAAGAGACAGTAACATGCTTTGCCCTCCCAATGTTTATGTATGTTATGATTTATTAATTTCTTTGCTGTGGCTTCTCTTTTCATTGTTAGGGTTATTGCTTCATGAACAAAATATTTTATGGTGTTAGTAAAGGAAACTAAAAGAATGATTTTTGCCACTCTGGCTATCTTTTTTGTTTTATATTCTTATTAGCAGATGCCTGATGGGTATCAGCTGCTCGTGTTGAGGCCCTCCATGTGACTGACTTTTCTTTCTCTCCTTTTTTTTTTTTTTTAATTGTACATGGCTTATTCTTGTGCCCAGTTCTCAGTGCTCATCTAAGCTGGCTTGGCAGTGGTGAAACTCTGAGGCTCTTAGTCCTCCCTCCCTGTTTTGTCGTCTTGCTCTCCTCCTTTCCAGCTGCCTCCCCAGCTGCTCATGGTCAGTCTCCCCAGCTGGTTTTCCCCCATCTCCCTCGCTTCTTAGCACTGGAAGTCCCCAGGGCCCACACCTGACTGCTTCTCTCCAATCACACTCAAATACTTGGCAACTCGTCTAGCTCATGGCATTGAATACCAGTTACATGCTAACAAATCACGGGTCTCTCATGTGAACTCCAGACTCACACATGACACCTGTACTGTTTGACACTGCACTTGAGAGGCCTATCGGGTACCTCAAACTGAACAAGCCCCAAAGGGAGCCCTGGACTTCCCTCAGCAAATCTGCTTCTCTCACCACCTTTCTTTTCTCCTGAATAGCAACTCCATCTTCTGGTTGCTCTGGTTAACAAACATGGAGTCTCGTTAGATGCTTTAGTTTCTCTTGTACCCAACGTCCCAACTATTAGGAAATCCTGTGACTCGATCTAAAAAATATCTTTCAAATCTGACCACTTCCCATCAACTCTGCCTCCAGGTCCATGCTGCTATTGTCTCTCACCTGGATTAAGTATAACAGCTTGTTGAGCTCCCTCCTTCTACCTTGGCTCTTCTATATGCAATCTCAACAGAGCAGCTAAAGAGAGCCTATTAAAACTCAAGTCAGACCATGTCACTTTTCTGCTTAAAACCCTGTTGGGGTGCCTATGTCACCGAAAATGAAAGTCCAGCCCCTTACAGTGGCTGTAGAAGGGCACAGATGTCCTGTACCTCGTTACCTCTCTGACCTTGCCTCCCAGGACGCCTGTTCCCCATCTCTAGCCAGTGTCCTTGAACACCCCAGCTGTGTTTCTGCCTCAGGACCTTTGCCCCTGATGCTTTCTCTGGCTGGAGCACTCTCCCCAGAATCCCCATGGCTTATGCCCCCACCTCTTCTTCAATTCTTCTCTCAGACAGTCTACCCTGACCACCCAATTTCCCAGTACTTCCTATCCACCTCTCCAGTTTTTTTTTCCTCTATAGTATTTATTACTATCATGCTATAAAATAATCTTCTAATTTATTTTGTTTATTCTCTTTTCCCAAAAGAATGTTGGCTTCATGAGAGTAGGGATTTTTGTCTAGTTTACTCACTAATGTATCCCTAATACCTAGAACAGTGCCTGGGCATAGTTGGCAATGGACATTTATTAGTAGTTATTAAATTAACAAATGGTGCCTTTTAAAGCTATCTTTTAATTTAATAACATGCTAGCAACTTCCAACATCTGTATAAACATAGATAGGTAGATTTATTTTATATTTATATACAGTTGCATAGTGTTATATCATATGGACATTCCACCATTTAAATACCATATTATTGGGCAAATTAGACTGTATATAGTTTTTAACTATTATGGTAAATGTAGTGAACATTCTTAATAATAAAAATAACTACTATTATTTGAGTATTTATTATGTGCCACTTCTAAGACTTTTTTGCCTTACAATTGTCCCTGTTAAGGTATTTGATATCTGTATGTTCTCAACGATGGCTTATTAGTGCATTTTACCTTGTAAAAGGTAGTTCTATAAGGTAACTATAAAGTTACTTTAAAAAAAATTTTTTATTATTATGTTTATTTATGAGGAGGGGTAGAAAGAGAGGGAGGGGGAGAGAGAGAGAGAGAGAGAGAGAGAGAGAGAGAATCCCAAGCAGACTGCACCGCCAGCACAGAGCCCGACGTGGGGCTTGAACCCATGAATCTGAGCCAAAATCAAGAGTGGATGCCTAACTGACTGAGCCCCCAGGGGCCCCTAATGCTTTTGATCTTGAATACTACTTTATCTTATGTCAATATTGTCAGTGATGAGATGTTTGTTTTTACCTAAAAGGCTTCATTATTTTCAACCTCTCTTGATTATTTAGTTTAAAATCTATCTCATGTCAAAGGCATCATAATTGGATTTTTGTTTTGAATGGAGTGGCTATCTCTACTCAATTAAAAAGCTGTTATTGGTTTAGGAGGGATTTTGCTCATTTAAATACCTCTAGGAATTTTTTCTTTTGAAAGTAACAGATGTTGATTGTAAAAAGCCCAAAAGTTATAGTCTAAGTATAGAACTTGAAATTTTCTCCTCATTCCATCTCTATAACCATAACTCCAGAAATATTTTGTTATATATATATATATATATATATATATATATATATATATAACCAGAACCGTTCCCATGCATATATAAGCATATATCTGTGCAAGTGTAAGATGCACACATAAAATTTTAATGAGATTATATCATACATACTGCTTACCTTATTGTTTAATGAAAAGCTCCTTTATTCTTTCTGTATGCTACATTGTATTTCATCGTATTCATGCACCTTAGTATTTTAACCAATCACTTACAACCAGTTAGATTATTGATATTTTTAAATTATTTAGACAATGATGAAATTGCACTCTGCTAATATTTCTGCATTAGGGATTGCAAGTAAGTGGGTGGAGCATGTGAAATGTGGCAATGTAAGAATGGCCATTCTTTTTTCATGTTCTCTCTTCTCACTTGGCTTCTAATTTGTAGGTAGGGTGTTTGTGTAGAAGAAACATAAATGGGAATTCTGCCCAGGGAATAATCCCTTTTGAGAAAATGGAAAATGCGGTTTACATTTGTGAAAATGAATTCTTGGAGTTGGACTGATAGTTCTGCTAGGTAATCACCTTTTGATTTTCAGATAGGCGCTTCTCTTTTTGCCTCCAGTATTGGCAGTGGCCACTTCATGGGCCTGGCTGGAATAGGAGCGACTTCAGGGATTGCTATTGGGGCCTTTGAATGGAATGTAAGTAATACCTTGTGCAGCAACTAACCTCCCTCTTTATCATTGTCCAAATAAAACTCCTAAATATAAAAACTTGCTTTCTACCTCTGGTAAATATTGAAGACCTCTTAGAAGTCACAGAAGAAAAGAACCAAGTCTTTGATTTTCAAAATGATTGTGCTAGTTTTCATTCTTCTTAGTTAATGAAGTTAATGAAGAGACAGAGAATGTTTACATCCCAAGGGCCGTAGGTATACAATGAACAAAGAACTTTTAGGAGACCATCCCGGGAGGAAAAAGAGAAAAGACCATATTAACATTTAAATATATGTGTACATACATATTTATGTGTAGATATACATACAGATATATATGTGTATATGTGTAAACACACAGATATATGTGTCTATATGTGCATGTATGTGTGTATGTATATGCATGTGTATATTTGAAGTATGTATTCAGAATGGGCTCAACTGTGCTCTTCAGGATATTCAACTAATTACTACAAAACTCCTAAACGACCTCCTAAGAATACCAGGTTTGAACCATAAAACCTATTAAATGGATTATTTATTTAATCTGTGGGATATATTTGTTGTAGAACATAGAATTTGTTCGCCTAAATATAAGTGAATTTATAAGTCTTGTGCTTATTAACTTATTTCTGTATAAGCCATCTGACTTTTCTGGGTAAATCAGAAAGCTCCCTACTTTCTGAATCTCATCTTTCTCCTTATAGACAACAAAAATAAAGGACACTTCTAGCAGATTCAATTTCAAACCTAGCAAAAAGCCTTGGCCTTTACCACCATTTACTTCTCAGAATTTACTAGCATCTCCTTTATAAATTCAACTTACCTTACCCCTTCTTTGTAAGAAAGCCAGAGCCAAATTTATTACTTATTTTCAATAACTTGTATGAAATTTTGGTAGAGTTTCTCCCTCATTTCTCTGAATGGTTTCTGGTACTTCTTTTTTTTTTTTTTTTTTTTTAACTATCTTCTCTATATAAGCCACCTTTGTTCCTCTCTGGAAGTAGACAAACAATATTAAAAATAAATACCTTGAGAACTGGCTCAGTTAAACCTCCCCCTCCCCCTCCCCCCCCGCCCCCCAAATTAAGAAGGCACTCTTTCATAGGCAAAGATCAAGTGCCTGTAAGTAGTTTATTGTACTAGAAGGTGCGCGCTTGGGCTGTTGTTTATAAGGTTCCCCAGTACTGATACATTTGTTAGACTCAAAACAGAAGCCACTAAGGGGCGCCTGGGTGGCGCAGTCGGTTGAGCGTCCGACTTCAGCCAGGTCACGATCTCGCGGTCCGTGAGTTCGAGCCCCGCGTCGGGCTCTGGGCTGATGGCTCAGAGCCTGGAGCCTGTTTCTGATTCTGTGTCTCCCTCTCTCTCTGCCCCTCCCCCGTTCATGCTCTGTCTCTCTCTGTCCCAAAAATAAATAAACGTTGAAAAAAAAAAAAAAAAAAAAAAAACAGAAGTCACTAAGCTTGCATCTCATTTAAGAGCTTGCCCTAGATGGAACCCTAATGTAACTCTCTTTCTTGGTTTCAGGCTCCGTTTCTGCTGTGTGTTCTTGGTTGGATATTTTCTCCTATTTACATTAAGGCTGGGGTGAGTAGCCATTATCAGTTACTCTGTTCTCTATAGTATTTTTTCTTACAAATATTTCATGTGTACATAAACATATCCTGGAGGCAAGTTAAACTTCTCAGTCTTTTGATCGTTTTACTGACTTCCCTAAACCCTGAGAAATGCCTGAAATAACATCACTCGGCCTTGGGTACACAGATGCTGGTAATTGCCTGCTGTTTCCCTCTGGACCTTATTCAAGGGTTCACTTTTTAGGGCTTTTACAGAAAACGTTTGAAAACTTTATCTAAAAATAAGACCTAAATAAATGAAACGAACAACTATGTTAATTACTAGAAGACAATATCCTAAAAATGTTAGTTCTCTCCAAATTAGTCTGTGCTGGGAATGAGATTCCAAACAGAATTTTTTTAGAAACTTGACATGCTGATTCTAAAATGTATGTAGGGGACAGCTGGGTGGTTTAGTCGGTTAAGTGTCCAATTCTTGATTTCAGCTCAGGTCATGATCTCATGGTTCATGAATTTGAGCCCCATGTCGGACTCCATGCTGATATTGCAGAGCTTGTTTGGAATTCCCTCTCTCTTCCTCTCTCCTTCTCTCTCTGCCTCTCCTCTCTTCATGCTCATGCTTTCTCTCTCTCTCTCTCTCTCTCAAAAATAAATAAATAAACTTAAAAAAATTTATAATAAAATGTATGTAGGAGATAAGGGGATAAATACATGTCAGTGACCAGCTGAGAGAGAATAGAGACCATCTGGCCTACACGTCTGTGAAGATATGTGGAATAACATCATCAACATGGTGGAATAAGCGCTTTCTGCCATCTTCCCTCAAAGAACACCAATTTTGTAATCACCCACAGATAAGAGGGCCTTTGTGGAAGACCAGAATTCCACTAGAGAAGTTCTAGCACACTGTTGGAAAAAAGAAAATCGAAGACTGGATGTAATGAAGAGAGTGAGAGGAAGAGTTTCAGTGTACCTGTGTCCCACCCCTTCCCCAAGGTGGCACAGCTAAGTGCCAAGAGAGACCTTCTCAGCCTGAAATTTCTCCCACAGGGGAAATTGAGAGTATGGGAGTAAGTGCTCAGCAATCCAGTTGTGCAGAAGTCTGCCAAGAGGACCCACTTGTTTCTCATCCCATCCAGAATATGGAGGTGTGCCGCACATCTAGGAGGCTGAGGAGTGGCTGAGAGAACACCAGCCATGGCTCTCAGCCATGATCAGAGGAACATGAATCCTACTAATTACTTTGCAGACTTATCAGGAAGCCTGCCAGTGAGCCGCTGGGGTCTCCTCACCTATAGATCCCCTCAATTGGCCCAAGGGCACCCCAGCATGCCACACACCTCACCCACATGCACCTCCACCCTCTGGCCAGCTCTCTTTCTGCATCCCTGATGGTGGCAAGAGCAAGTGTTTTTTGTATAAGGTTAGTGAGCATTCACAGAAAGCCATACTGACTCTGTGGGATTGAGGAAAGCACACTAACTTCAGCATTGCCCTAGGGAAAGCAAGCAAAGGGAGGCTGTCAGAACTTGGCCTGGCTTTGCAGGATCAAGAGAAGACATATAATCTTAAAAAGGATTCCCCCCAAAAAGGAACAAGAAATGTGGAGCAGGTATATCCATAGAAAAAGTCTGAGAAAGCCTTGGAATTTCTAGCAGAGCTTAGAGAAGGTATTTCTCTCCTAAAGCCAGTCAGTAAAGATGTGGGGGTGACTGCTTCCTCAAAGACAGTAATACAAAATTTGAGAAACATGGGGCCATCTGGGTGGTTTAGTCAGTTAAATGTACAAGTCTTGATCTCAGCTCAGGTCTTGATCTCAGGGCCATGAGTTCAAACCCCACATTGGGCTCCACACTGGGCATGGAACCTACCTAAAAAAAAATTTTTTTTGAGGAACATGAAAAATCAATGAAACATGGCACCACCAGAGGAGTACAGTTTTCTAGTAGCCAATGCCAAAGAAATGGAGATCTGAGATTTGTTTGATAAAGAATGCAAAATAGTTGTTTGAAAGAAGCTTGGTGAGGTACAAGAAAATACAGAAAGACAATTCAATAAAATAAGGAAAACAATACATGGAGGAAATGAGAAGTTTAGCAGAGAGAGATCACGAAAATAATCAAACAAATTCTGGGGCTGGAGAATACAATGAATGAAATGAAAAGTGCAATAGATCACATAAATAGCAGGCTGGATCCAGCAGAAGAATCTGTGAAGTAGAGGACGGGTCATTTGAAATAATTCACTCAAGGGGAACAATGAAAAAGTTAAGAAAGTCTATGAGACTATGGGATACCATTAAGAAAAACAATATACACATCAGGGGCTCCCAGAGGGACAAGAGAGGGAGAAAGGGACAGAAAGCTTATTTTAAGAAATAATGGCTGAGAACTTCCCAAATCTGGGAAGAGATTTGGATATCCAAGATCATAAAGCCTATGGGTCCCCCCACCAAATTTCAACCTAAAACTATATTCTTTTTCTTATAATGAAAGTGTCTAAAATCAAAGGGAAAATTTTTTAAACAAGCGAAAAGTCTTCACATACATGGGAACCTCCATAATGATATCTGCAGATTTCTTAGCAGAAGCCTTGCAGGCCAAGAAAGAGTGGGATGATATATTTAAAGTGATGGAAAAAAAACCCTGCCAACCAAGTATACTTTACCTGGTAAAGTTATCCTTTAGAAATGAAGGAGAGGGGCACCTGGATAGCTCAGTTGGTTAAGCATCTGACTCTTGATTTTGGCTCAGGTCATGATCTCACAGTCGTGAGACTGAGACCCACATCAGGCTCTTTGCTGGGCATAGAGCCTGTTTAAGATTGCCTCTCCCTCTGCCTTTCCCCCACTTGCTTGCTCTCTCTCTCAACTAAATAAATATTAAAAAATAAAAATAACTAGGTGTGCCTGGGTGGCTCAGAACATTAAGTGTCCAACTTTGGCTCAGGGCATGACCTTGCAGTTTGTGGGTTGGAGCCCCATGTCAGGCTCTGTGCTGACAGCTCAGAGCCTGGAACGTGCTTCGGATTCTGTGTCTCTCTCTCTGTCCCTCCTCTGCTCACGCTCTCTGTATCTCTCTCAAAATAAATAAACATTTAAAAATAATAAAAAATAAAAATATTAAAATATAGCTATAATTATTTGTTAATGGATACATAATATAAAAAGAAATTATAACATCAAAACATAAAATGTTGAGATGGGGAGTAAAAGGTACAGTTTTTGTATGTGATCAAATTTATCACCTTGAAATAGACTATTACATCTATGAGACATTTTATGTAAACCCCATGGTAACAAAAAAGCAAAAAGTTACAGTAGATACACAAAAGATAATTAGGAGGAAATGAAAGCATACTTCCATGGAAAATCATCAATTTGCAAAGGAAGACAGCATGAGGAAGAAAATAACAAGGGAACTACAAAACTGCCAGAAAACAATGAGTAAGATAGAATTTAAGTCCTTATCTTTCAATAATTACTTTAAATATAAAGGAATTAAATTCTCCAATCAAAAGGCACAGAATGGCTACAAGGATTTTTTTTTAAGTAGTATGGTAGCTATCATTAACAATACTGTGTTATATACTTAGAAGTTGTAAGAGAGTAAATCTTAAAAGTTCTCACCATTAAAAAAAAAAGGTAATTATATGAGGTGATGGAGATATTTACTGTGATAATCACTTTGCAAGTATAGTATACAGATATCACTTACTGTGATAATCATTTTGCAAGTATATGTATATCAAATTGTGTTGTACACCTTAAACTTACACAATGTTGTATGTTATTATATATCCATAAAGCTGGAAAAAAGAAAATGTATGTAAAAAAGCATAAAAGTAGCAAAGATACTCCTATCAACGAAAAATAATAAAGATTTGCCCTCAAATATCAAGACTTACTATAAAGCTATAGTAATTAAGACAGTATGGTATTGACACAAGAGTTAAAACACTGACAAGTGGAAAAGAGAAATAACTAAGGAACACTCATATACATGGACTTGGTTTATGACATCAATGGCACTGCAGATCACTGAGTAAAGGAGGGTCAATTGTTTATCATATGAAAAAAATTAAATTGGAAATCTATTATACACAAAAATAATTTTAGATTGATTAAAGACTTAAATAGGAAAGGCAAAAGATTTTGAATTTTTATAAGGAAGTATAGAATATCTTTATGTCCTTGAGGTAGAGGGGGATTTTAAAGTAAGATAGAAAAAGCTCAGATACCTGGCTGACCACCAAAGTACAGATGCATGCATGAGAACCCAGGGAGCCAAAAAAAAAAAAAAAAAAAAAGACAGAAACCAAAGGGAGCTCTATCTTACAGAGACAGAGCTATACGTGTGAGATCTGTGACTTTACAGTGCCTAGGACTGAGTACATTCCCCAACCCACACAATGTAGGCAGTGGAGAACAAGTCTTACCCATAACAGAGGAGAGAACAGGGGGCTAACAAAGCAACAGGAAACTTTTGTGGGAGCACCAAAAACAAGGGAGACAAAGAGGGATTTAACTTTGAGTATAAATCAAAGTTTATAAACTTGGCATAAATTCTGCATGAAATCTTGACTGACTGTGAGACTACTCAAGTGCAAAGAAAACCTCTATAGGACTAGGCCAAATTAGCAGCAGCTAGAAGCTGAAAAAAACAATCATAGACATCAGCAGCTATAAACTTCAGTGTAGGAGTGGGAGGTGGGATGACATGAAAGATGTTGCAGTTTGAGTCCAGGTAAGTTAATTGCCTACAAAACAACAACAACAACAACAAGAAACAGCAATCTTCAGAAGAACAAAGCAGATTGTGGAATGCTACATCATATGATCTATGATGGCCAGTCTGCAACCAGGAATTATTAGACACACAAAGAAATGGCAATATAAATGTGACCCACACTCCAGAAGAAAAAGCAGTAAATAAATGAGCAGGCCCGGATGTTGATTTAACAAAAAAAAGCTTTGAACCTACTATTATAAATATGTTCAAAGAAATAAAGGAAAATGTGATACTAATGAATGAACAAATAGAGCCTCTCAACAGAGAAACTGAAACTATAGAAGAGAACCAAATGGAAATTCTAAAGTTAAAAAGCATACTAGCTGAAATGAAAAATACATAGGAGGAACTCAACAGCACAAACAAAATGACAAAAGAGAGAATCAGTGAATTCAATAAGAATTACCCAAGAGAAAGAACAGAAGGGAAAAAATTTTGAAGAAAAAGGAGCAAAGCCTCAGAGACCTGTGATACAATATCAAGTAGTCCAACGTACATGTAATTGGTATCCCAGAAAGGAGAGCAAGAAAGAGGCAGAAAAAATTTTTTTGAAGAAATAGTAAGAAAGTATCCCAAGTGTGGTGAAAAATGTTAATGTTCCATGCAAAAAGCTTAACAAACACCAATGAACACAAAGCTACACCTAGGTTAACATCATAGTCAAACTGCTAAAAGTAAAGATAAAGAGGACATTTTGAGAGAACTAAAAAAAAATACATTATATGCAGGGAGGAAATGATACAGGTAATGGATGACTTCTGATCAGATACAATGGAAGCCAGAAAACATTAGGATGACATATGTAAATACTGAAAGGAATAAAAATATGTCAACCATGAATTCCATATCCAGCAAAAGTACTCTTCAAAAATGTAGATGAAATATATACAAATATCAAATAATTATTTGTACACCTAAAGCTAATTTAAAAAAACCTTATTGCAAAACAAAATAAAGAAGAATAAAGTGATTAAGAGATTTCTCAACCAGAACACAAAAAACCTAAAACCATAAAGGAGGAAATTGATATATGGGACTTCAAAATAAAATTTTTGTTTTTAAGTTTATTTATTTATTTTTAGGGGCACCTGGGTGGCTCAGTTGGTTAAGTGTCATACTTCAACTCAGGTCATGATCTTGCAGTTCATGAGTTCGAGCCCCACGTCGGGCTCTGTTTATGCTGACAGATCAGAGCCTGGAGCCTGGTTCAGATTCTGTGTCTCCCTCTCTCTGCCCCTCCCCCACTCGCACTCAGTCAGTCTCTCACTCTCTCTCTCTCTCTCTGTCTCAAAATAAATAAACATTTAAAAATTTTTTATTTTGAGAGAGAGAGAAACAGAGCACAAGTTGGGGGGGAGGGGAAGAGAGAATCCCAAGCAGGCTCTGTTTCCAGAACAGAGCCCGATGTGGGACTCAAACTCACAAACCATGAGATTGTGACATGAGCCAAAGTCAAGAGCTGGACACTTAACCAACTGAGCCACCCAGGCACCCCTAAAATTTTATTTTTTTTAAGTTTATTTATTTATTTTGAGAGAGGGAGAGAGTGCACCTGAGCAGGGAAGAGGCAGAGGGAGAGAGAGAGTCCCAAGCAGTTTATGCGCTGTCAACTTGCAGCCCAACATGGGGCTCAGTCTCACAAACTGCCAGATCATGACCTGAGCTGAGATCAGGAGTTGGATGTTGGGGCGCCTGGGTGGCTCAGTCGGTTGAGCGACCGACTTCGGCTCAGGTCATGATCTCACGGTTTGTGGGTTCGAGCCCAACGTCAGGCTCTGTGCTGACAGCTCGGAGCCTGGAGCCTGCTTCGGATTCTGTGTCTGCCTCTCTCTCAGCCCCTCCCCCACTCATGCTCTGTCTCAGAAATAAACATTAAAAAAAAAAAAAAAAGAGTTGGATGCTTAACTAACTGAGCCACCCAGGTGCCCCATAACCTTTAACTCTTTGAAAGATATATATTTTTTTATAGGAAGGAAAGATATATTTTTTTTATAGTAGGAAAATGCTACTTAAGATACCACTGTTCCAGAATGACTAAGAGGAGAAGAGCTGGAGAGGGTGTGGGGCAAATGGGATTCATACATTTCTTGAGGGAATACAGAATCACATGGCCATGACACTTTGGCAGTTTGTTCACAAATTAAACCTGACCACCCAGTCAGTAGTATTTCCCCGGACATAGATCTTTGCCAACCCCAGAGAGATGAAAACATGTGTATACACACAAATTTGTACATGAAGCTTCATAGCAATTGTGTTCCTAATAGCCAAGTCTAGAAATAATCTAAATTACAGTAAGAGAGTAGAAAAACAACATGTGATGTGGTATACTACTCAGCATGAAAGAGGGATCATGCAACAATGTGGTTGAATCTCAACCAAGAACATCAGGCCAGTGAAAGAAGCAGGACATTAAAAAGTACATAGTATATGATTCTATTTATTTAAAATTCTAGAAAACCAAATCCGTGGGGACAGCTAGGACCAAGGGTGGGTTGAAGGCCTTAAATGCAAACCCTAGGGGGTTTATGGAGGGCATTATGAATGATTAATATTTTGTGAGGCACCTGGGTGGAGCAGTCGGTTAATCATCCAACTCTTGATTTCAGCTCAGGTCGTGATCTTCCGGTGGTGGGATCGATCGTCGTGTCAGGCTCCACACTGAGCATGGAACCTGCTTGGGATTCTGTCTCTCTGCCCCTCCCCTCCCCATAATAAATAAATAGATAAATAAAATCCATCTTAAGAAGAGAATGATTAATATTTTTAATATGGTAGTGATTGTATAATTGTGTACATTTTCCCAAACTCATCAAACTTTACACTTAAAATGGGAGAGTTTTATGTGCATAAATTATGCCTTATAAAACTGTTAAAATTTGTAAATATTTGTAGAGCGGCATTAAAAATGTGAAAGGCTTATTTGCCATGTTGTCTAGCATCTGCAATGGTAAAGCCATAATCCCAAGGAAATTACCTCAGATTATGACTGCATTTTGGGATAAGATCTTCAAAGTAATTAAAATGAAATGATTAGGGTGGGCCCTAATCCAGTATGACTTTATAAGAAGGGGAAATTTGGACACAGACATGTACAAAGGAAAGAGAATAGGAAGACACAGGGAGATGACAGCCATCAACAAGCCAAGGAGAGAGGCCTCGACAAATCCTTCCCTCACGGCCCCTAGAAGGAACCAAGCCTGCTGACACCTTGAACTTCTAGCCTTCAGAACTGAGAGATAATAATATTTCTGTTGCTTAAGCCATTCTGTTACACTCTGTGACAGCAGCCCATATGAGGATACTTGGGATAGAAGTGGGACAGTATACATTTAACAAACATTTCTTCACCTACTGTGAGCCTGGCACTGCACTTGGGTCCAAGCATCTAATGAACAAAGAGACATCTTGTGCATGGGTGCATCCCTGTCGTGGGGTGCACGCAGCCTGAGACCATGGAAATCAAAATGAACAGGATTGTTTGGGGCAAACAGCACACACATGAGAGCATGGGCACAGATGACCAGATTGGAGAGCTGTTGAGTCAAATTCTGTCTCTCCTTAAAATTTTTTTAAATGTTTTTATTTCTTTTTGAAGGAGAGAGGGAGAGACAGAGCATGAGCGGGGAAAGAGCAGAGAGAGAAGGAGACACAGAATCCGAAGCAGGCTCTAGGCTCTGAGCTGTCAGCACAGAGCCGACGCGGGGCTCGAACTCACAAACCGTGAGATCATGACATGAGCCGAAGTTGGTTGCTTAACCGACTGAGCACCCAGGCGCCCCAAATTCTGTCTCTCCTGAGTACTTGTTATATTTGTAGTGTGTGATAAGGTATTTGAATTTGCTCTAGGATTATTTCGTGAAAGTGATTTGTCATCATGAGACATCTTCAAATGGCTAGATTTCCTTCTACTTTCAGGAGATTGCTTCTTGAAGACAATACTATTGCTTCTCCTTTCTTATTTCCCCCATCTTAACAGGTGGCATGGAATCCAAAGCCAGAGTCGGTGACCCTGCTGCAACTTCTATCCCTGGGCCCCCCCCCCCTCACCATCAGCTGTGTCTCTATGATGACCAGCACATTGTGATCAAGGTGCATCCCTGTGGGTCTGCCTCTTCTGGTACTCTGTCTGGTGGTGACTTCTCTTATTGCTTGTACAGGTGATGACAATGCCAGAATATTTGAGGAAGAGGTTTGGTGGCTTCCGGATCCAGTTCCTCCTTGCTATTCTGTACTTATTCCTCTATATCTTCAATAAGATCTCGGTGAGTTGTATAAAAGCCAGCCCAAGAAACAAAACAAAACAACAAAAATTCAGTAGGTAGGATGGTGCTAGATTGGTGTCAGCAGTTCACTCTGTGGCCCCATAAGTTACTTACGTTTTCTTCTGTCTAAGCTAGAGCAGAGAAAAAAAAATAGCTTAATAATACTTTGCAAAAAATAAAGGCAGGGGCATCTTATTTGTCTCCCAAGCCTCAGTTACAGGTCCCTCTGCGTTTCTAGAGAACCTTGGCCTTAATCTAGGTCATGTCATCAAGTGATGTCACTCCTCTGCTTAAAACAATCCAGGAATTTCCACCACCCTTTCAAGAAAACCTAAGCCCCTTGTTATGATCTGTGAGGATGTTCTGTTCTAGTCCCTGCCTCTCCAGCCTTGTCTCCTGATCTCCTCCCCTGTTCTCACCAGGCTCTGGCCCCACTGCCTGCCTTATGTTTCTCAAACCTGCCAATCTTATTCCCACTGAAAGCCCCTGACATTTGTTTCACACTGTGTCTAGAATGTACCCTCCCCCCCAAAAAATTTTCAAATATCACCTCCTTGAAGAGGCCTTCCATGGGTGTACCCAGTCAATCTCTATTTCATTGTTATGTTTTGGTGGGTTTTTTTGTAATACTTGTTACCATGTGAGAATAATTTATCTGTTTCCTTTCTGATTATCTGCCTTCTCCACTTCAGTGTAAGCTTGTTGAGGCCGAGAGCCTTGCCTGGCTTGTTCACTGCATTACCCACTGTGCTGAGAAAATTATTGGCACCTAAGGCACTTGATAAATGTGTGTGTGTGTGTGTGTGTGTGTGTGTGTGTGTGTGTGTGTGTGTGTTTAACTGACTGAATGAGGGGCGTCTGGGTGGCTCAGTTGGTTGAGTGTCCAACTCTTAATTTTGGCTCAGGTCATGATCCCAGGGTCATGTGATCGAGCTGTATACTGAGGGTGGAGCCTGCTTAAGATCCTTTCTCTCTCTTCCTCTGCCCCATTCCCCCACTCATACTGTCTCTATAATAAAAACTATAAATAAATAAATACATGCACGCATGCATACAGACATACAATGTATCACTTATCACACTACATAGAAATTGCCTATTTAGTTTCTGTCACTAAATATAAGCTTCTTGGGGGCAGCAACTGAGTTTTAGTAGCCCTGTGTCTTCTGAACCCTGTCGAGTATCTGCTATGCTGGTGCACAGTAAACATTTGGTGAATAAATGGATAGATGAATAATGGGAGGATCTCTGCCCATTGCATCCCTACTTTGGAGACCAGAATAACTAGGCAAGAGATTAGCCAGTTAAATGATATGCATATGCTTTAAAATCAGTGCCAGCCAAACCAGGGATCAACAAATCCAGCCTGCAGGCCAATCAACCTAATGTTCTGCTTTGTACAGTCCTTGAGCTGAGAATGGCTTTTTATAGTTTTAAATGGTTGTGGAAAGCAGTGGCAGTATGTGGCCTGCAAAGCCTACAGTATTTATTATCTGGTCTTTTAGAGAAAAAACTTACCAGCCCCTGTTGAGCTGTCCCCTTTGCCTCTTCCAATGGCAGAACTATAAGAACAGCTCACTCTCTGAGCATGTTCCCTGTTCTAAGGGTCTAGAGAGGAATAGGCTAAGTTTTGTATGAACTGAATTCATTGGATTGACCCAAGCCCTAAAAGTGCTGACCTTGGTTGAACTCATGGGGCATAAGCCTTTTTTCCCAACAGAACTTGGGTAGCCCTCACCCCATGTCCATTAGTGACGGAGTGAATGTGCTAACCATAGACCACTTCCTGCAGATGGCTTCTAGGGTCTTTATGATACTGCTTTTGATTGAGCTGGAAATGAAAATGCAGTACAGGCTGCATTGTACTTGTACTCATTTCAGGTGGAGATCTGTACTGGTGCCATGTTCATGAGACTGGTTTTGGGGTTAGACGTCTACCTGGCCACCATAATCTTGCTGACAATTATGGGCATTTATACCATCACAGGTGAGGTTACTGTAACCACACAGGTATTTATACTGACACAAAAGCTCTACTTTTTTTTTAATGTTTATTTTTGAGAGAGAGAGAGTGTGAGTGGGGAATTGCAGAGACAGAGGGAGACACAGAATTCGAAGCAGACTCCAGGCTCTGAGTGGTCAGCCCAGAGCCTGACGCGGGGCTTGAACCCACGAGCTATGAGATCATGACCTGACCCAAAGTCAGACGCTTAACCGACTGAGCCACCCCGGGCGCCCCAAAGCTCTACTACTTATAGTGGAGAGCTAGTAGACAAGGAGGCAGAGGGTCTCAGCTTTTGCATTTTCCCTAAGTCTGTAGATCATACTGCTAGGCCTGAGGGGGTGGAACAGTGAAAATAATGGAGGCAGGGTGCCTAAGTGACATACTACCTCTAGAAATCAGATCAGGCCAGTGGGGGCTTTCTAAGGGCATTGGCAAGGATGGCAGTGATCATGTTTGGAGCGGGCCATCATGTGACACTGCAGGCTGCTAAGTAAAAGAGTAGAAACAGAAAAGGAATTAGGGGGAGGCAGCAGCTTCAGTCATCCTGGTCACCTGGTAACCTGGTCAGGCCATCAGATAGCATCTTTTATGTAGGCAATTCTGTCCCAGAGTCTCTGCCTAAGTTTTGAGAGCAGGGGCCCTCATCACTTGTTTTTTCCAGCCACAGTGCAAATCTTGGATGCTGGTGAGTGTCCCTGGCAGTTTACCACTGTCTGAGTGAGGAGGATCAGGGTAGGGAATGGAATGCACTCAATTAATGGCTCTCAATGCACAAGGGAGTGGGAGTTGGGGGTTTCTTCCTAGGTGACATTTGGTAATGTCTGGATACATTTTGGGTTGTCCCAACCAGGGAGGGGGGGTGGTGCTGCTGGCATCTAGCATGTTGAGACCAGAGATGCTGCTAACTGTTGCTTCCAGACCAAGATTTTGTGATTAAAGATGTACTTTTTTGCTTAGGAAAACTACCAGCTTTTCATTCATCCAAAAAATGGGAAGTAAAGGGAAATTGGGACATAGAAGGGCAAGATAAGAATCCAACAAAAGATCATGAGGGATGTTAAAGAGAGAACACAGGATGTACCAAGACTAAGCATGTTATTGTAAGACCTACTGACTTAAAGGTACAAAGGTGTGAATGGAGAGATCTGGAAGGAGACAAGCATGTAGAATAGGGATACAGAAGTGACTTTCAGCAGAGAGTCTCAAATGTTGCTTTTGTTTCTCTTTCTCCTACCTATTCAGGTGGTTTTGCAGCTGTAGTTTATACCGATACCTTACATGCTGCTGTTATGGTTCTGGGATCAATCTTGTTAATGGTCTTTGGTAAGTCAATCTTGGAAGACTGGGCACCATGGCTGGAATCTTCCAGTCTGATTGCTGTCTGGGGCCATTTCAGCACTTTCATCTTTTGCAGATGAGGAGACTGAGGCCCTCAGATCCCTTAGAGCATTATCTCAGGTCACACAAAAAGTTGAGAAGTAAACCTTTGCTCACTTCAGAAGACATAGAAGTGGTAATGACAAACTGTAGTGCTTTGGGACAGTGATCGACTGGCCCACCACACTCATCCCCACCTCTGTGCCTCAGCCCATGCTCTTCCTCTGCAGTTATAAGCCCCTCTCCTTTTTATCCACGCAGTTAAATCTACCCATCAAGGTCAACAGAAGACCCACCTCCAAAAATGTGATTCTGTTATTATTCCATCTACATGTCTTTTCTTCTGTGGACTCAAATCACTACTACACACACCTTGATATTTTTGTGATACATACCTTGATTGTTCATTGATTACACAATCAATAAATCATACCCCTCAGCTCCAGAACTTCTTAAGAACCAAAACCATTGTATCCTGCACACAGTGTGAAGTCTGAGGCACATGGTAGGTGCTTATTAAGTGGTAAGAATGAAAATAATAGCTAACAGAAATCGAGTATCAGGTACCACGTAAGCATTTATCCATATTAATCTTCACATCACTGTGATGCATAACTACTGTTGTTATCCCCATTTTACAGATGAGGAAACTGAGTTATTCAGTCAAGTAACTTGCTCATGAGACACACTAAGAGCAGAACTCATAGCTGAGTCTCTAAACACCAAATTCCACTATGTAAACTGACATATTATAATACCTGTAATGGCAAGTACATTTAACCTTAAAATGATAGTTTTCTCCCACTAGCTAAGATAATGACCTCAGTGAGGTTGGTGTTACCCACTGCTCCATGGGTCTTACATAAATCTAGATTGGTCTTACATAAATCTAGAAGGAAAAACTCTTGTCTCAGGTATTGAAAAATTATTGAAATGGTACGTGAATACAGTTGAAGGACTGTGGTTCCGTAAAGCATGTTGTTGAGCCCCATTGAATGAGAAATGATAGAATCAAACAGAGTCACATAGTCCTCACTCTTAACATTCAGTAAGCATTAGTGTGCCATGAGGTGTACTCAGAGCTATATTGCTGGAACACAAAATACACATCAGGCATAATATAAGGAATTTTTTTAATGAATTGGGAAGCACTGACTAATTTGAATGACAAAACCCTAAACTATAGAACACACTAAACCATTGTTTTTAATTGTGTACTAGTGTTAAACATCAACAGTTTTTAAATCTGCCACCCTCACCCCAATAGTTGAAAATGACATCTGACTAAACTTTAGGAGCAGGTGGAATATTCCATTTAATGTTAGCAATTATATCTCTAAGTAATTATATATTCTTTACTCTTATAGACTGAATATTCATCTCCCTCCCAAAATTCATATGTTGAAATCCTAACCCCCAAGGCAAAGCCATTGGGAACTGATTAGGTCATAAGAGCAGATGGGGCACCTGGGTGGCTCAGTCGGTTAAGCGTCCGACTTCAGCTCAGGTCACGATCTCACAGTCCGTGAGTTCAAGCCCCGCATCGGGCTCTGGGCTGATGGCTCAGAGCCTGGAGTCTGCTTCCAGTTCTGTGTCTCCCTCTCTCTCTGCCCCTCCCCCGTTCATGCTCTGTCTCTCTCTGTCTCAAAAATAAATAAACGTTAAAAAAAAAAAATTAAAAAAAAAATAAGAGCAGAGCACTCATGAATGGCATTAGTATCCTTATAAAAGAGACCCCAGAGAGCCCCCTCACTTTTTCCACCATTTGAGGACACATTGAGAAGATAGCCATGTATGAGCCAGGAAGGGGATCCTCACTAGACACCCAATCATCCAGCACTTGACCTCAGACTTCCTAGCCTCCAGAGCCATGGGAAGTAAATATTTGCAGTTTGTAAGTCACCCAACCTATGGTATTTTCTTATAACTGCCCAAACAGACTAAGACTTTTTCTGAGAAATGTAATGGGATTTTTTTATAATTAGGGCATTCATGTTGGTAGGTAAACTATTTTAAACTAATGGGATAATTGTTTTCTTTTAAAAATATACAAGATCTTATACATCCAAATGAGTATTGTCCAAACTAGTCGCCATGAGACCCCATACACATCCAGTTGCAATTTTTTGTTTTTAATTTTTAGGTAGTACACACACAAGGTAAACAAAACAAAAAGGTACACAGTGAAATATTCATTGCTCCCAGTTTCTCAATTCAACTCTCCAGAGACAACTAGCATTATTAGTTTTGTATATATCCTTCCAGATATATTCTTCATGTATACAATCTTTTTTTAATCTATGAGAGACATATTTTAACAGAATCAAAACAAAATTTTGCAGTCTGTTATTCCACCACTGGTTCTATATCTTGGGCAAACTTCTATGTCCGTGAATGGAGAACTATTAAATCTTTTTGTTTTTGTATTTGTAGTAAACTTTATTGAAAAGTGCACAAGTCAAAGTATGTAGCTAGATGAGATATCACAAAGTGAACACAGCCTGGTAACAAGTACCCAGGTCAAGAAGCTATCTTTGTTTCCCTTGCTTTCCAAACTTTATACCTTTTGTTTCCTTTTCTTGCCTATTGTACTGGCCAGGGTCATTAGTACAGTGTTGAATAGAAGTAGAGACAACAGACATCCTTGTCTCTTTGCCAATTTAGAGAGAAATCTTTGGATATTTCACCATTAAATAAATCATTTGCTGTCAATTTTTGGTAAATACTCTTTGCCAGGCTAACAAGTTCCCTTCTAGTCCTAGTTGGCTAGAATTATCATGAACGTGTTTTTTTTAAAGTTATTTATTTTGAGAGAGAGGGAGGGAGAGCAAGAGCAAGAGCACACCAGTGGGGGAAGGGCAGAGGGAGAGGGAGAGAGAGAGAATTGCAAGCAGGCTCTGTGCTGTCGGCACAGAGCCCGACATGAGGCTCATACTCATGAACTGTGAGACCATGACCTGAGTTGAAATCAAGAGTTGGATGCCTAACCGACTGAGCCACCCAGGTACCCCTATCATGAACAGGTTTTGAATTGTAGCAAGTGTTTCTTCCACATTTACTGAGATGATTATATTATTTTTCTCCCTTATTCTGTTAACATGGTGAATTATATTGAATTATTTTTCAGTGTTAACTCAATCTTGAATTCCTGGAATAAACCCAGCTTTGTTGAGACATACCCTAAATTATCCTCCAAAGTGGCTGTATTAACTTATATTCTCAGCAATATATGTCAGAATATGTGTTCCCTACCCTTACAGCCAATAATTGATGTTTTAAGCCTTTTTAAAAATTTGCCAAATAGGGGAAGGGAAAAAAAAGTATCTCATTCTTGTTTTAACTGGAAGTTTCTAGAGACTGGTGAAGTTAAGCATCATTTTATATACTTAGTGGCCATTTGGAGTTCCTCTTTTGTAAATTACCCACTCATATTCTCTACTATATTTCTTCTGAGTAGTTTCGCTTGGCTATTGTTGTATAAGAGTTCTTTATACATGACACAAATTTCTTCTTTTGGCCTGACAGCTTTTTAACTTGATTTCAGTCATATAAATTTTAAATTTTGAGGTCAAATTTACCAACTTTCCTCTTCCTTTTTATGACTTGTCTAAGAAGGTAGACTAACTCAACTCTCTAGTTCTGTAGTTCATGAAGATATTCTGTTTTTTTCTAATAACTTTGTAGTTTAGTATTTTGCTTTCTTTTAATCCATATGGAATTAATTTATAGAAGTGCCAGGAGGTGTCTTATTCATTTTATAGTCACTCAGTATTCTTTTATTGACTACTTTCAACTCTAAATGATTCTGAACACATTTCAATAATCAAATCTGTATCAAAGGAACATGTTTTAATATGCCAAAATAAAGGGTTTTTTTAGTTAAGTGGAACTATGGGTGTTTTGTGCCTTTTAAAAACATTTTTTTTAATGTTAAGATTGTATACCACTTAGGATATTGACAGATGAATGCTATGACTGAGGAAAATTTCAAATATGACATTTTATAAACATTTTGTTGGCATTGCAGGAAAGTGAATATTAATTTCTATTCTAGCCAAGATTCTTTAGAAAGCTTGTGATAGAACTTTAGTTCAAAACTAGCATAAGCAAGTAAATACCTTCTTGGCTCACGTAAGTAAAAATTCCAGGGGCACAGTACCTTCAGTGATGCCTAGATCCAGGTTTCTGAATGAACCAGGTAAACAAGAGAGCTTCAAACTGCCAGACTAGCTCAGAACCCCAAAGAAAGGAAGCAGGCTTTTTTGGTTCCTTAAGCAGAAGTCTTCTGGGACAGATTCTGATTAGCCCAGTTTGGGTCTCATATCTATTCCTGGCACATCAGCTGTTGCCCATGGGACAGAGCATTGGCCAGGCCTGGGGCACATGCCATATTGGAATGGTGGACAGTTTGATGAGGCCCACCTAAGCGACACAGGATGGAATGCAACTGGAAAGAGGGGTTCTGCTACCAGAAGCTGGAGTGGGGGGGGGGGCGCACACAACCACCAATGTCCACTGTACTCCCATTTCTCTTTGGAAGAGATGATGTCTTTTTTTAGGCACATACATACAGTTTTAACTATTTTTCAGTCCATTGTGCTTTTTATACTAGGTACAGTCAATGAAACTGGGTCTCACTTTGTAATCTTGGGTCTTCAAACATATGTTATTGTGTGGTGTAAGATACTGATAAATTTTATCGTGTTTTAAGCCTTTCAGGAAGTGGGAGGATACCAGGAGCTACTGAATAAATACCCACATAGTAAGCCAGACCCAATCCATGAAGGAAATTGGACTGCCAAGCCAGAGTGTTTTATTCCTCGCCTGGATTTTTTCCGTATCTTCCGAGATCCCGTCACTGGAGACTTCCCATGGCCTGGAATTGTCTTTGGCGTCTCCACCCTCTCCTTATACTACTGGTGCGCTGATCAGGTAATTAGACGTGGTGCAGGTGAAGTGACTACATTGGAGGCTGGTCGGTCTCAGTGCATTCTAGGCTTTACCAGTCTCTATAGGCAACAGCGGGCCTGACTGCACTCAGTGATCAGCTTTCCCTTCCAGTCTTTACTTATTGCCTAAAGAACTTCATAAGAAATTCTGTTTAAAAGGAATTTCACTCACAGTCCCATTATAACCTATCATCTATTTTCATTGTTTCCTTCTTCCCATCATTATCACATGAAAAACATGTCAGTTTTCCCCAACTGAGTCTGTAAATTAAATGTAACCAATCACTATTTCAGTTGGATTTAAGGACTCAAATTTATTCTGAAAATTATATGGCTCACTATCAATGGTAGCTCATTAAATAAGCTGTGAAATATTCACATGGTGCAAAGGCAATAGAGAAATGAAAAGAAAGTACAGCTATACACAATAACATGGATGAATCTTCACAGCTTGATTTTAGACACAGAAGGCTAGGCACTGCATGATTACATTTTTATAAAGTTTAACACAGGCAGTGCTAACTTGTGTCATTTAGGAATACATAGTAATTGGCATATATATAAAGAAAAGCAAGGAAGAAATAAAGTAGTCATGAAAGCAGGCATATCTGGAGCAAGGGAAGGGGTTGAGATGAAAAAAAGTCCCATGTAGCAGCATTATTCACAATTACCACAAGGTGGAAACAATCTAAATATTCACCCACCAATGAATTAATAAAACAGAATGTGTATCCATTCATTGGAATATTATTCAGCCATATAAAGGAATGAAGTAGGAACACATACTACAACCTAGATGGATCTCGGAAACATTATACTAAGTGGAAGAAGCCAGACACAAAGATCACCTAATGTATGATTCCTTTTATATGAAATGTCGAGAGTAGGCAAATCCATAGAGATGGAAATCCAATTAGTGCTTGCCAGGGGCTGGGAGAGAAGGAATGGAGGGGGACAGTTTAATGGATGTGTTTGTTCTTCTGGGGTGATGAAAAAGTTTTGAAAGTAGAGAGAGGTGGTAATTGCATAAGATTGGGAATGCACTAAATGCTACTGAATTGTTCGCTTTAAAATGGTTAACTATATATTATGTGAATTTCACCTTAATTTTTGCAAAAAAACAAAACAAAACAAAAAACAAAAAAAGAGCCACAGGGAGGCTTCTGGGGTACCTGCAATGTTCCATCTCGATTTGGATGGGTGTTAGACTGTATGCTGTTAATGTGCTACTGTGTACTTTCATATTTATATCACAATAAAAAAAATACTTTCATATTTATATCACAATAAAAAAAAGGTTTAAACATTTTGTGGAAGAAGAAAATGCTATAAATCCCTAACCCAAGTTTGAAACTGAACAACAAAGGGAGAGAACTTGCCAAACCAGATATTTAAACATCTACAAGGTAGCAATAATAAAAATAGTTTGAAATATCCAAGAATAGACACACAGACTAATGAAACAGAACAAAGAGGTCAGGCAGATTTATGTACTTATAGGAATTTAATATGTATCTAAGGAGGCTTCAGAAATCAACAGGGGTGTGGGTCACCTGGCTGGCTCAGTCAGTAGAGCATACAGACTCTTGATCTCAGGGTCATGAATTCAAGCCCCAGGTTGGGCTTGGAGCCTAACTTAAAATAAAACTAACTAACTAACTAACTAACTGACTGAATGAATGGAAAGAAAGAAAGAAAGAAAGAAAGAAAGAAAGAAAGAAAGAAAGAAAAAGAAATGAGGGAGATACATACTCTTTGTTAGAAAACCAATGGACTATCTGGAGTAACAAAACTTCACCCCCAGCCAGCACTTAGTACAAAGGTAGACTTCAGGTGGGTTAAAGACTTAAATGTGGGAAGTGAAACTATGCATCTAAGGAAGGGTAACAGAATATTTTTAAGACATATCAGGGAGTACAAATCATACTGGTTTGATTACATTACATATAAGTACTTTTTATTTTTTACTTCTTTAAGTTTATTTGTGAAAGAGAGAAAGAGTATTGGTGAGCATATGAGCAGGGGAGGGGCAGAGAGAGAGGGAGGGAGGGAGAATCCCAAAGGAGAAAGAGAGAATCTGGTCAGCATAGAGCCCAACACAGGCCTCAAGCCCACGAACTTTGAGATCATGACCTGGGCCAAAACCAAGAGGTAGATACTTAACCGACTGAGCCACCCAGGGGCTCATACATAATAAGTACTTTTTAACAAAGAGTATCATAGGTAAAGTCAACAGATGACAGATTAGAGAAGATTATTGGATTTATCATGATTAAAAAACAATAGCAAATCCATAAGAAAAAGGAGCTCCAATAGAAATGTGGGCAAAAGATAATGACAGGCCATTTATAAAAAAGGAAATTCAAACAAGCATTAATGCTAACAAGCATATAACCCAGAGTTATCACATAAGTACAGCTTAAAACCACAAGGAAACTGGCAAAATTAGAAAGATTGATAATGCCCAGGTCAGCCCTCACACAAGGGCTCCTGGGTGGCTCAGCCAGTTAAGCACCCAGCTCTTGGTTTCAGCTCAGGTCATAATCTCGTGGTTTCATGAATTCAGGCCCCAAGTTGGGCTCTGTGTTGACTGTGTGGAGCCTGCTTGGGATCCTCTGTCTCCCTCTCTCTCTGCCCTTCCCCCACTTAAACTATCTCTGTCTCTCTCAAAAAAAAAAAAACAAAAACAAAAACAAAAAAAAACTCGTGCACTTCTGGTGGAAGTATAGACTGGTGTGATCTGTTCTGGAGGGTAATCCAGCAGTATTTTATAAAAGTAAGTATATCGTACTCTGAGCTAGCAGTGGTGTTCCTCAGAAGCTACCTAAAAAGTCCTCATGCAAGTTCATGAGGGACTATAATATGCAATGTTGATCACAGTGTTGATTGTGCTGGTTACTCCTAAGTGGGTAGATAAAATGGCAGGGGGGCAGTAAGACTGTGGAATACCATACAGTCATGAGAGCAATGGACTAGATGACATGTAGCAACACTAAAGGGTCTTTAAAATGTAGTGAGTGGAAAGACAAGAAATGAGATCCAGAGCACAATACATGGGTATTCTCTCTAATATAGCTCTGAGGATTTTTTTTTATTTGTATTTTTGCCGATCTATTTATCACATGTTTATTGATCTTTCTGTATTTTTCTTTTCAGTTTCTTCTGCAAATTTAAAAGTTGCCCCTGGCCTTTCACTTCTGACAATGGGTAAACTAGATTTCCTGAACTACCTCCCATAACAAAATTTTCTAGTTCTACTGGGTAAAATGTAACAAGCATCTTTTTGTAGTCATAGCAAAGCTCATAAGAAAGGAAGAAAATCTCCAGAGGCCAAAAAACCAAAGAGAGTAGTGAACTCAAGAGAGTTACGCTGAGGGGCACCTGGGTGGCTCAGCTGGTTAAGCATCTGACTCTTGGTTTCACCTCAGGTCATGATCTCACGGTTGGTGAGTTTGAGCCCCACGTTGGGCTCTGCACTGACAGGGTGGATCCTGCTTGGAATTCTCTCTCTCCTCTCTAACCCTCCCTTGCTCATATTCTCTATCTCTTTCTATCTCTCAAAAATAATTAAATAAACATTTAAAAGAGAGAGAGAGTTAAGCTGACACTAACACCTATGGTGCCCTGAGAGCATTTGCCAAGCCAGGATTTCCGAGGCTTAGGTTTAACTGGCCAGGTGAGAACAGGAGAAAGGCCTTGAGTTCATGAGTGGTGAAGAGTGAAGGCTGTTACCTCAGTGAAAAGGTGAACTGGGAAAATATCTGCCCACCAGCAAGGAGAAATAGCTGAAAACAAACAAACAAACAAACAAAATCAACATGGGCCCCAGGAGGAAGAAAAATTCTCCCTGAGAACTCACAAGGGAAGACTAGCCTTCCTATACATTTAGGTGTTTAATTTAAATTTTTAATTTAATTTAATTCCCTGAATTTTCAGGGAAACCCCATGGGAAGAAATGAACATAAACTCATCCAAAATTTGTTACACATTGACCCGGCAGGAGTAATGGCAGATTTTCCCTGGAGAGATGCACCCTCAACCGAGGTCTTGCAGGATTCCCACAAATGAATGCCTGCCCAACATGAACCCCTAAGCTGAAATTAGAAGACACGGAAGAATCAAACCACCTTGAGCCAGAAACAGCAGAATTAGGACCCCCAAACTTCAGAACATTGAGGTATACGATACCAAATACAAAAAAAAAAGTTTAAAGAAATAAAAATGGAACTAAAAACATTAACACCATTCTACCAAAATGATCAGTCAGATTTGAATAATCAAACTTCTAGATATGAAAAATAGGCTTACTGAAATGTGAAACTCAGTAGCTGTTAAAATAGCAGATTAAAGGAGCACCTGGCTGGCTCAGTAGGAGGAGCATGCAACTCTTGATCTCAGAGTTGTAGATCACATTAGGTGTAGAGGTTACTTAAATAAATAAACATTAAAAAACTAGCAGATTAAGCATAGCTGAAGGGGACAAAATAGTCATCTGAAAGAGATAATTGAAGAAATTGAAAGCACAAAGCTGGAAAGTATGAAAGGGAAACAAAGTGACATGGAAGAGAGAATCAGGATTAAAATATATCTCATTGGAGCTCCAGAAGAAAAGGAGAGAGAAGCAATATTTTAAGAGAAAGTGGCTGAGAAGTTTTGCCATTGCTAAAAGACCAGGAAGCATTGGATTCCAGAATCACAGTGAATCTCAAGCAGAAATAATTTACAAATCCACACAAAGAAATGGAATGAAACTGTAATGAAAGTTCAGAACATCGAAGACAAGGAGATTTTGAAAGGTACCTAAGAGGAAAGATTACTGATGAAAGAAGACAGTTATACCAACAACAGGCTTCTCAGCTGCAACCATATAACCCATGGCAGAGGAGTAAAATTTTCAAAGGCATTGAGGAAACTGTCACCTCTAAAGTACATGCCCAGCTAAGGTATTATTCATGACCAAGGGCAAAATTAAGACATAACCTTCCCTAAAGAAGGACTGAAGGATGTACGTTAAAAAAAAAAAAAAGAAAAGAAATACTCATAAGCAAGAAAAATAGCAAAGATAGTGACAGGTCCTGAGCAAATGGGCTGAAAAATAATAATTACAAGTACAGGAAGTGAAAAATGGAACAAAACTAAAATATTGGACCACAGTTTGAAGTTAAATCTGTCTGTGGACTCTAAATTGTTCAGAAGGGTGGGATGTTGATTTGAAGACTTGTATTTGTAGACTTGAAGTTGTATCTATGTGAAAATTTTACGGGTCATTATTAAATACACAGAAGTAGAATACATAACTTCTAACTAGTAAAGAAAGTGACTTAAGAAAAATGTTTGATTAAAAGAGAAGCAAACAATCTGAGGGAAGGAAAATTGTTAACTTTGGGCCACCACCATTTTTAAACAATAGTCCTCTCCTTGCCCCACTTTGTAATATATGATAATGTACAAAAGTGCTTAGGACTTCCTACATGGATGATGCACTGCCTTTCTGATCACCCTTGCCTCAGAATGAGAGCCAACTTTCTGTCCTTGCCCTCCTCCTTCATCCCCTCTCTTGAGAGACTGGCTCTTCTGTGCACTGGGCTAAGTAAAGACCAGGAAATGCAGCCTGGCTGCCCACCCACACCCGCTCAAGTGGAAGCCTGCGTTCACTGAGAGGCCAGCAACAGGATACCAGTGGACCTCCTGAGAAACAGTACCTGTTGCATGAGGAGGACCACTTTGGGGCTCTTCCTCCTATTATTAAAATCATGCATTTGGACAATAAACAAAACATAAAAAGAAGATGACCATCCTGCCTGCTCATTTTACCATGCCAGGATTAACCACTGTAACCATGTCACTTTATTCCTGTGCACTTTTTTTCTCGGTACAGAGCCACGGTGTACAGCCTGCTGTTGGATCCTGTATGCCTTTTAGTTACCATCACACTGTGAGCATTTTTCACATTATCTAAATGTTTTTCAGAAACGAACTTTGAGTACATACATAATACTGCATTGTTGTGATGCACCGGACCGTGTCTTTATGTGCTTTCTTAAGTGCTTCTCCACCTGCCAGCTGTAGCATTCTGTTTGGCCTGAGTGCACACCACTTCTTATGGCAGGAGCACTATGAAATGGGTCGTGAGACATCTCCTAGGAGATTTTGCGTTTTAAAGATCTATACTGGTTCATTTCAATTTAGATGAACAAAGTTGGTCCCAGTTCTGAAAATTCATTTGGTGCTGGGGACCCTTTGCTTTGATTGATGTCACAAGGGCCCTCTTCCTTCTGCCCCGCAGGGACAGTCTGTGCCCTCTAGGAGGGAGTCTCGTCCTTGCCAGGGGACAGTTCATAAGCACTGTGCCTCTGTAATTGGTTTGCAGTGCTAACAATGAGGCCAAGGTCACGCACACCATTCCTGTCCCTTCAGGCAACTGTGCACTGAGCAAAACATGCTATTGGTCACGTGCATCTCCTCTGGCCCTGCCTGCCCTGAAGATGCCTGGACGATTGGGGTGAGCAGCTTAGCAAGAACCCACCAGAGGGCACATCCTGCTGCTGCAGCAGGTCACAGTTATCCTGTCTGTGCCGTGGTAGCCCACACTTGATTCACTGATAGCTCCACCCCCCACCTCACCCATCTGTGTTTCCTTGGCAGATTTTTGTCCAGCGATGCCTGGCAGGGAAGAACATGTCTCATGTGAGAGGCGGCTGCGTCCTTTGTGGGTACCTGAAGCTGCTGCCCATGTTTAGCATTGTGATGCCGGGAATGATCAGCCGCATCTTGTTCCCGGGTAAATTCTTAATTCTGATGTGTTCACACTGATCTTCTGTTTTCTTAGAGATCTAGAGGACGTTTAGGGTCATCAGGCCTCCCACAGTATTGGGAGATGTTGAGATGCCCCAGATTCCTTTCTAGGGAGCTAAGGGGTTCGGATTAGGGATGCTGCCGAACAGAAGTCTGGCAGAGACCATGGATGTAGGTGGCAAGAGAGAAATTCTGTGCGAAGAGTTCAGGCAGGGAAGAGCTGACCGATGCTCCATGCAGCCAGAGCCCAGTCTCTGCCAGGGCTTGGAGGCACAATCTGCAGGAAGGCTTACTTACTCCCCTTGCACTGATGCATCATCATGGCATGCACGCCTTTGTGCCAGGTGCTGTGCTGGGGATCTGAAAGATGCTATCACTGCTCACTTAGACCTTGAGGAGGGCTTGTCAGAGGGGGAGCTTGATGTAAACCCCCAAAGTGGGTCTGACTCAGGCCCACGTTCTTTCTACTAAATGCTATTAAAGCATCTCTGTTTCCCTTAATGAGCTATCATAATTCTGTGGATGTCTTATTCCCATTTCAACCTTGTCTTACTAGCCATACTGTCTCTCAAGGTACCAGGTTTGTTTATTCATTAAACCTTCATGGAGCACTTTTCTCTGATAGGTGCAGCCACTATCGCAAAGCAGGTGGCTTCCACGGGAGTCTTCTGCTGCTGAGCTTTGACAAGGCCAAACAGAATGTAAAACACTTTTTATTGCTAAGTAACAGGTGCAGGAGACATCTCTAAGCCTAATTCATCCTTCATTCTGCCCCGAGGCATGCCTCTTTTTAATCCTAATTCCCTTCCAGTTTTAACAGAGAGAAAGGCCTTGTTTCAGCATTCCCAGATTTGGTCTTTGACTGTCAGGTGGCATTTGGGGGTCTCATGCCTCCTCATTGGTTAAGAAATATGCTGCTGTGCTCTCTAGGACTCCAGAATGCCCCTGGGCTTTGTGGACCTGCCTCCCTACCCCACTCCACAGCAGAGACCACCCTGCTCACTAAAGAAGAAGACTGGGAAGAGTCACATATATCTTGGACTCTAGAGAGGAAACTACTTAGGGAGAGGGAAAAAGAGCGGGGAATGGCCTCTCCCTCTAGCTGGAGTGGGTTTCGAGAACCCCAACTCTCTCCAGCCTTCTGACCAAGGGGTGAACAGAGTTGATGGAATGCACTGGTGGAGAGCCCTTGGGGTGAGAAGAGCCAGGAACCACCTGTCCCTAGTCCTCAGAAATGGCCAGATTCACATATCCATTTGCACATGCCAGGTGTACAAAGCCAGAAAGCCACTTATCATGGAAGCTTGGCACCTGTCCATGTTCCTGGAAGAATATGCTTTTCCAATAACCCAAGTGCTCTTGGCCCTAGATTCTGGGTCTCTCCCCTGGCCAGAGCTGGGGGCCAGACACTGCCAACTGCCAAGGTGTGGTTCTTGAAATCTGTTTTTCTGTTTAGGACACTGTATTACTTGGGGCCCTTGGTTGAACATGACATGCACCTTTTTAGCTCCTCTTTCTTCAGAGCTAGTGTCATCCTCAGGCCTTCTGTTGGCAAAGTGGTCACCAGCTGCAGCAGACCTCTATCCCACCAGCTCAACAATACCCACCAAGTGTTTCTTTTCCCTGTAGTTCCAGCAAAAATCCTAGAGGAGTCTTAGTGAACTCACTTAGTGATAGGGACCAGTCTTGTAGCCAAGGGGAAGGAACTTCCAGAATGGCCAGGCCTGGCTCCTGGGCCCTTCCTATCCCACCCCAAGTGTCACAGAGGTTCTGTTACCCGAAGCAGGAGGCAGGGAGAGTGGGAAGATGTAAATGGATGCAGCTGCCCCCTTGAGTTTCTAATCAAGCTTTAGTATTAGTCTTCCTCAAGGTGTTTGGTAACCAGTGCTTAGGCTTGATAGGTGTCCCCAGTAAATAGCTTGCCCCATAAACTGGGGCAATATTCTGCTTCTTTGTCATAAAAGTTGATTTGTTGTTTTGGGTAACTTTATATCAGATTATAACTTTATATTCCTAATTTAAGCTCTTAAAAAACATATCACATTCACTCCCTTTCCTTCCCTTTGTCCAAAATTCCTTCCCAAATACTCTGAAATAACACTCCTGTGAGGGCTAAGCAAATAAGGTTATGAGTTGTTCACGCATTAGTATGTGGATGAATAATCTGTCACCTAGCAGTGGTCACTGAAAGGCATGTTGAGGCCATATGACATGCGTGGGGTCAAGCAGTGAATTGTTAGAAGCCCTGATTCATCTGGCTCCTAGGTGCCTAATTCCTAGCCCTTGCCTCTACCTGAGAAGGATCATGAATTGGAGCTGTCACCAGTAGACCAATCTGACATCCACATAGGATTCCTAATTTGCTTCCCTTTCCTTCAACTCAGATTCTAGAGCTCTAAGGCCAACATGTTGGTGTGACGTGACTGTTACCTCCCCTTGCAGATAAAGTGGCATGTGTTGTACCTTCAGTATGTGAGAGGTTCTGTGGCACCAGAACTGGTTGCAGCTCCATTGCCTACCCGGTGCTGGTGGTAGAGCTGCTTCCCGAAGGTAAGAGATGGGCCCTGCCATGGAAACCACATCATCTGTGTCCCCATTGGAACCTGTGCCCTCAGGCTTTAAGTGGATAGTTAGCAGTGTGAAAGCTGGGGGTGGTTTATCTACCAGGCAGCCCATCTTTCTGGGTGGAAATGTTGGCTGTGAAGTAGGGGGGACATTAGTGATGTAGATGGAGCTTTGCTTGCCCTGAGGGAAGGAGCCGGGCTTCCTTCTCCATCATCTCTCACACACTCACACAGGGTATATGCTCTCAGAGGCACAGCTAGCTCATGCCCACGATTTGCATTGTTCACTTTCCCTGCTTAACTCAAGCTTTTACTCACTCATTCCGCTGGAGGGCTCCACTCTGTGCCAGGCATCGTCCTAAGCAATGAGAAGGCAGAGATGAGCAATACCTAGCCCTGATCTCAAAGAGCTTATGTCCACTGGGTGGTCAGGGAGATGGACAGTTCACCAACAGTGAGATGGCTTTCACTGCAAATTAACAGTGAGTCTGTGTGTTCATCTCAACTACTTCCTCAAATCCCGTGGAGATGAAAACATTTTTTAAATCCCATATTAGCTCTAAAGATCAGTAAGAGGTCTAGAGATCAAAGTTGAGCTATTTCCATAAAATCCAATAGAGATGGAATCTGAGTGAAATACTGACCATCGCACAGTTCAGGAAGGAAGTTGTCCAGGTTATGCAGCTGAGCCCATCCTAAAGCACCCAGGGCTTCAAGTGAGGGTCAACTGCAGGGCAGTTGAAGGGAGGTAGATGCAAGGACACCAGTCTTTGCCTGGCCCAGTAGCCTACAGAATACACTGGGAACCTTGCTGCAGTGGGCCTCCAGCTCAGGCTCCAGTTAAGCCTCAGGCTCTCCCATCAACAGGTAGAAATCATTCTGAAGAGTCAAGTCCCTGCAGTAGGATAGCCTTTCAGGTGAAAATATTAGATTGTTATGTTAATAGCCCACATTTTATGAGTGCTTGCTCTCTGTTAACCCATCTGCTTAACTTAATCTTAACAACAGCCCTGTGTGATAGGTACTTTTATGCCCACTTTAGAGATGAGGACACTGGGGCACAAGGAGTCACATCCCTTGCCTCCAGTCTGAACTTTCTCTGAGCCACTGGCTTCTCATCTGTAAAAGTGAGGCAGCAGTGGAGTCCATCTCACAGGGCTGTAGGGAAGATGGTATGGGCTAATGCCCAAGGAAATATTCGGGCACAAAATAACCACCCAAGAGATATTAACTCTCATTATTATATAAAGACAGTGCAGGAAACTAGTAAGTTTCATCACAAAGCAAGGACAAACGTAATGCTTTAATCTATTTTAGATGGAATGCCACTCCAAATAAAATTTGAATGTTTTTTGTAGGAGAAAATGTAGTATATAGAAAAGTGCCTTAGGAGGCCTAAGGCATCTCCTGGCATGGCCAGAGAGCTGGAGGCCCAGGAAATGTCCCTTCTCTTCTAGGCATACGAGGTTTGATGCTGTCTGCACTATGGGCCTCTCTCATGTCCTCCCTGACTTCTATTTTCAACTGTGCCAGCACCCTGTTCACAATGGACATCTATACCCAGATTCGGCCTATGGCCACTGAAAAGGAGCTCATGGTAACAGGAAGGTGAAGGACTCCTCTAACCATGCTAGTTTCTGCTGTGAATGAAAACAATGCCCACCAGAAGTGATTATGTGAAAAATTAGGCTATCATACTGTATATAGAATTATTTTGTTTAAATACAGTATGGTTGTACTTTTTTGCTGCAGTTTTGCAATGATGATGTATTGTTTTTAAAATCACAAAGAAACTTGTTTCCATTTGGGAAAAAATAATAATCGCGATGATTAAAAAATGCTAGCATAGTTTAATGTACCCCCCCCCAAAGAGTCCTTGTGAGGAAATTTACAGAATTACCTCATTGTCTCATTTAGTCCTCATGACAACCTTTAAAGGTAAGTTTTACTGTTCTTATTCTCATCTTACCAATCAATGGGGGGAGAGTGGCTCAGAGAAGGAAATTGGTCTACCTGACATCACGCAGTAAGTAGAACATGTCCATCTCAGGACCATGCTGTTAACCACGATGCCATACAGCACCATGCTAGGCATGGGGTGGGGGCTGTATATGTGTAAAACATAGTTGCTGTCTTTACTCCATAGGGATTCTCTCTGTCTCTCTCTGTGCCTCAACTCATGTTTTCGCTCTTTCTCTCCCTCTCTCTCACTCAAAATAAATAAATAAACTTAAAAAAAGAAAAATAAATATCTGAAATTAAGAACTTGGATGGGTTAACGATTGGATATAGCAGATAGTTAATGGATTTGCAATGGATCAATTGACAATATCAAAAACGAAACACACGCACAAAATGAAGATATACATGGAATGCAATCATAAGAATAATATATATGTCACTTGGAATCACAGAAAGAGAGGAATAGTTTGGGTAGAAGCAATTTTGAAAAGATAATGGCCAAGATTTTCCAAAACTGGTGGATCATTACCCAGAGGTTCAAGAAGTTCCACAATTAATTTAGTTAATATCCATCATCACGCATAGGTACATATTTTTTTGTGATGAGAATTTTAAAAATCTACCATCCCAGCAACTTTTGAATATACAATACAGTGTTGTTAGCTATAATCCCCATGCTGGACATTGCATCCCAGAAGTTATTTTTCTTATAACTGGAAGCTTGTGCCTTTTAACCTCCTTTATCCATTTCTTCCATACCCTCTTCACCTCTGGCAGCCTCCAATCTGCTGTCTGTTTCTAGGAGTTTGGTGTTTTTAGATTCCACCTGTAAGTGAGATCATATGGTATTTGTCTTCCTCTGTCTGATTTATTTCACCTAGCATGATGCCCTTAAGGTCCATCCATGTTATCACAAATGGCAGGATTTCTTTCCTTTTTTTGACTGAATAATATTCCATTGTGTATCCATATATTTTCTTTATCCAAACATCTGTCAGTGGACCTTTAGATTGTTTCCATGGCTTAGCTACTGTAAATAAAGCTGCAATGAACATGAGGGTACAGATATCTTTTCATAACAGTGATTTTGTTTCCTTCAAATATATACCCACAAGTAGTATTGCTATATTATATGGTAATTCAATTTTTAATTTTTGAGGAACCTTCATGTTGTTTTGCATAGTGGCTTAATCAGTTTGCATTCCAGCATACAGTATACAAGGGATCCTGTTCCTCTGCATCCTCATCAATACTTAGTATTTGTTATCTTTTGCATTTTTGAGAATAGCTATCCAGCAGGTATGAGATGATAGTTCACTGTGGTTTTGATATGCATGTCCCTGACGATTAGTGATGTTGAGCACATTTTCATGTACCTATGGGCCATTTGAATACCTTCTTTGGAAAAAATGTCTATTCAGGTCTTTTGCCCAGGTTTTTTTTTTTTTTTATTTGAGAGAGAGAGAGTGCAAGCAGGGGAGAGGGGCAGAGGGGGAGAGAGAGAGGGAGAGAGAGGGAGAGAGAAAATCTTCAGCAGGCTCCACACTCAATATGGAGCCTGACACAGGGCTCAATCCCATGACCCTAGGATCATGATCTGAGCCACAATCGAGCTGGACACTCAACCAACTGAGCCACCTAGGCGCCCCTGCTCAGTTTTTAATTGGATTACTTGGAATATGTTATATTTTGTTTTGCTATTGAGTTGTATAAGTTCCTTATATATTTTGGATATTAACCCCTTATCAGATGTGTTGTTTGCAAATATTTTATCCCATTCTGTGGTTGCCTTTTCTTTTTGTTGTTTCTTTAGTTATGCAGAAGCTTTTTAGCGTGACCTAGTTCTATTTATTTTTGCTTTTGTTCCTTGAGATTTTGGAGTCATATCCAAAAAACCATTGCTAAAACCCATGTCAAGGAGCTTATTTCCTATCTTTTCTCCTGAGAGTTATAGTTTCAGGTCTCATATTTAAGTCTTTAATCCATTTTGAATTTTTTAATGTTTGTTTATTTTTGAGAGAGAGAGAGAGTACGAGTGGGGCAAGGGCAGGGAGAGAGGGAGACACAGAATCTGAAGCAGGCTCCAGCCTCTGAGCTGTCAGTACAGAGCCTGACACGGGACTCAAACTCACAAATGGTGAGATCATGACCTGAGGCGAAGTCAGATGCTTAACTGACTGAGCCACCCAGGTGCCCCATTTTTAATCCATTTTGAGTTAATTTTTGTGAGTGGTATAAGATAGGGATCTAGTTTTATTTTTTTGCATGTGAATATCCTATTTTCCCAGGACAATTTATTGAAGAGACCACCTTCATTGAGTGTTCTTGGCTCCCTTGTCCAATATTAGTTGGCTGTATATGTATGGGTTTATTTCTGGACTCTCAATTCTGCTCTATTGGTTTATGCATCTCTTTGTATTCCAGTACCATACTATTTGGATTACTATAGCTTTGTAATATAGTTTGAAATCAAGAAGTGTGATTCCTCTAGCTTTGTTCTTCTTTCTCAGGATTGCTTTGGCTATTCAGGGTCTTTTGTCATTCCAAACAAATTTTAGGATTACTTTTTCTAGTTCTGTAAAAAAAAAAAAAATGCTGTTAGAATCTTGATAAGGAGTGCACTGAATCCACAGATGGCTTTAAGTAATATGGACATTTTAACAATATTAATTCGTCTAGTCCATGAACACAAGATATCTTTCTGTTTATTTATGTCTTCTTCAATTTCTTTTATCAACATCTTAGAGTTTTCAGTGTAGAAATCTTTCACCTCCTTGTTTAAATTTATTCCTAAGTATTTTATTGTTTTTGATGCTATTGTAAATGGGATTGTCTTCTTTATTTCTTTTTCAGGTAACCCATTGTTAGTGTATAGAAACATTACTGATTTTGTACACTACTGTATGTTCATTTTGTATCCTGAGAACTCATTGAAAAGAGATATCTTTAAAATATGATTGAGGCAAGCTTAAAGAAAACATGGTAAAATACATACCATGCCAATATGAACATAGATGCAGAAATTTTAAGCAGAATATTTGCATGTCCAGTAACATAGAAAAAGAAAAATAGACCATGACCATCTGGGGTTTATTCCAGGAATGCAAGAATAGTTTTTTTTAATTCAAAAATCAGTCAATGTACTTGAACACATTAACTGAAAACAGGAGAAAATAATACAATCATCACAACAGATGAAAATAATTTAGAATGTTTAATGCCTATTTATTTATTGTTTCATCTTAGAAAATTAGGAATTTAAAGGCACTTCTTTACTCTGGCTTTTAAATATATATGTAGTGGGAGAGAGCCAAAGCATAAGAGACTGTTAAAAACTGAGAACAAACTGAGGGTTGATGGGGGGTGGGAGGGAGGGGAGGGTGGGTGATGGGTATTGAGGAGGGCACCTTTTGGGATGAGCACTGGGTGTTGTATGGAAACCAATTTGACAATAAATTTCATATATTAAAAAAAAATAATAAAAAATAAAAAAATAAATATATATGTATGTTTTAATATACATATATATTTAAAAAACCTATAGTATGTATCATACTTAATGTTTACATCTGAAAATATTTTCCCCTGTGATTGGGAACTAGACACAAATGTCCACCACAACCACTTTTATTCAAAGTTTTGCTGGAGTTGTACTATCCTGCACAAAAAGGTAAGAAAAGGAAATAAATGGCATGGGGATAGAAATAAAATTATCATAAAAGACTTTATAGACAAACTGCTAAAATTTAAAAGTGAGTTTAACAAGACTGGTACAAGATCAAAATATAAGAATTAATCATATTTTACACATTATCATTTGTAGTGTCATTAAACCATATCAAACACTTAGGAATAAATCTCACAAAAGTGGGAAAATTGCTGAAAATTACAAAGCATTGTTGAGAGAAATTAATGAGACCGAAGTATATAAAGGAATATACCATATCCAGGAATTAGACGATTCAATATTGACACTATATTCCTTTCATATTATTCTACATATTCAAAGTAATCCTTGTCAAAATTGCAGTAGATTTATTTGTGCGTGTAAAAATTGACAAACCAGTTCTAAAATTAAGACAGACATGCAAAGAGCAAAGAGAGCCAAAACAAAAAAAAAAAAAAAAAAAAGGAGAAGAAGAAGAAAAGAAAGGCCAAAGCAATTCCTGAAAATGAACAAAGCTGGAGGATTTAAGTTAACAGATACCAGTATCTATTATGAAGTGATACTGATTAGACAATGTGATTTGGGTACAAATATTTGTACCAAATTTGATTTGTCTAAATCAATGGAATATAGTACAGACAGAATACAGAAGAAGGCCCACAGATATACAGTCACCGGATTTATGGCAAAGATTCCAGTATAATGCAGTAGAGAAATTGATGGGGAGAAGGATTTTGAATAAATGGTCCTGGGTGATTTGGCTATTCATGGAAAAAAAGAATGCTGACTCTTACTTCACACCATACACAAAATCTATTTCAGATGTATATCTGACTATGAACGGTAAAAAAAAATAATGCTTATAAGAAAAAAAAAATGGTCAGCATGACACTCGATTGCTACTCACACACATTTGCATCAACTGTACCTTTATTAACATAGCTTAAACAAATATTTGCATCATCTAGAATTGTGGTCACATCTCAGAATGCAAACTCCAGGGGTGCTGGGTGGCTCAGTCAGTTAAGTGTCTGACTTTGGCTCAGGTCATTGTCTTACAGTTTGTGAGTTTGAGCCCCATGTCAGGCTCTGTGCTGACAGCTCAGCTTGGAGCCTGAAGCCTGCTTTGGATTCTACATCTCCCTCTCTCTCTCTGCCCCTGCTCTGCTCTCTCTCTCTCTCTCTCTCTCTCTCAAAATTAAATAAAACATTGAAACAAAAAAGAATGCAAACTCCCAACATCTGATTTATAACTTTTAACTCATATTCTGTAATCTCCATACCTTTAAGGATTTGTGCCATCATCTATGCATTTTTTGACATGCTTTTAGGAGAAGCCATCTTGCCAGACTGCATTCATTACATCTGGTAATCAGTCTTCTCAAGCTAAATCACCCAAGTAGTGTATTTCAGTCCTGATCTTGGTGCAGGTTATTTGCCTAGCATGGTTTTTGCATTCCCTGATATACTGGTAAGCAGGATGTTCAGAAGCATCTTCACTGGGATGGCTCTGAGCACCTCCCATAATTTCATTATCCATTTAAAATCTGTAGGATCTTTAGCAATAATCCAACTCTCATTCTTGATATTGGTAATTTGTGGTGGGGGGTTATCTTTCTTTTGATAAAATTTGCCTAAGGGATTTTCAATTTTAATAATCTTTCCAAAGAACCAACTTTTGGAATTGTTGATTCTTTTGGTTTTTGTGGGTTTTTTCCCCCATCAATTTCTGTTTTTCTTTTCTTTCTTTTTTTTTTAATTTACTCTGAATTTACACTGCTCTCCTTTTTTATAGCTTCTTAAAGTAGAAATTCAGATCATTGCCTTAAAACCTTTCTTATTTTTTATGATTACCATTTAAAGCTATAAATTTCCCTCTAAGGCCTGCCTTAGCTGCATCCCACAAGTTTTGATAGGTTGTGTTTTCATTTTCATTCAGTCCAAAATATTTTCTAATTTCCTTGTGATTTTTTCCTCTGTTCATGGGTTATTTAGAAGTGTGCTGTTGGATGTCCAAGTAGTGGGCACTTTCCTATTTTATTGTTACTGATATCTAAGTTATTCTGCTGTGATCCAAGAATGTACTCTATATGACATTTTAATCTTTTGAAATGTGTTGATATTTCTGTATTCTTAATTTTTGTCTAGTTCTGTTATATATTGTATATATAGTTTTATGTATATGATGTGTGTATGTTATACCTATACGTATATACATTCAGTATATTCTATAATGAGAGAAGCGTATTAAAATCTTCAGTTGTGATTGTGTAGTTGTCATTTCTCCCTCACTGCAATTCTCTGAGTATTTTTGCTTTATACATATTGAAGTATTAGTATTAGGTGCTTACATATTTATGTTTGTAATGGTTTCCTGAGGAATTAATGCTTTCACCATTATGAAATGTAGCTTTTTGTCTCTAATAATACTCCTTGTCTTGAGGCTTACTTTGTTATTAATATAGCCCACACTGGCTTTCTTATGCTTAGTGTTTGTAATCTATTTTACTTTTAACCTTTAAATATATTTAAAGTGAGTGCCTTGTAAAGCAGATATAGTTGAATCTTGATTTTTTTTTATCTAATCTGACAATCTCTGCCTTAAAAAAAATTTTTTTTATGTTTATTCACTTTTGAAAGACAGAGAGAGACAGAGCACAAGCAGGGGTGGGGCGGAGAGAGAGGGAGACACAGAATCCAAAGCAAGCTCCAGGCTCTGAGCTGTCAGCACCAGAGCCCAGTGCGGGACTTGAACTCACGAACTGCACGATCATGACCTGAGCCAAAGTCAGACGCTCAATCAACTGAGCCACCCAGGTACCCACAGTCTCTGCCTTTTAATTTGAGAGTTAAGTCCATCTGCATTTAACATCATCATTAATATGATTAGAAATAGTTTTTAATTTCTTTTGGTTGTTCTAGGCATTACAGTAGGCATTATTAATCTATCTTAGTCTACTTAGAGTTAATACTCTATCATTTTATGTCAAATGTAAGTACCCTACAACAGTATATGCCATTTTCTCCTTCCATCTTTTACATTATGCTTGTCATATATTTTATCTCTCTGTGCATTATAAACCCCATATATATGTGTGTATATAATTGTTATATAGTATAGTGATAGCAATATAATTTTTTGCTGTAAGCAGTCAGTTGCCTTTGAACTAAATTAAAATAGGGGCACCTGGGTGGCTCAGTTAGTTAAACGGCTCACTTCAGCTCAGGTCATGATCTCACAATCTGTGGGCTCAAGCCCCATGTCTGGCTTTGTGCTGACAGCTTGAAGCCTGGAGCCTATTTTGAATTCTGTGTCTCCCTCTCTCTGCCCCTCTTCCACTCACACTCTGTCTCTTTCTCTCAAAAATAAACATTAAAAAAATAAATAAACTAAATTAAAATAAGAAAAAATAAATATGTAGCATTTTATATTTACCCATATATTTTACCTTTTTGGTGCTCATCATTACAACCTTAGGTTTAAGTTTCCATCTCTGTAATTTCCCTTCATCCTGAAGAATTTTCTTCAGCACGTCTTATAATGCAGGTCTGTTGGTGACAGATTCTCTCAGCTTTTGGTTATTGGAAAATGTTTTTGTTTCGTCTGTTTTTGAAAGATATTTTTGCTGGGTATATAATTCTGAATTGGCAGTACTTTGCTCACCACTTTAAAGATGCTCTTTCATTCTCTTCTGACCTCTTATTTCTGATAAGAAGTCACCAAAACTCATAGTGCTGCTTTCTATTTGTAATGTTTTTTATTCCCCCTATGGCTTTCAAGATTTTCTCATTTTTGGTTTTGAGCAGTTTTGTTATATGCTTAAGGGTATGTGTGCATGTGTTTATATTTATCATGATTTGGTTTTGCTGAGCATATGAATATGTACATAAATGGTTTTCACCAAAGTGGGGAAATTTTTGATCATTGTTTCTTTGTCGATTTTTCTGTTTCATCTCTCCTCTTTATGACTTTGTTTACGCACATATTAGCCCTCTTGATATTGTCTCACAGATTACTGAGGTGTGTTTATTTTAAAATTTTTAAAAGTTTCCCTATGTTCTTCAGTTTAGATTTCTATCAGTCTGCCTCTGGGTTTATTGGCCCTTTCTTATACCATTTACAATTTGTTAAGGCCAACCAGTGAATTTTTCATGTCATATATTGAACTGGAATTTCAGTTCTAAAATTTTTATTTTGGTTCCTTTTTAAACTTTTTATAGTTTCCAGTTTTCTATTATGACTTCCCATCTATTCTCTCATAACCATCAATTCTTTTAAGTCCTTTAATGTAGCTATAATAGCTGCTTTGAAGTCTTTGCTGATTTTAATATCTGAGCCATCTTGGGGTCTGTTTCTATCAGTTGCCTTTTTTCTTGACTAAAGATCACATTTTCTTATTTCTTCCCATGCCTAGTAAATTTTATTGTATACTGAATGTTGTGAATAAATACATTATTGTAGAGACTCTGATCATGGTCTTCTAAAGTGTATTGGTTCAAGCATGTGGGTAAATTACTAGCTGATCACCTTAAACTTGCAGAGGTCTGTTTTTATACTTTATTAGGGTGGGTCTGTTTCAGTTTCACTCAGTCTTATGGCAAATTCTTAGTCTTGGGTTAGTCTCTACTTCTAAGGCATGGCCCTTCAGGAGTTTCAGTGAAAAGCCTAAGGTGGTTAGACAGTCCCTCTAACTCTATGAGATTCCAACTCCCAATTTCTGTCTCTCCCAGTGTAGGCAGCCACTGAAGTCTGCTCAACTCTTTCAACCTTCCAGCAGCCACTTGTTGATAGACTATTTGGAGATTCTCCCACACATGTATAGTTTGGGGATCAGCCAAGGATATAAGGGAAGTGTATGCACAGATTGGACCCCCTTGTTCAGTAGCTCCCTCCTTTCTAAAATTCCCCCATAGCATTTTCAACCACTCTGAATCCCCATCCTCTATCTTCTTATACCCCAACCTAGTAATAGTGAGGCTCTCTGCTAATTTCTAGCCACCCACACCATGCAAACTAGGAAGAGCCTTCAGAAGAAAAGCTGGGTAGTGTAGATAGCATCCACTATGGTTGTATTCTTTCAAGGATTAAATCCTTTCCCATTTCTACCTGCTTTTTGGCTCCCTGAGTGTTGCAGTTTAATATTTGGCCCACAACTTATCATTGTTACTGTGGGAGGATTAGTCTCATGCAAACTATCACATCATTACTTGGGTGGGAATTCACATCCTTGTGTCTTCTTTGATTATCAAGGAATTAGTCCTTCATATCTTATAGTCACTCACTCTAAATTATAATTTTTAAGCCCTTGTTGATACAGAACTAAGATTTATTCATCATTGGGATGACATGTAATCTAGTGTAATTTTATATATCAATACATATTTTACAATATTTTACTTAGAAAAAATAATGGGGGTACCTGTGTGGCTTAGTCAGTTAAGCATCCAACTTTGGCTCAGGTCAGGAACTCGCGGTTCATGAGTTCCAGCCCCACGTCAGGCTCTGTGCTCACAGCTCAGAGCCTGGAGCCTGCTTCAGATTCATGTCTCCCTCTCTCTCTGTTCCTCCCCTGCTCACACTCTGTCTCTCTGTCTCTCTCAAAAATAAACAAACATTTAAAAATTTTTAAGAAAAAATAATGAATATTTGGAGCCTCCACTCAGTTTCATAAAATTTTTAGCAAAATTTAAATAAGTTTCTGAACCTGTCAAAATCTTCAAAATTATGTGCTGTACTAATCTGTCTGAAATTTCTTATAGCGTGCTATCCTCAAGAATTTGATATTTTCCATGTACTATAATGTTAAGCATGACTGACCAAACACACCCTCCAAATGTGGTGAAAATCTATCCATGGTCTAGTAACAGGCAAATGGACAGTTTTATTTGTTCAGAAGTTAAATGATTTTTATCTTCAGCTTTATGGTTCTATCAGTATTTAGGTATGTAGCTGTCTCCTCTGTTCCACATTTATGAATGGGCCTCTGAATTTAATCTAAGGAATAATTGAGCTAATAGTTTATGGTTTATAGATATTTTACTGGCGGGGGGAATAAAGCTCATCAAATTGCCATTGACTATTGGTTTAATTTACAGGTTTTTTGTTATAATATTACTTGCTGTCACTATCCTCTGGGTCCCTATTATGGAAACAGAATACAGTGAACGACTATTTGAATACACACATGCAGTTATGAGCTACTTGACCCCGCCCATTGCTGCCATCTTCCTGCTTGCTGTATTTTGCAAGAGAGTCACTGAAAAGGTAGGTAGGTGTTGGCATGGCCACCGCAAGACAGAGTGTGAGGACTTGCCTTCACATCATAGTTGTCTTTGCAAGAGCTGCCCTAGAAGGGTTTCTTGTGCTTCAAGAGTTCACACCATTGCATCATTGCTTTCCAAGAGATTATTTCCTCCTGGGTAGACTTAGTCTGAGCCCCCTCATGCATTCAGGGAAAAGGTGAGCTCTAATTTGTTTTTCTTCCCTTTACAATGTAATCCACTTTTAACCATGACATAGATGATGCAGTGTGCATGCTCCTTCTTCACACATATCTGGTTGTAGGAAAATATAATTCTGTTGCCTCTGTACATGGATGCGTCATACTCAGTGATTTCAGGGTCACAGGGGGATGTACAGTCATGAGCTCCTTTCACCCTTCCTATAGTGAAGACCATATCTTCCATTCACACTTTAAACTAAATAAAGATTCCTACTAATGATTCAATCATTTTATCAATAAGACTTTGAAAGCATGGTTTGCTAGAATATTTTGTTTGTTATTTGAATCATAACTTGTTTCCCCTAGCAGCACCGAGTAGCTGGGCCTTGCACAAGTTCCTGAGCACAGTGTCTAAGGTGTCATGTGATCTGGCTTTTGCCTACCTCTTGGCCCTTGCCCTCTCCATGCACAGCCCCTGGGCCCCAGCTACTCCAATTGATTTGCAGTGCTGATTACCTAACTGTCCTATGCCTTCTCTGTTCTCCCTTCACTTGCATACACTGTTTGCTTTGCCAGGAATATCTTTTTACTCTTCCACATGACTGGTGCTTCCTATAGGCCCATCTCAGGTGTCCAGTCCTCTAGACCAACCTGCCAGAGCTCCTTGCTCTGCTCAGCTCACCAAGACTCAACTTAGCACCAAGAATGTGGGGGGGCAGGGTGGCTGGACTGCAGATGCCAGAGCTGCTGCCCTCTGCTGGCAAGGGCATGGGCAAGAGGGTCAGGCTGTCAGGAGAATCTGCCTCCCAATGATGACACCAGCATTGAGGTATTGGAGCCTACTGCCAAAGAAAATTGGGAATCTGCTCAGGGGTTCCCCTGACACCCCTTGTCCAAGGTTACAAGCAATTGCAGGTACCCCTTTGACCTAGAGAGTTTCTCTAGGCCTTCTCCTCCACTCTGCTTCAGATGGCATGCTCATCTGGCTTCTGCTGCCCATCTGTTTCTAGATCTTCCCGTTCTGCACATCTCCTTCAATAAATTGTTCCTGTGGATCGTCCACCTGGCTTTTGGTTTTAGGCCTTTTTCCAAGATGTTTGCCCATGTACCATATCTTCTGTCTCCTCTGACATCCATCTCCATCTAAGTCAAGCTCCAGATACAGCTCTAGAGCCAAGATGAAGTCCTTACTCTTAAAGTGTGGACAGTCTGGCTGGAGGAGACAGATTATACCCAATAAGCAGATAAAGATTTCTGATAGTGATGCAGTATTGTTTAAAAGATAAAAAAGGATAGTAGAGGGTGGCAAGGCAGGCACTAGAGGTAGGGGGGATACAAGGACCTTAGCCAAGGTAGTAGGAGAAGACTTCTAAGAAAGTGACCTTGAATCTGAACCTTGAAGGATGAGCCAGAAATACCAAGATCTAGGGAGAGACCCAAGCAGAGGGAAGGGCAAGTGCAAAGGCCTGAGCCAAGAGCAAAACAGGCAGGTTAAACATGCAGGAGGAAGTTTGCATGCAGTGGCTAAAGTGGAATGACCAAGGGGAGAGTGGCAGAGCCAGGTGAAGTCAACTGATGGGTAGGGTGGAGAATTATTCTGATGGCAGGCCATGAGAAGCCACTGGAGAGTTTAAGCAGAGACAACGCATTCTCTAATGCATGCTTTGAAGAGCTCACTCTTCTGTGAGGACAGTGGGCAGGCAGGGGCCAGGAAGGGAAGCCACCTATGTGAGAGAAGATGGCAGTTTCAGGATTAGGGCGGTAGCCATAGGGTGATGGGATTCCAGATATACTTTGGAGGCAGAGCCAACAGCATTTGCTGATAGGTTGGTGGTAGGGCAGGATGGAAATAAGGGGACCAGGGATGACTCCTGGGGTTTCAACCTGAGCAACCAGGGAGATGGAGGTGTCACCACAGCCTTTTGGACACATGATGTTTGAGATGCCTTTTTATGATCTTACTTAAAAGCGTTTCCAGTGTTTCTCAGGTTCTCTGATTGACCTAAGAGAAAGTGCAGGTGTCTCAGGTCTTGGTTCAGCCCAAGAAGGCATGGTCTCCTCACTGGTGCTTACATTCTGCTTCCTTCCACAAGATATTTAAAGCCTTTGTTATGATGATGATTTTAATTTCAGAACTCAACTGGTGGGGAGGTGAGGCTGATGGTCTGTCTCACCACCCATCCCCTCCAGATGACTCTCTTGGGGCTCCTCCTTTGGCAGGGTGCCTTCTGGGGACTGACCGGAGGACTTCTGATTGGCTTCTCTCGAATGTTGTCTGAGTTTGCCTACGGACCCTGGAGCTGTGGGGCAAACAGCAAGTGCCCCCTGATCATCTGTGGCATGCACTACCTCTACTTTGCTGTAATCCTCTTCATAGTCAGCCTTTTCACCATCCTGGGGATCTCCTTATTCACGGACCCAATTCCCGATAAACATGTAAGTGCTATTGTGAGGTTTTCTGGGATCAACCCTCAGTCCCAGAGTCCCCGTGAGCAGTAACTAGGCTCTGCTGGTTTGGGAGAGAGTGACTGAATTCCTGCATTCTTTTTGAAAAGAGGGAGGGCTAGGGACTGGGCTTGGGGGATGGGTCAGTAATAGGCAAAAACAGAGAAAGGGCCCTGCTATAAAAACTAAACCAAAAGACTTTCCAACAATTCACCAATTAGATATTCACTTAGAATGAGAAGTTTGGCTTTTAAGATGCAAATTTTCCTTAGAAGTGTTAAGTTCACTAACCTCAGTGTGAATTAATGTAATCAGAGCAGTCCCAGCTTCCACCCATCCTCAGGGAATTAAGCCATCAGGAAGGGGGAGGGGACTGGAATACTGGAAGCTTCTGGTGGCTCATCTCAGGGCTGGGTGCCTCTCAGCCTTCTCCTGAGCTGCTGTTCCCATCTCCCAGGAAGTAGATATCAGTCACCCCAATTGGAATATAGGAAGTCTGGGCCCAGAGAAATTAAGTCACTTGCCCAAGGTACCACAAATAGGTAAGTGGTAGGGTTGGGCCCCAACCTGGCTCCCCTACATCACCTCCATCAGCATGGCCAGTAGGCTTCGCAGGACAGGGACTTGGCCAAGCCAGAAAGCCCTACTGTGTCTGAAGTTTAGGGAGGAGATCAGAAGGAAGATGAGTCTATGAGATCTACATGCCTGTTTTGCAGCTTTTCCTAGGTTCTGGGTAAAAGCCTTGAACTCAGAAGACTGCCTCAGGGTCTCCCCCTCAATCTTGGGTTTCCCCTCTGGCTATGCTTCCTGGTCGGTGGTTTCCAATTGATTCACTCCTCTCTTGTGCACAGAGCCCAGTTGGAAGAGGGCTAGAGCATATGGGGAGGACAACCAGGGGTGTGGGATGTGCACACCCGCTGCATCAGTGACAGCTGGGAGACTGCCCAGCTCCCAGCGCCTTGAGAATCTGGCGGTGGGTAGGGAACTTGATTTCCTGTTGCTCAGGGTCTTAATTGTCTAGATTGTGTTCTTTGCTGTTCTCTTCCTCTCAACTGTTTGGTTGTGCCCACTTCTCAAGCATCCAAGTATTTGTTGATTGTTTACCACCTGCCTCCCAGTGTGCCAGGTGCTCTGGAGAACACAAAGCAGCTGCCAACAAGGGAGGGAGAAGTGAACAGGAGAGCTGGAACTTATGGATCAGTGTCAGTGGGCCAGGCCCTCTTCTCACCGCCTACCAGAGGAGGTGGGACAACAGGGACAGCACATGAACCCAGGCTCTTCTAGTGCACCCAGCAACCTCTTCCAAAGGGGCTGATAGTGTCGTTGGGAAGGCAAATATACACATATGGCATCATCAGGAAGCAATTAGAGGCTAAACCCAGTCTCTGTTATTAATACAACAGAACTTTAGTTCCAACATTTTAGTCTGAGAGGTGGGGCTCAGGCAGGTCTTGGAGTGGGCTGGCCAGAGAGGGGCCAACCCAGCCTGTTCATATCCCTGCCATATGTTGGGGTGGGGATGCTGGGATTCAAATATAATGAGTCTGGTACAATAGATCAAAATCTATTCCAGGATAGGCTTGGTGGAAATGCTCATTTAGTTGGCCCTTAAAAACAGCAACAACAACAATTGGCTGGATTTTGTTACTTCCCAAAGTTTCCATGTATGTTTTCAGGACAAGAGCAAAGTCACAGAGCAGAAGGGAAGGAACACTTCCTTCTGCATCTGCAAATGCCTTATTGAGTCTGAGTAACTAAGCTCAGTGGGGGGCCAGGTAAACCAGGTAAAGCCTCTTCTGGGCTGGGTTAGTGCTCAACTCTGACAGGCAGGAGGAGCTCTTTGAAGGAAAGCAGCTCCCGGGTCTGCCCTGTCCACTCATCCAGTCAGAGGGCCTCCTCCTCCACCGGAAGAAGCAGACCAAGGTGACAGGTGGCTGCTCTCATCCTGAAGGGCACAGGTTCCTGGACTCTTAGAACTGGAAGGAGCTCTGAGCACTTTTTCTCCTACCCCTACTGTATAGTTGAAGGACACTGAGCCCCAGACAGTTTGTGTCCCCTGTGCCAAAGCCATGCAAGCACACAGTACCAGAGCCAGAATTGAAATCCAAGGTCCCCAAGTGCCATGCTTTCCCTACCCCATGTTCCTTCTGTCTCTTGTTGGAGTTGAACAACCAGGTCTCATCTCAGTCCATGGAGACCCTGGTGCCCAGCTTCTGGCTGTGACCGGGTACAGTCTGTGTGACAGGGCCCTAGATGGTGACATGCCCCCCGCTTTCTCCCCAGCTCCACCGGCTCTGTTGGAGTTTACGAAATAGTCAAGAGGAAAGGGTAGATCTGGATGCAGAAATACAAAGGAGGAGACCAGCACCCCAAGCACACCCAGGTGAGAAGGATCCAAACCCTGCAGGAGGTCCTGGTTGATAGTGTTTTGGGTGGATGTGGCCTGTGCTGCCCCATGGTCCCTCCTCTCAGAAATGCTTTTCCAGGCAGAGGCCCCCTCTGGGGTGTCTGTTGAGGTTGAGATGCCTCTGGACATCTATGCAGAGGCTTCTGGGCTGGGGAGAGGCAGCAGACACAGTGAGCCACCTTTGGAAGGGCAGGGCAGGGGGAGGAGACAAGGGATCTGGCCCAGGCAGAAGCAAGAGACATCCCAGGAGAAGCCATTGGAGGAGAGGCAAACACTGATGAGTGAAGAAAGATGAAGCCTTAGGACTGGCCATTGGATTTAGCCGCATAGAGATGATGCCCTGCCTTAACAAGAGAAACCTGGGGGAGGGGAGGGAGAGAGGGCTCCAGGAAAAGAGGTCTGAGGACAGTTAGATTTCAGTCCCAGCAAGCAGAAGCAGAATGTTCCGGGGAGAGGGGGGACTCCAGAAGGCCCAGAGGAAGGTTTTCGGCAGATGGGGTCAGAAAAAAAGTGTTGGGGCCATGGGTGGGGGGGGGGGGGGTGACCTGAGCTTCTTGTGGCCCTGACGCAAACAGGGATAAAGGCCTAATGAGATTAGTCCTGAGTCTCAGGCAGAGAGTACCCAGGGAGGCTGTGAGTTTAGGGGAGGAGGCAGCCTTCTGGGGCCCCCCTCCACCACTGCTAGGGAAGTTCAGAGCCCAAAGAGGCCCCAGGCTCCCTCTTGTCATCTGCAGAGGAGGCCCTGGGGGCAGGTGCAGAGCAGAAGAGTGGCCTATCCTAAGCAATGTTGTCCCACACACCTGGAGGATGCAGGACTCTCTGGGAATGTCTCTTCTCTTGGTGGGGGGAAACGGGCTTGTTAGGTGCCAGGTGCTTGTTCTTGGTGCACCTCCCGTTCCTCTTCTTCCTCTCTCCATAGTCATGGGTGGATGATGATGATGATGATGATGATAATGACAGTGGCTAATATTTACTGCTCACTTGGGATGTGCCAGGTGGTGTGAAAGGTGTGTGTGATAGGTACAATTATTATCCCCACTTAGAGATGGGGAAACTGAGGCACTGAACAGTTAAGTAACTTGCCCCAGGTCCACAGATAATCAGGCAGAAATAGCGCACCAATGTAAACATGGGCAAGTTTGACTCTAAAATGTGTGCTCTCGGCCACTGGCCATCCCACTGCCCATCATATAGCTTGGGCCATCATCAAAATGATCAGTTGCCTTTTACATACAGTAGCCTCTTGGGCCTGGCAGCTGCATGACAATATGATAACATGGGTGTTGAGAATGTGCCACTCGGGACTTCTCAGCACTGGCAGCAGAGATCTGTGTCCCTGGCTTTGAGGTCCTCCTGCTGCAGCAGCCCTCCCTGTGTAACAGAGGCTCCTCTGTCCCTGGCTGATGGGTTCTGTCATCCATGGTGCTACCTCAGCCTCGGGACACAGCTGGCATGGATGCTGCCCAACAGAATGAGACAGAGAACAGGTCACAACGAACACTGTTGGGTGCACACTCGAACTGAGATATGCCCATCTGGTAATCAAGGAGGGAACTCTTTGCAGGCAGCCGCTGGACCCACATGGGTGTGCCGGAGCTAGCCGTGGTGCTGACCCGAGCCTGAACAGGCCAAAGGAGCAGCCAGCAGGAGCTGTACAGACAGACAGGGGGCAGTTTTAAGTCCCAGAAAGGCATTCTCACTAATTTGAATGGAAACTTCCCTATAAATCCTAGACTTCCCTCCTTTGCCTCCTGAAAAGCATCAGTGATTTCCCCTTCAAGTGCCCAGAGTACCTTATTTTGGGCCAGGCCGTGAGACTGATACCTGCCTGAGGAAAACATTCTCTGAGAGCTTGCCAAGGAGAGCAGTGTCCAGAAATCAGGGGATTTCTTCCATCCTCTAGAGAGTAGCGACTGGGGAGGCAGATTCAGAGGAGCAGTCCTGTGCCCTAAACCTACCGAACTGTGTTCGGCCATATGCCTAAGACAGAGAAGGGTAGGCACTCCAGGATCTGGGCCCTGTTGAAGGCTCTGCCAGTAGAAGGCAAGCATGGCCCCAGGCAGTTCCCACCCCACTCCTGCCAAACTCCCAAAGCCCCTTATCCCACTCTCCCATGTCTCTGAGGATGGTGGTAGATGTTCCATAGCAGGGGCTGAGGACTGATCATATTGGAGAGAGTCTTTTGGTCTTTCTCTGGGACTGCTGAGATATGACACCATAGAAAGTCCTTCTTGTGTCCTGGCCTGTGATCCTGACCTTTGCCTGTTCCCTCTATTCCAGATGCATTTGAGGAGACCCAGGGCTGCTTCTGGAAAGCGTGGAATGCATTCTGTGGACTGGAGCCACAGCCTGGCCCCAAACTGGCCCCAGAAGAAGTAGCCAAGGAGAGGATGGAGTGTGGTACCATATCGGAAGGGACAGAGCATATATTGGAAGGGACAAAGTGCCATGACATGTCTGAAGGGACAAAGTGCTGTGGAACGTCTGAAGGGACGGAGCACAGTGCCACTTTGGAAGAGACAGAGTGCCATGATGTACATACAGGGACAGAGAGTGGTGACATATTAGAAGGGACAAACCGCAGTGACATGTGGGAAGGGACAAAGTATGGTGACATGTCAGAGATCCCCTTCAGGAGAGAAATTACCAATGCCAGTGGGTTCCTCTTGTTATTGACCATAGTCCTGTTGCACATCTACTACTACTAAGGCAGCTGGGGCCCAGGGGTGTCTAGGAAGAGCAAGCAAACCACAGCCTCTTCCAGAGTCCCTCATCATCCAGTGGAGAAAGTGTTTCCTACCAGGAGACTCATGGATATGGGACCAAGGATTACACTAATGTAAACACTCCCTCAGTGTCACAAATCAAGTGCCACCAGCTGCAGGGCATGCACGCTGAGGGGACAGGGTGAAGTCCATTTGCGACTCCAGAGACTATGCAAATGAGAACATCTGTTCCTTTACAAAATGAGTCATTTTCTCCAAATGGCTCTACTGCATAAACACTGACTTTCACTTTAAATTTAATTTTGGCTTTTTATTTCTAGATATATTTGAGATTTTTGCTTGTGTTTACTTCACTGTAACCATTTCCTTCCTATGCCCAACCTCCATTTGCTTTGTTCTCTCCTCCTTTTAAAGGTATGCCCTGCTGGCAAAGATGCCATGTAATGTAAGCCTCACCCCCACGTGGGGTTCCCACCTACAGGTGCTGTGTCCACTGCCAATGACCTCACAGACCAGCTGAAGCCGAGGCTGCCCACAGGTGGGACTTTGGCTCCTGTCTGGACCACTGGTGGAGCTGAAGCAGTCTCTGTTCAGTGAAACAGTCCTCTCAACAACTCAGCATTGTCTGGCTAAAGCCATACTGCACCCCTAAAGGGCAGGTGGAAAGGAAAACTTCCTCCTTCTTGAGCTCTTCCCAGTCCTTCCCAGTCTACCTACAATTGGCATGTTATTGGGCATTGGATCCAGGAGCTAAATTCCTTTAGCTGTCAAGTATAGGCCACTCTGAGACTGTGTTTCTGCAGGGACTCCATAAGCTGCTCCTTCCTCTTCCTTCTTCTCAAAAATCAGTAATATGTGTCTTTAGATAAAGTTCCAGGTGCCTTAAAGTGATTTGGCAGAGGCCCACCCAGCATCACAAAAATCACACTCAAGGCACACTCACATGCAGTCTCTCCTCCCTAGTTTATCCCTTCAGCTGACATTTTTGAGTGCCTACTATGTGCCAGCCGCTACAAAGAAATAGTTGTGCATACAGCATAGAAAGCAGAGAGTGAAACACTAGCCATGATAGCCAGAATTTAATATGGCCTACTATTTTGTTGCCAGGGGTAAGTGCATTATCACATTCAAGCCATAGAACCACACTTTGTGGAAGGACTAGAATTAACCACATCTCATAGGGGAAGAGACAGGCTCAGCAAGGGAACTGAGTACATTGGGAATGGGCATAGGGCCTGGAACAGCCCTGCCTGATACCAAAGATACACACTGGCTCTCCATGAGTTGTGTATACAGCAAGGAGGCCCACCTAGCCTGAGTCAAGAAAGGCCTCCCCTGGCCAAAGAAGGAAGTCAGTGCACTGGACAACAGAAAGGACATGTGGAAAGTCATGACACAAGAGTGGAAAGCATGGTTGAGGATGCCAAGACATGGCTTATGCATAGGAGAACAGTGGGCCACAGGGAGGGCAAGGTGAGCATAGGCCTGATTTGCTTTATATACTTTGGGATCATAAGTTCTTGGGAGCTTCAGTGGGGAAGTGACAGGTTCAGATTTGCTGGCTGTTGCTGGAAAGATTAAAGGGAAGCAAGAACACCCGCTAGGAGGCTGTTTAGAGCAACCCAGGTGAGTTAGTGGCAAAGAAGAAAAGAGAAGGGAATGGCATCAAGAGAAGCCAGCAATCAGAAGTAACAGGACTTGACTGACTAGACTTCTGGAGGTTGAGGCCAGGATGACTCTCTGGGTTAAGCATGCAGGCAAAGGGTGCACCAATTCCAAAGACAGGCCACACTGGAAAAGGAGTGGATGTGGGAGAAAAGTTGAGCACCATTTGGGACATGTTGAGTTTGAGTTGCATGAAGAAACTTATTGCCATCTTGACAATAGTGCATCTTCTGTTCCATGAACATAGGATGTCTTTCCATTTATTTAGGTCCTCTTTCATTTCTTTCAACAATGTTTTATTTTTTGTACTCAAGTTTTGCACTTCTTTTGTTAGATTTATTCCTAGGTATTTTATTCTTTTTGATGCTATTATAAATGGAGTTGTTTTCTTTGTCAACTTTGCTGAACTCATTGATTAGTTCTAATAGTTTTTAAGTGTATTCCTTGAGATTTTCCATGTACAAGATCATGTAGTCTGCAAAAAGAGATAGTTTACTTTTTTCTTTCTAATCTGGATGCTTTTCATTTCATTTTCTTCCCTAATTGCTTTGGCTAGAATCTTCAGTACAGTGTTGAATAGAAGTAGTGAGAGCAGATATCCTGATCTTAGGGGGAACTCATCCAGGCTCTCAGAATTGAGAATGATATTAGCGATGACTTTTTGCAGATGTTCCCTTCTTTTCCTAGTTTGGATTTTTTTTTTTTTTTTTAGAAATGGGTATTGGATTTCATCAAATGCTTTTTCTGCATCTATTAAGATGTTTATGTGATTTCTGTCCTTATTGTAGTTATGTGTTACATTGATTCATTTTCATATGTTAAACCAACCTTGCATTCCTGGAATAAATTCCAGTTCATCATGGTGTATAATGCTTTTTTAGTGTGGCTGGATTTGGTTTGCTGATATTTTGTTGAGTTTTTAGGTCTATATTCATGAAGGATATTGGTCTATAATTTTCTTTTCTTGTAATGTTTTTGTCTGGTTTGGGTATGGGGGTAAAATTAGCTTCATAGAACGAGTTGGGAAGTGTTCCTTCCTCTTCTGTTTCTCAGAACAGTTTGTGAAGGATTGGCGTTAACTCTTGCCTGGAGACATTTAAGGATAGATGTTAAGTTGGATAGAAGGGTTCAGAACTTAGGAGAGAGAATGGGGCTGCAGACCCAGATTTGGGGGAGACAAGGCAGTGGGCAAGCCTAGCTAAGAAGAGAACCTGGTAGAGAAGGCCCATACCAGGAAGGTGAGATTGTGTGGCAGAGTGGGAGAAGAGCAGGCCTAGACAAAGCTGTGAGAAATGCCAACACTACTGGTCATGTAGAGAAAGGGAGTTTTATAAAGGAGACCAAAGAGAGCACAGCCAGAGCCTTGGAAGGAGGCCCAAGACAGCTGCTACAGGAAGGGAATATCCACACCTGGGCCACAGCGTGGATCAAACACAAAGAGCACAGGGTGTTGGCAGCAAGGCAGTCAGTGACCCTGGCCAGAGCTCTTTGGTGAGGTAGTAGATGTGAAGCCAGCTTGCCATGGGTTGAGGTGGGAAGGGGACATGAAGAAGTGGGGGTCCTCAAGCACCTGTTTTGCTGAAGGAGAAAAGGTTTCCTCCTATGGCGCCGGTTTTGAGAATGAGACTTACCTTAAACCCCAGATGGGCTCAGCAGCCAGTCCCTTTTAGAACAAGAGCACCTACTTGGGCTAATCCTCTAATTCCAGGGACACAAACTTCTCTGTTGCTTCTAGGAAAGTAAAAGCCCCAGTCACTGAAAGAACTATAAGAAGGTGCTCACTTGAGGACTCTGGTTCTGCTGATAACGTTTGTTCTGGGAGAAGTGGGCATTCCATGAGCCTGGGAGGTTCTGTCCCATAGGAAATATGGTTGTAGGTTGGCGCTATAATGAGGAAAGCCTCGTTTGAGTCAGGGAGCCTCAAAAAGCTCCCCTGAAGCTAAGCTCCCCTCCTGAAGCTTCTAGAACAGAGGTCAGAACTGGCTTGAGAACCATCATCCTGCCAGACCAGGCAGGGAAGGCTGGAGGAGATTAAAGGGTTCCCAAGCCTCATACTCTCCACAGCCTGGCTTCTCCTCCAACCCCTTCAAGCTCTCCAGCTTCCTTTGCCAGTTTCACTTGGGGGAGAAGAGAGGCAAGTGGAGACAGCTGGAGGCCCAGGTGGAAGGCTGGACAGAGGGCTGCTGTGGGGCTGGGGTATGGTTGGCATAGGCCAGTTGGGAGTTTACTCTTAAGACTTCTTGTTTCTGGGGGAAGATATCTGTCCTGGGCGTGCATCTCTAGGGGGCCTCATACAACTCACATTCCCTCTGAAAGAGCCCACATAGGCTGGCACTGTGACCTTCCCTCCTGACACCCATTGTGAGAAGGGGGAAGAACTGGCTGAACAGGGCAGTATCCAGCCACACCTAAGGGCCTGGTCACTCAAATGTCTGAAACTTGGGTTGTGCCAGATCCAACTGTCTTTCTTCTCCCAATCCAACTCCTGTCCCTCCTTGTCTCTGGAGGGCCTAGCCCTGCTGTCTACCTTCTGTGGGGACTCTTGGCCCCCGCAGAGAGCCAGAATGCCACCCTCCCATCCCTGGGCATTGGACTTAGCCCATGCCTCCTTGCCTGGCCACCATGACCCAGTCCTTTGAGGCCGGGTGTTTCCCCTTTGCAGGAAATGGAAGATGTGACCACACTCCAGGAATATAAAGTGCCATTCAGACGCAAGATAAAGAGATTCAGCCCATTTATTCAGGCATGCAGCTTATCATATCTGGCCCAGTAAAAGGCTCAGGGTTTCCACTCAATGACTTTGACGGCGATCTGTGCTGCCCGCCGCACGGCCTCACTGGTGTCATCCTCCAGGACACGGAAGACGGGCACACGAGATTGCAGAAACTTGCGGCCCTCGGGGGCCTCAGCCAGCATGGTGAGGGCCTTGGTGGCATTCAACCGTGCCTTGCTCAAGGATGAGCCAAGCAGGCTCAGGAGCGGGTGGATGGCTTCTGTGTCCAGGGCGGCATACTTTCCTGTGGGCCACCAACACCACGCGTTCCTCAGGGGGCCTCCTGTTCTACCTCCTCTCACCCCAGCCCAATCCTGGCATCTGACCTCAGGGGAGGTGCCATTCCTCACTCCCTCAAAGGCCTAGCATCTTCCTTTGCCTCCCACCTTGCCCTCTTCATCTCCTGCCCCTCCAGCCCCTCAACTGGCTTCTCCCCAACCACCCTGATGCCTTTCCGGCAATCCAGTTTTCACAAGGAAACACAAAAAGTAAAACCCAATTGGTAATTTATGTGGCAAATGCTTCTTGAGCACCTACTCTGTGTCAGGCACAAAAACTCACATAGTTCTCTCCCTCTTGGTGCTTACAGTCTAGTGGAGGGCACAGACATTAATGTGTAAAGAAGACATTGCTCCTTAACCTTCACCACCTCCCGCTGTCCTGGCCTGCTAAAAGGCCAGATGGTTGCCCCCTGCCTCCCATCCTTCCTGCTGTGCTTAATGTACTCTTCTTTTTTTTAATTTTTTAATGTTTATTTATTTTTGAGAGAGAGAGAGAGACAGAGAGAGAGAGACAGAGCACGAGCAGGGGAGGAGCAGAGAGAGAGGGAGACACAGAATCTGAAACAGGCTCCAGGCTCTGAGCTGTCAGCACAGAGCCCGACGCAGGGCTCAAACTCACAAACCATGAGATCGTGACCTGAGCCGAAGCCGGACGCTCAACCAACTGAGCCACCCAGGCACCCTGATGTACTCTTCTCTTAATGCTGGGACCTGTCCAGCTACCCTCCGCTGTGCTGACTCTTACTGTCCCTTGGATCAACACCCATGCCCCTCCCAGAGGAGGCTCAGCCCCTGCCCTGTGCCACCACATGCCATGCTTCTCTTCTATATCATCAACCCTCTGCCACTCCCACCAATGTTCACCAGAGGCTGAGATGTCCAGGTCCCCACCACCAAGCACAGGGCCTGGCACATGGCAGGGGCTTGGGGACCCTTGGCTGGAGTGCCAGCTTTGTGAAAAGTGGCCTCACATCCCTAGGTTCTAGCTGTTACCTGGGCCCACCATGCCCTCCGGCCCTCCAAGAGCTCCCACAGGAAGCCCAAATGAGACACAGCACTGAGGACGCCCAAGAAATAAATGTGCTGGGGGGAGCCCCTGCCCTGGTGGTCAGCATCCTCACTGCATAATCGAAAGGAGGCTATGGCTCCAGGAAGGCCCCAACCTCTCCTCCTCTGGTATGTCTCAAATTCCACCATTAGGGTCTAGTGGGGAATGGCTGAGAGGCCAATTCTGGGGGGCTTTACAGCATGCTGATTGAGAGTCAGACCCAGTCAGTCCTCTGTGGAACACCAAGAAAGCACAGGGCATAGGGCTGGTACAGGCAATTGTGAGCATGGGGAAGGACAGACAGCTTTCAGAGGTCAAGAGGGATTACCCACCCTGGCCTCCAGGTGGGGAAACCAGCCCAGTAGCTCCTGTTAGCCCAGGGTTGGATAACTTAACATGGAAGCCTGACTGGCTGGGGTTCCCCAGGTGGGAGAGGTAATCTCATACTCTTATTTGCTGCCTACCCCACCCATTGAAAAAAGTAATTTTGGTAAAAAAAAAAAAAAACAAACACCATGAAGGGGTGCCTGGGTGGCTCAGTCAGTTAAGCGTCGACTTTGGCTCAAGTCATGATCTCACAGTTTGTGAGTTCGAGCCCCGCATTGGGTTCTGTACTCTTCTCTGACAGAACCTGGAGCCTGCTGCAGATTCTGTGTCTCCCTCTCTCTCTGCCCCTGCTCCACTCACTCTCTGTTTCTGTCTCTCTCTCTCTCTCTCAAAAATAAATAAAGATTTAAAAAAATTTTTTAAAAACCCCATGAAAGCAAGGCTCCAGTTGTTTGCCTAGGGCTCAGGATAACCAAATCAAGGACGGCAAACGACATAATTAATCCCAGAATCCAGGCTTACAAGCGTCCTGGGTTGGAGGTGGGAATTCCAGTCCCAGGGAAAAGCCTGGCAGGAGGGGACAGAGGTCCTAATGGGAGTGACCAGGAGGGACCACAGGTAGGTGGCCCACTGTGGCCAGGAAGAAGAAGGAGGGTGGAGCCTCGGGCCCAAACTTGAAAGGACTTCAACAACAGGCCGGGAAAGTATTTTGGTGGGGCAGGGAGGGGACAGTAGGATGCTGAGCACAAAACGAGAGTTCTGGAAAGCCTGCAGGGACAGCCAGCATGCTGGAGGCTGCAGTGACCCCCCCACTGCCCAGTAAGCTCCACCACCTACACAGGGGATGCACCTGGCCAGCAAGCTGCCTCACCTTGAGTTGTCACCATGGCATACATGAGGGCCCCGGCGGCATTGGCCTGCACCTCCTCCACCCTGTCCTTCAGCAGGTGCACCAGGATGGGGATGACGTCATGCTGCCACACCTGGTTCTTGCCCTCCAGAGGGATGCTAGACCAGAGAGGAAACAACTATGTGGCTTCACTTTTGCAAGAGGAGGTGAGCAGGGCCCAGGACCACCCCAGGGGACACCAGAAAGACTTGTGTTGGGACTATCCCTGGTGGTCCAGGCTTAGCCAATGGGTACCAAGGCACCAGGGAGCACAGATTTGGGTCTCACCCCCCACACTCAGACAACCTGGGAGCATGGCCTGTGGCCACTGAAGGCAAAACCACAGAGGAGCCAGGGTGGGGTGGGTGATGGAGACTTGTCCTAAGGTATCACATGAAAAAAAAAAAAACCAGACATGTTCCCCCCAGCTCTAAAATGGGGAGCAGCAGGACCCAGGGGTGCAAACCACAGGGACACTCATTTTGACTCCATGTAAGAGCCAGAGCTACCAGGGATGGGCTCAGCCACACAAATAGCAGCAAGCTGCCAGGGAGACACCAGTAGAGAGCCACCCTCAGGAGAGAAGATGCTGTAAGTCACTTCTAATCCTGGCATTGTACAAAGCTGTGAAAATGTGCATGATGGACTCCCCATGAGCTCCCCTTGGGAGCTTGATCAAAGATGCAGAGTCCTGAGGCCCGCCCGCAGGGGTCCCATGTGTTCGTTCATTCCCACAGCCAGGGCTGCCCGAGCACCTTGCAGGCCCTGGGGCCAGATGCTGAGGCCAGAGCAGGGTTGCTCCAGCTCAGCACCACTGATGTTGGGGCTGGATGGTTCTTGTGTCCCTTGCATTGTGGGATGCTCAACAGCATCCCTGGCTTCTACCCCCTCGATGCCAGGAGTGCCCCTTCTCCCCAACATTGGAACAACTAAAAATGTCTCCAGACAGTGCTGCCTGTCTCCTAGGGGACCAAAGCTCCCCCTGTTTTGAACCCCTAGTCCCAAGCGGCAAACAGAGCAAAGCCCTGTCCTCAGGAGCTCCCCTTGGGGGTGACACACAAAACAGGAGGGAATAGTGCAAAGCACATGCAGGCTGGTGGAGGCTGCCAGTTTCCAGAGCAGGTATGGTCCTTAGAGGCTTCCCTGGAAGGGGACCTCTGAGCAAAGAGCAGATGGTGATGGGCCTGGGGTGGGGCCCCAGAATCTCCATGTTCATAAGCTCCCAGGGGTCTGGATCAAGGGCCACACTTGTAGAACGATGGCCTGGGTTTCTAGAGAGAATCCCAGATGGAGGGAAAGCCAGGCCTCAGGGAGGCAAGAGGTGTCAGGATGAAGGCAGGTGGCCATATCTAAGGCATGGACTTGGGGGGGGGGGGGACAAGGGACCACCCATCCTTGGGGAACATCTCTGTCCAGGCTCACACGCTGCCTCCCTACCACCCTTCCTCCCAGCTCTGAGGCTTTGTGCTCCCTCAGGCTCCAGGCCAGGATTTAGACTATGATTCTGTGTAACCCTGTGTGAACCCTGTGCCTTCATTTCCTTACCTATAAACGGAGATACTCATCTTCCTTGGAGGAATGTCTAAATGTGAGGTCTGTAGGTAATGCCGGGCACATAGGGAACACTCAGTGACCCCTGTCACCACCAGTTCTCCTGTGCTTGCCCTACTCACAGGGAGGGGGTAAACAACCATCTCATGCTCCCCAGGACTGGGGGCTTCCTGGGATGCAGGACTGTGAGTGCTAAACCTAGGACACCCTCAGGCCAACAGGGCTGTGGCCACCCCAGGGGAGAGGGTCCTTCTCCCCCAGGGCACAAGCAGGCCAGGGGAAGCAGGTCCTGAGGTGAGCTCCCTGGACCTCCAGGGCAGGCTGGCTTGCTGCAGGGCTGGGGGCAGCTCAGTTGCCTTTTCTGAGCCTCAGCAGAAGCCCCAGGGCCGGCCACTCCCACCCTCCCTGCTCCATCCACTCGGGCCAGGCTCACCTGACCGCAATGAGTGTGCGGGCAGCTTTGCTGCGAATGTCATCATTGGTGCTAAGGAGCTTCTGCTTCAGGAAGGGCACCACGTGGCTACCCAGTGCCTCGGTGGCATCCTCCATCAGGCAGGCCGCCAGTGTGTCCAAGAGGAGCCCCTGGATCTCTTCCTCCTCCCTCTGCAGCTTCCACACGAGTGAGGGGATCAGGCCACTGTTGACAATGCCCTGGGCTCCTGCAGAACAGGAAAGGGCACTGAGTGTGGGCCAGCCCCCCTTACCCGTTCTGGGCAGCAAGCAGGAGCCAGGAAAGTTCTGCAGAGCTGGTGGGGCAGGGGAGGTTTGCAAATGCCTCTGGCTCCTGGGCCCCTGAGCAGCTAGCAGGAGGCTATGGATGACAAGCCAGAGTGGGAACCACACAGCCCTGGAGAACCCCCAAAGGTGCCAGCCTTGTTGTCACCTGTAACTGGGGGGACATCAGTTACAGGCGTTCAACAGGTGTTCAGTAGCCTGAGAAGCAGCGGCCATCCTGTGTGAGCACAACAGCCATCCCTGCATGGCCAGGCATAGAAGCTTCCCTCCCTTCCCCACCCTGCACCAGAAGGAAGGAGGGGGGACCACCCAAACCCCTCCTTCCCACTTGAAACCTCTCTAAGCTGCTGGAAACCCCAGACCAGTCTGGCCAGCCCTTGGGGAAAGGGAAAAGAGCTTGCAATCAAGTCTGAGGTAGAAGCTAACAGGCTGGCATCTTATATACAAAAAGAGCTGTGCCTCCAACCCAAGATGACAGGAAGTCCATGGACTCTGGCCAAGGATGTCTAAAAAAGCCCCCTCAGAAAGGGGAACTCCACATGGCAGCGTGGCTGGGGCGCTGGGGCTGGAAGAAGTGGTGTGGTGAGCCTCCCCAAGGATGGACTCCACTTCCCTCCTTCCAGCTAGCTCCTCCTCCCTCCGGCAGATGTCTAGAGGGGAACCTGGAACCAGCCCGGGCGGCACCCCCAAGGGGCCTAACTCCCATGTGCCCAGAATTGCTCCCATAGCAGCCATTACTGGGAAGTGAGCAGGGCACTGATGGAAGGGCAGCCCACACTCTTCCCAGCCCACCTCCCAAGCCCTCTTCCTGGCCTCCCCAGTGGCCCACACCACCCACCAAGAAGCCATATATAGCCCCCATGGAGGTGGCCACCAGCAACACCTCTCTCTTCCGCCTCCCCAGCTAAACCCTCTAATTTGCTCTAGAGAGACAAATAAACAGGTTAATTAGCCAAAAGGTCTCTAAGTGCCAATTAGCACCAGGGATTTCCTCTTTGAAGACATCACCCCAGCCTTCCTCCCTCACTTCCTGAGGATGTCAAATGGCAGGTGCCCCCAGGGTGAGGGGGCGGAGAGGCACAGATGCATGTCCAGTGGCTCCCAGTTCCCCGGCCAGGTTCTCACTGGGGTGTCATGGTGGAAGAAGTAGGTCTGCCCTATTTGTTCTCAGGGCATTCATGACACAGGAAAAGCAGTTTCCCATTGCTTTAAGAGGACTAGGCTTTTTGGGGTGCCTGGGTGGCTCAGTTGGTTAACTTTCCAACTCTTGATTTCAGCTCAGGTCATGATCTCACAGTTCGTGAGATGGAGCCCCGCGTCGGGCTCTGTGCTGACAGTACGGAGTCTGCTTGAAATTCTCTCTCTCAACCCCTCCCCCACTTGCATGTATGCTCTCTCTCAAAATAAATACACTTTTTTTTTTTAAAAGAGTACTAGGCTTTTTAAGATTTAATACACACGGATTTCCAAAAGTGCCTAGCTTGGACTCCTAAATATATCCAGCTGTGTGACTTTAGACAAGTTACTTAACTTCTCTGAGCCTGGTTTCCTCATTATTGAAACCAGCCTAGCTGGCAAGGAGTTGTGCAATGCCAATGGATAGTGGGTGGGAACATGCTCTCTGTAAGGGACTATCATCATAAGCCCAAAACAGCTGGGCCTAGCATAATAAGGGACTCCACCATCACTGAGATCCACTAGAGGAGTGTGATATAAAAACAAAAGCTGCACAGTCCCTGCCCTGCAGGAACACAGCCTCTGTCTCTCCCCTTCAGCCTCACCCTCCCCATCAGGGCACTGCCAGACCACACACCTGGCCTGCTCCAGGTCCATTTCCCACCTGCCATTTCCCAGGCACCTGCCCACAGGCTCCCTACCTGCTCCAGCCCTGGGTCCAACTCAGACACAACGTGACCCAGACAGCCCCTTCCTAGCTCACCATGGGGAGGTAACATTCGATATTTCAAGGATTTGGCTGGCTGGAAAGATTTTGCATAGAGGAAGAAAGTTCCTAGCTGGGGGACACCCAAGCAAAGGGCTGGGGATGAGGAATTTGTGCATCATCCCAATTTGGGGCCTGACTGGGGCCTCACTTCCACCTAGGCTTTCCAGGGACCCTCTCCTCCCAAAGGTGTTGTTGGGCACAGGCGGGGGCTGGGGGGGAGGGGTAAGGGCAGAGGAAGACAGTCCAAGTCCAACTGTTGGAGGTGATCACCTCCACTGCTCCCTCCCTTGGTGAGGAAACCAAGGCCCAGAGTGGCAACTCAAGTGCCCAAGATCACACAGCAGACAGGGGCAAAGCCAGGGCCCCAGGCATTTGTTTTGGGCTTCTGCTCCTAGAAATGCTGAGCACTGGGACCCCAGTTCATTCTGAGACAGAGGGAGAAGATTAAAAATAAAACGCGTGCCGGGTGTGTCTCTCTCTGCTCGTTCACTTTGCTTTTCAGCTAAAAGGAGAGTTGCAGGCCTGGCTATTTATAACTAACCCAGATCTGCAACGGCTTGTTCAAGTTGGGGCTGGGGGGTTGCACAGACCCCAAGGAAATAAACTGGAGAAACCCACTCAGCCCCGCCACAGCCTGAGAGTCAGCCAGAGGGGCTTGGGAGAGCAGGTCAAGCCGGGAGAAGAGTCAGACAGGAGGGTGCTGTTGCCTGCATCCAGAGACAAGCAAGATGCCACCACCCCCATCTTCGGGTAGTGGGGAGACCAATGGCACAATCTTCCCGGGACCAGTCATGACGAGACAGGTTCATACTCGCATAGATGAGGAGTTCCAGCGTCCTAGGCACTCTGGGCATGCAGGAAGGTAGGCCCAGGGGAGCTGGGCCTCATGGGGCAGAAGGGCAAAGGCACGAGGCATGGGTGTATTTGGGGAGGGCCCCCGGTCTGGCATGGCTGGTGTGCCAGGACGGATTCAGTGACTGATGAGCCAGAAAGCTCCACCAGTTGCTCTGGAACTGAAGGGACATGATGCCCAGGCACGGAATGCTCTGTGACTGAGTTTTGGTCATTTTCTGGAGATAGGTTGATACCACTTGGAGAGGCCACTCCTCAGCCATCTGTCCCTGCAGGATTGGTGAAGTCCAAGGCTTAATCACTAGGGCCCCCTTCCTCTTTTCACCACAGAGCCCCAAGCTGTTAACTCTTGGTCCTGTTTTCCTGGCTAGGAAGGACTGAGGATGGGGCACCAGCCCCAGCCCCCAGGGCATCTGCACCTCAGGGGGACCTACCTGTCCAGTGTTAGCCTCATGTGGCCCCCATGCCTTGAACTGCTGGCACACTGACCCCCAACTGTGCCCACCTTTGTTCATGAGGACACATCCCTGTCCTTAGCTTACTGGGCCTCTCAATAGCACATGATGTGGCTGACCCCATCTTACCTCTCAAGACACTCTTCCTGAGGCTCCAGGACCCTCTACTTGCTGGTTTCCCGGCTACCTCTCCCACTGGTCCTTCATGTGCTTAGCAAGCACCACCCTTCCTCCAGCACCTCTTCCCATGGGGGCCTCTTCCTTGGCCCCCACCCTCCCCACTCTGCCCCCCCTGCCAGGGCCAGCTCTTTGTCATGGCTGCAGCCACCACATGGCCCTCTCCTGACACACTCTGTCGCTCAGTGATCCTGCAGCCCTATGCTGAACTCAGCTTCATGCAGAATCTCTGCTTTCTTATTTTCTCTGGGATGAATAGTTGACATTTTTGTTATTTGATTCTGCATATTAAGACAACCTACACCATCTCAGGTGCCTGGGTGGCTCAGTCAGTTAAGCGTCTCTTGGTTTCGGTTCAGATCATGATCTCAGGGTCATAGGATTGAGCCTCACATCAGGCTCCACGCTGGGTGTGGAGCCTGCTTGAGATTTCTCTCTCTCTCCCTCTACTGCTTGTTCTCTCTCTCTCTCTCTCTCTCTCTCTCTCTCTCTCTCTCTCTCTCAAAAAAAAATGGGGGCACCTGGGTGGCTCAGTAGGTTGAGCATCTGGCTCTTGGCTTCAGCTCAGGTCATGATGTCGCGGTTTGTGGGTTCAAGCCCCACACCTGGCCCTGCACTGACAGTGAGGAGCCTGATTGGGATTCTTTCTCTCCCTCTCTCTCAGCCCTTCCCCTGCTCATGCTCTCTCTTTCTCTCTCAAAATAAATAAATACACTTAAAACAATTAAAAAAAAAATAAAGACATTAAAAGCTAGAAGCACCTGGGTGGCACAATTGAGGGTCCGACTCTTAATTTCAGTTCAGTCACGATCCCAGGGTCATGGGATCGAGCCCTGCATTGGGCTTTACGCTGATCATGGAGCCTACTTAAGATTCCCCCCCTCTCTCTGCCCCTCTCCCCAACTCATGCTCTTTCTAAAATAAAATAAATGAATAAACAAAAATTAAAAATTAAAATAAAATAAAAAGCTAATCTTAAAACTCTCCGGTGGTTCTTAGGTCAACATCCCCAATCTTGCATAAGGGCCACTGGCCCGGTTCGACTGTCCCCAGCTCCACTCCAGCTTTGTATTCTGGCACCCACACCTGCTTGCTGGCTCCAGCCATGCTGGTCTCCCATGGGTTCCTCCAATCATCATAGTTCCTTCACATCCAGCACATCCCCCACCTTGGAACATGCTTCTCTCCTGTCCCAGGTCACAGGCCACCTCCATTCTGCTGTCCCAGTGCCCAGTTCTCCCCCTGCATGTGTGCCCAGGGTTCTGGGGAGGGCTCTCCTCCGTGAGGCAAGAGGAATGGTGGATTACTGCCCCACAGACAGGAAGGTCCACAGGCAGGGTCAGGCCTGTCTAAATCCTAGAACTGTGTCTGTGCAGAGGAGGTCATCAACAAATAATTGCTGTATGAAGGATTACAATCATTAGTGGCCCCTAGGGTCAGGTGAGGGAGGTAGCAGCCAGCTCCACTGGGCTGCTTCATGGGCTAGCTCCGATCTCATGTCCGGACTGCTGTAGAGGGTCATCTACACTAACATCTAGTTTGCCTCTGCAAACAGCTCAATTCTGACCCCAGTCCTACAACAGAAACTGCCCTCACCCATCTCTAAACATGTGCCTACGTGCACCTCCCCTCAGAATCACTAAGGACAGTCTATTAGTGTCCCCTTTGACAGAAAAGGAAACTGAGGCTCATCCAGGTGAAATAACTCACCCAAGGGTGTACAGGCAACAGAGCTGGGTCTGTGCTTCACTCTCACCTCCTCTCACCTCTGATCCACATCAGGGCAGGGCCTGTGCCAATCGTCTTCCTGGTATCACATCCATTGGCCTCTGAGTGGTCCTGTGGGCAGGGGCCCAGCCTGATCCAGGCTGGGGGTTTGAGGGCATGCACCCAGAGGAGCCCCACAATTTTGGCCACCTTTAGTTCTCACTGACCACCTCCAGCCAGCGCTGTGCCAGGTCTAGGTTCACTTCGGGATGCCCATCACCAACATCTGTCCTGTCCCTGAGAGTCTGGGCAAATTCTTCACAGGTGGGCATGTCATGTCACAGGATACGTAGTCCAACAGTCTCCATCTCAAAAAGCAGAGGAAACATTCCCAGAAGGGTTATGGGATAATGTTGCAATGCTACAGCGTCCAGCCTGCAGAATGGGACCCCCGCCCCTGCCTTCAAACCACAAACCTGGACTGGGATGACCACCCAATCCGCCCTTGCCAATGATCAATTCCAGTGCTCCTGCCAGGTGTTGGGTGATCCTTGCAATGTGACCATGAGGGTGTAAATTGATAAGGAAGGTGTTCCTAGGACAATCTGCATTTCACCAGGGATGCTCTAGAATACACTAAGCTTCAAGTTACAATGATGGAAAAGACAAGGAGTGGCATTAATATCTTGGTTCTCTGGCCCAAGTCTTTTAAGCACAGGAGTGAGGGACTCCTGGCGTTGAGGCCCACAGATGGGCCTCCCCGGAAATTGAAAGAATTTGGCAGACTGGCTCAAGTACATTTTGCTGCCGGTTGGATGCCTTCTACCTTCCACAAGCTTCTAAAAGGCGGCGGGGGTCCTGGCCTTAACTGAGCTGGCTGGCTCCCTCCTGCCTCTCTGATCTAAGGGACACATCCTGGACCCTTCCTCCTCTCCTCCTTTTCCAGGCAACCTTCTATGGCCAGGATTGCCAGGGACCCTTTAAAAAGCCCCTTCACGCTGGGGTAGCAAGCAGCAAAGATGACTAATGTCCTTCCCATCGCTGCACTAACCTCATTGGTGTAAACCTTTAGGGTTTGAATAGCCTCATAGCCTTGCACACGTTCCAGCGGTTGGTCGCGACAATTCAGGGAAGCAGGTGCCACTAGCCCCACTTTGCAAAACAGGCTCAGAGAGGTCAGTTGGTTGCCCAAGGTGGCGGAGTTTAGTGCCAAGCTAGGTTCGAATACAAACTGGGGGAGGCGAGCGGGGGCCCGGGCCTTCCGCCACTCTTAAGCTCTGTCTCCGGCTCTTTGAGAAGCAGTCCTGCTAGCTCGGAGCCGTGCCTTCGCGCAACCAGGTCCCGGGGACGCCTGTGCGGGCAGCGCCAGCTCGTGCGGGACTGCGGCGCGCGCGGAGCCGTGGCTCCACCCCTGCCCGTTGCCATTGGGCCTCATATGCATCGGTCAGCCGCTCTTGCCCAATGGGAAGAGAGCCGGCGCTCGTGGCGGGGCGGTGGCGCCCAGCGCGTGGTCACCGGCGGGCGCGCGGCACCCCCGCCCGCGGTTGGCCTGGCAACGCGCTGCGCTCGCGGCTCCGCCCCCTGCCGGCGGCAGCGCTGCGCGGGGCGGGCGGACCCGCGGGCGGGCGGCGGGCGGCGCGGGAGAGCGGGCGGAGGGAGCCTAGCCGGCCGAAGGGTGTGCGCCGCCCGCGGTCCGGTCACGTCCCCGCGCGGGTGCCGCCGCCCGCGTAGTGCGGAACGAGGGCGCCGCGGCCCGCGCTCGCCGCCCCGCCCCGCCCCGCCCCACCCGGAGCAGCTCGGCCGATGCACCGTGCGGCGGCCCGGAGGTGAGTGAGCGGACCCGCGGCCGGGGCACACGCTGAACCTCGGGGGGCCGGGGACGCGACTGGGGCGTCCACCCCACCCCCACCCGGGGCCCCACCCGGGCCTTTGTGCTAGGGATCCGCCTGGGCGGGGGACGCCGGGGAGCAGCGAAAGGGATGCCCGGCCGGGGTGGGGGGGACCAGGGTGGGGATGCCTGCGAGGTGGACAGGGGGAGACCACGGGCCGGGCAGGTGCTGGGAAGGGGCGCCACTGGGCCGAGGAGCCGGCAGGAGGGGGTGGCCGCGGGCCCGGGAGGTGGGCAAGGGCTGCCGGGGATGCCGCGTCGCCCCCCCCCCCCAAAAAAAAGCCGCCCGTGCGGAGCCGGGGCCAGGAGACCTGCCGGAGAGGCGCTGAGGCGGGGTCTCCCTCCCAGGGGAGCGGGGAGGAGGCGACCCCGGGCCGCAGGAGCGCCGACCTGTGGCCTTGGCTGAAACGAAGGAGAGGGCCCCGGAGGCCTGGGCCCGGGGCCGAGTGGCTCGCAGTTTTCCGTCACCGGTCTTGCAGAGAGCAGGTTCTTTTGGAAGCATTTAGAGCAAGAGATGAGTATCGACCTGCTGCGATTGTGATATGTTCCTGGCTCAATATTTTTTTCCCTTAAAAGGTGGTGGGGGTGTTGGGGTGTTTGGGGGGAGGGGTGTGAGGGCCTCGGGGCTGGGGCTCCGTATCCTGCGGGAGATCCACGGGGGCTCTGCCTGCAGGGCGGTGCTGAACCTGCCTTGGTGATGATGGCAGGACTCCGCCTAGGCCGAGAATTGAGGATCTCTGTTACAAGAGAGAAGAAGGCAGTGCAGAGACCAGGGTTCCCTAGAGTCCCTGTCTCAGGATGGAGGGACCCGCCTGGTAGGCGAGGTCTGCCTGTTTTGGTGAGGCATCCCAGCCCCCGATGGACTCCCTTCTGCCCAAGTGATTTCCCTGCTCTGGGGAGTGAGTCCTGCTGCCTTGGGCTCTGTCTAGAGGAGGCTCCTTGGCCAAATTCGATTAAACAAATATTTACTGAGCATTTGCTCCCCCAGAGCCTGGTGGTGAGGTAGGAGTGGACTAGGCCTGCCCTCCTGAGACCGACGCACCACCCCACAGGGGAGAAATGTCTCCCAACCCTGAGTGTGGGTGCCAGGGCCTCTGGAGGGACCTTAGAGATGAGGTCTGGGCTGGGGTCAGATGGGCCTGTGGGCAAAGTGACATTTGAACTGGATCTTGAAGGACATGAGCACATATGGGGTGGGCATTGTGGGCAGAGGGAAGAAAGTGGAACAAACCACAGAGAGGGCACTCAGGCAGTTGGGTCTGGAAGGAGCACCGGATGTGCTTGGGAAGACATAGGTGGTGTGGCGGGAAAGGTGGATGAGAGGTGCACAGGAGCTAAAGGAGCTGGGGTAATGGAACATCCCACTGCTTGTTAGTTGTGGCTATTCCAGGTAGGCCACAGTTTCTTCATCTGTAAAAGGGAGTAGCTCTGTGACCTAGGAGCTGGGGTGGGCTTGGGGAAGAGCTTGAAAGACTTTGGGGTCTCCTTGCAGCCTAGACTGCCCTTCCAGGCACCTTGTCTCATGGGCAAGGCCAGGGTACTGGGTCACCAACAGCCTGGCCCCCTTCCTAGCCAGGATGGAGAATGATATTTAGTTGGAGACTCTGCCCCTTTGGGGCGTGGATGTTTGTGAACTGTAACAGGGAGGCTTGGGAGTCTCCATTTAGGGGCTGATTGAATGGGAAGGCCTGGCCATGTTCAGATGAAGTGGTGTGCCTTCAACGTTCCTCGTGCTCCAGGGACAAGACACTGGCATTTGGTTTAAAACTCTTGTGTGTCCCTCTAACAGACGTTGATTTTCTGAGACAGGAGGCAAATAAGACATAGTCCCTCCTCCTTGGAAGGCCAGTGTCACTTTCTGCCCTAGATCTGCTCACTTGCTCATACCCGGGGATGTTTTCGCTCTCCCTCTGAAGGGGCTGTTTGTTACTCATGTATGTGGCATTCCCCCCCCCCCCAAACTCCTAACACACACTCACTTTCAGCTTTTGGCTGAAGCCCATGTTGCTGCAGTGAGAGCAGGGCCTGCCTGCCCTCATAGGGGTGCAGATTATGCCAAGAGGGATAGAACCAGTTCACTCTTGTGCCTGTTGCCAGGCCACATTCTGACTCTGGCAGGAGTCTGTGGGATGCTAGATTTGGGATATGGAATGGATTCTTCTCTCTGTGCCCAACCTCTCAGCTCTTTTGTTTCGTGGAGTCTCAGGAATTCCTTGGTCCAGATCTCAGAAGCTTCTAGGGTGATTTCAGGAACTTCTGGGTAACCAGGTGGACTTGGCAAGAGCCCCTGTAAGAGGCCCCTGCCTAGAGCCCCTGTAAGAGGCCAGTGGGATGGACGACTGAATGGTGGGAGGGCTGGCCTGAGACTCGGGGTGTGGCCTGAACAGCGTGTTTTTCTGTGTGTTTTTCTCATGCATACATACATGTGATGGCAGTGTGTGCCATGCCTTCCGTCCCTGGATGTGAGGATGAGGCAGCCCTATCCTGTCTCTTGCTAGCACTCGGAAGACCTAAAATGCTGTGTGGGTATAGGATGTTCTCACTGCTGCTGACCATGGCTGGGCTTGCAAGAACTCTGGAAGAAGAAGATTAGCATACTGCTCTCCCACAACCCCAGGAAGGAAACCTGGGGTAACTGAGCTTCCAGACACAGGCCTGCAGGCGCTGTGGTTGGCAGGAAAGAGGGCAAAAGGAAATGGATAGGGGCATGATGGCAAATGCTGAGGATCAGCCCCAGAGCAGTGGCCGGACAGTTTAGGCAGACCGGGGATTGACGTGGAAAGGCCCAGATGCCCCAAAGCAGGTTCGGGGGGCCCTCCAGTTGAGGCCTCCAAAGACCTGGGTCAGGCCCTGGCCCTGTCACCCCTGGCCCAACCCTGTGCTGACTGAGCTTCTTTGTCTTCATCCATAAACAGAGCCAAGAGTTCCCTTCCCTGTCCCTGCACCTATCCCTGCATGGGACCTCCCCGTGTGTCTGGCCCCTTACACGCATCCACACTGGCAGGGAAGATGCTCGCGGTAGTGAACTGACAGGGACTAACCACAGGGACCGTCTGATGGCTCCTGGAGCACATGGGAGATGTCAGCCCTCCGTACAGAGCCCGAGGAAACAGAAATGGTTCGCACATTCATTCATTCCTTTGGCTAATATTTACCAGAACCTGCCGAGTACTAGGCACTGTGCCAGGCACAGGGATATGGCAAGGAGCAGGACAGATGCAGCGTCTGCTCTCATGGTGCTCACAGTAGTCTCAGAGAGGCTGACACAACACCTGGGTAACTGAATGCCAGGTAAGGTAGGTGCTGTGAAGAGAACCAAATTAAATGGGAGGGGGATGGGAGAGGGTCAGGGGGTCCCTTTGCATGGAGGGGCCATTGGCACAGTGCCATGGAGAGTGACGGGTGAGTCATGACTGACAAGGAAGAGCACCAGGAAAGAGGGTGGCAGGGGCATAGGCACTGAGGCTGACCCACTTCTGCTGCTGGAGGCCTCACCAGAAAGCCAGGTAGCCAGAGCCCAGTAGGGTAGGGTGGTTTACGGAGGAAGTCAGGCAGGCCCCAGTGAGGCAGGAAGAGGAGAGAAAGCTTGGAGAAGAGGAGATACTCAAACTAATTCTGCTGTTAAAAGACCTGTGTGGTTGATGGACATGGGGGCAAGACGGGGGGGGGGGGCGTGAGGGGCTGTTACAGCAGTCAGGGGCAGGAGGCTGCTGACCCAGTGCAGTGGGAGCTGTAGGGGTCATGAGAAGTGGTTGGATGGGGTTTATTTTAAAGAGGACCTAATGATGGACGGGAAGCATGGACAGCTGGAGGGATGGCAGTGGCATTGGCAGAGAAGGAAGATGCGGACTCCTTCATGAGAGGTAGGAAATTGGAAATTAGGTTAGACCTGGTAGACATGGACACATGTGGCGGTCAGAGGGGCGAGCGAGGCTGGGGGTAGAAACCCGGAGTCCTTGGCACCAGGTGTATGGGAAGCCAGGGACTGGCCAAGGTCACTTGAGGATCAAGGGTAGGTGGGACCAGAGGGGCTGGGTCAGGCCTCAGGGCCTTCACCTCTCAGAGCATGAGCCGAGAAGGAGCTTCCAGAAAAGAGATTGAGAAGGATTGACCAGCAAGTGAGGTGGGAGCACAATCATGATGGCCACGTGGAGTGGAGTGGAGTGGCCACGTGGGGTGGAGGAAGACTGTGGAAGAGGGTGTTCTCAGGAGAGCGGGGCCTCTGAGGCAAACCCTGAGGTATGCGTGGAGTGCATGGGGACTGAGCAACAGGGGTAGGACCAGCTATTTGATTTGTGGGCCCTTGGTAAAAGTTATTAAACATTTCAAGACAGTAGAGCATTACATGAGGCATGGGGCCCTGACTGACTGCCCAAGTGCTTACCCATGAAGCCTGGTTATGGCACTGGGAGGGCAGTTCCACAGGCCTGCCACCATGTTCCCCCTTCTCCCTTGGGCAGTTGGGCACACGGGCTGTGTTTGGCACTTGGGGCCACTAGGGTCAGTCGGAGCCAGCCTGCAAGCCTCACTCTGGCCTCCTGTGAGTGTTGCTTCCTCCCCCTCTGTCCCTTAACCTCGGGAGGGAGGTACGGTTCAAGGGCTGAGGGCTGGGCAGTCCTGTTGGCTTCATACAACAATGGCTTCCTTGAGTTCATCCCTTTTCCAAAGGAACCTGGTATATCACAGAGTTTTGAGTTATTTGCTTCTAAATTAAGGTATAACTCTCTTTTAGAGACATCCCTGGAGAATCCATCAAAAAGTGCTAAGAAGCGAGACTGTTAAAAACCACGGTGCAGGGAGAGGCCTTACAAACAGTGTCAAGCCCGGCATTCCTTCCAGCAGCCTCTAGCCAGAAACACACCCTTCCCCGAGGGTTTGTCCAGGCCGGCTGTGCCTCTCCTGGCTGTGCAGACAGTGGTCAGAGCAAACGTTTCAGAAAGAGACCCTGCCCCAACTGAATAGCCCTCCCCAACCTCTGGAATGGAGAGCTTTGCAGGCAGGGTTCCAGGATCTGAGCCCTGACCCCCTCAGCAAGGCTCTATGCCCCTGTGAGCCAGGGAGGTCAAGGTTGTGGTGATGGAGCAGAGGACAGTAGGCTCAGTTATGCACATTTCCCCCAGAGCCCAGACACAGGCGTTCACGAGGACAGCAGCAGAACCTGCTGTGGATTACAGTGAGCTAGTGCCTTCGAAGGGTAGAGGCTCACGTTATCTTTCCACTACCAACTCCTCCAAGAAGGGGCTGATTTTTACCTCAGCTTTGTCCTCATAGTCAAGGAGACTGAGACGTGGGAAGATGGGGTGGCTTTCCCAAGTGGGTAATTGCCTCTATTTCTCCCCTTAGCACTCATCACAATATAACCTATTACCTGTTTTATTTATTTTATATACTATCTCTCTCCTGGATCTGAATGTAAGCTCTGTAAGGTCAAGACCTTCATCGGCTGTTTGCCACTGAGAATCCAGCCCCAGAGCCTGGCCTGGCCATAGTAGGGCCTCAAGAAATGGCTGTTCAAGGGGGAAATGAATACTGGCAAGTGGTCAGGGCTAACATGATCTTTTGAGCCACGTTCATGCAGAGGGCTGGGCTTCCTAGTGGCTATAGTCCTCACACTGGAGATCCAGTGCTCCAGCTCAACCCTCTGATCCCAAGAGGTTGTGCCTTTGGATCCCAAGAGGTGTGTCTTTGGCCTTAAGGTTTGGCCAACAAACACAAATCACCTATAGGTGGACACCACTGGCTGTGCACCAGTGAGGCCCGACTGTGGTTCGCTCACAAGCCAAGGCAGGTGAGTGCCTCACTTCTCATGCTGCCATTATAGGCATGGGTCCCTGCCACTGGAAATCAGATGCCTCAGTTTGACACCTGGCCCCTCAGTGACATGGTATGACCTGGTAAGTCCTTGGTCAGACGTAGAGGTTTCATATGGTCATGACAAATAGGGGCATGTCCATAGGAAACTGTTGTAAGAGAGCAAGACTAGATCCTGGTGGTAGGAAAGGAACACAGTGTCTGCAGTGACCATGTGATGGCTGAATGGCCTTTCTATGGCCTGTGCCCCAAGACCAGCTCAGCAGAGCCGCTTGGTGCAGGGGGGAAAGCACTGGAGAGGAAATCAGGAGACCTGGGTTCTAGTCCCAGCTCTGCCTGTAATGCTGATGCTGGTGAAGCCTCTTCACTGTCTGGGTCTAGTGTCCTCACCTTTAAATTGGCCTTGGTCAAGGGTATAGATAGTTTTCATTTCTTGTACCAACTCTGGAGTGACTGTCCAAAGCACAGAGTGTTGAGAAGGATTCTGGGGCTATGTTATGACTCAGAGGGAAAGTGGTCATGGTTGACGAGTGATGTCCACGGTGGGTATTGGAGGGAGGATTTAGACTCAGATGTGTTTGCCAAGGACTGGCTGACCCCGCCCACTACACCCTCACTCTTGCCTAGAAGCTTCAGCTCATCCTTCATCTCTCCTTCATCTCTCCCTTCTCCCGGACACCGACTCTGACCCCCCAGATGAGGTGAGGACTCGTCTCCTCTTCAGTGATTCCTCCACCAGCCTCCTGAGTCTAACAGGCAACCCAGGACCCTACGCGTGTCTCTTCCCATGCAGCCTCTTTCTGTACCCTGAATGAATGAATGAGCAATTTAGTGAGCCTCATGCTGAGCTCCAAGAAGGCTGCCTGGAATTAGGAGACTGGGTGACCACAGAAACGGTGTTGTAGTGGTGGGGACAGTGCAGGAGGAGGAGGTGAGTGACAAGGGAGGGCTATGAGAAGGTCCTGTGGGGCCCGGTCGTCCTGTCTGACCTCAGCCACAGGGCAGCTCACCAAGGTGAACATGGGAAACTGCTCCAAACTGCCCAAAGGGACTTCCAGAGACCCTCCTTGACCATGGGTTGGAGTACTTGACACCTGCAGCCTTCACCCTGCAGGAGGTCCCGGTGACCTGAGCTGGTGGTGCCGCATCTCCACTCCCCCTGGCCACCATGTCAGCAAGCAACCCTGCCCACCCCTTTTGCTGTGACCCAAGCTGCCCCAGCTGTGTGCAGCCTCAGGCCTGCACCACGTGTCCCCTCTTGCTTCCTGTGGCCCCATGGAGTAACCACCAGGACCAGCCAGCCAGCCTCCACATCAGCACATGTGGGGTGCGGTGGCCCTGTCCCCAGGCTGGGCTTTCCTCCAGCATGGTCACCCCCCTCACCCACTCTGTTACCTCTGATATGCTGTGCAAACATATTTCTCGATAAAATGCTGGGAAGAAAAATAATTAGAGTGTTGCCTCCATTATCCAATTTTTGATTAATCAAACTCTCTTTGTCCTCGGCCAAAATCTATTCATTTCCCTTAAACACTGGGCCAGTGCCAGGCATTGATTTCCTCTATGATAACACCACGCACGTATGCACGCACATCCCCAGCCCTGCCCCACCTCATGGCAGGGAAGAGGGCGCAAAAACACTGACGGCGCTGTCTGAGGCCCCAACCCCACCCGCCTCCTCCAGGAAGCCCCACAGCCACACTGCACCCACCATCCCTGCCCTAGCTCCTCCAGCTCCTCAACTGGGCTCAGTTCCTACGTGGCCTGAGTTTCTGGGTGGGTTCGTCTTGTCTTGCTGGCTGTTCTGGGGCTCTCCTGGGGCGGGCGAGGGGTGGAGGACCGGTATGGAGGGGGTGTGGGGGTATGGCCACTGTGGCTGTTGAGGACTGGGGCAGAGGAACAGCTGCAACCCCAGGCTGTCTTCTGTCACTGGCACAGAAAGGCTGGAGCTGGGTGGGGAGGCCAAGGGTGAGGACCAGGGTTTGTGAAGGGGCCTCAGGGCCTTGAGGGAGGGATGGAGTTGGGGTGGGGGCAAGTTTCCGGTGGCAGCAACAGAAGCCCAGTTCTGATGGGCTTACCAGATGAAGGGACATCTGGGCTGAGGGGTCAGAGGCAGAGCAGTATCAGGGTTGGCCAAGACTAGGTGGGAGGTGGCCACACATCTACCGTGTCCATCTGGGGGAGGCCCAGGGCCTTTCCAGAAGACTTCCCAGAAGTCCCTGGCTGTCCCCTCCCTGTGATGAGTTGGCCCCTCCCTCATTCAGTACAAAGGGCTGGGGTGGATTTATTAGCACCTGCTTCCTGCTGGGTACTCCTGGGCCTGTAGGACACATCATTGGCACACAGACCAACATCCCTGCCCTGTGAAGCCAGCATTCACAAGTGTGAATGGGGAGCGGGGTAAGTGTGATGGGGGCAAGGGGGGGCAGTAAACACGGTAAGGAAGCTGTGTGCCCTGGTAGAAAACACAGTGTTGTGGGATGTTTGGGGAGTCATAAATAGAATGGGCAAGGGAGGCTTCTTGAGTTGGGGACATCTGAACCATTTGGGGAAAGAATGGATTGGCTTTCTGGACAAAGAGTGTTCCAGGTGGAGGGAACAGCCAGTGCAGAGGCCCAGAGTTGAGATTGTGGATGATACTCAAGGGACAGCAGGAGGGCCAGTGCACCCAGTGTGGAAAGTGGAGGGGGCACGGCAGGGCGGGGGGAGATGCAGGGTCACAGAGCCCTGGGGCCCTGGGAGGACTCAGACTCTGGCTCAGAACTAAGATGGCCAGCTGTGGGAAGGTTTTGAGCACAGGAGAGATGCTCTGTCTTACAGTCTGACAAGGATCCCCCTGGCTGCTGGGGGAGCACAGAGTGCAGGGGCCAGGAGAGAGCAAGGGTGCCTGAGAGGTCACTGTGGCAGTCTCAGTGAGGGGCTGGGGGGTTGGAGGCTGGTGGCTGGATTTCAGACAGAGGGCTCCTCTGAGGCCAGCCAGGCCTAGCCCTGACCTGAGGCACTGGGTTCTGTCAGAAGGAGTGGGGGCAGGGGACAGAGGGATGCAGAGCAGAGCATGCAGTAGACACATGCCACATATGCCCCCAGATCCCCTTTCCTGCCGGCACACTGTCCCCTACCACATCCGTGTTGCCTGCTCACAGCTGCACCCCTTGCTGGAAAAGAGCCTTGGGCCCTGGGAGGCCCTGTCCTGTCCCTCAAGGTGGGACAGTGGGACAGCCTTGATTTCATTTAGGCTCCACAGCTCCCTGGGATCAGGCCACACCAAGAAGGTGGCTGAAACCACACCTTTGCCTGGTTCCCTGCCTGGCCCTGTCCTGTCTCCCTGTCTCCGGAACCTGCTCCCTGGACCAGTCACATGCCCAAGAATCGCCATCTCAGGTTCTGCTTTTTGAGAACTTCATCAACAGGGTCAGAGGCTACCGCAGACTTAGAGACTCCTAGGGCTCGCCCGGCATAGATGGGAGGACCAGTGCCAGCCACTGAGAGTGACCTGCAGGGGCCCCAGACTCACAGCCTGCAGGCCTACGTGAGTTCAGAAGGCTTGGGAAGCAGGCTGTGGGGAAGGGCAAGGAAGAAAAAGGGTGGTGCTCACCTTTCAGGTGAGAAAGATTTAAAAAAAAAAAAAAAAAAAGGAGCTGCACGGAGGCAGAAGGGGCTTGGGGAAGGAGCTATGCACTTGCCTGGTCCATAGAGCCCTCAGCAGAGAGGGTCTGGCCTGGGGGGGTGGTAGCTGGAGTGGGGGGTAGGATCTTGGGATTCCACACTCAGAGGCAGGAAATTGCAGGGCAAGAGACCCAGAGTGGTTAAATCAGAGTCTTTACCCAGCCCACGGGCCTGACTAAAAGTCAGCAGTTACCTTCCCTATGGAAACCGGGAGCCAGGCTCCACCCCAGGCAGCAACCCCTTCCACTCGGCTTTTAGTAAAGGCCACATGTCTTCCCTGCACATCTGTGCCTCCCTCCTCCTTGTATGTGGAACCTTTTCATTTTTATTTATTTATTTACTCTTGGCTCAGAAATCTCTGGCCTGATTTCCTCCTGAGTCAGTGTTCCTCAGGCGATGCTATCACATCTCATCTCGTCAGCCTTAGCAGCTGTGGGCTAGAAGGCTGAGGGCATCTAGAGCCACAGGACAGTACAGGGCCATAGGGAAGGGCCTCCCTGGCCGTCTTCAGTGCCCTAAGGCTGAGAGGCTGCCTAGCTGGGGTAGAGCCATTTGTTGGGGCCTCTCTGCAGCTGGGGACACTGTGCACCCAACCTTGGTCCTTCCCCCATCTGCTCAGACTCTGGCTCCGAAATAAGCAGGGAGCTAGGAAGAGGCAAAGAAAGGGGGGCTGCTTTTAAGAGGAGACTCGCTGTGGGTCTGCCTGTGCCAGGCCGGTCAGGCAGGCTGGGGGGACATGGATAAGCTAATCCAATGGCCTGAGGCCCGGTAGCTGTGGAGTGGCTGCAAAGAACCCAACACACAGAGTCCTGTTTCCCCAGCACAGAAGTGTCTCACGTGTGCACATGCTACCATTTTTTCAAAGAAGCTGTTGTGATCAATGAAATGCAGAGTCATTTACGAACTTGTAGAAATCTTGGTCCTCTAAGCAAGCTCTAACCCTTTTACCCCCGTCACCAATGCTCACTGGATGAATGGGCGTGCTCTGTTCTCACGATAAAGCGTGCCGGCCGAATGCTCCAGAACAGCAGGCAGCCAATGTCCTGCACTTTGGCAGCCATCCCTTTGAGTCACTGGTGTTTGGCCCAAACCTGTGTGTGCCAGTTGTACTTGTCATTGTGACTACATCCTTGAACACCACACACACTGATGAAATAGGAACGTAAAGAGGAATTCTGTGGAAATTCAGTGGATGCTTTGGAAAGCCTCAGTACAAGCTGTGATTAGGTTTGGTTTGGGCAAGACCAAACTGTGAGACTGGAGACAGAGAGCCATGACAACCTAGGATTCAGGTCCTGGGTACTTTGCAACCTCACACTGCCTGGAGAAAGCCAACTGGACCTCACACATAATGTGCTCTGGTTTGAGAAGGAACAGTGACAGTGACTCCAATAAGTGAGACTGTGCTCTGAGAAAAGATGGCCCGCCCCCAAAATTGGCAAAGGAATGTATGATTATCTGTCTTAAGTTAAATTAAAATGTTTAAAGTTCGTATTATCATTTCTTATGACTCCCTGTGTTAAGTCATATTTCAATATGCCAACCAGCCAGAAGTCCCAACTTTGATGGCAATTTTTGGTCATTAACCGATCTTGAAAATATACCTATAATAAATACACACACACACACACACACACACACACACACACACACGCATGCACGCACGCACCCCTGGTGGGATCTACAGGGTTGGTTTTTTGTTGTTTTTTTTAACCTTAGAACAAGGAGGGGTAGGTCTGTTTACCTGAAAAGCTTGTAAATGATGGGTCAGTAACAGACAAGGGCAGGGGAAGGTCTGCTTGCCCACACTGTAGAGTTCTCTCCTGGGCAAGCCAACCTGGAAGCCCCTTCCTCAGGACCACTCCAGGGGAGAGTCCAGGAGCAACTTGAAGGGAAGTGTGGGGTTTCTCAGTGTGAGAGAGACCAGGAGATGCTGGTGCACAGGGTGGGAGGGGTGGGGAGCACGGGTGTGCTCTCTCCCCCCATGCCTTCCCTGGGCTCCTCTCTTATTTTCAGCAGGATGAGAAACGGTCAGGATAGAGTTTTTGGTGGGATTACAAACCAGCTGAGGCGAGAAAGGGCAGGGTGAACTCCCAGGGGTGGTAGGAGGGGGAGGCAGGAAGGCTCAGGAGGACTCTTGCCTGCAGTTTGGGGAGGGGTGGGTGAAATGCCCTGGGACATTTGGGGGAGGGTAGGCACCGGCAGAGGGGTCAGAGTCCCCTGCTGGGGTCTCAGAGGCCCGGTGTGGACGGCAGTAGACCACACAGGACCCCAGGCAAGGTCATGTGAGGTAACCCACTCAGAAGGGAGTGCTGGGAAGCTTTGGAGCTGTGAACCAGTAATTTTTGGTGTTCGTCCATCTACCCATCCATCTGTTCTACACATCTTTACAGAGCTGGCAACAGAGAAGGAGAGGGAGGGTAAGGTGGGCCTCGAATAGGAGGTCAGACCGACCTGAGGGCATGGTGGGTATGCTCAGGGCAGGCACCTGCAAGGCAGCCAGCGGCCCAGAGGCCTATGAAGGGCCAGTCCTGGGCATCCCTGCTGGACTCTCCCGGGGTGAAGTCTAGTCCCAGTGCCGAGCCAGTAGCACATGATACTTAGCTCAAGGTCACACAGGGCCAGGCGGCAAGTCTCCACCGAGTCCCTCAGGCTCCAAGGGGGCTGCCTGGTGCTGCAACAGTGAGGGGGCTCTCACAGTGGGGGAAGCTCTTGCTTGGCCCCAGAGGGGGATGTTTTCAGTGGGGTGGGCTGGGACAGGGCACTGTGACAGGGGAGTGGGGAACGCAGCCAGGGAGGCAGGGACCAGGCTTCTGGTGGGGGGGTGGGGGATCCCAGGAAGGAAGGGGTGGGGTGTGGAGGCCAGCTTTCCCCAGAGGGCAGCTCCTAGGAGGGTAGCCTATCCCTGTCCTCCATCCAGTGTTACTGGCACCAAGGCAAGCAGGGGCTTTTATCTCCTCAGGAAGATAAGACTTTTTAGTCCAGAAATATGTGTTGTTGTGTCCAAAACCATTGGAGCATTTGGAATGGGCCGACCCAGATTCTGCTATACGTGATGCTGGTCAGGCCCACAAGCTCTCAAGTGGGGGAGACATGTTGCATTCAGCCGTACTCCTGGGCCTTGCCTTGCCGGCCTTTCTGGGGAGCCCGCATGTCCAGGGTCCCACCTAGGGACTGGCAGCAGACTGCCCACAGTTCTTGGGTGGAGGTTGATGCACCCGCCATCACCACCACCAAAGGCACTTTCATGGGAGAAATACGGTCTCAGTGGGCACAGTTTCTGCCCTCTGGCCCCTGGGAGGAGTTGGTCCCTGCCATGGCAGCCGTCACTGAGCCACTCCCTAGGGAACCATGGGAAGGATGTTGCTCAGGTGGGCCTGCTGTGAGCTGGGCCCAGGCCAGGCAGGTCTTTGCTGCCCAACTGAGCAGTTGTGGCAGTGTCCCCCTCAGGTGTCCTCACCCTGCCTGCCTCCTGCTCTGGCCCCCTCTCCCACCCTTACATGACAGTGGCTTCTTACAATCGTGTCTTGTCACCTCCCTGGATCTTCCTGCCACATGCCTCTGCTCCCTCTTCTCCACGGCGCTGCCATTTATCAAAAATGGCCTCTCACACTTATTTGCTCATGGTCTCCCCAGCCAGGATATGAGCTCCTCCAGGCACAGACTCAGCTTGTTCCACGCCTCCCCTGCCCATGTCCCCGAGTCCAGAGCTGAGCTGCCACACGCTAGGCTTGATTCCCAGAGGGCGCAGTGATGATCGTCTGGGGCCTAGTGGTTGGTTGATTGATTGATTGATTGCCCATTTGGATCTGAGTGTAGAAGGCCTCAGGCCTGGTTACAGATGCCCACTGCACCTCGTGCTAGGTCATTTAGTGATGGGAGAAGCAGCAGAGGGTGCCCTGATGAACAGGCAGATGGAACTGAGCAGAAGAGGGGGTGACTTCCTGAGGTCAGAGTGGTATTCTTTCCTGAGACGAGAGATGGTCTCTGGCCTAAGTGAGGACAAGGGATGTGGGGCTGGCACTCCTACCCCACTGTCTCAGCCCGGGGGTCCCAGCTAGAGGACCTCTGGGCCTGGGTTCCCTGTGTATCCATCTGCACCTCCAGATCATACAAGGTGGACTGAGGCCACAGCTGTGAGCAGCAGCTGCCCTCCCCATGAGGAGGGTAATCCTTTCTCATTTCTCTCTCAATCCCTTTCCTTCAAGGAGAAAATCTCAGTTTGGTGCCAGTGTGGCTCTCACACCCTCCAGCGCGCTAATCCCAGTTGTTTAACAAACAGCCAGCGCCCCGCTGGCCCTTCCATGGCCAGCGTCCCTGCAGGCAGCAGCGACACCAGCTTACAGTTTAGGTTCCTTCTGCCTACAGCAACCTCAGCTTCCATTTAAGTATGAATACGAAGTCATTTTTAAAGTACTTAAAAATGCAAGTCAATTTAAAGAGAAACTTTGAGTAAGTCACAGCAGGTAAGTGGGTTGTGTCGTGGGGACAGAAGTCGGAGGCCCCAGTGGAGGCTGAGCCCCACAGGCTGCCAGCCAGGCAGCCCTGAGGAAGCACCCCCTGCTCCTCAAACCCTAGTTCCTACATGTGTATGGTCATACCCATGTCCCTGGGATACTATAAGGCCGATTCGACAGGACGTGTATATGAGGACAGGTGGGCACCACCTGTCCCACATATGGAAGGGAAAGGGCTGACCCACACATGAGAGAGATGCCGGCTGTGTCCCCCACCATGGCTGGCCTCAGCAGCCTAAGGAGGCAGAGTGTGGGCTTGGAAAGTGAAGCCAAGCCTGGCCTTGACACCACGATGCCCAGCTTCCTTGGGACAGACCCTCCCCAGGCCCAGCCCATAGTTATCCCTGACGGTCCAAGGACACAAGGATACGGCACCGTGAAGATTCTGCCAGGCTCTGGCAACCAGACCATTAGGGCGATGCATGCAGACGGGGCCAGTAACACACCCGTAGGGTGCTGGCTGGTGGGCACAGCAGTGCTAGAGAGGGTGACATACCAGCTTGGGCCTCACCGTGTTCAGACAGGGGAGAAGTGGGGAATTGAAAAGGAGGGAAGTCCAAACCAGCACAAGAACGGGGCAGTGAAAGTACATCAGCTTATGCGAGACCACAGAAGAGCCACTAAGAAGACCCCTGCAGGTCCAGGTTGGGTTCTAGAAGACCTAAATCGGGGTGCAGACAAGGAACCCCAGCACATGACACGCAGGCAGGAAGGAGTGTGCACAAATGTTGACCAAAAGTAGAACACTGGATTCTAGTGCACCAGGCATGAAAGGGCAGTGGGAAACATTTCCTTACTAAGAGGGGAGGAAAACCGATAATCAGTGACTGTACAGGCAGAGGCTTTTCCGGACCCTGTGTTTCTAAAATAAAGCCACGGTGGGAGCTGACGCAGGGATGACGGTTCTGGAGGGCGGGGAGGGAGACCCGCTCTTTAGAAGAAGATGGAAACAACATGGGATGGAAACAACATGGGCGGGTTTGCCCCTAGAAGGTGATGGGAGCCTCTCTGACCTGCAAGCCAAGGCCAGTAAGCAGGAGAGGCATGTGGACCCCAATATGTCAGGGTACCCCAACATGCCTCTCCTGACAGTGCCTGCAAACCCTAAGACATGAGCCTACTGGGACTTGGGGCAGAGCCTTCCCTGCTCTGCCCAGATGCCCTTATGCAAGGAAGGGCCTGAAGTCATAGATACCCACGCTGGGCCTCCACCCTCCTCCCACTCCAGGTCACCATAGAGCAGCTGCCAGGTGCCAAGGTGGAGCTGGCAGGTGGGAGAGCCGCTGCTGCCAGAGCGGAAGGTATCTGAGCAAGCTGGGGTGGGGTGCGGGGCCAGGGGACAGTAGTGCTGAGTCATAGCCCTGCCCAGGCAGGCTGATGCTTGGCCTCCATGGGGGGCGACAAGTGGGCAGCTCTGGGGGAATGGAAAGGCCCAGGACCTCAGACTGCTTGCTGATCCCCACACTGGGGCTGAGCACTCTCCAAGGGGCACGTGTGTCATGTCTGCAAGAAAACCGGGAGCCTGCTGGTACCCTGGGTATGTTGTCTCACCCTGCCTGCTGGCCCTGAGACTTGGGCTGCCCTCTGCCTCTGGGGTTCTACCCCTGTTCGCCCACAGCTGGCCATCTGAGTGGCTTCTGCTTGGGCATCAAACACAACCATGCTTCTCCATTTATTCAGTCTAGATGTGGGCCTACCTCCTCAATGGGACCAAATTCTGCCCCCCACCCCCGATTTACCCCTTTCTGATAGCCCAGGACTCAGCGTCTCAGCTTGGAGTGGGCTTTCCTTGGGTAGGGAGGAAGTCCGCAGAGTGAAGGGCTTGGCTTCTTGTTTCCACCTCCCTCCTGGTGATGAGCGAGTCCCACCTGCCAAGGCCAGGCCTTCTCCAGGCCTGTAAGCTGATAAGCTGTCTTCTCTCCTTGGAGACCCCTGGCTTAGCCTGGCTTGGGCAACACCTTGGTGACCTTGGCCCTAGGCTCTCTTCCTCTGTAGGGGAGCATGCACAAATGCACACAAGAAAAGCAAGGTGCTGCACAGCCTTGCTCCGCCCTGCTCTGTCCTGGCCCTTAAGTCAGCCGTGAGCAAGGACAGTAGTGGACGTAAGTGTTACCAACCCCACTCCGTCACCAGGCACTGTCCACCATACAGCCCTGCCTCCCCCTCCCCTAGCCCTTGCCCATGCTGCTGCCCTGTCACCTGGATAACTACATGTAGGAGCCCACCCTGTTCTATTCAGATAGGGCACTCCTCACTCACACTCTGGTTGGCTTCCAACTTGCTCAGAGAAACAGCAGAACCCCTTACAGTGACCTCCTGCTGTCAGCCCCTCACATTCAATGCCAGCTACCCACCTTCTGTCCTGTCTCTCAGACTGGCCAGGCACATTCTCACCTCAGGGCCTTTGACCCAGCAGTTACACTCCCCTCACCATCTGCTCATGGTCACCTGTCACTTGTCAGGAAGCAGGCCCTGCCCACCTTCACAGACCTGCAGCCTTCACCCCAGCGCCCCCGACCCGACTCTGCAGCTTGGCACCCTTCTCCATCAATTTGCTGCCTTTGGCCTGATTCTGACTTCCCTCCATCTGTGAAAACTCAGGTATGGGTCTTGGCTTCGTTCAACAGTGCCCCCTAACCCCACCCCAATGCCAGGCTCAAAGCCCCAGCCCCAGTAAGTGGTAAGTAACCCCTGACTTCTCCCCTCAGCCCCTCTCGCTCACCTCAGCCCAGCTCCACACTGTAACCCATACCTTCTCTCCCTGTACACTCTGCTGCAGGCACACCACAGCTAGCCACACACAGACCTGGGCACGCACTTACATTTTCCCACACACATACACGGACCTGCACACAGGCACATACCTAGACCAGTGCTTACACACACACATACACAGTCCTGCAAACAGGCACATACACACATCTGCAAGTGTGCAACCCCCCCCACACACACACACACACTCAACCCACATGGTCACAAATATGCACCTACACAGTGGGCACCTCTGATCAACCCTGCCTCGTCCTCTCACCTGTGACTCCTCTCTCTGTCCAGCCACTCTGACCTTCCTTCATCTCCCCAGTCACACCGTGATTCATCTCTCCCCTCGCCCACAGGGCCTTTGCACACGCCTTTCCTCTGCCTGGCACTCTTTCCCTCACCCATTTGCCCAGTTTCCAGCCAGACCCAGCAGTGCTGTGGTGGGGGATTGTGGGTGTCAGGCCCTGGGGAACCGTGAGCACTTTCTGAACCAGGGAACAATGTGGTCGTCCTGCCCTTGGCCCTTTGTCTTTAGGCTGACGGGGAGTCCTAAAGAAGCCCACTAAAGCCCAGAGTAGACTAAAAGAGATAGGACTGGCAGGAGCCTCACATAAAGGCAAAGAAGCTGACCCTCAGAATGGGATTGTCTTGAGGTCCCATTTGGACCTTGGCCAAAGCTCCTGTTCACAGGCCTCCCTCCCTATGTCAGTGCACATCCCTGTTCCCCACCACCAGTTCTATACATCCTGGAATGTGGCCGAGCCCTGCAGAGCCGCAGGGAGAATTCCGAGTGGGCCTTCTGCTTGTTTGATTCTGGTGATCTGAAGGAAGAGGGTACCTCTAATAGAGGGACCCACCTCGGATGTGACTGTTGGGGGCTGCCCCATGCAGATGGCAGAAGCTCCCAGACTTGGCCCAGTGCACACAGTTGCCACCTGGCTTTGTTTCTTTCCCCTCTACTCCCATGTTCCCTTGTGGCTGCCCTGGTCAAGGACCACGTGGCCAGCCCCAGGCTCCCCGCCCACTACCCCCAAACTGCTCTCCTGATTCTCAGAAGCTTGGCCCTTAGCCTTGGGGTCATTCTAAAACACAAGTCACACCTCCTTGGATAAGGCAGCTTTGGACTGAAGGCTGGGTTTGCGAGATTCACCCTCTCATGAATCTTGGTACCAGCTGAGGGCCACTAGGTCAGGTGTTCCAGTCCACAGGACGGATGATGTGGGCCCTAAGTGACCTTCCACTGGTGGGTGAAGCCAGGACCAGGCAGGAGCCTGCCTCTTTCTCTTGCACAAGTTGGCCTCCTCACTATTTTTATTTTTGGAGTGACTTACCCGTAAGACTTGTGTGTTTTTTTTGGTTTTTTTTTTTTTGTTTTGTTATTGTTTGGGGGTTTTTTTGGGTGTTAAAATAGATGTAATGTAAAACTTACCATTTTAGCCATTTTTAAGTGTACAGTTCAGTGGTATTAAATACATTACTAATGTTGTGCAACCATCTATCTCTGAATTTGATGGCTGTAAGGATCTCATATACGTGGAATCATACAGTGTCCTTTTGTGATGGGCTTATTTCACTGAGCATAAAGTCCTCAAAGTTCATCCATGTTGAAGCACATGTCTTTCATTTTAAAGGCTGAATAATATTCCCATGTATGGGTGCATCACATTTTACTTATCCATTTATCTGCCAACGGACACTTGGATTGTTTCTACTTCTTAGCTATTGTGAATAATGTGGTTATGAGCACAGGTGTACAAAAATGTCCTCAAGACCTTGATTTCCATTGTTTTATGTAAATACCCAGGAGTGGAATTGCTGGTAATCCTATTTTTACTTTAAAAAGAATTTTTTTTAATGTTTTTATTTATTTTTGAGACAGAGGGAGACAGAGCATGAGCAGGGGAGGGGCAGAGAGAGGGGGAGACACAGAATGTGAAGCAGGCTCCAGGCTCTGAGCTGTCAGCACAGAGCCCGATGCGGGGCTTGAACTCACGGAGTGTGAGATCATGACCTGAGCTGAAGTCGGATGCTTAAATGACTGAGCCACCCCGGCGCCCCATTTTTACTTTTTTTTTTAAGTTTATTTATTTATTTTGAGAGAGGGAGCAAGTGGAGGAGGGGCAGAGAAAGAGGGAGAGAGAGAACCCCAAGCAGGCTCCACACCATCAGTGCAGAGCCTGACATGGGGCTCGAACTCATGAACCATGAGATCCTGACCTGAGCTGAAATCAAGAGTCAGACGCTTAACTGACTGAGACACTCAGGCGCCCTTCTATTTTTAATTTTTTGAGGAGGAACCTCCATACTGTTTTCCATAGCAGCTGCACCATTTTATATTTCTACCAACACTGAACAAGGGATCTAATTTCTGCTTATTCTTTTCTTGTTTTTTTTTCAATATAGTAGTCATTTGTATAGGTATGAGGTAATATCTTACTGTGGTTTTGATTTGCATTGCCCTAATGGTCCGTGATGTTGAGCTTCTTTTCATGTACTTCTTGGCCATTTATTTTCTTCAGAGAAACGTCCATTCAAGTCCTTTACCCAAGTTCGAATCAGGTTGTTTTGTGGCCAAGTTTTAGTTCTCTGTATATTCTAGATATTAATCCTTTATCAGATATAGGAATTGCATGTAGTCTCTTCCATCCTGTAGGTTGCCCTTTTACCTGTTGATAGTGCCTTTTTATGCACAAAATTTATTTTTGATGGAGTCCTGTTTGTCTAATTTTTATTTTCTTAAATTTTTTTTAATGTTTATTATTTTTGAGAGAGAGAGAGACAGAGCATGAGTGGGGGAGGGGCAGAGAGAGAGAAACACACACAGAATCCAAAGCAAACTCCAGGCCCTAAGCTATCAGCACAGAGCCCGATGTGGGGCTTGAACCCATAAACTATGAGATCATGACCTGAGCCGAAGTTAGACACTTAACCAACTGAGCCACCCAGGTGCCCCTGCTATTTTTTTCTTTTGTTGCCTGTGCCTTTGGTGTCATATCCAAGAGATCATTGTTAAATTCAAGTTCATGCAGCTCTTGACCTATGCTTTCTTCTATGAATTCTGTCGTTTTAGGTCTTACATTTAAGTCTTTGATCTGCTTTAAGTTAATTTTTGTATATGGTGTTTGGTAAGGGCATCACCATTTTTTAAGGAAACCCCAGCCTGGCAGGAGAGACCAGAGAAAGAAAGGACACAGTAGAAAGAGACTCAGGCCACAGGCAGGGACAAGGTGCCCTGCTGGCGGGGTGGCAGCCACGCGTGAAGTGGCCTGTGAAGAATAGGCGGAGTTCTGGTATAGGAGCAAGGCGAGGGGACCACTGATGAGCAGGCTGGGGTGACTGAGCCAGCCCTCCAGAGCACAGCCTGTGCTGGGCCTGGAGAGGTCCGCGGGCCAAAGCTGCAAGGGGAAGGATTTGGGTTTGAGAAGGATCTGGAGGCAGGGCGATCATGTGCAGCACTGCAAGGAAGCGGCCAATGTCTTGGTCTGTTTGGGTGCAGCTCTGCATGGAGGCAGAGGACTGGCCTGCACGACCTCAGGCCATGTCACCTGTCTGAGCTAGACCATGTCCCAAGATTGGGGTCACTGCAGGGTGCCCCAAGGCATGGAGACCTGGTGCCTTGTTGCTGCTTGTCTAGGTGACAGTAAATGGTGGAAGGAACCTGCCCTTCTGGATGATCTTTGTCCCTGTCATTAACCAACTGAGAGAGAATTGGTCACTTGGGGCCTGGGTGTACCTTAGATTTTCAAGCACAAATTGAGGAAAACAGTAATGACAACATGGGGCACCCCCGGCCTGTCTGGCATTGCCTTCAGGAAGGAGGGCATCAGCACTCCTGCAGGAGTGGTGCCCTGGGCGGCAGCTGCTGGGGACTTTGGACTCCTTTCTACACCCAGGGGGCTTCTGGGTCATCAGTAGGGACCAAGGAACAGCCACTGGGTCCCTGCTCCACACACTCAGAGTCCAGGGTGGAGAGAGGCAAGTCCTGGGTAGCATGAGAGACAGGGCCTTGTTAAAGCCCTGACTCTTGTTTATAAAACCTTTCTTACAACAAAAGTTCATCAAGAAGATACAAGAAATATGGTAAAATGCAAAGAAGAAAAAAATCCCATGTAATTCCACAATGTGGAACTCACTGCTGCTCAGATCCCTTCCTTGACCTCTGCTTACACGGGATACATACCCAGCATGTCCCCCATCCTCAGTCTGATGGGACTGTGGAAAAGCAGCAAAGTTCCTCAGTCTCTTCAAGCCTGAGTCTTTCCCTTCCTCTCTCCCACCAGTGCTTACTGAGTTCCCGTGGTATGCAGGGTACTGTGCTGCTCCAGGCCTCAGGGGACAGGCACCCACAAGTGATGAGGACACTGGGGCACTGGCTGCCACTGGCTGGGGACTAGGCTCTGCACTGAACACTTCATCTCTAACAGATGCTTGTGACCGGTGAGAGACAGGCTCTGTGATGTGGAGTCAAGTGCCCAGGCCACACAGCTGGGATGAAACTCATCATCCTGGAAGCACTGGGGACACATGAAGTTTCTACTGAGAGGGAGAGGTGGTGTGAGAGGTGCTTATAGGGCCCCTGGCCACAGAGGCAGGTGGGCCAGGGAAAGATCCGACACTCAGGGCCTGCTTTGGAGCAGAATTGCCAGGTCTAGCAGGCACAGAGGCCAGCTGGGAGAATGGACCGGTGGAGAAACGAGATGAGGCCCTTGGGTCTTGGGATCTGTCAGGCACCTTGGGTCCTTCCCAACCAGGACCTACCATGAGGGGAATGGGGACATTAGAGGGGAGGACACTGGCCATGGCAGAATGAGGAGGCTGCAGGGGGCAGCCAGGCTGGGACAGAGGTTGGAAGAAGGAGGCAAGAGTTGTGTGGGGCAGGCTCCCAGGTGGGGAGAGCAGAGCCTGAGCTTTGGGACTGCCCTGGAGGGGAGGGCTCTGGCTCAGCTGCTCATAGGTCAATGGGGGAGGCCCAGGAAGAGCATCCGGGCATCCTAGGTCAGCAGGTGGCTGGCTAGGGCTGGGCACTGAGGTGCTGAGGCCCTGCCTAGGGCATGAGCACAACTGTTCCTTACTGACCATCAAGGTGGGAGGCAGGGACATGATAGACTTGGCCTGAAACCAGGAAGCCGGTGGGCTGCCCCCTTGCCTTGCCCTGAACTCAGCATTTCCTAATGCCCTCAGACATACTCTGGCCTGTCTTGCTTCCCACATATGGCTGCTGCCCTGCATCCCACCCCCCAGTCCCTGCTCCCCTAACTGGGCCCACCTAGCCTGAGCCTCCCTCCCCCTCACCCACCAGGAGCCAGGCTGCTATCTACCCCGTGGTGCTCCCAGCCTGGGGTCTCCACCTTGCTCTGTTCCCTGCCTGTCTGCTTGCTGCCAGGCCTGGCCAGCCTCCTTCTGGTGAATGTCCTGCCCTGGGAGAGCAGGAGTGACTTAGCTCCTGAGAGCTGGTGGTGAGTGGGGGTCATCCAGTTACTCTGGCATAGGACCTCACCATAAACCAAGGAGGGGCCAAGACCCATTGATGCTGTGGCACATGTGGGTACAGTCCCAGCAAGTGTAGTAGAGGGTGAGGGAGGCCGTGGGAGGGACATCACAGCAGGATTGCCATATTGAATCCTAATGACCACCAGACCCAGAGACTGAGGCTCTGGGAGGGGGAGGTTGCCTGGGTCCAGTGGACAGGGAGGGGTGGCAGGGCTCCGTACTCACTCCCTCACTCTGAAAACGCTGGTATGGCTCTGGGTACCCTTTCCTCAAGCACCAGACTTCAGGCAAACTGGCTCACCAGGAGAGGTGCGGGGCGTGGCTCCCAGGCACGTTTGTTTTGCTGTGGTTTGGGCACGACTCAGCAGAGTTCCGAGGAAGGGAGGGGGTTTGATTCACTCTTCCCCAGGCTGCTTCCTGACGACGTCCGAGGTCTGACCCTTTCCCACCCAGCCTGCAGTAGGAGGAGGCTCACCCTCTTCTCTGTGTTGGCAGGTGAAGGGCGGATGCCCAAGGCAGGGGGGCCGCAGGGAGCACCCGCGGCACCAGTGGCTGGCCTTCCAGCCGCACTTAGCAGCATCGCCACAGCAACCAGCAACCAGACGGCAGCAGCCTAGGCAGCCGCTACAGTACAGCTTCCCACCGTCGGAGAACAGGGAATGACTACGGCGTATCAGGCCCCACATTGGCCTGGGCAGGTGGAGTGTCACTAGAGGGAGGGCTCGGCCACCTCCTCACAACAGAAGATCGCCATGCCAGCCGGAGAAGAGGTGCTGGGGCAGGGGCTGCAGCGTGGCACAGCCTCGCCCCCCCACCCGCACTGAGCGCTTCCAGGGCACGGGGCTCTGTCTGCCGGGCATACCCGGCCTGCATCTCAGCGTCCCCTGCTTGGTGGCAACAGGGAGAGGTGCCCCGTCCCCTGCTCTGCATCTGGGCCCGCCGCTGCCGGACCATGGGATGTCGGCAAAGCTCAGAGGAGAAAGAGGCGGCGCGGCGGTCCCGGAGAATTGACCGCCACCTGCGCTCAGAGAGCCAGCGGCAGCGCCGTGAGATCAAGCTGCTCCTGCTGGGCACCAGCAACTCAGGCAAGAGCACCATCGTGAAGCAGATGAAGATCATCCACAGTGGTGGCTTCAACCTGGAGGCCTGCAAGGAGTACAAGCCCCTCATCATCTACAACGCCATCGACTCGCTGACCCGCATCATCCGTGCCCTGGCCGCCCTCAAGATCGACTTCCATAACCCGGACCGCGCCTACGACGCAGTCCAGCTCTTCGCGCTGACGGGCCCTGCCGAGAGCAAGGGTGAAATCACACCCGAGCTGCTGGGGGTCATGCGGCGGCTGTGGGCCGACCCCGGGGCACAGGCCTGCTTCGGCCGCTCCAGCGAGTACCACCTGGAGGACAACGCCGCCTACTACCTGAACGACCTGGAGCGCATTGCCGCGCCCGACTATATCCCCACTGTCGAGGACATTCTGCGCTCCCGGGACATGACCACGGGCATAGTGGAGAACAAATTCACCTTCAAGGAGCTCACCTTCAAGATGGTGGACGTGGGCGGGCAGAGATCAGAGCGCAAAAAATGGATCCACTGTTTTGAAGGCGTCACAGCCATCATCTTCTGTGTGGAGCTTAGTGGCTACGACCTGAAACTCTATGAGGACAACCAGACGGTGAGTGTGCCAGGCTTTTCCTCTGCTTGTTCCTACCACCGCTGGCTCCTGGGAAGGGGGTGGGCTTGAGGTATGGGCAGGGCAGGACAGGAGAGGCTGCAGTCAGAAGGGGAGCCAGGGTGGTTCCAGCGACATGCTGTCTTTGGGAGCACAGTGTGCAATGTGCTGGGTATCACGGCCACTACAGGACCTTGGAGTAGTGTCTGCTGTCACCTTTCTCAGTGGCTGCCCCAGCATGGGCAGGTCCCGTTCTGACCTCAGTACCCTGACAGGCCCCCAGGGCTCTGAATACCCTCTGAGTAACCACCATACCCTCGGCTTCACCGGGTATGGATGCCCTCATCCAGCTGCTGACAGCACTGCCCTCTAGGTGCTCATAGACCCTAGGTGCCCAGGTAGCCCCCGCCTGAGTGCCGCGAGCAGCCCACACCCCATGCCTGAAATACTCTAGGCATGGAGAGCCATCCCTTTGCTGAGTGGGGTCTGCTCCACAGCCCCAAGAGCATGTTGCTTGGAGCCCAGAGGACACCTGGAGGTCACTGGGGAAGCTCGGCCCTGTGAGGGGCTTCACTTCAGGTGATGTTGGGGGGCATTCAGGTGTAGGGGAGGGTAACGCTGGAGGCTGGGAGGGAGGTTGACAGATCTGCAGGATGAGAGTGGAGACAAGGCCCAAGCTAGGGATCCAGTTGTTGGTCCATGTGGCAATTCAGTAAGTACACAAAACTCCTGCCAATCCCTGGCACTGTGGGTCCTGGGAACTGCAGCCATGGCCCCATAACCCCATCTGGATCCTGGGAGTCTGGCGGTGACAGGGTTAAGAACTATTTCTGAGGTTTAATCCCCAGGATTTGGGTGGGTATGGGGATTCTTTCAGGCCCTCAGCCCAGGCTGAGAACCACTGTGTGGGGCAGGAGGCTCAAAGGCATGTGGTGGGTGGAGGCCCCAGAGACTGTATGTGGTGTAGGGAGGTACAATCAGGGTTGGTGCTGAGCCAGTGAGGGACTCGATGGGGAGCCTGGGCAAAGAAGGGAGCCAGGCCACTGGCAAGGAGAGGGTGGGCAACCGATGCAGCTCAACCAAGGCAAAAGGCCCAGTGCACAAGCAACACAGTCTCCTTGGGCACCCAGGGGTGGTGGTGGAGGCTGAGCAGCCAGATGGGATGGGATTGGCCAAGGCTGTCCCACCCGGCTGTCCTGCAGAGGAGGTGTTGTGCCCGGCAGAAGCACTGAGCAAAGACCTGGAATCTGCTCTTAAGAGATCTTTGATCCTGGAGGTGGGGGGCATGGGGGCAAACAGAAGTCTGCAAGTAGCTGTAGGTGGTATGGGACTGTGGGTGCCAGCAGCTCAGGGAGTCGGTGGGCTGGCAGGGGAAAGGGTGACAATAGTCATCAGGAGGACCCACCATGCTGAGAAATGGCAGGGATGGGGGGCTGACCCTACAGGGTTCAGGAAACCAGGGCAATGGCAAGGAAGGAGCTTAGTCCTTCACTCAGTCTTTTCTTAAGGCAGGTGGTGGCTTTATTCTTTGGGTTTAGCTGGGAGTCTTAGTTGGCCCTGTGGCCCCAAGAAAGTCTGTGGATGGCTACGGGCTGTGGCCATCCTGCCAGGTGCCTGAGCATTTTTCTGGATAGAGAGAAGGTCTTCAGCTTTCGTCAGGTTTTCAAGGAAGCCCGGCCTCTTGGAGAAGAGGAAAGAAACAGCTGCAGGTAGTTACGGAGACAGAGGCAGGGCTCCCCTGGTCTGTCCTGTATGCATCCAGGGGTCTCTCCAGGGCCGTGCCAGGCAGTGATGGCATGAGGGTGTCTGGGCTGAGGACACCGCATCCACGGGGCAGGGCCTGCCTTGCTCCCAGTACTATGTGGTCCCTAGGGGTTCTAGTTCCTCTTATTCTTCTGCCTGCACCCACTTCAGTGCCATGTGTGGTTCTGGGCAGAAGGAACATTCCAGCCGACGGGCGAGGTCAGGCTCTTTGATGAGGCATTGCTGTGAACAGAGGACTTGGGGCTGACCAGGCCATGATGCAAAGCAAGTTGCTCAGGTGAGGCCCCAGAACACGGTACTCCTGTGGTCAGCTCTCCAGGCTTCTGCCTGTGTCTGCTGTGTCCTGAGGCTGGTGGTAGCCTGTGCTCTGGGACCTTCCCAGATCTTCCTTGGATCTTGGGGCTGCCTCATTTGTCATCTCCAGAGCAAGCATGGCAAATTCCTCCAGCAATGGGCCAGGCTCCCAGATCGTCTGTTGGCAGGTTCTGTCAACCAAGCCAGTGCCCACAGGTGTGGCAGGACGTGGGAGGCAGGATGCCTGGGGCCTGAGCTGGTCACGTGCTTCATGGAGGGATTTGGTTATTATCTCTGCTCTCTGAACCTATCAGCCAGGAGGCCACCCAAGTGTCCTTAAAGATGGGCCCGAGCCCAGGCCTTCTCCTGCCTGAGGCCCCACCGGCTCCACCTGGCCCATGCCTGCCTCCTTGCTGCCCCTCCCCTCTCTCCTCTGACCTTCGTGGGCTTGTTTCACTCACACACTCTGCTATCTCCAGCCTTAAGTGTGTGACCACCCTGTCTCTGCCTGCCCCAGTTCTTCAGGTCTCATCTCAGGTGTTACCTTCTTGAAAGGCCTTCCCTGACCCCAACACCAGCACACCCCTCCATTGCAGCCTGTCAGTACAGGTGGGTCCCCTCTCGTGGGCAAGTGAATGGCTGCCCAGTTGGGCTGAGCGGACGAAGGACTGGACAGGCAGCCCCACACAGGCCCTCACATCACTAGCCTACTCCCAGCCCTGTCCCTGTGGCGGCACAGCGGGCAGCCCTGGGCAGTGTTGGCAGCTGCCGGCCTGGCTTGCGGGGGGAGGGGTGTTTCTGGGAAGCCTGCATTTGCCAGGCTCTGGAGCTGCTCAGGGCATTTTCTGAAGGGAGGGACTAGCAGCCAGGCCTGCACCCCACCACTGCTGCCACCCTGGTCTCAGCAGGCCTGGGGAGGTAGTTGTTCCCCAGAAAAGGAAATTCCTCATGAGAAACTCAAGCGGGGCTGGAAATTCACTGGATTCCAAATAGTTGTGACCTTTCATGCTCTACCAGCAATATCTCGGGATGGAAAACAAACAGGCTGCCGAGGAAAGACAATACCCTCCGTGATTCCTCCAGCCGGCTGGCCGCTGTGGTAGGCTGACAGCCCAGGGGAGAGCCGGGCCAGGCAGAAAGCAGAGCCTGCCTCTGCCGGCGCCTACAGGCAGCTCCCGTCACCACCGCTGGCCCACTTCTTCTGTGCCCCTGTCCTCCTCCTGCCCGGCCAAGGCAAGTGCCGCCATAGGGGATGGGACAGGACTGCCACCCATGCCTTCTTTTCAAGGGCCCTGAACTGTCTTCCCTGGGCCGCAGCAAAGGCAAGGCAGCCAAGAACCAGCCATGGTGATTTTTGCAGAAACCAAGGGAACCTGGGGGCCCGGTGCCAGGCTCTGGACATGGCTCCCCAGAGCTCTTCTCCCCCGCTCGGCTCTCAAGGTCTCGTCTTCCCTCTGACAGCGGGCTGGCAGAGCCCCCCGCCCCCATGCCTGGCAAACGAGCCACAGCCACCACCACCACCTCCCCCCACCCACCGCCCGCTGGCATCTGCGTCAGCACGTTGCCAAGGGTAACGTCAGGATCTCTAAGCTCCTGGGCGTGGAGGGCTGTGGAGGGCTGTGGAGGGCTACACCAAGTGCAGGGCAGCACCTGGGCAGAGGGAGGCAGATTCCGGGTGTCCATGGACCATGGCAATGAGCAGATGCAAGAAGCCAGGCCCAGCCTTGATTGTGATTCCCCACCCTCATCCTGGAAGGATTTAATGGGTCCTCCGGCCTACCTGGGGCCCCATGCCCCTATACAGTACCAGCAGGCACCTGGGGCCCCATGCCCCTATACAGTACCAGCAGGCACCTGGGGCCTCCAGAGTCATGTGGGCCTCTACTATCGCCACATGGGGCCCCCTCAGAGAGCACAGGGATGTGTCACCTGACTGATCTTGTGGGGTGGCTGTGCCTATTGTCCCAGTCACTGGTGGGGGAATAGATGGGAGTGCCCAGGCTTAGGACAGGTCATGATCCCTCCCTGAGCCACACCTACAGCCTGGGGCCACACCAGGTCTCCCTGCCTCTGGCCTGCCTTTTCTGGGAAAGCCATTTCCTGGCAGCTCCGCCTTCCTTCTGGGCCTGTCCCTGGCCTCTTCCAGGAGTAAAGAAAGACAGAGCTTTAAACTCAGACACTCAGCCATGGCCCCCCTCAGGCGCAGAGGTGTGCCGACTAAGCACCTATCCCACTGTGATAGCCCCAAGAGGCTATGTGCCCAAGGCCCCCTGTGGGCGTCTCACCCAACTTCTCATCACACATCCCACCAGGTAGGGCCCCAACACCCTGCTGGGAACCGTGGGAAGGCACAGGGGGTGGGCATTTGCTACTGAATCTCTGCCCCTGTGGATCTGCTAATGGACTCTGCGGCTGCTTAATGGTATGGGGATTCTTCAGAAGGGGCAGATTAAAAGGCCTGCCTAGGAAGTGTCAAAGTGTTCTCATGTGAAAACCCACAGGGAGCTCACTAGTTACCCATTTTCTGGTGGAGCTGTTAGTGTTCCCAGCCCTGTAGAGGGTCTGTTGTGCACGTGTTGTGCACCTGCTGTGTACCTGCTGTGCAGATGTAAGGCCTAGACTCGAGGCCAGACGCCAAGGTGAGCCCAACCATCCAAGCAGCACAAGGAGCTGTTGGGGGGGTAGGGAGGGGGGTGGCTGGTGGGGAGAGGGGCACACATCCAGCATAGTTGCAGCATCATTTCTACAAACCCTCATGTTGCCTTGGGATACCTGCCCCTCCTTCAGAACCTGGCAGGTAGCAGTTCCCAGGGGTGTCCCTTGATTTGCTTTCATCTAGGACCAACTGTGACCACAGGTGCTCTGGGCCATGGCAAGGCTCAGTGTGGGAGCCCTGGCATCCCCACTGCTTATCCAACAGACAGCTGGTTGATGTGTATTGAGGAGGGTCCCTAGGGCGATGGGTAGAACACAGGAACATGCCCTTTAGGGGGTCAGGTTCAGCAGGTGGCGGAGGCTACATAACCAGACTCTAGACTATCGATGTTACCTCTGCCTAGCTCTGGCCCTCAGCTGGGGCCTCCTCCTCATCCTGGGGCCCTCAGTTCCCAGGGGAGCTGAACTCCAGACAGGTCACAGACCCACAGCCCTGTCATCCACCCACCCTAGATGGCATGTGCTATGGGCACAGGGTTGGCACACAGTGGTGCTCAGCAGACTGGACTGGGCAGGAAGCATGCAGGCTGGGGAAGAGCCAGAGTTCAGAGTCCCATCTTCTGGGTGCACAGCCACTGGGACACTCAGCCCTTCTGGGGAGCCCCTGAAAGTGCCGGGCCCTAAGGGGTGGCCTGTGCAGTGTGCCCCAGAGGAGGGGGCTGCTCAAGGCTGTCTTACAAACTGTGTACCCACACCCTAGGACTGCTTTATCATTCAGCCCTAAAGGGAACTGGTTTTGGCACTTTAAAACGTTGTGTTGTGTCATGAAATGGCAACGTTGTGTTGTGTCACAAAATGGCATGTTAAAGGTGATGCACTGTATTGCAGGAAGACAGGCTTCTACCTATTGTTAACAGAGCTGGTGATCACAGAGCTGGTCCAAAGGAGGTGATTAGAATGAGAAATAGTCAGATGTGGATGATACTTCTGCTTAGATTTAGAAGGGACTTCATATATCCTTTAGTGTCCTTAACCAGCCAGTTTTGCAAGTAAGGAAACTGAGGCCTAGAGATCATGCATCATGTGTCCCTGGGCTCTCAGAGGATGGGGAGTGGCAGTGCTCCCTCAGAGATTCCAGGGGACTCCAGAATCCCCACGTCCTGTAGGTACAGGGGTGCTCCACGGAAGGCCTTGGGGCGGGACTGGTTTCCACCCTTGGGCTCAGGACAGTTGAGTGGCTGTCAGAGTTGTCCCTGCCCCTACGCCATCAGTGCCAGGACCACAGGCAGCCTGAGCAGAGTACATCCCCACTCTGCCTCATGCTCCTGACTGGTCGAGGACATAGATCCAGGAATTGTGCCATGGGGACTTGGGACAATTCCAGGGAGGCATGCCACTGACCTGCATGGAGGCCACTGGTCTTCCTTCTGCCCCCCAGGCACTGGTCTCCCTGAGCAGCTCCTTCCAGTCTCATGATGTTCCAGGGCCACATCCAATTTGTTGCAACCTCCACAAATTGTGGATGACCCTGGGACAGCAGAGACCTCTTGGACCAGAGCCAAGAGGCAGGGCCTGGCTGGCAGAGGGGCCTGGGTTCCTTGGAGTGGACAACCCCAGGCACAGATCTGAGCTGCTCTGAAGAGGCAAAGGCAGTAAGAGAGCTGGGCCATGACAGTGCCTCCCATGGCAGGTACAGGTGGGCACAGGGCTCAGCTGGCCACACACTCTCTCCAGCGGCATCCCTCCCACAGATTAGACCAGCTCTCTCTCTCTGGCTGGCTGCAAGGGGGACAGGCACACATGCATTCACAACTGGATTTCTGGTGGCCCAGAGGTGCTGTCAGTACCTGTGAACAGTCCCTCTGCCTCCATGTGGGCTCCTCAGACTCTGGGCCCATCCAAGGTCCTTGCTCTGTTGCCCAGCCCTTGTCATAGTACTAACAGGGCTAAGGCCATCTGATTCTCACCTCAGTGAACCCTGGGAGTGAGCCCATGGCCCCCACTCAGTGTGCGGCCACCCTGAGCATCAAATGAGTCCCCACAGAGTGTTGGCTCCAGCCCGTGATGGGCAGAGGTGAAGTGGAGGGAGCGTAGAGAAGGCAGCAGCCATCAGCTGTCACTCCCCTGCAGCACAGCCTGATGCCTATATGTGATCCACAGAACTTGCCAACTGATATGTCAGTTCCTTGGGCTGAGACTTCCTTTCCTGTGTTCCCAGGGAGACATGCAGCCACTGAGGCCATTGTCAATAGCTCTTTCCTATGTTCCTTCATCCCTGTTGCACTGAGAACTTCCACAAGCTCCCATTTTCTGTCTACCTTTGTGCTTGGCTCCTTGCCCGGAGTAAGTCTGCAGTCCCATACCAGCCAAACAGAAGGATGAACCTCAGCCCAGGGCTCAGGCCCACCTGCTGCTCAGCATGGCCAGCTCCTCCATCCCTGCTCCGTTCGGAACTTTGGGATCCTAATACAGCCTTTCATTTATCCCTACCTCCTCATCCTTGGGACCCAGCTCTGCCATTGAGCATATCAACCACACCTCCATGGTGGTCACCTCCTGCTGTGTCACTGGAGGCCCCTTTCCCCCCAGGCACAGGCTGTCACTAAGCATAGCTGGAATGCGATCCCCATCCCTCCCCCTCTCCCACTGTGACAGACTGCCACACGCTTTGGCAGAATCTGCAATAGGGACCTCCACAGCGTTCCTCGGATCTCTGAGCCTGGTGGCCCTCCCCAAACAGGAAGTCGACTAGCTTGGGCTCCATCGTGGGCCTCCCTCATAGGCGAGTTGGGGTCGGCCTCTTGCCCTAGTGCTGACGAACCAGGAGGGAGGGGGGCAAGCAGGCACTGTCAGCACTGTGCCGGCAGAGTTGGCCCACTACTTGCCTCAGAGGACACTGAAAGCCAAGGTGGCGGCAACAGAGCCTCCCTCTCTGCACACCAGCCCACCGGAGGGCCAGAGCTGCCCAGTACCAGCTCATAAGTGCCAAATTTTCAATTTTTAGGAAGTTGATGAGCTGTTAGACATCATGTTGGTAGCTTAAAATCATCCAGGAGAACGTATTCACACCACAGAAATTGGCGGACGCTACAAATCAGCGTCCTCCCAACCTGCTGTTAAACACTCACCAGCCTACTGCAGCCAGTGACCCCAAAGCCTAGCCAGAAGGGCCCCTTCCAGGCAGCCTCATTGATAGGTGAATTACAGGATTCACCGTCTGTGTCTTTTTGAAAAGCTAGGCAGTGTCCCCCTTTTTCAGCCTCCTCAGCATTTCCCTACTCCGGCCCTGTGACCGCAGGTGTTATTTCTGTTCACGTTCATCCCGCTTGAGAACAGTAATTTGCCAGAGTGACTCCACACTCGTCCTGGGCTCCCCCTCCCACTCTCCCCAGGCAGATTTACGAGAATCCTTTCTGCGCAGAGAAGCAGACTCCGAGCTGGGTAGTTCTGCTTTCTCTCTGTCAGCACGTTAGCAGACTAACATGAGACCATCTGCTCGAGACAGGGCCTGTCCAGTATTCTCCATCTGAGAGGACAAGCCCTGTGATACTCATTCAGGAAGCGTTTCTTACACACCTTTTATGTGCAAGAATCTCACCATCTAGGGACAGAAATGATTGTGTTCCTTCCTCCTCTGAGGTCAGATGAGAATGATATCACGCAGCCCCTGAAGGGCTGGGGTGGCTCAGCCAGCACCCATTTCCACTGGCCCCATGCTCGCTGTCACTGGCCTCAAGGCACCCCTGTGAAGCAGCTGTCTGGGTTTAGAGAAGCCAGAAGGGCCTCCTCTGCCCCAGAGACCAACTTGCAGGAGAGAAGGGGGGCCGAGGCATCAGGGTCAGGGCCTGGGTGGATTGGGATAAAGGTAGGGGTGATAATCTGTATTCAATGTGGACCTTGCAGAATCCAGCCTGGCTGTGGGGGCTGTGGGAGCAGCCAGTAAAGGCAAGACCCAGGGGCTGTTTGAAGGGGGCATGGAGAGCTAGGGCACTGACTACCCTGCAGGAGAGCCAAGGTCCCAGGTGCTGCAAACAATCCCCAGCAGTCTGGGATGGGCATTGGTGCCTGCATACCCTGGGATGGTGGGGCCGGGGTCTGCTGGGGCCATTGCATCTCCCACAATCTGTGCATTTCCCCCTCTGCCACATGATCTGCTCTAGAGGACGCCCCTTCAGCTGACCACAGAATGTCTCCATTCTGTGCTTCATGGTAACACTTCCCAGCCCTCATCCGACTTGGCTACCCAGACCAGTGAGGTAATTAATTTCCCCAGCGTATTAGCTCTGCTCCTTACGCACACATCAGAACAGCTCTGGGTTTTAAGACACAGATTATTATTGTTTTAAGGGATTTCTATAATCCGAGAACTGAAAAACAACTTGTCCACTTATCAAGAACAGACTGCAGGGTTGCCTGGGTGGCTCAGTCATTTGGTTGACCGACTTGCACTCAGGTTTTGATCTCGCGGTTTGTGGGTTGGAGCACCACATCGGGCTCTGTGCTCAGAGCCCGGAGCTCAGAGCCTGGAGCCTGATTCAGATTCTTTATCTCCCTCTCTCTCTGCCCTTCCCCTGCTCGCATTGTCTCTCTCCCTCTAAAAAATAAAAAAAAAAAAGATTATAAAAAAAGGAAAAACAGACTGAAGGAAGGAGGCTGAGAGCAGTGGGGGCCAAGCTGAGCTGGGGACCCTCAGTAACCAGCAGAGATGGGGACATAGGACGTCTGCAACCCAGGGGAGTCCCTCAACTGCCCTGAACAACACCAGAAATGCTTCTGTGCTAACAGGTTACCTGCAGGACCCCTTTTTACCCATCTGTAGGGCCCCTGAGGCCCCACTGGCTCTGACAGTCTAGAGTTTCTGGGGAGATTAGAGTAGCAGTCAGCTGAGGGAAGGGGAGGGGCCCTGGGTATCTGACAGTGGAGCAAAAGGCACTCCTACTCCCCTTGCACATGGCTCCCAACTGGACACATGTCCTCAGATCCAGAGAACAAACGCTCAGGCTGGCCTAGGAGCCCGGGCCACAGCTCACTCTAATCCTGCCTTCCTCACCTCCAGTTGGCATATCCCTGGCTCATGCACTTTCTCTAATTTCATTAATAAACCCATTCAGCCAAAGGCCCTGGGCTGACTGAGGCAACCTTTGGTTCTTGGGTGGCTTCCCACCCTTGGGCCAGCAGGAAAGGCACTAAGTGGAGACTTCTACTCCATGGTGCTTTGTTCAGTGCCCACTGGGCTCCCAGGTACATCCCCTTTGGCTCCTTTTTTAGCCTTGTCTGCCCAAGGACAGGATCCCAGGAGGCAAAAGGGAGCAGTACCTGGCCAGATGTGGCCCCTGGTCCTGCCCATTCTCAGTTTGGATGATCTGATCCAGTCTTGACTTCCTCATCTGTAAAGTGAGACAGCCCCTCAGCTCAAGGACAAGACATAGTCTTGATGATATTTGCCATTACCTGTGCCTGTTTTGGGTGCCTCAGCGCCTGGAGCTGTGGGGCTGGTGCTCTGTTGGAGAGTACAAGCATTGGAGTTTAGACCCTGGTTTGAGTGACAGGGAAGGTGGTATGGGAATCAGCACAGGCCCATGGGGAACACGGTACCATCCTGCCATTTCATTTTCCTCTCATGAGAAATTGCCATGACCTCCCCCTGGACAAGCAAGTGGGCTGAGCCTGCATATAGCTGAGCAACCCCCCACCCCCACCCGCTTCCACCAAAGCTAAGGCCGGCACACCATATAGCAGGCTGGGGCCATGTGTGGCCTGAGCTGAGACTGGTTCCCCAGGGTAGTCTGCTCCCCAGGGAGCCTATCGGTAGCCATCCTGCCCACCTCCCCCCTCAATCCCACACACCCCTCCCAGGGCCAGGCTTCAAGTGCCTCTTAAGACATGACATCACATCATATCACAGAGGCTACAGACCCCACTGAATCAGGATGAGGGCAGTGCTGGACATGCCTATCATGCTCTGCTCTGATACTCAGACACTTTGGCTTTTTGTACCCCTCCTGACCAGGGAACCTGGCACAGAGCTCTCAGAGCAAGGGCACTGGGGCACTGCCAGGTCTGGGACAGGACAGGTTCCTCCTAGGGGCATCCCAGTCCCCTGGCTACAGTGGTATTGGGGGGGGGGGGGTAGGGGGGGCGGGGCAGGAGGTCTCATCTGGTCAGCAAGGAACCTGTGGAAGTTGGAGGCCTGACTTCCCCCAGAGCTCTCACAGTGTGTGAGTCTAGCCTACAGTCAGTGAGACTGTGACCGTGACCACTGACTAGCTGGCCCCTGGCTCACCCTTCCCTCAAATCTTGTCCCTGTTCCCACCTAGTGCTCTGTCTGCAAGGCAGAACTGCTCTGGCTCTGTAACTAGGCCCAGACTGTCCTACCCACCTGTGGCCTTACCTGGGCGTCACCCTGGGCCACCCCATTCTCTCCCCCAACACTGCCTGCCTGGGAGGATGGGCTGGCACAGCCCTGGAGAAGCAGGTAGGCACAGGTGGAGGTGGGGTGAGGTGTTTGGGGGCCGCCCAGGGGGCAATGACACATGAGCTGCACATCCTGAAGACCAAGACTGTCTCCCGAGTGAAGACGAGGACTTGAGGCCAAAAATGGAACACCACCCACTTTGTCTCACTTCCCTACCTCACCTGTAAACGACCTGAGAGGGTTGGACAGAGCTGGCCAGAGTGAGCACCAAGAGAGCACTGTCTGCTGCTGAGAACCTAGCAGGGTACAGGGTGTGTCAATGAACCAATGACAGGTACAGGTTCCTGTCAATGACAGGAACACCCTCCTGGGCAGGATAAAGCCAGCAGCCACCACCTCGGGCAAATGCAGTGTCAGGCACTGGGCCAGCAACAGCCATTCCCAGGGGGAGGCCCCTGTTTTGGCAGTGCCTGGGATCCATGGAGGGTCCCAGGGGCCTCCTGCAGAATTCCCTAAATCACACTCCCATTGTGTGGCTGCACCAACACACATGCATGGGCAATCCTTCCTTGGAGAGCCTCTGCCACTGATCAGATTCTCAACGGAGCTGAGACCCCAGAAGACCCAGAAGATTGCACTAGCCTCCCTCATCCCCTGCAGATGGAGAAGCCAGGGTTAGGGCAGTAATGACCCACAGCCAGAGGTTCCCCCTTAAGGTGTCTTAATGGGGACATCTCCCCCCGCCCCCCACCCCACCGACCCTGTGCCCAATTTCCCATGTCTCTGCAGGAACTGGCTGCCAGTGGTTTCAGCAGCCTTTGCTCCTGGAGGTATGGCCCAGGAATACAGGAGTATGCCCAGGAATACGGAAGCATGCTCCTTGTTGAACAGAGTTAGGCAAGGGTGTTAGGCTAGTAGGTTCCAGAGGAGTCCTCTGGAGCTAAAGTTGGGAGAGTTTTTTGCGCTCTGTTTCCTCCCTCAGTGACAGTGATGGTCTGCAAGCCCTGGGCCAGGCCTGTAATCTGTGTTGCCAGTTTCCAGTCTTCACGAACCTGCATCCTGCTGTTTGCTAATTTCCCATCGGTGACTGACAGCAGGGGGACTTAGATCAAGCTGGCAAGATTTAACACAAAAACAAATAGGAAACAGTTCTCATTTCAGCTAAAGCAAAAATGCATTGGGGCTTTAACAGACGTGCTCCTGCCTGAGGCGGTGGGGGGGGGGGGGGCAGGGGGTTAAGGTGAGGGCAGGTAGGGCCACAGCCTAGACTTCATCCAGTACTGCCAATAATCTGCTGGGTGGCCCAGGGGCCCCTCCCCTGTCTGGGGCTGGGTGTGAAGTGAGGGAGCAGAATATGGGAACTCCAGGAACCTTTCAGAGAAGATGTTTCCAGTGTTGCCCTGGGAATTTGCTACCCCAAACTGGGAGTTGTTTCTCATACCTAATCTGTCCCCTCAAGTGACAGGCTGCTCACCACCCATGTCACACGAGCCCCAGGGTCCTGTCACCCCAGGGCTCTGCAGATACTTGTGGGAGAGGGATGGTCCTTTCTGGTCCTTTCTGGCTTTAAGATCCTGTAAGTCGATTCCGAGGTTCAGTGAGAGCAGAAAGCAAAACCAAGTGATGTGCGTGTGTCTGGGGTGCTGGTGACACCCGCTCAGACTCCCAGGGGGATAGCTCGGCAATTGGGAGCCCCGGGGCTTTGTGTGGCTTAGATTGCCCAGGTCCAGGCTGGCCCAGTGGCATAGCTCCCGGCCCCTTGTCCCTTGCGCACCTCCTGGGGAGTTTGGGCAGTCCATGGGGCTGGGGCACAGCATGCACTCAGAGCTCGGATGGCTCTGTGGGTTGTGGTTGGCCACAGAAGAAATGGAAGGGGGCAAGCTGGGCTGACCACAATTGTATTCAGGCACATTGGTTCTCAGCCCTGTGCCAGGCAGGCACCCTGGGAGAGTCGGTGGCACCCAGGCCCCAGCCCTTTCTCTCCAGGGGCTGACATCCAGGTGGGAAGACAAAGGCAGGTCAGAGGACAGAGACTAGACCCCCAGATGCAGCCATGGGGCCCTGCACACAAACCTCTAAGACCCTCACCCTGGCAGGGTGTGGCCCCCACCACACGGATGAGGAAACTTCAGGCTGCTCAGCTGGTCCCTCTCTCTACCACCTTATAAGGAGGACCCATGGCTCTCCCCTGCCCAGGGCATGAGAGTTCAGGGACTGGGAGGCTGCCACCCTTGCTATTACTTTGGGTCTCCCTAGTCCCCTCCATGTATACATGGGGAAAACAGGGGCCAGCAGACAAAATGGCCCACAGAAGGGGGGTGGAGGGTGGGTGCCGAGCTGGGTGAGAAGCATTAGCGGCGGGTGGTCCAAAGCTGAACTGCTGTGGGAGGCAGGAAGTAGCTGTCTCCCGTTTCTGGCAGGTTCGGAGGGTTTTAGGCTATTAGGACCCGAATTTCAGCTTTACTGGCAGCCTGTTATCTTGTTTAAACAGGCTTTGCTGTTTGAGTAGCAGGCCTGGCCAGTGCTGTTACTATGAGCGTTGCAATTGTCACTGGATTGGGGGGCAAAGGGACAGGCAAGCAATGACTCTGACTTCTGGACTGGTTGGAACACACCCCCAACCCAGAGAAGCCCCATCTGTTGCTGGCCTGAGGCCTGCAGGGCTGAGCACTTTAAAATGGGCCACTTCTGAGCCTCCTGTCCCCCTCCCTCCCTGCCTGGACATGCAGCAAGCTGGGCCCTGGGGCAGGAGGGATCTGGGGAAGAGAAGGAGAGGACAAGGTGATGGGAAGGTCAGGGGCCCCATGAAAACCTGGGACTGTCCAAGGGCATGAGGTGTGCCACCCTGAGTTGCTAATCTTTTTGTGTCACATGCTAATCTCCACTCTAGCCAGGGAGTTGTGTGGCCCCAGGACTGTCCGTCCCCAGGTGGCAGCAGAGGCTGGGGGTGATAGGAGCAGGTGCCAGGCAGACCCACCTCACAAGGTGTGGATGGGAACACACCAGTGGAGTCAGGGCCTGGGGCCTCTACACAGAACCCCCTGGGGTTGGCCACAAGGGGCTGAAGTAGGAAAATAAAACCTGAGACCACATCCACCAAGACACAGGATCAGGCAGTTCCTGATCATTTTAAAGCCGGAAGAGCGCCTACTTAGCAAACACCTTTTCGGCTAGTTTTGCCAGACTGAGCCACTGGACATCTGAGCTGAAGTGAGAAAGAACACAGGCCAACTGTCTGTGAAAGACCAGGGCAGCACAAGGCCTGTCTCAGGGAGGGAGGCCCAGCCCTGCTGTCCTCGGTGGTCCCTGCCACACATTTGGGGTCCTGGGCAGGGGAGGAGGCCAGGGGCAGTATGAGGCCTGCAGGCCATTTGTGGGGCAGGGGCACTCTGCACCCACGGCTCCTCCCACCCCACCCCAGCCCCGCACGCGGCTGTGATGCCAATAGGATTGCCGACAGCGTGCACCATCTGGCCCTGCTGCCATCACCCTGCGTCCAGCAGACCGCCCTGGCTGGGCACTGGAGAGACCAGTGCCCCTGACGGACCGGGCACTGTGTTCATGGCAGATGATGAGCAATACCAAGAGCAGGATCCAATTGGGCCTAAAGCTGTGTAGCAAATTAAGGTGGTGACTAGGGGGGGTGCTTCAGATAGGGGGCTCACAGAAGGCTTTGGGGAGCTGGTCCTCTCTGTGGGAACCCAAGGGAAGGAAAAGCATAGCAGTGATGGAGGCCCTCAGGCGGGGAGGGGCAGGATGAGTCAGGGAGCTGGCGGAAAGCATGGTATCATCCTCTGTGATAGAAGCGACTGGAAGGGTTAGGCTCTGCAGTGGTAGGGCCATGACAGAGTCACGGAGCAGAAGCAGGGAGACAGTCTGGGAAGAGATGGTAGCACTGGGAAGGAGAGGTGTGGACAGCTTCCAGGTGTGTCTGGAAGTATCATCGATGGGACAGGATGCAGGCAGAGCCCACAGCCTGACACTGGGCCCTCTGCACACCGTAGCCCCCCCCACACACCTGGCCTCTGCTAGGGTTGTGCCCATGGCCTGGGGTGCTTCCTCCTCTAGTGGCAGAAATCAGCTCATTCATCAGTGCCCAGCCCAGCCGGCACACCCCCCTCCGTGCCACCTCCCCTCAAGCTTGCGTGGGGTGGTGCCGGACAGCTGGTGGCATGTGTGTCCTTCCCCTAGGGAGACTCGGTTTTCATAAGCCAGGACTGCTCCTTGCTCTTCTCTGTTTGTCCCTCGAGGCAGGAGTGCGCACTACATTCAGTAGGAGCTTAAGGTGTATCCAAGGGACTGACTGAGGTCCGGAGAAAAGGGCAGCCGAAGCAGCCAGGGGAGGTTGGGCTTGCATCTCAGTGCTGCTGCACCCAAACAGTGGTGCTCAGTGGGTGGGACACTGGGCCTCCAGCCTTCTCTCATTATTGCCTATTGACCACATTTCTGTTGTGACTCATTGCATGATAGCCCATAGTAACTGCTGTCTGATGGCTCGCAGGACCCAAGGCTCTCGGGTAAGGTAAAGCTCAAGGAGAACCAAGGCAGCCCTCCATGGATCTGGCCGCAGAGTGGGTGGGTAGCCCTGTTGGAGCAGACAGTCTGAGGGCTCCTCACTCAGGCCCTCACCCTGTAGGGTTGCTTCCTGACTTGCTAAGGGTTCAGCTGCTGACCCTTTCAGCCTATCCACACATGCCACCCAGGGAGCCCTAAAGCTGGTAAGTCAGAGAGATAAAGGGGTCAGATGGAAGAGGGGTGGGTGCTGATCTGAGTGGACATCTGACCAAGGGTCAGAGAGCAGGGGTAACCATGGCCTACACTGGGGAGGCCTGTGGCTGGGCCCAGGGACATGAGAACAGGATGGGATAGGAAGACATCAAGTGGGAGGGTGTGGGGGTGCTGAGGAGAGGAAGCCCCCAGTTGCTGCGACAGATGGAGGGGAAGGAGGGGCATGAGCTGCTGTCCCTATGTGTGGACAGGGCTGTGTCTGTCTGTCTCAGCCTGGGCATCTTGAGGGTCTACACACAGCTATGGGGGCAGCGCATCTCCAGGGCCTTGAGGGCCTAAGTTTGGGGGGTGGGTGCAACCGACCCGGGCCTGGCAGCAGTGGGAAGCAGGGCTGTCCTGAAGGGGAGTGCTGCTCACCCCAGGGGTCCTGAATGCCTTGGAGGAGGGGAGGAGGGTGAGCAACAGTGCTTCCTGGCTTGCCCACATTGCCCTGATGGCTCTCCTCTCTGTGCTGTCCCTGCACATTGGCTCCAGAGGCAGTCAGGGGCTCATTGATTCATTAACCTCATTAATCCAGTTCTCTAGTCTGGCAAGGCAGCATTTAGGTTTGTGGGAGGAAGAAGTAGGAAATGCTAACCAGATTGGTTTGGAAGTGACCCTGGTCACCCAGCTCTGTCCCCAGACACGTCCCCCTTTCCTGAGGCCAATAGCAGTGGGGGATGACCAGGCCTGGGTGGCTGTTGTACGGGGGGCTCTCCTTGGGCAATGGGGGTGGTAGGCCTGGCAGCGGGGCCTGGGCAGGCCAGGTTAACCCTCTGAGCCCCAGTTTCTATGTAACATGGAAATATCAGGAAGAACCCCACTGTGGCTTCCCTCTGTGGCATGTCTGGGAGCCCCTTACAAGCCTCTTCTCTGAGATGAACAGAACTGGACATCTAGGCATCAGGGTAGCCTCCACACAAAGGAAGAAGCAAGGCCCAGAGCCATCAGGGGCAATTGTTGAGGTTAACACTGCCACAGGCTAACTCTGCCAAGGGCCATACACTATCAGTGACACGACCTTCAGTGACACTACCAGCACCTCACCTCCTCTTCCATCGGGAGGCCCCCTCCACCCAGGGGTGCTCCAGCCAGGAGTAGGTCACAGAAGGACCTCCCCTCTACTTTGTCCACTACCCTGTCCCTCAGGAAGCGTGGGATCCACTCAGCTCCCAAAGACCCTCCCCTACCCCCCAACAAGTAGATAGTGATGGACAATATTGGTCATTCCAGCCAGCCAGGGCCAGGCCCGTGTGCCCCTGGGAAGGGACTCCTGGCCCAGCTCAAGGATCGGCAGCCTCCTGCCATCGGTCTGTGTTGCTGTGTGAGGCTCTGAGGGTGGAGGCTTTCTCCTCAGTTGTCATGGAAACAGCAGTGAGTCTGCTGAGCATCTGAGTACTCGGCTCAACAGAGGGAGGGGAGCAGCCACCCTGGGTGGCAGCTGCTATGACAGACTCTCAGCAGCTCAGCATTTGGAAGGACCCCAGGGGCTGCCATGCTCTCAGCTTGGTGAGCACAGAGGGCAACTCAGAGGCCTCCTTACCCACTGTCTCCCTGTTGGCAGCTGGACTGTAACCACATCTGCCCTCTTGTCTGCACAGTTATGGTGATTTCCATCCAGGCCTGGGTGAGCCGAACACACAGGCCCTGCCTTCTGGGAGACAGTTCCAATGAGGGGACACATACCATGCGGCAGGGGAAGAAGGTAAAGAAACATGGATTCCAGCAGGCAACAACCTTGAGCTGGGGCTGCCTGGGGAGCTCCGAGCATCCTGTCCCCATCCCTGCAGGCATGAGCCGAAATGACTCAGGCCTCCTCCCCCTGCTCCCGCACTGGGCCTCTGCCAAGAAGGAGCAGTCGTGCTGCCTCACTGAGTGGTTTTTGTCTGTCTGCCCATCCCTTCCTCCTACCATCACCTCCCAACTGCATCCTAAGCTCCTTGAGTTCAGGGGAGTGTGTACAGTGGCCTCCCCCTCCAGCTCAAAAGGAGAGTGGCAAAGACCAAGAGAGACTTCCCTGCAGCATAGCCGTCTGTCCGCCGGTCAGGAGCACAGCCACAAATCTCTAGGCTCCCACCAGGCAAGGGAGGTGAGCTCAGCCCAGCCGCAGAGGGACACCTCAGAAAGTCTCGGGCACTGCCTGATTTCGGTGTGGGGTGTGGTGGGGTGTAGAGACAGGCAGGATGTTGGCTGGAGATGCTTCTCAGCAGAGGTGAATGGCAAAGGATGTTTTGAAGCCCAGGTATGCTGTTTGACCCCGGTTCCTCACTGAGTCCGTAACTCCTCTGAAAGGAGAGCGGAGTATCCGAACGTTGACCAAACAGCATCTTTGTGAAAAGAGCACAGGGCCTTGTGCCCAGATGAGGTTCTGCTGGTCTAGCATCCTTCTTGCCCCCAGATCCCACCCTGTCTCCTGCTCCTAACAGTACCTGTCCCTCTTCCACTGCTTCCCTTAGGGACAGCCCCCAAGGTACGGTGTGAGGAGGCTTCAGCTGAGGATGGGGCTCTTGCTCTGTTTCTTGCCACCACCACCCTGTCCCTGGGGGAGGCCTTCTGCCTGTACCCCTCAAACTGAGGGTAGATCCAGGCCAGGGTGAGCTCCTCTTGGACAAGCTAGAGCCTAAAAGGCAATTGAACCCTGGAAGAATGAGGACCCTCAGTGGACTTATGAACTGGCTACGGAAGCAAAGGGTTTTGAGCCAATGGGCAGCCTGCAGTCTGGGCCCAGGCTGGCCTCTTCCTCATCCCTAGATCAGCCTCGTTTTCATAGCCACCTGGCAGGGCCATCTGAGCATCCCCTGGCCACTCTAGACTTCTCTGCAGCTTTACAGGAAGAGAAACATACACATATGTTTGTCTTAGCGCCAAAGACCTGCCGCCCCACTTCTTTGGAGACAAAGAATAAGCTGTTTCCCTGAGTGACTGACGCCATCCTTGGAGTGGTTTTACTCTGGAGGCAGAACCCTGTCTTTACACCAGTCCACAGCTGCAAACACACCTAACACAGGCCCTACCCACCCCTTGCTCCTTCCAGCCAGTACCTTGGGGCATAGGTCTGAGGGTGGGGCCCACTCCCCCTATTCCTGCTGGAAAAGTCTGGAGACAGCAAAGCCAACTTCACCTTGGTAGGGTTCAGGATGGGCCAGGGAAGTCTCGGAGGCTCCTCCCGCCCACCAGTCCCAGAGCACAGGATTCCGGGCCTCACCTGCTTCTGCTGGCGATGCAGCAGGAAGAGGCAGTTGGCACTGCACTGACGGTGGGCACCAGACTGCCCACTGGGACATGCCACTCACCGGGTCGGCAATGCCCCACCCTTCAGACCACGCCCTGCCAGCAGACGGGGAGCCCCCGTCTTTGGTGCCCCCAAGCTTCCACCACAGAGGGAGTCCAGAGGGGCCAGAGGCTTGGCTGTTACTTTGTGAAGGGTGCCAATTTGATGTCCAGCCCCATATGAAACCTCCCCCTTGGCCCATCCGGCCATGGCGCTGCCAGGCAGCCTCAGTGCCCAGGTCCCGCCCTTGGTGCCCTTGGCACCTGGCACTCTGCTGCCCGGGGCTAGGCCCGGTGGCTCAGCTGCAGGGTGGGCAGCTATGGGGCTGGCTCCATCCATGGTGAATGGAATTCATTCATGTGCATAGCCCAGCCTCCAGCCTTACTTCCAGTGTGAAAAGCCGAATTCACAGTTCCCATGAACAAACACTCCAGGCTTTTCTACAACAGGCAGACTTGAGCTTTCCAGGTTATAGCAAAACTGAGACCTCATATTAGAGATGAGGAAACTGAGTCCCAGGGCAGGACAGAGCCTCCTTGGGTTCTGAGGCCCCAGCTGAGCCAGTGCCAAGGCCTTGGCCCCCTGCTGCATCCCTTCTACCACCCCTCCCAGCTTACCCACACTGCAGCTCTATGCCTTGGCTGGTCTTTACTCCAGGGCCTTTCCCTGCCCTTCCTTTTTCCTTTCGGAGCCCTACCCCCTATAAGGCCCGGTAGAGATACCCCCTGCTCCAGGAAGCCTCCTCTTTTGGCTCAGTCATACCCCTGATGGCCGCTAGCAGCCACAGTGTCTGGGCATGGGGACTTAGCTTTCCCTGAATGTCACATTTCAGTCCTCAGCCACCTTGTGAGGAGGCACGCTACTCAACCTCGTTTTACAGGTGGAGAAACTGAGGCTCAGAACAGCTGAGAGCTGGTGACTCACATATCAAGAATCCTGACCCTTGTTGACCGCTCCACAGCCACACCACTTCATTCATTCCATCCTGCCCAGGACAAGCTCATTGACGACAGAACCATTGGCTCGCCTCTCTGTCTCCCTTATGCTTAGAACAGCATCTCATGCAAAAGGGCACCTGGAGAGGATCTACCAGGGAGATAAGGAAGGAGTGAGGATTGCAGGGGCTCAGCAGTGAAGGGGTGTTGAAGTGTTGACAGGCCAAAGTTTCCAGGTCAACTTGACCCTAGGGTTCAGGCTAGTGCTGGGAAGAGTTGAAACCTTGACATCCCCTGCATTTTGTGTGAGGTCTAAAGCTGGAGACCTCTGTGGATACCAGCTGGCTGTGCCCTGTGCTGTGACCACAGTGAGCCCTGTGCCGGACCCTGGAGAGTGGGAACCTGGTGAAGAGTGAGCAGACAAGGAGACAGGACGGGTCAGCACAGAGCCTTCCCCAGCCACACAACATAACACATGCTACCACCTCCTAGCATATCCCCCACTCAGATTTACCCATCAATACAGGCAGGCCCCCATTTGGCCTTCCCCATGTTCCAAGGGTCTAGTTGATGGCATGTCTAGCATGAGTCAGCATTTGCATATGGCTGCCCAAAACCAGTGTGACCCTGGAGGGTCAGGAGGTGCTGGTCCCACCCCCCACCCCCAGAATGTGTGTCCACATAAGAGAAGAGGGCATTGGGAACAGGGTGGACTGGACCAGTATCCCAGGAGGACTACAGAGCTGGGAGCTGGTATGGAAACCAAGGCCACCTGTAGTGTGGGGACCCCACTTTCTCGGGACCCCAGAGGGAGCAAGGAGCAGCATCTATACATTCTACCCCTTCTTGGAACAGAATAGTGGGGGACCTGTGTGATAATAACAAGGCAGCAAGGTTGGCTAAGCGCCTGTATCTAGACAGGGGCCATGCAGCATGCCTATGGCTCCGCCCACCCGACAGCTAGATGGGGCCTCAAGGCCCAAGAGACAGGTGGAGGACCCAGGGCCCCACAACCAATGATGGAAACCGTATGAGTCTTTGTGTGCGTTTTCTCCATTAAAAGCCACACCTTTTGATGAGGCTGCTCTTACTACCTTCTCACAGATGAGGGGCTGAGGCACTGAGAGACAAGCATTTTGCCCAGAGTTACACAGACTAGAGACAGCCTGTGTAAGGTACCGCGGAGCAGGTGAGGACCAGGAACAAGGAGTGACGTGGAGGTGGGGGCTGGGAGAAAGATGAGAGCACCCACATCATGAAAGGCCAGCATGCCCCTCTGAGGAGTCCAGCTTTTGCCCCAGGAGCTCAGTCAATAAATCTGGGAATTGAGAGGGTTTCAGAGCATGCCCATGCCCCTTCCCCACAGCTTAGTCCTCAGTCCCAGTGGTGGTCAGTGAGTCACCACATACAGGACCTGGGTCCTAACAGAACACCTGTGGTGGCCTGTGAGGAGAGAACAGGAAGGGCACCACCCTGTGGGCACCCGGAGGTCTGGGTGGCCATCAGGAGAGGTGTAGTAGATACAGGTCAGACCTTGAGTCTCTGAGGCCCTGGGCCTCTTTCTCTTGCCTGCCTGCCCACCATTTGGTGCTGCTGGAAAGTGACATGTATGTTGCTGTGTGGGTTGGTCAGGCTATGGTGTAAGGTACCCAGCTCCAAAAACAGGCCCCACCCCTCGTCCGCCCCAGAGGCCTGTTGAGTTGCAGATATGCTGCACACAGGACCCCACACTCTCTATCACAGACTGTGGAGGCAAACTGCACGAGACCAGAAACTGGCTCAGGCTTCGGGAGGCAGGGAGGATGGCCCGAGAGGGCAGGAGACTGAAATGAGCCCCCTAGAGAGACAAGTTAGAAAGACCCAAGGCAGGCTGGGCTGGTAACCTGGTAGTCCTTAGCCAGCTCCCTTACCCTGTTCCCCTACCTCCCTCTAGAAACTACAGTGCCTTAGGGGGCTGAGCAGTGCTCCCTATCCCAGCCATGCAAAGAACCAGAATTCACTCAGAGAGGGACCCAGGACCACGGCTGGAGGACACCCGCTGTCCCCTCTGCCTCAGGCAGGCCAGTGAGCTCTCAAGTCAGTAGGAGGCAGATGTTCTGGAAGAGGCTGTGTGGGGAACGTTTGGACAGACCCTTTTGCCTGTAGCAGGGCCCATTATCCTCATGTGCAAAGTGCAGCAGCTGTACCTGAGTGTCCATGATTGGGTTCCAGGCTGGATTTCTGGGACAGCCCTCTCCCACCCAGCCAGCACGCAAGGAAACCAAAGTCTGCCTTGTCATGACAAAGCTCATGGGCCTGACCTGTTAAATCAGAGAAACGATGGTAACTGGAGGTGCTCAGCCTGGCACTTGGGGCTGTCCTGTGCCCCACTAAAAAGCTAAAGGAACCTACTGCAAAGACGCAGGCCTCCTTGAGGGAGGTGGGTCTTCCACTGAGAGGTGAGAGGAGACAACAGACAGCCCTGTGCCGGGGCAAGGGGCAGTGAGTGGCATGGGAGAGTGCCCAGTGGGCAGCAGCAGCAGCCATGGGAAAAGGCCCAGTAGATCTGGGCTCTTCTCATATCAGCACCTTTATTCCTCCTCACAGTTATCTTGGCATTGAATGCCGTGACCATCCCATTTTACAGATGAGGAAACTGAGGCCCAGAGAGAAGAAATGACTTGTCCAAGGCACATCAAACACCGGTGGTGACAGTGAACACCAGGCACCTGGCTCCAGACCCTGTACTTGTAACCAGGGATAGGGGACAGCCCTTTTGTGACACGAGGAGAGCCATTGTAGAGAATCAGAACCAAGGGGCAACGTACCAACTCCCCCCCCCCACCACCACCACCACCACATGCAGGCTCTCCTTTGCATCCCAGCTCACCCTGGCTGTTGGCCTCAAAATGTAGCTGGTCCCATCCAGGCGACCATGGGTGCTATCACATGGTAGCCATGTGCCTGGTGAAGGCCTCTGCTGCCAAGTTCAGCACTGAACAAAGACTCCAGACTCACAGGCCAGCTAGCTCCTTAGCAACAGGCCATTAGGTCCAGCCTGGTGACATCCACAGGCCACCCTGGGGGAAAGTTCATTCAGTGACACTGAGTATATTTGGACCTGTCCAGGCAGGAGCTTTCTTTTTGCAAATGGCCAAGAAATTACTTCTTTACCAAACCCCAGGGATTACATCCAGCCGCCCAACTGCCTCTTGCTGTCTGACATGCTTTGTTGCAAATCACTGATTTCTCACCATTGGGCAGTAAGATTCCCACCACTGCATAAGCTTCTGATGGGAATCATCTGCTCCATGTTATTTATATAAATGAATGCGCAGACAAATCCCAGACTCCTAGAAAGTGCCATTTTGCTGGTGAGCAGGCCCTGGGGAGAGCTGGGTGGGCCTCAGAGCCCCCGGCTGGCATTGCAGGCAGCTGCCAGTGGGTGCGTTTCCTCCTGGGTGAAACAACCGTGACTGCTCCACTGGCAGCTGGAGCGGTAAAGGCAAGAAGGGCTTCTTCCTGGAAGAGCAAGCGGTTGTTGGAGATACAGGGCTCTTAACTGAGCCCTGGGAGTCAGCCTGTCTGGGCCCCCATCTCCCCATGTGTGAAATCTGTAGCCTCCTGCTCACAGCACAGCCATGGGCTGCAGAGGTGGCCTCTCAGATTCTGGGTCCAAGAGGATGTTTGTGTCAGGCTAATGGAAACTTCACAGGACAAGGGGGTGATATACTAGCGATGATCCCAAAGTTGCCCCTGCCTTCGTTTGCCATAGGGGCCCAGCGGCCCAGTTGGACCTCAAGAGGATGGTGCCCAGTTTTCTCTTACCACCTTTGGGGCCCTCAGCAGCAGCTCTGACCCATGATACCAAGTGGGCAGAGGCACAGGGGAACTAAGCGACATGGGGGAGCCCCACCCAGGCCGAGGAGCAGAAGAATGGGGCCACAGCTGGTGTCCAGGCTGTGCATACCTACCGAGGGCTGTAGCGAGAGGTACCAGGGGAAGCCCTAAAGGCCAGACTGAGGGGCTGGGACTTTACCCTGGTGCAGGACGCATAGCCAGACATGTGCTGCTGCGAGGTGAACAGGGATATGGGGGCGGAAGTAGAGGAGCTTCCAGGAAGAAGGGGTCTTAGGTGAGGCCATAGCGAGCAGAACGTGGAGAGGAGGGGAAGGGAGGCCCTGGAAGCTGGGCGGGGAAGTACACCAGTGGCGTTCCTCCCATACTCACACTCATGCAAGCTTCACACAGTTTCCAGAGTTACAGCCCAAAATAGCACGTTCCTTTTTCAATGATTTATGCTTTGAGGTGTCAGGACACTGCTCTGCCCACCTGGGAGCGATTGGAATGAAGGAGTGAGCACACCACAGTGACAGTAGCACTGAGGGCACCGAGTCAAAAGGCCAGGGGACTCCAGCTCCACTCTGCCCACCGTCACCAGCTCTCCTCAGCCAAGGGGCCTCATTTGCAGTTACAGGGGGCCCTGGCCAAGTGGCACCCCTTGTGGGCCATGAGCACCCAGAGAGCAGTAGGGGATAACAGGTGGAGTGCAGCATCTAGCCTGGTGCTTCACAAGCTCTGAAGGTCATGTGCGTTTCTACAAGCCAGTACCCAGTCAGTGCCTTCTGCAGGCTGTGCTGAATCCTGCCTGGCAGGGCCTATGCAGGCAGGGCATCTACACAGATAGAGGTTTTGTGGTTATTCTTTGATGCCTATCACCTCGCAGGTGTGTAAATGATGGCCAGCGTGATTACCCATGATTTATCCCAAGGAAGAGAGACAAGCAGGAAACCTGAGCCCCCAAAAAACACAAAAGCAAGAAAGAGACTCCTGTTCTGTGGTCCTAGGCAGTAGCGATCCTATGAGTGTTTGTGAGGCACTGCCAAGGGCATGGCTGCCCTGTGAGGAAAGTGCCTGAGTTCCCAGATTTTCAAGTACAGAGGAACATGAGGCTCAGGGAGATGTCTAAGGACCAAAAAGTCTGCCAAGAGCTGTCTGTGGGGCAGAGGTTCACATGGGACAGGAAGGACTGGTCAGTTGGGGCTGAAGTCAGGAACCTGGGGTGGATATTGAACAGGAAGAGCAACTGAGATGGCCATGGGGTGGGAGGGGCCATGTGGCTCGTTGACCCCTTCAGTGCCACACAGGGCCTGCCCTCAAAGGACCGACCAGCAGAGGCCTCGGCATGAGCACCGGCCAGCACAAACATGCTGTTTCAGCATGCTGAGAACACCCTCCTGCCCCTCCACTTCCCAGACTCTACAGCCTGCCCAGGGCTGCTGGGCTTGGACCAGGTATGAGGGCTACCTTGGCTCTCACCCCAGGTGACCCAGCAGATACCCATTCTAGGAGCCTGGCTGTGTCTTGGCTTCTCTGCCTGGCCCCCACTCCATGAACACCAGCTCCATACCCTGGGAACTGGCCTGCTGGGTCCTACCTGCTGGTGGCCAGCCCGTCCCCCTCTGAGTCCTGGGCACCTGTCATGGCTCCATCACCTGACATGAGACCTGGGGCCTGTCACTGGCCCTTAGGGCATGCTCAGCAAGTGTTTGCTCATTGAATTCATGCATACGTGCTAATGACTGTTTCTGTTATTTATCTGATGTGAAGTTTGGGGTCAGAAGCACAGCCCCTGATTATGACATCATTCCTGTGAGAATTGATAGCTCTGTTAGGCTTTACAGTGTGGCTTCCAGAAATCCATTAGAGCTAATTAGTCTCCAGCAGAATGTGACATTCCTAGACCACCACTTATTCACTTTTGGGAACATCATGTGGCTCCTCCAGGCACTGCTGGGGATGGGAATCCTGCATCTTGTTTCTCTCTGGAGAAGGGTCCCCCCCCGCCCCTGCTTCCCCAAGACCTGAAACCACCCACTTTCCAGGGTTTCTGGTATTTCTTAGCTCATTCTAAAGAAGGCACAAGATTGGTTTTGGAAAACCTCTTCTCCAAGGTGGAATATGGGATCTGAAGACCACTTCTCTGAGGTTGGAGAGTAATGACAAGTACCTCTGGGCATCCTCTCCCCACTCAACCTGGTTCCTTCCTAGCGCTGATGCTATTAGACCATGTATCTCAGACAATTCAGGATCTCTGGGAGAGCGAGGTTTCACTGTGGCATCCTCCTGGACAGCCCCACCTGGGGTCATCTCACTTGGGTCCAACAGTGCTGCCCATCCACCCTCCAAGTGAGCCTGAGCTCCTGGTTGTGGAACATGGAGCACATTTCCTGCCTCTCCAAGCCTCAGTTTCTTCATCTGTAAAATGAGAATCAGAAGGTGTAAGGACTGAACAAACTGGCATGCCATGGCCACACCATCAGCACCAGCTGCAGCTTCCTTTGTTGTTACCATATCACCGGTGATATGATCTAGTCAGAAAGTCCTTAATTCCGACACCCTGAGTCTAAACTAAACTAGTTCCGGGCTTTGTTCGGACATTTGGCTTGTTTGTTTTATTTTAAAACGAGGGGCAGCTTTCACCATAGTAACTCACCAGCAGTTCTTTTTAGAAGCTAGAATTGTCAGTTCTCTGTGGAAATGATGAGTGGTGAGTTTGGGAGTCAGACAAATACATTATGTTCCCTAAAAACTCAGTTACTACAACCCATTTAAGGTCCTCAGAAAGAAGGGGGTAAATAAGGGCCATTGCCACACTCTGGTCACTGAGCCTGGTAGGCCTCTGTCCTCACATGAGCACCATGACCTGGGCGGGGCAGAGGGGCCTGAGCCTTCCCCAGCTCTCTAGACTGGAGCCTTCGGTTCTGGAAGCACAGGCTGTTAGTTCACAGATCTGGCTGAGGACTGACAGCACCACGTGGCAGGATCGAGGCTTAGAGGACTGGCCCAAGCCCTAGCGGGCCGGAGCTGCTGGCTGGGCAGGAAGCTGGCCACGCTCACATTGAGGGAGATGCGATGGCAGCATGAGGGACTTGAGCCAGCGTGGGATGGCAGGGGATGGGGCCCTTAGCTATGAGCTTGGAGTTGCCCAGGTCGCTGCCGCTAAGGGAGGCCATGCAGCAGCCCCGAGCCACAGAGGAAGCACCAATGAAGCAGAAGCACCCATTACTAACAAGTGTCAGGGCGCGGAGGGCAGTGCCAGCCACTGTAGGGGCTCCAGAGCCCGTGGGAGGCAGGTGAAGACAGACTTGGCCTCGCAGAGGAAGACTTCCCAATAAAAGGGTGAATTTTGCAGGGCCAGTGCTGGGCTGGGAGACCTTCCCAAGGGGCCTTTCTCTCTGAAGGGCTGTGGGTCTAGGGCCTTTCCTTGCTGCATCCCCTGATTAACACCAGCATTTTCCTGCCTGCAGAGTCGAATGGCAGAGAGCCTGCGCCTTTTTGATTCCATCTGTAACAACAACTGGTTCATCAACACCTCACTCATCCTCTTCCTGAACAAGAAGGACCTGCTGGCGGAGAAGATCCGGCGCATCCCGCTCACCATCTGCTTCCCTGAGTACAAGGGCCAGAACACCTACGAGGAGGCCGCTGTCTACATCCAGCGGCAGTTCGAGGACCTGAACCGCAACAAGGAGACCAAGGAGATCTACTCCCACTTCACCTGCGCCACCGACACCAGTAACATCCAGTTTGTTTTCGACGCGGTGACAGACGTCATCATACAGAACAATCTCAAGTACATAGGCCTTTGCTGAGGAGCTGGGCGGGCCAGTTTGCCTGTGGCGAAACCCCTGGGGTGTCACACCCCCACTCGTGCTAGGGAGACCCAGCCTAGGGGCAGAAAACGGGGGACCTGAAAAATGTCCCCCCCCCGGCCCTCCACCTCCTTGGCCCCCACATTTCCGCAAACATAAATATATATGGATAGATTGCTAGGTAGGTAGACACACACACGCGCGCACACACACACACACACACACACACACACATGCACACACAGTCTGGAGATGGCAAAGTTCCCCAAAGCGTTGAGGCCTCTTGAAGACTTAAGCAGTTGTCACCACGTTCACTATGAGCCCTTTCTGCCCCCTTCACTTTGCCTTCCCGAGCCGGCCCCGCTCTGCATGGGGGTCCTCGTGGGACTATGAGGAGAGGCGGCTGGGTCATCTGGAGGAAGCCAGCTCTGCCCAAGCTTGGGACTGGGGACCTTGCTGCTGACCAGGAGGGAGGACCAGAGCAGGGTCCATGCGCCTTCCCTGCTGGCCACGCCTACTGCTGGCCTCTGTACCACGTTCGTTCTGGAACCAGGGTGCAAGGCCAGATAACAGCACTAACCAGACCTCTAGCCACTCACAGCTCTTTTTAAACAGCTTCAAAATATGCAGCAAAAATCCACACAATAACATGAGTGGCACGATTTGTTTCAAACTAGGCCAGCTGGGTTCCAGCTTTTCTTCTACTAGTCTGATGTTTTATAAATCAAAACCTGGTTTTTCTTCTCTGACATCCTTTTTTTTGGCCAAATCTCGTGGTGTTTCGCAGAAATATGGAAAATTTCAAATGCAGTTGAGTATTCTTTTTTAAAATGCAGATTTTCAAAACATATTTTTTTTTCAGGTGGTCCTTTTTGTGTCTGGCTTGCTGAGTGTAAAAGTTGTTATCTGGATGAGTCTGTCCCTCTGCTCCCGAGCGACACTGGGGTGGATGGCCACCCTGTGGCAGCCTCGCGGGGCCGCGTTGTACATAAGCCTGTGCAGCGTCCTCTTGTTACTGGTGCGATTTCTGCTTCGTTTTTATTTCAGAAAATAAATGTGATGTATTTAAAGAAGGTTCTTCACCTAGGAGCGAATGAACAATAGCTAAATGTCTTTGGTATTTAAAGAGTAAATTATCCATTGGCTTTGCAAGTGGAGGAAGGGGAAGCAAGAGATGGGGCCCTGGCCCCTGCACACCTTACACCTGAGATGGGCTGAGAGCAGCTACAAGTCCTGTGAAGGCTCAGCGAGCGTTGTAGCCTGAGGGAGGCCCTGCTGGGACCTCGCACTCTGGCCCTTCATGTCCCAGGGCCTGTGGCACCCACCATCATGGAAGGACCTTGGCCGAGGGCCGCATGTAAATATGAACCCCCGCTGTTGAGAGGGAAGGCACCGCCAGAGCCCTTGCCAAATCTCCTTTTCTCTTAGCCTCTGTTCGGTACCTATATGTCCAAGGTCAGTGTGTGAATCACAGCCAAGGACTTTAAGAGATGTACAGAGGGAAAGAGGAGCTGGTGATTGTATGAAAGTTAAAGATTGTCTACTTTAAGAAAATAAAATACCCTGAATGAGCTGAGCCTTGTCCTGATGTGCTGTATGTGTGTGGCTGACATCTGGGAGGGTGCCCAGAGACACCTTCCGTGCCCAGGGTGCTTTTTCTCTCCCCTAACCCACACATTTAGGCAGAATCATTTGGAAATCAAGACAGGGGGAGGCCTGCCAGGCCCCTGTGTCTGGAGGAGCTGAGGTTCAGGGGTGATGGTGGCTCCAAGACCCCTGCCCAGCAATGGCCCAGGCTGCACCAACACCCAGACCCGTCATACCCTAAAGACACCTCTGCCAGAGTCAGACTCATCCCCACAGAGTGGAAGAGGTAGAGAGCCTGGAGGGTGCTGACAATGCCCAACAGTATAGGTTGGGTCCTGCAAGGTGTGGGGAGGAGGGGTCCCCCCCACTATCCCACCGTTTGCCGACTCTGGCTTGTGTGGTTAGAGGCATCTCCATGTGGTGGAAAGCACTAGTTAGTAGTCAAGCAACTTTGTTCAGCCTGCACTAGGCTCCTTACAGATTATTTTAACATCTCTACGGTAGCAGGTTGTTAGCTGTGCCCCATTTTACAGATGAGAAAAGGTGTCCAAGGTCAAGGTCAGGGATTGGCGGAACAGAGAGGCAAGGGCTTCCCAAGCCTGGGGTTCTTGTCTGGCTCTGCCCCTGATCATTCTGCACCAGACAGACAGCATCCCATGGGGAGCCCAGAGCCACTCTGCACCTCCTCCTCAAATGCAGGACCCACACAAAGCCCTGAGGACCAGCAAGTGGAGATGCACACGCACGCACACACGCAGACACACAGCGTGCAGACACATACAGATTGGGCTTTCTCCCTCCCCCACCACGAGCCTCGTGGGGATTCCCTTCACGCCTTCCCACATCACCAAACAGCAAAAACCCAAGGGGACTTTTGTATAAGAAGAAATAGCGTGTGACTTAAAATCTTTGAGACTTATTTTACGCTTTTAATGCCAACTGTGAAAAGAGCAGTAATTTCACCATGAGCATCCTTCACCTAAAAATACACAGATAGAAGGAAAATAGAAGGATTCTGCCTTCTCTCCTGATGTGCTCAGGGATGGGAGGTGGCTTCTCTGGGACAGTCCTCCCAGTTCCCAGAGCCTGGTCCCCAGAGCCCAGTGGGCAGACTCTTCAGTGTCCCGCCCTCTGCTGCAATCTATCTGCATTGCTTTTTTTTTTTTTTAAACTTACATGAACTACCCCTCCCTGCCTCCTTTCATCAACTCTGATAAGTATGTGTTCTATATTCTTCTCTTCCACATTTTGGAGACCATGCATTCAGTGAGGTTTTTTTTTCATTTCATGGGCTGACTGTTTTTATTGAAGTATAATTGACATACAATCCTCTTAGTTTCAAGTATACATCATAGGGATTGAGAGGTTTTTTTTTTAATGTTTATTTTTGAGAGTGGGGGCAGGGGAGGTGCAGAGAGAGAGAGGGAAAGAGGATCTGAAGCGGGCTCTGCGCGGACAGCAGAGAACCCGATGTAGGGCTCGAACTCACAATCCACGAGATCATGACCAGAGCCGAAGTCAGATGCTCAATCAACTGAGCCACTCAGGTGCCCCAATAATTCAGTATTTTTATATATGTTATGAAATGATCCCCACGATAAGTCTAGTCACCCTCTGTCTGTGCTGGTTCTTCCTCTCGTGGGCATGCTATGTCCGCCTCTTGTTCTGCTAATCATGCTCATGTGCCTTTCCCCACCCTTGAAGTCCAAGAACTGTCTATCCTTCGGGGCTCAGCCTTCTGGGTGTTGCATGTCCCCTCCTTCCCACACTCTACTGCATAAAGTGCTCACTCTAGGGCAAGGTGGGAAGGGTACCTGGCACATTCTGACCCACCTCCTTTCTCTACTGTGCCCAAACAGTTCCCAGTATGGAGAAGGCACATGCTAAGCCAAAGAAAGGCCCAGGAAAGGTCCACCAATGGTGGCATTGGCCAGAGGGAAATGAGCTCTAGGACCAGCAGCAGAGGGACCAGTGAGAGGAGGCCAGGGTTGACAGGAAGACAATCCTAAGGGGAGAGGCTCTACCTGTGCAGGAAGGCCTGGCCCAGTCCTGCCTTCTACAGGTGACTAAGCACAACCCAGGTCCCACCATGTGGCCAAAGACGCTCTGTTACAGGGCACAGTGCCCTGTGGGCTCATGGGGGTATTTCCATCCTCCCCTGTAGTTCTCTCTGTCATCCAAGATAGTGTGATGGGTCAGTGACAATAACCCCAGCTCCCCTCAGTGACTGCACACCACATGGCCCTGCGCTGAGCCCCGTACCCACTCGTCTGATCCCAGCCTCCTCCACTCTCAGGACACTGAGATTACTGATTCGATTTTATAGAGGAGAAAGCAGAGACCAGGAGGGGGAATGACTTCCTGGCATCACACTGTGTAGCAAGTGACCCAACCAGGCCTGGGACCCCAGGGGCAGTGCTCCATCTGTCCATCTTCCCTGGAGCCCATACAAGGCCCTGGCCACCTAGGACAAATAGGCATGGGCTATAGGTCTGCCGACTCAGGGGCAGGTGCTAGGGAGGGGTGCAGTACACCATGAGGACAAGGGGGCCCCACCAAGGCTGGATGGCACCCTGGGGGTTCACCTCACTAAGAGATGAGCTGGGCGAGGGGCTTCAGTGCTGAGGTAGGTCCAAGGCCAGGGGCCAGCTGGTACTGCCCAGCGCATGCACCGGAAAGCCTTGACCCTCTTTGTGTAACAAGCTGTCCCAAACCGCCTGGGTATATTACAAAAACCTCACAGAGAAGGCTGAGAAAGATGGCCCACCCGCAGAGAGACCACAAGGATAGCTGCTGGGACAGTGGCCAGCCTTGACTAGTCCAGACAGGGAAAGACTCTTCCGGCTGGAGCAGGCAAATGTGTGCAGAGGGTGAGGAGGGGAGGCATCATGCAGGTGCACCAGGCTGGGAACCAGGTGGGCAGTGTCCCCACTGGTGGGCATCGTCCTTTGCTAAGTCTGGGAAGGAGGCAACTGCCCACCAAGGACTGTCAGGCTGAGGATGTGCCTGGGGCCGGGTGCATCCCATCCTAAAGGCAGGTGAGAAAGGAAAGACCCACCCCCCTGAGGCAGCCCGCCCCATCCCTGTACTCTGTGGTGTCAGGGCTAGGAGGAGCAGGAGGCTACTCTGGGCCACCTCCCGAGGCAGCCTTCAAGGAGAGAAAGGGGTGCAGCAGCTTGCCTGGCTAAGGCTGCCTGGCTGAGGCACACCGTGGAAGGGTGAGAACATCCTGTTTTGCTTCTCCAGCACCCCCTATCCCTAGGCTTCTGCTATTCCCACGGCTTCAGCTCTGATGTTCCCCTGCACCTCAAAACTGCCAAGATCAAAACAGCATCCAACTTCATGCCTGGCATGCCCTGTCCCTCCCCAGGCCCATCCTGCTCCTTTCTGAAGCTGAAGAGCCAGTGTCCATAGGAGAGGACTCACATCCCTAGCTCCCTCCCCAGATGGTGCTCTCCTCTGGGTAGGGAGGGACACCTGTTTTAACCCTCACAGCTTCACCCAAGCCAGGCTGCACACAGTGTGTAGGGGACACAGCAGTCCCCACACCGTGGTCCTGCCACAGCTGGGCAGCAGCTCAGAGTTCAGTCCAGTCTCACAGGTACACCCAGTCACCCTGGTTCCAGGCCACTGTCATAGGGCCCAAGGGGCCTGGGTCATGGCCAGTGGGGCTGGTAGGGAGACACTTCCAGGTCCGCGGTACTATTCAGCTGCATCCCAAAGTCCAGTTACAGAAGAATCCTCAATTTCGGCATTAGAGTTCTCTCCTACAGAACGCCTGGCCACAAAACAAGACCTGTTTCTGTGTGCGGTTAGCAGAAACAAGGGAACAGAGATTCCCCCAGAATCCCCAGCGGTCACTTAGGGCCCGGCTGACAGGGAACGTGGCCTGGAAGCTTCTGCGTGGTATTTGCCTCTCCAATCCTGGTTTCTCCCGTTCCTGACTTGCACCACCCTGGGGCCTGACAGCCAGGCTCTGTCAGGCAGTCATCGATCCTGTGGTACCCCCTGCTGGTTACTCTGGGAAACCACACACTAGGCCAGATCTGGCCAGACACCAAGGACTCAGGGAAGACCTACTTCCCCCCCACAGATACCCAACACTACAGATGAAGCAAGTGAGACACAGTGGCTGGAACAGAGCAAGGGCCCAACACATAACTATGTAATTAATGAAGGAAGGGAGGAAGTGAATTGCGGCGAATAACTGACAAATGATCCTTTAAAATACGGCATAAAACCTAAATGCCAACATTTGTTGAGTACCAGGCACTCTGCCAGGTGCAGAGGGTGCCTTCTGGCGTGGCAGTGGATAGAAAACCCATACCAATGACCACCAGTAGGAGAGCCGTCTGAGTTCCGACTATCCCAGCAGACCACAGAGGCACACATATTCCTGTGCTCGGTAATGAAGCTGAGGCTCTGACAGGCTATGTTACTGCCCAAGGCCACACCCTGGTTAAGAGTGGGACCACTGAAGTGGATCCACTCACCCCACCCAGTGGCCCAGTGAGGATACCACCTAGGACACAGCCATACTGTCTAACCCAGAAGCCATCGTGCTGAGTTCCCCCAGGCAGACCTCTTGCGGTGTCTGGCACACTGGGTGTCTCCCTTTCTCCCTCCAGCTACCCCCACCCACCACGACTGCACATTCCTCACCAGAGTGTCCCAGGCCTCCCTTCCAGACACGCCAGAGACAAGGAGTAGCAGCCAAGAGATCCTGTGACAGAAGGCCGAGGCTCACTGCTGGGGCCCCAGTCAGACTTGTCAGAACCACAGCCCCCCTACTCCTCGTGGTGGGCCCAGTGATTGTGGATTCCAGAACAACTTTGCAGGAAGGAGATGGGGCGGGGCCCTTCCCACCAGAACACAGATCACCATAGAGCTTTTGTAATCGAGACAGTGTAGGACCGGCAAGGGCTATACAAGAAGACCTAGAAACAAACAAAAATCCAATTCATGTACCTTCACCAGCTAAATGTAAAAAGCAAAACCCTTACACTTTTAGAACAAAATAGGACAGACTATCTTCATGAGTTCTTAAGCAGCACCAAACACAAACATGCACACACACATGCACACACACGAAAAACTTTTGGGCCAATGAATAAGCAAATAAACAGTGAAAAGCCATGCAAACAACCCAGGAAATGGTATTTGCAGTGTATGTAGCCAACAAAGGGTTGGAATCCAGGATATATGAAACACTCCCTCAAATCAATAAGAAATGGAAAAACAACTCAACAGAATGTGCTCAGGCTCCGGGGAGGCACTGGGCAGGAGAGGAGACACAAGTGGCGCCAGGCAGAGGAAAGATGCCGCCTCTCCCAGTCACAGGGGATGGCAAAGCCACACAACAGTGAAACAGCACAGCACACCATCATGTTGCTGGTGAGGATGTGCACCAGGCTCTCTTCCGGCTGGAGGAGGGTGGGCTGGGAAGCAATTGCAGCATCTGGCCAAGCTGAAGGCCATGCATTCTCCCACCCCCACAAGGATGCTCTCCTCCAGCAGAGGCCTTGGAGGGACTCCAGGAAAATCTGAGCGGGAATGCTCAGGATCAGAGACAACCAGCACGCCGCATCAGCCGAGCAGGAGAAAGCGTCTGTTCAAACACCAGAAGGGCACGCCACAGATAAAATACGAAAACGGAACCCATGACAGAACATGGATAAATCTCAAAATTATAACATTAGGTTCTCTAAGTAGCAAGGGTATACATTCAGTAAGATCCATTTACATAGTTTTAAAACATGCAAGGCAAGATCACCAAATAACTACATTCATGGTAAATTATAAAGCCATGCGTTAGGAATATACTCAAATTATTGGTGGCTCCAGGGAGGGCAGGAGAAAGGGTGCTGGGTGGGGAGGTGGGGAGCTTCACAGGGTGCTTTGACTGTCATTACTTTTTTTAAAAACAAAAATATCAAGCAAATATGAAATATGGCAGAAGGGTAAGACTTAGCAAAGCCATGATGGTACTCAATGTTTCTTATTATTGTCTCTGTATTTCTCTGAATGCTTAAACAGGTCACAATCATTTAAGAGGGCTGGCTGGGAGCTCCACACCTCAAGGAGAGTTCCTCCATGGTGAGCACAGGGCATTTACTTAGTTCCGCTCTGAGCATTGGAGCTTCATAGACATCCCAGTATTCCAGTGGCCCTCAACCATGGCCTCGAGGGAGAATCAGCCAAGGTGCATTTGAGAAGATATGTGTGCCCATTCCCAGAAACAGATTCTGTTGGCTTGGGATATGGCCAGGGATAAGCAGGTCCTTTAAAAAAACAAAAAAACTACCAGAAGCTTCTGTCATCTGGTCTCACATGCCCAGCCCAGCTGGAAGAAGGCGTGCCTCCCGGATGAGCAGCAATCCCAGGCCCCCAAGGGCTCGCTCTGTTTTGTCCACCTCTCCGCACCTGATCCCATAGTCATCTCTCTCTGGGACCCTCAACTCAGAGAGCGCTCACATGTGGACTTGATGTTTATGGCGTGTTTTGTGCAGGGTGATACACTACATGCTTGGCAAGCATCTTCTCACTTGCCTTCACTTCAGGTCTCCGAGGCAGGTAGTATCAGCCTCACTTTAGAGATGAGGAAATAATCCATCCAGGGGCATGCAAGGAATGAGGGGGAGGGCAGAGGGAACCTAGGGCTGTCTCACTCCTGGGCTGCAATGCCTTTTTGCCCAACTTTAATTTTAAAGCACCCCCTTGAAGACCTTGATATCATGCCTCTTGGAATAAGCCCCCCATTTAAAAATGTTCATTGCACCATGTGACAAGGCACTGTCATTCTGACACAAGATCTCAACTCTCGAGCTGCAGCAGGTGGGTGGCCATCACCCTGGACTCTGCATCTAATTAGCAGAAACAGGTGAAGGGGACCTTGAGCCTGAGGGTAGAGTGGCCTTTGGGGCAGGCCTTCTTTAATCCTTAAACATGCTATGGCACTTCACAAAGGAAGACATTTACAGGGCTATAATCATCAGGGAAACACAAATTAAAACCAAAATGAGATACTACCACACACCCACCCACAAAAATAGCTAAAATAAAGAGCCAGGAAAGATCAAGTGTGGGTGAGGATAGAGAGCGTGTGGAACTCTAAGACACTGCTAGTGGGAGTGTAAATTGGTGTAACTATTTTAGAAAACCATTGGTGGTACCTTCTAAAGCTGAACATAAACTTATCCTATCCCCAGCAATTCCACTCTTAGGTATGTCTCAAAAGAAATGCCTCTACGCATCCATCAAAAGACACGAGGATGTTTACAGACACTCTATTCTTGGTATCCATACACTTGACATGATTCAAATGTCCGTCAGCAACAGAGTGGATAAATAAACTGGAATCGTATACTCATATAACATGAATACCATAAATACCATACTCCAGTGCAAATCAGCAAAACCATACGTGGATCTCAGAGATAAAACGTTGAGCAAAAAGAAAGCTAGAAACAAAATATTTCAGCCTATATGTTTCCACTGATGTAAAGTTTAAGAAAAGGCATAAACTAATCTATGGTCTTATGAATAGAAGATACTGTTCACCTTTGGATGAGGGGTAGAAACTGGTATGGGGCATGTGGGAAGTTTTCAGAGTGGTGGCGATATGTACAAATTTCTTTATCTGGGTAGCGATTCCATGGCATGTCCACTTGGTACAATGTAATAAAACCTTCATGTATGATTTGTGCCTTTTTGATATGTATGATGTATCTTAATAAAATTATAACTTTTTTTAAAAAACGTGCTTTAGACCATGATCTGCAGCAGGGCACATGAGTGACCTAGAGTGGAGACCAAGGGGCCACCTGAGTGCCCACTGAGAGCCTACCTGAAGGTAGCTGAGCCACATGCTTGAACGCCAGGTGCAGGTTCTTCCGACAGGCTGACTGAGGGTCGTTCAGCAGGTAGGACAAGGCAAGGATGACATCGTGCTCTAAAAAGCCCTCTCTGGTGAAGAGAAGTCAGATTTAGACATAATTAAGACCATGCCCAGAGAGGATCCAGTAAGAACCAGGGGGAAGTTGCCCACCCGCAACCCCACCTGGAGCCTGACTGAGCCTGTGCTGGTTGGTGCAGACCACGTCCCTCTGGCTTCCTGAAAGAAGAAAAAGGCCAGAGGTGGACCATATATTATAGAATCTCTAGAGGCCAGGAGTGTGGCTTGGGTGGCAGTGGAAAGAACCGCGCACTGGAATCATGCAGCTCTGCCCCTTCCTTAGCTAGGACTCCAACTGCTCTTTGTGCGCCTGGATCCTTCCTTTCACTCTTGTGAGCCTGTAAAGTGAGGATGATGAGGCAGCAGAGCCTCACAACTGACCCACCCTGAATCGGGGCTGCACCCACCAGGGCACACACCCCCTGAAGCTCCAGGCTCCACAAGCCCCGCCCCTCAAAGCCTCTTCCTTTTCTCCCAGCTGAATTGTGAGCTTGCCAACAGCCAGATGCTGGCCTCCAAACCTATGTGTGCCTGTTATGTTTGTTGTTATAATTATGTAAGTTAATTAGCTATTAGGTAAGCCAATTAGATGTGAGAAGAGTTTTGTGGGTTTTTTTTTTTAATTCCTTATGAAAACAAAGTTGATTGCTTTAGGAAGACTCAAAAGTGAGTCTCAAAAAAAAAAAAAGTGAGATGATCATAAAAACCTTCTAGAAGGTTTTTACATGCAGATTACTCCATTAATGTCTGAGTTCTCCACTCTATCTTAAAGAAACCAAATCTGCAAATTAGATGATGTTACAGGTGTGGTTTAAGCAAAAGAGATGACGGGAAACACCCACAAGTGGGCCCACACCCAAGAAGAGGCCTGGGTGACACACAGGGTTGGTGAATGCCTAATTGTTTGTGTTTGGAGTTAAAACGAACAGTTTAGGGGTACCTGGGTGGCTCAGTCAGTTAAGTGTGTGACTCTTGATTTTGGCTCAGGTCATGATGTCACAGTTTGTGGGCTTGAGCCCCACATCGAGAATCTCTGCTTGGGATTCTCTTTCTCTCTCTCTCTCTCCCTCTGCCCTTCCCCCACTTGCTCTCTCTCAAAATAAATAAATAAACATTTAAAAAAATTTTTTAATGAACAGTTTAAAGGGAATGTACAATTTCTTCAATTCCTGGCTTTGTAACGATTTCTTCTCATTAACCAACTGCATATGGTGAGGGCTTCTGAGGTCACCTCTCTCAGGCCTGGGATCAGAAATAAGTGAGAACTCAGTGTGAGGCCTGTGCCCAGTGCCTGGCACACAGGAAGTGCCCAACCGATTGTGCTCCTGCTGTGATGGCCAGGACTTAACCATGTGGCGAGTTCTGAGTTGTTCTGGGACAAGAAAATCATAGCGGGATACCCAGGTTGCAGGGACCTTTTCTGACCACCCATCATGAGGTGTGCTGCCCTCCTCAGTCAGTGCCTGGTCACCCCTCCACATCACTCCTGCTCTGCAAGTCTGCTGTGTCTGCCCTGAGGGCAGCTGCCCCATTCACCAGCAAGCAAGGAAGAGGCAGGCAGGGGGAGCTAGTCCTCCCATGAGGCTCTCCCATTTGTGGGCTGTCACATGAACTCCTCAGGGTGACAAGATGTCGAGCCTTGGGCTGCCACCCTTATCTCCTCTTCCTGTTGCTATTTGTGTGGGTGCAAGAGGCACAAGGGTTTCAATATGAGCAGGTACTTAGAGCTTGACGGGCTCCACAAGCTACTGGCTGTAAGTTATAAGATCACCACCGAACTCAGGCAAACTTCCCAAGCTGGCCTAGGTTATCTTTGGCCCTTTGCATTCTCTGTCCATTGTGGTGTGGTGGAGCGAGCCAGTGTGTTAGAATCCTGTACGCTGGTCACTCGGTTCTCCTCCCCATGCCTGGAGGTGGCAGTGTGAGGGATAGTGGATGCTGAAGGAGTATGTGGGCCAGGCCATAGCAGGTCCTTGATCAGTGACAGTTTCTTCACTGTACGTCCCCTTTCCCACCCCTGCTAATGTGGCCATATCCACGAATCCCACACAACCTCCCCAACCTCCCACTGCCACTAAACAAACCTATAGGCACCCTCGCTATGCTCACAGTTTCCTTGTACTTGCCCAGGTTCCAAGCACCTGTCCTCACAGCATCTGTCAGCCCTTTTTGGGGGTTACTACCCAATGTCCATGGCAGTCCAGAAAGAGAACAAAGGAGCAGGAAGAATGAGAGGTGCTTCACCCCCCTTGCCTCTAAGTGTTAAAGCACTTTCCCTGGATCTATCTCAGATAAGCACAGTGAGACTCCAAGGTCATGACAGGAAAGGTTGGGGTCCCCAGATAACCAGGGCTCCTGCCTCCTACATACACTCCTCTGTCCCCCTTATCTATCCGCTCTTCTCAGTGCACAGCATATGAATTGGGGCTCTCACTGTGGTACCACTTCCCCATATGCACCCCGTTTGTTCTTGGTGACCTGTCAGGCCAGGGCTGCTCATGGATCGTGCTAATCATATCTCCTTCTGGGGACCTGAAATTAGAACCCAGAGGTCAGGGAAACTGAGAGACTGAGGCCACCATCATCTGGGGATGGCCCTGAGCAAGTGGGTACGTGAGTTCACAGAGACTATCTGCAGGGAGAAGGAGGCAGCAGTCCCTAAAGAGAGGAGCACAGGGTGGCCACCTAGGCCAATGTGAGGCAGACGTCGCTGCACTGAAAAATTTATGTGCACTACCTCATTTGACTCCTTGCCCCAATGACCAGTTGCAGATGAGGACACTGAGGCACAGAGAGCTTGGGAAGAGGCAGGACTGAGCAACCTTGAGTTTTGTAAGATGCCCTGACACCGCTGAAAAGATCTCAAGCTTCTGTAAAGGACCATCTGTTGTTTACATCAAACAAGCCGGGAGACACTGAGCACCCTGCCCTTCTATTCCTTCTTTTTGGACATGTGCACACTGGGCATCAGTGCCTGGGCAGGGCTTGAGGGCTGCTTGTGATTCTCAGGTCTGTTTCTTTCTTTCTTTCTTTCTTTCTTTCTTTCTTTCTTTCTTTCTTTCTTTCTTTCTTTCGAGAGAGCGCACGAGCGAGCAGGGGCGCAGCAGAGGGAGAGAGAATCTTAAGCAGGCTTCACACCCAGCACAGAGAGCCTGATGTGGGGCTCAATCTCACAACCACAAGATCATGACCTGAGCCGAAATTAAGAGTCAGATGCTTAACTGACTGAGCCACCCAGGGGCCCCTTGGTTCTGTTTTCAATACCAGGTAAACCTAGTGATCCCAGGTCAAGAGGGTGAACTGAACTGATATGGGAAAGCACCCCCTCCCTCTCCCGGATACACACAAACTGATAACCCAAAATTCAGAGTGCTCAAGGTCATCCAAGGGCATGCCACCCAGGGGAGTGATGTGGCTCCAAAGCATGACATTGGTTTCCAGAGACAGCTGCCCACCTGCCCACATTATGGGTCGCCATGATGTAGAGCACCTCAGTGGTCTTTATCCGCACCATGTCATTGTTATCCTTCAGCAAAGCTTTCAGGCTCTCCAGGCAGCCTGCAAGGCACAAAAACCTTTGAACATTTACCATTCTCAGAAATCAATGAACCTAGAAGTCAACAGGTGAGCCAACGTTGGGCAGCAAGAGACTACCAGAGGCTCTGCTGCTTTCGGGCCTCAGGGAATCATGTCAGTTACAAAATATTTCAGATTCACCAAAGGGGTCTCTGTGTGCTACAAAGGCTCACATGGTGGGGGGGGGGGCGTTTTATCTAAAGCCCTGCAGGCTTCCCACCAATGCCTCCTCTCACAGTCCACTGCAGGATTAAGAAAATGGCCTTTGCCTTTAGAGAGACTGAGGGGTCAAATTCTCATTCCAGGCCCAAAGTAGTCCTACCTGTGAATAGGTTACACCTAGAGATGCCAGGTTGAACAAATAAAAATCCTGCTTTATTTATTTATCTGGCAACCCTAGCCTCATTCCCCTCCTCTGAGTCTCCGATTCTTATCTGTCAGTTTTCTAATCTTCCCTCCCAAGGCAGGTGCTATTAGGATTAAGATAACACAGGCTCTGCACTGGGGTGATGCCGGCCCAGGGTCAGGCTTATTAAATAGCAACCCTTATTACTGAAGCTCCACCCAGTGTCCTGGCCCCTGGTTCTAGGAACCTCAGGCAAAGCTGGAATTAACTAGCCCTTCCACTAAGGCTGGAAGGAGAGGAAGCAGTTCATCCATCATGTGCCTGATCTGGGAAAGGTGTGACCATGCCATGAAAGTCACCTCAAGTCTTATTTTGAGAATTAAAAGAGTGGGACACAAGGGATATAGAGCTCCCAGATATACATGTGGTTTTCATAAGGTGTGTGCCTATCTTTTGTGACAGCTTTGTGAATTAGATACATAAACAGAACCGTTTGGTGGATTTGTGGCCACCTGGTTGAGCCACAGCAGAGGGGGCTGATTTGTGGCTCTGGGTGGGACACCAATGGTGTCTGGGCAAGGACTGACTGACCAGCCAGGAGGGATGCGGTAAAGGGGCCAGGTCGCCACAGCATCTCCCACCTTGAACCACTGTCCGTCCATCCTAGTCGTGGTTACTTGGGCTGTGACACTCTCACCTGTGTCAATGGCCACGTAGACATGCTCAGGGTCGTGCATAAGGTCGCACAGAGCCATGAGGGCTTTCTGCCTCGTCAGCAGGTCCTCTGACTGCAGCTCCTCGTTCAGCTTGGGCAGGGCCCGACAGCCATAGGCAATGGCAGCCTGGGTGGGGTTGATGTCGGGGGGCAGGTACATGGAGATCCGGGCATGGGCCATCTTTCCACGCCTGCAGAGGGCAACTCTCTAGCTTCCAAAACAAACCTCTGCAGAAACCACTGATTAAGAGAATCCAAAAAGTTGTTGTTACTACTACTGTGATTTAGAAGCTACTTCTCATTTGATTCTCAAAACTGTAAGGGCAGCCAGGGGGATATTTTTGCTTCCATTTTACAGATGAGCAAACTGAGGCTGAGAACAATGAAGGAATCTGCTCAAGGTCACAGTAAAGGTAAATAGTAGCCCACATTGCAAACTCCAGGGTTCTCCCACCCATAATGACAGAGGACACCACCAGTACTTTATAGGCTGGGGCCTGTAAAGGCACCAAAGACACAAAACAAACCAAAAAAGCAAACATTAATATGGTCACCACGTGTAGTAGTTATCTTCTGCCAGCAATATCTAGTATCTAACTCAACTACTCCAGAAGGAGGGGACTTGCGTTATCCCAATTTTACAAAGGAAGTAGTTGAGGCTTAAGGTTGGGAGTTTGCTTCAGGTCACGGAACTGATAAGGCCAGTAGCCAATGTTCAAATCCAGGTCTACCTCATTCATCCATCAGGGACCCATATCCAGATGCTCCTGACACATCCACAAAAAAGGAATTAAGGTTAAAGTGTGATTTATTTTTATTACACACATACATAATTTGAGTGACTATAAGCAGTGTGGCTAGTACAGCTGACCCCTGAACAACACAGGTTTGAACTTCACGGGTCCACTTACACGTGGATTTTTTATAATATAGTACTTTTTTACATAATACACTTTTGCATAAATACTTTTTTATATAAATAATGTATTTTCCCTCCCTTACGCTTTCTTTCTTTTTTTTTTAGTTCATTTATTTTGAAAGAGAGTGAACACGCACCTGCGCACACAAGTTGAGGAGAGGCAGAGAGAGGGGAAGAGAGAGAGAATTCCAAGCAGGCTCCTCATTGTCAGTGTGGAGCCCAAAACGGGTCAGGAACTCACCAACCGTGAGATTATGACCAGAGCTGAGATTGGTAAAGCATCCGACTGAGCTATCCAGTTGCCCCTATGCTTTTCTTTTTAAAAAAATGTTTATTTTCTTTGAGAGCGAGAGAGAGGGGGAGAGAGAGAATCCCAAGCAGGCTCCGCACTGCAGAGCCCAACATGAGGCTCAATCTCATGAACTATGAGATCATGACCTGAGCAGAAATCAAGAGTCGGATGCTTAACCGAATTAGCCACCCAGGCACCCCCCCTTACGCTTTTCTTAATAACATTTCCTTTCCTCCAATTTCCTTTATTGTAAGAATATAATATATAATAAATATAACATAACATACATGTTAATTGACTGTTTATGTTATTGCTAAGGCTTCTGGTCAACAGTGGGCATACTAGTAGTTAAGGAGGGAGTCAGAAGTTATACATGGGTTTTTGACTGTGAGGAAAGGGTAGCATTGGCACTCCTAACCCCTAGGTAGTTCAAAGGTTCAACTGTAGTTAAGAACAGACTCCAGACTTAGGCCATAGGTGGCCCTTGACAAGTTACTTCTGCCTGTGTCTTTCTACAGCTGCAGAAGAGAGGTGATAATAGCACCTCCCTCCCTCCCTACTGGAGTTGTCATATGAACTGCTACTCGTGGGCCTGGCACACCAGGCTCGGGATATGTCCTCTGGGGTTACTATTATAGTGGTGGTGGTTACTGCGATTAGTCGCAGTGACAGTCAACTCCAGTAGGAATGGTCAACTCCCGTAAAAGAGATGAGCCAGACTCTGATTCTGGGTACCAAACCACAGGGAAAGAGGGGAAGGGGCCTAGATGGAAGGAACGTGGCCATTTCTGGACTCCCCCGGCAAGGAACAATGGGTGCTGGGGACAGGGGCCTGCCCTCCTCTAAGGAGCATGGGTTAGGGAGTCCAGCCAGGTGAGAGAACCTTGGGATAAGAGGACATGAGCCCAATGTGAACCTTACTGGATGGGTCTGGGGACCCCCTGTTCCCTTTGGCGGCCGCTGGCTCACCTGCCTCAGCGCGTGGTCCCGGAAGCGCACGCCGTTGCCAGGCGACCAGGTTGCCAAGCTACCCCCGTGGCGTCCTCAGTGCCCAACGCGCAGGCGCAAACGGCCCCGGGCTGGGACAAGCTGTGAAATGGGGATAAAGATACTTTACAGGGTTACTGTGAAGAACAAAGGCAGCTCAGTTTTGTTCATGGTACAAAAAGGAAGGGAAGGGAAAGGAAGCGATTGTACGCTCTGAATTGAGCATTGCATGCCTTTAATCCTCAGAGCAAACTCCAGTTCACAGACAGAAACTTCGGAGAGGTTCAGTACCTTCCTTCAAACCACACAGGCCCGATCCCGGGACCGTCTAGCCCTGGCCCATGTTCCTTATCTACTTGCCGACCACCTGGTAATGACACAGATAGGCTCCTGAAGTGGATGCAACACATTGCTGGCTGGAGTAATTGTTCTTGAAAGCAAGCCAGACCCAGCCATCACCTGCATAAAACCCTCCTGTGGCTCCCCACTGGTCTCAGGATAGATTCCAAACTCCTAGCCTGCCACTTAAGGCCCGGAGTCATGGGCCTCCTTCAGTCATGCTGGATTCTAATTTCCCAAATGGTCAACTCTTTCCTGCAGCCTGAGCTACTTGTAACACTGACCACCTCTTTGTCCTTCAGGACACAGCTTGGTATACACTTCCTCCATGAAGCCTATCCTCTCCCCAATTCCAAATTAGTAAATGTTCCCACAGCTTAATTAGCCCATTGGCAAACTTTCTCCTCTAATTCTCTACTTATTTCTGTTTCCTCCTGCAGACTCCAACTTCCCTGAGGGTGGAGACGATGTCAATCCTGTTTACTTGTCTTTCCAGTGCCAGGAATATACTAGAAGGCTTTCAGTAAATGTAGAATAAATGAATGGTTAATGGGCTTGAATCAAGATTTATAATCTACAAAGCACCTTCACCATCTTGTGTGATCCTCACCACAAACCCTTGAAGTACAGGGTCAGGTCCATTTTATAGCTGGGTAAACTGAGGCATAGGAGGAGGTAGAGCAACTCATATAAGTCCACCCCCTAAGCCTGAGTCTTCAGCACTGAAATTTAACAAAGGCACCAAGCATCAGCCTCCAGCACATTTAGCTTTGAAATGAAGATAACTAACCACGACCTAATCTGTTGTGGCCAAGGATCCCATATGGTGATGTGGAGATCTGCCCCCTACTGCTGTCCTTCCAAGGACCTAATCATAAAAGATCTCTCTAAGCCAGAGCCTCTTAGCTTTTTTAAAGAGCACTGGGCTAGGAGTTCAGAAAATCTGGGTTCCAATTATAGTTCTAACTCACTAGGCAAATTCTTTTGATTTTTTGAGCCTAAGATTCCTTATCTGTGAAATCAGGAAGCTAAATCAAGTAGATTCTCAAAACTGGGTACCCTAGGCCTCTCAGAATCTGGTTACAGTCTTTTTTTTTAAGAGTTTTTTTGCTAATGTTCATTTATTTTTGAGAGAGAGAGACAGAGTGTGAGCAGGGAAGGGGCAGAGAGAGAGAGAGAGAGAGACAGACAGACAGAATCTGAAGTAGGCTCCAGGCTCTGAGCTGTCAGCACAGAGCCCCACATGAGGCTCGAACTCACGAACTATGAGATCATGACCTGAGCCCAAGTTGGATACTCAACCGACTGAGCCACCCAGGCGCCCCTGGAGTCTTTTTTTTTTTTTTAATTATCCTTGTATTTTATCATTTTTCAATCTCTTTTTTGTTATGTTCTTAAAGATACACATAACATTATGCTATATGTATGTTAATTTATGAGGCATAAAAATGTAACAACGATCTATGAATTCACCACCAGACATTATCAATTCCTGCATCCTCTTTCCCTATCACATACCCCATCCTCCTCTCCAAAGCTAACTACTCTCTCATTTTGTGATTACACAGTCTTACAAGTGCCTCTGGAGGCCATCTAGCCCACATGCCTCACTCTTCAAACAGAAATTAGCTTACAGGAGCTCAGTGACTCAGGTCAGCTTATAAACAGCCATTAATTACAGAAATTAATTATAAAATGAGCTCCAGAAGCCAGCCATATGATATTCAGGCATCATTAGATTCAGAACTATGCAGATTAAGGTCAATAAATGGTAGGCCACTGCAGGGGGCTGGACTCCAATTAAATGCCAATGCTACAGCAAGAGTTCTTATGCCCTGATTGCAGAGAGGAGGTGTCTGGGGGAAAGACTTGAAGGAGGGAAGCACACCAAAATAATCAAGGCTGACTTTGCAGGGCCAGAAATGGGGGATCTTATTTATTCTCTGTGTCCCAAATTGTTTATTTTCATTTGAGTTATTTATTGAATAGGCAATATATGCACATAGAGGAAAATCTAGAAAGTATGAAAGTAAAATGTCTCCCTCCTTTCTCAACCCCCAGCCAACTGGTTGTCTTCACTTGTAACAACCACTGGTAGCTTTCCAGAGCCCAGCTAAACTTATACAAGTAAATATGATTCAAACAGTGTTCTCCACCTTCTTTTTTTTTTTTTTAATTTAATATTCATTTACTCACTTAACACTCACTAAATGTCTGCTCTGTCCAGGCACACTGTTTAGCCAATGCAATACATGGATGAAATAAACAAACACCCCTGCTCTCACCGCTGCCAGTGGAGGGAGATAGGCAATCAACATAAACAATAAATTATATAATATGTTAGAAAATGGTAAGTACTTGGGGGAAACAGAGCAGAATTAAGGGGTTGGGAGAATGCTGCCATTGTAAATAGGCTGCTTTGGGGAGGCCTCATCTAGAGGTGTTATCTGAGCAAACTTGAAGAAGCTGGAGAAGGGGAGCAATGTGAATATCCGGGGAAAGAGCATTCCAGACCTAGGGAACAGCCAGTGTGCAAACACCCCAGTGCCTGGTGCACTGCAGGAACAGCAACAAGGCCAGTGGAGCCTGTGTGGGATGGGGGGTTGGGGAGTAAACAGTAGAAGATAAGAGAGGAGGGTCTCCTGAGTGACTCAGTTAGTTGAGCATCTGACTCTTGATTTCAGCCCAGGTCATGATCCCAGGGTCATGGGATCAAGCCTCACATTGGGCTCCGAGTGGCACCTGCTTAAAATTCTCTCTTTCTCTCCCTCTGCCTCTCTCCCCGATGTGCTCTCTCTCTCTAAAATTAGAAAAAAATTAATAAAAAATTATTTTATTAAAAAAATTTTAATATCTACTCATTTTTGAGAGACAGAGAGAGACAAAGTATGAGCAGGTGAGGGGCATAGAGAGAGGGAGGCACAGAATCCCAAGTAGGCTCCAGGCTCTGAGCTGTCAGCACAGAGCCCCACATGGGGCTCCAACCCATGAACCATGAGATCATGACCTGAACTGAAGTCGGTGGCTTAACTGACTGAGCCACCCAGGTGTGCCTAAAATAAAATAAATTAAAGAAGAAGAAGAAGAAGAAGAAGAAGAAGAAGAAGAAGAAGAAAGAGGAAATAAGGCCAGAGCAAATTACGTGAAGCCTCTTGGACCATTGTAAAGACTTTATTACTCTGAAGAGATGAGGAGGCATTGGAAGATTGCCATGATCTAATCTGTTTTAACAGGAGGATCCCTGGGGTTGCTGAACTGGGAATAGGTCAGAGGCAAGGGTGAAGGCAAGGCGACCACCTGCAGGGAAAGAAGATGATGGCTGGGACATGGGCAATACTAGTGGGAGTGGAAGAGAGTAAGAGGATACTGGACAAATTTTCAGGGTAAAACCTACTGGATGTACCAATAAGTCAGATATGGGTTGTGAGAACAAGAAGTCAAGGGATCTTGGAGATCCCTTCATACCAATATATAAAGAAAAACAAAAAATTTAGATAACCATAAAAATCATATTTAATATTCTGAAAATAAATATTTAAATACTTCACATAATCTCTATCCGTTCCTTTGAGCCACCACCTATCCCACGGAGGCGGGTGCGCGAGTCTCTCCACGCTCAGCCCCACCCCTAGGGCCTCAGCCCCGCCCCTGAACCCGCCCCGCCGCCCTCCCACAGCCTGCCTGCCAGTTCCGGCCCTTGTTACCAAGGTGATCGCGTGCGCCTGTGCGGTGTCCTGGAGGGTTCCGCCGTTCCCCAAGAGGCTGCGGTTGCTACGGTGACCGACTGCGCTATCTGCGTGTGGGACTCTTTCCGCTGTGAGCCCCGCCCAGACCCCGTCCCCGACGCCCTGGATTCGTCAGAAGCCGGCGGGTCTCGCGTGGTGCTCGTTGCCATGGTGATCGCTGCCTGGGGCCCAGCCTGACCAGGTCACCAAGCTTCTGGAGCCTTCGCAACCTCCGTGGGTGAGTCCGCCATACCCTTGCCCCAACCTCGTTCGCCCCCGTATGGGCTTGTCCCGGAGGCCCTATTTGGGAGGGCTCCGCGTCCCCGCCCACCTCTCACCGAGGTAACCTTAAAGCCGAGGCCTGCAGCCCCGGGGCCTCATTCCCTGAGCGCCCACCTCGGGCCAGGCCCGTGTTGGTCCTGAAGGAGAGTCAGATCAGATCCGGGAGGACGATAGGCCTGGTTAAGGCCTCGGCCAAGGCCACCCTCGTGGGGAAAGGGGGAAGACAGAAGATGCAGGACTGTTGAATAGGCCTGAGGGGCCAGGCGCTGGGCATGGTGAGGGGGTACAAGGAAACGCCTGTGGGCTGAAACCTAAGCCCCCCCCCCCGCCCCCGACCCAAACCTTAATCCCTTAGAGACTAGGAGCAAGGGACCACCCCTCCCCACCCCAATTCCACTTCCTCCACCTAGGCTATGATACACAGCTCAGCGTTTGTGCAATGCCTCACTCGCACCCCAGTGATAAGTTCAGAGAGCAGCCTCTCCTCTCCTGGTTGGATACCTGGCAGAAGGAGACCCAGGTCTTCCTGACTCCCAGCCAGGACTAGGAAAGCCTGGTCCCCTCCACCCCCACCCCAACCATACTGTCTGCAGATGGAAAGAGATGACCTCTGGCCGGTATCCCTGACTGAGAAGGAGGCCAGGATCAATGTTTAAAGCTGCTGAGAAGTTAAACATAAACTTGAGGCTGAGTCCCCAGGGTTTTGCACAGCTCCCTAACTCTCCCCTGGTTGGGTCCACAGGACATTCTGGAAGGATGAGGTCCTCCCTGACGCCTTTGGGGCCACCTGTGAGCCGGGACCGCATCATCACCAGCTTCCCTAAGGTAGAGAGTCATTAGGCCAGCCCTTTATGTGTGTTTCATGTCCAAATCCACATTTCCCCACCTGCATTCATCACTGGAAACAAAGCTCAGGAGCCTAGGAGGTCAGTCCCTCACTAACAGACCCTGGGAACTTACCAGAGTTTAGAGAAGCAGGGAGATTTGGTGTTGACTCTCCCAAAGTGGACCAGCAAGTTAAGGGTGACACCAGGAGACAGGGTGGCATGGAGGTTAAAGGCACAGACTTTGCTGTCAGACAGTCCTGGGTGTGAATCCTGACTCTCTCATTTGACTGTGTGACTGTGAGCATGTCACTCAACCTCTCAGCTGCTGATACATAAGGATAACTCCTCTCACACTGGGTGCCTGGCTCTTGGTAAATGGGAGCTCCCTTACCCACGTTGTGGGTATTTCTGCCTTTCTCATTATTACTACTGTTATCAAAATAGTATTCTAGTTTCCTGAAACCAAATCCGGGGGTGTCCCTCTTTACCATTCGGCTTGGTTCCTGCTGAAAACCCACAGCTCTCTGCCATGTGTATTAAAATCCAGTATTAATTGCATCAGGGGATGCAAATCAGTACAACCCCTATAGGGGGCAGTGAGACAGTATTTCCCACCTCTGTGCTGCCCCTGCCTTCTGATCCAGCCATTCAAGGCCAGGCATTGAAGCAATTTGTAAAACAGGTCAGACACAATGTAAATGTCCTCCAGAGGGGGCTGCTTCAACAGCAAAATGCTACTTCCTAACAGACGTGAGGAAGAATGAGGCTTCCTTCCCTTCAGGAGCTGATGTGCAGTAATGGCTAAAGTCAATTAAGTAAAATGCAAGGAAGGGAACAGTGTGTAGGTACTTCCATGGGTGGAAAAAAGGAGAGGGGAGAAAACAAATGTATGTGTTTGTACATGCCAAAAATACCTCTGGAAGGACACAGTGGTTGCCTCCATGTGACTTGGGACAGGCATGGAGGGAAAAATCCTCTGTAGAGTGACCTCTTTTCTTGAGTTCTGTGCCCAGACTGGTAAGGAAGAAGGAGATGGCTGTAGGACTTTGGGTAATTTGGGTCTGCAACCATATCTTCTCACCTTTTCTTCCTCTACACACCCACAGAGAAAGCGGTGGTGCCTCAGATCTGTGGACAATTCCCCCAGAATTTTCCATCTCAACAGAAGCCCAGGCAATTGCTTCCCTAGAAAGCTTGACAGTGGTAACCAGGGATGACGGACACAGATGTTTCATGAGGCAAAAGGAAGGGAAGTGTGATGGGCACAAAACAGTTCAGGGACAGAGGACCCCATTTACAGAGAAGACCAACAAGGTTCAGAGAGGTAGGGAGAGCTGCCTGGCATCACACAGCTGGGTGTGGCAGAGCCAGGACTTGATGTGGGTCTGACTCCAGAGCTCCAACCTTCCCCTACCCTGGGGCATCCATCGTGTTTTCACAGAGGGTAATATTCTCCCCACTCCCATCTGTGGCATTTCATCTTGTATCCCAGGGCCACACCATTTCACACCTGAGAAATTCATGGTCAGTAACTCCTGTTACTCTGTGCCTCAGTTTCCCTGTATCCAAAATCAGCCCACGCTTCCTGCCCAGTCTTCCTTATTACATTTCTTCAGTGCATCCAAAATGGTGGGATTCCTCTAATGACCACTTTGGCCAGGCTGGCCCCTGTTTTGAAGCCGACATGGAAGTCGACAAGAAAAAGCAGCCAGCTTTCTCCTAAAGTAGCTGACACTGTTCCACATGAATGTGGGCCACGGGGCTAAGCTGTTCACCTGCATTACCCCTTTGATCCTTCAACGACCATATGCAGAGCTGCTGTTATGAGTATTCCCACTTTACAGATGAGGAAATGGGCCTACTGAGATGTTGTGACTTACCCTTTTGTAAAGCTCCTTCCACTGTCCCTGCTTCCTCTGTCCCACATGGAGCTGTGGGGGCACATGGGCCAGGGAAGATCCCATCTCAGGGCCTGGGAACGCAGAAGAAATACTAGGGCTAAGGGAGGAGGTGGAACTCTTGCCATAGGGGAGCTGTGGGTCCAAGCATTGCCCCTCTGAAGGACACAGAGGGTGGCCCGGGGGACTACTGCCATATCATAGCAGAGAACACCAACAGCTTCCAACGATGCCCTTCTCCCCGTGTCCTTACCACGCTCCATCCTTAGCCTCCGCCAATCTGAGAGTAAAACATAACAGTCACCTTCAGCTTGTTTAATATCATCTTTTCCAATTATAAAACAAAAGTGCACTCGACATGTGTCATGACCTCTTAAGAGCTGTGAACATTTGCTGAGCGCTTAATATGTGCCAGGCTGGGTCTGCCCTGATGGCTTTACAACATTATTTCATTCTATGCCTCCAGGCTTCTGAGGTCTTAACAGATGGGGAAATTAAAGTTCAGAGACATTAGACAGCTGTCTGGGATCACACAGCAGCTAAGAGTGGACACAGGTCCTCCTCTTCCTAAGAGAGATCGTACTCTTAAACCATAGCCCAGTTTTGCCTTCCAAGAAATGTGGAAGATGAAAAGAGCCCTCCAGGACATTTCCCATGTGCACATATGCATATTTTTAAAGAAAAATGGCACCCAAGATCTGTAGAAAGTATGGAAGGACCTTGGAGGCCAAAAGGGCCCTCATAGCCCACCCCTCATCTCACCCTGAAGGGCCCCGAGAGGACAGAGATCTGCCAAATGCCCACAGCAAAGGCACAGCTGCCCCAGGCTAGACCCAGCTCTCCAAGTCACCACCCAGGTCCTTTGGTCTGGCCTGGCCTCTGCTGTTGCTCCTCAGGACTCACAAGACCCTGGAGCCTCAGGGCCACTGATGGGATAGAAGACAGATGTGACAGAGGGATCAGAGAAAGCTAATGAAGCTGGAGCTTCGAGGCTGGGGCAGGAGAGAATGCTGGGAAACAAGTCACCACCTTGCTGCCCTGCTGGGTGATGGAGCCGTGGCTTCACAGGGTACAGTGCCCACCTGTTTGTCTGTCTTTCTCCAGTGGTACACCCCTGACGCCTGCCTGCAGCTCAAGGAGCACTTTCACGGGCAGGTCAGCAGCACCTGCCAGAGCAGGAACACGGGGACCGTCGGGTGAGTGACCCCACATGCCAGGGGGTGCAGGATGTGTGAGGAGGTGGCAAGAAGGAATGAATGCATGGATAAATGTATGAACGAACAAATGAAACACAGAGATGACACCTGTGCAGCCCAGTACAGTCCTGGGGCTGATGGGGATTTTGATCTGGCTTTGCTTGACCCACCTCTGCCATAGAGAACAGCTTTCCCTTTTCTCAGTAAGTTGCGCCATGACTTTTCAGCCTGAGGTCTCTCTCCGTGTATGTCTGCTTGCTCTGTCTGGAATGTCTTTCCTACTCTTTCAGCTCACAGTCTAGTGTCAGGGGAGTCCCCCATCACCCCTGCTCCCCAGCCTGGGCTGGGTGGGGTGCCCCGCCTGTGTGCTTCTGGGTCCCAAGGACTTAGCTCACAGAATTCCGAGTTTGTCTATCTGGATTCCTCACGAGACCTAGCCTGTGAGGGCATGGGCCGTGTCTGTCCTGTTCCCTCCTCGGCAGCACCTGGTACCACCTCATTCCTGTAGCGCCTGGCACCGCCTCGTTCCTGCCTTGGCAGCAGCCAGCTCTGCCAGCACAGGGAGTTAGCAGTTACTCTTCTTGACACACAGGGACCAGGGCCTGCTTCTGCTTCTCCTCCTGAGGAGCTCACAGTCTGCTCAGGCAGTCCGCTGAGCTCACAGGTGTCGCACGGTGTAGTGAGGTGGCAGCGGACACCCAGCACTGAGGTTCCCAAGGTGGCACAAGGTGAGGCTTCACTCAGGTCAGAATAGCCAAAGCAGCCATGGTCATGGGCTGAGAGCATTGGCCACCAGTTAGGACGTACTGGTACCTTATAAGGTGCTTCACGCAGATGACCTCTCTGACCCTTAACAACAGCTCTGGGACGTGCAGAAACTGAGGCACGGTGGGTACCCCCACAGTACCTCAGCAGTACCTTTACTCCTTCATCTGGGAAGTGGAGTCAGGGCCGCCCTGCTCCAGAACTAGAAGCCAGCTGGGAGCAGAGAAGACACAGCCGCTGCACTCTCGGACATGACCAGGGGAGCTGCACCGGGTCACCAGGTGACACAAGTGCCTTCTCACAGTCTGCCGGCAGAGGGAGTGCCTGGTCAGATGTTTGCCCATTGAGCTCCTGTGGCTCGAGCTGCAGAAACTTAAAGTATCACCAGGAGTCCCAGGCATGCTGCCGCAGGGAGTGCAGGACACGCACAGGGTGATGCTGTGACTATTCTCAGTGAGCAGGGTCCCTGGGGAGCCCAAGAACTTCAGAGCCGGTTGGCCTCAAGCCACAGCCTGGTGCCGTGTCCTGGTCTGACTCCTGTCCACTCCTCACCTCTTGGGGCCTGCCTGGACCTTGCAGATACCTCCAAGGCAGTTGGTGGCCATGGTGTCCTGGTCAGGGAGCACCTGCTTGCAAAGAGCAAGAGCCCATGCAGCCCCAGGGGTGGGTATGAGCATGCAGGGGTTCTCTTCCCCCATGCCTTTATTCCCTGCACATGGGTGTTATGTCTGCATCAGTGGCTCCCGGTTCCTTACTGCACCCCCAGTTTGTAAATCACACCACCTAGGACTCCTCCCTCCACCCCGTCAGCCCAAGACTCAGCCTCTCATCATGCCCAATTCTTATCCTCATGACAGAGCCTCGCCCAGTGGCACAAGGGTATGGCCCCAGAAATGGCAGAGTCCCCAGAACAAATGCAGGCCCTCCTGCCCTCCCCTTTGAATACCAGGGATGGGGCTAGACATCCCAGAGTGTCTCAGCAGGTGGCCTGTCCCCTGTCAAGGATTGAGGGGTGGTTCATGAGTGGGGAGCTCAGGGAAGGAAGGGCCCATATGTGTGAAGATGCTCTGTGGCCAAGCTTGAGAGCAACACACCCATATCCCTCACAGGCTCAGACTCTCCAAGGTGGTTGTCGTTGGCGATCTCTACGTGGGCAAGACCAGCCTCATCCACAGGTATGCCTGCCGCCACACCTCCCAGCACCAGTTGTCACACTTTTGCCTGGGAGGCCCATATAACTTTGTCGTAGTCAAAACTGCTTGGCTGATGGGAACCATGTCTCCAGAGGGGGTACAGGGAACCAGGGAGTGGCAGGTCAGGAGGAGGAGGGTGCAGCATCCCAGGAGCCTGGCATTCATGACACCATACCCTGGGACCACGGGCTCATACCTCATTGGCCCTGACCTGCAGTGTTTGCCTTCCAGGCTGCTGCTCCACCCCCACAAGGCTCTTGTTGGCAGCTCCATCCATCTAGGGTCTATCCCTGTGGACCATCATCTCCTTATATTCCCTACAGGGTGAATTTTTCGTTGCCTGCAGACTTTGGCTGTCGTGAGCAAAGCTTCCACACACAGCCTCTCTGATGACTCCCTCAACTCCCGCAGGTTTTGCAAGAATGTTTTTGACCGTGACTACAAGGCCACCATCGGGGTAGACTTTGAAATCGAGCGCTTTGAGATTGCTGGGATTCCCTATAGCCTCCAAATGTAAGTCGCCATCATGTCACAGCATTTCCTGTGTGGCTCATGGGTGGGCTTTGCGGAGGAGACCCTTGGGGAAAGCCTTGGTAAGCTCCTTGTTGACTGTTCCCTGTGGTGCCCAGTGAGGACCTGTCTGGACAAACAGGAACAGTTATGTGAAACTGGACTTCTCCAGTTCCCCGAGGCCCTGTATACTCCCTCAGTCCCCATGGGTGTCTCACATTGGTCATCAGACCTGGGAAAGGCCTCACAGACCAATGAGCCTACTCACCCTCATTCTCTCTTAATGCCCACCCCTCAAGTTCTGGCTCCGGGTCCAGGTCTGCCTGGCCCCTGGTGATCCCAGTCACCTCAGGCCTGTGAGCATCTGTTCTCATCTGGAAAATGGAGCCAAAAGGCACCTAGTCCATGTGCCTTCCTCAGGCCTGATGTACCACCCCCACCCCCACCCTCTGCCCTCGCTCTGCTCCATCTCCTTCTGTCTGTCTGCTTCCCTGCCAGACTCCATGTCTCTGCCTCTCAGTGACCCACTGGCTTCAGCCTCTCCCTCCAGTTTCCGTCAGAACAGCCCAGAGTCTTTTCCCCAGCCTCACACTTTCCCACTAGAGCTCTGGACCTTACCTTCCTTCTCCTCTGGCACCTGGAGGATACTGCAGGCCTCTCTGTGTCACCAGCCCTACCCTCTCCTGTGTGGCTTCCTCCCCCCTTCCAGGCTGCCCTGCATGGCACATTCTATGCTCTCTGCCCAGCTGCTCCTATACCTCCTCTTGCCTACTGCCTCTGTCCTGGTCCCCTTCTCTTTTCTCTCTCCCTGGGGTTCACCCCTGCTCCTCTGGTTTCATTTCTCCATCCTCTATGCCCTGCTTGGGCTTAGCCGGGGAATCTATGGTCATCAAGATGGAGGTCACCCTCTCATAGACCTCAGCTCCTAACTCTGTCATGATAATGTCTGCTTCCCTGAGGACAGCCCCAGTGCCTCCCTAGTGATACAGGTGGCACTGCTGAATCTTGCACAAGGGAGAGTACAGGGCCAGACCAGAGCAGAAGAGGCTGTGAAAATGCAGGGCTGTGGGATCAAGGGGCTCTGGAGCCAGGAGAGCTGAGGAGCACAGAGCTGATGGGGCAGCCTAGGTGGAGCCGTGCAGAGAATGGCCTGTGCTGGGCTCCCCGTTGTGGCCACTGGCCACATCTAACTAGAACAGATACTGTCCTGGCTTGGCTTCTTATTGTCCTACATTGAAGCCACTGCTAGCTATCCATCTGGCCCCACCTCCAGGCCACCCTCCAGCTTCCCATCCAGAGTCATCTTCAGAAATGAAAGACAATATGAATGAATTAATGAAAGAATAGAGTCAAAATGTTCTGCGTCATGCTGAATCACATGAAAACATTTCAGACTTTTGAGGTCTTATTCATGGCTTGTCTACTCTTCCATTTGCTGAAGAGTTAAATTCTGATCTATTTATTTATTTTTTTTAACATTTATTTATTTTTGAGAGACAGAGTGAGACAGAGCATGAGCAGGAGAGGGGCAGACAGGGACACACACACACAGAATCCGAAGCAGGCTTCAGGCTCTGAGCTGTCAGCACAGAGCCTAGTGCAGGGCTTGAACCCATGAACTGTGAGATCATGACCCGAGCCGAAGTCGGATGCTCAACCGACTGAACCACCCAGGCACCCCAATCTATTATTTTTTAAAAGGGAATGGATTTTCAGGTTTAGGCCTGCATATTGATTACCTGCCTGGTTCTAAACCAGAGCAAGTAGATCTCAGCATGGGTGTCCCCCTCTCCTGTAGTGTGCTCATGGCAGACATCATTAATCGATTGTTGCATTCTTTTCCATAAAGTCAGGGCTGTGCCCCTCCAGAGAGCCAGAGCTCAGAGTCACCCAGGAGATGCAAACCATGTCCCTGTTATATACTCCCACCCCCCCCAACCCAGAAACCTGAGCATACCCTCTGCTGCAGTACAGAATGTTGAAGCCATGGCCCAGCCACACATGAGCAAGGGCAGATCCATAGCTGGCAGCCTAGCCTGGAGCCCCATTCCCATTCACAGGGCCTCCCCTGCAGGTGGATTTCCACATCTTCAGAGCAAGCATATCAGGGAACATACTCTTTTTTAATGGCATCGTCCAAAGGGACTAAGCTACAACTCCATTTATCCAGGCAGTAGAACTACTTGGGCCATGCCCCCTCCTCCATTGGCATGGTGAATCCAGCCAGGAAGCTCCCCCATGGGGCACCTTAGGAAGAGATCATGAGGAATTGGTGGGCGGGGACTACTGGCTGGTAGCTGGGACAGGCCCTCAGGCCTGCCCACCCACAGCCCCGCTAGCCTGCTGGCTCAGACCACTGCAATTGCTTAATCTGCCACCTCTCTGTTTCCCTTTCTGTCTCTGCCACCACACAGCTGGGACACAGCAGGGCAGGAGAAGTTCAAGTGCATTGCATCTGCCTACTACCGGGGTGCCCAGGGTGAGCATCTGGGTGATGGCAATGGTGGGGCCCTCAACCACGTACAGCAGGAGGCTCCCACTGGGCTTATAACAAGAAGTCCAGGTCCTCCACGCAGACACCAAATCTGTCCTCTGAGAACCACTGAGAAAATTCCTGGCCAGTCCTCTGGGATGAAGAAACTGCCTTCCAGCCAGCCCGGCCTGTGATTGGCCTCTGCAGTCACATCCTTCAGGGACCCTGTGCTGGTGGCTGCTCCCTGTGAGTCTCAGCCAGTTTCAGCTCAGAAGGATGCTCAGAGAGGGAGATGCATGTCTAGAAACCCCCTAAAAAGAAAAGAGCATAGTCGACTCCTGGAGGAGGTGCAGGGAGGCTAGGCTGGAGGGGAGGAGTGGCAGGGCCACAGGAGGACTGCACCTGTGGATGGGGGGCAGTGGGGGTGGCCCGGGCACTGGGCAGGCCTCCCAGGCAGTAGGCAGCAGCATAAGCTCCCCACTCCAACCCCAGCTTCCCAGGAAGAAGGGGTTTCAATGGGAGACATGAGAACCGCTCACAGGCTCCAGAACCAGGCTCAAGTTTTGAGGCACAATTATGTCTACTCAGTACTGGTGTAAAGAAATTACAAGTTTCCATTTGAGATTTGAGAAAAGCAGAAACAGGAAACAAACCATGAGCACTTTGGCTGTGGGTTGGAGTTCCTGCACTGGCCCGTCTTCTCAGGGGCATGACACACCCTGAGGATGAGGTGTGAGGCACCGGGACACCCCTGGGAACTGCACCCTGGCCCACCACCATCAAGGTCCTCAGTATCCTCCTTCATTTCCATTCTTTTCTGCCTCAGGCGGCCTCCTATAACCTTCAGCCAAGGTGCAGAGGAAGGTTCTGCCCAGCCCCGCTCACTTCCCCAGGGCCACTCTGGAATGTCCTCCACATGGGGCTTCCCTCAGGACTCCCAACAGGCTCCTGGACACCCTGGACAAAACGGGTCCAGGGCGGAGCCATTGAGGAGAGGCACCTAGGGGGCAGCGGCTGCATCTCCCAATTTTCTGTCTACCTTGCTCCTCAGAAATTATTTTCCTAAAGCTGGTTGTTGCTAATTGTCCTCATAGCCATAGCTGCCATTGGTCAAAATCCCTGCATCAGGCCCTAGATCAAGAGCTTGTAAAATAGCTGTTCTTGTTTAATCCTCACGGCAACCCTGAGAGCCTGAGATATCATTCTCACCACTTCACAGATGGGGAAACTGAGGCTCTCAGCAGTTAAAACCCTCATCTGAGCTCCCTCAGCTGTAAGTGGCAGAAGAGAAGTTTGAACACAGGAGCCCATGAGCTCATCTTGCCTCCCTGGATAACCCCTGGGGCTGGACCTCTGGATATGGGTTGGAAAGGGTGGTGGGTAGGTAGGTCCCAAGGGGCCGCTAGGGAGTGTCTCTTCCCCAGCCCCCATAGTGGGGACCAGAGCCGACTGCCTGGGGGACCACTCTGGCAGTTGTGTGGGAGCCAGGCTCCTCTCTGGGTTTCTCCTGGGGAGCAGGGAGCTGCATGAGGGGAGCCCTTCCTGGTCACACCATGTTGGCCTCACCTGTTGCTGACCTGCTCTTGGCTTCTCCCTGTGTGTACAGTGATCATCACAGCCTTTGACCTCACTGATGTGCAGACTCTGGAGCACACCAGGCAAGTCTGGGACTCTGTGGCCCCTGTGGTCCTCTTGGGTTTGGGAACACCCACAAGCTGGGCCCCCATTGGTGGGTGCACGTGACCAGGCTCACTTGTCAGAACTGACTGCCCACAGGCCACTTACTGTCCAATTTGCCAAATTATCCTTTAAAATTTGCATCCATCTGCTGAAGGCAGGGCCAGTTCAGGATACACGGGCAGCCCAGTCATACTGGGGCCAGCACTCACAAGGTCCTGCCTTTGCTTTTCTTTTTTTTTTTTTTAATGCTTATTTATTTTGTGTGCATGGAGGAAGGGCAGAGAGAGGGGGAGACAGAGTTTCTGGAGTGGGCTCTGCACTGACAGCAGGGAGCCTGATGCGGGCTCCAACTCACAAACCATGAAAGCATGACCTGAGCTGAAGTCGGACATTTAATTGACTGAGCCCCACCAGGCGCCCTGAGCCTGCATTTGCTTTAATGCTCTGCTGTCACCATCTTGAAAGCTTTAATAATTGCTGGAGGAGGGGCCTCACATTTTCACTTTGCCCTGGGTCCTACAAATGACGTATATCCAGTCCTGTCTGAAGGGATAGTATTTGCTGTCTTTGGTAGAGATCAGTCAGGAGACGTGGTAACATGACCAATTCTGGGAGGCCATCTGCTTCTGCTGGGAATTGGGAATTGACCAAAGTCCTTTCACCTCACTTGGGCATGGGGCATTCATATCCAGCTTCTCCCAAACCCCGTGAGGGAGGCTGGGGTGATTGTTTAAGTTGATGAAAGTGTTGAGGACAGCACTCACCCAAGCTGACACAGGGTGAGGGCGCTGCCAGGGTCTTCACCTCCCCTGATAAGTGCTTTTGCATCCCCACCCACCTTCAGTCCAGCTGGTGGCAGGACCAGCGCCCCACTCAGCCAGCTGGGTCTAGGTGCCCTCCCTGCAACTGGAGGCTCAATGCTCCCAGCTCTGGGGTGGACCGAGGTCTGCACCCTCCATTCCCTGGTCTTCTTCAGACGTCTCTAGGGAGACGGATGCCCTCCTCAGCCTGTCTTCCTTCTGTGCATTCCAGGCAGTGGCTGGAGGATGCGCTAAGGGAGAACGAGCCGGGCTCCTGCTTCGTGTTCCTCGTGGGAACCAAGAAGGACCTTCTGGTGAGCACGCCAGAGCTAGAGGCTTAGGATGGCGCCCGGGAAAATGCATCCACTTTCAGCCTAAGCTTGGAGAATGGAGGGTGGTGCTGACATGCCTAGATGGGGATTTGGAGGCCAGGAGCTGAAAGTTAGGGGCACCTGAGTTCCCTGTTCCTGTTTTGTCTTGTCTGAGGGATCACTGGGGTCTCAACCCTGGGGATGTGTACCCCCACCCGTACACTGAGGCTGCCCATCCCAGGGTGACATGGGGAGGGAGGAGGCCCAGTAGGAAGTGCCTCCCCACAGGGAGGGCCTGGAAAGCTGGGTCAGGAGGGCTGCTTCTCCCAGTCAGGGGCTGCATGTGAGCAGGCAGAAGTGGAGGCTGTGCGCCTGGCCAGCGAGATGCGGGCAGAGTACTGGTCAGTGTCAGCTAAGACAGGTGAGTTGCCACAATGCGTGCAGAGCTTCCTTCTGTGTCTCTATGGAATGCTTGAGTCACAGCCAGCTGTGCTGGCTTCCATTGCTTGAGAGGAGTCTCCCATCCCTAAAGGCAGACTAGGAGCCCTCCCCCATGGGCAACAGGAATAGCGACACCTGGCCCTATGCTTGTGTTCTGTAATGCAACCCCCTCCCTCCTTGAGTCAGATCCATTTTATCCCTGTGGGTCATGTCCAGGGTCACAGGGAGGAAGTAGCAGGGCTGGGATTGGAATATAGCCCTCACCTGTAACCACTGTACCATTCTGCCCACCCCCCACCTGAGGTAGCCGGGTAAGAGGTACCTCCTGGCACATAGAAGGGTCCAGTAACTGGGGGCTCCCACCCCTTCCCCGGGTGTCATCGTGAAAGACACTGCAACATTGCTCATGGCCCCCTGGCCCTCATCCACATCCCACCCATCTGTCCTCCAGCCACACTGGGCCCCAGCCACAGTGAGCCCTCAGTCCCTGTGCCACCTTCACCCATGAGCCACTGTTTACTTCAGCCCTGGCAAGATGCCTAACATCTCTCAGCCTCAGTGTCCTCATCTGAGAAATGGGTGATGCTTTCTATCTCATCTTATTTTTACTGTAAAAACATGTTGTCTTAAATTATAAAAGCCATGTGTATTCATGGTGGAAAAGTTAGAAAATGCAGAGAAGCAAAGGACACACTTTAAAAACACAGGTTGTTGCCAGGGATGAAATGAAATAACATGCAGTTATTGCATGGCTCATAGAAGGCCCCAGCGGCTCTGGGGACTCAGGCATTATGCCTTGTAGTCCTTGCCCTGGGTGAGGGGCTGCGGTAAACATCTGGCCAGGGACTTGGTGAGGTAATGGTGGGATAGGCACCACGGGTGGAAGCACAACTTCCAGCCTGACACAGATAAGAGTGTGGCAATGGCCATGCCCAGTTCCCTCTGCCCCTTCCTGACAACATCCACCGTGCGTATGAGAACCCACCCTCTTAGAGTAATAGCACATTCGTTGAGAATTCTCCTATGGGCCAAGCAGGATTGCCCTGAGCAGTTGTATAGGTTGTTAGCTGCACAAGGGTCATGTGCATGTCAGGAGTTGGAATCTAGCCCTGTGCCCAGGTGGGTGGCCTCCTCCACCTGGAGGAGGATGCACAAAGCCTCCGTGTGGAAGTTGACAGAACATTAATCTTTACAACTGCTCACTGGACAGGTGCTCAAAAGTGACAAGAGAGCAGACACCCTCTGATCTCCACACATCCCAGTGCCTGGCCCACGGAGATGTTCAGTGGCGAATAATTGGAAGAGTAGATGCTGGGAAACCAAGCCTCAGATTTGAGGGAGCTGCCAGGGCAGGGGGGCCCCAGAACCCCCTGAGGTGGGAGGCCGGGCAAGCCCGCCCCATCCCTTGCACTGTGCCGCCTCAGGAAGCCCCACAGGCGGGCCACCCTGGCTCCCGCACCTGTTGGCTCACAAATTCGTCTGTGGGTGAGGGGAGAGGTGACAGGGTCAGGGCTGTCTCTTGGGCCCACAGGGGAGAATGTGAAGGCGTTCTTCAGCCGCGTAGCTGCCCTGGCATTCGAGCAGTCGATTCTGCAGGACTTGGAGAGGAGAAGCAGTGCCCAGCTCCAGGTCGGCGATGGAGACCTCATCCGTGCGTACAGACAGCAGGGTGGGGACTGGGGAGCAGGCTTGCAGCCTAAAATCTATGTCCACCATCCCCCTGTCCCAAGAGCCCATTCCCTTAACTCGTCCCCCTGTGCTGTCCTCTCTGGGCTATCCTTTTTGCCATTACTCGGACCTCAGGCCCACAGCCTCCCTGACCCTGCCTGCCAGCTCAGACTCCCTCCCTGGCTCTCCTTGCCCTTCCAGCAGCTTCCTCATGAGCCAGGCTGGGCATCCCTGGCTGCATGGATGTGTCCGGGCTTTGGCTCTTCTAGTCTGTGTCTCTGCCCGTGCTGTTCCGCCACCTAGAATACATCCTAGGCCTCTCAGCCTGTGCCAGGTAATCAGGGCCTTGATTGAGAGGCCCAGGAGGTCAAGCTCAGCTGGGACCAGTGGAGCCACCAGAGGGTACCAGCGGCAGGGGAGGGAGGCTGCCCAGTGTCAGCTACAGGTGCTTAGTTGAGGCCATGTGACTTTTTCCAACCTTACAGGAATGGAGGAGAGTCCACCCGAGACCCAGGAGAGCAAGACATCCTCCAGCCTGGGTTGCTGTTAGCTGGGGCCTGCATCCGAAGCCTCTACTCCCTGCACATGCATGGACAGTGCCTTCCATGACCGTGGAGGGGTGATAGGAAGCAATCCGTGTCTGCCCACGCACCATGCTGAGCCCCAGAGCTCAGCCACTTGTCGTTAGCAGGTCAGGAGCCAGGAAAGACCTGCTCTGGCTGCCCAGGAGCCTCTCACTGCCCAGCTGTGGGTATAGTGTGGTGATCATCTGGAAGGCCAGTCCCTCCTATAGATTCACCTGGCCTTGAGAGGCCTCAGGACTACAGATATGAGACACTTGTGCCCCACTATCTCTTACCCTCAGCACACATCAGCTGCCCATGTAGGCACTCTCCCAGCTTTCCTGGGTTGGCCTCAGAATCCTTCTCATCTAAGTGGTCCAGGCAAGCAGGACTTGTCAAAGTCAGCATATGAGGGAAAATCCACCTGTCATCCCTGCTTGGGACTTTTCTGTTCTCAACAGGACTTGAAGTTCTGGGCCTCGGAGCCCCAGGCTTCATCGTCCACTGTCCCTCTGCCACAGACTTATGGGATCCCTCAGCAGCCTTGCCCCTCTGGAGGAGGATGGACAAGATGGTCTCTCAGGCCCCTTTTGGCCAAGGGGTCATCTTTGGCTCGCCTTTGATCCCTGGGATCCTGTCCTAGTGGTCAGTGGGTGAGAATGTGCAGAATAGGCTATTCGTGCCCCTCTGGCCCACCTGGACAATGAGTTTCCCTAGCTGTGCTATGGGAAGAAGGCTTCCCAGCTGCCCCTGAGGTAAATTCCTACTACATCCAAATTTCATGGCACTGCCCTGCTGTTACCAGCAATGGTCACCCAGACACTGCTGAGCTGGTGTCCACGGTTGCCCTGCCATCCCTCTCTCCCTCCGGCCTATACAGGAAGGGCCTGGAAAACAAGAAAATGCTGGGTGTGTGCCTCTCAGGACCTTTGTGGTGGCATCCACGTATCTTTCGAGGATATCAGAGGCCCTCCAGAGTCTAGCAAGCTCCTCACCTACACCACCCTGTCCTGCACATCCAGAACCAGAAGGAACAACCCAGGCACCCCTTCCCCAGCTCCTTCCCAGAGTGCCCGCTCTCTCTATACCCTCATCTTACTCTTCTGTGGGAGCTATTGACTACCCCCACCCACCCCACACTCCACGGCCCTGGGTGGGTGCCTGCTCATCCCTGCCCACCCCATGCCACAAGCAGGTGGGCACATCTGGGCACTTCCCACCTGCTTCTCAGGTGAGCATTTTGCAAACAGCTGTTCTGGTCAGTGCCCCGAACAGTACCCCATACAGTGCCTGGCACACTGCAAGTGCCCAGTGGCGTTCATCGGCTGATAGCGACTGCCAAATGCTGGTTGGGGAAGAACCTGGCATCTTTTTTCTGTTCGTTCTCCCTTCACATTTTAGCTGTCTTTTTTTTATAGCTATAAAATACTTCTTTATATAAATCACACAAAGGAATTATGTACACACTTGTGATAAGCCAAAACAAGACACTACAAAGCTTTGTATATAGACTGAAACTCCCCCTCCTGTCCCTGGAAGTAAGCATTGTTAATGGCTGTGGGAATCCTCTCAGACTATTCCTGGGCAGCACAACCATGGTTGTGGGCTTGTTTGTTTAACCAGAATGAGCTTCCACCACACATGCTGCCTGGCAGCCTGCATTCTTGTCAACCTGCAGGAGCCCTCTCCACACACCGAACCTACTTGTTCTTTAGCAGCTGCCGTTTTCCTTCCCGTGATGGACCAGAGTCCCAAGTGCCCTGCCCCCTGAGGGAGACATTTGGTTTGTGTCTATGTTTTAGCTTTTACCGAAGGTGCTTCAGTGACCATCTTATAGATGTAGCTTCGCACACTCAGGATTCCCAAAGAGGACTTGCTGGCCCTTCTGTGGCGTGGGTCCCCAACTTGGTCCACCTAGACACAATCTTGGGGGGCAGGAAGGTCACATTAGGACCAGGGCTGTGACACACAACAGAAAGTGTCACGGGACGGAGGAGCCTGGTCACAGTGGGCTAGCGCTCTCCAATGGCTCCCTCCCCTCACTCCTTCAGGCCCCAGGGTTGGGGGGGGCGGCGACAATAATGGTGTCCTGTTGCTAGCTCCTGAGCTAGAACCAACCACAGTATGTTGTGTGTGCCCACTCTCTGTAAGTGGCCCTTTATTAAACTTTCCCCATGCTGCCCACTGTGTGCTCGGTTGTTTCCCACTGGTTGATTCAGAGTCTCCTCTGTCAGAATCACTTGACAAGCTGACAAAGACATCCTCTTCAAACACCTCAAGACTTGGCTGTAATTTCTGGGGCAGAAACAGGACCATACACAAGTGGTTCAGAAATGGCTTGTCCCTCAGCCCTGTTTCCCTGCCAAGCAGCCTCAGCTTTGGGATGCTGTGTCCCTTACATGGGTCCCCCAGTCAGGTGGTCCCAGTGCCCTGTTGCCCAGGGTTGTGACCCCTAAAAGGGGTTTATTCGCATGTCCTCAACTGCACCCAGCCCTCCTCAGGGTCCCCAGCAGAGCCAGGAAATGAGCTAACCAATCCCTTCCTCTGTCACCCCCTGCTCCCTGAGTCTCCACAGTTTGGGTCAGCCTTCCCCCAGCCCTGCAGCCATGTGACGTGACAAAGCCTCCCCAGTGATTCAGAGTGGGGCACTTGCTCCCAACCTCCCTAATCTTGTGTCCTGGGCACCTGCTGGCCTCTCTCTTGCCCTAGCCCTGCTTTGGGCCACTAGAGTGGGTGGGGGGAGACTGAAGATCCATTCAACTCTCACTTCATCTGAGGGGTGAGATGGGAGCCACCCCCAAATGAACCTCACTCTCCAGAGAGACCCAGGGCATCCTAAGCAGGGAGAGCTCAGGTTACCTAAGATCTAGGTAACTGGGACACAGACATGGACAGAGGGTCACTTACGTTCATACATTCGCATGGATGAGAATTAACGTACCTGGGAAAGGACCAGGTTCACAAGGAGTTCAGAGCCTGCAGGGGGGACATGGCGACCAAGGAGGCCCAGGGCAGGGACCGAGAGAAGGCATGGGGTGGGGGGAGCTTTCAGAAGAAGCAGCATGCAGCTTAGGGAGGACCCTGCTCTTCTAGGGGAGAAAGGGCTCCTGAAGACTGGGGAGTGGGGGGGGACCTGGGTACACCATTGCCCAAGAAGCCCAGGACTTCAGGCGCTGCCCTGATATGAGACCTGCTCCCAGCAGCTCCTGGGCTCCTCTGCCATCTGCTGTGGCTCCCAATGTCACCTCCCATATGTCGGGCCTTCCCCTGAGGGAAGTTGATCGGCAGACGGGAAATGTGGCTGTCACACCGCCTCCGCCTCTTTCCAGGCAGCCCAGATCCTTCCTGGCCTCCACCCCCACATCCAGACGCCTCCCCAGCATTCAGGACCACCAGCCAGCCACCTGTCTGAGCCTGCACCCCAGCCTGCTGTCTACAGGCCCTTCGCTCTGCTTACTCCCTACTCTGTTCAGGAACACATGGTGGGTGGTCTGGGAAACAAAGCAGCCCCAGGGCTCCCTTGTGCCCCACAGGTGGGTGGCACCCCCTGGCCTGAGGGTGCTCTGGGCCTCTGACCACTGGTAGCCACAGCCTAGATCATCTCACAGGCCATGCTTTCAGGAACAAGCTCATCTTGTCTCTGTGAAAGCTGGAAATGACAGCCAGGATACCCCCCTGGGACTCCCTAGCTGTAGGGGCCTCATCAATAATTGATTCTGCAGAAAGCAGGTGGAGTTAAGTTGAGGGGGGCCTGGGAGGGAAGGCCCACACACTCACTCATTGGGAAACCTTGGCCAAGGAAGTCCCACAGAGGTCGCTGCTCCCCACTCTGGGCCTGGGGCTGGTGGTCTGGAGGAGGTGCCCAGCCACGCACTGTCCAGTACAGCACAAGCAAACAGACTAAAGAACAGCTGTATTGATCGCCCTAGTTTTCTGTTTTTGCCTGCAGCTCCCAAGGGCTGACAGATGACAGATGATGGATGACAGATGACAGATGGGGGTCACATGGCCACGTCCTGCTTGAAGGGAGCCCTCCTTTGGCCTCCAGCCCCCAGAGCTAGTGAGGATGAGGGTACAGTCAGGACAGGGAAGGAGCAAGAAAAGGCCCAGATTTTCAAGTTGGTCTCAGGGTAGGTGTTACAGCAGAAAGCCTTGCTGTCTAAAAACCATGTCTGACAATCCCACCTGATGGCACAGTGGTCCAGGACACCAATTTGGGACTCGGGCACGCTGGGTTCAAGTCTGTGACCCCTACTTACTGCTGTGTGACTAAGGGATCACTATGCCTCTCTGAGCCCTTTTCTCTGTGGCTGTGAGGGGGGAAGCAAGTCACATCTATGGAGCCCCTAGCCCCAGGCTGGGCAGCTGGCAAGGGCTGGGTGGATGGAAGCCCTGAAGACTGTGCAAGTCTCATGGGCAAAGCCATTGTGCCCACAAAGTGCCTTTTTACCCGCGGAAAAGGTACCCGCGAACTTCCTTAAAGAGTTAACCGTAGACTTGCCATGTGGTCCAGAAATCCCCTTCCTAGGAATTGAAAACAAGGATTCAAACAAGTACATGTGCACACATGTTCAGAGCAGCATTATTCACACTACCAAATGTCCACCAATAGATGAATGGGTAAACACAATGTGGTAAATCCAGGGGTGCCTGGGTGGCTCAGGTGGTTAAGCATCTGATTCTTGGTTTCATCTCAGGTCATGATCTCACAGTTCATGAGTTCAAGCCCTGCATTGGGCTCTGTGCTGACAATGCAGAGCATGCTTGGGATTCTCTCTCTCTCCCTCTCTCTCTGCCCCTCCTGCACGCACTCTCTCTCTCTCAAAATAAAATAAAAATAAACTTACAAAAAAAAATAATGTTGTATATCCATGCAATGGAATATTTACAGCCTTAAAAAGGAGTGAAGCACTAATACAGGCTACAACATGGTTGAACCTTAAAAACACTGCGCTTAATGAGAGGCACCTGGGTGGCTCAGTTGGTTAGACGTCCGACTTCGGCTCAGGTCATGATGTCAAGGCTCCGTGAGTTCGAGGCTCACATAGGGCTCTCTGCTGTCAGCCTGGAGCCTGCTTTGGATCCTCTGTCTCCCTCTCTCTGCCCTTCCCCCACTCGCCACTCTCATGTGTATTCTCTCTCTCGAAAACAAACATTGGGGTGCCTGGGTGGCTCACTCAGTTAAGCATCGAACTTTGGCTCAAGACTTCAGTTCAGGTCATGCTCTCATGGTTCATGAGTTTGAGCCCCGCATTGGGCTCTGTGCTGACAGCTCAGAGCCTGGAGCCTGTTTTAGATTCTGTGTCTCCCCCTCTCTCTCTGCTGTCCCCCACTTGCTCGCTCTCTCTCTCTCTCTCTCTCTCAAAACTAAGCATCAAAATAAACTTTTTTTTAATTTTTAAAACGCACTATGCTAAATGAAAGAAGCCAAACACAAGAGGTCACACATTATATGAATCCATTCATACGAAATGTCCAGACAGAAAGGAGATTAGTGGTTATCAGGGGCTGGAGAGAGGGAAATATGGGGAGCCATTGCTTAATGGATGTGGAGTTTCCTTTTGGGTGATGAAAATATTTTTGAACTGGATACAAGCTGTATGGTTGCACAACATTGTGAATACACAAAGTCTCTCTGAATTGTTTACTTTAAAATGGCGAATTTTGTTATGTGATTTCACCTCAATTTAAAAATACACTTCTTGCTCAAGGCGTTTGATATCCATATGTTAGAAAACTGCCGTTATAAAGTGATTTTGTAAGAAAATACACCTTTTTACAATTGCTGTCACCACTGATATTCATATCTACCAGGTCTAAGCTGGGAATCCTGCCCCCTTTGATGAGTGCCCTTGAGCAGTGCACATCCCGTCCAACCACAGCTGCAGACCTGGTGCCTGGAAGTCCCCCAGGACAGGGGTGGCCAGTCCATTTTACAATGAACAAATAGAAGTTTGAATGATGTCAGTCTCTTCCTGGTTTCATACTAGTGGGGCCTTCTGACTTTAGAATGATGCAAAGAACGTAGGCTCTTGAGCTGGAAGACTGTCTCAAGTCTGCCCACAGCTGAAGGGATGTGTGACCTGGAAACATGTCTTCATCTGTGGAGTGGGGGTAAATCCCTGGTCTGATGGAAGCATTAAAAGACATGCTAGAAAAATGTTCCTTCTTACCCCTCAGTGAGCAGGACCAGGGACTGCTTATACCCAAGGGCTGGTTTAACTTACCCTTAGTGATGTTTGTTTTTTAATATAACAGCCTTATTGACTTATAATTTACCTATCATGCAATTCACTCATTTCAAGCATATAATTGAGTGGTTTATAATGTATTCACAAAGTTGTACAAAAATCACCACTATCTAGTTCTATGACATTTTCAAAAAGAAACTCGATGACCATTAACAGTCACTCCCCATTCCTCTCACCTCCTTATGCCCAGGCAATCACCAACCTACTTTATTTATTTATTTTTTAAGTTTATTTATTTATTTTGAGAGAGAGAGAGAGAGAGAGAGAGAGCAGCATAAGCAGGGGAGGGGCAGAGAGAGAGGGAGAAAGAATCACAAGCAGGCTCCTCGCTGTCAGCACACGAAGTCCAACGTTGGGCTCAATCCCACAAACTGCAAGATCATGACTTGAGCCAAAAGCAAGAGTTGGACGGACGCTTAACCAACTGAACCACCCAGGCACCTCCCTACTTTCTATTTCTATAGATTTGTCCATTCTGGACATTTTGTATAAATAGGATCATATAGTATGTGGCCTTTTAGGATAGGCTTCTTTTACTTAGCCGAAGTCTTTCAAGGTTCATCCGTGTTGTAGTATCAGTACTGCATTCCTTTTTATGGCTGAATAATATTCCACATTCTGTATGGATGTACCACATTCTGAGTAACATGTTATTCATCTGTTGACGGACATTGGGTTGTTTCCCAGAGCCAGTTTGGACACATTGGAAGTTCTGCATTCTGTCCAGCAGAGGGAGGTGTTGGGTCCCAGACTCTCCTTCCAGCAAAGGGAAAGAGGGAAAAGGCAGCCAAGTAGCCTTGGGGAGGGTTTTGCCAGCATCTCCATCTGGGCTCAGGGATGACTGAGAGTGCCTGAGGGGTGTGTGTGTATGTGTGTGTGATTTTTTTTAACACAATGTGTTGTGTGTGTTTGATTTTTAAATAAACTACAGAGCCACATAACCACCATCTATTGGGAGTGATGGGCATGTCTGTTATCAGATCGTGGTGATGGTTTCACAGATGTCAAAACTCATCAAAGCGCACACTTCAAATATGCACAGCTTATTGCACATCCGTTATACTTTAATATAGATATAAAAAATAAAAAACAAAAAACAAAATCTATTTTCTCATTACAAAAGATACACATTTTCATTATGAAGAATTTAGAAAAGCATAATGATGAAGAAAATAAATGTCACTTGCTACTTGGGGCTTGCAGAGCCCCTGGTGAAGTCCCCTCCACCTGATGAATCCCTTGGAAGGCTCCAAGAGCCAGCATCAGCTTCCAGCTTGTGCAGCCAGGCTCTGAGGCCCACCTTGGCTCTGCTGGCCTCATAGTGCCAGACCCAGGGTACTGCCACCTGAGAACTTGGCAGTCATCACAGGGGCCCTGCCTTCTTCACTCGATCCAGACCTCTCAGGATTCTTGGATCCCTGTCACTTCTCTGGCCAGTGCCTCTCAGTTTCTCTGCCTCTAATTCCCTCCTAGTCCTGTCCCTAATCCTTCCTCACCTAGTCCTCCCAGGGGTTTGGGGAGAGTCTCCAGCCCTATGGCCATAAACACTAACTCTCCCACTGTTCCCACTAACATAACTCTCCCACTTCTGTCTCTGCTTTTTTTTTTTTTAACATTTATTTATTTTTGAGAGACAGAGAGAGATAGAGCACAAGCAGGGGAGGAGCAGAGAGAGAGGGAGACACAGAATCCAAAGCAGGCTCCAGGCTCCAGCTGCCAGCACAGAGCCCGACACGGGGCTCGAACTCACAGACTGTGAGATCATGACCTGAGCCGAAGTCAGCCACTCAACCAACTGAGCCACCCAGGCACCCCTCTGTCTCTGCTCTTGATGGCTCCTCGGTATCCCAGACTCACACTCTCTCTACCTGACTCCCCTCTGTAGATGAGCTATAGACACTTGAAGCCTCACATGGGCACCCCAATTTCCCCATCACACTCCCCCTTCCTGCCTCCATATCCAATCTATCTACACATACAGAACAAACCTGGAAACTGAACCCCTCTCTAGTGCCTTGCTTCCCCCTAGCCTGGGTCTGAGTCACCAGAACCCCTCACCTGGACCCGTGGCACAGCCCCTGTCCACTTACCCTGCTTCCACCTCCCACCTCTCACCTGTCCACAAAACAAATTTGAGCAAGTCACTCCACTGTTTATGGCAGATACTGTGGCTACCTGATTTTAAATTAATTAAAATTATATCAAACTTGGGGCACCCAGGTGGTTTAGTTGGTTGTGCGTCCTACTCTTGATATCGGCTTAGGTCATGATCTTGAGGTTGTGAGATCAATCCCGACATCGGCTCCATGCTGAGCATGAAGCCTACTTGGGATAATCTCTCTCTCTCTCTCTCCCTCTCTCTCTCTCTCTCTCTCTCTCTCTCTCTCTCTCTCTTTCTCTCTCTCTCTCTCAATCTCCCTCCCACAACCCTGAGATCAAGGGATGCATGCTCCGTGGACTGAGCCAGTCAGGCACCCCCAAACTAAATTTTAATTTTTTAAGAATGTTTCTTCATTTTTGAGAGAGAGAGAGAGAGAACACAAGCAGGGGAGGGGCAGAGAGAGGGAGACACAGAATCCGAAGCAGGCTCCAAGCTCTGAGCGGTCAGCACAGAGCGCAACTGGGGCTGGGGTGGGGGGCGGGGGCCTCTAACCCATGAACTGTGAGATCATGACCTGAGCCAAAGTCAAACACTTAACCAACTGAGCCACCCAGGTGCCCCAGGCCCCAAACTTAATTTTAAATCAAACTAGATTTTTCCAGTTCTTCAGCTGCAGCAGCCACATTTTGAATGCCTGGTGATCGCATGGGGAAGCTAGTGGCTGCTGTCTTGTTCAGTATAGAGTGTAGAACATGTTAATCCTGGTGGAAAATTCCACCAGACACTACAGGCTCAGAACCTTTCGGAGGCTTTTCCTTGCATTTAGAATAAAACCCAAACTTCTTACAATCCTGAAAGGTCCTACCTTGCCTCTGATGTCTCTTCCTGCCACCCATAACAGCCTCCTCTCCTAACCTTACTGTGCCTCAAACATACCTAGAACTTTGAAGTCTCTCTGTCTTTGCCTTCCTGCTCCTCATCTTTAGGACAAACTCAGATGTCACCTCTCCTGGCAGGCCTCCCCAGACCTCTTCCCTGTCCTGGATCCCCACACAGCACACACACCCCTGATATGGCCTGGCTCTGCCTGTCTTATCCTTTCCTCCCCCACTCATGTCCATCTTTCTCTCCGTGTTGTGTGTTCCTCCAGGCCACACACAGATTCCTCTTTTGGCAAGCGCTGGCTGAGCATCTACTATGTGCTGAGCACTGGGGAGTCAGTGGGTGAACTGAATAGACAGAGCTCTGTCTTGGGAATTTAGATCTAGCTGGGGACAGACACCTAATGGGGGATTGTATCTGGGCCCCACGTTCCTCCTCACTCCTTCCTCCCTGGGGGAGGGAAGGATGATAAGACAGCTCTGCAGGAAAAGACCAGAGACCCAGGGTGGAAGTGTTTTCAGCAAAGAACCAAGGATGAGAGGAGTGTCCTTGGGGCCAGAAGAAGCTATCTCACAGGGCAGATAGCCACTATCTTCCGGTTTCTGAGTTAAGTTTGCTTATGTACAATATTGGAGGCGGGGCTGAATTGGGGCCTGCAAACCAGAGAAAGCGACACCCCACTGACAGATGAAGCCCCCTCCCCACCATTCTCCGCAAAGTATCCTTTTCTTTCCCGGGTGGTTAATGATAAAGTCCCTGATGAGCCCACAATTCCCTGCCCTGGAAATGGAGGGGCTCCATCAGCAAGGGAAGAAAGCAGTATGTGCTTTTGGAATTCTCTCTGGAGACAGCCAGATAATGGGGTTCTGGAAGCCTGTATGACCCAACTCACTGGGTGACCTGAGCAGGTCACCTGAGGAAGGCAGCTAATATTGATCATAGGCAGCTATGTGCCACACCCTGTGAGGTCAGGACTTATTCCCATTTTAAAGAAAAGGTCACTGAGGATGTGAGTACTACTAGGATTCCAGCCTCGCCTGTCCAGCTCCAAAGTCAGGACATCAACTCATTCTGTTTCTTTGACTGCAAAACAGGCTTTACAGGAGGACTTGCCTGCCTTGAGGGGGTTCTGCGAAGTAAAGAAGTTGGGTAAGGGGACAGAGGGCCTCGAAACAGGAGAGAGCGCAGGAGGGTGGAGAGGCCTGCAGAGGGCGGCAGTGAGCTGTGCCTAGAAGCACCTGGATGTCAGGGCCCACGAGTTTTCCAGTAACCCTCCAAGGCCATCTCCCAGAGCACCAGCCTTAACAAGCAGTCGTGGATGGAGCACCACATACCATTTATCAGGGTGGGTTTCATGTTTGCCCCAACTGGGTGCTTTACACATGGTGCTCACATTTTATATATGGGGGCAAAACTGAGGCTCAGAGAAGGGAAAAGAACTGCTCAGGTCACAAACCTGGAGTGGGGAAGATGTGAACCCCAGCCAGGCTGGACTGGCTAATAGCCCTGGGCTCTGTTTCTTCTAGATTAGATGCTGGGGCATCTCTTCTGGGTGGCACTGGACCCGGAGTGGGGGCAAGATTACACCTTATATCCATGCAGGGACAACAGCCCCCAGAGACAGGTATCCTTGTTCTCATTTCAATGCCAAAGGAAACTGAGGAACAGAGGCAGTGATGATCAGGACCCAGGCCCAGTTGTTTGGTTGACAAATCCTGTTTCCTCTTCCCCCACCCAGCAAGCTGGTTTGGGTATTTTCATTTGGTGCCCATCAGACCACCTGACGTGTGCTCTCTGCTGTGTGTTTAATATCTCTGGAGTGCCAGAGATGATTTTGTTTCACTGCTGGCTCTAGACTGTCCTGTATTCCACCCAATCCAAAGACGACCCCCTTAAAGGGAGACTAAACACATAAGCTCTGAGTCAGGCAATCCGGGAAAAACTACCCTGGCCTCTGAAGCTCAGGAGAGGCCAGCGGACAAACATACAGCTCAGGACCACAGGGAAGGCCATGTGGGTGTTGAGTGACCTGGGGGAGAAATTCCTATCGATTATCTCTGCGACAATGCCCTGTGGCAGCTGATGCATCACCCACCCCAAGCCCACAGTGCTGGGACCCGTTGGCACATAAGCGCTGTTGGTCTTGGCGGCCCAACCTAGCCCACCCTGCTTCCCTAGGTGACCTGCCACTCCAGGCTCTTGTGCGCATAGGGGCCAGGAGGGTGGCCCCCAGAGAGCTCAGCCCCAAAGCTGGAATGTGGCTGCTGGGCTGTGGGGAAGTGAAGATCCAGGTGTTTCTGTTCCAGGAGTGCAGAATTAGCCAGGGCCTCTGCGTGGGACAGCTGGGTTCGGCCACCGCCTGGGACAGAGTCTCCCCAAGCGCGGAGACCGAGGGAGGGCAGGGGCTGGGTGGGGGCGCGGCTCCTAGGCAGACCCTCCCCCCACCCACAGTTCACCCCCCCCCCACCCGGAGCCCTCGGCGCGGCCCCTTTAAGAGGCCCGCCGGGCTCCGTCAGCCGCGCCACGGCCACCGCCCCCCGGCCCTCCCCTTCCTGCGGCGCCGAGTGCGGGCCGGGCGGGAGTGCGGCGAAAGCGGGCCGGGCCAAGCGCAGCCCCTGGGAGGCGGCGGCGGCCGGGGCGAGGCGCGGGAGCGAGAGCAGAGGAGCGCGTGGGCGGGGGCCATGGGCTAGCGGCGCCGGGCCGAGCGGAGGGCAGCGCCCGCGCCGCGCGGAGAAGCCCCGCACACAATAGCGGCGCGCGCAGCCCCGCGCCCTTCCCCCGCCCTCGCGCGCGCCCGCCCCCCTCGCGCGCGCCCTCCCCCGCGCCCCGCGCCGCCCCGGGGAGCCGAGCCCGCCGCCTCACCTGCAGCCCGGGAGGGGGCGGGCATTGTTCGGCCGCCGCCGCCGCCACCGCTGCGCGGGGACATGGGGGCCGCCCGGCGCCTGGGGCCGGGCCTGGAGAGGTCGCCGAGCCGCCGCTGAGCCGGGCCCTGCGCGCAGCCGGGCGGTGCAGGTGAGGCCGGCCGCGCCATGGTGGACCCTGTGGGCTTCGCTGAGGCGTGGAAGGCGCAGTTCCCGGACTCGGAGCCGCCGCGCATGGAGCTGCGCTCGGTGGGCGACATCGAGCAGGAACTGGAGCGCTGCAAGGCCTCCATCCGGCGCCTGGAGCAGGAGGTGAACCAGGAGCGCTTCCGCATGATCTACCTGCAGACGCTGCTGGCCAAGGAGAAGAAGAGCTATGACCGGCAGCGCTGGGGCTTCCGACGCGCGGCGCAACCCCCCGACGGCGCCGCCGAGCCCCGCGCGTCTGCACAGCGCCCGCCGCCCGCGCCCGCCGACGGCGCCGACCCGCCGCCCGCCGAGGAGCCCGAGGCCCGACCCGACGGAGAGGGCTCCCCGAGCAAGGCCAGGCCCGGGGCCGCCCGCAGGCCCGGAGCCGCCGCGGCCGCGGACCGGGAAGACCGCGGGCCCCCTACCAGCGTGGCGGCCCTCAGGTCCAACTTTGAGAGGATCCGCAAGGGCCACGGCCAGCCCGGAGCCGCGGACACCGAGAAGCCCTTCTACGTAAACGTCGAGTTTCACCATGAGCGCGGTCTGGTGAAAGTCAACGACAAAGAAGTGTCCGACCGGATCAGCTCCCTGGGCAGCCAAGCGATGCAGATGGAGCGTAAGAAGTCCCAGCACGGCACGGGGCCGAGCCTGGGGGACGCACCCAGGTCCTCTAACCGGGGCCGTACCTCGGAGAGCAGCTGCGGCCTCGACGGCGACTACGAGGACGCGGAGCTGAACCCCCGCTTCCTGAAGGACAACCTGATCAATGCCAACGGCGGCAGCAGACCCCCTTGGCCGCCCCTGGAGTACCAGCCCTACCAGAGCATCTACGTTGGGGGTATGATGATGGAAGGGGAGGGCAAGGGCCCGCTCCTGCGTAGCCAGAGCACCTCGGAGCAGGAGAAGCGCCTTACCTGGCCCCGCAGGTCCTACTCCCCTCGGAGCTTTGAGGACAGCGGAGGGGGCTACACGCCAGATTGCAGCTCCAACGAGAACCTCACCTCCAGTGAGGAGGACTTCTCCTCCGGCCAGTCCAGCCGCGTGTCCCCCAGCCCCACCACCTACCGCATGTTTCGAGACAAGAGCCGGTCACCCTCACAGAACTCACAGCAATCCTTTGACAGCAGCAGCCCCCCGACGCCGCAGTGCCAGAAGCGGCACCGGCAGGGCCAGGTCATCGTGTCGGAGGCCACCATCGTGGGCGTCCGCAAGACCGGTCAGATCTGGCCCAGCGATGGGGACAGCTTGTCCAGCAGGCTGCCTCAGGATGGCACCTTCCATGGAGATGCAGGTGGGTACCTCCACCACCTTGGGTGGGCATACCTGCCCTCTGGCTGGAAACGATTGAAAAGAAAAGGGGTCGTTGGCCAAGGGAGAAATAGGTAGATAACCTTTTTTGGATTGATCTTCACGCTGGACAGGAAGGATTCATGCTCTTCTTGTGCCTGAACAAACACCATCCCCCCACTTTCTCCTGAATGCAGATTCCCAGTGTCTGGACTGCAGTTGGGTTGGAAGGGGTGGTGTGTGGGGATGGTAGGCGGCTGTTCCTTTGGTTCTGGAGTGGTGTGCTTTTTGTGGGAGTACTCTCTGGGTTGGGACCATGGTGCCCTGGGCAGTGATCTCCTTGCCTTTGATCATGCTACTCTAGGCAGTGGGGATGGTATTAAGTGGGGGCCATCTCTGCTGTCTGGAATGGGTGTTTTCAGTAGAGATTGATCTGTGTCTTGGGAATTCCCTGCCACCCCAACTGTTCCTGACCTGGAAGAGTTACAAGACACGTCTGGAGAACCCAAGATGTGCTAGCTGCTCCCAGGCCATAGAAAGTGTCAGGTTCGCTTGCTAACCGTCGGCCCGAATGCAAGTCAGAGCAGGTGAAGATAGGAATTAGGAGGAAGTGAGGTGACAGGCAGTTCTGACTCAGTGGGCCACTGCAAATCGACAGGGGTAAAGATTTTATCCAGGGCTGAAGTACAGCCACACCTGTTCTGATTTGCCTGGCTTTGATGGCAGACATCACCCATCATTACTCATCCATAGGTTCCTGTGTGCATCTTACCCCAGCTTCATTTTCTGATCCTTCAGTGCACTCTTGCTTCCTTGGCTTCCCGAGGATGAGTATACACTGGTGCTCATTTTCGCCTCCTAATCCGTGGTCTGACTCTTGGGATCAAACCCATAGAATTGTGTATATAACTTTGGGGGTGATGGGACTGGGTTGGATTGGAGTAAGAAGAGGGTGGGGCGGGTGTGGGGTTTGGATGGGCTGTGTGTGTGTGTGTGTGTGTGTGTGTGTGTGTGTGTGGCTGTGGGGAATCTCTTGGAGTCCCAGTCCCTGTTGGGCTGATCTGGTTTTCTGCTCCATTGATTTTTCTTTTTCTGCTGATGGAGTTGTATGTGCTTCGGTCCTGAGAATCCTCTTGAAACAAGTAAGGCTATTTTTGGCTCTGTCAAGAGGCCTTTTTGTGATCAGTGCTCTGTCCTGTTTGTTTTAGATACAGCCAGTTGCTGATCTTCCATTTGCAGCTTGGGGTGGCTGCGGCCTGCTGCTCAGACCTGTGGCCGGACCCAGTTGCATCCCCTGGGTCCCTTGCTGGGGGTGGAAGGCTGTAGTATTTAGAAGCCTGCTTTGCAGGCAGAGCGGTTCCTCTGGGGTCTGGAGGATTGCCCTGTGGTCACCGGGCACCAGCCTTGTCTGGCCAGCTGTCGACGGAGCCAGCCAGCTTGAACTGGCCGGGATCCCGCACCGGGATGCGGGAGAACGTGCTCAATAAAGAAAATGAGAGGTTTTCATGGAGACCTGCAGTCTGAACTGTATTCTCTTACTGATGGTGAATTCTGAGTTTCCAGAAAGTGGGGACCGGTCGGACCGAATGTGTTCTCAGTAGGTTGCCCTTTGGGCTCTCTTCCGCTTCTCTTCGACTCCTCTGGGCTCTCTCTCATACAGCTGCTGCCAGCGTGAGACCCTGGCTCTGTGTGTAACCCACGGTAGGCTCTCAGAAAATGGCCGCAGGGTTAATTTTACAACTCGGACCCCACTCTGAGGACTTTCTGGATCTTTCTCTGAATGTCTTCAAGGCCCCATGTTTTCTCTCCTGTTAGGTTTTAGCTCTGGGAGTCTTCAGCTCTGTGCTCAGCACTCCTCTGAGGGTAGTGGCTGGAGGGGAAGGAGGGAACCTGTGCTGGCAAAGCCATCTGTCTCTTTCCAAACTGTTTACTGATGTTCTTTAGACAGCCGTGGGGCCTGCTGGCCAGGGCTGCGCCCTGCAGAGGGACAAAGAGGAAAATCACAGCGTGGAAGGGAGTGGAAGCACCCTAATTTTTCACAGCAGCAGCAGACATGGAGACCCGGATCTAATAGCCTCAGCATCCCTTTGGATGTGTGTGCTCTCATATTTTTGAGTTGAGGGCCCCTGGTGTCAAGGGAAGAAGCTGAAATGACCACCTGCCACTTTGTGCCAGGCATGAGGACGGTGTGCCTCATGCAGGGCCCCTCGCAGGCTCTTACATCACCCTGTGATGGGTCTGCCCAACCATAGCTGAAGATGAAACCAGGAAGTGGGCAGAGCTAGGATTCCAGGGGTTCCGGGTCCCTGCGGGAATGCAAATGCGTTCCTTCTGGAACGTGGCCGCCTTAGGGTGTTCTCTGCATCGCCCTACACTGAACCTGAAAATCATGACTGGATTGGTCCAGGGGTGCTTCCCCTGCACACACTCAGGGCCCACCAGCCGTGAGCCCTGCTGTGCGAGCCCTTCCCTTTCTACCATGCAGGCGACATAGAAAGAGAGAGTGTAGTCCTTGCCATCCGGGAGCTTACAGGTTAATGGGAGACGGGAGCACACACATACATCGTTTATGTGTTTAGAGAGAGTGAGATCAGGGAAGCTTCCGGAGGCAGCAGAACTGGAGAGAGGCCTCACCTGTCCGTACATGTCTAGTGGCAAAGAGTGGGGAAAGCTGGCTGCCCTGAGGAGCAGTGGGAGCAAAGGCTCTGGGGTACCCATGTCAGCCCTCTAACTCTGGACTGTGGTGTTTTATTTATTTATTTTTTTTTTACTGTGATAAAAGACACATAACTGAATTTACCATCTTGACCCATTTTAGCCATTTTTTTTTCATTTTAGCCATTTTTACATGTCTAGTTCAGTGGCATTAAACATATACTGCTGTGTAACCATTTCCACCATCCATTTCCAGAACTCTTTTCATCTTCCCCAACTGAAACTCTCTCCCTCCTGAATGGCAGCTCCCCATTTCCTCTCCTTGAGCTTCTAAAAACCACCACTGTGCTTTCTGTTTCTATGATTTGACTACTCTTAGTACCTCATATAAACGAAATCACACTGGATCTGTTCCTCTGTGTCTGGCTTATTTCACTTAGCATAGTATCCTCAAGGTTCATCCCCATGGTAGAACAGACCGTGTTGTATTTTGAAGGCAGGGATCCCTGGTTCATTTCCGGATCTCCCAGGAAGCCTGGCTCAGAGTCGTACACATAGCACTTACTGGAAGATCCCTTCCGCCTTTTCACAGCTACAGGGTTAGGTTGTGGATTTGAGAAGTTAGGAAGCATCTTACCTCCTGTATTTGTCTCTAACTCCATCCCTGTCCTTGAACTTCCCTTTCTGAGACCTTTGGTGAGCCCTTTCACAAGAGAGACCAGACAACCCAAGAGCCTTTACTCTTCTGGTCTGAGGAATTCTTTTTTTTTTTTTTTTTTTTTAAGATTTTAAAATTATTTTTAAGTAATCTCTGTACCTAATGAGAGGCTTGAACTTATAACCCCAAGATCAAGAGTCACACACTCTGCCAACTGAGTCAGCCAGGCGCCCTGCAGGTCTGAGGAATTCTTGATCTGAACACTCAGCCCCGGTGTCCCTCGGCCCCTTTCCAAGTATCATTTGTGAGATCTGACCCCATGTCTTATGTTTCTTTATGGGCTTTCATGTGAGTTGCTGCCCTATGTGTTCACATCTCTGTTAAGCAGTTTAATTTTCTCTTTGGATTGTGGCAGTGTGGTGTCACCAGAATGATCATTGCTTTGTTTTTCCCTTGGGTGATTGAATGGATCAGCCACCAGTTAGATTGAGTAACTCTGGGCCAGGAAAAGGTCACTCAGGCCTTGCATTGGCTCGATTGTCATCTCTTTACATCAGAGCCTGTGGTCACCTTTGAACTGAGTATAGGCTCCTCTCGTGAGCAGAGGCAGAGTGGACAGAACCAACCAGGTAGAGTCTGAGACCATTGAGTCATCAACAGGGTGGAAGCAGAGTCTAGTTCAAATATTATAAGTGTTTTCCAATTCTGGAAGGATGACTTCCTTGTTTTGGGAACAGAATGAAATATTTCACTAAATAATTCACTAAAGAAGGAGCTAGCTGGGAATGCTGTCGATTTGCGTGGCTCTAGGGAGGGAATGTGCCTTTTCCATTCCTCCCTTTTGTCTCAGGCTTCTGTAGCCACCTCCCCTCGCTGGCCAGGAGTCCTGTGGCCCTGTGTATGTGACTGCTGCCTTTATTAGGACAAAGCATCTAGGTGAACCATAAGCTCAGCCCGCTTGGGAGAAGACCCGGCAGTGCCTGAGGCAGCTCACCTATCTGCAGCTCACCCCTGTGGTTTGAGGGGTTCCTCATTCACAACGAATAGACAGGCATTTTCAAGTGGGCTCAGGTTGTCAAACATTAGGCCTGAGTTTTGACTGTGGCTGCTTTTTAGATCAAGGTGCAGGAGGTAGTAGGGGTGGTGGATTTATTTATTATGAATTTCATTGGGGTCCCTCCCCCTGACTAGAATACAGTCATGTAGGATTTTGTTTTGGGTTTTTAGTTTGTTTGTTTTCTGCTTTGAAAGCAATGTAGTAATTTAAATTAAAATGTTACTTAAGTGGGGCACCCTGGATGGCTCAGTTGGGTAAGTGTCTGACTCTTGATTTCAGCTCAGGTCATGATCTCATACTTTGTGGGTTCGGGCCCCATGTCGGGCTCTGCACTGACAATGCAGAGGCTGCTTGGGATTCTTTCTCTCCTTTCTCTCTCTCTCTCTCTCTCTCTCTCTCTCTCTCTCTCTTTCTCTCTCTCTCTCTGTGTGCCCTCCCCTGCTTGCTCTTGCTCACTGTCTCTCAAAAAAATGAAACATTAAGAAAAATGTTACTTGTATAACATGTGATAGGTCTATTTATTTTATTATGGTAAAACATATGTAACAAAATGCACCATTTTGTTTTTTATTTTTTATTTAAAAATTTTTTTTAATGTTTTATTTATTTTTGAGACCGAGAGAGACAGAGCATGAGCAGAGGAGGGGCAGAGAGAGAGGGAGACACAGATTTCGAAGCAGGCTCCAGACTCTGAGCTGTCAGCACAGAGCCCAGTGCAGGGCTCAAACCCACAAACTGTGAGATCGTGACCTGAGCCGAAGTTGGACGCTTAACCAACTGAGCCCACCCAGGCACCCCAAAATGCACCATTTTAGCCATTGTTAAGTTTACCATTCAGTGTCATTAAATACATTCACATTGTGCAACCATCACCACCATCCATGTCCAGAACTTTTTTATCTTGCAAAACTGAAACTCTGTCCCGGTTCAGCACTAACTCATCTTCTCTCCAGCCCAGCCCCTGGCAACCACCAATCTACTCTCTGTCCCCGTGAATTGGTCCCTTGGTCCCTCATATAAGTGGAATCCTGTAATATCTGTCCTTCTGTGTCTGGTTTATTTCACTCAAGTAGGGTTTTGAAGTTGCCGGGAGCAGTAGTCTCATCCTTAATTCCCGTTTCTAATCTTAATAGGCATGTTCTCTTTAGGAAAACACCTGTTAGTGATGGTGATATTTCCTTGGCTTTCACACCCACGTTTGTAAAGTGGCCCCTTGTATTAGTTTGTTAGGGCTGCTATAACAAAACAGCAGATGGTTTAAGTAACAGGAATTTTTATTTCTAGAGGCTAGTATTCCAAGATCAAGGTGCTGTCAGGGTTGGTTTTCTCGGAGGCCTCTGTCCTTGGCTTGGTTTGCAAATGCTCCCCTGCTGCTCTTCCCCCCCACCCCGCCTCTTCACGTGGTCATCCCTCTGTTCCCGTGCACCCCTGATGCCTCTCCATGTGTCCAAAATGTCCTCTTCTTATAAGGACACAATTCATTTGAGTTAAGGCCTACCCTAACCACCCCATTTTAAGTTAACCACCTCTTTAAAGACCCCATCTCCAAATGCAGTCATGTTTTGAAGTATTGCACTCACTCCATGAGTCCCTCATTGGGCAACAGAGGAAAGGCTGCCATGACAATGAGAGATGGAGCCTGTGCTAGCCTACCGGCTGTGTTTCAGGAAGAATTTGAGTAATGTGTTGTACGGGAGCCTCATAGAGCCAAGAAAACACAGCCTGGCATCAGGAGGGCTGTGTCCTAAAGTTCTACGGGTTGCCACATCTCGCTCCTTGCCTAACAAGTTAGTGGTTGGACCACGTTATTGCTAAGATCCTTTTGTCCTATTCGATTTTTTTTTCTTTAAAATTTTAGGTTATTAGCACAGCTCTTCCCATATCTTTTTTATCCTGCTTTCTACCTACCTTTCTGTTGCCAAGGCAACCACCTCTCCCCATTCAGTCACTCAGAAGTATTTATTAAGTATCTACTGTGTGCTGGGTACTGTCTCTAAGGAAATTCTCTCTCGCCTTTATTCACAGATTTGTGGAAAGGCTAATCTCCAGGGGCCTTGTCTTTAAACACACACACACACACACACACACACACACACACACACACACACACACAATTCTTCTTTTAATTTTAAAAAAAGTAAAATAAAAACGAACACACTAAAACAAAATCTTTGTGATGTCCTGGCGTCTTCCCTAACTGTATATCTTTCTTCCACTGTATGTTTGCAGCTATTTCCTGTTAATCTTGTGTCTCTCTGACTTCCTTCTCCAGGATAGTGAAATCCTTAAGACAAGGTCCTACCTTGGTGTCCTAGGACATGCCTCAGTCTAGGCTCTTAACCATGTTTGATGAGATAGTGGTGTACCGAGCCCATGTGGATCTGTTTGTGTTTTGGGTTTTGTGGGTGTTTGTGGGTTAGAGAAGAAATGAGACCCTTTCTCTGAGGTCTCTGTTTGCTCAGACCCTTCCCTGTTCTTAATTTCACTTAACCCCATCAGGTAAGTGGCACTGGATTTTCGGGGGCCCAGTGATACATGTGCCCCAGGAAGGAAAAGCTTTGGAAATTATCTGGAGATGATTTTTCCTTCTTTGCTGAGGCTTGCTCTTCCCCTGTTCAACCTTAGAGAGCTTCCCGAGTCCTCAGACTGGGGCCTGCTAATTAGCTGTCTTGGATTCTAGCACTTGCTACTGTGACCTTGCAAAATGACTGGACAGGGATGGTGGCCGGCGCCCAAGGGAGACATGGCTGGCGGGTTCAAAGATGTGCCTGCTGAGGTCTGGTGCAGAAAGACTGTGATGCCTCACCTGTGTAGTAACTACACCTTTGGTGGAGGCTGTTTCATGTGCCCTCAACATTCTTGTGCCGTGGCTGGAGCGAGATTATGAACTTAATTATATGCCATCAACTGACTGGATCTGAGGGGTTGTGAGACAAACACACTTGCCCAAGGTCAAGAGGTCGGTGGAGGGGCTGGTGCTGGCCTCTCTCCTCAGACCGTGGGGTGATACCAATCACAGGAGAGTGGTCACAGAGTGACACCCCCCCCCCCCCCCCCCCCCGCCCAGTAGGTGGAAGGGATGTTCAGCAAACACGTTTCAGGCAGGAATGGTGCTGAGTGTCAGGCAACAGGCTTCCCAGCAGGTCATTTTCGGTCTGCTGGCGAGACAGCCACATAAAGCTAAGTGCCGTGATAGGAATCGTCTGGTCCCAGCCTTTAGGCAGGTCCGTGAATGTATGAGCCACCCAAGAAATGTCCTTTTTCTCTTTTATTTTGCAAATATCTCAGGAAATTTCCTCACTCTCCCTACATCCTCCTGGGGCACTTTGCTAAGATTCATTCCTGTAGCAGGTCATGTGACAAAGGGCCCAAGAGGACATAAATGTTCGAGGACACTGCCTGTCTGCCTTTTCTACCCAGCGGTCAAGGGCTGAGAGTGGGGGCTGGTGGAGGCTAACGGTGCTCTGCTGTGAGCAGGTTCCAGGAGGTGCAGAGGCACAAGGCCTGACTGAGAAGACGTGACAGAGATGCTGGCCACATGCATGGAGGGTCAGTGCATGGCCCAAGGAGCACTAGGAAGGAACTATCTCTGGCTGGCCAAGAGATGCAAGGGAACACTAGAAGGGTAGGGAGAGACCTGCTGCTCCAATCACAGCAAATCCAGGGATAGAGCAGGCCAAGGGAATTGCCACTGAGAGTACTTCTGTTGCCTTAAGAAGAGCCTTTGAAGATCCTTTGAAGATTGACTTCATTTTAAAGGCTTGGTGTGCTCTTTTTAAAATATGCTGCTGGAGGGGTGCCTGGGTGGCTTAGTCAGTTAAATGTCTGACTCTTGATTTCAGCTCAGGTCGTGATCTCATGGCTCGTGGGCTGACGCTCTGTGTGGAGGTCTGTGGTGACAGTGCAGAGCCTGCATGGGATTCTGTGTCTCCCTCTTTCTCTTCCCCTCCCCTGCTCGCTATCTCTCTCTCTCTCAAAATAAATAAATAAACATTAAAAAATATATATGCTGCTAGAGTCATTTGGCATGCCCGTAGAGCAGGAAGAGATTCTCTGCATATCATATATATACATATATGCTTGCAAGTGACAAGGTAGATATTCTAGAAGCAATCTAGAGGCAATGTATGTCAACCTAGTCCGGGGAGAAAATGCAGACATTAAAGGTAGATCCAGGGTGTGGTCCTGCACAGGGTGTTCATTCTGTGGGCTGGAGACCATGGCCCCTTCCTTGGGAGACTTTGAGGGAACATGAGTGCATAGAGCGAGTGGTCCCTGGGGGTCTGGCCCCTTGTCTGGTCTCATGAAGTCTCCCTCTTAGGCATCTAATGCAGGTTGATTGAGTGCCATTTAGCAAGAGATTTTAAAGGAGAAATGCATAATTCAGTAGGTGCAGGCCATTTTACCCACTTGGCTCGGCAAGAGAGCCCAGTATGAGCTCCAGGGGTTCCAGGGGTCTGCCGTGGCCATGGGCCCCATCTTTTCCCTCTCATAGTGTATCTTTGGGCGTCGAGTGGAGTTCTTACATCCTAAATGTACAGCATATATCTTTTCTGCATCATGGCCGCAAATGAAGCTTTCGCTACTTCCTCTGCTATGATGTGCCATCAGCCCAGGCTACCTGGGGCTACACACCGATGTTGCCGAGCCCTCCATGCTGGGGCCACATCCACCCACTAGTTGTGTAGAGTGAGGTCCTCTTGCAGTGTTCCCGATTGTGTGGCCTTATGGCTTTGGGGGGCCTCAGAAACTAGAGGCTGGAGGAAGAGAGAGACCTTAATTTTTCTCAGAGAGTCCCCCCCCCCAACCAAGTTTGTGGAGGAAAGGCTTAGAACCACTTTGTTCTCACTTTCAGTTATTGTGAGGCCTCAAGAGAGGAAATGAAAACCACAGACTTTCTTATTTTAATAGGAAATAAAGGAGGAAGACGGGAAGCCCTGAAAATTACTAATGCTTTGTCATATGCAGGCTCTATCTGCAGATTGCCTAAGGCTGCACAGACCAGAGGGTGTTGCTTTGTGTACAGTTGGGGAGGATACTGGAGAGCTGGCCCCGGCCCTGGCAGGGTGATGTGAGGTGTGCGGGGGGCAGCCCCTGGAGCAGGAGGGTGGGTGAGGAGCTGGCCCGCATTGTGAGCTGTGGGGCGTGGGGAAGAGCTGGGCGATGTTCCCCCGGAGCCTCAGGGGCAGTCAGGGTGGCCCACAGTGACCACTGCCATCTGCTGTTCCCCAGCCACACCTGACCCCCTCCTTGAGGGGCTGGGGCAGCTGGAGCTGTAGCACACCTGGGGCAGGCAGAGCTCTGTCTCTTTTTCTCTTCACTGTCTTTGAAATGTTTATTTTGTAAGTGTTTATTTTTGAGAGAGAGAGTGTGGGGGAAGGGCAGAGGGAGAGGGAGACACAGAATCTGCAGCAGGTTTCAGGCTCTGAGCTGTCAGCACAGAGCCCAACTCAGGGCTCGAACTCACAAACTGCGAGATCATGACCCAAGCCGAAGTTGGACACTTAACCGACTGAGCCCCCCAGGCTCCCCCTCCTCGCTGTCTTTTTAAGAGCTCCAGAAAATCTTGCTTGGAGACCTAGAGGTGTGTGCGGTTTCCATCCTGTCTCGGGCCTGCTATGATGGGAGGCAGCTAATTCCCTGGTTTCCCTCCCTTCACCTGTAAATGAGGAGCTATGTTCCTGACTGGTGGTGGTGTTTTTTCAATGGCTGAGGTAGAATCCACACCACAGAATTCACTCGTTTAATGCGTGCAATTCAGTGTTTTTTGGTATATTCACAGAGTTACGCAACCATCACCACTGTCTAATTTTGAGAAAATTTTTCCACCACCTCAAAAGAAAACTGCTCCATTTAGCCACCATGACCCCCTCTCTCCCACAGGCCCTGGCCCCCACCACTCTACTTTCTGTCTCTGTAACTTTGCCTTTTTGGGACATTCACCTGAATGGGATTGTGTAACGTGGCCTTTTTTGTCGGAGTAAGGTTTCAGGGTTCATCCATGTTGTCGCATTTCAGCACCACCTCATTCCTTTTGGCAGCTGAGTAATGTTCCAGGTGGTGTTTTGGTACATGGCTGGTTGGGCCCTGACCCACTCTGCTGGTTCATGGGGACCTTGGTCAGGCCTGTGTGTGGAGGTTCTGGAGGGACTGGTGGAGTCTCCTTTTCCTTGGGGAAGAGCCCTGGGGGGAATGGGATGCCGGAAGCCAAGTGGTGGCTGGGAGTTTGCTGGGCTCACCAGGAAAAGGAGCCAGGGCAGTTCAGCTTCATCCTGCCGCCAGCCTGAGGCTCCACCTCATGGGTTTGTCCATGAGGGACCTGCTTGCTCAGAGGCAGCCCTTTCCATCTGTGGACCTCTAGGGCTGTGGTTTTCCTCTAGGTGCTGCTCCCCCACCCCGTTTTTTATTGTGGTAAGATATATAGAACATAAAATATATTGTTTGAACCATGAAGTGTCCAGTTCATTGGCATTAAGTGCTTTTACCATGTCATCCAGCCATCACCACCATCCATCTCCAGAACGTTTTCATCTTCCCAGACGGGAACTCTGTCCCCATTAAACAGCAGCTCCCCGTTCTCCCTACCCCCCAGCCGCTGGCACCCACCATTCTCCTTTCCGCTCTAGGCACCTCATATAAGTGGACTCATAATAGCACTTGTCTTTTTGTGTCTGGATTGTTTTACTTAGCGTGATGTTTTCAGAGCTTCTTCCTCAAGCCTTTTGGTGCCAGGCGTGGGTGGTGGCTGGACCCCAAGTCCCCAAGAGGTTGAGCTGACTGAGGCCTCTGCTCAAGGGAGAAGAGCATCCAGTGCTTTGGGTAGCATGCTGCGTTTGCAGAGTTTTGCGTTTTCTCGTGGATGAGCAGCAAGGACCGCCGTAGCGGAGGTATCTGAGGTTGTAGGTACAGGACTCAAGGCCATCTACTTGTTTGGACTTCTTCCACAGTTGAACAGACAGGGTGATCTTTGTCCCACAACCCTCTCTGCTGTCATGGAGTGTCTGTGATGTGAGACTGGGGATGCACAGGCTGGACCAGTGATACAGGTACCCACTTCTCTTGTCCTTTCCAAAGCACGAAGGTTGCCACACCAGGCTCAGAGCCATCATCCGATTGGCTGGAAGTCCCAGTGGCCTGACCTGTGAATTACCTTAAGTGGATGTTCAACACAGCATGTTCGTTCTCTGGGTGCGTGCGCAAGCCGGTGTGTGCCAAAACAATATTTGATTTTGCCCAAGTCTTAGACCTTAGACCAGAAAAGGTAACTCACTTTTGAGTGTTGCCTTCTGAAAGCTTTCCACTTCCTCCTGTAGGAACACGGGTTAACATGTCCACGTTCGTATTTGGAGTCATGGGATTGTCACCTAAAATGTACAATGTACTTTACAGGCCTTTTCTTCCTTGCTTCCTTCCTCCTTCCCTCCTCCCTTCCTTCTTTCCAGTTGCTTTCTTAATGTAGAAAACATTGCCATTTCCAAACCCCCCATGAAGCCAGAAAGACAGGACACTGAGCCCTCTCGCTCCTCAACCACTTTGGACCGCACCAGTGTCTGGCTGTACCTGTCTCACTGAACCCTTCTCTTTCCCTCATTTTCAGTGTTGTTTTTTTTTATTATGGAAAAAGTTACACATAACATAAAATGTACCATCTTAGCCACTTTATGTGCAGAGTTCAGTGGTATTAAAGTATTCTGTTTTTTAAGAGGCAAAGGGGATGGGAAAACACTGTTCTTCAGGAGGGTTTGTGCCTCCCGCTGTCCTAGGAAATATGAAGATGGTTCACATTCAGCCCTTAACTAGAGTGTGAGGAGCCTGCAGACCTGGGTAGGAGCAGGGATGAGCTGGCACTTGAAACACTGTGATGTGGGGCAGGTCTCAGGGCCCTGTGGAGAGAGTGGTGCTGGGGAGCATGTGGGCAGGGAGGCCTCTTGTCTGTCCCATGTTCTTGGGGAAGAGAGTTGCTAGCCAGAGAGTAGAGTGGGCAAGAGCTCAGAGGCTGGAAAGTAGTCACCAGGCTGAGGAAATAGCAGAACTTGTTTGGTTGGAGAATTGGTATAAAATATGGGCAGCAGGGGAGCTGAGGGTGGATCAGAGGGTTGGGGTCATGTTCTGCAGGACCCAGAAGCCAGGCTGAGGATGTTGTGCTTTCTTGGAGGGTGATGGGGCAGATTGAAGGTTGTTGAGCAGGGGAGAGGATGCCTTTGGAGCTGGACCTCAGGAAAGGCATTTGCCAGAGCATGCAAAATGGTCTGGTGGGAGATACGGCCCCTGGAATTGTGTCAGTGTGAGTGGGGCTGGGAGGAGGTTGGGGAGGACAAGAGCAGACAGACAGTGGGAGGGGGTGACAGAAGAGAAAGGAGGCGAGACTGGGGGAGCCTGGGGGTTGAGAGGGCTGTGCTAGAGGCCTCAGTGCGGGGGTGGGGTGGGGGGGCAGCAGGCTGCAGACCTTTAAGAGAAAGGGCCGGGCAAGGAAAGATGAGGAAGGCTGGAAGCAGGGCAGGTGTGTAGGGAGAAGAGGGCTGGAGTAGGCCTAAGATTTGCATATTTGGGGGGTCTCATGAGAGAAAGGAGGAGTCTGAGCCAAGAGGGGAGTTTATGTTGCAGAAAGGCAAAGGGGTCAGGGGTTTGGGATCGGCGTTTCTGCTCCAAGTGTTTACTCATGGGCCTGCTTGGTCCAAGTGGGAACTCCAAGGAGGTGATCAAGGTGTGTGGGGGGAGTTAGTGGCCCCAGCAGAGGACTGACCAAGTACTGAACAGCATCCAGGAGCAATGTAGCTTTACTGGCATCCAGTCACGAGGGCCTTCTGTGCATGTGTCTATGCTTCAGGGACACAGACAAGGCTCACCCTGGGGCCCAGAGGGTAAGGGGTGACTGAGGGGTGAGGGGGAGAGAGATAAAGGTGGCTGTGAGGCCGGAAAGCAAGTTTGGGAGGGTTGGGGTGGGGGTCTCCCTTTAGTAGGTTTGAGAGGGGACAGAGAGGTCTGCCCTATGACTGGTACAGAGGGGGAATGAAAGGGTGGCCATGTGGGTTGTGTCCCTGTGGCTGGTGGCCAAGTGTGGTTGGAGAGGAATGCAGTGATGAACCCTGTGCTAATGGGGTGTTAGATAGGGAGCTTATGGCTTAGGGGCCCCAGTGAGTCACGGTAATGGTCTGGGATCTGAGAGAGCCATGCACATGGGTGCCTGGTAGGGAGGCGCTTGTGGAACAGCATCTTGTCACAGAACAGTCAGATGGGCCCACGCTTGCCCCCCAAACCAGCTGGTGAGCCACTGTTAGAATTTGGCCCTAAGAAATCCGGGTGGTGATTATTAACATAAGTGTGGTTTCCTCTCCTGTGGTATTTCTTCGGTGTCCAGATGGTGTGAGTTGTGGCAGCAGATTCTTCTCTGTGAAGAGCAGGCAAAGCTCCAGAAGGACTGTTAGAGGTGTGCGGGGCGGGAGGGTGGGGGTCTAGGAAGCAGAGTGGGGTTCCAGAAGTAGACCCGTGTGGCTCTGGAAAAGGATGTCCACAGCTCTAGAAAGAAGCCTGTGGGCTCCAGAAAGGGGCGTGTGAGGAAGCGTCAGAGACTTGGTCCCAAAATTCCTTTGTCATCTCCCGGCTTCCCTGGCCCCATGAGCCCTGTGGTTGCTTATTTATCCCCGCTTAGTCTGTGGTCTCAGGTTCCAGAAACTCTGGCAAGGAAGTCCGGGAAGGTTAATGGGCTGAGGCCCAGCCTGCTGGCTGTCTGGGGGAGGCACTTTGTTCTGCTCAGGAAATGTCTGCTGGGTTGGGCTGGGCAGCGGGGCCCCCAGAAAGCCAGCAAGGGGCCTGCTTCCTAATTCTGCAGGTGTGAAACTGTCACAGTCGGCTTTCAAGGAGCAACAGACAGGGTTGTGGCTGCCAGAGCCAGAGTGCCCTGGGAGTGCAGCAGGGGGCTTACATCTGAGAGAACAGAACATGGGTGTCTCTTTCTCATTTCTTCCCCCTTTCTCCCTGGCCCCAAAGCACTGAGTTCCCTCCATTGTGTGAATTAACCAGAGCTGTTCCTAAGGAGAGGAGGGTCACTTTTTGTTTATTGAATTCTAAGTTGGGCATGACTAGACATGAGCATAAATATGACCTTGGACATCAAAGGCCGAGGTGGGACCTGCAGGCATTGCAGTGTGTGTTCAGACACCCAGACTGGCCTGACTCTCAGGCTCTGGGGTACACAGACCAGGCAGGAGCAGTGGGTCAGGATCCTGTACTGTCTTTGGCTGTTCCCTGTCAGCTCTGTTTTGTTTGGAAGCTTCAGAGAGGTTTTGGAAAGGCTGGGCGGGGCTGTAGTTCACTTGGAAAAAGTCTGGGGGTTTTCATTTGACTGGGACCTTTTAGGGGTCAGGGGCCAGCAGGATAGCACATGATCTTTAGGAGTCCAAGTTTTGCCTGGTATTCATGGAAGTGTGCAGACCTTGGCACACCATAGTTGGACTCTGCTCCATGCCGCTAAGCCTGAAGGCTGTCAGCAGAGTGGTTACGGGAAATGGGGGTGTTTGGCCTGGCAGAGAATGAAAGAGGTAGGTCTCCACCCTAGCTGCCCACATAGACTGCCTCTGCTATAGTTAAAGCAATCACACACACGTCTTCACAGCTGGTCACTCCTGGAGAATCTGATTTGTGAGGTTCTTCTTAGTTTTGTTTTGAAACCTCACAGTGTCCATGGATCAGCAGTCAGGGCATGGCTTAGCTGGGCCCTCTGTTCAGGGTCTCCCAAGGCTACAAAGTGTTGCTCAGGGCCCAGGCTCCTGTCATTCCTATCTGGGGCACTGTGTCTCCCCCAGTTTCAGACTGTTGGCAGAAATCCAGGTCCTGGTGGTTGTAGGACTGAGGTACCATTTTCTTGCTGGCTGTCAGCTGTTCCCCGCTCCCAGACATCACCCGTCTTCATGAACAGTCCACACATGGCTGTTTGATTTCTTCCTCCAAGCTGCCTTGGGTTTCTGGAAAAGCTCTGTGAGTGATTCCCTCTGCAGCCAAGGTTGAGAACCATTCACCTCCAGGAACCCATGAGTGCCAGCTACATGCTTTAAATGGTTGGTGGGTGGAAGAGGGCACGGATTTCTTTTAGGTCGTATTTGGACAGCTGACCTGTTATTGATGACCTGAAGCTTCAGGGAGACAGGTTTCTGCTCAGTGTTAGTGGAGATTTTCTTTTCTTCCAGATTTTATTATAAAATCATATTCTGTAATTTTATGTAGCTGAGATCTTGCTACGTTACTTGGGTGTCTTGCCTTTGTCAGTTAACGTGAGCATTTTCTTGTTTTAGTGAATATTTCTGTAAACATTTTTTTAAAATTTTTTTTATTTTTGAAAGAGAGAGAGAGACAGAGCATGAGACAGAGGGGCAGAGAGAGGGAGGCACAGAATGTGAAGAAGGCTGCAGGCTCCAGACTCCAAGCAGTCAGCACAGAGCCAGATGCAGGGCACGAACCCACAAACCACGAGATCATGACCTGAGCTGAAGTCGGATACTTAACTGACTGAGCTGCCCAGGCACCCCTGTAAACATTATTTTTAAGGCTCACATTGTTACTTTGTGATAGAGTTACAGTTTAACTGATCTGATATTAATTAATTTTGTTGGACATTTAAAGTTTTACTGAATGTAGCTGATAATTGCAGTATTTCAGTGACCATCTTTACATTTTTTTTTTTTAAGTATTCTCTACATTCAACATGGGGCTCGAACCCATGACCCCAAGATCAAGTGCTGCATGTTCCACTGACTGAGCCAGCCCAGGCGCTCCAGTGAGCATCTTTTTTTTTTTTTTTTAAAGATAAGTTTTATTGAGATATAATTCACATACCATACAGTTCATCCAGTTAAAGTGTACAATTTGAAGGCACCTGGGTGGTTCAGTGAGTTAAACGTTCGACATCGGCTCAGGTCATGATCTCACAGTTCGTGAGTTCGAGCCCTGTGTTGGATTCTGTGCTGACAGCTCAGAGCCTGGAGCCTGCTTTGGATTCTGTGTCTCCCCCTGTCTCTGCCCCTCCCCCGCTCAACGCTCTGTCTTTCTATCTCTGTCTCTTTCAAAAATAAATAAACATTTAAAAAATAAAATAAATAAAGTATACAGTTTGGGGGCGACTGACTTGCTCAGTCAGGAGAGCCTGCAACTCTTGGTCTTGGGGTCATGAGTTTGAGCCCCACATTGGGGGGTGGAGATTACAAAATAATATATATATTATATATATTGTACGTATTATATATATTATATATATATATATATATATATACACATATTGTGAATAAAGTGTACAGGGCGCCTGGGTGGCTCAGTCAATTAAGTGTCTGACTTCAGCTCAGGTCATGATCTCATGGTTCATGAGTTTGAGCCCCGCATTGGGCTCTCTGTTGTCAGCACAGAGTCCACTTCCGATCTTCTGCCTCCCTCTCTCCCTACCCCTTCCCTGCCCGTGCTCTCTTTCTCTCCCTCAAAAATAATTTTTGAAATTGTAGTAGAATACAATAAAAAATAAAATTATGGTAAAATACATGTAACATAAAATTTACCATTTTAAGGGGCACCTGGGTGGCTCGGTTGGTTAAGCGTCCAACTTTGGCTCAGGTCGTGATCTCGCGGTTTGTGAGTTTGAGCCCTGCGTCAGGCTCTGTGCTGACAGCTCAGAGCCTGGAGCCTGCTTGGATTCTGTGTCTCCTCCTCTCTCTCTGCCCCTCCCACACTCACGCTCTCTCTCTGTCTCTCAATAATAAATAAACATTAAAAAAACTTTTTTTTTTAATTTACCATTTAAAGCATTTTTCAGTGTACGGGTCAGTGGCATTATGTACATTCACATTATTGTGCAGCCTCTAGCACCACCATCCATCTCCAAGATGCCTTTCATCCTGCAAACCTGAAACTCTGTTCCCATTAAGCACTAACTCCCTAAGCCTCCCTCCCCCATCCCCTGGCAGCCGCCCTTCTACTTTCTGTCTCTATGAATTTGACTATTCTTAGGGACCGCCTATAAATGGACTCATACAGTATTACTGGCTTATTTCTCTGAGCATAATGTCCTCAAGGTTCATCCATGGTGTAGCATGTGTCAGAATTTCCTTCTTTTCTAAGGCTGGATAATATCCCATTGTTTGCATATGCCATATTTTAAGTATACAATTCAGTGTCATTCATTACATTCAGTGAACATCTTCTGATACGGGTTTCTATTCACATTTCTGCCTCCTTCCTTGAGGGTGGGCATCTGTGAGTGGGTTTATCAAGTCAGAGGTGTTCCTGGTTTGAAGACCCTTGATACCCCCTGCCAAATTACCTTCCAGGAATGTTGTTCCAGGTTACCCTTCGTTTTAGAATTAATCCTTTACTCTCTTTGGACTTCTTTCTTGCCCTTTCCTTTTGCAGGTGTTTACTGAAGTGGTTCCATTAGGAGATAAAACTTTCCCTGAGGCAAGGGGAAAGGGGAGGAAGGCTTTGTGGAGGCTCGCCTCTCAAAACTCCAAAATTGTGGGGCGCCTGGGTGGCTCAAGTCGGTTGAGCATCTGACTTCGGCTCAGGTCATGATCTCACAGTTTGTGGGTTAGAGCTTTGAGTCGGGCTCTGTGCTGACAGCTCGAGCATGGAGCCTGCTTTGGATTCTGTGTCTCCCTCTTTCTCTCTGCCCCTCCCCCACTTGCGCTGTCAATGTCTCTCTCTCTCTCTCAAAAAAAAAAAAAAAAATCCAAAATTGTGATCTGGGGTTTTTATCTAGCGAAGCAGGATCTGAGGTTAAGGTCTGCTTTAGGAGGCATCGGCCCTAAACTGGGTCCCATCATAACTCCTAGCTCCTTGATGTTCCCCAGAAATAGCAGGTCCCATGGGTCCTGAATCAGGAGAGGCCCTGAGCAGGGGCCACACCCATCCAGTCTCTCATTTGGGAAGCTTCCCAAGGCCACTGGCTACATGACATTTAGTTCTTTGTGAGCTCCTTGGTTCTTGGTGGGGAAAGAACTGGCTGTCCCCTTGTTTATCGTGAAACTTGATAGTTTATTGCTGCCCTGGGCTGCTCGTAACTGTATCGGAAAAGCACATCAGCTTTTCTTCCATGCATCCTGGCCGTGGATTTGGCGTACTAGATAGAATTGTCCAGTTAATTGTGGCCCATGGAGTTCCTGCCTGGCTTTAATGGAAGCTGTAAGGGAGTTGAACACCATGGTAAAAAAGGATTTTATAGAAGGGAGAGAAGCTTGCATGGCCACACTCAGCCGACAGAAGCCATGTCAGGGCAGCAGCAAGGCCATGTTTGGAGGGAGAGCAGCGTAGTGTAATGGGCTTATGGAGGAAAGAGAATGGACAGTTTTTGGACACCAGTAAGTTGTCTCACCACACTGCGGTGGGCATCCACTTTATTGTTTTAGTCTTGCTGGGAGCCAACAGTTCAGGAGTTGTAGCCATCCTGGCTTGTGCATGGATTGTAGAGCTGGGGCTCACACTTAGTCCTGCTCTGTGTTGCCTATCTTGGGCGTTCCATGGCTCTGATACTTGGTAGCTCACTTAAACTCTGTGGGCCTCCGAATTCCCACCTATAAGTGAGCAAGCCACATAGTAGCATCTTTAAGATCCCTTTTTAGTTCCATGATTCCAAATAAAATTAAGTCATGCTGCTCTGAGTTCCCAGCACATTATTTGGAAAACCTTTTTGGCAGGGGTCTCAAAGCAGTCTTGTTGTAAGACCCCCTTGGGTCTGGCTGCCTGCAGTGACTGGGGTCCAGGGAGCCTGTGGTGAGCCAAGGGGTGGATTTGGCTCTGCAGGTAAGTTTAAATGGGAACCATGATGCTTCTCTGCTGGTTCATTTGTCATTTTCCTTCTCTGCTCATTGGCCAGTCCTTGGGTTGGGAGCAGGTGCTCAGAGGCTGTGCAGGTGTCACCTGGGCAACGTGCTGAAATGCAGAGCATGGACAGCAGGAGGCCCAGATCGAAGTGGGAGGGTGTGAGGGCAGTGTGGAAGGTGTCTGTCTGCCCCGGTGGAGGTGACAGTATCCAGGCAGGTGGTTGGCAGGGGGAGGCCTGGTAGTGCCAGCTGGTGTCTTGCCAGCCGGAGCACAGCCCTACATAGTCAGGCACGCTTGTGCTAAGGCTAGCACTGAGATGAGCGGGGCTCACGTGTGTGCCTATTGCCTGTGTGCGTCTCTACACCTCAATGGTAGGGACATTTGGTAGTGTGGGGCCATTGTTTTCCTTCATCACAGATGACCCGTCTCCAGCAGCTTGTTGCTTGGTGTAGGCCCCACCTGGGGTCAGAGTCCCGGGCTTGCTGCCTGTAGGGAAAGCTCTCTTTCTGGTTCCTGTTACACTTGCCTGAGCATTCTTATTGCCAGTAGAGCAGAGACTGTCTTGTGTTGGAGCTGGCCAGTGCCGGGGATGGGTTGGTCGGCCTGGAGGGTTAGAGGACAGGAAGGAGACTCTGTTTACTGTCTGCACTCCAGTGGAGCATGGATGCCTCAGAGGAAGTCTGCACTTTCCTAAAGAACTTTCTGTTTGGCAGGCTCAGTTCCCTGCACACTTTGACTCCCAGTGCAGGGAGTATACCCCCAGACCGTGCCAGTGTTCCCTCTTTGGTGGTCTTGCAGGAGAGAGAGGACCCCTCCCTTTACTGGAACTTTGCATTTGGGTTTGGCTTTGCTCTCTGTAATGGGATCCTTCCAGGATCTGAGCCCCACTCCACCCGTCAGGGAGCTAGGTGGTGCCTGCCACGTTGATGCTCAGACAGCAGGAGCTTAGAAGGGTAATAAGCTTCCAAGGCAGAGCCTGGATTTGAACCAAGGGCGGTTATTTGAGCCTCTGCTCTTTGCTCTGCAGTATTGGGGTTGGCAGACCTCTTCTTAAGGGCCGGATAGTAACTAATTTAGGCTTTGTGGCCAAGGAGAAATCGAGGCTATTAAGTAGGTACTTATATAACCATTTAAAGTGTCATCATTTAAAAATAAAAAACAGGGGGCGCCTGGGTGGCTCAGTCGGTTAAGCGTCTGACTTCGGCTCAGGTCATGGTCTCGTGGTTCATGAGTTTGAGCCCTACGTCGGGCTCTGTGCTGACAGCTCGGAGCCTGGAGCCTGCTTCACATTCTGTGTCTCCCTTTCTCTCTGCCCCTCCCCTGCTCACGATCTGTCTCTCTCTGTCTCTCAATAATAAATAAACGTTCAAAAAAAAAATTTTTTTTTAAATAAAATAAAAAACAGGAGGGGCGCCTGGGTGGCTCGTTGGTTAAGCGTCCAACTTTGGCTTAGGTCATGATCTCACAGTTCGTGGGTTCAAGCCCCATGTTGGGCTCTGTGCTAGTAGCTCAGAGCCTAGAGCCTGCTTTGGATTCTGTGTCTCTCTCTCTCTCTCTCTGCCCCTCCCCCACTTGTGCTCTGTCTCCCTCAAAAATAAATTTTAAAATGCTAAAAAAAATTAAAAAAAAAAAAAACAAAAAACCAGGGGCACCTGGTTGGCTTAGTCAATTAAGCGTCTGACTTCAGCTCAGGTCATGATCGCGCAGTGCGTGAGTTAGAGCCCCACATCAGCCTCTGTGCTGACAACATGCTTCAGATTCTGTGTCTCCCTCTCCCCCTCCTCCACTCATGCTCTGTCTCTCTCTGCCTGTCAAAATGAATAAATCTTAAGAAATTTTTAAATAAATAACAACATAAAAAGTATTCTCAGATCCCAGGTCACACAAAAACAGGCAGTGATAGTCTGTATTTGGCCCGTGGACTGGAGTTTGCTGACCTCTGTCTTATAGTGAGCTGCCTTCTAATTCGTAGTGATTATGAAATAAGCTAATAGAACCCTATATGGGTGTCTCACATCTGTTCGGGAGCCCTCGTGAGTGTTCCTTACAGAACCTGTGAGGCAGGTAGGGTCAGTCTTCCTACCCCCACAAGGGCTCTTTCCTCCATGAAGTTGCCGGAGGGGTAGAGCTGGGATGGGAGATGGTTGCCTGGTGAACAATTCCCAGCTACTTCCCAGCGTTGAATGTTCATGCCCTGAAACAAGGCTGACCATGAGTTAACAGTCATTGAAGCTAGGTGATGGGACATGACCTTCATGGTACTGTGCTCTCAGTTTTTGTATGTGTTTGAAAATTTCCATAGCAAAAAGTTCAGAAAATAGTCATTTATTAATCAAAGCTATAAACAAACCCCTCTACCTTGAAAGAACAGGGTGTTAGAATCCTGAATCCTGAGCTGCTATACCAGAGTGCCATAGACTGGGTGCTTTATAAACAACAGATATCTATTTTTCACAGTTCTGGAGACTGGACATCTAAGATCACGGCACCCTCAGATTTGGTGTCTTGTGAGGGTCCGCTTCCTGGTTCGTAGATGGCTGTCTTCTCATTGTGTCCCCACATGATGTAAGGGATAAGGGAGCTCCCTGGGGTCTCTTTTATAAAGGCACTAATCCCGTTCATTAGTGTTCATTGGAACATGCATCCCTCATGACCAAATCATCTCCCAAAGGACCCACCTCCTAATTCCATCGGATTGGGGATTAGGTTTCAATATATGGATTTTAGGAGAACAGAGAACACTAAACATTCATCATCCATCTTCCATTCATCATCTACCTGTCCAGACATCCATCTATTCATCATCTATCTATCTATCCAGCCATCACTCATCTCCAACCGTCTCTTCGTCCATGTGTTAATCTGAAGTTTATGTAGCACCTACTGGGGTGCAAGCCCGGTGCTTAGGCATTGATATAGTCCTTGACCCCAAGGAACCCATGGACATGGAACATGTGATATATGGGTGATGTGATGGAGGTCAGTACCAACTGGGCACCAAGAAGAGACTAACTCTGCTGGGTTAGCTCAAGGAAGGCATCTTGGAGAAGGTGGCCCATTAGTTGGGTCTTGAATGGACCCAAATGGAAAGAAAGGAGTGTGCTAGGGTATTGTGGGAGTGGGGGAGAGGGAGGGCATTCCAGACAGTGGCAGACCTGTGCACAGAGGCATGGAGGAGTGGGATGGCATGGCTTGCTGTAGTATTCTTTGAGGCTTGGGACAGCTGGAGCATGGCATTGGGACAAGGGGCTGACTTGGCCATTAGGTAGGGCAGTCTGGTGTGCTGCCTCTGGCCAGAGAAAGCCCTGGTGATACCTACATGGAGGATGGGGTGAGTATGGGATGCAAGAGCCTTTCTGGCAGCCACAGACATTGCTCAGTTTCCACCCTCCACGTGCCCAGGCTTCTGTGGGTTTCTGGGTGCTTTGTGGACAGAACTCCTCCCTAAGCTGAGCAGCTGGCAGCCCCGCTCTGGCCGAGGCAGGTGCACCTTCCTGCACTCACCTTTGTTGTGGCTTCTTGGCTCGCATGTCTCCTGCTGGGGAGCACCAGTCCAGACAGTGTGGTATTTTGTGTCTGTGTGCAGAACATACCCTCTAGAGAGCTTCAGTGTTTGTGGAATTCTATGCTTCAGTTGGCTTCTTGCAAGGATGGTGTGGGGCAGCTGTCCAGAAACCTCCATGAGTACCTCTTGGTGGCTGTGACAACTCCAGGCTGGAAAAGCAGAGAGAAGCAACCCTCGTTCTGTCAGTGCCCTTCTTCCTGGGCCTGTGCCTGTGGCTCATTGGAGGCTGTGACTAAGGTTGTGATGGTAGGCCCTCGCCAGGCCCGGCACAGGAAAGAGTCATTGGAAAAATTTGTTTAATTGCGGCAAAATACAAATAACATGATATTTACCATCTTAATATTTTTTAAAAAATGTTTTGTTAGAGCAAGTGGGGATGGGGGGAGGGGGTTGGCGCAGAGAGAGAGGGAGGCAGAGGATCCAAAGCAGGTTCTGCACTGACAGCAAAGAGCCCAATATGGGGTTTGAACTCATGAACTGTGAGATCATGACCTGAGCTGAAGTTGGATGCTTAGCCGACTGAGCCACCCAGGCATCCCTTAACTTTTTTTTTCAGTTGAGGTGTAGTTGACACAATGTTACATAAGTTTCAGGTGTACCATCTCAACCATTTTGAAACGTATAGTTCAGTGGCATTAAGTCATTCACATTGGTGTGCATTGTTGTGTGGCCATCACCACCATCCGTCTTTACACCTTTTTCATCTTCCCAGACTGAAACCCTGCCCCCATTAAACACTAATTCCCTATTCCATCCTCCTTTCAGCTTCTGGCCATCACCATATTCTACTTTGTGTCTATGAACCTGACTACTCAAGGTACCTCATATCAGTGGAACTGTATGGCATTTTTCCTTCTGTGACTGGCTTATCGCACTTAGCATAATGTTTTCAAGGTTCATTCACGTTACGGCAGGGGTCAGAATTTCCTCCCCACCCCCCCTTTTTTTAAACAAAGTCAGGGTAGGCTTTATTTATTTATTTGTTTTTAAATGTTTTATTTATTTTTGAGAGAGACGGTACAAGCACGGGGGTGGGTGGCAGAGAGAGAGGGGGACAGAGGATCCAAAACAGGCCCTGCACTGAGAGCAGGGAGTCTGATGCAGGGCTTGAACCCACAAACTTTGAGATCATGACCTGAGCTGAAGTCAGACGCTCAACCAACTGTGCCCAGAATTTCCTTCCTTTTTAAGGCTGAATAATATTCCATTTATATACCATTTGTTTTCTCCATTCATCTGTGGTGAATGCTTAGGTTGCCCCCACCATGGGCTATTGTAAATAATGCTGCTGTGCACGTGAATCTGTACGTTCTGTGGTCTTTTTCTAACATCAGATTTTTGCATTTATTTGCCTCGTGTATTTTTATTGAGATATGGGAATCTAACATCGTGTTAGTTCTAGGTGTACAGCATAATGACTTGAAATAATTGTGAAATAATATTGTGAAATAATTAGGGCAGTAAGTTAACATTACTTACCAGACGTAGTTACCAATGCTTCTCTTCAGCAAATTGTTTTTCAGTCAGTTACCTTTCCTCCTTCAACAGACTTCCAGTTAGGAATTTTTGTCTGTGTTAGGAAAATAAAGTTTTCAAAAAGAATACCTATATTCCCAATTCCCAATTCTTTATAAAAAAATACAAAGATTCAAAAGTGCTATCATGTCAGTTGAGGTTCATATGCACATGTGCATTGACAGTGTCGTTCTTTTTGGTGTACTATTCCGCGAGTGCTGACAGAGTCATGTAACCACTGCTACAATCAAGGTACACAAGTCCATCACCCCAAAAAGTGCCGTCACCCCAGAATGGCCCATTACCCTAGAATGTTCATCACCCGTGTCTCTTGGGGGCATCTTGTCCGCTACCCACAGCCCTTGGCAATCACTGACGGGCTTTCTGTCCCTGTGGTTTTGCCTTTTCCCAGATGTCGTATAAATGGAACCCTACAGAGTGTGGCCTTTTGGGTCTGACTTCTTTTACTTAGTGCAGCTGAGACTCATCCAAGTTGTGTGTATTGACAGCTCGTTCCTTTTTATTTTTTTTCTTATTTAAAAAAAAAATTTTAATGTTTTATTATTTATTTTTGAGACAGAGAGAGACAGAGCATGAACGGGGGAGGGTCAGAGAGAGAGGGAGACACAGAATCTGAAGCAGGCTCCAGGCTCCTACCTGTCAGCACAGAGCCCAACAGGGGCTCGAACTCACAGACCATGAGATCATGACCCGAGCCGAAGTCGGACGCTCAACCGACTGAGCCACCCAGGCGCCCCTCGTTCCTTTTTATTAATGAGGAGTGTTTCATCATCTTGGCGGGTCAATCCAGTCCTTTTCCTGTTTGTTCTATTTGAACAGCATTACTGAGATAGAACTTATGTGCCATATGTGTGTGTGAATATGTATAAATAAATATGTTTATTTATATGCATATTTTGCCCTTTTCAGGCATACCGTTTGCTGTTTTTTAGTATGTTCATTGAGTTGAGTGATGCAACCACCACCACTATCTGGTCCCAGAACATTTTCATCACCCCCAAAGAAACCTCACACCCAGCGGTCTCTCCTCATCTCTCACCCTTTAGTGCTGAATGTCCTGATCTTGCTATCTCTGTGGATTTGCCTTTTCTGGACATTTCATGCAAATAAGGTTAGACAGCATGTGGCTTTTGGTGGACACTGTCCTTTTTTTTATGGTTTCTTTAGAAGGCTTATCTTCCAGGCTGTGTCGCATCCTGGTGGATGGGTAGGGGGTGAGGAGCACACCCCTCGGTGTGTCCCTGGCTCCTCCACAAGTCTGGCCTTTCTGTCTGGGTTCGGAGTGCTCCCCTCAGGGTACCAGGGAGCAAACCCCTGTCTGGGCTTCTGGCTCCCCTTTCCTGTAACCCACCTGCCTCAGCCTCCTCCAAGGGTTCGGTCCCAGTGTCATGTGGATGAGAGGTTGGAACCTCCAGCCTCTGAGAAGGGCCTGCAGTTTTCTTGTGCGCCACTCTTCTTCCCCGTGAGTCCAGATGCTGAGTTCCCCTGTTATTCTTGCTGCCGGATTGTCCAGGCCCCAGAAAGGGGGCTGGGGGCAGGAGAAAAGCTGCCATGGCATATGGCCATGATGGTCACCCGCAGCCTGGAATCCAAGCTGTGGATTGAGGACTGACTTCAGTCAAAGGGAGAATCTGCAGGGTGGGCTGTCCTCACAGTTGGATCTCTTTGCCACCCATAGTCCTTGGGCATGTGACTTCTGACACACGTCCCTAGGAACCTCTATGATAGTTGAAGTCTACAGGGACACCAACCCTTTGCCCAGGACCCCAGGGCCTTAGCAAGGGATACACTTTTGTAAGCTTGCCAGAGTTGTTGCTGCATAGGTCCACAAAACCCACAGGTCTGCTAGTGCCTGGAGCAGGCCCCCTCGGGCTCTGTGGGGCCAGGGCCATTGACAGGAGCATGGTTCTTGTCTGGAACTGGACAGCACTGTAGACTTGCATCTACGGAGTATGCCCACCCGTGAGCTTTGCCCTGCATCTCCCGATATATGTGATAACCTCCACAGGCCACCCACTCTGAATCTGACAGACAGGGTGTTTATAACTGTGTGCTTTAGTGTGTTTCTCATTCGAAGAGGAAAATAGATGCATCTGCTCTCTGGCCAAGAGACATGGCAGGGGCAAACTGCAGAGCCAGTTCCGAGTATTGCCCAGACCAAGGAATGAATTATTTGGTCAGGTATCAGGGTCTTGTGTGCAGAAGACGTGGCAATGTGAGGAATCTTTATTTCCATCACTGGAAGGGTGGGGCATTTCATTCATTCGGACACTCCCTTGGTGAGGTGCACCATTAGTTGATGCGCCACTAGGAAAGAAGGAAACACTTCCAGTCATGGTAGCAGGCAGAGATGATTATAAGACCCTGCTTTGAAACTTTTGGAGAATGTATGTCTGAGACTTGATGAAGGATGGTTACATTTCTTCATCTGTAAGATAGGAATCAGAGTAGCTATCTGCTCAGGGACTTGCCATGAAGATTCAGTGAGATGATGCGTGCAAGAAAAGCACTTAGCCCAGCTCCTGGCGCGCCTCGAGTGCTTAATAACACTGGTTATTCTCATTTTATTGTTGTTATCATTGTTGCTGTTATGACAGATAGCAGGAGGGGATGTTGGCTGCTTCATCAGCTGGCTGGAGGTTTGGGTTTGGGTTTTTTTTCTTTTTTTTTTTTAGAGGCCAAAGTGGAAGATGAGAAGCTGCCTATTTTCATCAGAGTTGGAAAAGTCCAGAGTGTGCATTTCTAAGCAGTGTTTTTTCTTTTTTCTTTTTAATGTTTATTTTTGAGAGAGAGAGAGAGCACGCACACGTGCAAGTGGGGGGAGGGGCAGAGAGAGAGGGGAACAGAGGATCTGACGAGGGCTCTGTGCCAACAGCAGAGCCCAATGTGGGGATTGAACTCACAAACCATGCGAGCGAGCCCTTCTTTTGAAATGACTGTTTTATTTTTATTTTATTTATTTTTATTTTAATTTTAGAGAGGGGGAAGGACAGAGGGAGGGAGGGAGGGACGGGGACAGAGAGAGAGAGAGAGAGAATGAGAGATTCTCAAGCAGGCACCATGCTCAGCATGTAGCCTGACACAGGGCTCAATCCCACAACCCTGGGATCATGACCTGAGACGAAATCGAGAATCGGACACTCAACTGACTGAGTTGAGACGCCCCTAACGGGGGCATTTTAGATTGACATTTTTGACATTTAAGATTGACATTTTTAGGGAACAGACAAAAGCCCCGGTAGCAGAGCCTGGCCCAGGTCAGCCTCCTCACCCTGCCTCCACATGGCTCCTAGGACTCTAGCTTGTTGCTGATACTTTCATTCTGTGTGCTTTCCTGGGGGCAGTGGCTGGGGATTTGTGGGGAGACTCTTCCTGGAGATCAGTGTCCTGGGTCTTCTCTAACGTAGCATTCGCCAGCCAGGGAGCCTGGCACAACTTCCTTCCCAGAGTGGAGAAACCAAGTCGGTCACGAGAATGATCCACTCTGTTTGGCGGCAGATATGGGGTTGAGGTAAGGGGGCTTGGCAGCTGCGAGCCCTATGTCCAGACCTTCATTTGCAAAGGGTTAAAGGCAGGAGGCTTTCTGCCAGTCACAAAACTTTCCTTTTGCTCTTTTTGTTTTTAAATAGCAAAAAAATTTTTAAGCATGCAGTTCAGAGGAATTAAGCACATTCATGCTGTTTTGTAGCCATCACCACCATCCGTCTCCAGAACTTTTTCATCTTCCCCCAACTGAAACTCTGTCCCTGTTAAACTCCCCATCCTCCCTCCCCCACTCGCTGGCAGCCACCATTGTCCTCTCTGTCTCTATGAGCCTGAAGACTCTAGGGACCTCATATACATGAAATCATACAGTATTTGTCCTTCTGTGACTGGCTTATTTCAGTGAGCATAGTGTGAGGTTCATCCATGTTGTAGCATGTGTCAGAATTTCCTTCCTTTTTAAGGCTGAATTATACTCCTTTTTGTTTACCCCTTCCATCTATGGATACTTGGTTTACTTCTCCCTTTTGACTGTGAGCATGGGTGTATGTGCTTTTACTCCTGACCCCTTGCAGACGGGCCCCTCCTGCATGAGCACCCAGGGCACCCCTCAGCCACCATTAGTGGGAGATGGGAGGAGGGAACTGTTCTCTTACAGTGACTGCCAGAGCACACAGCCTTCTAGAATGTAGCAGGTTGCTGATAAAAAGGGCTGGAGTTCTTGGAAAGGGGCGTTCCTGGCTGCGAGTCTTACCTCCGTTTCCAGCCACCTTCTCTGCCAAGGGAATTTGAGTCAGCCGCTCCTGGGAAGTGGTAAGCCTCTCTGATGAGTGAGGGGAGCCAGGGGAGTGTTTCTGTGTGATTCCAGCTGTCCCTGGGCAAGTCAGTGACAAAACCAGAGTGGAGGTAGGACAGGGATCTGCTTGATTTGACATTTTGCTTCCTATGTGGAACAGAGTGGGCAGGTTGGGGCTCTTCTCCAAGCAGTGTTGGGCCCAGCCCTGGGCCGAGTCTGTGGTTCTGTGCCCCCATCAGCAGTTCAGGCATCCGGGTTGGAGCCTGCCTTCAGGAGACAGGGACGTGTAAGAGTGATATGGGACCAGTGAGTCAAGAAAGGAGTCAGACGATGACTGAGACTCCAGGAATTGCACCATTCCTGGAAACCTGGGCCATTTTCTAGAATCACCAGATTCCCATGGATTTTGGCATGTTCAGGAAATCTGGCAGAGCTGGTAATTACAAAGTCTAACTGAGAAACATCTTGTATAGAACCTTCTATTTCCCTTGAGTGTTTGGGAGGAAGCTGTGGGTGCATTTTATGGATAGGTGTTCCCAGCTCTTTCCTCTTTGATTGGGGCTGAGGGCCTTGATAAGTGTCGGCAGCCCACTTTCGATCTGTGGGCCCTGGCTTCAGAGCACAGATGCCTTTGCAGAAAGCAAAGGCGAGAGGTTATTCCTTTTCACCATGCTTCAAGGGCATCTTTCTCTTTGAATTCTAGTGTCTACATTGTTCAAAAGTCATTAACATGTTTATAGGCTCAGACCCAGTCATCCCACCCTAGGGTATTTTCCTAAGGAAACAGGACTTTTTCCCCCCTTTTTCCTTTTTGGTATTATTATATGAAACTATTCACTGTGTTCATAACAGTGGAAAACTGGAAACAAAATAAACGCCCTGCAATAGAAAAGGGGTTACAATAACTTGGTAGACTATTATGTAATCATCAAATGATAGCCACGCAAGTTATATAGCAACATGGAACTTGTTCCTACTGGAAAAGTGAAGCGTAGCATTGTATGTGTCATCTCTTGCTGTGTAACAAATCATCAAGGAGATGAGGTATGTGGTTTCTTCCCTTCGATTTTGGCTACTACCATGTCTTGTAATAGGTTTAAAATGAAAATTCTCCACATGCTATTCATTGGGCACCTAGCTTGAGAATGGTGGGGTTAGGGGTGGGGTGAGGGCGACTGTTAGGTCTTCTAAACTTGCAGGCTTGGCCAGTGTGGGACCTCTGCAGCCTGGACTTCAGGAAGATGTCTGGAGGTAGTGACTGGCACTGTGGGACACGTTTCAGCTCCATGGTGCTCTTTCTTCCTTGTTATCCGGACAGAGGGTGGATGGTCCTATAGCACAAATGGCCCCATGCCATTGGAGGTATTGGTCAGCCACCTCCCTAAGGCAAGCGTGGGCTCAGCCAGCAAGAACTGACCATCTTGATACAGGAATAGAGGACATCATGGGTACCCTTGTGTCCAAGGACAGTGCTGTTTGGTTGGTTTGAGTTGTCCTCCCATGTTCCTATTTGTAGGTCACTGCTATTCTCCTAAACAAATGGTTCTTTGTAATCTTGCAAGATTTTGTGAGTTTGAAAATGCTTCAGAATAAAAAATTAAATAAATAGCTGGGAAACCACGCTCTGCCTAAGCATGGGATAGCATGGGGACTGGAGGAGAGACATTCCCATATAGGCTGGGGCTCTGGGCTCCAGCTGCCTGCCCAGCCATGAGCGAGGCTGATTGCTGGGACAGGAGAGGTCTCAACACCCACATCCTGCTGGAAGGAGAGTCGTGTCCCAGGTTACTGAATCCTGCCTCCTGGGAAAAAGTTGGGTCTTGCAGGACTGTGGCCGGAAGAGCAGAGAAAGGGTTTGATCCTGCCCGGAGCAAATAAATGCCCCTAGAGGAAATGTGGGCTGTGGAATAACCCTCCTCTGATCAGAGAAATTCCTTTCCTATTGCATGGGGACCTGCCTCCTCTCTGCGTTCCTGCTCTCATTCTTCTTTTCTTTTCATCCTGAATTCCCAAACCTTTAGGGTGCTGTTGGCTGGTCCCTCTGGCCCCCTCTGCCTGGAGTTTGTGCTCTGACCTGATCTTCGGGGCCCTGCCAGTGCCCTGGCTCTCCGGGCAGGTCAGAAGCAGTGAGAAGCCCTCAGAGTTGGGTGAACATCCATGTCTGCTCCTGCTGCTGGTCACCCTCAGAGCTTCTGACCCCTCATCCCCCTCACATCTCCCAAGGCCATGTAAAGATTCCAAGACGTGACCAGGACAGGGCCTCATGCCCAGCCAGTGAGGGTGAATCGCTCAGAAACTGAGTTCCCTCCCTGAGGGGGAACCCCACAGGGTTTCCACTTTTTCTTTAACAGCTGCAGAAGTCTGATTAGTCAGAATCTGTGGGACCTCCAGTATCTAAGGCAGATGAAGCTGGTTGACACTCCCCTCTCCTCCACATTGTCCCAGTGCAGCCCGCTGCTGTGGGTCTGAGAGCTGGAAAGTGCTGCCTCAGGCCCTACTGGTCTCAGAGCTCACTGCGAGGAAGGGTCTGGTCCCGGTGGGGCGGAGTGACTAGTGATAGCTCTGCAGCCTAGCTGGGAGGCTGGGGTCAGCTTGGGCAGCGGAGGCTGGAAACCAGCCTGACAGCGTGCCGGCCTTCACTCACCACTCAAGCCACAAGTGACTGGACGGGTGTGGAGGACCTTGGTCCTCCTAGTGAGGGCCCTTTACGCCCAGCCCAGGGCAGTGGGGCCATGGTCCAGGACCCACTGCTGGGGGAGGAGAAGGGAGAAGAGGCAGAGGAAGCACCCCAAAAAGGGCTGATTTTTCTGTCCTGGCATGAGCCAGCTCTGAGGATGAGTGGCTGTCAGCAGCTAGGATGAATCACCTATTTACTTGTTTCATTAAGAGACTCCTTGCCCGTGGGAGAGGTCGCAGCCTTGCCCGCCCTTCGTGGGGAGGAAGTGGTGTTTACAGAGCGGCCAGCTGGTGCGGGGTGAGGAGGTGGCTAATCCCTCATTAGGGAGCCAGGAGGGCCTGCAGCGTGCCAGCCCGTTCCTGCCCTGCTACTCCCCTAATGGCCGTGACAGTGGATGGATGGACAGAAGGCTGGGCCTGCCAGGCAGTGAAAACAGGAAACCTAATCTTTTCACAATAATCCAGGGGGAGGGGAGAAAGTGAAGAAGCGAAGAGCACAAACTGACAGATGGCCTCTGTGGGGGAGACATCTTCCAGCGGCTGGGGCTTCTCAGAGCTGGAAATTGGAATGAGTCAGCAAAAAGTTGAGGGTGCTTGAATCTTCCAGGTCTACCCCTGATGTTAGATGGTGTTTTAGCAGGAAGCCTCCTACTCCAACCTCTCCCACCGTGCCTTAAAACTATCTCCTGTGGCCTTGACTGTGACTCCCTCACCTTGATTGTGAGACCCTGGCCTGCCCTTGGGCATGGCCCCTGGCCCCTCCTCAGGTCAGCCAGTGGATACACCAGCTGTATCTTCACAGGGCCCAGGCTGCCCTTGGCCTGGGGTCCAAGGCCTGCGGGTCCACCCACACTGTGCTCTCCCACCCTCCTAACTCCCTCCCCCACACTGGTTCCAAGTTCTTCCTCCCTTGAGCTTTCGGCACTGCATTCTTCACCTGGAATGCCCTCCACGTGTCTCCACCTGCCCAGATCCACGTGTCCACCAGGGTCCAGCTCCCCTGCTCCTTTCTTCATGACCCTCCTTTGTCCTACCCCATATCCCTCTCTCACCCTTGACTCGACTCCCTCTTCTGACCTCTCAAAGTGGCCCTTAATGTGCTGTCCAGCCTCTCTTTGGTACTTGTGTGCATATCACCTTGTTTTCCAGAGCAGGGAGCTGCCCTGTTATCACTGCCTGTCCCTCAGAGGACCCAGCCTCCTGGGGCTGGCTGCCAGTGTGTGTGTGTGTGCGCGCTGCACAAAGCAGTAAGCTCACCTGCCACCTGCTCCTTGAGGCTGTGTGGGCAGCGGCTCCCTTGTGAGCTACAGGTCCAGCAGAGCTCACAGGGGCCCTGCTGTCCCCCACCCTCTGGGTCCATGAAGCACTTCATCCCTCAAATGGGAACCGTGAGATTCCTCCCTCTGTCCAAAGTGCTTCTGAAAGGAGGAGGGTTGCCTTGAAGTTTTGCCTATAGTGAAGTGACAGCCATATTTTGGGTTCAGGTGGGCTGTGCTGGGGGAGAACATCCTTGGAGAAGTGGGGTGCAGGCAATACCGGAGGGGAGTGGTTTGGGTGTCTGCCAACCCTGGATGGCTGCTCTACATGGGTTATTTTGGCCTAATGGCTCCAGCTATCTTTGAGGCAGCATTTTCTTCCAGGCCTGAAGTGCTAAGAACCTGGGGATCTCTGAGCCTGAGGCCCTGAGGCTGCCCGGGAGGCCTGTGGTATCCTAAGGAGTGCTTTCCTTCCCAGGCCGTTGGAAAGCTCAGCTTACTTCATCACTTCTACTTGGTTCTTTAGTCATGTTCTTTGTGATAAGCGGAGACGTCGACAAAATCAGCTGTGGGTGTTGCTGTCGGAGATGCTGTGTCAGAAACCCCTGACTAGAGTCTCTCTGGGCTTCGATGTTCCTGTCAGGAAGATGGGAGTAGTGGCCTCCGCGCTTAGTGCTCCCTGAGGTGGTTTGAGCACCAGAGAGGAGCCAACACATACTGTGGGACTTTCAACAGGATTTATGTTATTCTGTATATTTTTTTGGATAAAGAATCAAGCTTCTGTCTTTATTAGACTGTCCCTGAGGACCCTCCCCCCCCCCCCCCCGTCATGTGCCCAGGGAGTCTTTCTCACCTGGAAGTCTCTTGGCATCTTTGAAGCCTGTCTGTTAGAACCATCTGTTGATAGTAGGGCGGGATCTACACAGACGATGGCTTCCTTGGGAGCCATACTTCATTCTTCCCAAGTAGTTTAGATCCACAATTCCCTTCCTCTTCTATGAATTGGAGATGCGAGGCACAGATGTAAAATGATCTGCTTGTGTCCCAGATGGAGACTTTAGGCTTCTGAAGCTCACATCCAAGGATGACCCTCCCTGAGGAGAGCAGAGGTACCTTTGTTTTGCAGGGGACCTGTGGGGGACCATTTCCATACCCTGGCCAGTCCTCCCCCTGCCTTTCTCCCCTCTTCCCTTCAAATCATACATGGTGGTTCTCCTGTTTCTGTGCCGCCTCCCCCAGGACCAGGGCAAATGAGAGATGTCTGCACAGGAGATAATGGGTACAGAGCAAGGGTATTCTGTAGGACTTGGGACAAGGGGAGCAGAGAGTCCCTTTCACCCACCTCCATGCTGAATGCAGAGGCCAGATAGGGGCCACCCACATTGTTCAGTGCTTCTCAAGGGAAGTTCCCAGCTCTGATCAGTTCTTTGTGAGGATGTCTCCCTTCCAGGGCGAAAGAAGCTCTATTTCTCAGGACTGGAGCCAGATCCCCAATTAGTGGTGAGTATAAATTTTATTTTTTTGGTTGAGTTCACTGGATTTTCTCCCTACCCTCCTCCCCCATTTCTTCCAACAGGCAGGTCTTGGGAGGAGAAGTCATGTTTGTTATGAAAAGTAACACACTCATCAAGTGTTCCAACCCTCCTGTTGTTCTCCCTCAAGAGCAGGCTCCCTGCCCAAGGCACCAGGTCACTGCTTGTACTTTGTTCACTTCTGTGTCCCTAGCACCTGGAACAACTCTGGGCATGCAGTAGGGATGTTGATGTTTGCAGGGAGAAGGGATCACACACCTCCTGTCTCGTCTTCGGCCCCCTCGTAGGCACAGTAAGGCGTGGAAGGAAGTGCGATATGGGCAGTTTCCAGCCTCAGTGGTAATGTGGGACACAAATATGTGAATTAAAATGAGAAGCACAGTGATAGTTCACAACATGTTCGTGGAAAAGATTGCTATGACTGTCAAACCATACAAATGCTAATTTCTGTGGAGGTGTGGAGCAGGGGAAATTGTGGAGAAGGCTAAGGGAGGGTGGGATTTGGCAAAAGGGCAAAGGGCACAAGAAGATGTGGTCTGGAAGGGTGAGGGTGGCTGGAGGCCCAGCCGGTTTGGGGGCCCTGACAGCGATATGCCCGTGAGCAGACCAGAAAGGCCAAAGCCAAATCCCTGGGGCCTGTGATGATGCCGGGCTCAAGGGCCTGAGCCTTCCCCTCAAGACCTAGAGGGAGGTACCTGGGCGGAATTCCTGTCCCCGCCTTGGCCCATCTGGGTGTCAGGTGACATCTCTCTATGGAGCAGGCCAAGGAGGCCTAGCAGTGAGACAAGGGCTCAACCAAGGGAGTCGGCATAAGTGTAAGCAGGCATGAACATGTGTGTACGTGGGTGTGCACACACCTCTGTGAGTGTGCACGTGTGAGTAAGCTTGTGTATGTGCATGCACTCACCTGCGCTGTGCAGCCCACTGGGGGAGAGGAGCAGTGGCTCCAGGTTGGGCCTTGCGCTGTCCCACATTTTCTTAGTGTCTCTGAGCCTTGTCTCTCAGATGAGGATGCTGAGCCCTCTCCTCGGGTGCCTCTGAGAAGATGGGATGAGAGGCCTGTACGGAGTCCGGCGCATGATGGTGTCTCCCGGACAGGCCCTCAGTGCACGTGCGGTGGTTCCCTCCCCACCCCGCTCCAGAGCATCAGCCTTCCTGACTTGCTGGGCCACGCTGGGCTCAAGGAGAGGCTAGGTGAGTGGGACCTTCAAAGCCCAGTCTCCAGCTGGTGAAGGGCCAGGCCAGTTCTGCATCCTTCCAGGGTACAGTAGGGCTACGTCACCAGCCTTAAGATTTTAGGTTTGTTTCTAGGCCCCAGTTATAGGTGGTTTTCACCCAGCTGCCCACACAGAGATGACCGGGGGCTCTGACCCCCTTCTTCCTCCTCGTTCCCTCTTCTTCCCCAGGGAGCCCTGAACCAGGCCCTACCTCTTCCTGCCTTTCCCACAGGCAGAGGCCCTGGTGCCTGGGACCCACTGCTGCTCAAAGGCAGTGACAGGAGCGCTCTTGCCTTTATCTCAGCCGCCAGCCTGGAGGCCAGTTTATCTCTCCTGTCCACACGGTCTAAAGGAAGCTGGTGCCGAAACAGCAAATGCTGGACTGACTCCACAACAGGAAGACGGGCGTGGGCGCAGGTCCTCCGGCATCGACCACGGCTGCCACACCGCGGTCACTCCTGCTGGTCTCCAGGGCTCTCTTGTCCTGTGGCTGCCTCAGAGGTGGTTTTTCAGACTGGCCTTTATACTTTTGACCTGATTACATTTTCTCAGAGCTCTTTGTAGACTGTGCAATGGGACATTGGGGTGACCTGCCCATGGTACCGTGGTCAAGGTGGAGGTGTCTGCTGCCCCCTCCCTGGCAGCCTGGGTGAGGCACGGGGTGGACACTTTTCTTCTAAGGCTCATTGCCCACTTCCGTTATCCGGGAGAATCAGATATCTCACTCTGAGCTACCTTGTGAAAGAGTGAGTGGGTAAGCCACATTCTCTTAGGGGAGGGCAGAGGCCAGGAGGCAAGCCCACTCCTCACCTTCCCATCCACTGTGATGCCATCTGCCCTTCACTTATTAGAAGCGAAGAGACTCCCTCACAAAGCTGGACAGAGCAGCCCTTGATGAGCCCGGATTCTCATCAGTTTCTCTGGTCCTCTTGACCACGAGGTGTAGGGGCAAACTCAGAGACCTTGCCGGCAGTCCGGGAGTCAGGGGCAGTTGGCTGGGCTGCCCCAGGAAGGGTGTGCCTGAGCAGGAGGTGGCCAAGCCTGCCTGGAGCCATACTGAGATCATGTGTGTCCTGCTTAATGAAAGAAACAGTTTGGTGTCGTGGTTTTTTTGTGCCTGGATTCCCCTCTTCCATTTAAATACAGAGGAGGACATCTGACCCTGACCCTGGACCCGTCTGGACCAAAGACGTCATTCGAGCCCATAGTAGCATGCATTGTGATTATTTTGGGACTTCCTCTCCATGCACCTCTGGGCTCGCTCAGTCAGTGGACCCCCCACCCCCACCCCTGCTTCTCAGACCCTGTCTATGGCAGGCTGGCCAGGACAGGTGGAAGGTATGGGCTCTGCCAAAGCCAAGACTGCCAGCCAGAGACCAAATTGCGGGACCTGTGCCCCAGGCTCTTATGCCTGAGACTTGGAAGGCGTGGCCTGAGCTCTCTTCTGCCCTGTCTATACTGGCAGCTGTTCAGGACTGACTGTGATTTGGAGGAAATCCCTCTGGGTCTGGAGGAGGCTGAAATGACCCAGGGCTTGTTCCTCATCCTTACCTCTTGTTTTTATCCCACTGACACCATTGTCTCTTTGTGGTACATCCAGCAGCCTGGGGGATGGGTAGAATTGCAGACCTGGGAGTTCACACTAAGGAATTCCAGATCCCTTCATGTCCCCTTGTATCCCAGCTTTTCCATCCATTGGCAGCACTTATTCAAGACTTAACCCCTTTTCTGGCCTTTGCTATCTAGAATCTTGGGGGCCAAATTTAATTCATTTGACATGGTTAATGCATCCCAGAGACCTAAAACTTCTTTGGGCCTTTTTGTTTTTCTTCCCAGTGGTCTTTTTTTCACACTGTTTAATTTCTTAAGGCTGCCTCAGATCCTTTTGGAAATAGTCGGGTAGAAACCTAGACAAACATCTCCCCACCCAGCCTGGCACACTCCCTTGCCCACATCCTGCTCTCCTTCCCTGGGACCTGGAGTCCTGCTGAACTGGGGGCCCCTCCTTGGTCGGGGCAGGGTGGGGCGTGGTGTCGCCTCAGAAACCTTGCAAACCTCCTCCTTGGGCTCCCTAAATGATTCATTTCCTTCAAATGTCCTATGCTGTTTTCCAGTAGAATCTCTGTTATGTGTGAATCAAGATCCTGGCTCATATTTTCTGCCATGACTGATGTGATCTTTCCCTTTAGAAATATTCTTCCTACGGGGCCCAAAGTCATCCTTTTTTTTTTTTTCCTTTAATGTTTATTTATTTTTGAGAGAGAAAGAGAGTGTGAGCAGGGGAGGGGGAGAGAAGGAGGGAGACACAGAATCCAAAGCAGGCTCCAGGCTCTGAGCTGTCGGCACAGAGCCTGACATGGGGCTCGAATTCACAAACCAGAGATCATGACCTGAGCCAAAGTTGGACGCTTAACCGACTGAGCCATTCAGGTGCCCCTCCCCCCAAAGTCATTCTTTTATACTTGTTGGTACTACGAATGTGTGTGTGTGTGTGTGTGTGTGTGTGTGTGTGTGTGTGTGTTGTAATCAGGTGCTGCACATGAAGGGAGCTAGGGAAGACATTCTTTTATCTCATGGCATGTTGCCTGTGCTAGTGGGTTCTTGGCAATATTTAAATACCTGGGCAGAGATGAAGAGCAAGGTTCCTAATCTTCATAACAAATTTCTAGGTCCACAGTGATGGCAAGAGACAGCCAAGTTCTGAAACTGAGGAAAGGAAGGTTGTTGGGGCCTCTCCCTGTCAGGCCAGGGAACAGCTCAACCTAGCCTATGATGTGCTTTTGTGAATAAAGTTTTATTGGAATGCAGCACACTCATTTGTCCATGCATGATGTATGGCTGCTTTCCCGCTGTAATGGCAAGGCTGAGTAGTAGTGATAGATGCCACAGGCCTTGCACAGCTGAAAATATTTACAAGCTGGCTGTTTGCAGGAAAAGTTTACTGACCCCTGGTTTAGGATAGAACACAGAGGTGGAAGACCCCGGAATGGCGCTTCTGCATAGAGGGAGGTTTTTTTCTCCAGATGTTTTATCTTTTTAATTAGATTTAAGATGGATATAGGAGTCTCCTTAATACCACCTGATGGGGACCAGAAGGAGCAAGATCCTGGAATTTGGGTTTGGGGAGGACAGAATCTCAAAACAGGTCTGCCAGGTAACTCCCATTATCCCCTTGCCAGCGGAGGTGCGAGGGGTGGGTCTCTTGCATGGTATCACTCAGCCCAGAAGGAGGGAGGGAGCCATCAGGTGCATGCCACCCTGTGGTCCAACCCTCAGAGAGAGCACAGGAAATTAGCCAGCATCCAAGCTGCCCTGTGGGACAGAAGGAAGAACATCTTGACTGTAAGCATGGTTAAACACTGGGATAAGCTGTCAAAGGAGTGTGAGAAATTCCCATCTGGGGAGAGCTTTGGAAAAGATAAACTATTTTCAAGTGTGTTCTCAATACCTGGGTTTTCAGCTGCTTGGTGACAGGGCATTGGTCCCAGTAGCCGCTGGAAGACAATCTTTTGACCTTTTCTGATCAACATTTTACACACACACACACACACACACACATACACACACACACACTCAGTCACTCACTCACTCACATACCCACTGCCCTGTCTCATAGCAAACCCTTTGCTGGTCAGATCACAACAGCACCAAGACCCTTCAGAAAGACTTCCAAGGCCCTGAGTTATTGGAGATTTGGTTTCTAGAGTGGTTCTTGCACCATAGAAATCTTCTAGAAGGCTGGACCATCTCGTGAGGTCCTTGTGTCTACGTGTTGAGCCTGTATCTGTCTTGGGTTATCATCAGCTCAGGGCTCCTTTTCCAACAGCTTTTGTCAGCCTTGTCACAAATGGTTGGGGACATGGGGGTCATGAGTTGTCCCCAGCAGGTTCCATTGAGAGAAAATCAAACTCAGAAGTTTTAGGAAGTTACCAGGGAAAGTGAATGAATGGGTTGCAGCTGGCTTCCTTTTCCTCCAGGGCAGATGCCATTTACTCTTCTGGTGGGTTGAAGAACATCCACCTGGGTTTGTCCTACCTCCTGGAGGAATAGGCTTGGAGCCCCAACAGAAGGGCTTCCCCATTGGGGAAGGTAGTGGAGTCGAGGTAGCATGGAGTTGAGTTTGGCAAGAGCAGACTTCACAACTAGGAGCCCTCCCCTTGAATTGTATGTGAAGGTCTGAGTGGGTCCTCTGGCGACGCACTTTGCAAAGGAGTTTACTCTCAGCATGAATTCAAATCAGAGTCTTGGAAAGAGCCTCCCTGAGAAACAAGCACGTGGCTGAATAAGCATCAACTGTATTTCTTGTCTTCTGCCTTGACTGCACAAGGAACTACTAGAAGCCACAGCAATAGCCAGTACCAATCTGGTTGGCAACCCATTTTCCTGCACCTATTGATCTGATCATATGGATTTTCATATTAAGTCTGTTAGGAATTTTGAGTGATTTTTGAGTGTTGAACCAGCCTTATATTCCAGGAGATAAACTCTATTTGGTTGTGATAGATTTCTGCATCTGTGTGTGTGTGTGTGTGTGTGTGTGTGTGTGTGTGTCTGTGTGTGTGTCTGTGTGTCTGTGTGTTTGCTGCCTTTCATTTTTTAATATTTTGTTGAGCATTTTTGTATTCAAGGTTCATGACAGGTACTGGTCTGTAGTTTTTCCTTGTACTGTCTTTTTCTGGCTTCAATATGAGACTAATACTGGCCTCATAAAATGAGTTTGGAAGTTATCTGTTTCCTGGAAGAACTTGTAAAGAATTGGTGTGATTTCTTTTTAAATGTTTGGTAGTGAAACTGGCTGGAGCTAGGGGTTTTTGTTTGTCTACTTTTGTAGTTTTTCAACAGCAAATTTGGTGTCTTCAGCAGGCATGGGATTGTTCAACTTATCTGTTTCTTGAGTGAGTTCTGGTAGTTTGTGTCTTTGAAGGATTCAGCCCATTTCATCTAGTTGTCAAATTTATGTACATAAAGTGGTTTGTAATATTTCCTTTTGATGTCTGTAGGATCCATAGTAAGATCTCACCTTTCGTTCCTGATTTTGCTAATTTGCGTCTTTAGTTTTTTCTTGGTCAGTCTGGCTAGAGGTTTATCAATTTTATTAATTCCCCCAGCACCACCAGAATCAGCTTTTGTTTTCAATTATTTTTCTGTTTTTTTTGTTTGTTTTCAATATTATTGTTTTCTGCCTTTATTTTTTTAAGTTTATTTATTTATTTTGAGAGAGAAAGGGAGAGAGGAGCAGAGAGAGGGAGAGAGAGAATCCCAAAAAGCCTTTGCACTGTCAGCGCAGAGCGAATGAAGGGCTTGATCTCACAAACTGCGAGATCATGACCTGAGCTGAAAGCAAGAATCAGGCATTTAACCAACTGAGCCACCCAGGCGCCCCAATCTTTATTATTTCCTTTCTACAGGCTTATTTTGCTCTTTTCTTTTAGTTTTTAAAGATGGAAACTTAAATTATTGACTTGAGACCTTTCTTTTCTAATACAAGCATTTGATACTATAAATTTATCTCTGGGCACTGCTTTAGCTGCATCCTACATATCTTGATACACTGTATTTTTATTTTAATTCCCTTTAAACCATGTGCCAGTTTTCCTTGGGACTGCCTCTTTGGCCTGTGGATCCTTTAGTAGTGTCTTATTTAATTTCCAAATATTTGGGATTTTTCTAGATGTCATTCTGTTATTGATTTTTAGTTTGATTCCATGTGGTCAAAGCCACATGAATTCATTTCCTATTGCTGCTGTAATAAATTACCATAACCTTAGTGGCTTAAAACAACACAAGTTTATTATTTTACTGTTCTGGAGGTTGGAAGTTCAAAATGGGTCCTAAAGGCTAAGTCTTAGTTTCCTTTCATCTGAGATGGTTTTTATTTTGTTTTCATTCCTGAAGGATAATTTCTCTCTTTTCTTCTAACACTTTATTATTATTATTATGTTACCCTCTTCTGACCTCCATAGTGGCAGGTGAGAAATCTACAATCATTTGGATCTTCATTTCGCTATATGTAATGTGTTGGGTTTTTTCTGACTTCTTTCAAGATTTTTTATCTTTGGCTTTTAGCACTTTGATTATGATGTGTCTGGTAGTGGTTTTCTTTATTTATCCTGTTTGAGGTTCACTGTATTTCTTGGATCCTATAAATTTATGGCCATCACCAAATTTGAGAATTAGCTCTGATTTCTCCAAATATTTTTTTCTGCTCCAGTCTCTTTCTTTCTGGGACCTCGGTGACATGAATGTTGGATGTTTTGATGTTGCCCCACACATCCTTGAGGTTCTGTTCCAATTTTTCCTTACTCTTTTTTCTCTCTTTTATTTAGATTGGATAATTTCTTTATTGTTATTATTATTATTATTATTTATTTTTTAAAATTTACATCCAAATTAGTTAGCATATAGTGGAACAATGATTTCAGGAGTAGATTCCTTACCCATTTAGCCCATCCCCCCTCCCATAACCCCCCCCCCCCGTAACCCTCAGTTTGTTCTCCATATTTATGAGTCTCTTCCGTTTTGTCCCCCTCCCTGTTTTTATATTATTTTTGTTTCCCTTCCCTATGTTCATCTGTTTTGTCTCTTACAGTCCTCATATGAGTGAAATCATATGATTTTAGTCTTTCTCTGACTAATTTCACTTAGCGTAATACCTTCCAGTTCCATCCACGTAGTTGCAAATGACAAGATTTTATTCTTTTGATTGCTGAGTAATACTCCATTGTATATCACATCTTTATCCATTCATCCATCGATGAACATTTGGGCTCTTTCCATACTTTGGCTATTGTTGATAGTGCTTCTATAAACATGGGGGTGCATGTGTCCCTTTGAAACAGCACACCTGTATCCGGTGAATAAATTCCTAGTAGTGCAATTGCTGGGTTGTAGGGTAGTTCTGTTTTTAGTTTTTTGAGGAACCTCCTACTGTTTTCCAGAGTGGCTGCACCAACTTGCATTCCACCAACAGTGCAAAAGAGATCCTCTTTCTCCGTATCTTCGCCAACATCTGTTGTTGCCTGAGTTGTTAATGTTAGCCATTCTGACAGATGTAAGGTGGTATCTCGTGGTTTTGATTTGTATTTCCCTGATGATGAGTGATGTTGGATTGGATAATTTCTATTGATCTGTCTTTAAGTTCGCTGACTCTGCTCGATCTCCATTCCATTATTGAATTCCTTTCCAGGAATTCCAATTCCAGTTGTTATTTTTTTGGTTTTAAAATTTGTATATGGTTCTTTTTTTATTGCTTCTATTTCTTTGCTGAGGACTCCTGTTCTTACCATTTGTTTCTAGAGTCTTTGCCCTTACTTCTTGGAGCACGATTATAATAGCTGCTTTAAAGTTGTATTCTGGGGGTGCCTGAGTGGCTCAGTCGGTTAAGCGTCTGACTTCAGCTCAGGTCATGATCTTGTGGTCCGTGGGTTCGAGCCCTGCATCGGGCTCTGTGCTGACAGCTCAGAGCCTGGAGCCTGTTTCAGAGTCTGTGTCTCCCTCTCTCTCTGACCCTCCCCCGTTCATGCTCTGTCTCTATCTCATAAATAAATTAACATTAAAAAAAATAATAATAAAGTTGTATTCTGATTATTCCAACATTGGGTCATCTGGAGGGTAATGTTTGTTGATGCCCCTTTCCTTTAATAGCTTAGGTTTCCAGATTGTTGAGTAATTTTTGGATCATATCTTGGACATTTTGAATGTTACATGATAAGACTGCACATTCTAGCCCACTTTCTGTGGCCTGTAGTTCCATCATCCACCCTGCTGTTCATCAGCTGGGGATCAGTCTGCAAGCTGGACAGTAGTATCAGTTCTCACCCATGTAATTCAGTTCCCAAACCTGTGCAGTGCTGAAGACAACTGGTTTCACACATTTGCTGCTTGAGGGTGAGCCTAGAGCTTCACACACAGACTTAAGGGATCCTTTCTCTACCTCCTTCCTCTCCCTGATCTGTCCCACACTCTCTACTTCCCCAGGTCCTGACTTGAAAGCTGGGCTCCACCCTCCCCATGCTGTCACCCAAAGGTCCACTGCTACCCTACCAGTGGAGATAGGGGCTCTGGTGCTTCTGTGTGTGTGTGTGTGTGTGTGTGTGTGTGTGTGTGTGTGTGTGTGTGTGTGATGTTTATTTTTTAGAGAGAGACAGAAAGAGAGCGCATGTGCATGTGTCATGGGGGTGGGGGCAGAGAAAGAGGGAGACAGGGAATCCTAAGCAGGCTCCACGCTGTCATCTCAGAGCCCAACCCGGGGCTCGAACTCATGAGCCGTGAGATCATTACCTGAGCCAAAATCAAAAGTCAGACACACCCAACTGACTGAGCCATCCAGGTGCCCCATGGGGCTCTGCTTCTTTGGTGGTACTCTCCTGGTATAGAGTGGAGAGGCCATAGGACTCCACCCCACAGGGCCACTGCCGCTGCAGCTGTGTCTATAAGGGAGGGGAACTGCTGCCTCATTTTTGCTGGTGTTTACCTGGAGCAAAGTAGTTAAGATTACAAGAGTTTAATTCACTGGATCCCTCCTTCCTGGTCCTTTGTTTGGAGAGAGCAGGCCTCTCTGTTGTTTGAGGTTTTCTGTTTTTCTTTCTCTCTATGCCTGTTGACACTTTCAGGTTGCTCTAATGCTTATGCTGGGATAGATGGGAGGTAAAAAAAAAATTCCAGCTCTTCTGCAGGATAAGATAATTGTGAATACATGTCATGAGACATTTGTCCAAACGCATAGAATCTACAACACTGAGAGTAAACCCTAACACAAACTATGGGCTTTGGGTGATGATGACGTATCCGTGTAGGTTCATCACTTGTGACACATGCATTGCTCTGCTGGGTTGTTGATAATGGGCAGAGCTGTGCATGAGTGCGGGCAGGGGACTATGGAAAGTCTGTACCTTCCTTTCAGTTTTGCTATGAACCTAAAACTGCTCTAAAAGAAATAAGGCTTAAAGCAAACAAAACCAGAGAAGGCAGTTCCGGGGCGTCCCTCAAGTCCTGAGATGCCTTCCCGGTGCTTCTGTTCTCATCTGCCTTTCAGAGTCCCACGATAGTGATTTCATGTGTTTTGTCCAAAATCTGTAGTTATGGTGAGTGGGAAAATATGGAGTGCACTTTCTCCATCTCGCCTGGAACTAGAAGTTCAAGCTTCTGCCTTTGAATTTCCTTCTTTGTGTGTGTGGTAGTGCTCCCTGGGATTGGCCCCTGTGATACTTGGCGGTATCATACCCTGGTTTGCTCAATCCCTGCTCTGCTTCAGGCCCTTCTGTTGATATCTGTGGCCCGACTCAGAGGTCTTTTCAGGGGTAGGTATAGCCATCGGCCTGCGTTTCTAGTGGGGAGAAAGGCTTCAGGCCATGAATGCATGGAGATCTTTGGCAAGATTGGGAATTCCTGGCCACAGGATCCCAGAAATCGCCTCCTCACTCCTGCCTGTCTTGCATGCCAAGGTCTGCCTTCCCACCGGCCTGCTCCCCAACCCCACATCCAGCTGTCATTCCCTAGAGCACCCACCCTATGCAGTTGTCATGGACACATAGCATTCCTTCATGGAATGTGCTCCATCATGGTGTGGGGTTCCAGCTTCTGTGTGGTGGAGGCCACAGGTGGAATGGGGAGCCCAGCGTCCAGAACCATCTGACAGGACAGATGGTGACAGGCGAGCTCTTGTTTTCCCATTTGTCAAATGGGAGTGATTCTAGGAACTTACAGGGCTGTGTTGGGGTTAGCAGTAAGGTCTGTAACAGCCTGGCATGCTATAGATGCCTGGGAACAGGGGAGGAGGGGTTTTATTTCGGAGATGATTTCCCTGCTCCGTTTCTGTATGGGGACCAGAAGCACATGTCGGGGGGTAGGGGAGCTGTGGTGTTGAGGGCTGTCCTGGACTCAGGCTGCCTTGTGTGGAGGCTGTGCTGGCTGTGTTCTCCCCACCCCCTTCCCGCAGGAATGGAATCCAACAGGAATGTGCGGTGCGTTCTTCCCTGGATACTTGGGCCACCTGCACCATCTGTCCGGGCTCATGGAGCACATGGGCCTGTGAGTTATGTCCCCACCCACGCCTGCTCCCACGTTTATGCCCCATTTTCAGAGGGAGAATCTGATCCCTGGCTGAAGCTTCAGGTGGGGGAGGGAAGTCCCAGATGAGTTAGTAAGTCTTTGGGGCGAGTCTTCCTGTCCTCTTTCTCAGCCCTTGCTGCTTCTGCCTGTGGTCCTGCTGTGCCTGCCTGCCCCCCAGGACTCCCTCAGCCTCTCTGAAGGCCACTCATCATTTAGATGCTGAGTCACCTTGTCCCAGGATGCACTGTCAACTTACTAAATCTAGCCTTAGCTCTATTCCCTAATTTTTTGTTGCTATTTAGGCTCCCTAGCAGTTGTAAGCCTCGGGACCCGGTGCTCAGCCGAGAACAGAGCCTGCTGATTTCTAAGCCTCAGGCCCAGCTTGGGTGATAGGACCCCGGGCACGTGCCACTCTGGAAGCTGCCCTGTGCCAAGCACCATGCCTGGTACCTTCTCTTCAGGATCTGCTGGCCATTCTTATTGATAAAGAAGCCTGAGTCCTAGAGAGATAAAGTAACTTGCCAAGGTCACCCAGCTGGGCAGTGGTAGGTCTGGGTTTGAGCCAAGATCTGTGCTGCCTTGCATGTGAGTTCTGCCTCAGGTCAGCAGCTCAGATGCAACCAGCGTGGGGGTGGCAGATCCTGTCACTTGGAAAGGCAGGAGCCTGGAGCAGATGGGACCTAACTGGGATTGAGGTTCCAGCCCAGCTTGGCACCCGCCAACTCTGTGTCTCTGTAGCTAGTCAGCAGTGAGCTGACCTGATGTACCTGTGGGCACTCGTGGCCCTGTCCTGCCCCAAGCTCAAGGTGAGACAGCCAACGAGAGGGATTGTAAGTGCTGCTGTGTCACAGGATGGTGAGAGGGCTTATTAACGAGGACCATGCTGTGGGGTCTGGCTGAGGAGATGCTGTTCTGTGGCAATTTGGCAAAGATAAGCAGGAGCTCCCAGCTGGAGAGGCTGGGTTAGGCTCCCTTTGGTGGATGCACATGCCTCCTACATGTGCCACCTACACACACATGCACACACATATGCCACACACACTTCACACACGTATACAGATGTGCACACACGTGCTACACACAGAGAGACATAGAGGAGGAAAATATTGAGGGACAGAAATCAGCTCAGATGCTATCAGCCTGGACTTGGGTCTGGAGCCTTGGAAAGAAGACTCTTCCCATACTTTTGGGATCTAATGAGAAATTTCCCCCCCAGGACTCCTCTGCTCCTGCTTTTGTCTTCTGGGACCCCCTTGAGGTCTGCTGTCAGGGTCCGGGCCAGAGAACAGGATCTGTGTTAGTGCCTCCCAAGGCCCCGCTTGCCTGCCTGCGGCAGCATCTCCCCACTCAGATGCTCAGTTCTTGAAATGTGCTTCCCAGCAGCCTGTGTAGGCTCCGGGCTCTGGCAGCATCTCCATGCGGCTCCCACTGGCCCTTCTCCTGGCGGAGGGAGCCTGCAGCAGTTCTCTGCCTGGTGGTGACAGGCTGTTCTTGTTTGGAAACAGAAGATACCATCACTGCTTTTTTATTCCCTTTCCCAAACAATGAGGTTCAACTTCAGTGATGCATATAAAGTGCTGGCCCTGTGTGTGCACATAATAGGCACCTGGGCCCTTAGCACCCTGTTCCCCACCCTGTCAGCTTCTTCCCTCCTAGTTCTCAGAAGAGCACAGTGGCCCCCCCCTCCTGCAGGAGGTATGCCAACCAGGGGCCCGTGGAAAATCAGTTGTTAGGCCATGGGCACGTGGGGTCAGTGGGCAGACATTGAAGGCTTTCCTGGTTGTCAGTGACCCAAAAAATCACTTTCGGTTTTTGTGACTCAGAAATGAGCTCAACCCACACACCCTTCAGATGTTCTGAAAACCTGGGCTGAGTCCTCCGGATGGCTGTCAGCTGTGGGGTTGTCTAAGTGAGCATTTTTATAGAGACCTGTGCACAGCTGGCCTCTCTAGAGAAAGTGAATGGAAATTTTACTATGTATTTTACCAGCTTAAAAAGGAGGGGGGGTTGCCTTTAATCTCATGTTTCCCAGAACCCCATGTGTTTGTTGGTGGTTATGTGTATAGGTGGTTGTCTGTTTATTTTGATCCCGGCCCTGTGGGGAGGTAGAGGTGGGAGGGAGGGGGGTACCATGTGCTAAATAAGTGAGGTGGGGGATGGTCCCTTTACAAATGGTCCCTGGGTGGTCAGGGGACTTAGGACTCCTGGCAGTCCTAAGGAGCTTATGAGTAGTCGAGGAGGGACTAGATGTGGGTTGTAAAGTAGGTGAGAAGTCAGGCTCTTACACACAGTGAGTGGAAAAAAGAACCCAGGAGAGTGTCCCCCTGGTGGGGTGGGAGGTGACTATCAGGTTAAGTCACATTTGGGAGGGGGTCATTGGAGCAGCAGGTGGTGAAGAAGTGGTAGAATTCAGAGGCCCAGGGAGGCCATCTGGGTGGAGAGGGTGTGAACCAAGGCCCAGAGTGGGGCGTTAAGGGTGAGGGGGCCCTTGATGCTCCTGGGGTGGCTTGGCAAAGGTCAGCGGTGGCCTTCCTGGCTCTGCAACATGTTGCGCCTGATACTCCCTCAGCCACAGTGAGCGTGGAAACCAGAGTGGGCTTGAGAACGGAGACTCTGTTCCTGTTTCACTTCATGGGTTTTTTGGCTCTGGATTCCCTAAAAGCAACTCTGCCCCCAGCCTGCCCTCTGGGTTAGATCATTGGGTGTAAACTCTCCAATTAAGGGAACCCTCTGCACAGGGGATGGAGGAAATAAATATCCAGGTCCATGTCTTCTAAGGCATGTCGGGAGAGGCTGCAGAAAAGAAGGGATGTGTCATATCACTGGTGAGTTGTGGGTCTTTTTGGAAACTTGGAATATGGCATGTGCATGTTTGTGTCAGCTTGTTACCCCAGCTCTGATGCCTTCCATGTGCGGCCATTCTGGGCACTGCTGTCCAGGTTCTTACATCCTGTAGAGAAAAGTTGGCCTCTTCAGAAAGGTTCCTTGGGCTCCTGCTGTCCCGTGGGCTCTGAGCACCCCATGGCTGTCTCCACCTTGCAGTAGCAAGGTACACCATGGCTGAGTGGTGTTGGGAGCTAGGGGATGTTTGCACTGCTGCTGCGGTGCTGACTCCTACAGCCTCTTTGGAAGGGCTGGGAGAAAGCTGGTGGCTCTGAGGTAGTCCGGGTCCAGCCATTCTAACAGACCAGCCTAACCTTCCAGTTGCCCCCAGCTCTTTTAGCAATACCCCCCCCCCCACTCTGGCCAAGAGCAAAGCATGCCTCAGGCTGGATTAAAGCAAGAACAGGGAAACACACACCTGTTCAGCTGAGACGGTTTTAAGAGGACAGAAAACTCCTCATACTGGGAAGATCCATGTGGGCACAGCAAAGCGTCCTGTACGTAAGCTGTCGGAGTTCCTTTCACAAGTACTGACGGGGGACACACACCTGCTAGATGCCTGCTGTGTGCCAGATGCTGCTGTGAATGTGTGGTCTGACTGGGTCTCCACTGCTCACCTCTGCAGGGGGGATGGCAGTGCCCACCCTGGAGGTCAAGAGATGCCAGGACAGCGACCTTAGGTAGTGGGCTAGAGTCAGGGCCCTAAGAAGCAGGGATTGGCCTGCTCCTAAAGACAGGAGACAGACCTGAAGTTTGTCTGGGAAGTCCAAGCTCAAATTCTGTGCCCTCAATAGTCCCTGAGTGAGGTGCCAGCCTGATAAGCATGATTGCTGGGCAGGGTGACCCAGCTGAACCAAGCTGTTGTTCTACCATGTGCAGTATTTCTGGGAAAAGTGCCAGGCTCAGAGCTGGTTTCGGATGCCTCCGGGAGCCTTTCCAGATGCCTTGTTTCCCTTGGGATCCCTTGATTCTTGAGGGAAGGGCCTCTTCCTAGTATTTGTACACCTGATGGGCCCAGGACCTTCTGTGCCTGTGCCTGTGGGTCTGCCCTGTGGGTTGAATCTCTCTCCAGAGGACTTGCTTTTCCCAAAAGGTTGCTTTCAGGACTGAGCATACTGCAGACCCTCATCTGGACCTCCTGGGTCTGTTGGCTGGGCTGGCAAGTGGCCAAGATAGAGGCCAGAGTGGGCATCTGGCAGTTGTACCATTGGGGGTGTCTTGGGGGCGTGAATCCTGTCTCGTCCCACGGAGCTGGGGAAAGCAAGTGGAGGGGACCGAGCCTGGTTCCCAAGGGCTGGCCAACTGAGGAGTGAGCATGGAGCCTGGACCAGGCTGTCACATCGTGATGACAACTGGGATTATCACCATAGGTGGTAATTCCCACATGACAGTTTCAAGTTTCAGGTCAAGAGCCAAAGCTAGTCCTCTGTCTCCTCTTTCATCTGGACAGAAATCCTTGCTGGCATGTTTTCCGGCTCATTCCTCAGCTGTTCTCAAGACCTTGTGCTCCACAGAGACTCTGAGGCCCCAGGGGAATGGGGAAAGCTCCAGGCCTGCTGATCCTTGCCGTGGGGCGGTGGAGGGCCACAGCCTTCCTGGTAGGCCATCTCTGGGCTGCTGAGAGGGGCAGAATGGGGCTGGCATTTGGAGCCCTGGTGGGCTTTGGAGCGGGCTAGGTAGGTGGGGTCACCCTGCCAGGGTCACCCTCCCACCCACAGCAGCCTGAGACCTGGTGGGTGCCACGGGTTCTGCTGACACATGGCTCGCAGCCCTGGGAAGAATCATCCCAGTAGTCCCAAGCACACGAACCCCCCTACCACATTAACCAAAGTGTAGGCCTCACCCTCACAAGGAAGTAGAGGGTGATGCTGGGTACTCTAGGAGAAGCCAGGCAAGAGGCAATCATGCGGTTTTCTGGAAAGGAGCAACATAGCAACTACCACAGGTTTGACCATATGAATAGTCAACGCTTCTGATAATTATGATAAATAATGCTTGTGCTTCTGGATGCCTCCTCCCTCTGGCAGGGGAAGGGTGGCCTACTCATCACCCCCTCAGGGTATGAGGGTAGAGTGTCATTAGCCCCATTTCACTGGTGGGAACATTGAGAGATGAAACGAGTCTCCGCGTGGCCACGGTAATCCCAGTTTGTTTGTTGTCTTTTTTGGGGGCATGATGGAAGAAGGCCCTGGAGGTTGGGCAGGTTGGAGGGAGTCTTGGAACAGAGGAATTATATTTCCTTTTCCAAATATGTAAGTCAAGGATGGTAGAGTTCTTGGCCACTTGATTCAAACGCACAGAAGGTTTTCCAGGGGAAAATCCATTCTGCCCTAGACTTTGAGACCATGCTGCCTGGTGGTCTGTTCCTTGGCTTTTGACATCTGCTCACATCTGGTACAGCTCATATTCTGGTGCAGAATATAAAATATGCCCACACCCCGCTGCCCCACCTCATCTCTGGTTCATCCCCAGGGTGCCTGAAGTTGGGGATCCTGCTTAGGGTGGGGCCAAACGTTCTGAACCTCCAGGAGGTGGCCTTGGCTGGGCACACCTGCCTGGGTGGATCCTTGCTTTTCAACTTGTTAGCCATGGGGCTCAGGGAATGTTGCTTCCGCTTCCAGACCTTCAAATTTCATCTGTAAGACAAGGTATTGGCTCCCTTTCAGAGACACGAGGATTTGAAGCCATGCATCTGGCATGTGCCTGTTGCCACAGCTATGTTTTGCCCCTAAGAAGTCTCAGAGCCCCTAACTCAAGCCGGCATCCCGGGTCCCTTCTCCTCCTGTGCATCTAGAAGCCAGTAAACCTCTCAGGAGTACCATAGATGGTGGTGACCCAGGACTAGAGCAGCAGTGAGATTTGCAGACCATCCTCTAGGACTGAGCCAGACCTACACCTCTCCAAGGTAGGAATATGGGCTAGCAGGAGGTTCCCTCGCCTGGTAGGGAGTCTCCAGCTCGCCTCTGCCCCTCCTCCTTGTTTATTTCTCTAGTGGAAAGGACCTGGGCCTTGGAAATCCACTGAGGACAAAGGAGGGCTGCCGTAACAAAACCCCACAAACTGGGGGCTTAAACAACAGACATTTATTTGTCACAGTTCTGGAGGCTAGGAAATCCAAGATCAGTGTGCCAGCCAATTCCGTTCCTAGTGGAGAACTTTTTCCTGACTTGAAGATATCTGCCTTCTTGCTGTGTCCTCACATATGAAAGGGGGAGAGAGAGAGAGAGAGAGCGCGAGCACGCGAGCATGCACAGCAAGCATGCTCTCTGGTGTCTCTTCCTCTTATAAGGACACTAATCCCATCATGGAGGCCCCACTCTCGTGACCTCATCCAAACCTAATTACTTCCCAAAAGCCCCACCTCCAAGTACCATCACATTGCAGGTTAGGGCTTCAATACGTGAATACAGGGCAGACACAGAACATTCAGGCCATAACAGGCTTACAGGCATATTCTCAGTCTGTCCCCAGAGTTGGTCTCTGATTTCTAGGTGCTGTGAACTTATCACTTCGGTATCTTCAATTTCCTTACGTGCATGGGAAATCCCCCTTTCAGAGCATGATGAAGGGAGCAAAGTGAGCCCCCCATCTCACATCCTGAGGTCAGGAAGGAAAAAAGTGCTGGGGCTTCACTCAGGAGGGAGTCTCCCACCCTTCCTGCTCTGCCCTTGACGGGGGTAGGGGGGAGTTGGCGGACTATTGTGTGGATTCAGAAAGCTGGTTTTCTATAATTTCTGACTTGTATAGCTGCAGGATATCCCAGTGGTTCTGGTCTGTTTTTTACAAAAAAAAAAATTTTTAACATTTATTTATTTTTGAGAGACAGAACATGAGGGGGTGGGGGGCAGGGATGCAGAGAGGGAGACACAGAATTGGAAGCAGGCTCCAGGCTCTGACCTGTGAGCCTGACACAGGGCTTGAACCATGAGATTATGACCTGAGCTAAAGTTGGACGCTTAACTAACTGAGCCACCCAGACACCCCATATTCTGGTCTGTTCTTAAGTAGCACAGTCTGGGGCAAATCTGCAATAGCTTATCTTCTGAGGGAGAGTGGCCCTGGTTAAGGAGAGCCCAGGATGGTGTGCATGTTTGGGTGAATGCAGCGTATGAGGCCCGGGGCTTACCTCTTGCCCTCTGACCATGTGGGGCTCAGTGGCTGCCCTTTTCTTCTCTCTCTGCTGTCAGAGTCTGGAATATGGAGGTGCTGTGGGTATGCTGCTGAGTGTGGATGGCCTCCAGGTGGCTGCAGCTGGCTGGCCTGGCAGAGTCCCATTTCCATGAGACATGATCATGGAGACACTTGGTGGGAAGTGGCTTCTCAGAGCTGGTGCCCAATCTCCATAACTACCGATGTGTTAGTTTGTTAGGGCTGTGTAACAAAGAGCCACACACTGGGTGGCTCACACAATAGACATTGATTGTCTCACAGTTATGGAGGCTAAAAGTCTGGGATCAAGGTTTCAGCAGGATTGGTTCCTTCTGAGGGCGGGTGTAAGGGAGAATCTGCCTCAGGCCTTTTCTCCTGGTATGTAGGTGGCTGTCTTCATGTTGACGTGGTGTTCTCTCTACCTGCTGGTCTGTCTTTAAATTTCTCTTTTCTATAAGGATATAGTCATATTGGATTTGGGCCCAATCTAAGATCTCATTTGAACTTGGTAAAGACTGTGTCTCCAAATAAGATCACATTTGGATATTTTGGGAGTTAATACTTCAATACATAAATTTGGGTGGCAGGGGAGACATGCTTCAGCCCATAACACTGTACTTCTTTCCTCTTTTTAAAAAATGTCTAAACCTGGCTGATCATTATTTTTTTGTTTGGGTTTTTATTTGGGGGGGGCGGTGGTTAACATAAAATTTACCATCTTAACCATTTTTTTAAATGTTTATTTTTGAGAGAGAGAGAGAGAGAGTGCGCAAGTGGGGAAGGGGCAGAGAGAGAGGGAGATACAGAATCCCAAGTGGGCTCCATGCTCTGAGCCATCAGCACAGAGCCTGATGCAGGGCTCGAACTCAAACCATGAGATCATGACCTGAGTCAAAGCCAGATGCTTAACCAACTAAGCCACCCAGGCGCCCCCATCTTAACCATTTTTTTTTTAAACCTTGGCTTTTAAAGTCTTTACTTTTTTTAATGTTTATTTGTTCTTGAGAGAGAAAGAGAGAGTGAGCAGGAAAAGGGCATAGAGGGAGACACAGAATCTGAACTAGGCTCCAAGCCTGATGTGGGGCTCAAACTCACAAACTGCGAGATCATGATCTGAGTTGAAGTCGGATGCTTAACCAACTGAGCCACCCAGTCTCGCCCCATCTTAGCCATTTTTAAGCATACAATTCAGTAGTGTTAAATACATTCACATTGTTGTGCAACCATCACCACTGTTGATCTCCATAACTTTTTCTTCATCCCAAACAGAAACTCTACACCCAGTAAGCAGTAAGTCCCCACTGCCCTTCCTTCCCAGCCCCTAACAACCCCCATTCCATTATCTATCTCTATGAATTTGCCTATTCTAGGTACCTCCTATGTCATGGACTGAATATGTGTGCCCCCCCCATCCCCCCCCACCCCCCGCCAATTCATACATTGAATCCTTCTAACTCACAATGTGATATTTGTAGGTGGGGCCTTTGGGAGATAGATCACGAGGGCAGCCCTCATGATGGGATTAGTGCCCTTATAAGAAGAGACCTGGAGAGTTAGCACCCTCTTTCTTTCCACCCACCAAGAAAAGGCCATATGAGGACACAGCAAGAATGCATCTGTCTGCAAGCTAGGAAGAGAGCTCTCACCAGAACCCAACCATGCCGGCACCTTGATTGTCCTCTTCAGGCTTCCAGAATTGTGCAAAAATAGATTTCTATTGTTTAAGCCACTCAGTCTATGGTATTTTGTTATGGCAGCCCTAGCAAACTAATATTTATGTCAGTGGAATCATGAAGTGTTTTTCTTTTTGTGACTTTCTTATTTCACTAAGCACAATCTCCTCAAGGTTCATCCATGTTATATAGCATGTTATAGGACTTCCTTCTTTTTATTTTTAAAGATTTTATTTTTAAGTAATCTCTACACCCAACATAGGGCTTGAACCTACAAGATCTAGAGTCACTTACCCTACCGACCGAACCAGCCAGGCACCCCAGACTTCCTTCTTTTTTAAGACTGAGTAATATTCTATTATATGTGTATACCACATTTTGTTTATCCATTCATCTGCCAGTGGACACTTTGGGTTGCTTCTGCCTTTCAGCCATTGTGAATAATGCTGCTATGAACATGGATATATACGTGTATCTCCTTTCCTAACCCTCCCCAGGCAGTGTGAAGGTGGAGGTGGGGAAAGTGGGTGTTCCTCCTGCCCTCTCAAGCTTACCTTGCCTGAAACAACAAATATGTGTTCTTCCACAGTTCAGGAGGCCAAATTAAGGTATATGGCAGGACCATGTTTCTCTGGAGGCTCCAGGGGAGAATCTTCTGTTGCCATTTGCAGTTCCTGGTGGCCCCGTGCGTTCCTTGGCTTGTGGCCACAGCATTTTAACCTCTGCCTCCACCTTCACACAGCCTTCTCTTCTTCTGTCTCTCAAAAGGATGTTTGTCACTGGATTTAGGGTCCATTGGATAATCCTAGGTGATCTCATCTCGAAGTCCTTAATTTAATTATATCTGCAAGGACTCTTTTGCCAAAGTAAGTTCCATTCACACATGCCAGGTGTTAGGATATGGACATGTCTTTTTGGGGCCACGATTCAACACACTATAGTGTCCTTCCCACCTTCATGTTCTGGAGGGTAGCCAGTGTCTGCCTCTTTTTAGGTCTTGGAGTGGTCACTTCCTTAGGGAGATGGTCTCTGCTGCCCTGCCTGAGGGTCTGGCTGCCCCTCATGGGTGGCTTTGCCATGATGTACATATCATGCGACTCCTGGAATTCTGACAGCTCACAGGAGCAGGGGCTGGGTCTGTGGTGCCTGCCATCATATGCCCAGCACAGTGCCTGGCATGAAATAGAAGTGTCATGGGGTACCTGGATGGCTCGGTTGAACATCTGACTTCGGCTTAGGTCGTCATGTCGTGGGTTCAAGCCCCATGTCAGACTTTGCGCTCATAGCACGGAGCCTGCTTCAGATTCTCTCTCTCCCTCTGTCTCTGCTCCTCCCCTGCTCATGCATGTGCCCTCTCTCTCTTTCTCAAAAATAAATAAACATTAAAAAAGAAAAGAAAAGAAATAGAAGTGTCATATATCTTGGCTGAATGTTGGGTACTCAACATTGTCTGAGGCCAAACTGCCTCCAAGAAACCTTTCTGAACCTTGTTGCAGAGTCAAGGTGGTGCTAAAGAAGAATAATCACATCATCCGGTGACTGAGGGCTGCAGCTTCCCAGCTGGTGTTCCAGCCTCTGCCTGCCCCGCCCCAGCACCAGCTGGTTCCAGCCCCAGGCCCAGAACATAAATAATCTTCCCCTCCTCGAGGATCCAAGAGCTTTAGGCACAGGTGGGTCCTTGAAGATAGAAGAAAATCTTTTAACTGCTCTCTGGATGCTGATTGGGGGTCCTCGTCTACCCACACTGGGGGCATTCAGTCTTTATTGCTAAAAGTCACCCTCAAAGTTGACCTTGTGGTGATTCAGTCTCCAACCAGCTGGAACCCAAACCACAGGTGTAAGAGTCATAAGAGCTATTGTTATTAGTCCGTTTGTCTCCTCCGAGAGAGCTTAGCCTTGTTCAGGGAATCTAGAGCTGCCTGGAGAGCTGAAGCATCAGGCATGAGCAGGACAGGCTCGGGCCCTTCCCAGCTAGCATTTTCTGGCCTTTCGGGGAGACTTGCCTAGCCTCAGGGCCTTCTGTGTGTACAAGCTGGTCTGGGCTGTGACCTCCTACTACCCAGGCAGCCGGAGCTTTCCACACTAGCTTGGTGACGTCATTGCTGGGGTGGCAGCGTGAAGTAGGATCATGGTCCCGGGATCCTAGGGTGCTCTCTTTGCCTCTCCTTCTCCCACAAAACCAAGGGCTCTAACAACAGGCCTCTCTCCAGGATACAGTGGCCAACTAGATGGGGGACATCTTGTTTATAAAGAATTTTGACCCCCTTGCTGTAGATACAACAGAAGGGACAGCTGCCAGCCTGATGGCAGAGAAGAAAGCAGAAAGCCACCCAAACCAACCAGATATCTTAGAAAGTAAAGCAGTGGGTGGCCTGAGGTACTGGTGCCAGGCAGTGCTGACGTCTGTCCGGAATGATGTTCTTGGTCTTCAGGAAACAGCTGGATAATGTTCCGGGTTCCCTGTTTTAACAGAGGAAAACAGATCTTTTTTTTTTTTTTTTTTTGAAGTGAAATGACATAACATAAAACTAATCATTTCAAAGCAAACAACTCATGCCTAGTACAGTCACGATTTTGTGCAACCACCGCCTCTGTTTGGTTCCCAAACACTTTGATCACCCCTGAAGGAAATCCCATACTCATTAAGTATCCACTTTCTGTCTCAATGGATTTGTCTCTTCTGGACATTTCATATAAATGGAATCAGACAGTAGGTGGTTTTTTATGATCGCCTTCCTCAATTAGCATAATGTTTCCAGTGTCCGCCTGTGTTGGTACTTCATTCCTTTTTGAGACTGAATGTTGTTCCATTATATAGATACTCTGCAGTTTATTTATCCATTTATCAGTTGATGGACATTTGGGTCGTTTTACCTTTTGGCTGTTGTGAATAATGCCACTTGAATATAGCTTGAATTATTCTGGTACAAGTTTTGCTTTGAACACCTGTTCTCACTCCTTTTGGTCATATGGAGAGGAATTGCTAAGTCATGTAGTTATCAGCTCAGCCTTTTAGAAATGTCTTCAGAAAATGACCAAATATGCAGGTGACACAAATGGGCCTCGGCATAGTCAAGCTCCACCTGTTTCTCTCTTGTAGACTCCTTTCCTTGTCTGAAAAATGAGCATCTAGGGGCGCCTGGGTGGCGCAGTCGGTTAAGCGTCCGACTTCAGCCAGGTCACGATCTTGCGGCCCGTGAGTTCGAGCCCCGCGTCAGGCTCTGGGCTGATGGCTCAGAGCCTGGAGCCTGTTTCCGATTCTGTGTCTCCCTCTCTCTCTGCCCCTCCCCCGTTCATGCTCTGTCTCTCTCTGTCCCAAAAATAAATAAATGTTGAAAAATGAGCATCTACAAGTTTCTGCCTGTTAAGGGGTCAGAGTGGATTCAAGGAGATCAGCACTGTCCCTCACCCAGAGGAAGTGCCCAGGAAAGGGTAGCAGGTATTTTGCAAAAATGCCTGCCTGCTGTGGCACATTTGAGACTTTTCTACTGTTTGGGAAACTCACTTCCCTGAAGCACTGCAGATATTCCCTGACTGTACTTGGGGTTCTGCTACACAGTAAAGAAGCCAGCCGAGCCCCAGGACCCACAGCCTATCCTGTAGATAGAATCTGCTCTCAGCACACGGGGTGTGGGAGGAAGCCTCAAGGCTGTGCACAAGCGTGGTGTCCAGAGCCAGCTCGAACCTGTGGAACCTGTGTGCCCTTCGGTGAGACCTAGATCTTTCTGTCCCAGCCACAGTTTTCTGAGCCTCTCCTGGAGGGGCGATGCCTACCTGGCAAGACATCCCCAAGGACATGAGCTGCCGTCTGCAAGTCACCAGCACCACAACATCGTCAGCACTGTGCTGTTTGCCTGTGGCCCAGGGAGGAAGGGGAAAGCAGGGCTTCTGCAGATATGACGAGGTGGGGGCTCAGTGCCTGCATCTGCAGAAACCTGCCCACTGTAGCTGGTGAGCCACCGGAAAGAAGATGGTGTTTGATCCTCTTTTACCTTGGTAAAATACCGCCCAGCCATTTGCTAACAGTGTCAACAGGGATAGGAGACCACCCTGCCTCTGTCTTAATGCATAATGAAGTTCCTGCCACACCACCCCCACCTGAGTTCCCAGTATCCCTTCTTCTTTCCTCTCAACCCTGGTATGTGTTTATCAGGATCGCTCCCCTGGCCATTTACAGCTGTTCCCATATCTGTTCTGGGAGGGGAGGGCTGAGATCATAACCTTAGTTCCTTCTGAGGATTTGCTTCAGGCTCTTCTCTTGGGGTGCCTTGGTCAGAGGGTGGGACAGGAGCTGGGATCTGAGCCCTGCACCTCTGGCAGCAGCAAGGCAATGGAAGCAGGATCTGGGGACGTTCCAGGTACATTGGGTCCAGGAGGGCCTCTCCTACAGCTGGGAGACACGTGGCCGGTGGTCTGAGCTTGGTTCTGCACACGTGTCCTGGGAACCCTTGCGGCAGAGATCCCAGCAGGGCCTGGCAAAGGCCTCACAGTGAGATGCTTGCTTCCTGGCTTGCAGATATGAAAATAGGGAAGGAGTGTCGAAGTTACTGGAGATGTTTGAACCGAGACTGGGCTAAGGGAAAGAGAGGCTGTGGGGAGAGGCTGGGGGCCCCTGGAGGAGCTGACAGGACTGAAGCTGGGCAAAGGGCATTTGATGCTTTGAAGGCAGGTAACTCTCTGGCCCTCTGAGAGCTCTGAGGATGGTTGCTGCAGGGCTTTGGGCACCTGTGGTGCTCTGATCCTGTGAGGGGTCCTGCTCCAGCACTGGGTGTGATCTGTGATTACCAGATTCTTATGGGCTGGCAGGAATCTCATCCAGTCTGCATCAGGAAAATGGGGGTGGGCAGGGACGTGGCCTGGAAAAGATGATACATAAACTCTGTAAGAGTAGAGGGGTAGCTGCTGGAAACAAACAGTGGCTGTGCCAGTTGGACTGGTCTGGCCGTGTGACACTGGGCCTCCTTTTGAGGCTACATACACATAGCCGAGCAAGGCTTCCTTTTATTGTCCTTTGTTATGAAACAAATACACAGAAGACTATAATGAAGCCCGGGTACCCGCCACCCAGCCTGCTCTCATCAACTCAGGGAGCAAACTGCTTGGAAGTTTCCATTCTGTGCTTATTTTAGATGTGGTTGCAGGGGGCTGTCCACATGAAGGGGATGAGCCCTCCCCACAGCTCAGCTACCCGAGCATTGCCCCTATCTGGGAGGGATCTTAGGAATATGTGCATGTGGTATATACTTATTGTATAACATCAAATGGAACATTTTAATCATTCTTAAGCATACCACTCATGCTCATTGGCATTTGGTACATTAATGCTGTTGTGCAGCCATCACCACCATCCATCTCCAGAACTTTCTCATCTTCTCAGATGGAAACTCTGTACCCACAATACACCAATTCCCCATTCCTTCCTCCCCTGGCACCCACCATTCTACTTTCTGCTCAATGATTCTGACAATTCCAGGTTCCTCGTATAAGTGCACTCACACAGTAAATTGAGCATTTTGTGACAGGCTTATTTCCCATAGCATCATGACCTCAAGGTTCATCCATGTTGTAGCATGGAGTCAGGATTGCCTTCCTTTTTAAGACTAAGTAATATTCCACTGCATATCCATACCACATTTTGCTTATCCATTCATCCATCAGTGGATACTTGAGTTGCTTCCACAGTTTGGCTGTTGTGAATACTGTTGCTAGGAACTCGGGTGTGCAAATATCTATTTGAGTCCCTGTTTGCAATTCTTCTAAGTATATACCCAGAAGTGAAATCGCTTGATCATATAGTAACTCTATGTTTAATCTTTCTGAAGGATTTTTTTTTTTTTTTTTAAACCAGCATTGTCCTTGAGGTGTAAGAAGGGGATGTGATCTGGGCTGACTGGGACTTATTCCTCCCACTTGGTGGGGGTGGGGGTGGCTGCCTTTTGTTCTTGCATCAAAGACTAGATTTTAGATTTGCAGAGTGCAGGGATTGTGGCTGCTAAGCCGACTTGCCTGGAGCGGAGGAGGTTTTGGATTTCACTGTGCACATCCCTTTTCCACACTCAGCCAGCCGCTGTCTGCCAGCTCTGAATGGGCCTCGCTCTCCCCCGCCCTCCTCCCCGCTGGTTAGCTGCTCTGTTGATCAACCCTCATTTCCCTGAGCCTCTTGTAGCCTTAGGATCGTAGCCCCTTCCCCCTGCCCCCTCCTCTGAAACCAGTGTTTGCTTTCAGCTTTGGGTAGAACTTTGTAGGAAGCTCCGGGCTTAACTCAGCCACCAGGTTCCCAGTTCTTTGAGGTAATGAGGCTTCCCACTGGGTGTTCCTGGTAGAGGAGGGGAGAGCAAGGCCCCTCTCTCACTTTGCTCTGGTTCTTGGGAAATGGCAGCTCCCAGAGCCCCCCAGTAATATACTTTATGCTCGAAGAGATGCGGGGACCCAGGAGTGGAAAAACTGCAGTGTGAAAGAAAGTCCCTGTGTGCTGCTTAGGATGGGCGACAAGGAAATGAGAGCTTTCCTGCTCCCTCTGTCTCATTTGCACTGGAGCAGGCTGGATTCACTGGGACCATGGGCTGAAACCTCAGGTGGAATGCAGCAGTAGCAGTGACCAGCCATCCGGAATCCAGACATAAAAGCATTAGTTCCTCAGACATCAGTTTGGGGAGATGTGTGCAGAATTGGAAACAGCTGGGTTTTTAGTTGTCTGATGGTTATAATTACCTTGTGGAGTCCGGCTATGGAACCTGGCTTTTCAGTCTCACCTGGTGGAGGTGAAGTGTCCGTATCAGAGTCAATGGCCCCACACAACCCTAGCCAGCAAACCTTTAGCAGGCACTTGGTTTTGCCCTGGGTTTTAGGGCATTGCTAAGCTAGCACTTTGTTTCACACATGTGGAATCTTTACAGTCTTTGGAAAGAGCCCCCTGAGTCTGACCCTAAAGTTCTTACTTGGGGCGTCACTTGATATTAATTTGATCTTGAACATGAGCTCAATGTAGTCACAGGCCGGGACATCAGGTGGTGGTTCTCATATTAAGGGTGCTCTTCCAGGTGATGAATCTGTTGACTTTCTAAAAGGTCATTATTTAAAAAAAAAAAAAAAAATGAACAGTTTAAAGTTTCTTAGAGAGGATGTGTGGACGCTGAAAATTCTGTGCTAATATAAAAGCGGAGTCCAGAGGAGGAGTGGGGAGCAGAGGAAGGAAGCTGTCGAAGGAGGTGAGGTCAGGAGGCAGGCAGGGCATGACTGGCTGACCCACACAGTGACCGTAACATTTTAGAGCTGAGTGGGCCTCTATCAATTGTATAGTTCACATGCCTGATTGTAAAATCAGGAAAACTGAGACACGGACAGCTTAAGTGACCTGCACTAATTCTCACCGGTAGGTAGTAACCTGGGCAGGACCAGAGCCTCACTTCTGGGAAATTCACACCACAGCCCATAGAACTGGCCCACCTGCCCCACCTGGAGGAAGTGTCCTGGGTTACAGAAGTAGAGCAAAGACCCTCCTGGCCCAGGGGGATCATTCAGGCTACCTGTGAGGAAGTCATCTGACAGCTAAAGCCTTCTGTCCAGGGCCTGAGCTGCCTTTGAAAGCAGCTCCCATGGAAGGCAAGTTTTCAGTAGGGGCTGCTGCAATGCAGGGTTCATATCATGGATGTTGAGAGGACAAGAAGTCCTCTGTTCATTTTGGTTAAAAAGAATCTGGGATTCCCCAGAAGGAAATGGAAGCTGAAGTCAGACCTGTTTGGGGGCTGGGGTGTGGGGTTAGGGTTCTGCATTAACAGGGTTTTGTGTTTTTTAATACATTTAAACCCTCCTCATCTGTCCTCAGGGATGCTGGGCCAGAGCTGGTTGAGTGCCTTTGGAGATACTTAGGAGGAGGAGACAGAACTTGGCCTTGGCCTCTGACTGTCCTGGTAGGACAGTACAAACCCCAGCAGGGCTGAGCATTGATAACCAACACGGTGATGGTACCAGAAGCTCCTCTGTAGCCCATGGAGCTTGTTAGGGGACACGGTAGGAGCCCACCCAGCTCTGAGTGTCCCCTACCCTGTCTGCCACTTTCAACTCAGAATTGGCCTCTGTTGGAGCCCTCCTGCAGACACACAGGGCAGCAGAGCTCTGCCTGGCCTTTGTGGTCAGCGCCTGTATGCAGACAGCAGGGACACAGTGTGGGTGACAGCCAGCACAGTGCCAGCTCCCAGCTTGTGCCAGTGCAGCAGTCTTAGTCCTGGCTTCTTAAAGAACCCCCAGGAAGCCTTTGCAGCCACCAGGGCGCAGATCTCCCTGAGCATCTGATTTCAGTGGTCTCTGTTTTTGAAGCTCCCCAGGTGGCACTAACGTGTAACCAGGGCTAAGGACACCTCTTAGAGGGCATGTGACCTGCTGGGACACAGAAGTGGAGAAAGTGGGAGAGGCAGAGGTGTGTGAGGAAGCTGGGACGTAGGCAGATGAGTTGCACAGTGCACTGGCAGCCGTCATAGCTGGATGTGGTGAGCACCTGGTCACTCCAGCCACGGCTCCTCTTGGCTGCTGCATGGAAAGAACTGAAAACAGTCCCCCCACTAGAATTGCAGGGTCGACTCTGGAAGCCTGTGCCTGCCTGGCCTAGGTGGTCAGTGCCACCTAGAGGTTGAGCCCCAGACTGGGTGTGCTTGGTGGCGGAAGTTGTAATCTTGTAAATAAACACTGCAGAGGCTGCCTGTGGTGGTGACATTTGGACAGGACTGCTTGCCGGTGAGTCATGGGGAAGGTGATGTAACCCAATCAAGATGACCTCAGAAATCCCATGGGCTGTGAAGATGCCCTGTGAAAGGAGTCAAGAAGTGACCCCCACATGAGACTTGGAGTAGACTGGGCCCTTGTGGGTTAATGTCCTGGTGAGGATCCATTGGATTAGAACAGTTCTGAAAACAGAGCTATAGAGAGGCTGGCCAAGGGGTATGGGCTTTGTAATTTAGCCAGGAGGAAGGGGTGACTGTCTTCAGGTGCTTTTAGGATGGAGGTGTTATTTTCTCTAACTAGATGGTTCCAAACAGCATGGAGCCGGCCATAGGGTAGGCCACTTTTGTCCCCACAGGGACACTCAGGTTGGGGTAAAGATGGTCTGGGACTTTGCCACACCCGCTGGGAGGTGGGCTGAGAGTCAGCCAAGAGGCAGAGTGGGGTAAGGGGAAAGGGCTGCAGCACCTGTTCCCTGGGTTGGGACTGGTGGGCCTGGGGCACTGCTCACAGTGGCCAGGGCTTGCACCTGGAGTGGCATGATCTGAGCTTCTTGCCGCCATCAGATCCCCACGGACAGGTGCACAAGGACCATCCCCGAGAGCAAGATGCTAGCATTTGAGGTCCATCTTTCTGTAATGGCTCAGGCCTACTCCCAGGACAAGGGCAGATGTGCCCCAGACAGTGTCCTGAAAGCCCAGTCTCATTGTCTGGGGAGCATACCACCGTTCTGGCCCTGCCTCACCCTGTGGTCTTTGCTCAGTCGGTTGTGAAGGTGCGGTCAGCCTACCTGAAGTCTTTGTTCAACACCTCTGTGTGATAGCATCAGCCCAATGCCTGCTGGGGCAGGTGGGGTGTGGACCCTCCCAGGCAGACCTCTCTCTGGCCCCTCTCCCTATATCTAACACGGCTGCTTCTCTACACACAGATACGTCGTTTGGAACGCCACCTGGCTATAGTTGTGCTGCAGACCGGGCTGAGGAGCAGCGCCGGCACCAAGATGGGTTGCCCTACATCGATGACTCACCCTCTTCCTCACCCCACCTTGGCAGCAAGGGCAGGGGCAGCCGGGATGCACTGGCCTCAGGAGCCCTGGAGTCTACCAAAGCGGTGAGTCCCAGGGTGGGAGGGCCAGGTGTGAAATAAGGCTTAGATCTGGCTCTGGCCTGCTGTCTACTTCCTAAAGGTGCCCTGCAGCACATCCACTCTCTCAGGGGCAAGTAGCAAGTAGGTGATGTCAGGAGCAACCAGTGGTTGAAGTCGCTAAAAACGCCTTCTTCTTTCCCCCATCCGGGTACCTGCTGATCTGGAGACAGCATGCAAGGTGCTTTCAGCAGGGACTTCATGGAACTCTGTCAGCCAAGTGTGGAGGAGACAGGCAGCATATGCAGAGGCTGAGAATGCCACCGCTGTCCTACCAGCAGGACGTGGTGGCGGTCCCAGCAGTGGTGTTGAGGGGCAGGGGAGGGGGACAGTGTCTGGGCTCTTGTCCTTGCTCTGCATGCAATGCACTTGCTCCTTTTTGCCAGAAGGAGTGCTGCTGATGACTCCATCCATTTGACCAGGATCTTCCTCTTGAGGTATAATTGTCATTAACGGTCCTGATGTCACCTCCACTTTGGAACCGAAGCTCCAAGGTCATGTGGCTAGTGTGTATTGGCACATTCAGCAGATGCCCTCCTTCACTCCCAGAGATGGTCCTGGGCCCCTCTCTTATAAGCACATAGCCCCGGGGTTGTTGTAGGCTCCTAGGGTAGTCCCACATGAGCTGGTGGCCTCACTGCTTTGATCTGTCCCATTGCCCTGGAGGGGCACTTCAGAGGTACATTAGAGCCCAGGCATGCACCCCCTACCTTTGGGACAGAGGGTGTCCCTTTGACTTCTCAGGTTCTTTTCTTCTTGAGTTGAGATCCTGTCCCTGGGGCAGGTTGCACCTCACTGTCTTCCTGTTGCCCCTCATGACAGATACCTTCCCTCTTTTGCTTAGCTTGTTTCTGATGATGTCCTCCCCAGGCTTAAATACAAGAGAGGAATCTGCTTTTCTCCGTTGTTGGTGGGAAGTGCCAGAAGCATATCTTTTCACTGCAGTTGCTTTTCTGCTGGGCTGATGCTTCAGCTGCAGGACTGCTTCTTATTTATGCTTTTGTGATTTCTAAAGACTCTGGCGCTGGGTAGGCTTCCCATTCTGAAACACGAGGACAGGAAGGGAAGCCAGTGTGTAACACACACCTACCTTGTGCAGTTTTGATCCAACATCTGGTTTCACTGTTTCACAGATTAGGAAACTGAGGTTCAGAGAGATGAAGTAACTTGCTCAAGGCCATGCAGCTACCAGATTTGAAGCCTTCTCAAATCCTCAGATGACACTCTTTTCTTTAACTACCTTGCCTTTCTCAGTGCCCTCCCTTGCTTCTTGCTTCACAAGCATGATTTGGTACAGACGGGGATCTTTCCAGTCCTGAATAAGCAGGCTGAGTCCTAAACTTGGGATAGGGCTGCCCTAGGAGGCTGATCTGCCCTCCTTGTGCCCAGACCCCATGCAGCTTGGCTGCCCATCCCCACTAGACTTCTGCCTTCAGACCCTCATCTACACTGACTTGGAGTTCTGCCCTCAGCTTTTAGCCATAGTCTGAGGGCTTAACTGCTATGGAGCCTATCCACATCTGGGTGTCCACTCCCTCCTTTGGCCCCCGTGGGAGCCCATAGCCATGTCTCATCTTATACGTCTGTGCTTGCCAGACATGGGATCTCCAATCCCAAGTACGCCACCTGGCCCAGAGGAGGTGTCAGGGAGTGTCTGGAGAAGATGGGAAATTTTCCTTTCCTTTCCTTTCCTTTCCTTTCCTTTCCTTTCCTTTCCTTTCCTTTCCTTTCCTTTCCTTTCCTTTCCTTTCCTTTCCTTCCCTTCCCTTCCCTTCCCTTCCCTTCCCTTCCCTTCCCTTCCCTTCCCTTCCCTTCCCTTCCCTTCCCTTCCCTTCCCTTCCCTTCCCTTTCTTTATTTTTTAATGTGTATTTTTGAGAGAGAGAGAGACAGAGCGTGAGCAGGGGTGGAGTAGAAAGAGAGAGGGGGACACAGAATCTGAAGCAGGCTCCATGCCCCGAGCCATCAGTACAGAGCCTAATGTGGGGCTCAAACTCACAAACCATGAGATTGTAACCTGAATTGAAGTCAGACGCTTAACCAACTGAGCCACCCAGGTGCCCCTCTTTTCTTTTTTATTGCATTCACATACACATAATGTAAAATTTTCCATCTTAACCATTTTGAAGTATGCAATTCAGTAGTATGAAATGCATTCACCTTGTTGTACAGCCATCAGGACTGTCCATCCCCCTAACTCTTCATCTTGTAAATCTGAAGCTCTGCACTTATTAAACAGCTCCCTACTCTCCCCTGCCCCCAGCCCCTTTAAACCACCATTCTGCTTCCTGTCTCTATTAACTCCTTCACCTCATGTAAGTGGACTCACACAGTATTCATCTTTTTGTGATGGGCTTATTTCACCAAGCGTAATATCTTCGATTCATCCGTGTAGTAGCATATTGCAGAATAATTCCCTTCCTTTTTTAAGGCTGAATAATATTCGTTGTACATATATACTACCTTTTGGTAATTCATTCATTGGTTGGTAGACACTTGGGTTGCTTCCATATTTTGGCTATTAAGAAAAATGCCACTATGAACATGGGAGTACAAATATCTGTTCGAGATCCTGCTTTCAGTTCTTTTGGGGGAATGACCCAGAAATGGAATTGCTGGATCCTATGGTAGTTCTGTTTTTAATTTTTTAAGGAGCCTTCATACCATTTTCCACAATGGTTGCACCATTTTATATTCCCACCAACAAGCATTTTGGTTTCTCTACATCCTTGCCAGTACTTGTTTTCTGTTTATTTGTTTATAGTTGTTCTCCTAATGAATGTGAGGTGGGAAGATGGGAATTTGATTGGAAAAGGACTGTGTAGCTTTGTTCCCGAAGCCCTCTGGTTAGGTGTTTGGAGCCCTGGGGCGGACACCCTCCACTGCCCTGGAGATAGACCTGGCATTGACTTTCTGGTTTCCCTGGCAGTGCAGTGCCTGGACAGTGAGACTTTCTTCTTTATTTTTTTTATTTTTGGTTTGAAGAAGACAGCTGTTACTTTCTAATGCCCACAAGCAACATGCTGGTCTTGAGGCCCAAGGTGCCCAATCCTGACCAGTTAGGCTGGGGGAAATCCCTGCTCATCTTTTCCTACCCTCCCAGAGGATGCTCATCTCCGTCTACTGAGCTTGAGCTCTTTGGGCTGGGGGGCAATCAGGAGAACTTCCTATGCGCTCCATGGCAACCAGGTGGCTCAGTGAACTCCGAAGTTGCAGGTCTGTTCCATGAATGCCTGTCCCCAGGGGAAGGTAGGGAGTCAGCAGAGGCCAGGAACCCTCTTGCCTGGGATGCTGTGGGAAGGACCCAGGCCACCTTGGGTGGGTCCTGGTGACCAAGGTTACCTTCCAACCCTGAGGGCTTATGACATTCTCCACCCCTGGACGTTCTGAGGTGCCTGCTGATGTTGACCAAGCTGTCTGCATTTCCCCCTTGAACGATGACCGTGCAATCCCAGATGGGGACAGAAGCCGCAGGAGAGGGCAGGCTGCCCCCAGGCAAGAGCCATCAGGCATACCTCCATCTCTTCATGGCCAGGTGAGGATACATCTTAGCAAGCCCCTTGGAAGAAGAGCAGGCCATTTTGATGACCACTGCCTCTCTCTGCTGGGAGGGTAAAGCTGACATCATTGAACTGAGGGAAGCAAGGCAGTATCATGGACACTTCTAGAGGCTGTAGTCAGAGCTGTGGGCTAGCAAGTAACCTTCCTTCAACAGTGTCAGGGAAAGGGGTGAGGGTCTGGCATCCACCCCCAGCTGCCATCCTGGGGTCAGTGGCAGAGGGCCTGTGTTCTGCCAGATCAGCATGGTCAGTCCTTCCTAGCGTCCTCAAGAGTCCCAACATCATCCCACCTATTTGTTTATAAGGGGAGACGTCAAGGCACAGAGACGGCAGCTGACAGTGGTCGAGCATCTCCTCACTGGGTTCTGTGACACGCTGTGTGACATTGCTCCCTGCAGTGACCTGCCAGGCCCTGTCCCCAGCATACCAGCAAGAGGCAGGCCCAGAAACATTGGTCCTCAGCGAGAAGGGGCTGATACCACCTCAGCCCACATTTCTCACATTCAGGGGCCCTTCAGTGAGTGGCAGAGCTGGATAGGCCTGCCAGCCAGGGGCCTTTCGTGGGCACGTAGAGGCCGAGAAAGCAAACGCACACTTGGATTCTGCTGCTTGGCAGAAATGCCATGCCCTTGGGCTGCCTCAGCCCATTGGGGGCCCATGGACCCTTTGGGGATTTTTTGTTTGGGGTGGGGTTTTGTTTGTTTTTTTTAGGTGGAAGTCAAAGTATATGCACATATTCAATCAGTCACTCCTACTGATTGAATGCAAGTGAAATTGGCAGTTTTTACAAGGGAACTCAACAAGGGGCTCAGGAATGTTTGAAGACAAACAACCCTGCTTTATAACTTTGATACTGGCCATCACTTCATTCAGTGTATCTGGTCAATAGTTGTGCTCATGGAACAGAAATTGTAACTCTGAGTCAAGCTGTTATCTGAGCAACCACAAGTTCATTCACTTTTATGATTCACTGGTTACAGATGCTTTGATTGTTCCGGTCCCCCAGTGAGGCTCTGCAGCAGACAGAGCAGGATAAATGTTATGTCCCTATGGCTCAGCTTGGCTACAATTGCCGAGCTCTGGGTCCTGACTTAAATAGTGATAATGTTTGCTCACACCTGTCCTCTCTGCAGAGTTGGAGAGGGCAGGTATTTGGTGCCAGCCCAGTCTGTATGCTTCCTCCTGAGAGCCCTCCCAGGTTGGTTTATCAGTGGGCAGGCATAAGAACTGTACTGCCTGCCCTGCATGTTAGCTCAGATCCTTATGCAGAGGCCAGCCCCTGGCCCTCTGCTGGCTGGGCTCTAGGACAGTGGCCAGCCCTCTTGCCAGTGAAGGCATGGCCCCTGCCCAGAGAGGAAGACAGGGTCCTTTGTTGAGAGACCTGGCTGTCAACTCCCAGCTGGGAGCAGCCCACCCCTTCACAGCCAGGGTTTTGCACTCTGATCACCCTGGCTCCCTCAGAGTGGGGCTGGGGGTAAAGGGTGCTCCCCAAATTCTGCCCTGCCACTCTGTTCCAGCTCCTGCCCTTGTGGGCCTGGTGGCAGTTCTGTTCACCTGGGTCCCTCTGTCAACTTTCCCACCTTGTCATGCCCAGTTTGTTTTTATCTGCTCTGTCTGCCTCAGGTTTGTGTGGCTTGCTGCCTTCCCTGCCCTCTGCCCCTGCTCTGGCCCGAGTTGAAGTGGGAGGCCTTCCTTCTGGCTTGCTGCCTTCTTTTTCCAGTTGCCCTTCTCCTCCGGCTTTCTCTCTACCACGATCTCCCCACCGTCATGATCCCAGCTGGATTCACGTGCCCTTTCCAGAACTGGCATGTGCGCAAAGCAGGGTTATAAATAACCCTGGTCCTGGCCCTGCCCTTTGTTCTCTATCTTCTGCATTTCTTTCCCGCCCTCTCCAACAAGGCAGAGTTGGCTGACTTCTGAGCTGTCCCTGTCTGCCACCAGCCCCCAGCACCATTCTGGGGCTCAGGAGACGATTCCTGGTCCAAAAAGAGGTATCTGCACCCGTGTCTTCTCCCCAGCCTAGCACATTCCCCAGGCCAGACATTCCCCTGAGCTGGCCACACCCTTCAGAACAGGGAGAGCTGGAGCCGGCGCCTTCCTGCCTGCGCTTTTTTTCCTCCCAGCTTTCCAAATTGTGTGGGTGGGAATGAGACGCACTGCCACCCATGTGAGCACCAGCATCTCGTGCTGGGTGGGGCTCTACCACCACCACCCCAGCCCCCCCATGGGCGCTCACAGTAGCAAGATTGTTCCTCAGCACACAGCAGGGCTGGGTGGGTGACTGCTGGTGCCCAAGAAGCCTGCTGTGCCCTTCACCTTACCTCTTCCCTTGCTTGGGGCACAAATGGCACCTGGACATGATGGGAAGCGTGTTCAGGGTCATCTGAGAGCTACTTCTCCCAACGGGCTGCCACCATGCATGGTGACCTAAGTGGGCTGAGATGATAAGAGGGGTCAGCATCCCCTACCCCTGCACAACTGTGCACTGTGTGTCACAGACTTGCTGACTGTGGTGGCACTGGGGGCCCTGGAGCAGGCTAAGCTCACAGTTCTGGATCTTGGCACCTGCTTGTCAAACAGACCAGGGTTCCAGAAGAGCACTCAGAGCTTCACAAAGGTACAGCCAAAGCTAGGGCCCAACCAGGAGTTCTAGATCCATTCATTCGTTGGTTTGTTTGTTCATTGTCTTCATGGAGCACCTATTTGTTCCGGGCACTTTGCTGGCACAGGAAGTTTCAAGATCAGGCACAACATGTCCTAGAGATTTCTGCCTGTGAAGCCACTGCCCAGTGTGCCCTGGGTGGGGGAGGGGGTTCTGTGTGGAGTGGTACCTTACCCTGGAGCGATACTTAGCCATGATCTTGGCGGCTGCCTTGTATGTATGCATGAGTACACGCACATACTTGGGCATGCATGTACACACATATGCATGCACCGAGCTCATGCACACTTAGAGATTCCCAAAGCAAAGTGGTGGTTCAGGAAGACTTTTTGGATGGTCCCACAGTGGGCAGTTAGGATGTGATACAAGCCTCAGGGACCAGAAAGCAGAAGCAGGTGGGACATGGGGATCGGGCCTTCCTTCCCCAGTTTATACCCAGGCAGCTGATGCTCAGGGCAAGAGGGCAGTTGCCCGAGACTGGGGCTCATCAGGCAGGCCTGGCTCTGTAGCCCTGTCCCCCGACTCCTGGCCCTGGGTGCTTCCTGCTGGGCCAGCCATCTGTGTCACTGAATGCCTTCCTCCTGCCACTTCAGGAATTTGGAAAGGGAAGCATGGTTTGGGGGCACACAGTGGGGCCATACTGGGGAGGCCCTGATTCTAGGCTCTGTAGAGACACCGTGAGGCCTGAGCTGGCCTTAGGTCCTTCCTCAAACCCAGTGGTTCTCACCTAGGGGCAATTTGGCCCCAGAGGACTTGTGGCAACATCTTGCAAACATTTGTGGCTGTCTCAGCTGGGGGTAGGAGTGGGTGTTGCTACTGGCACCTGTGAGTAGAAACCAGAAATGCTGCCCAACACCCTATAGGGCCCCCCAGCATCCAAAACAGAATTCTTCAGCCCTAGATATCAGCAGTGCCGAGGACCAGGCGCCTGCCCCAGACCAGCAATCTCCCCTGAGTGGTTCAGGAAAGTGGACCGAAGGGGCAGCACTCTGGTTCTACACCCGAGGGCTACCACAGTGTGGTTGTCTCATGTTCACCCATAGGTGGAAAACCAGTGGCAGAATGGGCAGGGGTGTTGTCTCAGTTTCTGTGGACTACAGTGGACCTGTTGGCATAGGGCCAGGCAGAGGGAGCATGGGCAGGCAGTGGGCACAACCAACCTCTGACCCTGACTCCCTCACTAGTGGTCAGGTCACAGGCCCCCTCCAGGTGTGCAGAGCATAGCCCCCTGTGCTGCCCAGACACCCAGCTGGCCCATGGGGGAAGTGGCCAGGAAGTCATACAGCAGTTTTTATACCTTTGGCATCAATATTTTCTATTAGTTTACTGGGCAGCTGTAACAAAGTCCCACAGACCGGGGCATCTTGCCCCAACCGCCCAGTTCCACGCTGCCCATTTCTCAATGTCATGACAAAGGGTGGCTCTTGGTTTTGCTGGATGACCCCTCCAGAATTTTCAGTGACCATGAGCAAGTGGCCGACTGGCCGAGGCTCCAGTGCCTCCCTTTATTTCTACATGGAGCCTTCTCCAGAGGCTTGTCCTTAGGTTGAGAAACAGGTCTTCCTCTCTGAGAGTGGCCACATAGGGCATCGTCCCCCAGGTCTGACCTCTGTCTGTTTCTCCTGCAGAATGAGCTGGACTTGGAAAAGGGCTTGGAGATGAGGAAGTGGGTGCTGTCTGGAATCCTGGCTAGCGAGGAGACTTACCTGAGCCACCTGGAGGCGCTGCTGCTGGTGAGGAGCGGGGAGGGCCTGAGCTGGGCCGGGGCGCGCTGCTCACGGGCCCCAGGTCAGCCATCAGAAGGCAGCCCCCCTTGCCTGGAGTCACTGAGACATCGGTAGGCGGGCCAGAAATTTCCCCTCTGTAGAAGTTGGGCTTCCCCGTGGGGCAGTGGACACTAACATAGGACAGGTGCCAAACCAAGCTGGCTTTACATTTTTATTTTTAATGGAATTTAAAAATAAAAACACACATGTCACTTAACCATGACTTTCTGTGGTCACACCATGCACCTGAGAAAGGGCAAGCCCTCTCATGTGTGCCACTCCACCTGTCACCCGTGTCACTTCACCTGTGCCCTCTTCCAGCCCATGAAGCCTTTGAAGGCTGCTGCCACCACCTCTCAGCCAGTGCTGACAAGCCAGCAGATTGAGACCATCTTCTTCAAAGTGCCTGAGCTCTATGAGATCCACAAGGAGTTCTATGACGGGCTCTTCCCCCGAGTACAGCAGTGGAGCCACCAGCAGCGAGTGGGTGACCTCTTCCAGAAACTGGTGAGTGACTCGGAACAGGTGCACGGCAGCCTCCCAGGAGCTTGCAGCTCTACAGGGATCAAGCCTCTCCCTTGACCTGCAGGCATGTGTTGCCAAGGGCTCTGGGACACCGAACCCTTATTTTAAGGCTCCACACTCAACGTGGGACTTGAACTCATGACCCTGAGATCAAGAGTCACATGCTGTACCAACTGAGCCAGCCAGGCGCCCTTGGAGAATTTTTTTTTTTTTAAGTGGTGTGGGGAGGGGAGATGTCACTAAAAATCAAGGTAGTGGGAAAAGTACCCCTGGAGCCTGAAGGAGGGCCCTGGTAGAGAGAGGTGGGGAAAACCCACCTTAGCTCCTACCAGCAGCTGTTTTCAGAAACAACAGGCATATTTAATGCTGACTTTGACAGGGACACCTTCATGCCTTATAGAAATCAAGACTGGTTCTTATGGATAGACTAGAGAAATGCGGGGCAGGGTGGTTTGTAACTGCGGAGTGTGGACTGAGGCATAGCCTCTCAGTGAGAGGCAGTCTGGCTCCTGAGTAGCAGCGTATAAGGGGGCCCATCTCACCTTAGCTGAGGCAGGCCCTATGAGGCAGGTCCTGTCCTCACCACTGAGGGGGTGAGAAGCCTGAGGAACTGCGGGTCACTTGCTGGGACTGTAATCCTGGTTTGTCTCCAAAAGGAGGGCCTTTGCTGCTGCCTTCAGGGGTCATAAAACTGAAGGATAGCTGGTGCTGGATGACAAAATAAGAATTTCTGAAAGGGCTTGATGAGCCCATACTGACAAGGAATCCTTATGGCAGAGGTGGCTGTGGGTTCAGGCTGTGGCCGTTCAGGTCCCAGAGGCAGAAGCACCCTATCAGGACAGAAGGGGCCCACCGTGAAAGCAGGTCAAGGGCCTCTGCAGCCCTTTGCTGACCACAGGACCCAAGAAGAGCCAAGGATATGGCTTCTAAAACATCAGTGGAACCAATAAAACCTAGCAATCAGATGAAAGATGCTGTGGCAGGCCCCTTGGCACTGGCCAGGCCACATCTGGGACAGGGATTGGCTCGAAGTGCATATTTAACCAAGACCTGGGTCAAGTAAAACTTGTCCAAAAGGAAGAAACAGTTAAGGGACTCGGGAGGAAGGAGAAAACCCGAGAGCTTTTGGATCGACATCTGTCTTCCAATATACAAAGTTCCAACGTGTGTGGAAAGGAGTCCCCACCTCTTTTGCAGTTCTAAAGTGTGCAACCAGTCAGTCCCTTTCAAAGGAGGCCGTGGGAGAAGGGAGTCTGAGTAGAGGAGTTTAGCAGCTGTCCTGGGCCTGCCACTGAAGGCAGGTGCCAGGCAGGACCCTGTGATAGAGGTTCTACTTCTGAGGATTCCTAATCCCAAAACCAGATTATCCACGCGCCCCATGGACATGCTTTTTTCCTGGAGCCTTCCTGCTCCCAAGGGAAACCAATCCTCCAGGGGTAGAGGTGGCCCAAGGTCACAGGCCCCTTCCAAGTACTCAGAGCATAGCCCTCTGGGCTGCCCAGACCCAGTCCTTGCCTTGGCTTGCACCTGGGCTTGAGTGATCCACTCCAAGGTGTAGCCTTCCTATTGGTGGTCCTCTCTACACTGCCCTGGGCTGCAGCTACCTTGGACTCCAGGCCGGAATGAAGATACAAGAAACACATGAAAAAATGCCTTTTTGTTCAGATTCCTGTCACATGAGACCCCTTTCTCCATAGCCAAAAAGCAGGAGACTGTATTGGTGCAGCACCCCCAGCTCTGAAACCCACCCTCACCCCATTTCTCCCTGTGTGAAGTGTCAGCAGGTTCTAACCTAGTAGATTTGGCTCAGCCTGCAGCCCTCGTTAGAATGGGAGAATTGTCTTGTTGAGAAGAAACTGCAACAGCGCTCTTCCCTGAATAACATTCCAACATCACTCAGAAAATTATCTTTCAAATGTTCATAGTTCGACGAACGCCAGAATTTGGAAAATTTCTTCTGGTTTCCCTGGTGTCCTTGAGCTACCTTTGTGGGTCAGATGTTGCAGCAGGACTGAGAGGGAGCTGCAGTGGGAAGTCATGCCCCGGAACCAAGTAGAGAGTGTTCGTGTGTGCCACCCAGCTAGGAGCTGGGGCTCTGCTGTTCCTTTCTGACCAGCACAAGTGCGGTTGGCCCCACAGATGGCGGGGGGGGGGGTCACCCCATCAGGCTCCCTAGCTGGGAGAGTCTTAGGACCAGGGGAGCCCGCATTGCTATGCCCCAGTTACGACACCTCCCCTGCCCAGGGGTTTATGAGCTGTGTCTGGTAGTTCAGAAAGCCTGGATCCCTTCCTACAGGAACGTACAGGTTAACTGCAATTGCTCAGGGGTTTGTTTCTGTCCGAAATGTTGTCAAGCTATGTTTTTGCTTTTCTGATCCTTTCAAACTTCCAGAAAAGTTGCAGAAATAGTACAAGAATTCCCATGTGCCAGATACACCAGTTGTGACATTTTGTCAAATTTGTTTTATCTTTTTCTCTATCATTTTTATAAACATGTGTGCACATATGCACACACACACACGTGCTAAATAATTTGAAAATAACTTGCAGATATATCTGCCCTTTTACCCCTAAATACTTCATTGTGTACTTGCTAAAAACAAAGACAAACTCCTTCCATAACCCGTAGTACAGTGATCGAATTCGGGGACTTTCATATTGGTGTGGTACTGTTATTTAATATGCAATCCATATGCAAATTTCTCCTGTTGGCCATCATGTTCTTTTTTTTTTTTTTAATTTTTTTTTTTCCCAACATTTATTTTTGGGACAGAGAGAGACAGAGCATGAACGGGGGAGGGGCAGAGAGAGAGGGAGACACAGAATCGGAAACAGGCTCCAGGCTCTGAGCCATCAGCCCAGAGCCCGACGCGGGGCTCGAACTCACGGACCGCGAGATTGTGACCTGGCTGAAGTCGGACGCTTAACCGACTGCGCCACCCAGGCGCCCCTGGCCATCATGTTCTTGATAGCCACTTTCATTCCCTGATTCAGGATCCAATCCGAGGTTACAAAATGGACTTGCTTTTCACATCTCTTTAGTTTTCTTCAAACTGTACCAGTTCCTTGGCCTTTGCTTATCTTCCACGGCCTTGACATTTTTGAATGGTACAGGCCATGTTGTGTTTGTCTGATGTTTCCTCAGGAATAGATTCAAGTTTCATGCTTCCAGCCAAAACGAAACAAAACAAGCCACAGCAGTGATGCCGTGTCCTCCTCAGTGCCTCATATCAGGAGGCACGTGATCTCTATTTATCCCATTATTGGTATAGCTTCATTTTAGATTAGCTAAAAAGATTAGACTGTTTGGGCACTTCTCAAATGCCACATGGGAGATGGGAGTTCCATAGGGAAAGGGAGAAGAAGTAATGGAAGGGATTCTTCTCTCTCGGACCTTGTATCAGTTTGCTAGGGCTGCCACAGTCTGCACAGCTTGAACAACAGAAATGGATTTCCTCATAGTTCTGGAGGCTGGGGTTCCGAGATCAGGTGCCAGCAAGGTTGGTCTCCTTGAGGCCTCTCTCCTCAGCTTGCAGATGACCACCTTCTCCCTGTGTCTTCACAGGTGTCCCTCTGTGGGTCTGTGTCCTTTATCTCTTCCGAGAACAGCAGTCCTACTAGATTAGGACCCACACTAACAACCTCATTTTAACCTATCTCTTCTTATGCCCTCTAAGTACACATTCTGAGGTGCTGGGAGTTAGGGTTTCAACATAGGAATTTTGAAGTGATGCATTTCAACAGTAACATCCCCTCTGGGCTCCTCACCAAATTATCTAAAGCAGCCCCATAGCTTTCAACCTCTGCTCTGTTCTCAGCTCTTTGGTATATTACGTGTTTGTTGATTAATTTATCATGTATCTTTCCTGCTACTGGCCTCGCTGTGTCCGAGTGATTTGTGGCTGTGGTGACAGTGCCTAAAGCAAGTCTTTGTTGGGGGAGGCGCTCAGTGACCGGTGACGGAGACAGAGAAGGAGATGCTCTGGGTCTGACTGTCGTACCTATTGGTATTTGAGAATGCAGTGACTTGTCAGGGTGATCAGTGCAGCAGGGGCCCGGCAGGGCCTCCGTGCAGCCCCCACAGGGAGCGGAGCCAGAGACCAGACAGTGCCAAGGGCGGCTGGCTTACCCAGCATCTGGGCTTGTCATCTGAAGAAACATAAAATTCAATATAAATGCAAATGCATATAGAAATAAAATTTAGGTTCAGCACAGAACAAACACCAGGATCAGCTAAAGCTTTAGGCTTCCAGCTGGTCGGCTGCCGTGGGAAGGCCTGGCCAGCCGGTCACCAGGGTCCTCCATTACCCTCCCAGGCCTGGCTTTGCTGGTACAAGATGGGGGCTGGTTTCCCCTTGGCTGCCTCTGAAGGTGACCTAGGGCCCACATGTGCATACATACACGTGTGTGCTCACACACACACACACACACACTTGCCCTTGGAAGCTGTCTCTCAGTTGAGTATCTGACCAGAAGGTTAAGTAAAGAGACCCTCTGTTAATGCCTTTGGTTTGACACAAGACAAATAAAATGCCTCTCGCCTTGCAGCTGGCAGCCAGCAGGTCTCCTGCACGCCAGGTGTGGTATATAATACCTGGACCCCCCTTACCAGGTTTGGGCTGGGCTCATGTCTGGACAGTGGGAGCCCGTCTTCTCCAAGGGCAGCTAGATTGCGTGTTCCGAATGTGTTTGAAGGGATCAGACATGAGCGGAGCACTGTGGCTACCATAGGCCAGGGGGGCGACCTCCTTGTCCACTAGAGTCTCCTGCAGCCAGCACGAAAAGGTGACACTCCATCCCACTATGTATGTAGACTCTTGTCCGCGTTCACTGACAGCCTCAAATTTTAGCTACTGCCGGTGGCACTATTAAAATGAGTGAGGTGGGAGGAACAAGCAGCTGTGGAAGGAAACCGTTACCTGCCTGGGGCAGTGAGTCACTTCTCAGCATGTCACTTGGGAAGAGGGAAGCATGCACAGTGCGTGGGGAGTGGGGGGAAGCAGGTGGGATGCGATAGCGGGAAAGAGCTGAGGTATCTGCAGCTCTGCGCTGCCTGCTGCACCTGGGATTTCTCCAGAGCTGTGCACGAAAGCCCATTTCTCAGAAAGATGGGGAGCCGCAGCACCTGTCCTGCACCTGTCCCACACTCTCTTCCTTCCTTCCTACAGGCCAGCCAGCTGGGTGTGTACCGGGCCTTTGTAGATAACTACGGAGTTGCCATGGAAACGGCTGAGAAGTGCTGTCAGGCCAACGCTCAGTTTGCAGAAATCTCTGAGGTACTCGTGACACTGTTCAGACAGGTGCACCCCTCCACCTCCCACGGGTAGGATGTGGGCTGGCCGTTGGTACACCATGACCCGGGAGAACTGGGTGCACCAAACCAAGTTCTGGTGGTAAATCTCAGCTCTGTTTCCAGATGTTTCTGGGTTGGCTGTGTCAGCCTTGTGTGGGGGACTCTGTTGTGAACAGATAGGAGGAGCAGCTCCATGAGTTCCCTGCCTCTCTAGGGTCCAGGACTCAATTCTGGGGCTCTGCCAAGTCCCCCAGACAGATGCTGTCTTGTACCACCTGTGTGCAGTAAGGAGTGTCTGTAGTTCTGTCTCATGAGCAGAGGTCTGGCCATGCGAGTCCCGAGGCCAACTATGCACCTTGTCACTAGAGAGCAGGTGGGGAGGTGTGTTTTGCTCCGTTCCTCTTGTAGCCTGCTGGTGACCTTGCTCACCAGGGAAGCTGAGCCCTAGCACAGGGGCGTGGAGCTGCTATAGCTGCTCTCTCTAGACCCACGTGGGCAGAAAGCTCCAGGCTGGAGCTCCAGGAGGACTGAAACCTCAAGCCCCCAGTATTAGCATGAGGGGCCTCAAAAGACTTTCTCAGATACACAGGACAAGTGGCCTGTTGGGGCTGGTGGCCATGCCTGGACCAGGACCTGCAGCGCCTGCCTCCCTGGGTTCCCGGCGGGGGTTTTCCCCACCCTTCCACATCCTGTTTCTACCCTCTGCATTGGGGTGACATTTCCTCTTTCTGGGCCTGTCATCACTTGTGATGCCTCCAGCTCCTCAGAGCTCTGACTTGCCTTCCCTCCACCAAACAAGGATTCTAGATGGAAAGACTCCAAGGGAGAAATTAGCATAAGAAAGATAAATGGAAACTAGAAATAGGGAGTGAGTGGGGTCTCCCTTGCTGAGAGACAATCATACCCTATCATACCTGGCTTTGTTCCGGGGGCTTTGTGCCATTTTGTAATTTATCATGAGAGGTGGCATGTTGTGGGTGCTGATCGTCCCTCATGGTGGTAATGGGTGCCATGCTGTTCCTCCAGAGCCCGTGGGGCCATCCACTCCCTGCCTGGTGCTGCTGGTAACAGGCTGCATGCACCCAGGGTTCCAGGCTGGCTCCAGATGTCCCTCCCTGTCATTTAGACCGTATCTTTCTTTAGGTCATTCACTTAGCAACCCCCCACCCCCACCCCTGACAGCTGCAATGTTGGCACAGAATCCTGAGTGACCTTGACAAATTAGAGACCTAATCCTTTAAGAGCAGGCTCTAGTTAAATGGAGCCAAGTTCAAGTCCACCCAGACAGGCTTCTAGAAGAGGAGGGAGGAAGCAATGATGGGACACCAACCCAGGGTCACGTGGTCCCACTGACCATGCACAAGTGGGAATCTGAGCTGAGGCAGGGATGCCGGGAGGGCGACAGCATCTTGGGGCCAGCCGAAAGCTTGTACTTTGGAGGCATCATCCACTTTGGTTCTCCACCTATATTTTTTAAAGAGACTCAGAGAGATTGGAACCACCCAGACAGAGCAAAATGGAGCCAAAGGAAACAGAAGCAGCAGGCTGTGTAGAGGTTCACTCTGGGGGTCCGAACTCAGACGTGGGGAGTGGATGGTCACCTCCAGGAGAGGGAGCTGTGGAGCCGTGGTCCCTCATCTCCCAGTCCTGAAAATGAGCCAGGGCAGTTTCCAGTTAGGCCAGAGCTGCCTAAGCTGGGATTCATGGAATGCCAGCTCCCACATGATGGAGTTCTGGGAAAAGGGCCTCTGGAATCAAGTTAAGTATGAGAACTGGGGGATTAAGCCAAATCATAAGTTTCCTTGAGACAGGATTTCTGGAGCTCTCTCTGCATGCTAATGTGCATGGGACTGTCCAGGGGCATGTGGTGTGAAGGCTGCCTCCCAGGCCCACGTGAGCATGGACCCTGATTTTTACAGAGGCTCAGGTTCAGCTCTCACATGCCCTCATACCCCCCACACCCCTTTGGAACTGCTGAGGCAGATGTTCGGAGGAATAATCACTGTGAGGGCCATTAAACTCTCAAGAGAGGTTCCAAAGAGCATTGTGGAGTTTGGTCCCAAGGAGCTTAAGATACCATCATTTTTAGTCTTGAGAAGTTTACCGCAGTGCAAGAGGTTGGGAGAGCCATGTCTGAGTCCCTTCCTGTTCCCATGCTGTTTTTGTTGTTGTTCAGCAGCCTAGTAATGGGATTAACCATAGCTTCTTTCCAGAGATGATTTCAGGTACCCAGGCATCTTATATCCTGGCTTTTCTAGGTACCTTGGACCAAATCAGTGAATCCTTTGATGCAGTTGTGTGAAAGCATGACCTACCCACTGAAAAGCTCTGCTCTCCTCCTGGGGATCATAGCACCTCTTTGTTAGCAGCTACAGGCATACCTTGCTTTAGTGCACTTTGCAGATCCTGTGTTTTTTACATATTGAAGGTTTGTGGCATCCCTGTATTGAGCAAATCTGTCAGTGCCACCTTCCCAACAGCATTTGCTCACTGTGTCAAATTTTGGTAATTCTCAGGCTATTTCAAGCTTGTGCAATATTATTATATTTCTTTTTTTTTTTTCAAAAAATTTTTTTTCAACGTTTTTTATTTATTTTTGGGACAGAGAGAGACAGAGCATGAACAGGGGAGGGGCAGAGAGAGAGGGAGACACAGAATCGGAAACAGGCTCCAGGCTCCGAGCCATCAGCCCAGAGCCCGACGCGGGGCTCGAACTCACAGACCGCGAGATCGTGACCTGGCTGAAGTCGGACGCTTAACCGACTGCGCCACCCAGGCGCCCCTCAAAAATTTTTTTTTGTTTATTTATTTTTGAGAGAGACAGAGACAGAATGCAAGTGTAGGAGGGTAGAGAGAGAGGGAGACACAGAATCCGAAGCAGGCTCCAGGCTCCGAACTGTCAGCACAGAGCTCCACGCAGGGCTCGAACTCACGAGCTGTGAGACCATGACCTGAGCTGAAGTTGTACAGTCAACCGACTGAGCCACCCAGGCGCCCCTTTTTATTATATTTCTTATGATGATCTGTGATCATTGATTATGATTGCTGAAAGCTTAGTTGATGGTTAACATTCTTTAGCAATAAAGCATTTTTTAATGAAGGTATATACATTGCTTATAGACATGATGCTGTCGATCACTTAATAGACTACAATGTACTGGTAAACATAATTTTTATATGCACTGGAAAACAAAAAAAAAATTCATTGGGCTTGCTTTTTTGCGATTTTTGCTTTATTGCAGTGGTCCAGAACCATACCCGCAGCACCCCGAGGTATGCCGGTATATTTGCAAAGTCAGGAGAGGGTGGGGAGGAGGTGGAATCCAGTGTTAGTCTCAGTGGTGGTGGGCCTGCCCTGGCCATTTCTAAAGGTGACTGCCCTTCACACTTCCCAGCCCCCTTGCCCACTGTTTAACTTCTCTGAGAAAACAGTTCTATGCATTTAGGGAGGGCGCTGCGATTTGCCTTGTTTTTATAGGATTCCTTATGTCACAGGCTCTTGAGCAGGGGTGATCTTTGTCCCAAGCGACAACTTAGCAATGCCTGGGGATTTTTGATTGTCATAGCAGGAGGAAGGTGTGCTGCTATATCAATAGATAGAGGCCAGGAATGCTGCTCGGTGGCCTGAGGTGCACAAGACAGGCCCCCACAGTAAGAGAATTTCTGTCCCCAAGTATCAACAGTTCCAGATGAACCTACAGCACCTAGGGCATGCCTTGTGTTCTGCCCATCCTGTATTTCATGCTATGGTCCAGGATGCCCCATAAGGCTTGCCTCAACTAAGATTTTTTGCAGTGAGTGAAGGGTGAGTTTTCTTGCCAAAGGTTTCTGACCACAGAACGTCCTGCCACATCAAAGCCACGTCAGTTGTCCTGTGTGAAAATGTGCTTTTCTCTTTGCAGAACCTGAGAGCCAGAAGCAACAAGGATGCCAAGGATCAGACGACCAAGAACTCTTTGGAAAGTGAGTTCTCTATGCCGAGGCCTCTTCGTGCTCCCTGTGGGGCAGCTGCTGCGAGAGGATAAGGCATTGGCTGCAAAAACAAACATGGCACCCAGTTGGGTCAGCCTCTGGCTCCTTTGCTGTTCCTGACTTCCAATACTGAGAGCAGGGATGTGGAAAAAGTGGCATTGGATATGGCAGGGTGGGGAAGGACACAGGCAGGACCAGCTTGCCACCAACAGTAGCAACCAGGAAGAATGGGAGGGTTTTGCAAACGCCCACCAATCAGGCACTGCTGGGCGTTTAAAATGTCATCATGTTCTCCCCAGCAACCCTGTGAGGAAAATTTTGTTTTCCCTTTTTTCAGATGACAAAACAGATTTAGAATGAAAGTAACCCATATGGAACACAGGTCCTAAGTGGCCAGGCAGGGATAAAGCCAGAGTCATCAGGCTCCCAGGCCTGTGTGTTCAGCCTCCTCCTTCACTCTGGGCAAAGAGCAGGGGATCAGAACTGATAAGTCACTTCTCAGTTGTGGTTGTTAGGACAGCATGAATAGTTACAGAGAACAGCAGCCATGGCTCTGGTACCAGACCTTCACCATGCTCTGAGTCTCAGTTTCTCATCTGTAAAACGGGAATAAATAACAATGCGTGTCTTATGGTAGTCGTGGGAATCACATGAGGAAATGTACCTGACTTGTGTCAGAACACATCTAAGCATCCATGCCCGTGATGGGCTGGGCTTGACATCGTCATGGAGAAGTGGGGGCTGCCAAGGCTGGCCAGGGTTTCTGTGCTGCTGGAGTCCAGCTGTCTGAAAACACTTGAAAGCCAAGAGCTATGTTGGCAGCTGAGTTAGTTTCTGCCAGCCTCAGAATCAGGCCTCCAAACTGCGCCGAGATGGACATCACTAGCAGTGTGCCAGTCTGCTTCTGGGGGACCCACCAGGCCAGAGAGCAGGAGTCCCACCAGGGTTGGCATCCTTGCCAGCCCATCTGTAGCCGAGTGCAGGTGGCCTCCCCAACTCCAGAGGGAGGAGCATCAACTTGGGTTCTGACCAGTAGCTCTGGACTCAGCTTTAATGTTACGGACCAAAATCTCAAAGCCATGTGCCTGGACTTCTAGGTGCTTGGGGTTTGTTTGCCCTTGTCACTGGGGATGGGTAGTTCCCAGGGGATGTGGAGGTTGGGCTGGGCTGCTCCCTAAGCCCAAGCACTTACAGCAAGGACAGGCAGGCGGGTGGTCTGGTGCTGCTTTCTCCATGCCTGGCCACCTCTCACCTGCCCTGCCCATCTCTCTGCAGCCCTGCTCTACAAGCCTGTGGACCGGGTGACGCGCAGCACGCTGGTTCTGCATGTGAGTCACTCCACCCGGGACCTTCTCACCCTGGGGTTCTTGGCTTCTGTTGTTCTGGGCCTGACACTGATGTTTGTCAGTGCTGCCCAGCCATTCCCCCTTTTCCTGCCACATACCTTTGTTGAATATGCAGAAATGAGGGGCTCATGGCAGGGAAGAAAGCAGGTTCTGGAGCTGTCCTGGGTGCTCTCGTAGGAGGCAGTGCAGGGAGGGAGTGCCCTGTCCCACATAGGAAGGGCCTCTTGGTCCCAGTGCATGAAATGAGCCTCCAAGGTAGATGGGGTGAGGACACAGACAGCAGGTGCATTCCAGGCCCGTGAGGATGACCACGGCCTTGCAACCTGGGGAGAGGGAGCATGGGGAGAGCACACTTCAGTGGGGCTGCTCCTAAAGGCAGTGGGGGAAACAAAAATGGCCCCTAATCCTACTGCCCAGGTGGCCCTTTTCATTTATGTTTAGAGCAAGTTGTACATGCGTGTTTTTTTTTTTTTTTTAATTCACAATCAAGTCACAAAAGTGTGTGAGGTTTCCTTTCCTGTTTCTTCCCCACAAAGGAGCCAGCACCACAGGGAATCTTTTATGCACATGCCAACATACCTGAACATTTTTTTTGTAATTACACAGAAGGCATCATGCTATACATATCGTTCCACACTGTGCTTTTTTTTTTTCCTCTTAATATGATATGGTAGATATTGTCCTACTTCAGCCCAAACAGCTCTGCCTGTAGTATTTAAGCCATGTAGCATTCTGTCGAGTGCACATTTCATAATACCTCACTCTCCTCCAGTTAAGAGGGAGATGAAAGGCGTGGTTTGGGAGGCTCTGGCAGGTGACCCAATGGAGTGTCAGAGACCTTTATTCTGTCCCCTCGCTGAGCTGAGCATCCTGATAGGGAGAAGACAGAGCCACCCTGGGGGGTGGTGTGGGGGTTCTGGGACCACTGACACCAGAACCTTCCTCCAGACTTGTTTCACCTCTGCAGGGGGGTTCTCACCAAGGGGGATTTGAGAGCTAAGTTCTCCAGGGCAGAGTTTGTTTCTCTGAACCAGGGTGCTGTTGACCTTGAGCACAAATTATACACGTTCCTGGTGAAGGAGTCAACATTTCCCTCTCGATTCTTTTTTTTTTTTTAATTTTATTTAAATCCAAGTTAGTTAACATATAGTGTAATAATGGTTTCAGGAGTAGAATTCAGTGATTCATCACTTACATATAACACCCACTGCTCATCCCAACAAGTGCCCTCCTTAGTGCCCATCACCCATTTAGACCATGCTCCCACCCAACTCCCCTCCAGCAACCCTTATAGTTTGTTCTCTGTATTTAAGAGTCTCTTATGGTTTGCCTGCCTCTCTGTTTTTATCTTATTTGAGAGGTTCAGTCTCTAAAGGGGGAGGAGCCAGGAAGGCCAGGTGCTTTTCTCCTGAGCTTACACAGACAAGTGGTCCTAGAGGAGACTGATTCTGCCCCCTAGGGGCATGTCGGAGACATTGTCGCTTGTCACAGCTGCAAAGGAAGAGGAGTGCTAGCTAGCATCTCGTGGGTAGAGGCCAGGGATGGGGAGCTGACATCCTACAGTGCACAGGACAGCCCCCACCACAAGGAATGATCCAACCCAGAGTGTTAGGGCCGAAGATGGAGAATCCTGCCCTAGCTCCTGAGAGTGGAAACGCTTGTTGGCAGCGTGCACACAGCATGGGCTTATGGGAGCACCGTCTAGGTTTAGGACCTGCTTGTGGGGTGATACTCGTGCAAGCACTACCCGCATAGCCCTAGCCTGTCTAGAGGTGGTGGTGACGCTTGGCAAGCTGGTGGCCCTGGGTCTGCCCAGTGTGTGTCTACAGTTTGCACACAGTGGTGGGGCCTGGGCTGTGCTGTCTCTGATTTGAGTCCTCTCTTCGCCCAACACCCGACACAGGACTTGCTGAAGCACACGCCCTCCAGCCACCCAGACCACCCTCTGCTGCAGGATGCCCTACGTATCTCACAGAACTTCTTGTCCAGCATCAACGAGGAGATCACGCCCCGCCGCCAGTCCATGACTGTGAAGAAGGGAGAGGTGAGCGGGACCGGAGATGGTCTGGGTTTGCTAGCCCGCCCCACCAGGCAGGGGGAATTCAGGGCACCTTTCTCGTCTTTGGCAGACTGTGCCTGTCATTCAGCCTAACACAGAAAATGTGTTACCTTTGAGGGTCTTTGACGCTGGCAGGGTAAAAATCCCATGTGTGGGGAGTCAGGGTGGAGTTAACAGGGCTGCACGCCTCACTTGGCCACCTCTTCTTCCATCGTGGCAGGTTGTATCCACAGCACCCCTTCTTTTCCTCACACCCTTGTCAGCTCATGGTCTGACTGGTGAGAAGGAGGATGTCATTTTGTCTGCCTGGAACTACATGGTTCCTTCTCAGTGTTCTTTCATTAAAAAACAGTCCCAGGTTTTCCCTGCTATCCAAAGGTAGAGTGTTACTGTGAAATCTTTTGTAAACTGGAGCGCCTAGGTGGCTCAGTCGGTTGAGCATCCAACTCTTGATTTCAGCTCAGGTCATGATCTCACAATTATGGGTTCAAGCCCTGCATTGGGCTCTGTGCTGACAGGATTTTCTCTCTCTCTCTCTCTCTCTCTCTCTCTCTCTCTCTCTCTCTCTCTCTCTCTCTCTCCCCCTCTCTCCCTCTCTCCCTCTCTCCCTCTCTCCCTCTCTCCCTCTCTCCCTCTCTCCCTCTCTCCCTCTCTCCCTCTCTCCCTCTCTCCCTCTCTCCCTCTCCCTCTCCCTCTCCCTCTCCCTCTCCCTCTCCCTCTCCCTCTCTCTGACCCTCCCCTGCTCACGTTCTCTCTCTACCTCAAAATAAATAAGTAAACTTAACAAAAAAATCGTTTGTAAACTGAAATGGTGTAAAATGAAGAAGCCATTACCATTTGTAAAAGCGAAAATCTTCGGATTTATTTTTGTTACTGAAAACAGATACTAACATAGGTCTTTGGTAAAAGTAAAGTGGTATAACACAGACTTGGTAGCTAGCACAGGAAATCCGTATGATCAGATTTAAGGAATTAAAAGGAAAAAAGAAAGGGAGATACATGCAGTTTATAGGCCTGACTTGTCTTCAGCTAAGAGGATTCTCCTACGTCCTCCTCCTCCCTCCTTGCCTAACAGAGACCCCTGGTCTTTATCTCCCTGCACATCATTGATAAGAGGATATAGAACAGAGGGGCTAAGAATGCATGGACCCAGCCTGCCCCAGTGGCCTCTGACCTTTCTGGGAGGGGCCCAGTGAGATGCTAGGCAGGTGCCATCCTGGGCGGGCAGCACTTAGTGAGAGAGCAGAGTTGTATAAATCTGGAGGCCGGCGCCCCACACAAGCATGAGCATCTATTATCAGAAGTAGCACCATGGCAAGGGAAGCTGACCTGCCTCTGGGGTCTTATGCAGGGACAGGAGCCATACAGCCCAGGCAGGACATGGCTGGCAGTGAACCTGACTGTAGTTGCCACTGAAAGCCACTTCTTCCTTCCAGTTCACGTGCTAGGTGCTCGGCACTGAGGCCTGACCCTCCCATCTCAGGGTTTCTTCTCCTCCTGCCTGGGCTGATGGGCAGGCCACTCTCAGATCTGTCTTCCCCACTCCTCTTTGGGAAGTGGTACCTAAGTGCTGAGCAGAAAGCTCCCATGTGCCCAGAGTCTCATCAGGCTTGACCATGAGTGACAGGCTTGGTGGGATTTCTCCTGGTGGACCTGGGCCAGGAAGGACCAAGGAGGAGAGAGGTATCCCCTCCAGTCCACCCTCTGTGCTTGACCAGAGCCTGGAGCCAGGCCGACATAGAGATCCAATGCCAGCATCGCTGTGAACTCACTACCACGCAGCCTGGACGATGCTTGCTCCTCCTCTCTGGGCCTGTCCTTCCTTTTTACAGCAGGATGGGAATGCGGGCCCACCTTGCCTGGGCACCCAAAGAGGCACAGTTTATGGAAAGAGCCCTGCCAGCCAACATACAGAAGCAGTCTCTGAGCTCATAGAAGGCAGAAGTGGGTCCCCAGCACCTCCTAAGACCTCCACACCCAGCTGTCCAATGGCCAGAACCTGGGGGTTCAGATCTCATTTCCTGAAGCAACAACGGGGCCCTGCCCCTGGTTCACTCCTGCCCCAAGTTTAGGGACCCCGAAGGAGTGCCAAGCTCTGGCCTCCCTAACTGGATGTGGGATTTGCTTCTGCCCAGTCCACTTATACTGAGTGCGTTTGTGCCCAGCTCCTAGGACACCTGCTCTGTCTCCTTTGCCGACTGTTCTTTTATGAGAGCACTGTCCTCCTGGGAAGCAAACGTGTGAGTCCTTTTTCCTCTCAGCTTTTCTTAGGATGCTGAGTCTGACCTCAGCCCCCCTATCCTGCTGTTCAGGATCCCTGGAGAGAAATCCCTTCTTGCTCTTCGGATCTGTGGAGGCAGCTGCCCTAGGGAATTGAGAAAATTGGGAGTTGGCAGCCCTGCCCTTGTTCCCACATCTGTTATCACAGGCTTCCTTCGTGCGGACCCACGGTCAGGGTCTCAGGACCACCAGACAGGAAATATGTAGGGGCTGGGCACTTCATGAGGACAAGGGCTTTTATCTGTACCCACCCTCTCCCCCATCAGCATCTGGCCCTGTTGGCTTTGATGATACTTGCTCAGTGGGAGGGATCACCTGGGTACCTCAGCTGCGAGAGAGGAGAGAAGCAAATGCTCTCTGAAACGCCGTGAGTCTGACTCGCACGCACCTCCTCTCCCTCCCACGCATGGTAAGGGTGGTGGTGGCCAGCCCAGTATGACAGCAGGTGCCCACACTCATGCTCCCCACCCCCACCGTTCCGGGAGCAGACATCACTATTCAGTCGGGCACTTACACTCTGAGCTGACTGCAGCCTGAGTGTCCTCCTCAGTGTATCCTCTCGGGCTGCCCAACCCAGCTTACAGTCCCCAGTGTGGTAGAAAGGATGCTACTTGGATAAGCATCAGACATGAAGAGGAGAGAAGGATGAGGATGGCAGTAGTGTGTGGTAAGTCCTAATTTTTCATCTCAAGGAATCAGTGTGCAAATCGACAAATTGAATAAATCAAGTCAGTGAATCAAGGATCAGAGGTATGAGCATACCTTCCAAAATTATAAAATCGCCAGAATTAAATAGGGAAAGAGAGTAACTGGGAAGTATAATTGGGAGTAAGAAATAAATGGAGGAAACTTGCTATTCATAAAATGCTATTATTTGATTTATTCTCATTTGGTTATAGTTCTTTAATAAAAAAATATTTTAAAGCTTAAAAAAAAAGGATGTTATAAGGGTAGTCTCCCAACCTGGGTTTAGTCCTGCCCACTACTTACCAGTGGTATTGATTTGGGAAGTCCCTATTTCTTTGCTGAGTGTCCATATTCTCTGAGGACAGTGACTCAGGGCCTGTGGCCCCTCCCTAGGGTTTTGTGAGGCAGAAAGGATCTCATGACCTCTGAGGGACTGTCTAAAAGCAGGGGGTGATGATTTCCCCACATGGACACTGTCCATATTGTAGATGTGGGGAGAGCACCCTCTACATCACCAGTCAGGAGGGAATCTGCAGGTCCCAGGAGGGGTGGGAGCTGCGGGCTACTTCCTCTTAGAACTTGCAGCTGGGGAGTACCTGAGATTTGGAAATACCTGTTGTTTTTTTTTTCCTGTGTTCCTGTCTCTAAATTTGGTATATGACATTGAATATCAAGTTTCCAAAAGAAGAGAGGAAGTGGGCTTCTGAGTTCTCTTCATGACTCTGTGAAGTCAGGAGGTATTTTCCAGGTGAGGACACTGCAGCTCAGAAAGGTTGAAGAAATTGGCCACAGTCACACAGCCACTAAGTAGCTAACCCAGGATGTGAGGCCAAATGTGCCCTGGCACCTGTGTTCATCACAGGTGTGTTATGATTTATCGTCACCTCCCACTCTCCCCTGACACTCCTTTGAACCAATGTCCACCCCTCCTCTGGTCCATGTATGAAGAGCTACCTGGGCATAGGTGGTCACAAGGAGAAGAATGTGCCCTTTTGGTTCAGCATGCTACTAGCGTCTTAAGCACTGAGTGGAGCCCCTTCCCCTGCTTCTCCTGCTGGGAACATGTCGGTGAATAGGGGTTGGGGGGGGGGGTCTCTGTTTCTAGCTCTCTCAGCAGTTTCTGGGGAGAGGAGAGGTACCTCCATTGGCTTGGGTGTTTGGAGGTATTCCCACAGTCACTGCTGGTCCCCTGGGAAGTGGCCTGTCTCCATCTGCTCAACCTGAGTAAGTCAGGGCATTGTGGAGATGCCCCAGTGTGAGCCCTGAGCAGAGCCAACAGCCCCAGGCCCTGCTATGGCTTCTATGATCTCATCATCCTTTTCAGCCAGTCCCCACAGCTCCAGGGCTGTGTTCTTTGAGGAAGAGTGACTTTGGGCAGCATTACAGGTGTCTCCTTGACACTAAACTGTGGCTGGAACATGCTGTCACCAGCCTGCATGCTCTCACCCCTGGCACCCCAGGGGCTGTGAGTAGCAAGCATATCCCAGGAGGATACCCTTCTCAGGCTCCCAGGAACCAGTCAGGACCAAGGGATCCTGCTGGCACTTTTCTTCCCAGGCCTGGGTCCTGTGGACTAGCGGGTGGGTGCTCATTTATTTAGCTGAATTAACTTTACACTGCCAAGTGATTTCCTCCATGTGGCTGCCTGCCTGTTCTCAGCGCTGCACCCTGTGCTGCCCGGCATCCCCAACTCAGGCTGGGACACAAATGGGATGATTCCGTGTGGGTGTTTTGTTTCCCAACAGCCAGCCACTTCTTGGAACCATTCTCTACCCAGATTCCCAAATGCCCCTCATGGAAGAAGGCAGGTGGGCAGGCCGAATAGGAGCCGCTGAGGAAATGTCACTGGTGCAGGCTGAGGACGAGAGGTGGTGAGGCTCAGGCAGAGGAGAAGAGAGGGCTCTTGCTTGAGGATTAGAGAATTGGAGACTGCAGACCCTGTTGGCAGAGTTTGCAAGAGATGCTGTGGGAAGGGGGTGGGGGTGAAGACAGCATAGGGATTGGGGTTCCAGTGCCATCAGACATGGCATGTGACCTCAGCAATACCACTCACCTCTGAGCAACAGCTTGCTCAGCTGTGGGATTGGGGTGAGCCTAGACCATGTGCTGTCCACAGTTTCAAAGGATGTCCACAACATAGGAGCCCCATAAGGGCAAAGCCAGTGCTCCATGTCTGGGTCTTTTCTCAACCCTTCATAAATATTTGTAAATGGAACTTGGATTGTCCAGGCCCAGGTTTGGATTCTTCTAGGAACTTGGGCATGTTACTTACCTCTCTGAGCCTTTCCTTCTCCAACAAGTGGTGGAGCTGGAATCTGCTGCCTGGGACAGTCCTGCCAAGTGAAAGGAGATGTTTTATGAAGCGCTCTCTGCACAGGTCCCAGCACCCAACAAGTGCTCAATGAACATTACTGCTGTGAATCAGCAGTGTGCTTCCCAGGCTCACCCCGCTCTCCACCCAGCAGGTTCCTGTCCTTTCCGGGCTGTGTCATGCTCTGATTTCATCCTCCCCGATCAGTTGTCTTATGAGGTGTCTCTCCAGGGCATGGGAAACAAGAGGCTTTCTCAGGGACCAGGGAGTGGAGGCGTGTTCTGCAGGGAGGTACTGAGAGCCCTCGAACAGGTGTGAGGGCAGGAGGGTCAGGCAGGACCCTCAGCACACACTCAGCTGCCGGGTATGTTGTTTTGGGGACACTTTTTCTTCCATCTTCTGAACTTCCACACCCCACTGAGTTACCCCACAGCCAGGGCTGCTCTGATGGGCAATGTCAGCTGGGTCGCTGGCATGTAGCCAGCTATCCCCAGGTTCAGGTCTTGCTCTGGGGGCATGGGAATGGAAGTTCGGGCCCCTGGCCTCCTCCAGGGCCAAACATGCTAAATCCGGCTCTGCTTGGAGCCAAGCCAGGCATCCTCAGCCAGCAACTGATGCCTCATTGGTCCTTGCCTTGACCATCTTCCTTCTTCTCTCTGCCCCCACCTGTGCCCTCCTTGGCAATCCTTCTTGGTCTCACCTGGCAAGGCCCTACAGGTTTATCACTAAACTCCAGTTCCTGTACCTGAGGAAACTTCCCAGTACCCCCTCCATGGAACCTTGGGCTCTAGCTTCTTCATGTGTCTGAGTCTGCTCAGCTGCTGTGACAAAATACCATCAACTAGGGGCTTAAACAACAGATGTTCATTTCTCACAGTTCTAGAGGCTGGGAGTCCCAAGGTCAAGGTGTGTGCTCAGGATCTGGTAAGAGCCTATTTCCCGGCTTGGAGATGGCTCCCTTCTCACCGTGTAGCAATATGGCTTTTCTTCACAGCATGCACATGGAGAGATCTCTGTCTTCTTTTTCGTATAAGGACACCAGTCTCATCACAGGCTCCCACTTTCACGGGCTCACCTAAACCTAATCACTCCAAAGGCCCTGCCTCTGGATACTGTCACATTAAGGGTTAGGGCATCAACATATGAATTTTGGAGTAGACACAAACATCAGTCCATAACAATGCACTTCTTCCAGATGGGTCTTCCCTGAATGGGCTCTGTCTAGGGGTGAGGGCCAATGTTGCCCAGATGACAGCTGGAGGAGGCCGGCCAGCCTAGGGGAAGACCCCTGGGGAAGGAGGGGCCCGTCCTCAGAAGACTGTGGACACAGGATGTACCTCACTATCCTCAGTTTCCTTGTCTGTAGAAATGGGGGTGGTGGTACCTTCCCCACTCAGAGTCATCATCAACTGTGGGAGGCCCAATGACGATAGGGCATCTCTCAACACAAGGCCTGTACCTACAGAGGACTTGGCTTATAGTACCAATAGCCCCCTGTGGGGCCCATTTAATCCTCTAAAAAATGCCACCAGGCAGGTATTTGCATCCCTTCTTATGTTTAAGGAAACTGAGGCTCAGAAAACTGAAGTGGCTGAGCCAGCATTATCCCTGCAGAGAGAAGAGGATGGGCCACAGGCAGTGAAGGTGCACAGCAGCGGCTCCAGACACCTCACTCCCTGGCGGGGTGATGTTAGTTTTTCAAGGAGGCAATGCTGTCCCTTCGAGCAGGTGTTCCCCACCTGGGTGTTCCCCACTCCCAAGGGGAGTGCCTTCCCTCCTGCCACCACTACGGTGCCCCAGAGTGCACACAAAGACATGCACACGAGGGGACACACATTGTGATATCCACAGGAACACAAACACACACACAGACATATATGGGGGACACATACACATGGACACATAGGTTGGGACACACAGGGGCATGGAAACATACAGAAGGACATACAGAAACACAGGAACATGACCCACACATGTGGTCACAGACACATGGATACACACAGGGGACACACAAAGAGATTAGTTGGACACACACCAACAGGGATGCGCGCGCGCACACACACACACACACACACACACACACAAACATGCCTGCCTACTTGGGGATGCACACAAAGAGACACAGAGACACATGCATTCTCTTTCACACACATTCCTATGGGCCCAGCAAGCTGGCTCTTCTGAGTCACTGTCCCTCAGACCTCAAGAAGCACCATGCTACCCTGTCCTGGGGTCCAGCGGGTTCTAGCTCTCTCCCTACAGCTCTACCCAGGCGTGTTTGCTCTGCATGAGATGCTGAGTCAAAGGGACAGTCCTTACCAGCCACTTGACGTCATACCAGCTTTAGACCACAGCCCACAGTGCTATGGAACTGTGACCCAGGTGCAGCCCAGGCTGTGGCCCTGCCTGTGGCCCCTGGAGGACCTGACAGGTGGGCCAGACTGGAAGTCGTACTGGTTCTGAGGGCCTGGGGTTAGGGCTCGTGATCATTTTTGAGAGGGCTGTCTCCTGGGCAGGCACAGGTCTCCCAGCTCTACACTGGTCCCATGTGGGCTGTCAGGGTGTCCCTGCAGAAGCCAGGGTTCTGAGAAGAGACCCAAGTGATGGCCATAGGGTCCAGCAGCCTCTCAGATGCCTCGATCAAAGGGCCGAGCATCCCCTCACAAGCTCGCTGTTGGACCTGCAGCTTGTCCATCCCTCCTTTCATTTCTGTCCTCCTCCACGATCATCTACCCTTGGCCTCTCTCTTTCCTGAAATTGGGTGGGTGCAGATGGGGATTTGTTGCTGTTTCTTCATGGGCCTGTTTCAGCAGCAGGATCCTTCCTCAGCATATGGCTTGGAGCTGGGCTCTGAGCAGGGCTGATCCCAGGCCCAGGCTGGCTGACCTCCATAGTCAAGATGTGGCATCTACCCAGGGGTCAGGGCCCTAGACTGTGCATCAGGATGGGACCACCAGCCTTAAGAGTCTGTGCCTCAGGTCCACCCCTGGGCCTGGGGAAATACGGATAGAGACAGAGTGATGTCCAGCCCCCATCTCCCTCACACTCCATCAGTCTGCTGCCCTCCTGTTCCCTTGGCTCTGGTCTCTGTGCCAGGGTCCAGACTCCCTTTGTGGATCTGCCAGCATGGTAATTGGGGGCCTGTTTTCTTGGGGCTGGGAACCCCCTCCTGCCCATTGGCTGGGTATTTTCTGTTTGGGCATGCTGCAAGACCCAGGGTGGACTGGGGTTCAGAAGCAAGGCCCTGTGCCTCCTCGGGAGGCAGGCCAACTGTGACATGACAGGGAAAACTCACAGTGAATGAGCCTTACTCTGAAGAGCCGCTGCTGTTCACCACCCACGCTGCCAGGGTCTGGCAGGTGACATGCATGATTCACATGCTCTGCATGGCCCTTGGAGACAGAGTGTGGCCCAGAGCAGGGTTTGGACTGGGATGCTTCGGGGGAAGTGTCAGGGTGCCCTCAGCTTTGGGATTTCTCATAGAAAGATGAGGGTTTGCACAGGCAAGCGTTCATGGGGAGGGGCCTGGCGACTGTCACAGTATCAGAACAGGGTCAGCCCATCAGAGCCTCCCAGGGCTGCAGTCTGAGCCCTCGGGGCACCTGTGTGCTCCCCACAGTCAGCCAGCCATATGTCCTCTCAACACAGCAAGGCAGGTGTGTGGGCTGCCACAAGCACCAGGGTGACACTCAATGATCCTGTGGAGGATGAATGTGACACTTCAGCTGAATGTGTGAGCAACAGGACCTCGCAGGGAGAAAAGGTGGGCCAGCTGGTGTGTGGAGGGTGGTCACTGCCTGGATTCTGGGCATTTCTGACAGAAAAATTTCTGGCAGAGGGGAGGAGTCTACTTCTGAGCTGGACATAGGGGGCCCTCTGCTGGTGGTGGCCAGAAGCTCAGCCCCTTTGTATGGAGAAAGGATCCATGTTTCATCACAGAAGGTCCCTTGGTCCCTGCCCCCTGGGCTGGAAGACCCTCTGTCCTGTCCCTGCTGAGGGGGCATGTGTCCGCTCATTCCTCTGGGACTTCAGGGTCCCAGGACCCATCTCAGACCTGCTCCCCAGTGAGGACCCAGCAGTCAGGTTTACCCCAGGGTCTCCAGCTCTGTGTGGACATTTCTCCAGGTGCACACTTTTTTGCTTCCTGTGGGTGTCAGTGCCAGGTGGGCTGTCTGCCCATGGCAGGCAGGCACAGGGTGAGTGACAATGAGTCATGGCCTTGGCACACAGGCAGCCTTCCAGCCCTTCCACTCATGCTCTCCCATTTAAATCATTTGCTCTCTGTAGCCAGGACCCAGCTGGCCATTGTGAGCCAAGCTGAATGCGACAATGACGTGTGGCCTTTGCACCTGGGAGTGTTGGGGCCCAGCCCAAGCTATACTTGCTTCTGGGCAGCCCTGCTGGCTCCAGCTCTCGCAGAGAGTATGGGAAAGTTCAGGGAGGCAGATACTCCCCGAGACAACTCTGAGGCTGCAGGTCGCAGCGGAGCCAGGCGTGTGGGCCTGCCAAGTTCACGGGGTGTTGGAGATGCCTCTTGCTGGGGCAATGCTATGGGTCTTTGCCCACTCTTATATATGTACCTGATCCTCCAGACCCTTCCCTGGCCATCACAGTGAGAAGTGGAGAGTCACCCTCTCTGGGGGGCCTTCCCTGGAGCCAGGCTGGCTGGGTTGCCTCTAAGCACCTGGTCTCTCTCCCCTGGGCTTGTGAGTTCCCAAGGACGGACTGCTCAGCGTTGCTGCTTGCTCGCTCACTGTGCTGCCTGGGACAGGTGGTAAACCTATCTGAGGCTCCCATTTCTCACCTGTGAAATGGGCCTAAGGACCTGCCCACAGGGTGTTCTGGGGATCCCATCCAATGATCAGGCCATGTACTTGCTTGCACAGCATACTTGGAATGTGCTCGGGGAAAGGAAGGGCTCACCATGTCAGCCTCTCGTCCTGTCTTTGTGTCCTTGGCATGGCACAGCATTGACCCACATGAGGTTCTGGGCACTGTTTTTCAGATGAATTACTGACTTACCTTGGTGTGCCATTCACGGCATTCAGCCACCCCTGGAGCTGTGTGACCCAGTGGGAATGTTCTGGTCTTTCAGATGAAGTACCCGGGTGCAGAGGCGTGTAGCTTGCTGGTGGGCTAGTGCCTCGCATCCCCCTTCTAGGTCTAGGTCCAGTGGACCCTGGGAAGGTCACCTCAGACTCAGGCTGTTGGAATCCAGGCATCCTATGTGGGCTTCTGCCTGTCAGTGGGCACTGACCTTAGAAAGATTAGAGCATGGAGTCCCATCTGTAGGCACACTACTCAGCTTCCTATTGCCCTCGAATTAAGTCCAGGGGCACCTGGGTGGCTCCGTTGGTTAAGCGTCTGACTTCAGCTCAGGTCATGATCTCATAGTTTGTGGGTTCGAGCCCTACATCGGGCTCCACACTGGTAGCACCGAGCCTCCTTGAGATTCTCGCTCTCTCCTCTCTGCTCCTCCCCCACTCACACCTTCTCTCTCTCTCAAAATAAATAAATAAACTTTAAAAAACAAAAACGGAAAACTGAGTCCAGCCTCTACCATGATTGTCGGGGCTGCCCCCTTAAAGTGTTCTGGGCCCACCTCCTCTCCACTCACCAGGCTGCCCCACCCATGCCTGGAGCACCAAGCTCTTCTAGCCACAGGCCTGGGCTATAATGGTCCCTCTACAAGAATGTCCTTCACATGGCTGGCCTATTGCCCATTCTGGGTCTTCAGTTGCTGTCTCGGAGAGGTGTGGACCGCCCTGCCCACAGGGGTTTTTCCTGCCATCATTTTCTCTGCAGGCCATCAACGTAGCTATAGTGTTCCCCCTCCCCAGCCTCCAAGCCAATGGCTGGTACTCTATCCACTCACCCTCCTCAACAGGCCAAGCACTCAAGAAACTTTACTGAACAAAGAGAAAAGTGTAGTGTAGTGTAGTGTTCACTGAGACAGAGGGAGCACTGGAGAGTGGGCCTGAAAGTAGGAGGCTGAGGGTGTGAGGGCCTGCCCCCCTGCTGGCCCACTGCCCTAACTCGAGCCCGCACCATCCCCCTGCCCCCCCATAGCACCGGCAGCTGCTGAAGGACAGCTTCATGGTGGAGCTGGTGGAGGGGGCCCGCAAGCTGCGCCACGTCTTCCTGTTCACCGACCTGCTCCTCTGCACCAAGCTGAAGAAGCAGAGTGGAGGGTGAGTGACTACATGGCGCCCATCCTGCCGGGTGGGAAGGGTCTTGGGGTCGGGAGGACAGGGTGGGTTTCACAGATGGACGAAACCTGGCTTTTGTTTTTCTCTTGTGACATGAGCCTAAAGAGTTCTGTAACTATGTGGTCAGGATATACTCTTTAAGTTACATTGTTTCCAACTGGCCATGATGCCAGGCTCAGGGTTAAAGATCATCATTAACAACCTGGAGACAGTCTAGTTCAGGATCAGTGACCAGCCTATTGCCTCCTATAGATAAAAGGGGCATCGGGGTGCCTGGGTGGCTCAGTTGGTTAAGCGTCCAACTTTGGCTCAGGTCATGATCTCAAGGTTTGTGAGTTCCAGCACCACGTCGGGCTCTGTGCTGACAGCTCAGAGCCTGGAGCCTGCTTCAGATTCTGTGTCTCCATCTCTGCCTCTCCCCCACTTGTGCTCGGTCTCTAGCTCTCTCTCAAAAATAAGTAAACATTAAAAGAAAAAAAGGGGGACCTACCTGACAAGGTACTGTTGGGCAACTGTCATGTCATGACCCAGGAAGAGTAAGTGGCAGGACAGGGAGCTGCAGGGTCTAGTACAGGCCGGCAGAGTGGGGCCGGTATCACTAGACCATCACTGTATTTTGTCTCCCCATACCTGTGAGAGCTTCTAAATTGTTCTCAGCCTAGGCTGCAGGTGCTCCCCCACCACACACACACACCTCTTCCTGGGACTCAGATCACCCAGGTTGCACCAGCTGGAATGGAGGAAAGAAGGTTATGTTGGGAAAGACCAGAGCTAGTCTCTTACCCCCGTTCTGAGCAGATTTAAATCAGTCACCTCAGAAGAGAGCCTCAGTTTCCCCTTCTGTCAAGGCAGAGGATTACCCCTGGTAGATCTGTAGCCCCTCAAACTCTACAGCTCTGTGGGTGTCTGCAGTCCTGTCCTGCCAGTGGATTCCCCGATATGCTCCCACGTCAGGGAGCCAGGGAGCTGCCACCATCAGCCCAGGATAAGGTGGACCTGGCCTAAGTCACATGTGCAGAGTGCCCATTCCCAGGGTCACCAGTGTCTGCCGATGGCCTTGTGCCAGCCTGCTACATGGACCACAAGCTAGGTTTTAAGTTCAGGTAAACTGCGCAAGCCCCAAACTTGGGGTTTCCTGGCTCTTGAAAACAATGACATTAGCGAAGGAAAGCAGAGTGTTAATGTGTGGTTTCCTCACTCAGCAAAACCCAGCAGTATGACTGCAAATGGTACATCCCGCTCACGGATCTCAGCTTCCAGACAGTGGATGAGTCGGAGGCGGCTCCCAACATCCCCCTGGTGCTAGACGAGGAGTTGGATGCCATGAAGATCAAGATATCCCAGATCAAGAATGATATCCAGAGAGAGAAGGTGAGACCAGCTGGAAAGGAGCAAGGCAGGGCTCTGCAGCTTGAGTGGCAGCAGCCCCTTGCACACAAGTATCTGACCCACACCTGGAGCCTGGGGCCTGCTGGGACCCCTGTGAGCCCGCCGTCAAGCTTGGAGCCATCCTGCATGGGGGGTAGGAGGGGTGTTCAGCTGCCCTAATGGGGACAGCATTCCAGGTGGGGGAACAGCCCCTCCAGCCCACCCTAGACCGTCCCCCAATTGTTTCTGGAGAGGTTTACAAGACTTGAGGAGCAGTGAAGATGGGGCATTCAAGTGTAGGATTAGGCCCGGCCAGAGCAGGTACTATGTGGTGGCCACAGACAAAGTGGGTCCCCAGAAGGTTGGGCTTCAGCTCGGGGATGCCTGGCTGAGGTGGGCTCAGCAGGACAGGGGTCTCCTCAACCCTCACCCACCTCCTGGCCTACTACACCACAAACCGAGCAGGTTGAGGGAGGCACCGGGGGCAGTGGGACTGGGCCAGGCAGGAACGGGTAACAAGGGGCCCCCAGAATGGAAATGTGATCATGTGGCTCTCCCCACAGAGAGCAAACAAGGGCAGCAAGGCCATCGAGAGGCTGAAGAAGAAGCTTTCGGAGCAAGAGTCACTGCTCCTGCTTATGTCCCCCAGCATGGCCTTCAGGGTGCACAACCGCAATGGCAAGGTGAGTGCCCCTGGCTCCCGTCTATCTAGAATCTCACTGTGCTGTGGCCGAGACTCACCACCCAGCTGTGTGGCAGCTGTGGTCTCTGGCTCCTGTGTGGCCTGTACAACAGCAGCCCTCTTCTTCTGGAGAATGTTCCCATGCCAAGAGACACTTGTTCAGTATAGCACACCCAGGCCCATGTGTCCCTCTGACTGGTGCTTTAGGCCGGAGCCCCCCAGATTGACTGACAGCTGGCTCAACCCCCACAGCTGGGAGGTAACAGCGTCTCCAAGAAGTTCAAATAGGGCAGGGGGTTCACAGATCTGTGCAGACCGGGCTCTTCGTACAGGAATTCTGTCCAGGGACCTTGTGAACCTGCGAGGTACCTTCTCTTCTGAGTCTGGCTCCTGGTGCCATCTGGAGCCCGGGCCTCTCCCTCTGGGGCTGTGGGCATCACACATAGCTGTCAGCGTGCAGCTAGCAGAGGCAGCTGGTGGGCTCTGCAGGAGCCTTGTCTCTGGGTCGCAGCTCAGGGCTTGTGTGTTAGACACAGGTGGTCAGTCAAAGTGGCATCGGCCTCTGCAGATCCCACCTGCTAACCTTCTCTGTGGCCCCTAAGCTACAACATGTCATGCCCTGGCCCAGGCCGTCCAGGCAGGGGGGCTGGTGCCAGAGGCAGAGCTGCCCAGGGCACAGGAGCTATGGCCTGAAGCCCAGCTGGCAGGAAGGGTGGAGAGTGCCAGAAGCATGAGCCAAGCCGTGAGCACCCTCAGCCACCAGGCTCCAGCCAGTCTCTGGCCCCAAGGTGTGCCTTGGAGGGGTGCACTGCAGGACTCTATGTGGGTGCCTGAGCTGCAGTGGAGGTAACCGGGGTGTATTCTCCTTCTCACCCCCTAGAGTTACACATTCCTCATCTCATCTGACTATGAGCGTGCTGAGTGGAGAGAGAACATCCGGGAGCAGCAGAAGAAGTGTAAGTGGCATCCGCATGTAGAGGCTTAGAACCTCAGGCCTGGATGCTCATCTCCTCCTGTGGTTTCAAGCCTTTTCTTTCTTCCTAAGGAGCTGGGCAGTGGCACTCTTATCCAAGTGAAAAGCTACAGGGAGCTCTGATTCAGAAAATAAATTGGTCAGGAGCTCCTGCCAGGGCCCTACCCCCTGTACCCCCTTTCCAAGGCCTCCCCCACATCCCCTGTGCATCACCCCCTCCCACTTTCTGACCTCCCCTATGAACCCTTCTTTCCCACCACCCCCCCCCACCCATGCCTTCCCCCAATGCCCTGCCTGCCTCCTGAACCTGCCTGCTCCCTGTGGCTCTCCCTGCACTCTTGCCTGTCCCCTCAGCAGGTTCTATTGCCAAAGGAGCTCTTGGCTGGACCAGCCTGAACAGCCACACTGTGCTGGCCCCTCTCCGCTATCTGAGGGGCCAGCACTTGACCACTCTTAGGATAGGGTGCTTGCTCCTGTCTGGGGCAGTCCATTCCCTGGGCGCTTCCCTCTCTTAGCTGTTCTTTCCTGCTTCTCCCAAGCTCAGAGCTGCCCCTGGTTCTGACTGGCCGTCTTCAGGGGTGGGAAGACAGACTCTGCCACAGGTCCTGTTTCCTTCCTCTGCCCCCCAGCTGTATAGTTTGGGATTCCTGAGCTGTCTTGTTAAGAGGTTCCCATGTGCACTCTGTGTGCCCACTGTTCTGAGAGTGTCTGCAGAGAGAGCCAGGCTGAGCACCATGTCCCAGGTGGACTGGGAGCCCCACATGCCTCTGCCCTGTCCTGAGCTCCCTACCCTCCAAGCTTATCATCCGTGCATGTGCTGAGCCAGTTCCCCCCACCGCCACCCCCCACAGTGCCCCTGTGTCCTGGAGGACGAGGCACTCCTGGCAGCTCTGATGGCCGGTGCCTGCTGCCCTGCCCATCCATGCTCATGTCCCGGGTTTCCTTTTGTAACCAGGGGACCCCAACCATTTGCAGCATGTCAGCGTCTATTCTCTGCTCAGCACCGTAACAGAAATAAACCCCTTTTCTTCACCGGGTGGGGATGGGGAGCCCTCATTAGCAGAGTGCAGGGCAGGGCTGTACTGGGTGTCTGTGGGGGGATACCCCACGGGAAGGTTCTGCAGGTCACCTCTCACAGTTGCCTGGCCAGCTCATGGGCTTGCAAGCATTATGCTAATCCCGTCCCCATCAGCCAAACCCAGCCTGGGCCAAAGCCACACCTTGCTTGGCCACTTACCAGCTCCTCTCGTGGGAGCAGATCGCCCCCTCCTGGCCATCACAGCTCCTCACCAGGGTGTGGTACAGGTCCAGTGCAGGGACATTGGAGAAAGCCCTCTGGGTGTCCCTGGAGTCTGAGGAGCCATGCAGACTGGCTGGCTGATGCACCTGGGTTCCACTTTCTTCAGGTTTCAAAAGCTTCTCCCTAACATCCGTGGAGCTGCAGATGTTGACCAATTCGTGTGTCAAACTTCAGACCGTCCACAGCATTCCACTGACCATCAACAAAGAAGGTGGGCTGTCCTCACAAGGGCTGCTGTCCCTTTCTGCTGCCAGCACTGTCTGTGAGACCATGGGTTTTCATCCTGACAGAATGTGTGTGCTGCATAGGGCCTGTTGGCCCCTCCCAGGGGTAGATGGGATGGGTCAGGGGTGGTCTGTCCCCATGACTTTGTGCCTGGTCACATGACACATCTCGGATCCTCTGTGCTTTGGGTTTGGTCCTGCACCCCTGTCCTCCCAGCCAGGCACTTCCCACCCACACCTTTGGTCATGCTGTGTTTTGCATTCACTTGCACACACACTTATGTACACTCATTCCCGCTCATAGGTATGTGCTTGTGCACATGCACACATGTCACATGCCACTCCTCACATGACAACATGCATGTCACATGACATACCCTACCCCTCCCCTCTCCTGTTCTGAGAACCTTACTGTGTTTCAACCCAGTCCCTGGTCTGCCTGTGTTGTAAACCCAACTCAGATCCTAAGACCCCTGAGACAGAGGCTACAATGGTTATGTTTCTGGCTCATGACATCACCTGGCCCCATGCTGAGCAAATGGCAAACCCTCCCATTGAGGGTTGATTTTGAAGCACAGTCTGTCATTTGCCTCCCTCAGGAGAACGATGCTCACCTCTTTGGTCTCTTGCGCAGATGATGAATCTCCGGGGCTCTATGGATTTCTCAATGTCATCGTCCACTCCGCCAGCGGCTTTAAGCAGAGTTCAAGTAAGTGGTTACTTTGAGGAAGAAGGTGACAGGGCACCAAGCTGGAGGCTGTGGACCCTGGAACCAGGGTCGTGGCTCAGAATATCATCAGGTGCCTTTGGCCCTTAACCGGGTGAGGTCCTGTGCTGGTTGATACCCAGAGTGGACCGTTGCCTTCTTTGGTCTGTGGACAGGATGTGTGAGCTGGTGAGTTGCCCCCTGCAGGCGGGTCTTGTAATTGCAGGCACTGGAGTTTTCTGTAGCCAGGAAATACAGCCTGAGTTCCAGGCAAGGAGGGCTGCAGGGAGCACTTTGACCCAGCCAGTAGAGTAGATTTGGCTGCTGACAGCTAACTGGTTACCCTTTTCATCCTTCCCTCCCAGGCGGGGAACACCTCTCAGCTACTCAAGCTGTCAGATCAGTGAGGGCTGGTTGCATTTCAGTCCAGGGTGGCACATACTGTGTCTCTCAGCATGGCACTCCAAACAAGTCCTCATCGTCCCTCTTAGGAGGACAGAGGACAGGCACTGTGCTATTGACCTGTCCCACTGATGCTGCAAAACTAAACAAGAAATCCCTGACAAGCCACAGCATAGAAGACAATATTTACAAACCATATATACATGATATGGGACTTGTATTCAGAGCATATTAGAGAACTCTTAGATCTCAGTGCTAAGGAGACAAGCCAGTTTTTTTAAATGAGCAAAAGATAGGGGTGCCTGAGTGGCTCAGTTGATTAAGCGTCCGACATCGGCTCAGGTCATGATCTCACAGTTCGTGAGTTCGAGCCCCGCCAGGCTCTGGGCTGACAGCTCAGAGCCTAGAGCCCGCTTCAGATTCTGTGTCTGTCTCTGTCTGCCCCTCCACTGCTTGCACTCTGTCTCTCACATTGTCTCAAAAATAAATAAACATTAAAAAAAATTAAAAATAAAATAAAATGAGCAAAAGATTTGAATAGACACTTCACCAAAGAAATACAAGTAGCTAAGAAGCACATGGGAAGATGCTCACGGTCATAGGGAAATGTAAACTAAAACCACAGTGAGGGGGCACCTGGGTGGCTCAGTCGGTTCAGCGTTCAGCTTCGGCTCCGGTCATGATCTCACAGTTTGTAAGTTCCAGCCCCACATCAGTCTCACTGCTGTCAGCACAGAGCCCACTTCAGATCCTCTGTCTCCACCCCTATCCCACTTGCACCTTCTAAAAAATCAACATAAGCTTTGCGCAGTGGCAGTATCGTAGCCAATGAGGTTTATCCGAGGCGCGATTATTGCTAATTAAAAAATCAACATTAAAAAAAAATAAATAAATAAAACCACATTGAGGTTCCACTTCATGCCCACCAGGATGGTGATGACCAGAAAGGTACACAGTGACGACTGTTGGTGGGGATATGGAGAAATGGGAACCCTCAGACACTCCACTGGTGAGGATGTGAAATGGTTTGGCCACCCTGGAAGACAGTTTCACACTTTCTTAAAAAGTTAAACACACCCGTACCACGTGACCCAGCAGCCCTGCTTTTAAGTATTTATTCCAGAGAGATAAGAACATGTCTGTATAAAGACTTGGATATGCCTGATAAACATAACACGTTCATCCATGCGACAGAGCGCCATTCTGCAATAAAAAGGAATGGAGTACTGATACAGGCAACGATAGGGATGAACCTCAAAAGAATTATTCCCAAAAAAAGACACCAGGTGCAAAAGATTACATGTATCATTCCACACGTATGAAATTTCTAAGGCAAAATTTGGAGACAAAGCCTAGCAGGGGTTTCCTGGAACTGGGGATGTGAGGAGGTTTGCCTGCAGTTGATCCAAAGGGCCTTTTGCGGGGGGGGTGGGGGGGGGGTGGCAGTGTTCTGCAACAATGGCAATGCTGATTTACTAAAAATCCTCAAACTTACAGCAGATGGATTGTACAGTGTGCAGATTTTACCTCCATTAGGTTGTCACATAGGTGTAATTGTCCCCTGGGAGCACCTGCTCCACACCTCTCTCACACAAATGCTGGTGTTTTCAAGGGTTCCATCTAGGCCTTCCTCCCTCACTGCATACACTCCCTCTTCCTAGGCCCAGGGACCCTTCCATCAACAGCGCAGTTGATGTCTGGAACTGCCTCTCCGTCCCCACTCTTCTCTCCTGGCCTCCCTCTATTACTTTCTGTCTGAGTCCCCAGTGTCCCACACTCTACGCTCCACATCCCCAAACTGAACCTATCACTTGGGCTCCCAAACTTGTTTCTCTTATTTTATGCCCTGCCCCAGTGAGAGGTGCCACCCTCTCTGCCCTGTGGCTAGGCCAGAAACCACCATCTGGTTCCCTGGCCATATCAGTAAGATGACATTCTCTGTCCGTGGAGTTTCCTAATTACCTCTGGCCACCTGCCCCACCCTTCATCCAGGCCCTGGGAGTGGCCTCCTCCCTGGTCCCTACCTCCGCTCTCCCTGCACCCCACAATTCTCCCAGCAGTGAGCTGTTTTTGGTGCTCCATCCTGGCCTGCAGCACCCTTTGCCCCAGTTGACCTAGTAAACTCACAGCAGGGTCTGCGCAGGTGGTCGGCACTTCCCCTAGCCCCACCCTTCTCTGTGCATCATCCCCCTGATGGTGATGGTACGTTCATCTCTGCCCAGGTCATCACCCATAGGGTTCTCACATAGAGGCTTTAGCCAGGATTTGTCAAATGACCAGGTGAGCACACGTTCTGACAGGTGCTGGTTCAGCTGTACCACGGGGCGGAATCTGCACGTGAGGTGCTGGGGCCCATGCTGGCCACTGGTGTTTGCTTTATTTTTTCCAAATTTTTATTAAAATTCTAGTTAGTTAATGTGCAGTGCAATATTGGTTATTGGTTTCAGTGTTGTTTTATTTTGAAAAGAAACTTAAGACTTTTTTTTCTGATTTTGAAAATGTCAAGGAGCAAGAACTCCTGTCCCCTTCAAGGCCAACTAACAGGAAAAAATTAAACTTAATAGCACACACGCTGGGAATCCACACAGACATGGAAGTTACAAAGACAGACAAAATGAGGCATATATGTCATCCTGAACCTAGGAGAAGGGGGCAGAGGTCTGGGGCTTCAGAGGAAAGGAATGCACTTCACAGGACGACAGGAAGAGCAGATATTTAGCAACTAGATGTTTGCCCTGCCTCACCAGTAGGTCACTCAGATTAGGTTTATCTCTGCTAATAACCCTTATTCTGGGAAAGACCCCCCAATTTAGATTCTTCTGTGTAGTTACAGGAAGGGCAAAATTTCTCTTGAGCCCAGATGGTCTTGATTGCTCTCAGCTCAGAATGATCTTCTTGTCCCAGTGGCCCGCCCCTCTTGGGGCAGCCTGCCCTTGGCCCCCTACAAATATAGCCCCTGCTTCTGATAGAAAACTCGGGTAATATGGAAAAGTATGATCACCTTCCCTTTGTTGCCCTCCCACAGATCTGTACTGTACCCTGGAGGTTGATTCCTTCGGTTATTTTGTGAATAAAGCCAAGACTCGCGTTTACAGAGACACAGCTGAGCCCAACTGGAATGAGGTGAGGCACTACTTCCAGGCAAGTCTTGTATGTTGGCCCTGGCTGGCAGGCCAGGATCTTTTCCATGGGGAGAGTCTGAACACCGCCCCCACCCCACCCGCCCTGGGCTCCCTAATGTCTTTCCTCGCAGGCAGGCGCCTCCGCCTCCGCTGCCCACATTCCACCAGCATTCCAGGAATCTCCTGGGAGGAGGGGGGGGCGACCAGTCCAAGAGATTTTATCTCTGTGTTCCTGAGAATCCAACCCCCTTCACTCCCCATCACAAAGAAACAGCCTATTTTTCTGGAGAAGGTTTTGGAAAAGAAACTTAAAAGGGTTTTTTGTGCTGCCTTTGTTCTTGCTTAGTTTACTTGGTAGATTTCCGTACTGTTTTTCCTCGGAAGTTGGAATGAGCCCTGTAGCCCTCTTGGTTTCTGGAAGCCTGGGGCTCTGCCGGGGGAGGGCTGGGGTAGGGACCCTACTTGCCTGTGCCGAGTGTTGGATTTGTATAGTTTGCTGCTCTGTTCTCCTTCACCTTGGAGAGCTGTTGTGTAACTTGCTCACCATCTCACCTTGAGCCTTTGGGAGTGTGGGAATGATTATAGAGTAGCCAATATTGATGAAGTCCCCAGATCTGTGAGAATGCCATTTCCCAGTTTCTGGAGTAGCTGTGGCCTAGGAAAGCCTCATGCTTGAGGCTGTGGGTGGAAAGCAAACCACCTGCTCCCTTGGAGAAGAAGAAGCTAAGACCAAATGGCTGTCTGGTCCACTTTGGGTCATGTGGCTGGTAGAGCCATGGGGCCAGCACCCAGCTCTCCTTTCTTGGCATCCATGACTCTTATCATCAGATTTGCTACCTTAGTAGGACTGGGGCACAGGGAACCCATAGGATTACCCAGTCATTATAGCTCTGGACATCTATGCAGAAAGGGTGATGGCTGCCATGACAAGGGAGCATCATAGCCAGACGGATCCATCAAAGGCTTTGCAGAGAGTAAATGAGCATGACCTGACAGGGGCAATGAGGGAGGGGTTCTGGAGGCACCAGCAGTAGAGGCTCAAGGAACCCAGGCATGGAGGATTCCAGACCAGCATCACCTGGTGGCCACCCTGGGTATGCGTATGGATCATCAGGGCTGTTACACATTCCTGGCACACACACACCCTCCCCACCCCCATGCAGGCTCAGAAATATCTCCTTTCTTTTCCCCCACCCTCTTCCATTTCCCCACCGTGAACCTGTGCCTGCAAAAACACTGGTGTGAAATGTAGAATTTACTAAAGACATCATGTGGTGATGGAGGAGAAAGTCAACACCACACATCCCACAGCAGACAACTCGAAAACCTATAAGAACTGTTCTTTCCTCTCCTATGTCACCTCCATGGGTCGATTTCCTTCCCCGCTTTCAAATAAACTTAATTTATAGAGCAGCTTTAGGTCCACAGCTTTAGGTCCAGAGCAGAAAGGACAGAGATTTCCCATATGCCCACTGTCCCCAAACATGCACAGCCTCCCCAACTAATCAATGAACCTACACTGACATCATTATCACCCAAAGTCCATAGAATATCTGCATTTATAACCAGCACCCATGAGCTTCTGATGCAGGGGGAATGGGGACTGCCTTTTGACATACTAGCTTAGGGAGTTTGGATTCAGTGTGAGAGGCATTCTGAGCTTCCAGAAGCATCCAGATTGAGCCACAATGGGATGCTCACAGGGAAGTAGCTTCTGAGGGTCTTTGTCACAGGACTAAAGTAAGCAGGGTCTCAAGTCATGGGTCCTTTTGGGGCAGCAAGGAAGTCATTGGACCTGTTAACAAGGGACTTTCCTTTCTTGGGGCTACAGGAGTTTGAGATCGAGCTGGAAGGCTCCCAGACCTTGAGGATTCTCTGCTATGAAAAGTGTTACAACAAAACAAAGATCACCAAGGAGGATGGCGAGAGCACAGACAGGATCATGGGGAAGGGCCAAGTCCAGGTGAGGCTGCCGCCCTCCTCTGCCCCCTGCAGAGTCCCTCTGCCACCACCGAGTGCCTCCCCCCCCACCTCCGACACAGCTTCGTACACCTGCCTCTGAACCCGCCCACACCCTCCTCTAAATGCTCCAGTTTCTTTCCCCATTTGACCTTCTGGGACACTGAGGTTGCCTGGCTCCACAGGTTGGGAGTGGTTGGGGGAATTCCTGCTCCTCTCTCTGTTTGAGTGCCTGTTATGCCCCATCTTGCCCCCACAGGAAGTTCAGTTTGACTTGTTTGGCAGCGGGGGCCTCAGTTCCTCCATAGCCTTAGTTAGCAAAGTCCAAAGGCAAAACGGTGAGTCGGTGCTGTGGGCTGCAGTTAGCAGTTCAGAGACCATCTCAAATTGGAAAAAGCACAAAAATCCTGGAGTCTACCCGCCTGACATCTTCTCTATGGCTTCTAGACCCGGCTTCCAGGGGGTGCAACTGCATCCCTAAGCAGGGCAGACACAGCACACACACCCCCCACCAGAGTTGGCATAGAAGCCCCCTGATGGGCTAAGAGTAAGTGTCCATACAGGACGAGCAAGGGAACCCCAGGTCCTCAGTGAAAACCATGCAGGCCCTCGGTCCTTCAGAAGCTTGCCTAGCCACTGGAAGCCCACCATCAGCCCTTGTGCTTCTTGGCAGACAGGAGCTGCGCCGCCTGCCTTGTGTTTCTCACGGCCTCACCTGTGCAGTTCTGTGCCCCATCGGGGGAAACCCTGATATCCACATTCCTTACAGGGCATCTTACCAGACCCAGCTGAGTAGTTTCCTCCCTGCCCTGCCCTGGAGGTGGGCACTGACTGTTCCACTCCTTTCAGATCCTCAGATCCTTTGACAAAGCCTCCAGCAGGAGTGGGCTGGCTGGGCGTTCCAGGTGTCTGTGGGAGAAAGGGGCTCTCCATGAAGCCCCACCTCCCTTCCCTGAGGCCAAGAAGTAAAATTCTTTTTGTGCTGAAATACTAAGCGGTAGGAATGAAGGAGAAGGATGAGTCTCCCCTGAGTAATTGGGGAGGGCCCACATGCATTCATTCAGACCAGCAAGTCCTCCCTGAGCAGTGGCTCTGGATCCCCTCTGTTTTACCAGGTCCTCAGGACAGTTTTCACACTGCCTGTTTCCCCACCCTGGAAGCTTATTAGGGAACTCAGTGGCTCAGGGTCTCCAGGGACCCACTCCCACCCCATACCTTGAGACCAGGTCTAAAAGTAAAAATGCTCCTCTGACCACCTTATACCTGCCCCCCCACCCCCCCCCCCACCTACCTGCCAGCAGACATCACCCAGCCAGGGGGCAGACACTACCCCCACACAAAGACACAGAGAAAGGAAACTAATGAAGCACCTCCCCACCCCCGTGCCACATCCCATACCTTCCTAGGAGAGCAGGTCCAAGGCCTCAGCTGACCCTACAGACAGGACCTGGGGCTGGACTCTCCTAAGGTGGGCAGTAAGACCAGCCTGGGGCAATACTCCAGTGAGCCCACTGAAGTGTGGGGTGCATGTTGGGGGGATCAGTGGGGCAGCCTTGCCCAGCATTGGGAAAGCAGGATTCTTGGCCCCTCTCAGAAGATGTAACTGGGGCACAGGGGGTCCCAAACAGACCAGGTTTGCCACTCACTGCTGATAAAATCCAAAGGCACAGAAAGGAGTGGTGGTGAAATAGGGAATTTATTTCAGAGAGGCCAACACTGGGAAGACGGGACTAGAATCCCAAAGACTGTCTCCAACGTGCCAAAAATGCTTCCAGGTTCATATGAGATAAGTGTGGGACAAAGGTCGGTGGGCGTATGCAGGTGGGCAGTGATGGTCAGGTGAAGCATTGTCTTGGGGTCAGTCATGTCGTGTCTTGCTGACATCAGGATAGTCCTTATTACTTGAGGGGTAGCTTCAGTTCTCAGGGGATGCTTTGCTCGCTAATTCTTTTGCCGTAGTTAAGAGATGAGCTGGAAAGAACTTTATCAGTGAGGAAGTACGGACTGAGATCGTAATGGAGGTAGTTGAAATCCTCTTTCAATGGGCAGAGTCTGTGTAGGCCAGCTCCTAGTCCAGGGGCACTCAGTGGATGTCTTGGACCTGAGTCCTACCTGTGACTTAGATGCTAAGGGAGAAGGAGATGGTTCCTCCTTGCTCCCCATGTGCCTGGCACACCATTGAGCCAGTTGTAGGGTCTTGGTGGCAAAAGGCTTCTGGATGGAAGAAGCAGAAATGCAAGCCAGTGCTCTTCAGTTGTTCCACTCTTAGGGTCCTATCCAAGGATCTTTGACGAGCCAGGCACCTTCTCCAACCAGGGTCACCCCCATGAGCTCAGCATGCGTCGCACCTTGACCGATACGTACACCCACTGCAAAGTTGGGGTGATGCTTGGGAATGGCTCGCATGCCCAATGCAGACACTCACCACTCTGCAGCCCCCCAGTGTCCTTGAGACATTGCCCCCCCAGTGTCCTTGAGATCTAACTCTGTATTTCCACATAGATTGCGTTCACCTTCTTGGCTTTACGGAGAATCCCATGGATTGAATCAACCACATCGTTGAGCCATTCTGCTCTTAATGGACACTAAGTTTTCCAGATTTTGCTATTCTGTGAGCATGCTGGTGCTGGACATCTTTGAAAACTGACATGTTTTGGCATTACTGGGCAACAGTCACAGCTTGGGCTCTGCTCTGCTGCTTCACAACTAATGTGTTCCTCTTTCTACCCCTCCCTTCTCCCTCTCCATGCTTGCATCTGTTCCAGCCTGGGCATCCCTTCTCCACACCCAGCCCTGACCCCCATCTTGCAGAGCCCAATGGCGATCTGAGGATGCAGACAGGCTGGGTGTCTGGCCCCTTTTTTCAGCCCATTACACAAGGCTAAAGGAGGCTCAGATTCCACCAACCTTTGACTCAAATCATCCAAATTCTCCAATAGGTGACTCCTTCCAGTAATCCAGGAGGCAGTGAGATTTGAACCAGGGCTTCTGAGCACTGGTGGGTAACTGGGGGGTCTCAGTGGAAGAGAGAAAAGAACAGATACTTGGCCTCTTCTTTTATTGTATTGAGACCTCTTTGGAAACCCTTTGCCACATTACTGCTGGATATAAGCAAAATATTCCTCCGTGCACATAACCTGTGCTCTCAAACACTCTCGGACACACGGACGTGTCAGATGAGCACCCTGTCCTGTCCCAGGGAAGAAGACAGCAAGTGGTGTTATGGGGGCTGGCTTGGGGCATCTCTCCAAACTCTGGCTGTTCTCTGCCCCTTTCTGCCATCTGGCCCCAGTCTGCGTTACCCCTCACAGGTGCTTTGAGAGGTGCTCCTCAGCAAATAATCTCCCTTGCTTTTCCTTCAGTAGGACAAGATGGGACAGGAGTAGAGGAAATGGACTGTATTTAAAAAGAAAAAAAATTACAACCTCATTAAAACAGAAAGGTGAACGATGTTCAGCGGGATACAGGTATAGGGACCACTGCAGGGGGGTTTTGCAGCAGGGGAGAGAGATGGACCCCCAACTCTGACTATAACAAGGGAAGGGGGAATTTACAGACAAGGAGCAGGGCGTGGGGTGGGGGTGGGGGGGCGGTCATCGATTGGAAGTTACTAAAAGGAAACATCAGGGGTAAGGGAGATTCTGGCTAAACCTACCTAATGGGCAGGCCAGGACAATCAGATGTTACTGGGGGCTGGGGCGGGGGGAAGAAATGAGGAATCTGGTTAGATGTTGAGGGTAATCCGGTATTAAGAATATCGAGGCACGGTTTTTGCTAAAATTGGGCTCTTAGGGAAATTCCCAAGAATGAGGTCTATTGGAAAACAACTCAGAGGAGCCCGACTGGTTTGGTCAAGGGGAGACTCTGTCCACTCCCTCAGCCCCAGTGTGCCTCCTGTGACGTGGGGCAATTCATCACTGCCTGTATAAACTTGTTTCCTCAATGTAAACTGTAGTCGGGGGCCACGAAGGTGGATGTGGAGGCCTTCAGTGTCAGCTGCCACTGTTATTATTACTCATTGTCGTCACTGTTAGTGGAGAAGGCGGGCTCTGGCTCCACTCCTTCGTCTGTGTCTGCTTCGGTGGAAGAGATGAGTGAATGGGAAGCCTGGCCGCTGAGCAATCATTAGCCAGGAAGGAATCCCAGCATAACCCAAGGTCCGTTTGTGACTCACAAAGAGTAGGCAGTGGCCAGCCTGGCCCCTGAGGACCCCCATTCCCGTGGGGGGGGGCTTGTTTACAAACCCGGGATCCCCAATTCGAGTAGGAAGGAAGTCAGAGGAAGAGCGGTGATGACGCCCTGTGACCCTAGCCAGGCCTCTTTCTGCCTCCCCCAACCCCCACAGACACTGTTTTCTGTGTGGGGCACCCCTAGGGGAGGGCATTCGTGACTCTAGGGGGGGACAGCCTTCCTGAGTGGGGGCTTTTCCCAATAATACCAGGCACCTTCCGAGTATGCCATGTGGGACAGACATGTAGCCCTGCCCATCCTGTTGCTGGGGTAGGGGAGGTGGGAATAGCATGGCCTTCTCCTGCAGGTGCCTTCCACCCCCACCTGCCACATGCTCTTTGACTCATAAGTTTAGTGGAAAGCCCTTCCTGTGAGGTGGAGAAGGTGCAGCACCCTGGGAGTATCTGAGGGGGCCCAGGAGAAGCCCACAGCTGGCCAGAAGGGCAGAGGCCAGGCAGGTCCCTCCAAGGGGCCAGGGACAGAAATCAAGTTTCCAGCAAAGCTGCTCACATGCCTGTCTGGGCAGATGGTGTCAGAGTCATCTGGGGAGCTAGGGCCTGATCTCCCAGAGCTGGGGTCCTAGATCGGTCTGGTTTTACTGCCTTACATGATGGTGGTGAGCTGAGGGTTCAGGAACCACTGGCCTGAGTCTGAGGTTCCAGCTCTTGCTCTTCAGATGACTTGGCAGATCCCTGCTTCCCCTCTTAAATGATGCAGTCTCCATGAGAGGAGAATGGAGGGATGAGCCAAAGTCAGCTGCTCAACTGACTGAGCCACCCAGGCACCCTTCTCTTCTCCATTTTCAAATTTTCTGTGTTGTTTGAACCCCCTACCCTATTCCTTCTTAGTGATTAACTTTATATCAAATCCTAGAATATTGTCATCTGCCATTTCTCCTGATATTTTGTGTGTCTAGCTGGGCTCACGACTCACATTCCAATGGGGACGTCAGAGTTGATTTTTTTTTTTTTTAAACATTTTTTTGTGAGTTTTGGTTGAGACTGGGGCCTCACATCTCTGGTCTGACCCTTACTTTATTCGAAACTGGTACTTAAGGCTGTCTGTATGTGGTTTCCCAAACTTCTCTGCCAGCCTGGGTTGTTTGCTTCACGCGTAGAAACCTGGTTGAATACAGACCGACAGGTCCAACGGTGCCCCTTTCTAGGGGTGCCCTGGCACCCACACTCCAGCCCTCACCAAGACCTCACTGTAAGGTCTGCCCACTCACGGGCAGTATCCTCATTCGACCACCAGTTCTGTGGCACTTGTGCCCCAAGAGCCCACTGAAGTGCCCAGCAACAGCTGTATGAATGTGGAGATGCCACCAACACTTGGACACGCACGTGTGCAGCCACACCACTGAGTATGCCAACCCAAAACTGGAAAGAAGCTAAGTGCCCATCAGCTGGTGAGTTCATAAGCCAAGTGTGATATATCCGTATGAAATATTATGCAGCCAGAACAAAGGAAGGACATTCTGATACACACTACATGAATGAAACTTGAAGACATAAGTGAAAGAAGCCAGACACAAAGGGATAAGTAATATATGATGGCACTTACATGAAGTATCTAAGACTGGCTAATTCCTCAAGACTAAGAGTGGAATAAAAGTTACCAGGGGCCAGAGGAGGATGGAAATGGGGAGCTACTGTTTCACAGATATGATGTTTGGGATGATGAAAACGTTTTGGAGATAGGTAGTGGTGGTGATTGCACAACATTATGGATGTACTTAATGCCATTGAACTGTGCACTTAAAAATGGTTAATTTTATGTTATATATATTTTACCACCATTTTTTAAAGAGTTAGCATGTCATGGGTTGCTTGGGTGGCTTAGTCAGTTGAGCGTCCGACTTCAGCTCAGGTCATGATCTCACAGTTTGTGGGTTCGATCCTCAGGTTGGGCTCTGTGCTGACAGCTCAGAGACTGGAGCCTGCTTCGGATTCTGTGTCTCCCTCTCTCTCTGCCCTTCCCTCACTCACACTCTGTCTCTCTTTCAAAAATAAAAACATTAAAAAATAATACCAATAAAAATTAAAAAAAATAAAAACAGTTAATATGTCCACAGGGTACAGGAATGGACATGGGAGCCCAGACCCAGCCACTTGCCCTTTCATGAAATCCCTCAGCAGAATGACAGCCCCTGCTCGGTGCAGCATGGTGGAAAAGCCACTTTCAGAAGCCTCTTACAGCCACCCTTTGGAGCCTCGGCACCCTCACCTGTAAGAGGGCAAGCGTCTGGCTCTCAGCAGTCCCCAGTGACCAAATGCTCACTCTGTGCCAATATGTACTGCAATGCGTGTATATTAAATATGTTTGTACTGTATGTCTTATAAACACATGTCTTGGCCCTGAGATACCACAGCGAATGAAATAGACAAAAGCCCTGTCGTCGGGGCTGGTAGGAGAGGCAGACGTCAACCGAAATAAGAGTAAGAGCTGTGGTCAGGTGGGAAGGAGATGGGGTTTGGGGGAGATGTGGTTTTCAGTTCGGTGGTTGGGTACAGCAGGTACTACTACAAGGGTACCGAGAGGTCCAGCCTTTCATTACAGGGGATTACCTCAGGGCCATGCACTGTCCACCCACACAGCCATTCACTGTGCCGGGGCCTCCTATTATTGGGGGGAGGGATGCCTTCCTGGGTGGCTGGGGGTGCGGTGCTCAGAGATGAATGAGGTGCAGCCTGCGTTGGGGGTGAGCAAGAGGAGAAACCAATGTCCCCTCTTAAACCATCTTGGAGGGAGCAGGTCCAAAGGGTTTTTTGCATCAGTAACATAAAATGGGTGATGATTGTTTTTAACAAACATCTGAGGAAGATTTTTGGCTGTAGAAGTTACGAACATGTAAAAACATGTGAGCAAATCCTTCTTGTACAGATTTCCCCAAGATTTGTCCTGAAGAAGCATACCACTACCACCGTGGAGAAAGTGTGGCCATGTGACCTGGACCCTCCTTGCTCAATTGAGGTCCAGTTTGGGACCCTATCTTTTTTTCTTTAGCTGGCATACCATAGAATGCATCCATTATAAGTATACGATTCAATCATTTTTGGTAAATTTACAGAGTTGTAGAACAATCACCAACAATCCAGATTTAGAATACAGTAAAACCTTGGTTTGCAAGCATAATTCGTTCCAGAAACATGCTTGTAACCCAAATCACTTGTATATCAAAGCAAATTTCAAGAACTGCTAGCTCAGTTGTGATCATGTGACATTCGGCATCACGTACTACTCGTGTTGCAAGACATCACTTGTTTATCAAGTTAAAATTTATTAGAAATATTTGCTTGTGGAACACCCGCAGAACAAGCTATTTGCAATCCAAGGTTTTACTGTATTTCCATCCCCCAAAACGATTTCCTCATTCCCATTTATAATCACTCACTATTCTTACCCCCAGACCCAGGCTGATCTGCTTTTTGTGTATAGATTTGCCCTTCCTGCGTGTTTCATGTAAATGGAATTATTGTATATTTATGTAGTCTTTTGCAACAGGCTTCTTCCCCTTAGCAAGTTTTTGAGCATCCCGCACATCATAGCAAGTATCGGCCCTTCATTCCTCATTATGGCTGAATCATATTCCATTCTGTGCATTCATTTACCACGTTTTATTTATCCATTCACCAGTTGATGGACACTGGGTTGTTTCCAGCTCGGGGCTATTACCGTTAACGCTTCTGTGAACGTGGGCACACAAGTCTTTGTGTGAATGGATGTTTTCATTCTTCCCGTGTGGAGACCTGGGGGTGGAAATGCTGTGTCGAGCAGCCAAGTTTAGCTTTGTGAGGAGCTGCCCTACTTTTCCAGAGTGGCTGCAGTATTTTATATCCCTAACAGCAGAGTCTGAGGGCTCCTGTTTCTCCACAGCCTAACCAACACTTGTTACCATCTGTCTTTTAGATCATAGATGTCCTGGGCAGTGTTCCTTTATCCTTTTAAGTGATGCTGGAGCCTGGTGGGGATCAGAGAAGGGTAGCAAAGAATTAAAGATGTGGTTGCTAGAGCTCAGGAGAACAGATTGTGACAACAAAAGCAGAACCGGGAGACCAAATTTCCCTCCCGGAGAGATTTCTCCGGGCAGCTCTGAGAAGTCCCATTCCAGGGAGTAGCTTCCAGTGCAGACATGGAGCTCAGTAAGGGGCCCTGGGGAAACCCTGCTGGACCATCCTGGGTGGTGACAGTGGGCACAGGGGGAACTACAGTCTACACAGAGGCTAATGAGGAGGGAATGGGCATTGCCTCCTGTGGACTGTTTAGTCCTGCCTCTCAGGCTCAGGGTAATAATGCCTGGTCCTCAGCAAAGCCACCTGGGCACACGGGGGCAACCATCTACCAGCCCCACTGCCCACTGTTGTTCCTTCGAGGCCCCTGCCTCACCCAACCCCGAGGAGACAAGCAGGAAACCATCCCTTCCTTCTGAGAACACTGGGTGTGAGCAGACACCCCCCCCCACCCAGTCCCTGTCCAGTCCTCCAGCCCCCCTGCAGCAGGCACATTCCTCACTGAGACCTTGAGACCCCAAGGGGCCCCCACAGGCATCAGAAGCACCATTTCCTGGTTCTCTCCACTCTGTCATCTATTTTTCCAAATCCCAGTCCCCAGCTTGTTTACTTCTCTGGTCCTTTAAATAGCCACGTGAGAGCGCGTGCCAGCCTTGAATGTCGTTTGGGACTGGACTGCACTGAGCCTTGGGCTTCATCATCGTGTTATTCTTCATGCTGCTTCCGCTCTTCTCGGCACAGTCTGTTCTTTGGAGCTGAGCCAGCATGGGGTCGGTCTTTCCCACTGGAGCTGCCGCGAGTCCTGGGGGCTGGGTGAGGAGCCGCCTGGCAGCATCATGGCCCAGATCTGCACTCTGGAGGCCAGCTCGTGCCACAGCCTGTGGGGCCAGGTAGCAGTGGGGCTGGACATTGGTGCTGGTGATGGACGATGGCACTGAACCCCCCCCTTCACTGGGCTGGCCATCCTCTGGGAGGGGGGCCACAGGATGTTCTCTGCTCGAGTCCAGTCAAGACTGTGCAAGCTGTTATTGGTGTCACTAGCTGGGGTGGTACCGGCTCTGGGGAGGGGGTCTCTAGAACATGTACAGCCATGAGACAGACTGGCCAGGCAGACGTGTGTTACTCAATGTCTCCAAATGCACCCACAGGAAACCAGCCACTTGAGAAGGAAGTTTGGCTTTTCTGGGCTTTAAAGAAAACTGACACGCTGGAGTTCCCGTAACCAATAGGCTGTTGGTGGGGGGACGGGGGTGTATTTTCCAAACACACACAAAAAAGGAGAATCCAGGGGTGATCGGAAACTTTGACCTTGGTGAGCCAGGCTGCAGGGGTGGGGCTTCCCGAGAAGCGTGGTCAAAAGGCAGTAGAGGCCGGGAGTTTGTCACACTACTGTCCATCTGCGCTTCTGTCTGGACGTGCTCCTGTTAGCCACATCGGCCTCTCAGAACAGCAGGGCCAGGGATGCGAGAGACGCCATCTGCCCCCGCCGCCATGCAGGGCCTCCTACGGTACTTCCACCCTAGCCGGGCCAGCCGGAGCCAACTGGCCTCTGCCGAAAAGCACCTGTGTGCTCGGGGCACGGCCCTGTGGACCCACATCCGAAACCTCATCTGCAAGGGCAAGGTGGGCAGATGGGGGTGCCATGGTCTCCTGGGTGGGCCGTGTAGGACCAGGGGTCCCTCTGCCTGTTGGCTACATTGAGGAAAGGGGTTCAGTGATTACTGTTCCTGGGAGGGAAAGGGAAGGGGATTTCCTGCTGAAGCTGCTTCTGTGTCTCCTTTAAAGAAAACTCCTGGTGGCGGTGTTGAGCTCTCCCTTTCCTTAGGAGCCGGAGGTATGGTGTCTATCCCCTTCCTTCCTGAGAAGCCAGGGCACAGGAGTTGAGTGTGATAGTCTGGCAGTATGCCCCCTCCCTTACCTTTTCCCACCATACCTTATCTGGTTGAGAGCGAGTTAGGGCCCTAGCGTCATCCCCCTCCTGCCTCCCCCCGGAGGAGGCTGTTCCCCGAGCTGGATGCCTGGCATTCACTCTAGCGGGGGAGCACCAGTTGGGAGGTTTCCTTTTCTGAGTGGTTTGTGACTGACTGGTCCCTGCTGACAGGCCTTGCCCCTCAGGGTGGGGTCCCCATGGCCCAACAGTGTGCCCACCCCCAAGAACTTCCAGGGACAGATACGGAGCAAGAACCTGTAACCACACAGCCCCAGGAGGGAAACACTCTGCCACCCTTTGTTTTTCTTTGTCATTGTGTCTGTACATTTCAAATCTTTGGAGATGTTAACCAGTAGGTTGGTGAAGGGGAGGTAAAGGGAGCCCACACCCCAGGAGTGCCTGTGACAAGCCTCCATGCCAAGCAGTGCAGGGATAGAGGCTCTGGTTGCACACAGCTGAGAGGTAGCAGCCGCTGGACCTTGTTTTCTCACCTGCAGAAGGTCCACGTGGCTGTCACTTCTTGGGTCCCTTGCGGTGGATAAACATGGATGCCTGTCCTGAGCACCCCACTGGACCTGGCACTATGCTCAGTACCGTCGTGTGTGTGTGTGTGTGTGTGTGTGTGCGCGCTCACAAGTTTGTGTGTGCACAAATCACAAGACATGGACCCTGCTATCAAGTGGTTTGCCTAGTTTCAGCCATGCATCACAAGGCCCCGTATGAGGAACGCCAGGTTATATGGTGTCAGACAGTGGCTCCTTAACTTGGCTTTATACCAGAATCACTTAGGGAGGTTTCTAGTTAAGTGAACCCCAGATCCCACCCTGAGCTATGAGTGCAACCCTGTGAGTAGAACTCAGGGAGCTGTTTTTTCAAACAAGCTCTTCCCAGGTGCTCATTTGTCTAGCCCACTGGTGTGGATGTGTGCTCCCCAAAACAGGGAGGATGGAGACCTCATAGATGGGGAGAGCTTGGCCTGAGCACAAAGTTGGGTATGTTACAGCAGCACAAGCTGTCAGGTGAGATGGGGCAGCATGGTCCCGTGGGCCGGCACTCAGACAGTACTCTGTGAGGTAGAAGTCAGAGGGCTGCAGAGGGCCTTCCTCCAGACCTGTCATTAGCTGTGTGGTTTGGAGCTGGGCTCTGGATCCTTCTGGGCCTGACTCTGAGCCATAGGACTGGCCTGGACTGGAGACCCCCTCCTGCATGGGCTCCTACAATTAAACCACCAGGCACACTCAGGGAAAAAACAGTTTCAAACTCTTGGTTGGCACACCTTCTGAAAATTAGTATTAAAACGGGGTTTCCCAAAATATTTAAGCCGACAGCTCGGCCTCCACTGAGCTGTGTGTAGCACCTGTGATGGCTGGTGAGGGGGAGCAGGACAGCTGCTACCATGGACTTGAGCTCCCATCCAGAAGGGACGGAGGGAGGAGCAGGGTGCAGGGCCCAGAGCTGTCACCAACTCACACCAGGGGTGAGTCTGGGACACATGAAGCATAGGAGAGCTCTCAGTGTCCAGGGGTTTTCTAGCAGGTCCCCTTTCTGGACCCCTCTCAGGTGCCAGCAGAGGTCTGGCTCCAATTCTGACTTAAGTGTGGAGACATCACAGGCTTGGGCTGCTTGCTGCCTGGCAGGATCTCTGCACAGCCCCTAGGGCACCTAGTAATCATGACTGCTTGCTTTCAGCTGGACCCCCAGGCCCTGCAGGACAGAGACTGGCAGCGGACTGTCATCGCCATGAACGGGGTATGTTGGCACCTACTTTTCCCAGAAGATTAGCGTGGCCCCCATTCCTTCCAAAACAGTCCGAAGGAGGCTAAGCCTGAGCTAGTGTGTGAGGTGGGGCATGGCTGCAGGAGGCAGAGGTGCTGCAAAGCAGAGTCACTATGAATGTTTGGTGGCTGGTGTCGTAGTCACCAGCCAGACACTGAGCCTCCCTCCCCAAACAGTGATCCAGTGGTACCACCAAGTTAGGCAGGGCCTTGACCCTGGGGTCTGCCTGTAGAAATGGAGACCCCTGATTAGTTTTCAGTGCCCCAGAAGGATTTAAATCTTTAAAAAAGAAAGAAAAAAGAAACAAAACAATTACCTACCAGGAGAGGTCTGGGCATATATGACAAAATGTTACATTTGATAGATAATTCATGGCTTTTTGTTATGTTACTTTCTATGCTTTTCCGCTTGTTAACTATTAAGAAAGAAAGAGAAGCAGTGGGGATTAGGGTGGGGAGGAGTGTCCTGCAAGAGCCAGTCTTTAAATCACCCTGACTGTTCCTGGCCCTTGCTGAGTTGGGCCAGGGGGCTGCCCTGTGCTGGGATCTTAGCCCGCTTGCCTGGGGAGGGGGATGATTTGCCAAGCCCCCAGGGCCTCTGGGAACTCAGACTGTGAGTCTCAGGAGGGTTAGAGGGCTGTGCTCCCTGCCTCCCCCTGCAGATTGAAGTGAAACTCTCCATCAAGTTCACCAGCAGGGAGTTCAGCTTGAAGAGAATGCCTTCCCGAAAACAGACAGGTGTCTTCGGAGTCAAGATTGCCGTGGTCACCAAGTGAGTGGAGAGGGGTGAGGGCTCATGCATCTGTTATCCTCAGGCACAGAGGGCACCCCGTCCCACCCCCGCCGAGCAGGTGTTTCTGAAGGAAAGAGCAGGCAAGGGTCTCCACTCTCTGCGTGGTCCTCTGAGCACAGGATGCCTCTCAGGCCAATGGAGCACTCAGTGTGCTTAGCTGCCTCCTGTGTTTACCTAGAAACTTGTCCTCATCAGTTCAGGAATGTCCTCGCCCCCTCATGCAGGCCGGCGGGCTGGCTCCCACACTACCACTGGAGCAGCACAGAGTCAGGGTCTTCTTCCCTGGCTCTGAATTTGTCACAGTCAGGGTTCCTGTGGCAACCCCAGCCCCTGGGGCAAGGTCACTTGTGTATGCTGGTTTGAGAGCAGTTCTCAGGGGCATGGGCCTCTTCCTCCCAGAATCCATTCACTTCCCCTGTTTGGAATCCAGCCGGGCCCCTGACCTCAAAGGCCAGAGCCTGCGTCACATGTCCCCCGGACACCTAATTGTATCCAAACACCACTCCCTGCCCCCAGCTGCACCCCAGCCTTCCCCACAGCTCTCTGGGTGGACCTGGGCTTGAGCAGAGAGGACTGTGTCAGCAGTTACCCCAAATAAGCACCGCTAATGGGGGTGGCTTGGGAAGGAACTTTGCTGAGCTCCTGAATCCAGTTGCTAAACTAGTCTAAAGCTGACCCTCCAAACAGCACATCTCCTATTTTTAGGGTACTCCTACTCTGGGAATTGGGTGTTGTTAAGATGTGAGCAAAAAGTGTTTAGAACCACAGGATTCTGAGTGCTGAGGTTAGGCAGCCCTGTGGGGTTGTTCATCCAGCAATCCAGCAGGTGTTGGAGTGCTGCTATGTACAGGGCTCACCTCTTGCTCAGGCCTGGAGGGGTCAGGGTTCACCTCTCACATAGCAGTCTTGGCAGAGCCAAGACTGGGTCCAGGACTCCGCAGCCACCTATTAACCCGATGCCTGGAATGTTTTAACTGACTTCCTATGGCTGATAACACCTAGGAAAGCCTCCTGACCTTCCCTAAAGATCACATATAACTCACAGGTCATCTGACTACCTTAGAAAGACCCTAATAAGATCTAAACAATGGTAATCATGAACTCTGAGAGCAAACGGAAGGCATGCAAGAGGGTCTGTGTACGCCCACACTCGGGGGCTTTCATCACCCCCATCTCTAGGTGTCCAGGTGTGCAGACAGTTGATGGGTCCAGCCCCGTGGCCTGAGCCAGGGGCTGCCAGGCACTGAAGGTGCTTCCCCTCACCCTGCAGGAGAGAGAGGTCCAAGGTGCCCTACATCGTACGCCAGTGTGTGGAGGAGATCGAGCGGCGGGGCATGGAGGAAGTAGGCATCTACCGTGTGTCTGGAGTGGCCACAGACATCCAGGCACTGAAGGCGGCCTTTGACGTCAGTGAGTGTCGGCCCCACGCGGTGCAGGATGGGGTGTGGGCGTGGTGACCTTGCACCCCATGGTGCAAGTGGTGACCTTGCATGGTCAAGGCTCCTGCTGAGTATATTAGGCTCCGTACATTTTCTTCACTTCTTGTCTGATTTTTCCAGTGAAAAGAAGAGGGAGGGGTGAGAGGAGGTTCCGCAGAAGCCCGTTCTCCTGTCTGAGCCACATGTGCATGGCTCTCGTGGAGTTGGCCCAGGGGCTTATGTGGGGCCGCCCCACCTCCCACTGGGGCTTGGCCTGCTTCACAGGGTAGAAAAGAGGTGCCGACCAAAGCTTTGGAGTCAGTGTGGTCTGACTTCTAAGTTGGTGGAACTACCTCAATCCCCAGATGAGGACACTGAGACCCCAGAGGCTCCTCAGAGTAGAAGGTGGCAGAGCCAGGACATCGTGCCTGGATACTCTTCCCTCCCTGGTTTGTGACACAGAGGGCCAGTGGCCACCTGAGGCCAGAGGGAAGGCACTGGTTTAAACTGTAGAGTGGCACAAATAATCCCAGTATCAGAAGATGCCTGCCGTCAGGTAGTTGCTGCAGAGCGTAGCCACCCAACTCCTGCCCGGGCACCGTGTCTGCGATACCTCCACTGGCCTGACAGCCTCTCGTGGTGGCTCTGCTGCCAGGCCGCCCCTTGCCCAGCAAGGGAGGGGTCGGGAGGACGCCTCCTCTGCCAGAACCGCTGGCATACTTGGAAGAAGACACAACCTGCTCAAAGGAGGAACCCCAAAAACCGTCCTCCTGCTATGGGCTGACTTGCCTGAGGCAGGGAGAGCGGAACCCTACTTGGTCTCCGTGAGTAGGTAGGTCGTGCTTCATCTCCACGCTCCTTCCAGATAACAAGGATGTGTCCGTGATGATGAGTGAGATGGACGTGAACGCCATTGCCGGAACGCTGAAGCTGTACTTCCGTGAGTTGCCGGAGCCCCTCTTCACCGACGAGTTCTACCCCAACTTCGCCGAAGGCATCGGTGAGCATGGGAGGTCTCCCCAGCCCCTCCTGTCCAGTGGTACTCTGAGGTGGGAGAGATGTCAACAGCAAGGTGAGGGTGAGCTGCGCCCCCTCCACCATGGTCCACCTTTGAGCCCAAACTTCACGGTGGCAGCGGACCATGAACCTAGCTGGTCCTAGAAGGCCTCTGCCTGTCCTCAAAGGGCCTCCTGCTGTCCCCATCCCTCCAAGGAGCCCAAAAGGGTGAAAGGGCTGGTACCACTGCGGCACACCGGAGTATGGGGTCCTGGAGGCTCCTTCCTCCTCACTGCAGTGCCCCTCTGCTCCTCTAACCCCAGCTCCTGGTTCTGTCACATTGGGCTTCAAGCCCAACCTGACCCTAGATCCTCCTGGAGGGTGGTGTCCGAAGTGGGGGTGTGGGGGGACAAGGCAACTGCAGCTTCCACACCCAGCCTCCAGGGCCATTCATTCAGCAGAGGACCCCCAGGGTACGCAGGGTGATGAGGGAACTTCCAGGGCCTTGAAACCTTCCTGCCCTCACTCTTCCTGCTTCAGTCCATGCTCAGCTTCTCATGCCTTGGGCTCTTCTGAGCAGAAGGTGGGAATGGCCAGGTCGGCTGGGAGGGCAGTGATGCCTGCCACCTCCTGGCACTGGATCCTCACTGGGGGCCAGTGCTATGTGGGCCAGGACAATGATGGGCCTGGACTGCCCTGAGAGCCCCAGGAGGGGCCTCCAACTTGGTCATGACCATGAGAATAACCCCCCTCCCAACCCCCTGCAGCTCTTTCAGACCCCGTTGCAAAGGAGAGCTGCATGCTTAATTTGCTGCTGTCGCTCCCAGAGGCCAACCTGCTGACCTTCCTCTTCCTTCTGGACCACCTGAAAAGGTAACCCCAGATCTTCCTCAGGGGCCCCCAGGCAGCAAGGCACGTTCTCTTGTGGCCCACTGGCTCCTAGGCCCTAGTCACACTCCATGGCTCCTAGGGCCCTCTCCCCCCACCCCTGTCTGTGGTTACTCATCCGTTCTGGGTATTGCTCCATGGCCTTAAGGAAAGAGTGAGGCACTTCAGCCATGGCCCGTGGTGTGCCTGGGCTTCCTCCCCGCTCCAGATCATGGCCCACAGCTGGCCCAGCCACCTGCCAGCCCCAGGTGCTCTTTGTCCTAGGCCTCTCCAACCCAGAAGAACCGGGGTGCAGTCTGCTTCCAGCACATCCAGGGGTGGGGTGTCTGTGTTGTGGAGCCAACCCAAGGCAGAAAGGGGTGGCTCCCACTCTCACATTCCCTGAGCCACCCTCCAGAGTGGTCTGGCCCCTCCACCTCACCTCCATCCTGAAGGCCGTGTCTCAACAGCACCCTCTGCTTTGGCCCTCTGCAGGGTGGCAGAGAAGGAGACGGTGAACAAGATGTCCCTGCACAACCTTGCCACAGTCTTCGGCCCCACGCTGCTCCGGCCATCAGAGAAGGAGAGCAAGCTCCCTGCCAACCCCAGCCAGCCCATATCCATGACCGACAGCTGGTCCCTGGAAGTCATGTCCCAGGTATGAGCAGAAACAGGCTCTAGCTCACGCCGCCTGATCTCAGAGGTGGCCTCTGCCTGGCCCACCCAGGGTCCTATGGGTTATTCCCATCCAAGGTGTACAGGGGGAGGGGTCCAAGGTGCTGAGAGAGGCACTTGCCTGAGGCCGGGTGGCTGGGAGGGGAAGGGAGGACCCAGGCCACTGTCCTTCTTTCTGTTCCTTACTGGGGCTTCTCAGGGCCTGTCTGATATTTTCAGGGGCCTTCAGATCTCTTGGCGGGAGGGGCTCGTGTCGCCAGCACACTCTGCAGCTGTGAGCACCCCTCTGAGCCACTTTCCTCTTTCCTCCTCCCTGCTCTGCCCCGGCAGGTCCAGGTGCTGCTGTACTTCCTGCAGCTGGAGGCCATCCCTGCCCCAGACAGCAAGAGACAGAGCATCCTATTCTCCACTGAAGTCTAAAGGGTCAATTCCATCTCTGAGAGGCCAGCAGAACGGCCTGGAAACCTCCTGGAAAAACGGGCTATCCACAGAGTGGGAACCGAATCTTCTTGAGGAGTAATTAGGCCACCCCGCCCCCAAGGGCTGGACTACCCTTGTCTAGGGACTGCCTAGAGACAACTACCCAAGGCAAAAGGCTAAGTGGCCTGGGCAGTTCTGGACCCCGCCCCCCCGGCCCTTGGGCCTGTGAGCTTGCAAGGAGCCTCAGACTGTGGTTTTCCATGCTGCCACCAGAGGGTGCCCCAAGCCAGCATGCCTCAGCGCGCAGCAGGCCTGGCCGTGGGACCAGGTGAAGGGAGTGGTTTCTACGAACTTACCAGAGTTTAAGAGATTTCTACTGGAACGCTTGTCAAGATGCACCCTCTCCAGGGAGAAGGGAACGTGACCAGATTCCCTCACTACCGTGTCTTGAATAAACACCGATGCTGCTTCATACCATGGGGGCCACAGCCCTGTCCCTGTGTGGGTGGGGGCTTTTCAGTTTCCCTGACTTAGAAATTTAACTCTGTTTGTGTAACAGAGTTTGAAAAGCTAAGTCAACACTGTGTAGCGTTTGACCCCTTTCGCCTCCTTCCTTCTCCTTCTTTCTAGAAGGAACTCTGTCCAGAAATGGGTCTTCCTATTCTGTCCTGTTGCGTTGTTTTTGCTGTTCATGTGCCCCTCAGAAGGCAGCTCCCCGTGGAGCCTTGTAACGCCTGTCTGTCTGTCCAGGACCGACACCAGGGGGAGGGAGGCCCTGGCTGCGCACTTTATGGCTTCTTCTCCAGGGATAGTGACCCTGTCCACTGCCTGTTGGGCACAAGCTCTCCTCTTTGGCTTAAAAAGGCCTCAGTCTTTCTGGCTTCCTCCAGCCTGTCGCCCCCTCTGCCCACACCCTCCCTCCCCCTGATCATCCCCCGACATCAGTCACTTCATTCTCTTGCTCTCTGCTGAACAAACTCAGTAAACTTTTGTAAAAGTTTCCTCTCGGCAGCAACAGCTTGCTGACAGCTCGTTTTAAACTTTGATCCGAATAGCCTTTTGATACTTGAATATTTTTAAGTTTTCTACATAGTTTCTAATTTTTTTCCTAACAGATTCAGATAACTAATACGATATTAGAATGTACTCCATGGACAATTCGTGTCCCAGCGGCATTTTGTCTTCCTCTACACGCCAACTCTGTTTTTGTCAGGGGCCGGTTCTGAAGTCTCCTGAGCATCAGGAATGTGGGGGGAGGGGTTGGTTAGGAGCAGGGGGCTGTTCCACTGGCCAGTCTCAGGGTGGGGCGCTCCTGTCCCGGAGCAGGTAGAAGGACAGGGACTGGCAGCTACCTCCCCTCCCTGCTCTCCAGATACCGGTACAGAAGCCAGGACATTCCTGGTAACCCTCCTGGCCATCCAGCTTGTAGAAAAGAGAACGAGGGAGGCCGCTAAGTCTTTTGAAGAAATAGATCTATAAACAATTGCATCCTTTCTTTTTTTTTTTTTTTTTTTTTTTTTTTTTTTTAAAGAGAGGGGTTAGGGCAAGGAGAAAAACCTTGAGAAGCCAAGTTTCCATGCTGGTCTTGCAAGAAAAGAGAATATAGTGAACCAGAGGAGGAAAGCAATAGTGTGACTCAGGAAAAGGTGTTTGCTTGTCACATGATTACACCAGTAATGGTGGCAATGTCCCATGATCCCTCCCATGTCCTGGGTGGCAGGGGTGGGGGTGGGAGGGCTCGCCTGACACGTCAATAGGCAGCTCTTGCCCAAACTCGCAGCACATGGGGGGACATGTGCTCTCCAGCCTCCCCTCTGCTTGTGGACCTGCTGAAGCAGGGTGGGGGTGGGGAAGGGCAGCAGAAAACAAAGTCTCTTAAAGGTTTTATGTCCACATACTATATTTATTTCTTTGTACTTTTTCCTTGCAAGGAGAGCAGACCCACCATTTTAAAGGAGTGTGGCTCTCCTGGGGGTAGAGGCAGGGAGCAGGGTCCTCTGCCCTCTGCACATTTCTGGACTCACTGAGTTTCTTAGGCCTCCAGCTCTGGGCCGCCTCTGGCCTGGCTTCCCAGCCCCATCCATCTTAGCATCCCTCCAGCCCTGCAAGGGGAACACACTCTGCTTAGAAAAGCTACACCCAGCACTCGTTTCTGTTCCCCTGGTGTCATGATTTGCATCTGTCGCATTGAAACTGGAAAGCAATATATCAGTGTCTGTGCCAATTTTCGTTCCCTCCCCCTACCTCCTCCCCCTTCTTACTTTTTATTTATATAGAATGTGTGCTGTTTGATGACAGAATGACCACTCTTCCTTGTGTAGCTCTAAAAGCGCTCCTTCGCCGGGTCACAGTGGCAGTGGTCACTGGCCACCTCTGTCGCCCTGTCTCACACACGGGCCTGGGGGTTGGTAAAGCGAGCATAGGGCAAATAGAGTCCTAAAGCCCAGACATGACCTTCCACGAGGCACGGCTGCTGGACTCTGCAGCAGACGAGAAGCCTGGAGCAGGGAGCTTGATCCGGCCCCCGAATCTGGAGCAGGGAGCTTGGCTGTCTCTGCAGCTGCATTTCTGCTTTGGGCCCAGCCATCCCTATACCATCGTGGGGGAAGGGACTGCTGACACTTTCATTAAAGTTACCTGAGACTACTTGTGTCAGTGGTGATTGCTCCATTCAGAAGGAAAAAACACGATCGGAACCTTTGGGAGGGTCCCCAAGCTGCTGGGTGGGAGCTGGGGGTGGGCAGCAGAGCTGGAAGCAGCAGCAGGCGATGTAGAGGGCCCGGGTGCCCTCTAGGAGGGCAGCACACACCGCAGTGAAGAAGCCAGGCCCAGTGGGGTCTACGCACCACAGGCGGGCACCGCAGGCAGTGTTGGGACGTGAAGCAGCAGAGCAGGAGCTTGGAGCCCTCTGGTTTAGGGCGGTGGGGGTACCGGCCATGCCAAGCCCAGAGGCAGGGAGGACTCCAGCCCCCCACAGCCTGGCCCTGCACCGGTCCCTTGGTCTCTGTGGTTTCTGCTGACACCAAGGTTTGGTGGTCCTGCCAGGTCTGGCCTTCCTGCTGCCTGCAGGCATGGGTCTCTCTGAGCTGCCACCAGCCTTCCCCTCAGGAAAAGTCTGTCCAGCTTACAGGGAAGTTGTGCCCAGGGCGGAGACCAGTGTAGGACTTGGGGGAAGTTGGGTCACACTCATTTGCCACCCCCCTGCGTCTCACCCCGAGACTCTCCTAAGGGTAAGGCTCACGTCGGAGACTGCAAGTGGCCAGTGAAGGCCTTCCTCAGACCCCCAGGGAGGAAGGTCTCCTCGTCGGTTGCCTGGTCAGCTCCCGAGGGTGGGGGCAGTGTGGTGTGTGGTCATCTGCCTGCCCTGTGATTCTCCCTCCGGCTGGCCTCCCAACACTGCTGCCTATGGGGCATCACTGCGGCCATTTCACTGGCCTGTGGTGACCCAGAGGAGGTCACACCGAGAGTGCGACAGGATGCCCTGGGATGAGCCTCCCCCTCAGAATCTCCAAAGGCATCAGAGCCCCCTCCCACAGCACCCCTCCAGCATCCCCTCCCACAATATCCCCCCACAAGTCGTCCTCACGCAGTGTCCCCTCCTCTCACAGGTATAAGAGTTGACATTGGGTTTTGCCTGCATTGGAAAAGCTTCACCTACACCATGTCATCTGTCTACTCTGACATCTACCGATGAAGAACAGGCTCCCACTGGCCCTTGTCCGAGTATTCGACCCCTAAAAGGCTACAGTTAGTTTTCTCTGTCCCTACAGTGGTGGTCCTGTTTGAAAACCAGTAACAAAATATTTTATTTTTTTAAGTTTATTTTTGAGAGAGAGAGAGAGAGAGAGCGTACGCACAAGCAGGGGAGGGACAGAGAGGGAAGAGAGAGAATCTCAAGTAGGCCCCACACTGTCAGTGCAGAGCCTGACATGGGGCTTGAACCCACAAACTGTGAGACCATGACCTGAGCCAAAACCAGGAGTCAGATGCTTACCTGACTGAGCCACCCAGACGCCTTGCAATGTTTTAAAGCCCTACCATATCACTCCTACTAGGAGTTGATTTTTCGGGCAAGAGCTGACTAGCCAAGTTCCTAAGAGCAGGCTCCATGTCCAGCCAAGTCCAAGCCAGTGATCCCAAATCTGAGATCTTCCACCTCAAAGGGCCCTCAGAGGCCTCTTAGTCCAATCCCTTTGCTTGATAGATGGGGACACTGAGGCACGCAAGGCCGGGGGTGGGGGGTGGGCACCAAGTCCTCCCCACCCAGGTTCCCAGAGCCAGTAGATGAGCAGAGGCTAGGATCTCTGTGTTCTGCTGGCTCCCCAAGCTAGCTCCCTTTCTGCAGGAAAGGGCAGAGCCAGGCCTTGACCACCAGCCTTTGCCTAGATGTGGCAAGGCTCGTGAGGGCACACAGGCTGAGGCCTCCAGGTAGCCCACATGTACACACCCTGGGCAAATAAAAGAAGACAAAGTTTTGTGTAGAAATCTCACCAAAACTTCTATACTTGCCCCTCAAAAAAAAATGCATCAATTGCATTAAAAGGAAACATTTCCACGAACTAACGATGGACTATCACAAATAGCTCTGGAAAGACAAACAGAAAAAGTGAGGGGGTGACAGACCCAGCTCTTGAAGAGGCCCAAATGGCCTCCTGGAGAAGCTGCCATGGGTCAGCAAGCAGCAGCAGGCTGAGGGGCATGCCAGGATGAGGAGGGACTGTCAGGCCTGAGGGAAGGGGTGTTGGAACTCAATGTAACTGGAGTGGAGGAGAGCAATGGGTCAGCTGCCAGGCGCAGCCCTGTGCCTCTGTCACCCCAATACTTGTAGCCCAGAAAGGCCAACCAGGGCCATGACAAAGAGGCACCCACGTAAACGGTTTCTGGGAAGACAGGGCCCCCTTGCACCTCTCAGATGTGTTGAGATCAGAAAGGAAACCAGCTGCTTTGGGGGACCTAAGCTGCTCATCTGTGCACTCCCAAACAAGACGCATTGAGCACCCTGGGCCAGGCAGCCGACTGGACATCACATGGCCATGTGTCCAGAGAAGGGCCTTCTAGGGGCCTCTCCGGCCAGTTCAGCTAGAACACTGAAGGCAGTCCACACACCAACTACTTTTCCATTCTCCTGTGGGTGGAATTGGGCAGGGCCTGACCAGAAACTCTTCCTTTACGTTCAGTCTCTCTGTTGCAACCTGAGCCTGGCAGCCGGGGGTGTGTAAGTTCAAATGGGATGCTGGACAAAGAAGGGGCCTTAGGAATGGGGCCTAAACAAGTCTGGGTACCTAAGCAAGTTCAGGTCCCAAAGTAGCTGCAGGCTGAGTAGCCACAGAAGCAGAGAAGCCAGGATGGTGGCCACCCCGGCCCCAGGAACTCCCCAGGGGTGAAGAGCTTGAGTGACCAGGACAGATGGACCTCCCAAACCCGTGGCATGGCCCCCAATAGCCAGCAGGGAAATTCCAGCCCCATCCACTGGGAAGCAGATTCTGCAGATGCTCATTTAAATACAGCTATCATTTAAATTACATGAAGGGGTGGTGTTGACAGACCCCCCTCAGGATTTGCTGTCTCAACTCTGGGAGGTAAGCCCCACCTCCCAGCTGCAGGGGAAAATGGGCCAGAAGGAGAGAAAAACAATGGACAGAGGGGAATAGCTGCTGTCTCTTCTATTTTTTGGAGACAGTATTTACAATGTTGGGGAGTGGCGAGCAGTTGTTTGGAACAAGCTAAGGCATCTATGACCTTTGTTTGTGTGCTCCATTAGGTAAACACTTCTGGGCTGCACTTCCCAACTGGGGCCCTTTCACCTGGTGATCACCAAGAAGCAACTCTCGGGGCTCCTGGACAATGAGCAGTGACTGCAGGAGCCCTAACCACCCCTGCAGACTGGTCTCCAGCCTCTGAGCTTCGGCCCACCCAGGCCACCTCCTGCCAGACCTGCCTCCTACTGATGCCGTGCTGGGGTGCTGGAGTGCAGCAAAAATCCCTCTTCTGCCTGGTTGGCATTACCTACCCCCTTCCCACACTCTTCATGGCTGACCTAGAGTTTTCCAGACTCCACTATGCCATGGCTGTTATGAACTGAACTGTGTTCCCCGGAAATTCATATGTTAAAGTCCTAACCCCCAATGTGACTATATTCAGAAGCCCTTAGAGAGGTAACTAAGGTTAATACAATGACCTTTGGCCTTTGGCCCTTTGAACTCCTGGAAGTGGAACCAAGCTGGGAACCTAAGTTCTCCCTATACTCCTCCGTGGGGGGGCCAGGATGACCACACAGAGGGAAGGGGGTGTCACTCACCTGCCCTGCCTAGGCCACATCAGTGAACCTCACAGACAAACATATTTTGTGGCCTCCTCTTCTGCTTATAGTCAATGCAAATCTTTTTTAATTCACAGTCACCCTGTGGCTCCTATGAGTGACCTAACCATAGCCACCACCCAGGCATGGCATGTACAGGGTCATCCCAAGCTGAGGCCCACATGCTTGCTTGTTTCACTGTGAGGGTCCCCAGACAATGGTGATCTTTAGGGGCCCAAAACCCCTATGCAGCTACCCCCATCCCCTCAGCTACTCAGCCTCGAGACCCCTCCCCTAGAGTTCTGAGGTCCCAACTCAGGGTCAAGGCCTGTGCTTCCTACTTCCCGGGCCAAGAGGATGGGTGAGAAATTGTAGCACCTGACAGGCAGGTCAAGGCTGAACCCCAAATGTGGTAGGGGAGGGGAGGCCTCAGGGTACTGAGGATTTCCTAAGCCCCAGTGGAGTAAAAGCTAACTGGGAAACAAGGCCAGGAGGTACGCACTGTGGCCTTTTGCCTCGGTAATGTATGACTGCTGCTCTCAAGGTGCTTAGAACTTAAGCCACATGCCTGTCCTGGCTGGACCATGTGGTCCCTAAAGCCAGCTCATGGCCATCATTGTCTCTGATTCTCCTTATGAGAGTATTCCCATGTTCAGACAATACCAGGCCTCTGAAAGAGGAAGTGGCTCTTCCATCATCCCTGTAATGGGTGAATTGTGCTCCCCCCCCCCCTCAAGATATGTCCAACTGGAAACTTGTGATATTATTTGGCATAAGGGTCATTTCAGATATCATTGAGGTAAGGATCTCTAGATGAGATCCTCGCAGATTAGGGTGTGCCCTAAAGCCAATGACAATCATCCTTACACGAGACAGAAAAAGAGAAGACAGACACGCAGGGAAAACACCACATGGATTGAAGGCCAAGATTCGCTAGATACATCTATAAGCTGACGGTTGTTGGCAGCCACCAGAAGCCAGGAGAGAGGCATGGACAGGGATTCTCCCTCCAAAAATCCAGAAAGAAACATCCCCTGTTCCCACCTGCATTTGGGACTTCAGCTTCCAGAACTGGGAAAGAACCCACTGCGGTTGTGTTAAGCCCCCTTGTGTAATGCCATCTCCAGAAACTAATACCGTCATCCTGCTAGTAAGTCCAACACTGTGGCCAGACCCTGGCTTTCCAGCTTCCTCGCCTGTTCTCCCACCTCCAAATGCGCTCCTGCTCAGAACAGAAATGGATTGTCCCTCCTTTGTCCTAGGGCCAGAGACTGAAAGGCTGGGGTGGGGTCCCTGGAGACAGACAGGGGGATCATCACACACAACCCAGCCTGAGAGCTTTGGCTACTGTCCTCGGGCCCCTCTCCCACCACAGCCCTGCCTACAAAAGACCCTGAGAGGGGCACCTGGGTGGCTCAGTCAGTTAAGTGTCAGACTCGTGATTTCGGCTCAGGTCATGATGTCACAGTCTGTGAGTTCGATCCCTGTGTCAGGCTCTGTGATGGCAGTGCAGAGCCTGCTTGGGATTCTCTCTCTCTGCCTCTCCCCCTCTCATGCTCGCTCTCTCTCTCTCTCTCTCTCCCCCTCTCAAAACAAACAAACAAACAAACAAACAAACAAACAAACAAACTTAAAAGAGAGAGAGAAAGAGAAACCCTGAGAAAGTAGACGGCTCTTTCCTGGCCTGTCTCCTCAGGCAGCTCAACCTATAGACCCCCTGTGCCCCACCTCTGCAGAGAATCCTGTAGAGGCCGCTTTTAGGCAACAGGCTTGAGCAATGGAAACTTAAGCAAGGCAAAAGGGCCCACAGTGACCACTGGGCTGAATGCAAACAGGCTCATTAAGCCGCCTGCCTCAAAATGGCCATAAGCCCTCACTGACCAATGGGCTACTTACAACCAGTCACAGTTACCAAAAAAGGGGAAATTCCATCCGTTCCCATGCCTCCTCACTCCACCCTGTAACTATAGTCTCCCCCACCACCACCCTGTGGCAGACAGTCTCTCCTTTGCTGTCCTGCCCACTGCTCCCTAGTCCTTCTATCTCCTGTGTTCTGCCTTGGGTGAATTCTTTTTCCACCCGCTACTGAACTCCGCAATCAGGATGCCCCACATATCTCAACACTGCTGCCCATAAACACACTCAGTTCACTTCTGGCTCGCAGAAAGCAGGAGAGAAAGAAGAAACAGCCCTTTCTTGACACTCCCCCTGCCCAGGTACAACCACTCCCTCCTTCTCCTTCCCCATCGAGCTCCCAGGAAGGGCTGCCTGCCCTTGCAGTCTCGCCCCTCAGTGCCACTTCCTTTGTGTCCAGGTCAGTCTGGCTCTGCCTGGAAGCCAAAGGCTGTTCCTGCCCCGACAGCCTCTGACATGGCTACCTGTCCCTCCTGCCGATCCCCTCCTCCCCTGGCTTCTGTGACAGGTGTGTCCTGCTAACCAGTTTGAAATTAATTCCCCAGGGCAGTTTCATGTTTTCTCAGCAGGCGTGTCTTTCCTCCAGATATTTCTAGAGCTTCTCTGAATTGCCTTCAGGTTTTCCTGCGAAAACAGTGCTTTGGGTTCCAAACAGGATAATGATACACTGTTATGTCCCTCTCTTTTTACCCATTTTCTTAAAATTTCCCCAGAGTGAAATTTACCCTCAAAGGGTGAATTTTTCCAAAAATCCTGAACATGGTTCTCAGCGATGTGGGCGTGTTGGGAGGCTCGGGTTGTGTGCAAAATTCCCAGGAGGCTCCTTTGCAAGGTGTGGGGCAACACCAGCTGGGGGTGCAGCCCCAGGATTTAGAAGCCAAGACTTGTGGCACCTCTTGGATGATTAATTTATCTTACTGAAGCTCACTTTCCTCACCTGGAAAATAAGGATAAATAAGGATTCAGTTAGACACTGACACTAGGAAGACCGATGACCATTACTTACACCTCAGGCACTTTAGGGGCGCCTGGGTGGCTCAGTTGATTGAGAGTCCAACTTCAGCTCAGGTCATGATCTCATGGTTCTTGAGTTCCAGCCCCGCATTGGCCTCTCTGCTGACAGCTCTGAGCCTGGAGCCTGCTTCGGATTCTGTGTCTTCCTCTCTCTCTGCCCCTCCCTCACTCACGCTCTATCTCTCTTTCTCTCAAAAACTAGATATTTAAAATGTTTTTCTTTAATTAAAAAAATAAACCCCGGGCATTTTACATTACAGTCCCTTTCTCCAGCTCATCACTGCTGTCCCCATATTCCCATCAAGATGTGCATTTGTTTCCCAGAGGTCCCCAGTGCTGGGTAGTTGAATCAGGAAGCTGGACAAGGGTTCTTGCTTTCTGTGGATGGGAACTTGGACACTGAGAGACAAAGGGAACCATGTCATGAGCCCTTACCACATGCCAAGCCCTGTTCTTGGGATGTTTACAGTCTCCATGTCAGCAGACACTAAATGCATCTTTACCGTTTATTAGCCATGTGATTTCCATGTGCCAAAGACTTCGAAGAGAAGTGTGGTGTGCAGGGGGCATGAAATAGTGTGGGGTCCTGTTATTTAGTCCCCCCCAGCACCCCAACTGGCAGGGGAGTATTGCCATTGTTCACAGAACTGGAGGCATAGAGAGGTTGAGGAATATGCTTGAGGTCACATAGCCAGTGGCTGTCTGAGCCAGGGTTTGAGCTCAAGTCTGGGACCCCCAGAAATGCTCACAGGCCTCAGTTTCCCTGACTGTGTCATAAGAGGGTCTGATTATGTCTGATCTCTGTAGGCCATAAGGTGGCCACAAGGTGGATGCCTTGTATCCTTCTGGGTCACCTGCAGGCCAGCTGGGCATTGCAAGGAGGTTTTGGGGTTTCAGGCTGTGGTCGCCAGTACATGGGTCCCTCCTGGAGTGAGCAGCATAGATGTGGAAGGCCAACAGCCCATCTCTGCTTGCAGACACATCATTGCTCAGCTGACAGTTGCATATTTCCTGGGACCCAGAGCTTCCCTGGCTCTGAGGGATGCATGTCAAGAATCTCAAACTCCACGTCCTGGCACTCAAAGCTGATGGCTTGCTAACTGTTGGGAACAGTTGTTTTCCGATTACAACTTGGCCTACTGCCGATGCTGTTTGATTCCTCCAGCTGTGGTGCAGATGAAGCAGCTGGGCCTGAGTGGGGCAGTCAGTGATTGCGGTGGGCATCAGGGTGAGCTGAGTGGGTCAGTGGGAAAACAGCAGCACTGAGTTCAAAGGGGTTCCAGGCTGCAGGGCTCAGCACACCTTAGTGGTGATGAGACCCTAGCATGGTAGGGCCAGCAGGGTCTGACCCAAGGGGCGCTCTCAGCTCACGAATGAATCATCACAGTGTCCCAAACCCTGCCACTTGGTGGCCATAGCCAGATGGAGGTTGGGCCCTGGGAGGGGCTCACACACTGATAGATGACCTCCTGCACAGGCAGTGAGCCACATGCTTCCCCAGGTCCTCTCTTGCTCCAGGCCAGCAGCTGCAACAAATGCCTGTTCTTTCCTCCCCTTTGGTTCTGGGGAGCCAAGGAGGATGAGCAAGGACAAAGGATGGAGTATGGATGAGGTTGATGGGACCACACAGATGCCAGCACTAAGGTCCAGCCACAGACTAGAGTGAAGTCCAGATGGTTCTGTGTGCCCCACCATCAGATTTGTCTCCTTCTCTCCCACCCTGTCACTAGACCAGACCTCCCAGACTCCCCAACCCCCAGAACCATGAGCAGGCCCCCGACTGTGAGGGTTGCCCTCCCGATCCTGTGCATGCCAGGAGGCCAGTCCTCCAAAGGCAATCTTGCAGTACATCACTTCCGTGTCCCAAAGGTGCAGTTACTAGTCACTGTCCACACTATTGAACCCAAGTTCTAAGGCCTGGTGGGGAAGACTCTCTGCTCTGCCCCTACCCCCACCTCTGCATGGACAGCCATGCTGCCTGCTGCCCTGTTCCTTGTCTTTGCCGATGCCTATTTGCCTTCAGTTCCTTGCTCTTTCTCCTGCTGTCCTCTATCCGGGATGTGCCCTCTCTTTATGGAAATGCTGCTCAAATACCACTGATTCCTCCAGGACACCTTAGCAACTGCTTACCTGATTTAGGACCAGTTTACACTGCTGCCTGGGCCAGAGAAGGTTCTTAGAGGCTAGATAACTGGTCAAAGCCATCTCTGCCCCATCCCCAGCCCCAGCCCCAGGCACAGGGTCTGGTTCCACAGGCCTGGTTGCTGCTCAGGAAATGTCAGCAGCCTCCTGCTTGGTCAAAAATGGCTCTTTTGCTTTGGAATTTCAATGGGAGAACATCTATTTCAGTAGTTTTGGCTCATTAAAAGTACTTTGCTAGATCCTGGATATTCCTAGGAACTTTGTTTCTAGTGTTAGAGGATAAAATTTAAAATTAAATTTAAAAATGAAAAAAAAAAAGCAAAATCATGACCCTTATGTGGATATAAAATAAACACGTACCAAGTAACAATTTGTTAATTAAACAAGTTGCCAGTAAGATGTTACTATCAGGGGGCACCTGGGTTGCTCAGTGAGTTGTGTCCAGCTCTTAATTTCGGCTCAGGGTCGTGAGATCAAGCCTATTTCTGGCAGTGCTGAGCCCGCTTGGGATGGTCTCTCTCCCTCTTTCTCTCTCTCTCTCTCTCTGTCTCTCTGCCCCTCCCCTGCTCTCTCTCTCTCTCTCTCTCAAAATAAATACACTTTAAGAAAAAAAAAAGATGCTTCTATCAGTTCAAAGTAGAATCCAAAGGTCAGACACATTTATAGATCAGAAATATTGAAATAAACTTGCAAATGGAGGCAAAACTGACTTTTCCACTGTGGGGGAGGGTTATCCTTAGATAAGATCCATTTGCATTGCTATCAGTTTTCTACAATTTGCAGAGTTGTAAAAGAGCTCAAAGATAATAGAAGGCTCAGAGCCCCCACAAAATCAGAACCAGACAACCTAGAAGGGTATGTTCCAAGGATGCATAACTTTCCATTGGAGAATCCAGGAATCTTTTTTGCTTCATGCAATTTTCCATCCACTAACAGCTCACAGCTGAAGACAACCCAAATGTCCATCAGTAGGAAAATGGATCTAGTATGGCATGGTAAATTCATACAATGGAACACTATACAGTAACCAAATAGATATTAATTTTGCCACAGGTACATGCAACAAAATTGATTAATCTCATAGGCCTAATGTTGAGTGAAAGGAGGCAGAAGAATAGAAAATAAATAATAGTGGGGCACCTGAGTGGCTCAGTTGGTTGAGCGTCTGACTTCGGCTCAAGTCATGATCTTATGATTCGTGGGTTTGAGCCCCGTGTCGGGCTCTATGCTGACAGCTCAGAGCCTGGAGCCTGCTTCACATTCTGTGTCTCCCTCTCTGCCCCTCCCCCCACTCACACTCTGTCTCTCTCAAAAATAAACATTAAAAATAAAAAATAACAATAAAAAAATAAATAATAGTATTTATAAAGAAAAGAATAAAGGTTTCCCCTGTAATCTGAAAGCAGAATGTTTCTATGAAATCTTTCCTTCTTTCTTTCTCTCCCTCCCTTTCTCTTTCTTTCAATTTGAGAGAGAGAAAGGGAGAGAGAGAGCGTTAGTGAAGGAGAGGCCATATGCTTTTGCCCTCAAAACTGATGCAGATGGGGAGCACAACTGACTTGTAGACAGACATAAGAAATCTTTTGGGCATCATGGAAATGTTTTTAAATCGGATTATGGTCGTATTTACACAACTTTATAAATTTACTAAACAGCACTGAATTGTACGTAAGATAAAATAAAATTTAAAAGGAACAAAAATCAAACCAAACCCGAATTAGAGAGAGAGAAGGGTCATCTGTATATATTGGACATGTCCTTCACCATCAGTCTTCACAGGTACTTGTAAAGATAGGACAGTGAGGTGAAAGCCCATTATAGTAACTGTGTCCTGAGTCTCCAGGATTGAGGTGATGGTCGGGAAAAAATCCTGAAAATGTGGATAGAAGTCCGTTTGCAGATCTCGCGCCAACTGTACAACCAAATCCAAAAGGGGCTGATGAGCAAAACTGTTCTTGGTTTGCAGGTGAGTCTTCAAACTCTGAACTATCTCATTTTGATGATAGACCAACTGATTGAAGGACTGGCACTTGTCAATAACTTCTTTGTAAAATTTGCCAAAGTGTTCTGTAAGGTTCAGTTCTCTCCATTTCAGCAGACCCTCAAAAAAGTAGGTTTCGACTTCCTCATCATAGCTTGCAGGTCTATCAATCTGGTGAATAATATCAATATTCACATTCCCCAATTGTTCAGCAAATGTAAGAAACCTGTATGTATTCTCCATCTTGTGGGAAACAGGTTTTGTCTTCATGGCTGCAGAGATACAGGGGCCTGTGAGGACCTAGGTAAGGGTCTAAAGGATGGAACCGACGGTACAGAGGTAAACTTGCTCACCTGGGTTTTTTTTAATGTTTACTTATTTTTGAGAGAGGGAGAGAGCACAAGCAGGGGAGGGGCAGAGAAACAGGGGGACAGAGGATCCAAAGTGGGCTCTGTGCTGACAGCAGAGAGCCCTATGTGGGGCTCGAACTGGCAGACCAAGAGACCATGACCTGAGGCGAAGTTGGACGCTTAACTGACTGAGCCACCCAGGTGCCCTAGAACATATCTATTTATTTTTTATATTTGTTTATATTCATAAAGTATCTCTAGAAGGATATCCAGAAACTGAATATAAGTAGGTGCATTTGGGAAGAGGAACCATAGGAATGGATGTCTTCTGAAATTAAAATTCTGAAATAAAATTAAAACAAATAACCATAAGGGAATTATATGAATAACTTTATGCCAATGGTTTTTGAAAACATCAATGAAACAGCCACTTTCCTACAAAAATATGATTTATCAAAGATGACACAGAAAGAAGTAGAAATTCTGTCTGGGGGTGCCTGGCTGGCTCAGTCTGTAGAGCACGCAACTCTTGATCTGAGTAGTGAGTTCAAGCCCCATGTTGGGCATAGAGCCTACATTCAAAAAATTTGTCTAAATATAGAACCATTAAAGAAATGGAATGCTTAGTTTAAAATCAGCATCCTATCCTCCGAAAAGTCTCACAACAAACAAAACCAAAGAAAAATACCAGGCCTGGATAATTTTATAGGCAACCTCAGCAAACATTGCAAAGAACAGAAACATCCTCTTATACATAATCTTCCAGATAAAGAAGAAAACAGCAGTCGCCTCAACTCATTATGACTTTATTATAAATTAAATCCCAAACCAGCCATGGACAGTACAAGAAAGCAAAAGTAGGGGTATCGGGCAGCTCAGTGGGTTGGGCGTAGGTCTCTTGATTTCAGCTCCCAGGGTCGTAGGATCGAGCCCGTGTTGGGCTCTATGCTGAGCATGGACCCTGCTTAGGACTCGGCCCCTCTCCCCCGCCCGTGCTCTCTCTTTCTCCAAAATAGAAAATAAATAAAAAAAGAAAGCAAAAAGGGCAACATCATTTGTGGGCATAAATGCAAAAATGCTAAATATTAGTGAATAGTCCAGCAATGTATGAAAAATTTATCAAGTCCATTTTTCTTTTTCATGGGAAACTAACATGATGTAATAAAAATTTATTAACGTAGTTCAAGCAAAGGAAAAAATCTGTAAGATAATAGTGACCTAACAGAACTTCCTTAACTTGATAAAGATACTTAGCTACATGTTTTTGGTTGCTCACCTGTTTAGTGTCTGTGTCCCCTGCTGCACGGGGAGCGCCAGGAGGGCAGGGCTTGTGTTTTTATCACTACTGTCTACCTCATGCCTAGCACCGTCCTTGGTACACTGTAAATACGTGCTGCAGGAAAGGTGGACCTTTGAGCTGAGGTAAGGCTTTGGGACAAGAGAGCTCTACACTCATCACCCCACCGCGCCAAACGCAGCACCCAGGAGCATCTGCCATCCGGAGCTCTAGAGCAAAACCTGACCTGTCAGAACCACGTGCCGGAGTCTTTTTTTGTGGCTGGCCAGGTGAAAGGGCGCCTGCGCTACCCAGAGACCGGAGGGAGGTGAACGGAGTGGGCGGGGCCGTAGGCGCCTGCGCGGCGACGGGACGTGGGCGGAGCCTTAGGGCGCCTGCGCAATTGTCAGGCGCTGTGTGGGGCGGACCAGGGGCGGGCCGAGGGCGGGGGCCGCGAAGGAGGCAGGGCGGGCCGGGCGAACGGCGCCGCGGGGTTGGCTGCTGCCCTGAGGCCGGACTCAACGGATTCGGGCCGCGCCACCGGGTGAGCTCGCCGCCCGGCCCCATCCCGGAGCCAGCGAGCGAGCGAGGCGGCGCCGCGCGGTAAGAGCCGGGGCCGGGTTCCCTCAGTGTGCGCTGGCGGGCCTGTCCATCTCCTCAGCGCCGCCCGCGCGGCCAGGCCCAGGCGGCCCCGCAGACCCCAGCGGGCCCGCGCCTGCGCGGTCCCCTGCTGCCCCCCCCCCCCCAGCCCGTCCCGCGCCTGCGCTGTCCCCTTCCCGGGCACCTAGGCCGACCCCTGGGTCGGCGTCCACTCCTGTCTGTTATTGGGTCCCAGGTGGTTCTGCACCCCCGCACCCCAGTCCCCGCCTGCTGGTCCCTCTGAGGCGTCGGGCTGAACGTGACCCTCGCCGTTTCCTTTCCTCGCTCCCCAGGAGAGGCTGGGGCCGGCGCCCCATAGCTCTGGTCCCTTCTCCCGGCGGAGACAGCGCTGCCCGGGGCCTCGAGGACGCGGTCCTGGGAGCAGGGCTGCGGGCGCCGGACCCCGGGCCTCCTGAAGGCTCTGTTTCCGCCAGGGCACGCGCCCCCACCCTCGCCCGCGCCGATGGGAGGTCATCTTTATGCGAGCGGAATGTTCTTTTTTTCTTGAAACCTGGTTACTTGCATTAGGTTGGATATGAATCTGGTGTTTTGCCGAGGAATTCTGCATTTAACTCAGTCTGGTCATTGTATGGCATAACTGGTTATTTTTAAGACATACTTCATTGTTGAGCACCTCCCCTGGAGATGACTGGAAAATAAATCAGTTTCCACGTAGTTTCAGCCTGTTTACGAGACCAAGTAAGAATTCCTGTGATCATTCAAATGTAGAGATCCTTCATTTGTTAATGCCCTTGGTAATTTCCCGGCAGGTATGGGAGGGCCAGGAAAAATTCCTATAAATTCTCTGCAGTGTGTTGGTTACAGAGAAAAATATCGTAAGAAGAGCGTCTCAAGTCATTGATAATGTTTCCTAAGTTTACAACAGATTCAGGAAACTGAAAAATGTTGCAGAGCCCAAGAGCGTTTGCTGTCAGCCAGGAGGATGTATCTTGAGATGAAATCAGAGCTTTGTAGATATCAGTAGACATCAGCATAACACATGCAGTTATGAAATAGTCAAACAATACTGATAGGTATATCTGTAAGGAGCAGTAGGGTTATTGATTTGGGGAAAATTTTTTTGGTAAAGAAATAGCTAGCTGATCCAATAATTTATCTTCCTTCTTAAAAATGTCTCTTTCCCTCTTTTGATTTAGTGTGCACCAAGCAGAGCCTTTAAAGACTCAGCAACTTTAGGTAGCTGGAGAATGTTTCTTAATAGCTGTGTGTACTCTAGGTGTGTAGGGATTTTTCTTGACATTCATTTTCAGTAAGAAAGTGAATATTGTGCCATAGAAAAGCTTTAAACTTGCATTTTTAGGATGTATATCTACATTGTGTTGTCTTGAGATGGGGTTTCTGTGAAGCAGAGGTTCTCTTTATAATTGAGTTGAGACAGTACATCTTAATTTCAGATGACTCAGATGATAGTATATGGGTTCAAAATTACTACCAGGGTTGGGTTTTCACCTAAGACTTGCCATATAACCACATACATATTTAAATCACATGGCTAACTTGTACATAGTATTACATCAACTGTCCAGCTCAGTCGACGACTAGTCAGTGAGGGTGTCAGCAGGCTAGAGATAGAGATTCTCTTGGTTTTATGGCTTTGGGCAAGTCAGTTTTCCTTTCTGGACCTTCCTTTCCCTATTTGTAAAGTGTGGATGGGGGTGGAGTGGGTGAAGGAGGGGTGGAGGTGAAAGGAGCTTGAGTTCCCGTTTTTTGTTTTTGTTTTTAATGTTTATTGATTAGAGAGAGAGCGCGCGCAAGCAGGGCAGGGGCAGAGAGAGAGGGGGACAGAAGATCTGAAGCAGGCTCTGTGTGTTGACAGCAGAGAGCCTCATGCAGGGCTTGAACTCATGAGGAGATTATTATGTGAGCTGAAGGCAGACACTTAACTGACCAAGCCACGCAGGCGCCCAAGTTGCCAGTTTTAACATTTAATGTATCCTTGTCAATAGAGTCCTCTTTGGCTTTTGGTAGAACTGGGTCTTCTCTCCAGTTCCATGACATTGTTTGTGGTCCCTCCACAAGGACTGGGAGTTGGTGAGAACAAATCTTGGAGACTCTTGGTCAGACCCCTGAAATGGAGTGTTGAATGGGCCTTGGCATATTGAGAAAAACAAGGACAATATGGGAAATTTTTCATTAAATTTATTCAATTAAAGGATTGCCCTTTTTAAAAAAAAATTTTTTTTTAACGTTTATTTATTTTTGAGACAGAGAGAGACAGAGCATGAATGGGGGAGGGGCAGAGAGAGAGGGAGACACAGAATCGGAAGCAGGCTCCAGGCTCTGAGCCCAGAGCCCGGCGCGGGGCTCGAACTCACGGACTGTGAGATTGTAACCTGAGTTGAAGTCGGACGCCCAACCGACTGAGCCACCCAGGTGCCCCAGGATTGCCCTTTCTAAAAAAATATATGTCATTTTCTTGGTGTTAAAAATTAAACATCTTTTATGAAATGATGGTGCTGGCAAATGGTGGTATATGGTGATTGTAAATGGCAAATACAGGCTGGTTATCTTATCACAATAATATATTTTTAGATATAAAGAGAGCCTAGAAACTATTGTTTTGCTATTGTTAGGGAGTTCAGGGAAAATTTCCTGGGGCTTTTGGTGCTAAGAAAATTAAAATAAAGGTTATTTTTTAAAGGTAAATATGAGTTTACTTCGTGGTCATCTGTCCAAATACACAGGCAACTGAGAAGGCTTTGTTACATTTGCTTGATATTAAAGATGTTACTATTCTGATTATTCTTTCCTACTGGATATAAGTGTCAGGATATTTTGTGTGTGTGTGTGCTTGTGCCAACAAAATAAGCCTAGGCAGGGAAATTCCTCCTGGTAGTTGGAATTGTTAGTGGTGAATAGACTAGCTGCCGAGGTAAAGAACCCCCATGGGGTTTCTCTGTTAGCTCAGAAATCTTTTAGTATGTGACTTTAGAATTTTGCTGTGAAACAGCCTATCAAGAAATTAGGCTTATAGATTGAATTTCAGATATGCTGAAGCAAAGAAGTGGCTATGCTTTGTTCCAAAGTGAACGTAGCAGGGGCGCCTGGGTGGCTCATTCGGTTACATCCCACTTTGGCTCAGATTTTGACGTTTAAGCATCCGACTTAGGCTCAGATCATGATCTCACAACTGGTGAGTTCGAGCCCCACATCAGGCTCTGTACTGACAGCTCACAGCCTGGAGCCTGCCTCAGATTCTGTGTCTTCCCCTCTCTCTGGCCCTCCCCAGCTTGTGCTCTGTCTCTCAAAACTAATGTAGCAGATGATCTCTATATCTGCGAAGTCTTTATAAAATTCATCCTGGTCTGCTGTTAATAGGACTTAGAGTTAGTTATTGTAAATTTTTTTACTTACTTATTTTTGTACTCACAAAACTGTAATATATTAAAATGTATCATACATTAAAAAATTATTTTAACATTTGTTTATTATTGAGAGACAGAGACAGAGCATGAGCATGGGAGGGGCAGAGAGAGGAGGAGATACAGAATCCGAAGCAGGCTCCCAGCTCTGAGCTGTCAGCACAGAGCCCAATGTGGGGCTCAAACTCACAAACTGCAAGATCATGCCTGAGCTGAAGTTGGACGCTTAACCGACTGAGCCACCCAGGTGCTCCAAACATAGTTTTAAAAGTGTCTTTTTTTTTTTTTAAGTTTATTTATTTATTTTGAGAGAAAGCGCCTAAAAGCACGGGCACATGCAAGCGTGGGGGAAGGTCAGAGAGAGAGAGAGGGAGAATCCCAAGCAGGCTCAACACTGTCAGCGTAGAGCCTGACTTGGGGCTTGAATTCACAAACAGTGAGGTCATTACCTGAGCTGAAACCAAGAGTTAGATGCTCAACCAACTGAGCCAACCCAGGTGCCCCTCATTTTAAAAGTGTCTTGAATTAAAATTACAAACGCAGTTTAATTTTTCGTAATACTAACTTCTGTACTCTTCTCAGCTACCTGTAAAGTTCTCCATGTTCAAAACTTTAAAATTTTTTTTATTTTATTTATTTATTTATTTTAATGTTTATTTTTTTTGAGAGAGAGAGGTAGTGTCTGTGCATGGGGGAGGGTACTGACAGAGAGGAGTGAGAGGATTTGAAGTGGGATTTGCACTGACAGCAAAGAGCCCAATGCGGGGCTCGAAGTTACCAACCGTGAGACCATGACCTGAGCTGAAGTTGGATGCTTAACCGACTGAGCCACCCAGGTACCCCCCAAATTTTTATTTTAAGTAGGCTTCACGCCGAATGTGGGGCTTGAACTCATGACACTGAGATCAGGAGTCATGTGCTCCACCTATTGAGCCAGCCAGGTGCTCCATAAGTTCTCCATTTTCAAAGGATAATTTGGTAACCCCCAAAAGGAAATTTGTCCCCTAGAAAAGAGTGCAGATCTTGTTTACAGTGCTTTTCTTGATCGTTTGCCATGTCTTCAGTGTAGTTCTTTTCTGATTAAATCCAGAGGTTTGTTCCTGCCTCCATATTTCCAAAATATATCTGTTCATAGTCACTCCTCCCAACCCCACCCTCACCCCACCCCCAATTTTAAGGCCTTCAGTGGCTCCCACTATCTTCATAATTGGATTTACTAATCCTTAGCTTGGTATCTGTGACACCTCATCACCGGGGTCTGGCCTCCACTCTCATCCCTCTACTCCCCCTTTTTGGTGCTTCACTGAGTTTTGCTGAATAACTCTTGGTCCCTTAACTCTTTCCAGTCTCCATGTTTCCCTCTGCTGGAATGCTCTTTGCTCACTTCATCTGAATTATCTCCTTCAAACTCAGCTTAGATATTACCTTGCCTTGAAGGGATCTCTTGACCTATCTCCGGCATACTTGTCTAGTTCCTTGTCCAGGTAGGATTTGGTGGCCTGTGTTTTGTCTGTTTACTCCCTGAGCCAGTGACATCACAGTGCACAGCAGAGTGTGTGGTTTGACTGAAGGTTGTTACATCTGCTGGGTGTGTTATGTGCTAGGCATGTCAGCACTACCAAGAAAGTAGAGATCCCCTAGTCCCTGCCCTTTGGAGTTTTTCACTCCAGGTGTGCATGACCTCTCAGGCCCTGAGACACCTCCCATTGTACACACCAGTTTGCAGTCTATTTAATTGTATCTTGGTGTCTAATTCAAATCTTACTTCTTGAAGGAGGGGACTATCTCTAATATCTGTGTTGTAATCCAGAAACCAGGTGGGCATTAACTTCCTTCCTGGCTCTAGAGGGAATATGCATTTGTTGTATTTTGCTTCCCCCTTTCCCCTTGTATATATACCTTCACCTTGGTTGGTTTTTTGTTTTTGTTTTTGTTTTTGTTTTAATTTGATGTATTTGGGCAATCAAGGTTTAAGAAATCAAGATATTAAATTTCAAGTTTATCCATTGTGTGTGTAGCCTAGGGAAAACAAAAATGATAAAGGAAGGGCGCTTGGCTGGCTCAGTGGGGAGAGAGTGTGACTCTTGATCTCAGGGTTGTGAGTTTGAGCCCCATGTTGGACGTAGAGATTACTTAAAAATAAATCTTAAGAAAAAAATGATAAAAGCCCATAATGCAAAAAATCTGGCAGCATTGTTAAGATTTATAAAGAAGTATCTGTTAAAAATTAAAGGTGTCCTTTTCTTCCTCTCTCCCTTCTCATGTTCTTGGGAAAAATCCCAAGTCAGCCATTTTTCAGTCACACCTCTTCTACCGAGAATTCCCGAGGCAGTCCGTTGGAGCTGCTTGTTTTCCAGAACAGTCACAATTGCACTTTCTCCCAGGAGATGCCCCTTTTCTCCTACATAGAAGACAGCCAGTGTCCTGAGGCCCACTCCCTTCTTTGCCTGGAAGCTTCTTGTTATGGTTTGGTTTTATCCTACCAGGCTCAAGGATTCTTGAGCGGAAACTATTAAATTTTCTTCTTGTACACTTTTCTTTTTAAATATTAGTGGGTTTGGGCTAGTCTTAAATCTTTTCTCTCATGTTCTTTCTTGTTCTCCCTTTCTGGTCTGGTTTCTGCAAACTCCATTGAATCGTTACAGTTACCCAGGTTTGCGGTCTCTCCCCTGTTACAAATTACCTGCTGGACTCTGCAACCCGAGCTCCCTCATTTTTATTCTTTATGCTCCCCTCATTGTACGCTTATTCAGCCTGACTCAGTCCCCCCACGCAAGGCCTGCAGCCTTGTATTTTTTTAATCCTTCTTTGTTTTGTTTTTGTTTTTCTCTTTAAGTAGGCTTCATGCCTAGCGCAGAGCCCACTGTGGAGCCTGAACTCACAACCCTGAGATCAAGACCTGAGCTGAGATCCAGTCAGATGCTTAACGGACTGAGCCACCCAGGTGCCCCTGGTCTGTCTTTGTTTTTTTGTTTATCTCTTCCTTGCTTCAACTCTTGTCTCCCTCTCCCTCCCATACTTTATTCTTTAACATTCTTTATTATGTCATGTGTTCATTTGAACACAGGAATACCTGAGTGCATATATTCATTTGAATACCTGAATGATGTATTCATGTATTAATTTGCAAACATGTATTTTTTTTAAATATTTATTTATTTTTTGAGAGACAGAGCACAAATTGGGGAGGGGCAGAGAGAGGAGACACAGAATTCGAAGCAGGCTCCAAGGTGTCAGCACAGAGCCCGACGCGGGTCTTGAACTCACAAACTGTGAGATTGTGACCTGAGTCGAAGTCGGATGCTTAACCGACTGAGCCACCCAGATGCCCCATGTATATTTCTTTTAAAATAACAGGTTTATTGAGATAGAATTAATTCACCCTAAAGTTCACCCTTTTCAAAGTGTACACTTCAGTGGTTTTAAGTATATCCATAGAGTTGTGCATTGATCACCACTCTCTAATTTCAGAACATTTTCATCACCTCAGAAAGAAGCCTTGAACTTTTTTTTTTTTTTTTAGTATTTAGTTATTTTTGAGAGACAGAGACAGAGCATGTGGTGTCGGGGGAGGGACAGAGAGAGAGGGAGACTCAGAATCTGAAGCAGGCTCCAGGCTCTGAGCTGTCAGCACAGAGCCTGACCCTGGGCTCAAACCCATGAACCGTGAGATCGTGACCTGAGCTAAAGTCGGATGCTTAACCAACTGAGTCACCCAGGCACCCCAAGAAGCCTTGTTCTGATTAATAGTCCCCCATTCTCCCCATTCTCCCTTCCCTGCAGTCCCTGGAAATCCCAATCTACTTTCTGTCTTTATGGATTTGCCTATTCTGGATATTTCATATAAGTGGAATCATACAAATTGTGGTCATTTGTCTGCCTTCCTTCATTTAGTGTAATTTTTTTAAGGGTTGTTGATGTTGTAACATTTATTTACACTTTATTCCTTTTATGGCCAAACAATAGTTTATATTTTGTTGATGGACATTTGGGTTTTTTCCACTGACGATTATGAATAATGCTGCTGTGAACATTCATGTACAGGTTTCTTTGTGGATGAGTATTTTCAGTTCTCTTGCATATGTACTTCAGAGTGGAATCACTCGGTCATGTGGTAGCTATGCTAAAGTTTTTGAGGAACCACCAGTGATGCAGTTTTCCAAAAATGCATCATTTTACATTCCCACCAGCAGTGTATGAGGGTTTCAAGTTCTTCCCTTCTCATCAGCATTGGGTTTTTGGAGGATACTTTTAAAAAATAAATGGGATATTTTTGACACTTTTGCTTCTTGTTTTTTTTTTTTCTTTTTAATGTTTATCCACTTATTTTGAGAGACAACGAGCGAGCAGGGGAAGGGCATAGAGAAAGAGGGAGACAGAATCCTAAGCAGACTCCACACCTTCAGCACAGAGCCCGATGTGGGGCTCAAACGCATGAACAATGAGATCATGACCTTAGCCGAAATCGAGAGTTGGATGCTCAACCAACCGAACCACCCATGCTTCTTGTTTTCTTTGCTTAATACTTCTGGAAGGTCCATTAAATTAGCTGGTATTGGTTACCTGGGGGGCTCAGTTGGTTAAGCATCTGACTCTTGCTTCCGGCTCAGGTCATGATCTCATGGTTCATGAGTTTGAGCCCCGTGTAGGGCTCCATGCTGACGGTGTGGAGCCTGCTTGGGATTCTCTCTCTTTCCCTTTCTCTCTGCCCCTCTTTCTCTAAACAAACAAACAAACAAACAAACAAACAAACAAACTTAAAAAAATTAGCTGGTATCACTCTTACTCGTGATTAAAGACTTCCTAGTAATAATCCATAATAAAAATATATTAGTTTTTCAAGTCAGGAGATAATTATTTGTTTGTTTATTTTTCATTTTCTTTAATAAACTCTATGCCCAATGTGGGACTAAAACTCAAGACCCCAAGATCAAGTCACATACTCTACCAACTATGCTAGCCAGGTGCTCCATCAGTTCAGATATCTATTAAGTGGCTGTTAAGTGCCAGGCACTGTTCTAGGCTCTGGGGCAACAGCATTGAACAAACCAGCCAAACTCCCCTGCACTCTTAGAATTCTATTTTCTGGTGGGGAGTGGGTGGGAAGTCGAGAAATAAATAATATAGATAGGATTTTACCAGTGCAGTGTGAGTCTGTGGCAGTTTTCTGAGTAGCGTATATGAAGTACCAAAGGCTAGATTACCCTAAACATTACAAGTTATTGTAAGTCAGTATTAGTATTACTCACCTTGCAGGTAAAAGTAGCAACTTTCATAAAGGAGAAAATAGAAAACCAGCTGGATAATGCAGATACAGAGTTTTTCTGGGGGATAAACTGATAGGCCTGAAAGGTAAGTGGGTAAGTCCTTGGTAGCAAAGTTTGCATATTTATAAATTGTATACAAATCCCCTTACTCTAGTGATCAGTAATAAACAACCTTGACCAAAAAGCCATGTAAGGTATATAATATGTGTTGGAAGTTTTTGATGGGTGCAGCCAAGAGGATTTTTGGGTGACTTGGCAAAACTTCCAGGCCCACACGATAGTCTTGTTTTCTTCCTGAACTTTTATATACTTATAATACTGCCCTGTGAATTATTGAAATTGCCCCTACAGTAAAGCCTACTCTAAATTATTCATGCTGATGCTTAGGGAAAATAATCTGGGTCATCTAGAGTGGTTAGGTCTGGAGGGAAAAAAGATGTCCTCCCCACAAGGGCAGATTTACATTGATATGCAGCCTAGTGGGGCCTGCACTAACTCCTCTTGGTTGGCTCTAGAAGTAATGCAGTTAAACATTTCTGTTCTGATTTTGTTTTTTTATATTTGTATTTGACTTGGAAATGAAGTTAGAAAAACACACTTTAGACACGCATTTACTCAACCTTCCTGTTACCTATCTAGTTCAAAGGCTTGCTGGGCCAGACCCAGCTCAATCATCATGGAATGCAAATCATTTATTAATAACCAGAATTTCACTGTAGTTAATAAAATACTTTGCAAAAAAAGTTTTTTGGCATTTCAGTTACTAATGTTCCTTGTTTTTAAATTAAAACGCAAACTGGAAGTTTATGTTAAAGTTTTTTTTGTAATGTTTGTTTATTTTTGAGAGAGCAAGTGGGGGAGGGGCAGAGAGAGAGGGAGACAGAGAATCCCGGAGGCTCTGTACTGCTCCTAATGCAGACCTTGAACCCAGGAGTTATGAGATCATGACCTGAGCCAAAACCAAGAGTTGACACGTAACTGACTGAGCCACCCAAGTGCTCTAAAGTTTGTTTGGTTTTTTTTAGTTATCTTTTTTTAAGTAATCTCTACACCCAACATGGGGCTCGAACTCACAACCCCAAGATCAAGAGTCGCATGTTCCCCCAACCGAGCCAGCCAGGCATCCTAAATTTTGGATTTCTTAAAAGTCTAGTATAGAATATAAATGTCAATCAGAAAGCTGTCTAGCTGTACTGGTTTGTTTGTTTGTTTATTTTGTACTGGATTTTTAATCACTTCCTCTCCTGGCTTTGCTCTGACTCCTCCCATCACACATGTGCTTAGTTGGGTTGGGTTCCAAAATGTTATTTATAAAACTAATTTAATTCATAAGGTTTATGAGGTTAATGTTAATAGTACTGTGGAATCGATTGAGCATCTATAGCAGCAGAGCTGAAAAAGCATACATTTCATGTGTATCTTTCATTAAATATGGTCCTCTCACAACACATCTTGAGGTAGTTAGCACAACTATTATTTTCCTTAATTTTATAAATGAGGAAACAAGGTTAAAAATACAGAGTTAACCAGTGGCCACGCTTGGATTTGAGCCACAGTTTCTGACTAAAAGTTTTATGTTTTTGCTGCCTTTCAACTAGAATGCATTTGTCATAAGGTTGAAGGAACTACAGTACTTTGTAGCCTGGAGAATGGAAGACTTAGGTGGGTGTTGTTTCTCTTGTAATTGAAATATTTGAAGAGCTTTCACGTGTAAAGAGGGGTGAAATTATTCCCTTTGCTTTGGCAGGTATTCTGGTAAGTGGTAGTTAAAGTTGTACTGACATTTGGCTCCATAAACTGCCCAAGAATTGGAGGGACTGCCCTTTCAAGCTACTACCTAATAATGAAGGCTTTGGGTGTTGAGGGATGATGAGTAGGGGATTAAACTTGATGCCAGACCACTGTTAGCAAAGTCCTCTCCCCTTTTACATTTCTTTGCTTCCTCCCTCTGCATCCTTTCTTGCCTGAGCTCTTGGCTGGGCATCCTCCCTTCTCCTTGCCTCTTTTTCCTTAAGCCACTCAGAGTCAAGTTTTCAAAGTGGGACATGGGACGCCTGGGTGGCTCAGGCGGTTGAGCATCTGACTTCAGCTAGATCATGATCTCACGGTTTGTGAGTTTGAGCCCCACATTGGGCTCTGTGCTGACAGCTCTGAGCCTAGAGCCTGCTTCTGATTCTGTGTCTCCCTCTCTTTCTGCCCCTCCCTCATTCACACTCTCAAAAATAAACATTAAAAAAATTTAAAAGTGGGACAGTCTCTTGCTAATATTTAATGATATTCTCTTTGGTTCATTTTTCTCACATTTAGAATATATCCTTATTCCTTCTGTATTACTTTAGTTTTTATTTTTTAGAGAGAGAGTGTATGTGTGCATGCATGCAGGTGGGGGGTGGTAGGAGCAGAGAGAGAGAGTCCCAAGCAGGCTCTGCACTGTCAGCATGGAGCCTGACATGGGGCCTGATCCCACGAACCATTAGATCATGACCTGAGTCGAAAATCAAGAGTCAGATGCTCGGTAACTGAGTGCCCCACATGCTCCAAGTATTACTTTATTTTATTTTATGTTTTTAAAGATTCTGGTTTTAAGTAATCTCTGCACCCAACATAGGGCTCTCACAACCCTGAGATCAAGAGTTGTATGCTGTACCAATTGAGCCAGCCAAGTGCCCTTCCTTCTGTATTATTTTATTTAAAATTTTTTTTTCAACGTTTATTTATTTTTGGGACAGAGAGAGACAGAACATGAACGGGGGAGGGGCAGAGAGAGAGGGAGACACAGAATCGGAAACAGGCTCCAGGCTCTGAGCCATCAGCTCAGAGCCCGACGCGGGGCTCAAACTCACGGACCGTGAGATCGTGACCTGGCTGAAGTCGGACGCTTAACCGACTGCGCCACCCAGGCGCCCCCTTTCTGTATTATTTTAAATAAAGTGACAGTAAAGAATGAATTTGTAATTTATAATATTTTCCAATAGTATTCCTAGGGAGATTTTTAAAAATGTTTATTTATTTTTAAGGTGGGGGGGGGGGGAGGTGGGGGGAACAAAGGATCTGAAGCCGGCTCTGTGCTGTCATGATATCAGGGAGCCTGATGTGGGGCTCGAATCATGAGCTGTGGGATCATGACCTGAACCAAGGTCAGACGCTCAACTGACTGAGCCACCCAGAGATTTTGTTTTGTAACTGGAAATGAAAAGGGAAGAGTGTATACTAGGATGGTAGGCTGAAGAGAGGTTTATTTTGTAAGTATGAGATTCTCTGAAGAAAGGCTAATGCAGTATTTACTGTCTTACCCAGGTTTATATCCTTGGAGAGAAACACCCAGGTTTCTTACCTTGTTTCGTTCCCAGTTGCATGTGATTATAGAAAAAGCTACATAGGCACTGTGTTTGCATAGCCAAAGGAGTTACACACTGCAGATGGGCAGAGAGGGTGGTAAGCAGTGGTAGTAGGTTCTGTGTTGACATCAGAATGGCTTCTGAGAAAGGATCATTAGAACTCTTAGTCACCACACATCTTTCTTTGAAAGTGGTTTCAGAGATTAGTGAGATCAAGAAGAAAAAGACCTGTTATCTCTCAGATGGCCAATGAATTTTTGCATAGCAGTTACTGGTTTATCTTTTGTCTATGTACTTAAAAAAAAATTTGTCAGAAGCCCAGACTTTAGATATTTGTTCAGTGATTAAATCTCCATGCCATGCTGTGTCAGAAGTGTGCTTGGTGGATTTCAGATGGTAAGGGTAGCTGAACTGAAAAAAAGATTGCATCAAGTTACAAGCAAGTGAGAAAGTAAGCTAGGAGAATTCTTCCTGCCAAACTACCATACAATGCTTTTTAAAATAATTGAATTTATCCCACTGCTGTCTGATGGTTTAGAGATGAACCATTGTGAATATCTGATACCTAGCTAACTGAGGTTAGTGTAGGAACTTCCCATTTCCGCTGATGTCTGGTGATAAATCAGCCCTCCCAGCCCCACTAGTAGAAGGCTTTTGAAGAGCGAAGAGGAGGATCCAACTACTTTCAAGACAGTTCATTTAGTGTAGGGGCATCTCTGATTATTAGCTGTCCCGGAATCTGCCTCTTGATATCTGTTGTTCACTAGTCCTATTCCTGCCTTCTGGATTTTTTCAGATTTGAAAACAGCCATATTTTTTAAACAACCTCTTAAGTTGAAAGTCTTTCTTCTTTGACTTTTTTCCAGAGCTCTGTATTAGAATTTGAAGATTTCCATTGCTGAGTTGGGGGTAAGATGCTGTGATACTTGTATGGGAATCTGTTATTATTACTATTTTTTAATTTAAAAAAAATGTTTATTTTAGAGAGAGCGCACACACGAGGAGGAGAGGGGCAGAGATAGAGAGGGAGACACAGAATCCAAAGCAGGCTCCAGGCTCTGAGCTTGTCAGCACAGAGCCTGACTCGGGTCTTTAACTCAACCCGATCCGTGAGATCATGACCTGAGCCCAAGTAGGATGCTGAACCAACTGAGCCAGCCAGGCGCCCTGGGAATCTGTTATTCTTAATATATGCTACTAATAACCTTTTACTGAAATTCAGCTTGCTAGTAATAACATCATGTAACAGTGTTCTAAAATTTTACTTTTTAAAAGATTGGAATGAAACATTAAAAGAAAAAAAATTTTACATGTAATATTTTCTTAATACCGGATTGGTTATGTTTTATTCAAATTCTGACATGTCATTGAGGTTTATTGCTTGGACATTGAAGACAAACAGTATGATCCTAAATTGGCAACAGCAAAATCAGTGTAATTGAGTTAAATGGTGTATCTCAGCATTTTAACAAGGAAGTGTGGACTATGACATTTTGAACTCAGAAGGAAGTGCTTTCCACTGTTTTTCTCTTTTTTGTCTTATATCCTTATCCTACCACTAATCAGTGAACAGAAGTTCTACACTCTGTTACAGGTTGTCTCATAACAGGCGGTGAACTGTGTAATAGGTGGTTAATTGGCCTGTCTAGAAAGACTTTATTAGGATTTACTTCTGACACACATGTCCTTTTCAGCAGAGATTTGGGCTGTTCACCTCATAGCTTTGATTTTTGTCTGTTTTTCAGGTATTTGGTTCCATTTTCTTTACAGTTGTTAAATGATATCTTTAAAGTACTTATCCCTGCCTTGCCTCATAAGTGGGTATTTGTATCCTCAGTGAGGCCTGTGAGGACCAGTCTCTATACAACTGCATCTGAAGGTGTGTTGGTAATTGCTGGAAGAGTTACAGTCTAAGGGCTGGGGCCCTCATGAGGTGGGGGGGACCATTGGTATCAGTGCCATAGGTTGTCTGAGCTAGACCTTGAGGGTACATGAGCTGTGCTCGTCCTTTGAGGTTGGCTTTGAAGGAGGAGGCATTTTCAGTGAATGGACATTAGAGTTGAGGGGAGAACACATCAGTTCGTGGGAGCTGTGTGAGTAAGGCAGAGTGACCAGTGCTGGATTCGTGAAAGAGAAACAGGCCTGCTGCTCTAAACTTAGGCTGTTTGGAGAGGAGTCCCAGAGACTGGTTTTGGAATTGTAGGTCAGGCTGTTTTGTGGAGGACTGATGTCAAGCAAAGAGATTCGGACTTTTAATATTCTTGCTGAGTATGGCATAAGACTTCTGTTCATCTTTTTCATCGTGGTTCACTTTGTATATTATTTCTTGTGTTCTTTTGCTCCCTTCCCTACTGGTGCCTTTCCTATCCTCCCTGCTTGTGGATCTGTGTGCCAAGCCTAGGGTTGCCAGAGAAAATACAGATGCCCAATTATATTTAAATTTGAGATAAACAGCATTTTTTTTTTTTTTACTCTAATTGTGTACCAAATGCTGCCTAGATAAAATACAGTGAAGTGATTGCTGTAGTGGAAGTACCAGGAGATGTCATTTGAGCTGAATCTTGACATGACATGTGAGCAGCTATTTCTCAGGCAAGAAGATGGTAAGGAGCTCTCAGGGATAGGTAACGGTAGGAGCAGAAGTGTGGGTGTTTGGAAAAGCATGGCTATGTTTGTGTATAAAACAGGAAACCAGGTGGGGAGGGTCGGTGGGAGCTGAGATCTGGAAGACGTGTGTTGGTCATTGGAGTGTTTGGTCTGAGGCAGGGAGTGGGGCATTGCCTGCCACAGGGGAGTGCAGGGTGGACTTTGTGCTTCGGTGTGGAGAAACAGTTGTGGTGTGGGAGCATTGCAGTCTGGGAGAACATCATGAGGCTGTGGTAGTTGTCAGGCTATACTTTTTCCCAACAGAAATAGGCTGGAGCTGGGCTTGCAGGGGTGGTGGGGATGGAGAGGAGGGAATGCTGTAAGTCTTGGCAAGACACGACTCTACCATAGTGAAACATCTGAACATTGAGCACACCAAAGGCCCTCTGGAGTCTCACTGTACATGCCACCCCTTGAGATAAAGAAGGACAATCCACAGAGTTCCCCAGTTGTGGTGCAATGCCCTGGGTTTTGGAGTCAGACCGTCTCAGATCCCTGCTGTACGTTTGCCAGCTGTGAAGGGTCAGGTTATCCTTTTTACAGTGGACTTGATAATCATACCCATCTCCTTAGATGAAGGACAGTTGAATGAAATGATGTGTGTGAAGTTTCCAGCATAGTGCTTGGTGCATATAGTTGGCCTGCAGGTTTTACTTCTTTTCCTCTTGCCAGTGAGGTTTCAGAGGGTTGTGAGAATGGTAGAGTTTGGCCATACATACCCTCTGGGGTGGTCAGTCTCTGCCAGGCAGCTAGGGGACTGCAGAAAGAGGTGCAGCTAAGCAGTGAGACCTGTGGCTCCTTCTCACATTTCATTCTGGGAGATCAGAGAGAGCCCTTTTTGAGATGTCCTTTCCCAGGAAATGTGGGTGGAAATCCAGGGTAGTAATAGGCCCTGTGGCAGGGACAGTCCCTTCCTATCAGCCAATTCTGTCGAGTTGCTTTCTCAATTCAACAGAATGTCTGTGCGAATGTGACCCTGTGTATGGTAAGGTGCAGAAAGATAGACATCTTCCCTTCCAGGCTTAAACCAATCCCTGTACCCCAAGGTTTCTTCGTCCTGGCACTATTGATATTTTGGGTCAAACGGTTCTTTGCTGAAAGGGGCTGTTCTGTGCATTGTAGGATGTTTACAGCATCCCTGGCCTCTACCCGCTTGATGCCAGTAACACCTCTACTCCATCATGACAACCAGAAATGTCTACCAACAGTGCCAGTGGTCCTCTAGGGGGCAAAATTGCCTACTGTTGAGACCATGACCTTATACTCAGTAGACACAAGGAAAAAGGACTCCTTAGTATTTCTTTTTATTAATTTTCATTTCATCTAACTAGTGAAATGCTTGTTGAAAAAGATTTCATTTTTATCAAACCAAATTCAAATTCTAATCTATTTTAACTAGTTTAGAAAGACTTCTTTTGTGCTATTGACAAAACAATTCTCAGATCTAAATTTTTGCTTTTTTTAATTGAGCATTTAGGAACTTTTTTATTGTATTTTTTTTAAATGAACTTTACAATATGATTATATACAGAAAAATGCTTCCATTTTAAATGTACAGTTTGGTGGGGTTTGAAAAATGTATATAGCCATATTAGCAGCACCTCAATCCAGATACAGAGTATTTCCATAACCCCCAAAAGTTCCCTTGTATCTTGTTCAATTGATTTCCCCTTCTTCCACCCCTAAGCAACCACTGATCTACTTTCTGTCACTGTAGGAAAGTTTGCATTTTGTAGAATTTCATGTAAATGGAATATATCAGGCTTCTTTCATTTATCATAATGCTTTTTTTTTAAGTTTATTTATTTTGAAAAAAAAATTTTAATGTTTATTTTTGAGAGAGAGAGAGCATGAGCAGGGGAGGGGCAGAGAGAGAGGGAGATACAGAATCTGAAGCAGGCTCCAGGCTCTGAGCTGTCAGCACAGAACCTGATGTGGGGCTTGAACTCACAAGCGATGAGATCATGACCTGAGCCGGAGTCGGACGCTCAACTGACTGAGCCACCCAAGCGCCCCTAAAGTTTATTTATCTTGAAAGTGTGTGTGTGTGTACGTGCGCTCAGAAGCAGGGGAGGGGCATAGAGAGAGGGAGAGAGAGAAAAATCCCAAGCAGGCTCCCCACTGTCAGCATGGAGCCTGATGCAGGGCTTGATCCCCTGAGATCATGACCTGAGCCAAAACCAAGAATTGGATGCTCGGCAGCAGCTCAGTCGGCCAAGTGTCTGACTCTTGCTTTCATATGCTTTTGCTTATCATAATGCTTTTGAGATTCATCCGTGCTGTTGAATGTTATCAGTGGATTCTTCCTTTTTCTTGCAGAGTTTTATTTCGTTGTATAGCCATACCACCGTTTGTTTATCCATTCCCTTGTTGATGGGCATTTGGGTTGTTTCTGGTTTGGAGTTATTGTGTGTATTATTTATTTATTTATTTAACTTATTTTTTTGACAGAGCGTGAGTGGGAGAGGGGTGGAGAGAGAGGGAGACACAGTCCAAAGCAGGCTCTAGGCGCCAAGCTGTCAGCACAGAGCCCGATGCGGGGCTCAAACCCACAAGCTGTGAGTTTGTAACCTGAGCCTAAGTCGGACACTTAACTGACTGAGTCACCCAGGCTCCCCTGTATTTTTTATTTATTTTTAACTTTTAACTTTTTAAATTTTAAATTTTATTTTAGAGAGAGAGCGCAGGTCAGGGAAGGGGCAGAGGGAGAGAGAGAGAGAAAGGATCTTAAGCAGGCTCCCACTTAGCACGGAGACAGACTTGGGGCTCGATCCCATTGCCCTGGGATCAAGACTGGAGCCAAAATCAAGAGTCGGATGCTCAACCAACTGAGTCACCCCAGGCATCCCTGTATGTATTTTTTAAAAGCCGCTGTGAACATTTGTGTGTGGATATGTGTTTTAATTTCTTTTGGATAAATACCTGGGGTTGGAAGTACTGGTAAGTATGTGTTTAAATTTATGAGAAACTGCCAAAATGTTTTCCAGAGTAGCAGTAAGTTGTATTCTTGTAGCAGCAGTGTGTGAGAGTTCCAGGTGTTCCTGTCCTCACTGACACTTAGTCTGTCTTTCATTTTGGTTGTTCTAGTGAAGTGGTTCAAATCTAAAATTTTAAGCTTTTTTGTATTATTTATTTATTTTAATTTATAAAAAAAATTTTTAAAGTAAGCTCTATGCCCATTGTGGGGCTTGAACTCATAATTCTGAGATCAAGAATCGTTTGGGGCACCTGGGTGGCTCAGTCGGTTAAGCCTCCAAGTTCAGATCAGGTCATGATCTCACGGTTTGTGGGTTCGAGCCCTGCATCCGTCTCTGTGCTAACAGCTCAGAGCCTGGAGCCTCTTCGGATTCTGTGTCTCCCTCTCTGCCTCTCCCCTGCTATCTCTCTCTCTCTCTCTCTCTCTCTCTCTCTCTCAAAAATAAATAAACACTAAAAAAATTTTTAAAAAGTTACATGCTCCACTGACTGAGCCAGCCAGGCTTCCCTGTAAGCTTATTCTTTAAAATGTTTATTTATTTTTGAGAGAGAGAGAGAGAGAGTGAGAGAGCGCACAGGGGATGGGCAGAGAGAGGGGGGACCAGAGGAACTGAAGTTCAATGCAGAACTCGAACCCATGAATCATGAGATCGTGACCTGAGCTGAAGTTGGATGCTTAACCAACTGAGCCACCCAGGTGCCCCCAAGCTTATTTTTAAAGGATTTTTTACATTGTTACATTGAACGATTAGTGAAATGCAAAGAAAATATTTCATTTTGTGTTTCAGATCAGAGTTTGTTATAAATGTAAGAATATGTCAAAATGGTGTTTTTAATTAAAAATATGGCTGACAGTTTATTCTATGAATATAGCATTGTGCAAGTGTGTAACTGTCTGCCAAAACTCTGAGCATAAAGCCATGGTTTGAAGGGGTCCTGAATAAACGTTTTCTTTTTGTAAATAAATATTCACAGACTTTGGCTTAGGAGGGAATGGCCAGAGGAGACTCAACATTTCTAGCATTCTGGGAGTTTGAACTTTGAGAACCAATTTGTTTTGGACTAAATCTGGAAAAATCATTTGTGTACTGTAGCCAGAAATTCTTTCAGGCTATCCTCTTCCAGCCTTGTCACTTGTCTGGAATGTTAAGTATTGTCAGTTTAACAGGCTTTCAGCAGCTTGTATTAAAAAGAGAGATCTCCAGAAATGGATCTGAAGAGGTCTTCATATGAGATTAGGTTTTTTGGAAAGAGAAAAAGAGACAAACCAAGAAACAGATGCTTAACTATAGGGAATAAACTGATGGTTACCATAGGGGAGGTGGGCGGGAGGGAGGATGGGCTGAATCAGTGACGGAGATTAAGGAGTGCAACTCATTGTGGTGAGCACAGGGTGAGGAATGGAAGTGCTGAATTACTATATTGTACACTTGCAACTAGTATTACGCTGTTAACTAACTGGAATTTAAGTGAAAAAAATAGATTTGTCATTATTTGGAAAACACTAAAATGAAAACTTAGGGTTCTAAGTTTGAAAAATCCAGGGAGCTTCTAGTTTCTAAAGATTTCCTTGTGTTAAGTCTTGTAGAGTAATAGAGAAAAATCATAAATTAATATGAGTGGGCTTCTCTCTGGCCAAAAACACATGGACACGGAGTTGTGCTTTTGAATTTTTGTTGCTGATAATTAACTCCTTTTCTTAGCATCCTGTCTGTCAGTTATGGTTTAGTGGAAGGAGCTCAGACTTTGGGCAAGCTGTTTACCTCTCTAACCCCAGTTTCTTCCTCCTTCCCAGCACGTAGGGCAATGATGAGAATCAGGTGTGTTGGTGCAGCACCGACCTTTCTTGCTGGCAGGCTGACAGTCTCCAGGCAACAACAGCAACACCAGCAAAGTGTCTCCACGTCCTCATGACTCTCTGACATTCTCCCCTTTAACAAAGCCAAAGTTTTGAAAAGGTCTTTATCCTTCATCTACTCAGCTTTTTATCCCATTCCACTACAGTCTGACTTGGCCCCTGACCTTCCCCTGGGGGCTGTGCTGGCCCTGCTTACCATTAGCTCCTTATTGCTAACTTCAGTATCCAGTTGGGCATGGCTGGTCAGTGTGGCGTTTCTCCTGCTCCCTTCATAGAGTGTGGCCAGAATCAGAAAGGAGGAAGCTGGGAAGGAAAGTGGGGGAAATCAGAGAGGAAGCTGTTTTTTCCTTCTTCTGTGACCATGAAGGTGTTTAAGAGTGGTGCACCCCTAGGGTAAAGAAGAGGACATAGGGGTGAAGTTCCTTCCTTCTCAGGGCTGGAGGTGGAAGTGGAGGAGAGGTGGATATTAATGCCACCTTTCCTCACTAAGTCATAATGTGGATCATTGATTTCTGGAAACAGTACCATAACAAGACAGACTACCGTATTAAATGTGCACATTAGTTGATAATCACACCCTCATTTTAGGCATGAAATAAAATTGGTATTGGGGTGCCTGGCTGGCTCAGTCAGAAGACCATGAGACTCTTGATCTTGGGGTAGTGAGCTCAAGCCCCATGTTGGGTGTAGTGATTACTTAAATAAATATACTTTAAAAAATTGGTGTTAAAAATGAGAAGGGGGGTGCCTGGTTGGCTCAGTCGGTTGAGCATCCGACTCTCGATTTTGGCTCTGGTCATGACTGCAGGGTCGTGGGATCAAGCCTGTGTTGACCTCCTTACTGAGTTTGGAGCCTGGTAAAGATTCTCTCTCTCTGCCCCTCTCCCCACCTCGCATGTACAGGTGTTGTCTCTCTCTCAAATAAAATAGAGAAGGTATTGTGTTAACAATAAAAATAAGCATTTGAAAATAGTAAGCATTATAGTCAGTAAGCTCCTTAGTAAGCATTGAAGTATTTGGGGCAGTAATGGACTTTTGTATATGGATCCAGACTAAGCAGAGAATTGTACATCCAAAGTTTTCTCTCTCCTTCCTGTCCCTGTTTTGTGCATCTTGTGTATCGCCCATTTGCACATGTGCAGTTTTTTGACCTGACAGTGCTCATACTTTTCCTCTGAGTAAGTCTTGACTTTTTTCAGTGGAGTCTTGCTCCAAGTCTCTCTTTAAATGCACTTCTCTGATTGTGTGTCAGTTCACAAAAGAAGGGTTATAAACACACATGTGTTGAGGAATTCAGTGGATCAGTATGTTGCATTATGATTTATCTAATTAAAACATTTCTTGCTGAATTTCTTTTCAGTGTTTTGTTTTTTTGTAGTACACATGCTTTGATAAGATTGGTTGTTGGTTTTGATTCATTTAGTAACGTGTAGTTACTGACTCCAGTGTGGTTAGTTTCCTAAATTTCCCTTGACTGTGTGATTCCTTCTCCTCAGGGTTTTAAGTCTGTTCTTAATTTACAATTTGAATTGATCCCTACATTTCAAATACGGATTTTTTAAAATAAGGGACAAATACATTTAGATTGTTTTTAATTTTTTTAAATGTTTATTTGTGAGAGAGAGAGAATGTATGTGAGTGGGAGAGGGGCAGCGAGAGAGGGAGACACAGAATCTGAAGCAGGCTTCAGGTTCTGAGCTATCAGCACAGAGCCCGATGGGGGGCTCAAACTCATGAACTGCAAGATCATGGCCTGAGCTGAATGAAGTTGGACGCTTAACCGACTGAGCCACCCAGGCATCCCTAGATTGTTTTGGTTGAAACCCTTTTTGGATTTTTAGTGGGATATTGATAGGAATAAAAAATAATAATTAATAAGCAGATTTATTTATTTATTTATTTATTTATTTATTTATTTATTTATTTATTTATGGCATAAGTGAGCAAGGGGCGGGGGGTGGGGAGACGTGGAGAGAGAGAAATGGGGCTCACCCAAAGCGGGCCCTGAGCTCATGAACTGTGTGTGAGATCATGACCTGAGCTGAAGTCAGATGCTTAACTGTCTTAGCTACCCAGACACCCAGCAGTTTCCTTTTTAAAAGTAGTTTTGATTCCTGGTTCTGAATGGTATAAGTTATGGCATAGAATTTTTGAGTTTCTGAAAGATCCTAATCCATCCTCCTTGCCTTATAAACAAGGCTCCTAGAGGTAGCATGACTTACCAAGGTCATGCAGACTTGTCAGGCTTGCAACCACAATCCAGGTCTCCTGATTATCATTCCAGTGAACTCCCTACCATGTATTTTCAGTATTTCCTGATATATAATTTTCAGTGGGAAAGGACCAGCAGCAAGTGTTGTTTGTTGACATCTATGTGCAATAGTATATAATTTAATGTAAGTAGTGAGTATAAACAGTCTTTAGTCATTCCTTATAAAGGGTTTCTCTTACAAAGTGCCTTTTGAATTGCTGCTTTTATTTTAATAAGGCATTAGTCATACTTGGGGCATGCGGTGTATTCTTTTACGTTATGATAGTCCACATTTATCCATCTTTACTGTGGGCTGTCAACCCTGCTAAGCACTTTAGGTTCATTACTTCATTGAATTCTCTCAAAATCCTTATAAGGTAGGTAGCATTAGCAGCCCATTTTACATATGAGGAAACTGAGATTTCAGAGAGGTGGAGTAATTTGCCCAGGGATACAGGTTCGTTCATGCAAGGTAGAGCAGTCTCTGGGATCACTGGTTGTTTTAAAAGAGCACAGTAGATTTGAAAATATCAATTAAATAATAATTAAATTTAAATAGTTTTAAATAGCAATACATTTTGCATAACAGGAAAAAAAAAGGTTCTAATTGGAGGTGAATAGTAGGAGTTCAAAGGAAAAATTAGTGACAGTATCAAGATCGAGGTGTGACTGTAAGAGGTAGTTAGGGGATGACCCCGTAGGTGCCATCAAGGGTTCCTTTCCCTCACTCTGCCAGGGCTGAAGGTGCTTCTCAGTGAGGGATGGGCCTCAGCTCTCTGGTAGTTACCAAGACAGTCTGTGTTCTCCAGTAGGGTGGATCCTTCTTGATGTAATATCATGACAGTTAAGATAAATTTTCAAGGTTCTTTTGGCATGATTTCTGAAACTTGATTGGTGTGCTCTTCATAGGTGGGTGGTTGGGGAGGGTGGAGTTTTTTTTTTTTAATGTTTATTCATTTATTTTAAGAAGGGTGGAGGGGCAGAGAACTAAAGAGAGAGAGAGAAAAAGAGAGAATCTTAAGCAGGCTCCACACTTAGCATGGATCCTGATGGGGCTCAATCTCATGACCTGAGCAAAATCAAGAGTTGGATGCTTAACTGACTGAGCCACCAGGTGCCCTGGGAGGATGGGGTTTCTGAATCCCTGAGATTAAGTGCCATCCCTGACCTTGGGATTGTTGCACTGTTTTTCTGACCTTCGAGTGCTGGCAAAGTAAATTCTCCTGGAATAAATATGTCAGGATTTTTGTTCTTTTCCTTCATCTATACATGTTATTTTGTAGAAGAACTCCATAGTTAGGTTTTATCAGCTCCTCTTCTAGAAGAGGAAACAGTGGCACCCATCTCTCCTGATTTTAATTCACTATTCTGCTACTGTTTTGAGACCCGGAGGGATCTTTGTCATTACCCTGTCTTATGTAACATTGTCATCAGTACTGTGAATTTTACTAAGTTAGAGGTTTTTTGGAGTTGGAAGGTACCTTTGAGATCCTAGAATCCAGCCTCTTTGTATTGTAGATAAGGATCCTGAGTGGTCGTGTGACTTAGGTTGAAGAATGCACTTGTTGGAGGGAGAGTTGTGAGTTTCAAGTCAGAGTCAGAATTTTAAGGTATCCGGGGCGCCTGGGTGGCTCAGTCGGTTAAGAGTCTGACTTCGGCTCAGGTCATGATCTCGCGGTTTGTGAGTTCGAGCCCCCCGTCGGGCTCTGTGCTGACAGCTCGGAGCCTGGAGCCTGCTTCAGATTCTGTGTCTCCCTCTCTCTCTGGCCCTTCTTCTCTCGAGCTCTGTCTCTTTCTCTCTCTCTCTCTCTCTCAAAAATAAATAAATGTTAAAAAAAAAAAAAAAAGAATTTTAAGATACCCTGTTCAGCCTTGAGCTGAATTGGACCAAATGAAAATTTTTCAGAATATAAATTACACAGCTATGAAAAGGAGAAAAGTGAGGTGTTTATACTTTCTTCAACATTTCCGTGTGTTTGAAATTTTTCATAATGAAATGTTGGGGGGAGGGCAAAAAAGAAAAACAGTTTAGTGTCTGTATGTGTGAAAAAGAAATGTGAGTATTAATTAGGTAGCCATGAACTCAGTATGTGCCTCTGGTAGCTCCTAGAAAAGCAGGTTTTTTTCCTGTAAGTTAAGAGGATCTCTGTTTGCCAGACCAGATCCGTGTAATCTGTGCCCAGTTCCGAGGGGCCCATGTACCACGTTGCGGACAGACACAGATGGTGCCGAATCTGAAGGAGTGGCTGAAAATTCATGGGAGTGATGTGGGAGAAAGGCAGGCATAGAGAAGTGCTGTGGTGGTCTTCAGATCCTGGGAGAGCTGTGGGGTGACAGTGTACTTTTGTTTTGAGTAGAGAGCTTGGAGCCAGGTCAGAGGAAGTGAGTTAGAGATGCTGATCAGGTTTTCTCTTGCCTAAGCCCTGCCATGGTGTTATGCCCCTCAGTCCCTCCTCCACAACAGTGCCAGGTTTGTCTTTAGGAAATAACAAATCTGACTTAGGGTTGCACTGACAATCTATTTGCGGTTTGCCCTCCTGTGTCAGATGAAGGCCAGGGTTTGGTCCACTGGGCCCTTCCCCACCAGTCCTCATTTTGATATTTTGGTATTCTAGCCACACCCAGTTCTTAAGAGTCCTTCAAGTGAGCCCAAGCTTTCTCACACCTCTGGGAGGTGTGTGCCTCACACTGGTTCCCCAGAGGCAGAACCGAGGACTGCCTTGTATATATACTTACCTTGTTTTTTTGGTAAAATTTATGAAGGATAGGGTCTTCACTATTTATGTATCTTGTTTCTTCCACTAAACTGTGAGCTCCTTGAAAGTGGGTATTTTTGTCTTAATTATCTTTATGTGTCCATTTATTTATGCCTTGTCTGACTAGTGTCCTAGAGAATTGGCATTTCCCATGGCACAAAGTAAGTATTCACTGAATGTTGAGTAAACAATGACTTGCTTCATAACTTTTAGTAGTCAGTCTCCTCCAACAGTAGATGCTTGTACCTAGCAGATTTTTTGTCAGTGATGCTTCATGCAGGATTTCCTATAAATGGTCTCCAAGATATTTTTCCATTTTTAGGAGTCTGTGGTTTGATTTTTTTTTTTTAAGTAATCTCTGTACCCAAATTGGGGCTCGAACTCACGACCCTGAGACCGAGAGTCAAATGCTCCACTGACTGAGCCAGACAGGTGCCCCTGTGGTTTGATTTTTAAGTACTATTTTATCTACCATATCTGGCAGGTAAGAGATGGTGCTTTATTTGTTTTCCTCAGTAGGTTTTAATTATGTGATCTTGTAGATGTAAAGGAAGCTCAAGCTTCCTGTATGGCTGTGCGTGTGTAATTAGGTTTAGGCAGGGCTCCTGGAGCCGTAAATCCTGTTCTGGGGAGCCCATACTTGGGCTAGGACATCCTGGTGAGAGTTCTGGCCACCCAGATTGCAGCCCTCTAAATGCAGGGTTATTTCTGAAAAAATGAGGGCAGCTGTGTCTCTGCCCATGCCTAACAAATAATTATTTTAAATGAAAAAATAGCAGCTAAGAATTTTACTTTTATAGCTGTAACTTAATATATACTGATTTAGAACTGGTGATACATTTTCTGCTCTAAAAAATCTATAGATTTTATATTAAATAACATGACAGTACCTTCAAAATGAAAAAAAAAATGTGGTCAGGAATACCAACACTGACCCATAGGACAAGTAGATAAATTTAGAAGGCACAGATTGAGCAGTGTAGTTTTAGTGTTGTAACATTTTGTTCATATCTTATGAAATATTTGTTCAGATCAAAACTGCACATTCCTGGAGTGCCTGGGTGGTTCAGTCGGTTAAGCGTCCAACTTCGGCTCAGGTCATGATCTCTCAGTTCATGGGTTCGAGCCCTGGGTCTGTGCTCACAGCTCAGAGCCTAGAGCCTGTTTAGGATTCTGTGTCTCCCTCTCTCTCTGCCACACCCCACTTTGCACTCTGTCTTTGTCTCTCAAAAATGAATAAATGTTAAAAAAAAAAAAAAACACCACACATTCCTGATGAAGTTTTTGGGTATGGTTGCACTGGGGACCATATGGGGTGGTGGGCAGGGTGTGGGGTTTGGATTCAGACTACCACCACTTAAGAATAGTTGACCCAGGGAGAGTTACACTCTCTGAGCCTCTGTCAAGCCCTGTGTGGGCTCTTTTGAAGATTCAGTGAGCTGTATTGGGTACTGCACAGCTGGGACATGATGCCTGCCCCTTTGCTGGGCGGGGAGGGGGGTGGCGGAAGGGCACGACTCAAGGCCTTCAGTGCCTTTCCCTATTTTGGGAGCAGTGCGTCAATTTTGATGTTTTTAAGAAATATTGTTTGAGAAAGATATCTAACATACTTCATGGATTTATTGTAGTTTGAGATTATTCTTAGTATATATAGAGAGACAGGATCCATACTGTTACTACCGTGAGGAGGGCTGCTTTTTAGTCCCCCTGAACCTTGACTTCTCTGGATCAGAGGTGGGTGCTGACATGATGGCCCTGAACAGAATTGGGGAAGGGATAGTAGTTACACTTACATACACCACACCACCCCTTTTTTAAACTTCCAGGCACTTGAAGTGCTGTGAACTGTGCTGGTCCTTTCCCTCCATTCTGTAATCTCTCCTATGCTCAGGGGACTCCAGAGGCTCTCTAGGGAGGGTAGTGATTCCCCCTTCTTAACCAGGTAGGGGCCAAGGTCTACTGATGAATTATAATCTGTTTTTGAAGACTTTTGTCCTTAGATAGGGGTTGTTTTAGAAAATCATGGAAGCTTTTTTGGTTGTCTCAATGGTTGGTGGTTGCTGTTGAAATTTAGTAGGTAGGGGCCATGGAATTCTAGACTCAATGAAGTGTCCATTCCATAGAACCAAACTTTTCCTGTGATCTGCCACAACTTTGGAATATCTTGCTGAATAATTTACATAGATAGAAAAAAAATGCTTATGACTGAGCCTAGAATCTAATTCCATTTTACACAAAGAAGGCATTTTTTAAGTGTAGTTTTGGAACTACACTTCCTGGAATTTTCCAGGAATGCAGTTACTGTAGACATTGAGGAGAAATTGTTTTGTTCTCAGCTTTACCAAGTTTATTATTCAGGGTTCTCCAGAGGAACAGAACCAGTAAGATCTACACACACACACACACACACACACAGACACACACACAGATTTTCTTTTTAAGTTTTTTTTTTAATGTTTTATTGATTTTTGAGAGAGAGAGGCAGTTTGAGAGGGGGACAGAAGATTGGAAGCCTGCTCTGTGCTAACAGCAGCGAGCCTGATGTGGGACTCAAACACATAAACCGTGAAATCATGACATGGCCTGAGCTGAAGTCGGATGCTCAACCAACTGAGCCACCCCAGGTGCTCCCCCAAAATAGATTTATTACAAGGAGTTGGCTCACATGATCATGGAGCTGAGAAGTATCAGGATCTGCAGTCAGCAAGCTGGAGACCCAGGAGAGCCAACAGTGTAAGTTCTGGTCCAAGTCTGAAGGCCTGAGAACCAAGAGAGCTGATGGTGTAAATTCTAGTCTGAAAGTTGGTGGGCTTGAGAGCCAAGAAGATCCAGTTTTTCAAGTTGGAGTCCAAAGACAGGAAAAGACCAACATCCCAACTCAAGGAGTCAGGAAACTAAATTTAAATGTTAATTTCTTTCAGAAACATCCTTACACCCAGGATAATTTGACCAAAAGTTTATGCACTCTGTGGTGTAGTCAGTTGGCATATAAAATTGACTATCACACTAAATGTGGTTCATCCTCTTAGAAAATCACTTTATTATTATTATTATTATTATTATCATTATTTTAATGTTTGTTTATTAGAGAAAGAGAGACAGAACACAAGTGGGGGAGGGGAGAGAGAGAGGGAGACACAGAATCAGAAGTAGGCTCCAGGCTCTGAGCTGTCAGCACAGATGCAGGACTCAAACCTACGAACCCTGAGATCATGACCTGAGCCGAAGTCAGATACTCAACCGATTAAGCCACCCAGGTGCCCCAAAAATCATATTATTGATAGTATGCATGATAGATGGCGTGGTATCTCAGTTGTAGTACCGCCACAGGCCCAAGTCAAGACTATTTGCAGTTGTCAGATTCAGTGATTTAACTTAGAGGTGTGGATTTCTGACTGTTTTGTTCCTAGCATAGTATTGCTTGAACATTCACATATTGAAATTCACATTTATTTTATTACGGAATACTTCTATTTTTTATTTTTATAAAAGTTTTAGGAGCGTCTGGGTGGCTCAGTTGGTTAAGCGTCCGACTTCGGCTCAGGTCATGATCTCACAGTTGGTGGGTTCGAGCCCCGTGTCAGGCTCTGTGCTGATAGCTCAGAGCCTGGAGCCTGCTTCAGATTCTGTCTCTCTCTCTCTCTCCGCCCCTCCCTCACTCATGCTTTCTCTCTCTCTCTCTCTCTCTCTCTCTCTCTCTCTCTCTCTCTCTCTCTCTCTCACACACACACACACACACACACACACACACACAAATAAATAATAAAACATTTTTTAAAAAGTTGTAGTTGCCACGTATATCTTTAGAAAGCATCTGTATGTATATAATAAATAGGTTAGCTTTGGATTTCACTCAGTAGTAGAGGGTATTTACATATTTATTATAGAAAGGGAGCTTTGGGTCCAATGTGGGTGAGAACCACTGGTCTAAGTTCTCCTAAGATCTCAAGCTGCCAGGCGCCTGGACCAGTTATGTATCTCAGCATCTTTTAAAGCTTTTGGCTGTGCTGCTTGCCTCATCTCAGATGTTTGCAAGACTGTAGTCCTTTTCTTTATCTTATTGGGTATTTTACAGTGTTGGGATTTACTTTCTAGAAGTCCTTGTTTGATTTTTATTAGGTTTTTAATTTTTTTTAAGATTTTATTTTTAAGTAATCTCTATACCCAATGTGGGACTCAAACTCAGAACCCTAACATCAAGAGTCTCATGCTCTTCTCTGAGCTAGCCAGGAGCCCCAGGGTTTGTTTTGTTTTTGTAACAGCTTTATTGAGATATAATTCATATTTCCGTACAATTCCCCCATTTAAAAACTGAATGTCTAGAATGTTTCGTCCCCCAAAATAAGCCTTGTGTCCATTAGCAGTCAGTATCCATTTCCGCTACCCTAGCCTCTGATAACCTCTTATCTACTTTCTGTCTCTATGAATTTGCCTATTCTGGACAGTTTGTATAAATGGAATCATATATACGTGATTCTTTGTGTCTGGTTTCTTTCACCTGGTATAATGATTTCAGGGTTCATCCATGTTATACTTTCTGTTGGTAGTTCATTTTTTTTAAAGTTTTATTTATTTATTTTTGAGAGAGAGAGGGAAAGGGAGAATGAGTGGAGGAGGTGCAGAGAGAGAAAATCCCAAGCAGGCTCTGCTGATAACATGGAGCCTGATGCAGGGCTCGAACCCAGGAACCATGACGACATGACCTGAGCTGAAACCAATAGTCAAATGCTCAGCTGCCTGAGCCACCCAGGTACCCTGGTAGTGGTAGTTCATTTCTTTTTTATGCCGAAATAATACTCCATTTAATAGGTATGCCATATTTGCTTTATCTTTCACCAATTGATAGACATTTGGAATTGAAACAAAAAGTTATTTTGTATGTTAGAAAGCATGTAAATAGAACTAAGTGATAGTAATATGTATCCAGTAACAAATACATGCTGATAATGAAAAGTAATCTAAATGCTCTTATTATAGTTTAATTTGGGAGAATTTTTTGAGGTTGTTTGGGTTGTTTCCAGTTTGTGGCTATTATGAATAATCTTTCTATGGACATTTGTATGTAAGTTTGTGTGTGGACAAATGTTTTTATTTCTCTTGGGTATAAACCCAGGAATAGAATTGCTGGATTGTATGGTAACTCTGTGTTTAACCATTTGAAATGGAACTGCTAGACTCTTTTCCAAAGCAGCTGCATCATTTTATGCTGCATGTGAAGGTTTTAATTACTGTACATTCTTTCCAACATTTGTTACCATCTATCTTTTTGATTATAGCCGTCCTAGTGGGTCAAAAGTGGTAATTCATTAGGTTTTAGGTGATAGCAGCAGGAAAGGGACAGTCTGTTACATTGTCCATTTTGGTAGCTACCACGTACCTTTAAGTTTAAATTGGTTAAAATCAAACTTAAAATTAAGTTCCTCAGTCACACTAGCCACATTTCAAGTGCTCAGTAGCCACAAGTGGCCAGTGGTTACTATGTTGGACAGCACAAATACACATAGAACATTTTCATTATTGCAGTAGGTTCTGTTGGGTGCTGCCTGTCTAGGAAAAGTTAATTTGGCAGGAGTTGGACAAGTAGGCAGAGAATGGCAGAGGGTCTGAGTGGTGTAGAAAAGGGGTGCAGGCATGGAATTTGGAGAAGAAAAGAACAAAACTCCAGGGAGCCATATGCAAGATATGAGACTTAGAAAAGAGCAGGTAAGGGGCGTATGGGTGGCTCAGTCGGTTAAGTGTCTGGCTCTTAGTTTTGGCTCAGGTCAGGATCTCCTGGCTTTGTGGGTTTGAGCCCTGCATTGGGCCCTGTGCTGGCAGCATGGAGCCTTCTTAGGATTCTCTCTGTCCCTCTCCCTCTGCCCCCACCCCACTCATGCTGTCTCTGTCTCTCTACCCCCCACCCCAAAACAGAAAAACAACAACAACAAAAAAAAAACAAAAAACAAAAAACAAAAAACCCAAACAGGTAAACAAGGGAAAGTGAAAAGTTGAAGGAAAGCCTCTTGGGGACTTGATTGTTTTCCACAGTACTTTGAGTTAGTGATGGACCCAGTGTCATTCCTTGCTGGTTGGCAGGGGGAAGCTACTTGAATCTGTCTTGGTCAGTTTCAGTATCCTCTGGGAAGGTGTAGGAAATAGATGGTGGAGCTGAACTGTAGGGAGTACTTCCACTGGGCAGATTACTCAAATGGAATAGAAAGTAGAAAGCTAAACCGTTAAGAAAAAAAGGTGGATAATTTGATCATTACTGTATACAATATTTTCTATAACGAATAACCAGGAAGTTGGAGGAAGGGTAGGCAGCAGAGTCTCTGAGGTGTCGCTGTGTTTTGGTTGCTGTTAATAACAGTGCCTTTTTCTCAAAGGCCTTATCATGTTGAGGGTGGAGCAGAGCCCCCTTCACCCTGTCTCACTGCTCCTGCCACCAAACCAGTTGGTACGGTTTGTATTATGTCAAGGCAAGATAAATCTGCAGTGTTCGAGCTCAGTCTAGGTAAAGTATTCATTAAGGCTATTGGAAAGAGCCTTTTCTTTTCCAAAGGTTCTTCTGTAAGTTTATTTTTATTAGGGTGTAGAAATCTTCATAGAATAGAATAGCCTCTTTTTGTGCTGATTATAGTGTCTCAGAGTCACCATACACAAACTTTCTTACATTCAAGTAGGCTTTCATTTTGTGAATTGTATTGCTCTACCCAGCCTGGTCCATGGCATCTTTCCAAACATGCTTTACTGTAGGGATTGCTTTTCTAGCTTAGTTAATAAAAATATATTTAAAGGTTTATCTGGGTGCAGTTTTGTGTGCTGCCAGTGTTATTCTAAGTCCTCTAAGCTGTGAAATCAGGTATGAGCCACTTAGGTGGTCGACTTGCCACATTCCTTACAGGTAATATAGATGCCCTTGTTTTCTGAACCAAAAAATTGAGATTTATATTCTTTTTTTTCCCAAAGGTTTTTTTTTTTTTAAGTTTATTTATTTATTTTGAGAGAGAGTGCACAAGTGGGAGAGGGGCAGAGAGGGAGAGAGAATCCCAAGCAGGCACTGCACTGTCAGTGAAGAGGGCTCAAACTTACAAACCATGAGATTGTGACCTGGTGCTTAACCACTTGAGCCACTCAGGTGCCTCAAGGTTTATGTTACGATAAAGAATTTTTTAAATGTTTATTTATTTTTGAGAGAGAGAGAGAGAGTGCACACAAGTGGGGGAGGGGCAAAGAGAGAGAGAGGGAGACAGTATCCAAAGCAGACTCCAGGCTCTAAGCTATCAGCACAGAGCCTGACACAGGGCCCAAACCCATGAACCTCGAGATCATGACCTGAGCTGAAGTCAGATGCTTAACTGACTGAGCCACCCAGGTACCCCCTGTACTCCCCCCGCCAATAAGGAATTTTGATGCTACCTCTGGATAAAAGAGAGAAGCTGAGAAATATATTTAGATACTGAATGTTGGAGTTTCTGGGAAGTTCTCCTGGCTTCTATGAGGCTATCACAGCAAGTATTTGAAATTAAGACTATGCTGAATAATTTGGAAAATACGATCACCCTCAAATACATGTAAAATTCTCAAATGGCAGGTTCTCTAATTCTCAAATGGCAGGTTGATTATTGCTTCATTAAATGCCAAAGATAATGTATGCTGTGTTGTATTTAGCCAGTTCCATTAGAGATCTAGGATATTCTTTTTTTTTTTTTTTTTTTCAACGTTTATTTATTTTTGGGACAGAGAGAGACAGAGCATGAACGGGGGAGGGGCAGAGAGAGAGGGAGACACAGAATCGGAAACAGGCTCCAGGCTCTGAGCCATCAGCCCAGAGCCTGACGCGGGGCTCGAACTCACGGACCGCGAGATCGTGACCTGGCCGAAGTCGGACGCTTAACCGACTGCGCCACCCAGGCGCCCCTAGGATATTCTTTTTAATGACTGAACTGAAATGCACAAAATAGTTTCAAGCTAGTAATATTCAAGGAGGAAGCCTTAAACATGGGGTGCATTCTGATTAAGTCTAAGACCTTTTCAGCTTTTTCTTTTCTGCATCAACATCGAGCTTTCAAACAGTTTTATTTATCTTTTTATTTATTTATTTATAATAAAATTTTTCAGAAACAAATTTCTACAGAGTTTTCTTCCAGTTGTGTTCTCAGTATAATGCCATTTCTTTTCACAGATTTGCTTGTAAATGCATCACAAAGAGGCAGCCCAGAATGAAGAAGGCAAGCAGGAGTGTCGGCTCAGTGCCTAAAGTGTCTGGGATAAGCAAAACACAAACAGTAGAAAAAACTAAACCTGAAAACAGCTCTTCAGCATCTACAGGAGGCAAACTCGTAAAACCTGGAACAACAGCATCATTGTCAAAGGTATTAAAATGTGGCAGTGTTTGAATATGTGATGGATTTTAGGAGGAGTGAATCTTAAAATGTTTGATTTATTAAATAAACATTATTTAGGGTTTGCCTTCTGCGAACCTCTGGGAACACACAGCCTTTGAAGAGTTCACAGTGTGGTATACTTGGTGTGTTTGGTCTGACTTTATGAATGAAACCAGATAGTAGGCTTATTGTGAAACAAATCACTGAGCACTTGCCTTGTGCAAGGCTCTTGTGCTGGTGTGAGCTGGAGGTAGAGTCTGCCTTCAAGGAACTTGTGGTGTAACAGGTGGAGGTTGTCATATACAAACATAACTAAAATTCACGCAAAAAATTCAGATACCTGGGAGAGCAGGAAAGTGGTGTAAGCATTTCAGGAAAACATTGTTTCCAGCCCAAGAAGGTTTTATGAAAAGAGCATGTGTGTCAGGTCTTAAAGGATGACCAGCAATAACATTCCTGGAACCCCTAGATAGGATTTTTTATTTCCAGTCTTACTCCCTTGCACACCGTAAACTGTTACTCTTTTTCTGACAGCTAATCCTGTATTAATCCCATTAAAATTGGGTAATATTTATTTAGTTAGAGCATAACTCGTTTTTCTTACATTCTTTTTGAGGGTGGTTTAGTTCTTGTTGGTACAGGATAGTGGCTATGGGCTTCAATAGCAGACGGACCCAGGCTTTTTGTATGCATGTGCTTCACAGCGTCATCATAGTCAGGATGAAAGAAGGAATGTATGGAAGTGGTTAGCACAGAATCTGGCACATGGCAAGTGCTTTGTAATGACAGGTGGTAGCATTTTTATTGATTACCTCTAGAAATTTTTACCAGCTCAGGACTGATTTCTGAAAATAATAGTCTTCTTTGGGTGTTCTCAGTGTCTGGGTTGATTTGGACCATCCAAGGGACAAGATGACTCCAGACCATTTTTCTGCTGGTCAAATCTTAGATCCACTGCAGAGATCCACACAGTCTTCTAGTCTTTCTTCGTGCAGAATCTACTTATTTGTTCTTTGCTTGTTTGTCCTGGGAATTTTGTGTTTTGAGTAGAAACTTTGACTCTATGGAGAAAACCTGGAGAGGGTTTCTGCTAGTCTGATAGGGAGAAACCAAGCACTGCTTGAAACATGATCTGTTTAAAAGCCTTTTGTCCAGGCAGGGCTTTGATAGATTGTGGCTTAATTATTTTAAGCATCTCATGGGAACAGCAGATGAGGGAATTCCTTATATGTATTGAAAGATCTAGCTGGGAATGCTGGTTTTTCTATTCCAGGGTTGTCAAAACTAAACCCAGACATACTCCACCTGCCCCCAGATTTCTTCCTTGCTACAGCTTTGATGAGCTGCTGGGTGTCATCCTATGGCTACCAGGAATAGACCTTTGCCCTACTTCCGTTAGTCTGAATCAGCATCCTGAATTGCTTCCTTGGTGGCAGTGCTGTCACTCTTTTGTGTAAGATAGCTGGCGTTTTCTGACCTAACAGGTTACTTAGTTGCTAGGGTTGTCTTCAGAGCAGAGTGTCTTTGTGACTGGGTGACCTGTTATTTACGTGACTGGAAGAACAGGTTGAAACATTGGCATTGGATATGTTCTGCTTTCCTTCTGTTGCCTCCCCATCAGTGGCAAACAGAGTTTTTGAAGGTTCACTATGGAGTGTGCCCTGAAGAGGCATGTCAGATCTTCTGAGGTCTGTATCTGGAGTTGATGGTAGTTTGGTTTTGAACAGTGAGTACTTTTTTATTGTAAAGCAAAAACAACTGTATTCCTGCTCTGTGCCAGCACATGCCAGCTGTCCATAGCTGTGGCTCTCCTTTGTTGGCTCTTTTAAGTAGGGGGTGTGTGGAGTGGGAAGGGTCTCAGAAGAGGTGAAACTGTTTGGGAACACTTTATCCAGACTGAAGCAATTGCTTTTACTTAAGAAAGGAGAAGAAAAATGTCACTGAATAGAAATTGAAGAAGACACAGAAGGAAAGAAAGAAATAGTGAAAATGAACAGAAAAATTGAAAATTTCAGATCAAAAGGGTTTGGAGACCCCACAAAATTAAGTGTTATTTTATTTTCCTAATTTTTCATACTTCACTGTGCGTCTCTACTGGCATTTGGACACTTTCCACAACTTGAATTCCTGTAACTGGGTTGGAGCATTGATGATTAACCAGATGAATGAAGCTGTTGGCTTTTGATCATGTAGACACCATGTACACATACTCACCCACTCATGTGGGCACCCACATATGTGTCTCTGTCACTGCACAGTGTTCAACACTTTTCTTATAGTGGCAGGGCATGGGGATGTTTCTTTACCTCTCATTTCAAATATTGTTTGGGGCTAGATTTAGTTAAGGTGGAGGAGAAAGGACCTTTTTTGACCAGAGCACCTCACTGCTGATTGGAACTTTTGTAAATATAAAATACAACACTACTGCTGTTCCTAGGTTTTTAAATTAATTAATTATTATTATTATTTTTTGAGAGACAGAGAGTGCATGGGGGAGGGGCAGAGAGAGAGGGAGAGACAGAATCTGAAGCAGGCTCCAGGCTCCGAGCTGTCAGCACAGAGCCCCACGCAGGGCTCGAACTCATGAACCTATGAGATCATGACCTACGCCAAAATCAGATGCTTAACCGACTGAGCCACCCACTGTTCTAGTTTTGAGAAAATTATTCCCATTCTTGTGAGTAGCTATGACGTCTGGTTTGGAGCCTTTGTATGACTAATTCTTTGTCACAGTGAGCGAAGAGGATGATTTGGTCTCTTATGTGCCTGCACTTTCCAGGTTTCACACACTGCTCAGGTGTTCATGGTTAATCCTTGTAGTAGAAGTAATATACTTTTTTATTGTCCCAAGAATACATTTTTCTAAAGGTTAATAGATAAGTAGTAAATTGTAGTTACTTCAGTTAGAATCTGTCTAAATAATTGATGACTGTGATGATTATGATTATTTGTGATCATATACCTTTTCGGTATAAAAATTAGTTAACCGTGTGATTGAACAATCCACCTCTGAAACTTGAAAGGCAAAATTTAAAAACTAAACTTAAATTTTGAGTTGGTGATGCAGACCATGAAACGTGGACTTTACCTTGAGAAGCATGTATACATTAGTTGTATTGTTTCATTATTTGTATCTGGAAGGGTTTTTTTAAAACATTCTTTTTAAAAAAATTTTTCATTGGTGCACCTGAGTGGCTCAGTCGGTTAAGCATCCAACTTCAGCTCAGTTCACAGTTTGTGAGTTCGAGCCCCACATCAGGCTCTGTGCTGACAGCTCAGAGCCTGGAGCCTGCTTTGGATTCTGGGTTTCCCCCTCTCTCTGCCCCTCCCTGGCTCATGCTTTGTCTCTCTCTGTCTCTCAAAAATAAATAAATGTTAAAAAAATGAAAAATTTTTTTATTCTTTTTTTTTTTATTATTAAGTAAACTCTATACCCAACATGAGGCTTGAATTTATGACCCTGAGATCAAGAGTTGGATGTTCTACCAATTGAACCAGCCAGGTGTGCCTGTATCTAGAAGTTTTTTACCAAATGATATTTTTGTATCTGTTATTAAAAAGTAGGCTAAAAATCTCTTCCCTCCATCAATTTTATTTTTTGGCCTGTTGTTAATGGTGGGGGAGGGTAGAGTTTACATGTGGAAATGCACATGCATTTGCAGAATTGTGTTAACAAAAATTGAAATAGGGAAAAATATCAGCCTGCAGTAGCTTCATGTAAAAGGAAGTTGGTGAGTACAGAGTTGTTTTTTGTTTTTAATTTTTTAAGTTTCTTTTCTTTCTTTATTTTTTTAGTAATCTCTACACCCAACATAGGGCTCAAGCTCACAACCCCACCTGAGATCAAGTGTTGCATGCTCTTCTGACTGAGCCAGCCAGGCATCCCTGTTTTTAGTTTTTTGATGAAGTATACACCCAGAACACAAAAGCACTTGTGTTCAGTGTAGTGAATCACCACAAAGCGAATATACTCTGCAGCCACCACTAGGTCAAGGAACAGAGCACACTTATATCACAGTGGCTCCCCACATGTCCCCTCTTAATTTCTGCCCTTTCTAGAAGTAACTACCATCCTAACGTCTAGCTCCAGAGGTTAATTTTGCTAATGTTTTTTAAGATTTTTATTTTTAAGTAATCTCTACACCCAACATGGGGCTCGAATTTAGAACCCTGAGATCAAGAGTTGCATGCTCTACCAACTATGCCAACCAGGTGTCCGAATTTTGCTAATTTTTTATCTTTACATAGGTATAATTGTACACTCTGTTCTTTTCTATGTCTGTATGATTTCCTTAACTCAGTGTTACCATCACTTTGCTTATCGATATTGTTATCTTATAACAGCAGTTCCGTCTTCATTGCAGATTACTAATCCATGGAATGACTATGTTACTCATCTGTTCTGTTGTTGATGGACATCTGGAGTTTCCCTTTTGTGGCTACTAAGAACAGTATTGTTAGGAACATTTAAAAAAAATTTTTTTTAATGTTTATTTTTGAGCAAGAGGGACAGAGTGTGAGCGGGGGGAGGGCAAAGAGAGAGAGAGACACAGAATCCAAAGCAGGCTCCAGGCTCTGAGCTGTCAGCACAGAGCTTGATTCGGGGCCCAAACTCATGAACCGTGAGATCATCACTTGAGCCGAAGTCAGACACCTAATTGACTGAGCCACCCAGGTGCCCCAGGAACATTCTTATTCATGTCTTTTAGTCCACATGTACAACCATTTCTGTTGGCTCTGTAACTAGGAGTGAAACTATGAGGTCATAGGGTGCATAGTGTTCAGCTTTCTTGGATATAGGGCCAGATCATTTCCCATTTTACACTGCTGGTGGCTCCACATTCTCACCTGCACTTAAGTCACTTTCCATTTTAACCATTCAGGTGTATGTAGAGGGATTCCGAAGTGGCTTCAGTTTGCATTTGCATTATTATCAGTGGGATTAAGCACATTTTTGTATCTTACTTTTATGTGTTTAGTGGACAGTTAGCTATCTTATTTGTGAAGTGCTTCTTAAAATCACTTGCCCATTTTTTTTACTATGTTATCTCTCTTTTTTAACTTTTTTTTTTTTTTTTTTTTTTGTAGTAAAACACATTTACCGTCTTAACCGTTTTTAAGTGTACGGTTCAGTACTATTAAGTACATTCACATTGAGCAACTGTTCCCACCATCCATCTCCAGAACTTTTTCATCTTGCAAAACTGAAACTCTGTCTCCATTAATCAACAACTCCCCATTCCCCCTCCCCAGCCTCTGGCAACTACCTTCTGTCTCTTTGAATCCGACTGTGTAAGTACTTCATATGAGTGGAATCATATTTGTCTTTTTGCCACTGGCTGATTTCACTTAGCATAATGTTCTCAGAGTTCATCCACATGGTAGCATGTATCAGAATTTCCTTTTTAAAGGTTTAATAGTATTCTACTGTATGTATATACCACATTTTGTTTATCCATTCTCCAATCAATGGACACTTTGGTTGTTTCTGTGTGGACTTTTGGCTGTTGTAAATAATAGCTGTGAAATTGTGTGAGAAAATATCTCTTAGAGGCCCTGCTTTCAGTTTTTTGGGGATATATTCAGAAGTGGAATTTCTGGGTCATATGATAATTCTATTTTTAATTTTTTGAGGAGCCTCCATACTGTTTTCCACAGCAGCTCTACCATTTTACATTCCCATCAAGGAATTCTCTTCCCAACAAGTGTTTTAATTTTCCCATGTCCTCACCACACTTTTTTTTTCTTTAATAGTAACCACTGAAATGGGTATGAAGTGGTGTAGTGTGTCTTTTTTGTACTGATTTATAGTTCTTTGGCTATTCTAGATGTGAGTCCTTTGTCATTTATATGTCTTGCACATATGTCCTCCCACTCTGTGCCTTTTCTTTCTCTTTCTTTAATGCTATCTTTTGATAAATGGAAGTTCTTAATTTTAATATAGTCCAGTTTGTTAATTTTTTCTTTATAGTTAGGGATGTGTGGTGTGTATGTGTGTGTGTTTATGGAATGTTTCGTCATCCCAAGGTCAGGAAGAGAGTCTCCTGTATTTTTTCAAGAGTATTATTATTATTATTATTTTTTTTTTTAATTTATTTTGAGAGGGAGAGAGACTATGCACATGTGTGCACAGGAGCAGGAGAGGGGTAGAGAGAGAGGGAAAGAGAGAATCCCAAGTAGGCTCTGCGCCTTCAGCACAGAGCCCTGTGTGGGACTTGAACTCACAAACTGTGGGATCGTGACCTGAGCCAAAATTGAGAGTCAGATGCTTAACTACTGAGCCACCCAGGCACCCCCCTACATGTTAACCTCTTATCATGGCTGGTCATTTTCCCTTTACACGTGTACTACATACATATATAATTTTTTCTTGAACTTGAAAGTGTAAATTGTAGAGATAATGCTTCTTTACTGCTGGATATTTCAGTGTGGATTTCCCAGAAAACAAGGATATTCTCTCTTGTAACCAGAGTATAGTTACTAGATCTGGAAGTGAACATTGATAAAATGCTAGTATCTCATCTATAGACTTTAATTAAATTTCACCAATTGTGCCAATGTCCATTTTAGCAAAAAAGACATTTTTTTTCTGGTCCAGCTTTCAGTCTAGGGCAGTGAATTACAGTTAGTTGTCATTCTCTCCAAATTCTTCTTAAATCTAGAATAGTTCCTCAGTTTTTGTCTTTTATGACCTTGACATTGCAGAAGAATGTAGGCCAGTTTATTTGGTAGACTATCTTCCAAATTTAGGTTTCTCATGTCTCTTTGTGATTAGGTTGAGGATATGCACTTTTGGCAGAAGTCCTACAGAAGCCACATGTCCTTGGCATAGCATTTCCAGAAGTACATGCTGTCAATCTGTTCCATTCCTGGTGATATTAACTTAATTTGATTAGGGTGGTGTCTGGTTTTTTCCACTATCAGGTTACCATGTTTCCTTTTGTTAATTAATAAAGTATCTTATCAAAAACACTTGGGAGAGTTTATAAATATCCTCTTTGTCATCAAACTTTCACACCCTAACTAGCAATTTTTGGTAATTCTTTCCAGAATCTGTTATTAGTATGATTTTTGCCAAGTGGTAGTTTTTCAATTCCATCATTCTTTCTACATTTAGTAGTTGCATATTAGTGTGGAATAATGGACTGTTTATTCAGTGGGCTGTCAATGGTTAGCATGATTTATTTTGATGCTCAGATTGTCCCCTTCAAGCTGGCTCCTATGTTCTTTTGACATGTTCCTGTTCTTTTTTGAACAGCCTCTTAATTTCTGACGTAAGTTTTCTTTTTTTTTTTCTTCAATATATGAAGTTTATTGTCAGATTGGTTTCCATACAACACCCAGTGCTCATTCCAAAAGGTGCCCTCCTCAATACCCATCACCCACCCTCGCCTCCTTCCCACCCCCCATTAACCCTCAGTTTGTTCTTAGTTTTTAAGAGTCTCTTATGCTTTGGCTCTCTTCCACTCTAACCCCCTTGTTTTTTTTTTTCCTTCCCCTCCCCCATGGGTTTCTGTTAAGTTCCTCAGGATCCACATAAGAGTGAAACCATATGGTATCTGTCTTTCTCTGTATGGCTTATTTCACTTAGCATCACACTCTCCAGTTCCATCCATGTTGCTACAAAGGGCCATATTTCATTCTTTCTCATTGCCACGTAGTACTCCATTGTGTATATAAACCACAATTTCTTTATCCATTCATCAGTTGGTGGACATTTAGGCTCTTTCCATAATTTGGCTATTGTTGAGAGTGCTGCTATAAACATTGGGGTACAAGTGCCCCTATGCATCAGTTCTCCTGTATCCCTTGGGTAAATTCCTAGCAGTGCTATTGCTGGGTCATAGGGTAGGTCTATTTTTAATTTTCTGAGGAACCTCCACATTGTTTTCCAGAGTGGCTGCACCAATTTGCATTCCCACCAACAGTGCAAGAGGGTTCCCGTTTCTCCACATCCTCGCCAGCATCTATAGTCTCTTGATTTGTTCATTTTGGCCACTCTGACTGGCGTGAGGTGATATCTGAGTGTGGTTTTGATTTGTATTTCCCTGATGAGGAACGATGTTGAGCATCTTTTCATGTGCCTGTTTGCCATCCGGATGTCTTCTTTAGAGAAGTGTCTATTCATGTTTTCTGCCCATTTCTTCACTGGGTTATTTGTTTTTTGGGTGTGGAGTTTGGTGAGCTCTTTATAGATTTTGGATACTAGCCCTTTGTCCGATATGTCATTTGCAAATATCTTTTCCCATTCCGTTGGTTGCCTTCTGGTTTTGTTGATTGTTTCCTTTGCTGTGCAGAAGCTTTTTATCGTCATAAGGTCCCAATAGTTCATTTTTGCTTTTAATTCCCTTGCCTTTGGGGATGTGTCAAGTAAGAAATTGCTACGGTTGAGGTCAGAGAGGTCTTTTCCTGCTTTCTCCTCTAGGGTTTGGATGGTTTCCTGTCTCACATTCAGGTCCTTCATCCATTTTGAGTTTATTTTTGTGAATGGTGTGAGAAAGTGGTCTAGTTTCAATCTTCTGCATGTTGCTGTCCAGTTCTCCCAGCACCATTTGTTAAAGAGACTGTCTTTTTTCTATTGGATGTTCTTTCCTGCTTTGTCAAAGATTAGTTGGCCTTACGTTTGTGGGTCAAGTTCTGGGGTTTCTATTCTATTCCATTGGTCTATGTGTCTGTTTTTGTGCCAATACCATGCTGTCTTGATGATTACAACTTTGTAGTAGAGGCTAAAGTCTGGGATTGTGATTCCTCCTGTTTTGGTCTTCTTCTTCAAAATTACTTTGGCTATTCGGGGCCTTTTGTGGTTCCATATGAATTTTAGGATTGCTTGTTCTAGTTTCGAGAAGAATGCTGATGCAATTTTGATTGGGATTGCATTGAATGTGTACATAGCTTTGGGTAGTATTGACATTTTGACAATATTTATTCTTCCAATCCATGAGCACGGAATGTTTTTCCATTTCTTTATATCTTCTTCAATTTCCTTCATAAGCTTTCTATAGTTTTCAGCATACAGATCTTTTACATCTTTGGTTAGATTTATTCCTGGGTATTTTATGCTTCTTGGTGCAGTTGTGAATGGGATCAGTTTCTTTATTTGTCTTTCTGTTGCTTCATTATTAGTGTATAAGAATGCAACTGATTTCTGTACATTGATTTTGTATCCTGCAACTTTGCTAAATTCATGTATCAGTTCTAGCAGACTTCTGGTGGAGTCTATCGGATTTTCCATGTATAATATCATGTCATCTGCAAAAAGTGAAAGCTTAACTTCATCTTTGCCAATTTTGATGCCTTTGATTTCCTTTTGTTGTCTGATTGCTGATGCTAGAACTTCCAACACTATGTTAAACAACAGCGGTGAGAGTGGACATCCCTGACATGATAAGTTTTCTATTTCTCCAGCCCCAGCCCTATAGTCAGTCAGCCTTTTCTCCAAAGAGAACTTGTTCCTTTTAGTAGAGGATGGAACTTAAAGCCTTTGGAAATGAAGTGTGCTCTTGCTTTTGAGTGTATGGTTTTTAAGCCTGCTTAGTAGACAAGAGAGGAAACATACACATACACACACATCTGTATCAATTTTCATATCTGTTTCTCTCCATATATTGAAAACCTATGAGGGGCGCCTGGATGGCTCAGTTGGGTGGCCAAATTCATCTCAGGTCATGATCTCGCGGTCCATGTGTTTCAGTCCTGAGTCAGGTAATGTGCTGACAACTCAGAGCCTGGAGCCCACTTCTGCTTCTGTGTCTCCCTCTCTGCCCATCCCCTGCTCTCTCTCTTTTTTTCTCTCTCTCTCAAAAATAAACATTAAAAAAAAAAAAATCCTATGAGTTCACACTGTTACTTCCAAATCCAGTTGACATACATACAGTGTTTAGAGTAGCCTTTTCACTTTATGTAATCATAATCCCAATCTCTTGACAGTGAGAGACCTGGTTTTCATTATCTATATTTACTTATTTTCTAAATCCTAGAATATACAGCCAATAGTTAGAGAATTGCTCACCCATGCCATTGCCAAAAACAAATCTACTAGCTAGAGTTCACAATGTATACTTTTTAGTGGTTAGCTTGAGAGTTTGAGGATTTATGGTCAAAATACTGTTTTCAGAAGATATTTGGATTCTTCCCCTGCCCCCTACCCCATGTGACTATGTCATTTATTTGAAATGCAGTTTAGTCTATTTGTTCCTATTGTGTTCCGTTTTAGGGGAAACCTTAAACCCTTGTTTATTTAATTTTAATTTACTGCCAGCATGTGAAACACTACCACAGTTCAGTTCTACATGTCAGAACTAGGACAAGATGTGAAAAGTGTCCCTCTCCTCCCCGATTCCTTCTTACTCTGTCCCCACCTGTCCCTAGGAGGTTAAGAGTCTGGTTGGGTTTTTGTTTTTATCCTTCCTGTGTTCCTTTTGCACAAATGATCAGATACATGTATATTTATTTTTTTATTTTCCCTTCGTTACCCAAAAGTTGCCATAATTAGATCTACTTCTGCCCATTTTCTTTTTTTCACCTAATATATTCTAGAAATCTCTTTATACCAATTTATGGCAGCCTTTCTCATTCTGTTTAATGTGTCTTTGTATGGATATACTACAATTTTTTCAGCTAGTGTCCTATGTATGGACATTCAAAGTGTTTCCAGTATTTTGCAGTTAAAAACAATGCTGCATTGACTAACCTTATGTGTATGTATTTGTATTATTGGAGGTATGTCTTCAGGTGAAATTCCTAGAGGTGGGATTGCTGGGCACAAGGTAAATGCATATGTAGTTCTGTTAGACATTGCTGGGTTCCTTTCATAAGGCCACATCCAGCTGTGTTCTCACCAGCAACCTATGAGTGTGCCTGTTTCCCCGCATCCCTCCCAAAGGAACGTGGCATAACTCTTCATTTTTGCCAGTCTCTTAGGTGAGATGTGGTATCTTAATGTTGTTTAATTTACATTTCTCCTATTGTGAGTTAGACTGGTTATATCTTTTGTATTGTGTATGTATTGATTATATGTGATAGTTCATTTTGGTCACCTTTCCATGTGTCTTTTACCCCTTTATTGCTAAGAGTTCTTTTTGTATTAAGGATATTAGCTGTTTATTTGTGAGGTATTGCAGATATACTCTCCCCATTTCTCATTTTTTAAAATTTTGCTTACGATGATATTTGTGTATCATGCACAGGATTAAATTTTTTTTAAGATTTTAATTTTTATAGACTTAGGTTTATCAATTCTTTGTTTTATCATTCAGGATTTTGAATCATAGAAAACCTTGGGACTTATTTTTGATATGGTGTGAAATAGGGCTTAGTCATTTTTGTAGGGTTTTTTTTTTGTGTGTGTGTGTGTGTGAATATACTATTAACCTAGTACTATTTATTGAAAAACCCATTTTTTTTCCTGTACTCTTTCTTTGGTCATAAAACAGGTATCTATATAAGCAGTTTCTTTTGGGATTCTTTTGTGTTCCACTGGTTTATTCATGTGCCATTACTCTACCATCATAGTTAATGTGATAACTGCAGAATTTTTGACTTGGTTCTCTGAGGTATGTTGAAATCCGCCATTAACCAAAGACAAATAGTAAACAGAAGTGTGTTGATTAAGCCACTTTTCACATGACTGTGTAGGGTTGTCTTCAGATGTAATTTTTATGAAAGAAAACATATTTAACTTATGGAGAAAGAAAAAAATACCTCAAAGAAAGTTTAACTTTTATTAACAGAATATAAAAGGTGATTTGAAAACATAAGAGTGTGTTGAGTTTATATACTGACTAATGGATGAGGGGCAAATTGACAGGAAGGAAGTAGAACTTAATTTGCAGATTTTTTTTGTATCATAGTTGATGATCAATTTCATAAACAGGAACTAGTCTTAAAGAATATGAGCAATCCTTTATGATTAATGCAATATCCTCCTTCCTTCTTACATAACCAGATTTTTCATAATGTGACAACTCTAAATTACCAAAGCTTAATTAGCTTAATTCATTTAAATTAAAACATTAATCCTTTTCTGCCTCTTTTTTAGTGAGACTGACCTACCTAATGGTATTATATTGTAACTTTTATAATTGAATGATGAGAACAGAATCTACTCCACTAACATTTAGAACAGGAAGAGACTTTAGAGATTAATAATTTATGAGCCATTTTGATTTATTGAAATGAATTTATTATGATTATCTAAGAGTAAGCTTGGCTCCAGATAGACAATAATATTAAATCGGTTGGTTAACTTGTGCTTTCACCTTCATGGGACAAAACTTTTGGTTCTTTTATTAAAAAGTAGTTTTTCATAGGTGCTGGTGAGGATGTGGAGAAACGGGAACCTTCTTGCACTGTTGGTGGGAATGCAAATTGGTGCAGCTGCTCTAGAAAAGAATGTGGAGGTTCCTCAAAAAATTAAAAATAGAACTACCCTATGACCCAGCAATAGCACTACTAGGAATTTACCCAAGGGATACAGGAGTGCTGATGCATAGGGGCACACGTACCCCAATGTTTATAGCAGTGCTTTCAACAATAGCCAGATTATGGAAAGAGCCTAAATGTCCACCAACTGATGAATGGATAAAGAAGATGTGGTTTATATACACAATGGAATGCTACTTGGCAATGAGAAAGAATGAAATCTGGCCACTTGTAGCAACGTGGATGGAACTGGAAGGTATTGTGCTAAGTGAAGTAAGTCAGTCAGAGAAAGATATCATATGTTTTCACTCGTATGTGGATCTTGAGAAACTTAACAGAAGACCATGGGGGAAGGGGAGGGGAAAAAATTACTTATGAACAGAGAGGGAAGGAGGCAAACCACAAGAGACTCTTAAATACAGAGAACAAACTGAGGGTGGATGTGGGGGGGTGGGTGAGAGGAGAAAATGGGTGATGGGCACTGAAGAGGGCACTTGATGGGATGAGCACTGTGTGTTGTATGTAAGCTGATTTGACAATAAATTATATTTAAAAAAAGGTAGTTTTTCTTTTTTCACAGATTTTTAACTCCTCTATGTTCTTTCTAGAAATAAAATTTTTTTCATTCTTTTAAGTAATAATTTTATACCCAATCTCATTATCCAGAGTGCTTATTTTGGTTTTTTAATTGAAGTATAGTTTATGTCTGTTTTCTTTTTACTTTATTTTATTTTATTTTATTTTTAGTTTTATTTTTTAAAATTTACATCCAAATTAGTTAGCATATAGTACAGCAATGATTTCAGGAGTACATTCTTTTTTTTTTTTTTTTTTTTTTTATAAATTTTTTTTTTTCAACGTTTATTTATTTTTGGGACAGAGAGAGACAGAGCATGAACGGGGGAGGGGCACAGAGAGACGGAGACACAGAATCGGAAACAGGCTCCAGGCTCTGAGCCATCAACCCAGAGCCCGACGCGGGGCTCGAACTCACGGACCGCGAGATCATGACCTGGCTGAAGTCGGACGCTTAACCGACTGCGCCACCCAGGTGCCCCAGGAGTATATTCTTTAATGCCCCTTACCCATTCAGCCCATCCCCCCTCCCACAATCCCTCCAGTAACCCTCTGTTGTTCTCCATATTTAAGAGTCCTTTATGTTTTGTTCCCCTCCCTGTTTTTATATTATTTTTATTTCCCTTCCCTTATGTTCATTTGTTTTGTCTCTTAAAGCCCTCATATGAGTGAAGTCATATGATATTTGTCTTTCTGACTAATTTCGCTTAGCGTAATACCCTCTAGTTCCATCCACATAGTTGCAATTGGCAAGATTTCATTCTTTTTGATTGCCGACTAATACTCCATTGTATATATATACACCACATCTTCTTTAAAAAAAAATTTTTTTTTTAATGTTTATTTATTTTTGAGAGAGACAGAGACAGAATGCGAGTGGGTTAGGGGCAGAGAGAGAGGGAGACACAGAAGCAGAAGCAGGCTCCAGGCTCTGAGCACAGAGCCCGACGTGGGGCTCGAACTCACAAGCTGTGAGATCATGACCTGAGCCAAAGTCGGACACTCAACCGATTGAGCCACCCAGGTGCCCCTATACCACATTTTCTTTATTCATCCATCGATGGACATTTGGGCCCTTTCCATACTTTGGCTATTGTTGATAGTGCTGCTGTAAACATTGGGGTGCATATGTCCCTTCAAAACAGCATACCTGTGTCCCTTGGATACTTAGTAGTGCAATTGCTGGGTCATAGGGTAGTTCTATTTTTAATTTTTTGAGGAACCTCCATACTGTTTTCCAGAGTGGCTGCACCAGCTTGCATTCCCACCAACAATGCAAAAGAGATCTTCTTTCTCTGCATCCTCGCCAACATCTGTTGTTGCCTGAGTTGTTAATGTTAACCATTCTGACAGGTGTAAGGTGGTACCTCATTGCGGTTTTGATTTGAATTTCCCTGATGATGAGTGATGTTGAGCTTTTTTCATGTGTCGGTTGGCCATCTGGATGTCTTCCTTGGAGAAGTGTCTATTCATGTCTTTTGCCCATTTCTTCACTGGATTATCTGTTTTTTGGGTGTTGAGTTTGATAAGTTCTTTATAGATTTTGGATACTAACCCTTTATCTGATATGTCGTTTGCAAATATCTTCTCCCGTTCTTTCGGTTGCCTTTTAGTTTTGCTGATTGTTTCCTTTGCTGTGCAGAAGGTTTTTATTTTGATGAGGTCCCAGTACATTTTTGCTTTTGTTTCCCTTGCCTCTGGGGACATGTTGAGTTAGAAGTTGCTGCGGCCACCTGTTTTCTTTGTAAAAAGCTCGTATTTTTTTCAGTCTTTATAAAATATAAATAAATTAATACAAAGGGTCTTCCTCAAGTAGTATAATCATTTAGACTGACTAACCCTCACTCTAACCATAAACTCTCTAGTTTTTTATTTATATATTACCTCGGCTTAAAAAAAACTTTTCAATTTTGGCTTAAATTAGACTACTAAAAAATTAGATCAGATAAGAAAACTAAATTTCCAAGTAATGGCTCCATCACTTTACATCCATGATTTACTATAAAGCAATGAATATTATATCGGATTCTCAGTGGTTTTTCTCTCTAGAAATTGCAGGATGGCATTTTCTTTGGTATTACAGAACTTTACTGGGAGCCCATGTGATAGTGCTCAGATGATCCCTGGTCGTAAGTCATGTCCTATCTGAAAGTAATAAAGAGTATGTCTTCACTTTTTCCACTCCCCCACTGACTGTGGCACATGTGGGCACACAGTTGGCTTCCATAAAGTTTTTGATTACATATATAATTTTTAAATTAAATTTTATTTTATTTTATTTTATTTTTATTTGAGAGAGCATGCCACTTAGGGAGAGGGGCAGAGGGAGAGAAAGAGAGAATCTCAAGCAGGGTCCATGCTTAGCATGGAGCCTGACACAGGGCTCAAATTCCTTACCCCCAGGATCGCAACCTGAGCTGTTATCAAGGGTTGACACTCAACTGACTGGGTCGCCCACGCACCCCATATTTTTGTATTTTTATTTTTATTAAAAAAACTTTTTTTAATGTTTATTTTTTAGAGAGAGAGAGACGGAACGTGAGCGGGAGAGGGGAAGAGAGAAGTGGGAGACACAGAATCTGAAGCAGGCTGCAGGCTCTGAGCTATCAGCATAGAACCTGATGTGGGGCTTGAACTCATGAACTGTGAGATCGTGTCCTGAGCCAAAGTCAGATGCTTAACCAACTGAGCCACCCAGGCGCCCCAGAGTTTTGCATTTTTAAAAGAAATGTGTGATTGTTTATAAACCAGTAAAGTACTCTCTGCAGCACAGTATGATGCATTGGTAACTGTCAGAAAGTCTTTGTGAGGCTCTTGAATTTAATATAAAAGCCAAGAACTTTGCTTTAGTCTCAAAATGTTATTTACTCTTGCTTCATCTAGTCAATTTGTTTTTCTTTTCTGTTACTTCTAGACCAAGAGCAATGATGACCTCTTAGCTGGAATGGCTGGAGGGGTGACAGTGACTAATGGTGTTAAAGGAAAGAAAAGCACCTGCCCTTCTGCTGCATCTTCAGCATCGGTCCCTGCCATGACCACTGTGGAGAATAAATCCAAGATCAGCACAGGTATAGGTGGCATTCAGAATAAGAGTTAAAGTGCTTTTTTGTTTGAAGCCAGAGTGCAGTGGTATTTAAGGGGTTCCACTAATTAGAAAATGTCAGACATGTATTTGTATTTCAACCCCATGTACTCATCACCCTTATCAACTGATGGCCAGTCTGAATTCCTTGACATCCACCTCCTCTCCTCGTTATTTTGAAGCAAATTCCAGGTGTCATTTAATTTCTTCCACAAATATATAATTATCTTTGAAAGATAAGGATTCTTCTAAAAAGAAAATCACAATGCCATTATCAGTACTTAAAATAATTAATAATCATTCTTCAAATCATAAATATAGAGAAATACTCAAATTTACAACTTTAGAAAAAAAATTTTTTTAACATTTATTTATTTTCAAGAGACAGAGACAGAGACAGAGTATGAGTAGGGGAGGGGCAGAGAGAGAGAGGGAGACACAGAATCCGAAGCAGGCTCCAGGCTCTGAACTGTCAGCACAGAGCCCGACACAGGGCTTGAACTCATTAACCATGAAATGACCTGAGCTGAAGTCAGATACTTAACCGACTGAGCCACCCAGGCGCCCCTCTTAAGTTTTCTTTCTTAAATCTATTTTTATCTTATAATTTAATTTTTGTAAAAACTGTTTGACCTGTACTTTCCTGTGATCTGTATTTTGATGTCACATCCCTTTGATGTCCTTGGCCACGTTCCTTTGTTTGTTTACTGTTAATGCGATTGGATCTAGAGTCTTGATGGGATAGATTCAGGTTCATTTTTTACCCCCAAGACTCCTTCAAACATGGTAGTTGTCCATCCACTAGTAGGCATATCATTTTTGGTTGTCTGTCTTTCCATGATATAGGCAGCCTTTGATGATCAATGCCTGTATCCATTCATTCCTGTTCTATCATTCTTTCTTTATTCATTAGTAGCAATTTGGCTTTAGGTTTGATAGAGTCCATAAGTTAACTCGTCCTGTAGTCCAAGGAGTAATGCTATAATTTTTTACTTTTTACACTTACAGAAAAACTTTAAGTCTTCCAATGAACACAAGACCATATGTTTGTAATACAGCTGATGAAAGCCTGTTAGTAAAGATTATAACAGACCTTCTTTATCATCCTTATTTAGGCTCTTAGCCCTTTTTGTATGTATTAGACTTTTTTCTAGCTCAGGTTTACCTACTGTCCTCTCTCTTGCTTTGACCTTCTGTGGTTTTTTCCTTCCATCCCAGATCACACCCTCCTGCTAATTATAATAGTCATGTGTATGATCACGAGGAGGAAACATGGAAGTCATTACATTAGGCATCATTCCATTTTATGCTCACTATAGCCCTATGAGGTAGAGGCTATTATTATCCTCATTTTAGAGTTGTGAGAGCTATGCTTAAAGCTCAAGTATCTTGGCCTAAGGCCTTGCATTTGTTTGCTCAGAAAATATTTATTGGGTACTCGCTTTGTACCGGGCCACAAAGCTGGTAGTGGAGCAATGGCTGCACCTTAGGTCTTTTATTTTCAAGCCTGAGGTCATCACCACATTTAACACTCCAGCTTGTGTGGTAAGAAGGAAATTAAGTACTCTAATACCATCTATATATCTTCCTGTTTCCAGCTTTTAGAATTTACTGGGAGAGATCCCTTGGATTTGGGCCTTGGTTCCCTACTGACACCTTCCCTCACAAGGCTGAATTCAGGTATCACCTCCCTGGATCCATTGCCCCTACTGGTGGCAGCTTTATACATCTGTATTAGTTTGCTAGGGCACTCGTAACAAAATACACAGCCTGGGTGACTCAAACACAGACATTTAGTTTCTCACTAAAACTGGTTGAAGTCTGAGATCAAAGTTGTCAGCCAGTTTGGTTTCTTCTGAGGCCTCTCTCCTTGGCTTGTAGACGGCTGTTTTCTCCTTGTGTCCTCACATGGTGGTCCCTCTCTGTCTGTATCCCATTCTCCGCTTCTTATAAAGATACCAGTCAGATTGGATTAGGGCCCACCCTAATAACCCTATGTTAACATATGTACCTCTTTAAGTTGATTACTCTTTTTCAAAATACAGTCACATTCTGAGGTACTGGGGGTTATGTCCTCAACATAAGAATTTATAGGACACAATTCAGCCCATAACAACATCCTTACTTCTTCAGTTCATCTACTCTATGTTTTATTTACTCCCCATGACTTCTCTAAGACCAGTTCACTTGTCTGTAACTCAGATTTTTCTATCTACTCGCTGGTCACAATAATCTCAGAAGGGGAGCTTTTCTTTTTCATGTTCTGTCTCTTCCTTTCTTGTTTCTTTACCTCTCCTTTCCTTTTGGGGCATTGTCAATCCCTTCCCTCATTACTGGCTCCTTTCCTTTTTGGCTTTCAGGCATGTCCAGATCTTTTCTTTCTTACCCCGGATTTTGGTTTGGTTTGCAATTGTTTCTTCTCATCTTGTTTCTTCTACCCTAAATCTGTTACAGATGTATTATCCCTTCTGTGTTCTTACAGAGATCCAGATCTCACTCCCCAAATGTAGGCCCTCCTTTTTTTTCTTTTACTATTCTGCCTGTCCCCATTCCTCCTTTAACTGCTCTTCTTCCTTATATGTTTCACTTAGCCTCTAGATTAGTTTTCATAAAAATACTCTTTTCTGTGTCTTCCCTGCTCCAGAACACTTATTGAACATTTACTATTGTGACTCACTAAATTTTCCCTGATGTTCAGGGCCCTGTAGAAACTTCCCCTACTGTTCCCATTAATTGTGTGACCTTACTTTTCCTTTCTGTGTGTCCTGTTCACTTCTGCTTCCTTGTTCTGTCCTGTGGCCTCCCCTGCTCTACACCAAACCCCTGGCAGAATCAGTGCCTGTCTACCTATATCACATAGACCTTTCGCTCTCTCTTACCCCTGAAGCCTGGTGCCTGCCATGTAAAGAACTAGCAGGTTTTTACAAAATACTGATTAGATGTAGATCTTATTTTTCTTTGCTTTTTTATTTATTTATTAAAAATTTTTTTTTAAATGTTTGTTTATTTTTGAGAGACAGACAGAGACAGAGTGTGAACAAGGGAGGAGCAGAGAGAGAGAGAGGAAGACACAGAATCCAAAGCAGTCTCCAGGCTCTGAGCCATTAGCACAGAGCCCGACACAGGGCTTAAACTCATGAACTGTGAGATCACAACCTAAGCCGAAGCTGGACACTCAACCGACTGAGCCACCCAGGCACCCCAGCTTTATTTATCTATCTATCTATCTATCTATCTATCTATCTATCTATCTATCTATTTATTTATTTTTGAGAGAGAGAAAGAGAGAAAGTGAGCGGGGTAGGGGCAGAGAGAGGGAGACAGAATCCCAAACAGACTGTGTGCTGTCAGCACAGAGCCCAGTGTGGGGCTTCAACCCATGAACTGTGAGATGACCTGAGCTGAAACCAAGAGTCGTTTGCTTAACCAACTGAGCCACCCAGGTTTCCCTGTTTTCTAACATTTAAAGAGGCAGCATAGTGTACTACTTAAGTTGTGGATTCTGGAGCCAGACTCCCTGCCTGCATTTGAATCCTTGCTCATCCACTTATTACATGTGGGATGTTGGCAAATTACTTAACATCTCTGTGTTTCTTCATGATAATAATAATGAGGCTTGTATAAATTAATGTATGTGAAGTGTTCATCTGTGTATGTGTAAAATAAGCACTAAGTACATGTTAGCTATATTATATGTTATTGGTACTATTTATATGTCATTCTGTGATGTGAAAAACTTTTTGCACTTACTTTGATCGTACTTTTTTTGTTTATTACAGGTATCTTAGATTTTTGGTTTGTCCAGAGGCTGCTTTTCCCTTCTTGCTCATCCTTCTTTACCATCTGCTTCTGTAGTTAGTTTGCTACCTGACTGGCTAATCCTAGAGTCTGCTTCATCTAGCTTGCCCTAGAGTATTATGCCCCTGGCCACTTGTTTAAAGTTCATGGTTTAGGATTCAAGTTAATGGGTAACTTTTTTTATGTTAATAGCTTTATTGAGATATAATTCTCATTTTATAAAATCCACCCACTTAAAGCATACAATACAATGTATAACTTCTTTTTCATGGATAATTAAAAAAATAAATGATTTGGTTTTGAGGAAACTGAATTTTACAGTGATTAGAATCTAAGGCAGGATTAATGTCGGTCAAAATCAATGTGTAGGCCTCTAGATTTCATCTCATTAGACCTAGGGAATAACCTCTGTGCCTTTTGTTGCTAATATCTTTGCCTTACATTCTTTGTTATAAACATTTAGGCACAAGTTCTTCAACCAAGCGGAGCACTTCTATAGGTAATAAAGAATCCAGTTCTACTCGAGAAAGATTACGCGAACGTACCCGACTAAACCAGAGCAAAAAACTACCCTCTGCGGGTCAAGGAGCCAATGATGTGGCATTGGCCAAGCGTTCCCGCAGTCGCACCACAACAGAATGTGATGTTCGCATGAGCAAGTCTAAGTCGGACAATCAGATCAGTGACAAAGCTGCTTTGGAAGCCAAAGTGAAAGAGCTGCTCACGTTGGCAAAAACAAAGGATGTGGAAATCTTACATTTGAGAAATGAGCTCCGAGACATGCGGGCCCAGCTGGGCATTAATGAAGATCATTCAGAGGGTGATGAAAAGTCTGAGGAGAAGGAAGCCGTCATTGCTCACCAGCCAACCGATGTTGAGTCCACCTTGTTGCAGTTGCAGGAACAGAATACTGCCATCCGCGAAGAACTGAACCAGCTAAAAAATGAGAACAGAATGTTAAAGGACAGGTTGAATGCCCTGGGCTTTTCCCTAGAGCAGAGGCTAGATAATTCTGAAAAGCTATTTGGTTATCAGTCCCTGAGCCCAGAAATCACCCCTGGCAATCAGAGTGATGGAGGAGGGACCCTCACCTCTTCGGTGGAAGGCTCTGCCCCTGGGTCTGTGGAGGATCTCTTGAGTCAGGACGAGAACACCCTCATGGACCATCAGCACAGCAACTCAATGGACAATCTAGACAGTGAGTGCAGTGAGGTGTACCAGCCCCTCACATCGAGTGACGACGCCCTAGATGCGCCATCGTCCTCAGAGTCTGAAGGCATTCCAAGCATAGAGCGCTCCCGGAAGGGGAGCAGCGGCAACGCGAGTGAAGTGTCCGTCGCTTGCTTGACAGAAAGGATACACCAGATGGAAGAGAACCAACACAGCACGAGTGAGGAACTTCAGGCAACTCTGCAAGAGCTAGCTGATTTGCAGCAGATAACCCAAGAACTGAATAGTGAAAATGAAAGGCTTGGAGAAGAGAAGGTTATTCTTATGGAGTCTTTATGTCAGCAGAGTGATAAGTTGGAACACTTTAGCCGACAGATTGAATATTTCCGCTCCCTTCTGGATGAGCATCACATTTCTTATGTCATAGATGAAGATGTAAAAAGCGGACGCTATATGGAATTGGAGCAACGTTACATGGATCTAGCTGAGAATGCCCGTTTTGAACGAGAGCAGCTTCTTGGTGTCCAGCAGCATTTAAGCAATACTTTGAAGATGGCAGAACAAGACAACAAGGAAGCTCAAGAAATGATAGGGGCACTCAAAGAACGCAATCACCATATGGAGCGCATCATTGAGTCTGAACAGAAGGGTAAAGCAGCCTTGGCAGCCACGCTAGAGGAGTACAAAGCCACAGTGGCCAGTGATCAGATAGAGATGAATCGTCTGAAGGCCCAGCTGGAGAATGAGAAGCAGAAGGTGGCAGAGCTGTATTCCATCCATAACTCTGGAGACAAATCTGATATTCAAGATCTCCTGGAGAGCGTCAGGCTGGACAAAGAAAAAGCAGAGACTTTGGCTAGTAGTCTGCAGGAAGATCTGGCTCACACCCGAAATGATGCCAATCGTTTGCAGGACACCATTGCAAAGGTACCGTTTAAGTAGACAGAATGTTCTGGATCAGCATTATGCAGCTGCAGTACACACCATGCTTACCAAAAGCCGGTATCATTTCTGTGATATGTCATTCACTTTTTGTAGGCTGATTTTGTTTTAAAGCTTGAGAATGGTTTTCCTTTATTGGGATACAGTAAAACATATTCTTGAAAAAATGTCACTTTCACTGCCTGTGAGAGGATGGGACTGTAATTATAACAGAATTTGTCCCTAGGCTAGGTACGCCCAGGGGCACATAGAGGACTATGTCTTGTTACTGACAAGGAAGGACCTTAGAGATCATTGGTCCAGCCCCCTTGTTTTATACGTAGCATAATAGCAAGGACTTATGCAGAACTACAGCCTGGGGTTGCTGGCATTCTGGCCAGGGGTCTGTGCCCCATGTCATTGCTGATGCAGTGTTTATTTGCATGAGTTACCCAATTATTCTATCTTCCATTTTATTTCCTGTTTTAGGGCACTGGTTTTTAAAGAAACACTAGTATATCTTTGGCCAAAATTTAAATAATTTAGATTGTAATTTTTTAGTGATGATGTTTAGAGATACAAGTTAGGGTATGTATTATTTGTTGGAACATATATGTTGGAAGACACTTTGAGCTAATACTTTAGCAATAACAGTATTTGAGAATTTGTTTCCATTTTTAATTTGGTAATGAAACTGTCACAAATCAGACATCTTTGGGGGGGTGGGATGGGAGAGAGATATTAATTATTAACCAAATACATGTCTTTGGTCCATACTTTGGAGAAGGGAAATTTTTTTAAAATTTCCTCATAAATAATCTAGTTAAGTTCAGTGATATGTCAATATAATTTGTCAGTGATATAGCAACAAATTATGTTTAAGCATATTATAGAGTGCTTTTTCATAGATTCATACAGTTACTACAGAGCTAGTTTTAGCTCATACCTCGGAACTCATGCTTTGCTTCCTTTGAAACAGCGTGTACATCCATTGTAGAATTTATCTTAGAGCAGCTCCTACTTTTCTAATGTGCACCATCATTCTATACAGGTAGAAGATGAATACCGAGCCTTCCAAGAAGAAGCTAAGAAACAGATAGAAGATTTGAATATGACATTAGAGAAACTAAGATCAGAGCTGGAAGAAAAAGACACAGAGAGGAGTGACATGAAAGAAACCATCTTTGAACTTGAAGATGAAGTAGAACAACACCGAGCTGTGAAACTTCATGACAACCTCATTATTTCCGATTTAGAGAGTAAGTGATGGGGGAGCTTTTCATTCCTTTTGTTGTACCCATGTTAACGAGCAGGGACAGTTTGCATTCAGTAACAAAATGAAAATTGGTCGCTGTCACTGCTGAAGTGGACAGGCACAGTAGACAGTGGCCTGCAGAAATACGCATGTGGCAAAGCGTATTTCACACATTAGCCAATAGTCTTTGGACTGCTATGTTTTGTTCATAAGGAAGAACTGTTAAGAGGAAGCATTGCTTCAAAACTGTGCTTGGTTACAGAAAATCATTTAAGGAAAAACTGATTGTTATTTTTTTAGATCTTAAGAAAAGCCATTTATTGTTCTAATGATCGCAGGTATACTGAGACAAACATCAGTCATCCTTTATGATCTTATGTCTAAAGCACAGGTTTTTATTTGTCTGGTTTTCCTCCCAACCATGGAGATTTTATGATCTGGTAGGATTGAAACTCCTATTTTAAATTGCTTTAAGTTTTTTTGAAATTATTTTACAATTATTTCACTTACAAAAAAATCGCAAAACTAGTACAAAGCATTTCTGTGTTGATAGTTTGATGAGGAGCAAAAATTTCGTTGATCTTAAAATGTCTTCCCACAGACTATTTATTATGTTGCAAGTGAGGAAGAAGAAACAACCAGAAATTATTCAGTGGAAAAATTGGGCAACACTTTGACCTCACTGATGATCCTGTAAATAAATGACAGAGGCACAGAGAATCAGACTCACCATCAGCTGGGCCATATTCTGGCTGAAGCATAACTGTAATGAATCATAAAGAAACATTAAATAGGGGCACCTGGGTGGCTCAGTCGGTTAAGTGTCTGACTCTTGATTTTGGCTCAGGTCATGATCTCACAGTTCGTGGGTTCGAGCCCTATGTCAGGTTCCATACTTGATAGTGTGGAGCCTGCTTGGGATTCTCTGTCTCCTTCTCTCTCTCTGCCCCTCCTCTGAGCATGCTCCCTCTCTCTCTCTTCTCAAAATAAATAAATAAACGTAAAAAAAAAAAAAAAAGAAACTTTAAATAGACAAAAAATGAATGTTTTACTAAAAACACAAGAATGTGTGGCGCTGTATTCCTCAGAACTGCCAGTGTCATAAAAGACAAAGACTATGGAAAAGTTCTAGATTGAAGGGGTCTGAGGAGACATGAATTAAATGTAATACCTGTGCCTAGACTCTGTCTAACCCTGTAGGGAAAATGCTATAACAGGTGTTCTGAACGAACTGGAACTTTAAAAAACTAGATAGGACAAAAGTGGATTATAGATAAACATATGTAACCATATCAATTTATAAAGTTGATAACTATACTGTTTATGTAAGTCAACGCCCCTATTCTTACGAATCACACACTGAATATCTAGAGGTAAAGGACCATGATGTATATATCCTTAAAGGATTCAGGGAAAACATCAGGGATAGATAAAGACAGATAGATAGAAGATGGCAAATGATGAAAAAGATGGGTAAACAGTTAACATAAGCAAATCTGTGTAAAGTGGTCATATGGGTGCTTTTTGTACTGGTTTTTGCACCTTTTTGTGAATTTGAAATTATTTCCAAATAATACATCTTAAAAATTCTTAGTGTTCATCCAGATTCCTCAAATGTTAACAAATTTTAAGTTGTAGTACACTTTAATGATAGCCAGGTGGGGACAAGGAGAATGTGAATAACCTTTTTGGATACACTGGTTAAAGCTTTTCAGCCTTGCGGTTCATGATACCGATCCTTTGAGCTCTGTGTTATTCCTTGACAGAGGATCAGTAGGCAAATACAGCGTTGGGCCAGATCCCATGTGCTGTGGGCACAGAGGCAGGGAGGTTTGAGCTAGTTCCAGGAGAGAGTGGGTCATTTGCAGGAGTCCTAAACATGTCTTTTGCCAGTTCTGAACTCTGGCTAGTTGGCTCGGCATCTGTGGACTGACCCCAAGGTTATTCGGAACATTTTGAGTCATTTGGCTACTGAAGTAGCTGACTGTGGGACTCTTTTCTTGGAGACAGTTACAGTCCTACAGATAAAACTTTCTCATCTGAAATTGTGAAAAACTTTGGAGAGTTTAACATTCGTATCTAGTCTGTATTTCAGTGTCTCTGAACGGAGAGGATTTATGTAACTGTATTTCCTAAATGTAAGAAGTTCTAAAGTTTTTCAGATTAACTTGGAAGTTGAGTGTATTTTCCATGTAGTACTGATGACAACCTTTTCCCTTGCAGGCCTTTTGATTTGAACACAGAAAGAGTGACACCTTGTGGTAATTGGGTTAATGGCTAGAAAAATGTTAGCTGATAAGGATTCCTGGAATGAAAAATGATTGACAAAATAAAAATTATATAAACTTTATGTGGATTTTTATTATGAAGTGGCTGAAAATCCTGAATAAATTTTTTTTAGCCCGGTATCTTCTCCCCCCAATTTTTTTAAAATGAAAATTTCAAATATACATAAATACTGCAAACATGGTAGAGATAGCACCCACTGCCTAGATTTGACAGTCGTTAATGTTTTATAATATTCTCCTTCTATGTGTGTATCTGTATATGTGTGTGTTTGACTGAGTAGTAAGTTGTAGTAAGTTGTAGACTCCATGAGACACTTAATATTTTGGTGTCATGCAACTCCTGTTTTCCTTATAATCATATCTACTAAATTTGGCATAATTCCTTAGTATCCATCTAATAGCTCACATTCAGATTTTCTCACCTGTCCTCAAAATGACTTTTAACAGTTTTCTTAGGAACCAGGATCCTGTATTCTGATAGGAGTTAATTTATTTCTTAGTGAATTCTAGCACTTGGTATTGATGCTAAGTCATCACTTGGTATAGGGCACTTGATAACAAGGAACGCTGTTAATTGAGAAATTGAGATTTTCTTTTTAAGATTTTGTTTTTAATCTCTACACTCAAAATGAGGCTTGAATTTACAACCCCTAGATCAAGAGTCGTATGCCCCACCAACTGAGCCAGCCCAGGTCCCTGAGACATTGAGCTTTTCACTTGTGGAATATTTTAGCAACCATTACTATACTCAGTTTTAGAACTTTTTCATCACCCTAAAAAGAAACTGTACCCATTAGTAGTCACATCGACCCCCAAATGATCCTGACTTTGGAATTAGTGGCGAGGATTTTAAAGCAGCTGTTGTAACTGCACTCAGGGTGTTGAGGAAAATCTGCCAGTAATGAATGAACAAATTGCAAATCTCAGGAGAGAAATAAAAACTGTTTAAAAAGAACCTAATATGTATTATAGAACTGAGAAATTTAACAGCTAATTTAAAAAGTTTACTAAATCATTAAAATAGTTTTTAAGTTTATTTATTTTGAGAGACACAGAGACAGCGCAAGTAGAGAAGGAGAGAGGGAGGGAGAGAGAATCCCAAGCAGGCTCTGTGCTGCCAGCGTAGAGCCCAACACAAGTCTCGAACTCACGAAATCATGACTTGTGCCCTGAGTCATGTGTGGCAGATCATGACCTGAGCTGAAACCAAGAGTCAGATGCCTAACTTACTGAACCATCTAGGCAGCCCATTAAATCATTTAAACAGCAAATTAAAAACATAGAAGAGCCAGTGAACTTGAAGATCAGTCAGTAGTCACTATCCAATCTGCAGGACAGAGAAAAAAAAAGATTGAAAAAAAGGAGTACAGCATCAGTGAGTATGGGACAGTATCATAGGGCATAACATGTAGTTGGAGTCCCAGATGGCTTTCCAGATAACATCAGTGCCATACTGATTAGATTTGGCCTGCAGTACCTTTTAGTACTATTTGGATTTAGCATCCAGATTAGAAAGATCTGATATAAAATTCACTCAGTAAATAAATACTGTTAAGACTTCTGATTCAAGATGATGGCCTGAGGCCACACATATACTTCTTCTCCCTCCCAAAATCCTAGTAATATGGTCCTGCCATGTAATACAAAAATTACAATGAATCTGTGGGTGCCTGGGTGGCTCAGTCGGTTGAGCATCTGACTTCAGCTCAGGTCATGATCTCGCGGTTCTCAAGTTCAAGCCCTGTGTCAGGCTCTGTGCTGCCAGCTCGGAGCCTGGAGCCTGCTTCAGATTCTGTTTCTCTTTGTCCCTCCCCTGCTTGTGTCTGTCTCTCTCTCTTTCTCAATAATAAAAACATTTTTTAAAAAGTAAAAAAAGTTTACAATGAAACTAAACCAAAGATAGAAAATAGGTGAGGGGTCTCATCAGTAGATCAACAATTTTGACTAACTTCTGGAATATATAAAGCAGATAGAATTGGAGTTATGGAGAAATCAAACAGAACAGAAAAAAAAAAAACAACAAACCTACAGTCCAGGAGGACACTGAAACTCTGAGTATTGATGTTCCCAGCCAAACTTTGGGGGTGGGGTACTAAAACCTCTTCCTCAGGGATCATAGGGTCTGGGACGAGCAGCAATTTCAGGCTGTGGTATAAAAGATTGTCAGCATTTGTACCACCCTCTCCATTGTAGAGTGCTGGCTGTGGTGTTTGCCCCAGGCTCAAATTTATTTGTTTGTTTGTTTGTTTGTTTGTTTGCTTATTTATTTATTTATTTATTTATTTATTTATTTATTTATTTATTTATTTATTACGAGAGAGAGCTTGAGTTGGGAAGGGCAAAGGGAGAGAGAATCTTAAGCAGGCTCCACGCTTAGCACAGAGCCTGACGCATGACTCAATCCCACAACCCTGGAATCATGACCTGAGCCGAAGTCAAGTTTCACATGCTCAACTGATTGAGCCACCTAGGCGCTCCTTGAATTCTTTTTCTAAATAAGGTGGGGAACATGGTGCCAGGGGCTCCTGCCATACCTTCGGTATCAGAAAGAGAAGTAAAGCCCTGCCTGAAGTAACAGCAGGCTGCCATGTTGTCTTGAAATGAAGACCACACATAGGGAGAGGCAATTTAGCCCAGCAGTGAAATGGGGACACACACACACACACACACACCTGTTTCCTTTGTTGAAGCCACCCACTTCTGCCTCCAGAAGAGGGCCCCCTGTAGGCATATATCATCAATGGAGCCTTAATCCAGTCATTGCGTTGAGGGGAGAGGCCTGTAGTTAGAACAGTGACTTCTACAATTATTGAGAGACGTGTGGAAGTCACTGATATTAATTATCCTTGTCCTTTGTAAGAAAGGCCAACCAGGACTTACTGGACATTTAGTTTCTTAAAAGAGAAACAGCAGAAAGAAGCAACTCAACTGAGCCTGAATAAATTAAGTTAATGACTTCACTGCTAGTCCAGCAAACCAAAGCTGAGTGGTGTTGAGGGTAGTGGCATGAACGAGATCTCAGGTATGGCTCAAGTGATGTGCCCATCAGTTACAGTGACTTTTTTGACCACTTTGTATTTGTGTAGTAATGCTTGCTGTGTGCTTGCATTTATGTATAGCTCCTTTCCTGCCCTCTGTAGTTCCTGAGATTGGGGGCTAGGGCCTGACATCTAGCAACACAGGTTTTGCGCTTTTACATGGAACACTATTGACTATGGTGAGTAAACGTGGCTTGAGATTAGAGAAGTAGCAGAAGGAAATAGAGGAGAGTTGTATAATTCTTGATGGGAAAGCCTTTTTCAACACTAGTGGGAAGCCATAAAGGAAAGTTTCCTATTTGACTATGTATTACTGGAATTTTCAGTTCAGCAAAATAAAAGTACCATAAATAAAGGACTTTGAGAGAAATATTTGTAGCACATATAAAATATATAAGGAGAGTCTTATATGTATCAATATATATATATTGACATATATCAATGACATTAGGATAATCGATTAGCGAAAAAGAGTGTATGAATAGGTAAGGCAGAAAAGGTGCAAAAAGATGCTTGACTTCACTAATAAACTCTAAAACAAGATGCCAGTTTTCACTTGGCAGGTGTGAAAAGTGAAAAAAGTTGATAGTGTGTAGGAGAGGAGAAAAGGGACCTCTTGTGTATTGTCGGAAGGAGTATAGATTGCTGCAGCCTTTTCAGGGTATTGATCAGAATTTAAAGTACAACAGTACTTTAGCAACAATGTTTAGAAACATTCTTACTAGTTTGCAAATATAAGCTTAGATATGTATGTTGCAGAATTACTGGTTACCACAAAACTTGGAAGTTGAGATCTAGTTAATAACCTGTGAGCACAGTGCATCCCCACTGGCTGCCGTTTCATCAGTGAGGATAAATTAGACAGGTCTATGTGTACAGCCATAGATGGAATAAAGCAGATAATGGGACAGTAGAATATGAGCTGTGTGTATTATTTCTGTAATTAAAAAACATACAAGTTTTAAATACAGCATTACATTGAAATGGTGACCAGGCATGATGATTTCCTTAAGAAATACTGATACAGTGTATTATATACAATAAATTTTATAACTTGGTGACTTCTCAAAAAAATTTTCTGCATTCTTGAGCTGGATCCTTCTAACGGATTGACTTGGATCCTGTCAGTAGTTCCGAGTTGTCCTTCATTACTTCTTACAGTTCTAGAAATGTGTCTGCAAGAAATATCTGAACAATTGTGTAAAGATACTCATCGTGTTTGTGACAAAAATTGTGGAACCATTCTGTTTGTCAATAGGAGATTACTAAAACATATGTCCAACCGATGGAATACTAACAACCATCAGATAGTGCTGTAGATCTGAATTGATTGATAGTTGTCCATTATCTATCTACTGCTAAGTAGAAAGGCTTATGAAGAAGTATAATTAGTATTATCTCACTTTTAAGAAAAAAGTTCACACACGTATGAAGTCTGGAAGGATATATGCCAAATGCAAATAATGAGTAATTTTATTTTTACAACGCTTTTCTGTTTTCCAGACTGTTTATTGTGAGCATGCATTCCCTTTAGAGTCGAAGGGAAAAAGTTGTATCTACTTTTTTGGGGGGAAGGGGTGATAAAAATGAATAAATAATAAAAAAAAATAGTAGTAAATGGTTTATTTGAAACTCATCTGTGTCCTCTTTCAAAGCATCAGGAATTGTGGTTTGGGGATAAAGGTGTGGTCTGGTGGCTGGATGTACTGCCTGCCTCTCCCCTCTGCCCCTAAGGCATGGTATTTTAACTGGTATTTTACTCTTGCCATTTCTCTTCCTCTAGTAATTGCCCCTGATGTTAGGTGGAGGTGCTTGATAGGATGTAAGGGTCTGTTGGTACTGGGATATCAGTATTCTGAGGAGTTTCATGGATTTGGAGGGCAGGAAAGTTTGCTTGTGAACTTTCGTTATTTTCTACCCCCAGGAGTCACAGGGTGAGCCTGTGCCCGTGGTAGTTGCCCAGTAACATCAGCATGCGTGATGGGTATATAACTGGAGCCGGAACGAAGGCCTGGTTGATTGTTCCTTGTTTGTCAGGGGTGAGAGTTCTTGGTGGTGAAAAGATTATGAACCCCATTATTAAATGGGCAGAGCAGTGCCCAGAATTGTTCAGAGCAAAGTTGGTCTAATTACAGTGAGAATAGCAATTTACTTGATTTCTAGAATAAAAATAACATTGTAAAATTGAGTTGTAACTTGTAATTAAAAATGAGATCATAGTAGTACTTCTGTTCTTTGGTAGAATTTAATGTTGCTTTTGAGTTGAAGACAGTAGATGGCAGTGTCCCTCATTGTAGAAGAACTTGGAAGAGGAAGGAAACTGCTTTTACAGGCCCCAGAGTTGAAGACTAACAGTATCCTTTCGTGTAACCATTAATTGGGCCAGATGGCAATTTTGCTAAGATAGTCTTCCAAACAAGAGCATAAGTACACATTCCTCTGTTTCCAAGGAGGAAAAGCCTGTTGTCATTTTTAATACTTTATGTTACAAAGTGAAAATACAGTTGATTCATGAAGTTTAAATCAAATTCCCTAGAGACACTTGTAGTGTACTTCATTCTGCCTAAATATCTCCATTGGCTGCCAGCTTCCTTTCTATTTAAAAGCATTAATAAGACATGACAATAATAAATACATAGTGCTGAGTGTGTAAGAATGTCCTTTTAAGAGTAGTGATTATGTGGCGGGTAAAGAGAGACGGATAAGAACAAAATAAATGAATGAAATTTGAGGTTTTATGATCAGTCTAAGATGGCCAGGTGGCTTCACATGTCACTTGAGAACAAAGACACACCAGATGTTAAATTGAACAGTACTAAGATTTGCTGTCATTTGTCTTGTGTGAATTATATATAAAGATAGGTATATATGTCCTTTGTGACCAGAAGAAAAAGAAAATGGTTTTTAGCAGAGGAGGAGAAATTCACATTTTTTTGTTCGCTTGCCTATTTTAATTATGTTTTGCATTTAAATATAGTGTAAATGAAAAATATAACTCCTAGTGTTTTCAACACTAGAAATATTTCAGTTTGTGTCCTTCTTATCTGTGTCTGATTATGTCACCAAGACCTTGAATTTGTCTACATATAGGTAATAGGGAGCTGAGGTCCCATGCTGGTTCCAGAGTTATCCTTGCTTCTGGAGATATGGATCAGGGTATTGGACTCACTCATCGGTGTCCACTTTGCCCTTAACCAAATTGAATAGCCCTTTTGACCCTGTTTCCAGGTTAAATGAGGTCTGAGGCAGCTTATACAGAGACAGACTTTTAAAGTTTAATCCTTTTCATTATAAAAACATCCTCTTTTCTGTCCCTAGGAGGGTAAGGACTATATCTTTTTTCCCTTTCCCTTGTATCTTAAGCATCTAGAAAAAAGCCTGGCACAAAGTACGTACTTGTGAGGTATTTGTTGAATTGATGTAAATTTTGAACAGTTTTTATTTCAAAGGCCCGAAATTGGTTGAAGAATTTTGTGGCGATGGATGGGAGGGAGTTAACTACTGGCTACCAAAATTGGCCAGTTTTCCCCCCCATGTTTTACTCATTTATTTTTTTTTCCAGCTTTAGAAAATTTATCATTATATATTTATAATATTACACATATAATTGTTATAAATATTCTAGGCTTTTATGTTGTTACTGAAGTGAATTCATGTCATTTAAAAATATCTGAACACAAATGTATCAGTGCTGAATTAAAGGTATCATGTCACACAGGTTACAACAGAGCAGGTTTCTGATGGAACTGGGAGGGGAAGATAAGCAGTCTAAGAAAAGACATCATCAGAACACCCCTACTTTTGTGTGTTGATTAAAAACTAATAATTTGTGGGGCACCTGGGTGGCTCAGTTGGTTGAATGTCCAACTTTGGCTCCGGTCATGATCTTGTGGGCTTGTGAGTTCAAGCCCCTCATCAGGATTGCTGCTGTCAGCATGGGAACTCACTTCAGATCCTTTGTCCCCCTCTCTTTCTGCTCCTCCCCCACTCTCTGTCCCTGCCTGCGCACACACTTACTCTCAAAAATAAATAAACGTTAAAAAAAAAAAGGCTAATAATTTGTTAGCTTAAGGAAGTTTTTTTTCTAAGATTTTACACCCAGCATGGGGCTTGAACCTACAACTTTGAGATCAGAAGTCACATACTTTAACTGGCTGAGCCAACCAAGTGCCCCAAGATTGATTAATTGATTGATAGATTTTTTTATTCTCTTGGTTTTTGTTTTTTTTTGGGTTTATTTATTTAGAGAGAGAGCATGCACGAGTGGGGGAGGGGCAGAGAGAGGGAGAGGGAGATAATCCCAAGCAGGCTGTGTGCTGACAATGGGGAACCTGTGTTGGGGCTCGAACCCATGAACTACAAGATCATGACCTGAGCCAAAACCAAGAGTTGGACACTTAACTGACTGAGCCACCCAGGCACTCCGAGATTTTTTTTTAAGATTTTAATTTTGAGTAATCTCTACACCCAATGTAGGGCTTGAACCTACAACCCTGAGATCAAGAGTCGCATGCTCTACCGACTGAGCCAGCCAGGTGCCCCTTAAGAAAGATTTTTTGATTACAGGTGACACTGCATGCAGGTGTTCACTATGCCTAGGTTCCTACTACAAAGTGTAATGAATAGGAGAGAATTTTTACCAAAAACACCAATGTCTATAGTGATGATGTCCCTGATAATAAAGAGTTCAGGGGCGCCTGGGTGGCTCAGTTAATTGAGGATCTGACTCTTGATTTCAGTTCAGATCATGGTTTCCTGGGTCATGGGTTCAAGCTCTCCATCGGACTCTGTGCTGAGCAAGGAGACCTCTTAAGATTCTCTCTCTCTCTCTCTCTCTCTCTCTCTCTCTCTCTCTCTCCCTCCCTCCCTCCCTCCCGCCCTCCCTCCTTCCCTCCCTCCCTCCCTGCCTCCCTTCCTCCCTCTCCCCCTCACCCCCCTCTGCCCCTCTCCTCTGCTTATGCACCCTTTCTCTCTAAAATAAAATAAAAAAAATAAAAAAGAAAGTTCAGTCCTGTCAGTGGAGTATTTTTTAAAACTCCATAGGTTATGATTTTAGTATTGCTTTCTCTTTCTCCTTCCATTAGCTTGCATGTTTCGACATTTATTCCGTTTACAGTTCTACCATGTGCCAGGTGTTGGGACTGTGAAGTTACCACATAGCTTCTGACTTTGAAGTGTTTCCAGTCTAGTGGTCAAGACAGATGTGTAAAGAAATTTAATAGTGTTGGCACTAACAGTCAAACAGTTGGAACACAGAAAGGATAGGATTCTCCTACAGTGGGGGACAACTGGTAAAGTTACAGTATTTGTCTCTAGATATCAGTGCCTTTTCTGGTGCTTAAGCCAAGAGAAAGTGCTGAGCTATCAAAGTAACCAACTGTGATAGACTTACTTGGTGGCATTTACCAGTGTGGCACCTCCTAAGACATTTCCTCTTAAGAATGGATTTTTGAGCAGAACCTCCAAATAGAATGTGACTTCCCATACATTTCTCGTTCCAGTGGCACCAGTCTTGACTGTGCCTTCACATTTGCATTCCCACTGTATCTAGAATGGTACTTTGCATATTAGCGGTACTAATTAAATGTTTACAGTGAATGTGGAATTATATGAAGAAAATTTATATTATGTAAAAACTAATTTGAGGAGTATTAATTTACTTTATGAATATACCACTTATTTTATAAAAAGACTTTCCATAGAATTCATGTAAATAGCAGCTCTCCAGGGTATTATGTAGATAATTAATGAAATCTGTAAACATTTTTCTAATTCACCACTTTCTTAGAATTTCTTCCAGTGTGTAAAGTAAGTTATGCTTTCATAAAGAGTTTAGTTTAATAACCCTTTTGATTAAAAATTCACACTTTAATAATAGTAGTCCGTGTTACTTTGATTGGTTATGAGCCAACAATGTGCGTGTTTCTAACAATTGATTTTACTTAACTTTTTGTTTCAGAATTTAGACACTGAGGAAGGAAGCAATCCAGAAATTGTGATTTAAATTTGGTATTTTCCATAGAAAGTAATATTGGTTAATACTTGGATTGAACATTCTTTTTTTCTTTTAAAGTTTTGTATTAAAAATAAAGTCTTTGGGCAGGATGACCTTTTTTTTTAATGTTATATTTAAATTCCTCCTCCCTTTATATTATTCCTTTTGAACACAGCTTTAAGAATAAATATTTAAACTTCTGTGCTCTTTTCAGATACGGTTAAAAAACTCCAGGACCAAAAACATGACATGGAAAGAGAAATCAAGACACTCCACAGGAGACTTCGGGTAGGATAAATCTTCATGTATTATCTCATTAGAAAACCTAGGTTTCTGAAAGTTGAGTGCCACGTAGCCTGTGACTGTGTTAGCATTCATCTTAAGCTTCAGATACGGTTAAAATACTGATCCCACTGGGCTTTGGGCAGAAAGTAAATGGCATCATTTCAAGTTGGGATCAGTGCTAGATTATGGATAGAAGAATCTACTAGTAATTTATGAGTGGTAACTTTTAAAAGATGGATTTAGAAAGCAAGTGTTATATTTTGGAAAGAAAGTTTATAAGCTCTTGATTAGAAAGTGTCCCAAGCCAAGCTGTTTCCATTTGGGTTTTCTGTCTTCTGTGGATTTGATCAGCTTGCCAATAGCAGTGCCACTCTGATGCAGATTGGGGAAGCTCATCTCATAGTTTGGGTCCTGCCTCAGTTACTTAGGCTATATTCATGGTGTCAGAAAATTGCTTTGGCGGGGGGGCGCGTTGCCCACCCAGCCACACCCGCATCCTCCATGACTGTGGGAAGCAGCAGATCATACAGTTCCTTAGCTCCTCTTTTTGTATGATTTTGTCTGCCTAGTTTGAGTTTTGTGTTTTTCTTCTGGCTTCCTCTTCCTTTTCCTTTACTTTTGATTTTTTTTTTTCCTGTTAGTTTTTGATGTCAGGATATTTATAGTTTTTCATGTAAAATCTTTCAGTATGGTTCACACACCATTTATCTACCTTCTTCAGCTTTTCAGAGGTAAAATGCTATATAAATTTTAAATAATGTGTTTATTTTCATAAGACTTAGAAACTTGCATAAGGAAGGGAGGCTTGACATTATTGTCATTCATACTGATTGAGCACTCGTGCTTGATGCGTTAGCAGACAGATCAACTAGAAAACCTTTTCCTCATTAAGAATAAGTTTACTACTATTAATTGTATTACCTGTTGCCTGTTAGAAATGGTAATAGCAATTCTCTGGGATTTAAAAGAAATTAATCATCATTTAGGACAGTGCATTACAGTCTGAATCATAAATACATTTTATTGTTTTTATAAGTTTTTATTACTTTCTTTTGGAAATAAAAATTTAGTTTTTTAATGTAGGAAGAATCTGCAGAATGGCGGCAGTTTCAAGCTGATCTCCAGACTGCTGTGGTCATTGCAAATGACATTAAATCTGAAGCCCAAGAGGAGATTGGTGATCTGAAGCGCCGGTTACATGAGTCTCAAGAAAAAAATGAGAAACTCACAAAAGAATTGGAGGAAATAAAGTCACGCAAGTATGTTTTAAGAAGCCAATTGTGCGCTTATGTTTTAATAGAGAACACTTAAATCCCAATTTTGTGATGTGGTATTACGGAAAGAATGTGGGGGTTGACACTAGTGTGACTGAGTATGGATGCTAGTGGGAGTTACTCAGCTTTCCTGGCCTCGTTTTATGACACCTGTAAAATAGCACAGTCTATATGGATCTTTCAGAGCTGTTGGCAGTGTCTGTAATCAATAACTCTGAAGAGGCCAGAATGGTACCTTATGGTCTCTCCTTTCCTGTATCCACACACTCCAGTACTGTTACTTTTCTTTAGATTAATAGCCTCTGATTAAGGATGTATACTCTGGATGCAGACAGGCTTGGCTTCTGTCCAGTTCTGCCTCTTACTGGCTGTGTGTTCTTGGTCAGGCCACTTAACTTCCCCAAGCCTCAGTTTGCTCATCTTTAAAATGGAGACAGTACAGCCTGCTTTACAGTATTGCTGTAAGGCTTAAAGGAGATCTGTCTATACAGTGCTCAGGGCAATGATGAGTATACTTTAATATTGTTAGAGATCCAAATAAAGAATGCAAAGTGAGTTTCTCTCCATCACTCAGCTTGAGGAGTTTTCACTTGTTGTAATGTTTACAACCATCTGGATCTCTATAGTAGTGTTTTTTCCCACCTAACATAGAGGTCATTGGAAACCCATGTAAAGTATTAGATGAGATGACATTTGTGATATGCTCTAAGTTCCTCAGTGAAACTCCATCTAATGAGTGGAGGAGGGGGGCAGTAGTTTTTATGTTTGAGGATATTACTAAGATTTTGATAATGGCTGGCTGAATCAGTAGAGCATGTGATTCTTGATCTCAGGGTCGTGAGTTTGAACCCTACTTTGAGCATAGAGTTTACTGAAAGAAAAAAAAAAAGAATTTGATTATGCATTACTTAAGTAGACAGAGGAAAAAATATAGAAAAATATTTAACAGGATATCATTGAAAAGCTATCTTGTCTTATTGTTGCCTAGCTCTAGTGTATGACCCAGAGAAAAGTATTACTAAACCATTTTTCTTTGGCTTCCTTAAGCAGAATGAGGTGGAAGAGTATTGTTTCTCTATTGGTGTAAAACTCCTATTACTTTACCTTTTTTCTGTATACTATTAAATGAATGGTGTAGCAGAAATGTTTCATTCTAAAGCTAACCCGAGTAACTGAAATTCTGTTCTTACAGAATCATTCCATTGCGTCCTAAAGATGTCTTTGATGTAATAATTTTACTAACTTTTGGTCCTTGAGTATATTCTTTGTAACATTCCATGTGATGAATGGGAAGTATACATAAAGCACTTGGCACTCTGTCTGCTATATACCCAAGTACAAGATTGTCTCCAGGAAAGCTTTCTGTGATTGTTTTGAGTTTTTTTCTGACTGGCAAACTATGGGTATTCCGATTTGGTGGGTATTTCTTGAAGACGAATTAAGAGAGATTGTCCATGTCATTTCAAGGAAAACAGCTGGTCATATTTGTTGCCAGTGCTAAAATGTGGGCTTTCAAGTGAATGTTAGGATTTGGGGAAACTTGTATCCACCGTCGCAAGCTTGGCAGCTTCCCATATTTAAAGAGTTTCCTGATGAGATCACTGGGGATATAAACAAATGTGACTTTTAAAAAATAAATCCTATGGGGGCGCCTGGGTGGCGCAGTCGGTTAAGCGTCCGACTTCAGCCAGGTCACGATCTCGCAGCCCGTGAGTTCGAGCCCCGCGTCAGGCTCTGGGCTGATGGCTCGGAGCCTGGAGCCTGTTTCCAATTCTGTGTCTCCCTCTCTCTCTCTGCCCCTCCCCCGTTCATGCTTTGTCTCTCTCTGTCCCACAAATAAATAAACGTTGAAAAAAAAATTTTTTTAAAAAAATAAATCCTATGATGACAGATGTCAACATTTGGAAAATTCAGGTAACTCAGTGAACACTGAGTATGACCAATGCATGATCTTACACAGTCACATATGGGTAAAAATCTATTTAAAATGTCAGGTAGACTAGGAGATTTTTATTTTTTTTTAATTTTTATTTATATTTATTATTTTTCAATTTACATCCAAGTTAGTTAAAATATAGTGCAATAATGATTTCAGGAGTAGAATCCAGGGATTCATCCCCTACATACAACACCCAGTGCTCATCCCAACAAGTATCCTCCTTAAAGCCCCTTGCCCATTTAGTCCATCCCACCACCCACAACCCCCCAGCAACCCTCAGTTTGTTCTCTGTATTTAAGAGTCTCTTATGTTTTGTCCCCCCTCCCTGTTTTTATATTATTTTTGCTTCCCTTCCCTTATGTTCATCTGTTTTGTATCTTAAATTCCACATATGAGTGAAGTCATACGGTATTTGTCTTTCTCTGACTAGCAAATTTCTCTTAGCATGATACACTCTAGTTCCATCCACATTGTTGCAAATAGCAAGATTTCATTCTTTTTGATTGCCAAGTAATACTCCATGTATGTATGTATGTATGTATATATATATGTGTGTATGTATATACACATGTATATATATGTTGTGTATACACACACACACACACACATATATATATCCATTGTTTATCCATTCATCTGTCAATGGACATTTGGGCTTTTTCCATACTTTGGCTGTTGTCGATAGTGCTGCTATAAACATTGGGGTGCACCTGTGTCCTTTGGATAAATACCTAGTAGTACAATTGCTGGGTCGTAGGGTAGTTCTATTTTTAATTTTTTGAGGAACCTTCATACTGTTTTCCAGAGTGGCTGCACCAGTTTGCATTCCCACCAGCAATGCAAAAGGTTCCTCTTTCTCCACATTAGGCTAGGAGATTTTTAACGGACAGAATAGGAAAAGTTTATTCACATGGTTTCAAATTCCACATTGCACCTAACTTTTAAGTAGCCACCACTTACTACATTTTGGTATAGTATCAAGGAAAAAGTCTCAGTTGTCTAAAAAGCCACAGTTATCTATTTTAATATCATTAAAACAATCTTTTCCAGCTACTACTATCTGTGAGGCTTGTTCTTTTTTATTTTGCAATAGACTGAATAGAGAAGAAATGAGAATCTAGCAGTCTTCTATTTTGTTTTAAGTTTATTTTTTGAGAGAGAGAACATGTGCGTAAGCAGGTGGGGAAGGGCAGAGATGGGGAAGGAGAGAATCCCAGCAGGCTCCACACTGTCAGCACGGAACCCAACACAGGGCTCAATCCCATGACTGTGAGACTGAGACCATGACCTGAGCCAAAATCAAGAGTTGGATGTTTAACTCACTGAGCCACCCATGTGCCCCTAGCAGGTGCCCCTAGCAGTCTTCTATTAAGTCAGCTATCAAAGAGATATGGAGAAGTATAAAAACACTGCTGTTCTTCTTCCTTTTCCTTTTTTTTTTTTTTTTTTTTTTTTTGGTTTTAGAAAAGAGTTGTTTTTCATAAAAATATGTCATATTGATAAGTCCTGGGTTTATTTTTATTTTTAGTTCGTTAAATATTTTAAATATGTCTTAGTTTAAATTTCCATTACGATAAATGTCAATAGATGTAAGCCACATAAAGAAAAGCTCTTTGGGATCCTCAGTAATTTTTAAGAGTGAAAAGGGGCTCCAAGACCAAAAAGTTTGATAATCACTGTTACAGATTCTTTGTTAAACCTTCTGAGCATGAGACCCTGTGGTACATCTGGAGGAAAAAAACTGTCAGAAGAGCCAAGTGGCTACCAAAATTTCCTAAGGTCTGACTTTGTTTTTGTCCACCTATAATCTTACTTGATAGTTTTATGACATGCACAAACTCTGCAACTGAATCTCATTACAGATGAAAACTTTTGTCAGCTCAGTGAATTAGAGCTGGCCAGAAATAAAGTGTAATTGATTTTTTTCAGTGACTCATGATCCATCACACTGAGCATCTCAGAGACTCATGTTACTAATATGGGCCCAGGCTTTTTTTTTTTTTTTTCCTTTGTAGAAATCTATTTGGAGACTGTAGCAGATTTTGTTTGTTTTAAAGAATATGAGCTTTGATTTCATTTCTTTGTATTTCCATGTCTATGCATGGCATATTAGATCCTGCTAGTACAGATAATCCATGTGTACTGGTGAATTCCCAGACTCTTCAAAGCAGTACATAACCTTGAAATCCCCAGTTCTGAGTCAAGATACTTGGCCAGTCCACTTCCCATTTTACTGCTAATTGATTACTGATGTCCTCACCTTACACTTACTCAGATGAAAATGGATTCTGATGGTTGCTTAACCTATTTAGTATAACCTGATATAAAAATTTTAATATCATTTCCTGGAATTTACCAAGCAAATGAGAATATTAGACTAGGTAATTTACTCAGCTCTATTGATAATGTCTTTTTAAAAACTGATACTTTTTAGTGCTTTTCAGTAGGGAGGGGAAAATGTGTATTTGCTAGTATATGTGTAAAAACTCCCTGATTTCAATATTGTTTTCAGGCAAGAGGAAGAGCGAGGCCGGGTGTACAACTACATGAATGCTGTTGAGAGAGATTTGGCAGCCTTAAGGCAAGGGATGGGACTGAGTAGAAGGTCCTCAACTTCCTCTGAGCCAACCCCAACGGTAAAAACCCTCATCAAATCCTTCGACAGTGCATCGCAAGGTAATTTCTTATACCCTATGCCATGGGCAGGCAGTCATTATTCACTTACCATCAATTCTCTGGCCTGGTTTGATTTTCTTTACCATCCTACTCTCTAAGCCTCATCAAATTTCATGTAGTATTAATGAGTTAGTCTTACAGTCAGGTGACTTTAGCAGGAGACTTAGGGTCTGTTCAATTCAGACATCTTGGTCTCAGACCTGGTCTTAAGATAGTCTTGGGATTTTGAGTGTCTTCTCTGTGCCTAAAATCTTCCGGATGTATGAATTCAGCTCTTTCCCTTCCTCTAAATTCCTATAAGTCTATAAATCCAAAGGCCTGCTTGACATTGACACTCAGGTATCTCCTACACATCTTCTGTCCAAAACCACACTCTTGTCCTTGAGCTTCAGTCTTTCCCCTTGTAAGTGGCAGCACTGTTCTACCCAGTTAATTAAGCCAGAAATCCTCCTTCCTTAAATCCTTTTTCTTTCTCACCTCCATATGTCGGTCTAGCCTCTAGCAGACACATCTTTGTTCTGTCTACTTCTCTCCATCTCTAGCAGCACAATCAACTGCTAGTACCAACCACCATATCTTCTAATTTCAGTTCTCTCCATTTCATTTCATGACAAAAAGATCTTTTTTTTGCTTAAACTCCTTTAGCTGCTTTATTATAGTTAGAATGAAATACAGATCCCCAGATGCCTACATGGTCTGACCCTGCCTTCCTCTTGCCTCAGTTGGATCACTCTTCCCCTGCTCTCTATACTCCTGCCTCACTGGACTTCAGTCCAGAAATAAGTCAGGCTCCATGTCACATGGGCTCTTCTGTACCCAGAAGCTCATTCTTCCTACCTTCAGATGCCTGCCTCCTTTTCATCTCTCTAATCCTCAGCTCTGGGAAAGGGAAAAAGATGTAGTTTTTATGTTTGCTTATTTATTTTGAAAGAGAGAGTGAGCACAAGCAGGGGAAGGGGCAGAGGGAGGAGAGAGAAAGAAAATCCAAAGCAGGCTCTGCACTGTCAGCCTTAGCCTGACGCGGAGCTCCATCTCACAAACCATGAGAGCATAACCTGAGCTGAAATGAAGAGTTGGATGCTTAACTGACTGAGTCACCCACGCACCCCAGGGATGTAGTTTTTAAAAACAACTAAATGGGGGACACCTGGCCAGCTTAGTCAGTAGAGCATGTGACTCTTGATCTCAGGATTGTGAGTTTGAGCGCCACGTTGATATGGAGATTACTTAAAATCTTAGGGCTTCTGGGTGGCTTAGTCAGTTAAGTGTCCAATTCCTGATATCTGCTCAGGTTGTGATTTTGAGGAGGTGAGACTGAGCCCCATGTCAGGCTCTGTGCTGAGCATGGAACCTGCTTGGGATTCTCTCTCTCCCTCTTTCTGCCCCTTTCCCACTCACTCACATGTGCTTGTGCTCTCTCTCTCTCTCTCTCTCTCTCTCTCTCTCTCTCTCTCTCTGTCTCTCTCAAAATAAGTAGACATTTAAAAAATAAGTAAAATCTCAAAAAACAACTAAATATAATGTGTCGTAAAATTTATATTTTCTTCTAAAAATTCTTTAAACTTCATGATAGGCTTTATTCTAATTCACTCTAATAATAGAGTTTCTATAATCTATGTTCTATGACTATACACAAATCAGTTTTCTTTGACTTAAAATCAGAGCAAAAGTCACTTGTATACTCACACACACTGTTGGTACAGATGTTTTGGAGGACAGTATCTTCCAATTTAAAATGCCATATTCAGAGACCCTGAAGTTCTCATACATAATACTGGAACAAGTTTATAAAGATACATAGATACAGCTATACACACAAAGTTTTCAGTGTAGCGTTGTTTGAAAAAATGGAAAACCTGAAAATTGCTTATGTGCCCATTTAAAGGATTAAGTCAGTTATGACCCATTAGTACAATAGAATACTGTGCATTTTTTAATAAGGATGAGGTCAATCTCGAAGTACTGATGTTAAAATATGCCTGCAATACTTTATAGTAAGTTGCAGACTAGTATTGTATAGCGTGATTTTGTTTTTTAAATACATAGATTTTTGCACTAAAAGTGCAGAAAGATGCACTTGGAACTCTTGTTAGTGGCTACCTCTGGGTAATATGATGGACTAAGATGAAAGAAAGACTTACAAAAATCTATTCTTCTAAAATGAAATAATAACGGAATGTCTACACTAAAAGTCATGCAGTTATTCAAAATATTGATGAAACGAGCTCTAATGCAAAAAGATGATAAATCTGCTTCTATACTGATCTTTTTGAAAAAACAATATTATAGGGGCGGGCGCCTGGGTGGCTCAGTCAGTTGAGCGTCTGGCTTCGGCTCAGGTCATGATCTCGCAGTTCGTGAGTTCAAGCCCCGCGTTGGGCTCTGTGTTGACAGCTCAGAGCCTGGAGCCTGTTTCAGAATCTGTGTCTCCCTCTTTCTCTCTGCCCTCCCCCACCCCTCTCTCTCTCTCTCAAAAATAAACATTAAAAAAAAAAAAAAGAAAAAGCAGTGTTATAATAAAATATATCTAAGTGACTCAGCAGTTCCACTGCTTAATTATATGTGCAAAACAAGTTAACATAAGTATTCAGATAGTTGTACACAAGTGTTCATGGCAGCACTTTTCACAACAGCCAAAATGTAGAAACAGCCCAAATGTCCATTAATCGATCAGTGGATGAACAGAATATGGTGTGTCTATCTGATGGAATATTATTCAGCTATAAGGAGGAATAAAAGAAGTACTGATACATACTACCATGTGGAAAACATGCTAAGTGAAAGCAGCCAGACACAAAATACTTCAGGTTGTAAGATTCCATTTATAGGAAATAGGCAGAATAGGTAAATCCATAGAGACAGAAAGCAGTTTGGCGGTTGGCAGGGGCTCAGGTAGAGATCAATGGGAAGTGATTGCTTAATAGATACTGAGGTTCCTTTTAGGGTAATAAAGATGTTTTATAACTAGGTAGAAGTGATGATAGTTACACAATCTTGTAAATATACTAAATACCATTGAGCTATACATTTTAAAATTACTTTCTATTATGTGAATTTTATCTCCTTAAAAAAATGAATCTAAAAATAGCTGTTTTTTTTTTTAATTTTTTTTTCAACGTTTATTTATTTTTGGGACAGAGAGAGACAGAGTATGAACGGGGGAGGGGCAGAGAGAGAGGGAGACACAGAATCGGAAACAGGCTCCAGGCTCTGAGCCATCAGCCCAGAGCCCGACGCGGGGCTCGAACTCCCGGACCGCGAGATCGTGACCTGGCTGAAGTCGGATGCTTAACCGACTGCGCCACCCAGGCGCCCCTAAAAATAGCTGTTTAAGGGATGCCTGGGTGGCTAAGTCGGTTAAGCATCCAACTCTTGATTTTGGCTCAGGTCATGATCTCATCCATGGTTCATGAGATCAAGCCCCCACATCGGGCTCTGAGCTGACAGTGCAGAACCTGCCTGGGATATTTTCTCTCTCTCTCTCTCTCTCTCTCTCTCTCTCTCTCTCTCTCTCTCTCTCTCAACATAAATAAAAAGAAATAGCAATTTAAATATAAGTGCTTGGCTGCCTTAAAAGGTCCACAGTGATCTACAGTGATCTACTTCTTCATCTTTTCTCACTGTGTGATATGTCTGATTTCATTGGTTTGTCCTGTTTTGTATTTAATTTAACTTCAAATGAATAACGATTTTTATGCACCCTCTACCAGAATCTGTACCAAGCCCAAGTATCTAGAAGTGAGTAAATTATGAATCCTACTTTTGAAGAGTTTAGTTTAGAGAGGGAGACTGACATGCGAGTGAATAATTACACATCATGCATTAAATGCAGACCAGAAAATACTTGTGAAGTGATGAACTCCACAGGAGAACATGAGAAAAGATGAATCGGAGCCCAGCGTTCCTTTGTTTCTTGTTTTTGTTTTCCAGTGTTCCTTCGTTGAATGTGCATCCACTGTGGGTCAGGCTTCTCACCTGATGCCTTTATAGAAATACTCCTCTTGGGTTTTTTGAACTTGAATTTCATTGGCTTATGGAGCTCTTTAACTACAAAAGTTAATTAAATGGCAAAGATGAAATGACTGGCATAACCAGGGTTGAGAATCAACGCAAGGACTCTGAGGAACAGGCAGTCCACCTAGTGTCAGGAGAAGCACCACCTGCTAGGCACAACTGTGTCTGTGTTGTAGAGGTTAGATGTCAGGACGGTTTCCAGGGGAGCCAGAGCATTGGATAATTTGGGAACCTTTCAGGGGAGACCAGTTATGAAAGCGTCCACTGTACGGTGATACACTCAGTATTTGTTTGTTTTTGTAGTACCAAACCCTGCTGCAGCTGCAATTCCTCGAACGCCTCTGAGTCCAAGTCCTATGAAAACCCCTCCTGCAGCAGCTGTCTCCCCTATGCAGGTAAGTGTCCATGACCATGTAGGCTGTGAGGACCTCAGCACTTGAAAGTCCTCTTCACAGTCATTTACAGTTACGTTAGGGGGGCAGTGACAACCTCATGAGGGATGTACTTGGAATTGTGAAATGTTGTAAGTATTCTTACATTGAGATAAATTATGTAAAGGTCAATTGTGTTGCTCTTCTGAAAGTCTCCAATAATAGCAGTAGCTAACAGGGGTTGAGTAATTGCTGTGTGTTCTACACTGTTCCAAATGCTTTACAATGTGAATTCATTTAATCCTTAAAACAGCTCTATTGAGTATTTGGTACTGTTCTTACCCCTAGTTTTCACATATAGAAACTGAGGCCCAGAAAGGTTAAGCAGCTTGCTGAGGATCATATAATGAAGAAGTAATAGAACTGGGATTCAAACCTGGGCATGTGGCTCCAGGGACCATCTCTCTAAGTAGAAGCTGTAGTTGGCATGTCTGAGTCTCTACTATATAACAAATCACTTCAAAGCTTAGTGGCTTAAGACAGCAGTTGTATTATTTTTTACATTTCAGTGTTGACCAGGCAGTTCTTTGCTGGTTTTGCGTGGGCTCACTTCTGCAGCTGCATTTAGCCGTAGGGTGGTCTGGGGCCTGGGTCACCAGGGATGGCTGGGTCACTCTCTCCATGTGGTCTTTCCACTCAGGTTCCTTCATGGTGCAGTATCTCAAACTCCATGAAGGTGAATGTGGAAGTTAGCAAAGCCCCTTAAGACCTAGTCTTGGAACTTGGACAGTATCACTTCTGTCCCATTCTTTTGGTCCAGCCAAGTCATAAAGCTAGCACAGATTCAGAGTGGGAGGGTTCTGCACAAGGCATGAATTCAGAAAAATGTGGTTCATTGTGGACCATTTTATATCACAAGGGCATTGCTAGCACAAGGGCGTTGCTAATCCATTATAGACAAGTCTCCAAAGTTGCTCTTCGACCACTGTGGAAATGCAGACCAGAAGCAAGGCAGATGGCTATTGCTCTGTAGTGCCCAAGAGGCCCTCTCACTGTGCTCTTGTTGGTTAGCTACTTTTGGAAAGAATGGCTCTGGTGGAGTTTTTCCACTTAGGTGAGAGTAGCCAAAGAAAAAATGGCCTTCAACCTAGTACCCTGTGATACAGGGTAGCCTTGGCCATAGGGTTTGGGAGCATTTTATTTGTGAGTGGAGACTTTTGTTCTGTGTTAACTATTATTGGCCATGTATTTTGCTAATGAATACTTTTTTTTTTTTTTTAACTTTTTCCTGTGTGACGTTTGGGGTAAAAGTGCACTCCTGCATTTGTAATGCTGCAAGTTAGTGGCTCTGTATTTGCATGTATATAGGTGTTATGCTCTTAATTTACAAGAAGGCAAGGGAATTCCATATCCCATCTATAGATGTAATGCTTTTTTTTTTTTTTTTAATGTTTGTTTATTTTTGAGAGAGAGAGAGACAGAGTGCGATCAGGGGAGGGGCAGACACACACACACACACACACACACACACACACACACACAGAATCTGAAGCAGGCTCCAGGCTTCGAGCTATCAGCACAGCCCAGTGTGGGGCTCAAACTCACAAACTGCGAGATCATGACCTGAGCCAAAGTTGAACGCTTAACCAACTGAGCCAGCAAGGTGCCCAGATTTAATGCTCTTTATGTGCTCTCTGTTAATCACACTTTTTCTAAAGACCTCAAGATACAAATAAAAGCAAAATAAAGGTGCAAAGTATAAACTTCAAATAAGGTGAAGTTTCTTTAAATGGTATATGTCAGTTGAAATTTAATGTACAAAGCATGACTTTGTAAATCTTTGTAAAGATAGGAGGTAAAAGATCTCTGTAAGTTGAAAAAGTTAATAATTACAAGTCCCATTTAGTAGCTTTGTAGTCCTTGGTTATTTATAGTTAGCACAGTGCTTCTCAAACCTAATTGTGCATAAAAAATCATAGATTCCTGGGCTTCATCCTAGTGAATGAGAATCTCTATGGAATAGGGCCCAAGATTGGCATTGTTAGTTTCCAAAACTCTCTGAGTGGGAATTCTTCTAGCTGTGCAGGAGTGGCGGCCAGATTGCTCTGCCACCCCAAGCAACTTGAGCACTGGACAAATTATAGGAAGCAGTTATATTCAGACACATACAACAGGCAGTACAAGACTGTGATCCATGAGAACAAGTTAAGAAAAGTCCTGCTGGGTCCACACGTGTCCTGTAGGGAGGTTTCAGATGGTGGTACAGGGGAGATGAATCCAGATAGAGCTGGAAAGGGGGAACTAGTTGGGTCTGAAGAGACCCAGATCAGCATTCAGGAAGAATGAGAGAGCTAGAATTTGCAGGGCAGAGGACCTGGGAGAAGGGAGCTACACAGAGGAAGGGTCTAGAACTCTGCAGAGGCATCCCTGTGAGTCTTTGCTTAAATGCCAGTCACAGGGTGAATTCTCACAAGGCTGCATGAACAATTTTCAGGAAATAGAATTACCAGGGAGCTGTCAAGCAAACACTTCCCATAGTTCACACAGGGCAGGGAATCGTTTGAGTTGTCACTGGTCACCATGGAGAAATCTTGCAATACTTGGAACATTCGTTAGAGACCCCTAAGGGGCACACCATGAAGTAGAACTAAATAGCAGCTCTTGAGTAAACACTATGCTAGACTTACCTTAAAAGACCTTAAAAATAAAGCTCAAAAAGACCTAGGAGATCCATAAGTAACTGGGGTACTCAACCTCTCAAATACTTCTCAGTGACTTTCACCTCCTGGTAGTCACACTCTTATGGAACCATGTTGGCTGGACTTCCTGACTCACTTCTGATGAATAGAGTGTGGCAAAAGGCATGGGATGTCACTTACAAGGTAAGGTTATAAAAAATTAGCTATGTCTTGAGGACTCCTCTTGTTAACTCTTAGATCTAGTCACTCCAGTGAATAATTTAAAATTGAAATACTAGGGTGCCAGGGTGGCTCAGTGGGTTAAGTGTCTGACTTAGACTGGGGTCATGATCTCACAGTTCATGAGTTTGAGCCCCACGTCGGGCTCTATGCTGACAGCTCGGAGCCTGGAGCCCGCTTCGGACTCTGTGTCTCCCTCTCTCTTTGCCCCTCCCCCTGCTTGCACTCTGTCTCTCTCTCTCAAAAATAAGTAAACAGTAAAAAAAAATTTTTAATTGGAATACTTAGCAATACATTTAACAAAATACTGTGCAAGATCTGTACAGTGGAAAGTATAAAACATTGCTGAGAGAAATTAAGTAATAAATGGAGAGATATATTCATGGATTGGAAGACTCATTGTTATTATCTTATAGTTCTCCCTTACGTTGATCTGTAGATTCAGCACAATCCCAATGACAGTTCTGCATGCTATTTTGTAGAAATTGATAATAAAAATTTAAATTTATATGGAAATTCAAAGGACCTTGAATATCCAGAGTATCTGGGGGATAAAAAAGGAAACAAATTTGGAGGACTTATACTACCTGATTACAACACTTACAGTAATCAAGACAGTGTGGTACCAACCTAGTTTGTTTATTTATTCATTTTTACAAAGTCTTTATTAAGCTGGTAAACTCCCCATCCCACAAATAGCTAGAGTACCAGAAGTTGCAGTTATTGACATAAGTTTAAACATAGACATTAGATCAGCAGAATAGATAGAAAATCCAGCAATAGGTCAGTTGATTTTTAACAAAGGTGCCCAGGTAATTCAATGGAGAGGGATAGCCTTCCCAACAAAGGATTCTGGAACAGCTAGAATCAACATGGGGAAAGAATAACCACAACTATTACCTCAAGGCATGTATAAAAACTGAAACTGGGGCTCCTGGGTGGATAAGTTGGTTAAGTGTCCGACTTTTGATTTCAGCTTAGGTCATGCTCTCACAGTTCATGAGTTTGAACATCGTATCGGGCTCTATGCTGACAGTGCAGAGCCTGCTTGGGATTCTGTCTCTCTCCCTCTCTCTCTGCCCTTCCCCCATGTTCTTTCTTTCTCTCTCAAAATAAACTTAAAAAAAAAACAACAACAAAAAAACCTGAAATTGACTGTAGACCTAAATGTACATGCTAAAGCTACAAAACTTCTAAATGAAAACATTAGAGAAAATCATCCTGACCTTGGAGAAGGCCAGGATTTCTTATTTAGGACACAAAAAGAATGAATTATAAAATAAAAGTAATAAATTGGGCATCAAAATTTGAAACTGCTCTGAGAGATAATTAAGAAATGAAAGACTGGAGGGGTGCCTGGGTGGCTCAGTCAGTTGAGTGTCTGACTTCAGCTCGGGTCATGATCTCACAGTTCGTGAGTTCGAGCCCCACATTGGCCTCTGTGCTGACAGCTTAGAGCCTGGAGCCCACTTCTAATTCTGTATCTCTCTCTCTCTCTCTCTCTCTGCTCCTTCCCCGCTCATGCTCTGTCTCTCTCCTTCAAAACAAAACAAAACAAAACAAAACAAAACAAACATTAAGAGATGAAAGACTGGGGAGAATATGATTGCAATACATTTATCTGTCAAAACACTTGTATTCCAAGATGTATTTGTCTTCTTGATCGAAGAAAAACCAGTAAATAGCAGACAAAAGATTTTAACGTTTATTTATTTTTGAGAGAGAGAGAGAGAGAGAGCGCCAGAGAGAGGGAAGAGGAGGGGCAGAGAAAGAATCCAAAGCAGGGTCTGTGCTCGAACTCACAAACTGCAAGGCCACGACCTGAGCCAAAGACAGATGTTTATTTATTTATTTTTGAGAGAGAGAGAGAGAGAGAGCGCCAGAGAGAGGGAAGAGGAGGGGCAGAGAGAGAATCCAAAGCAGGGTCTGTGCTCGAACTCACAAACTGCGAGACCACAACCTGAGCCAAAGACAGATGGTTAACCAACTGAGCCACCCAGGTGCCCTGCAGACAAAAGATTTTAAAAGTCCCTTCCTAAGAGAAGATACACAAATGGCCAGTAAATACATGAAAAGATGTCCAACATCATTAGTCACTGGGAGGTAAAAATTAAATTTACAATAAGATCCCATTATGTACCCTTTCAGATGGCTAAAATTAAAAGACCATATCAACTGTTGATAAGGATGTGAAGTTGAGCCGTGCATACTTTTCTCCTGGGGATATGAAATAAGTAGTTTGATGCTCACTAGATGAAAAAAAAGACTGGGGAAATAAGCATGACAGAAAGGACAGAGATGTAAACACCATGGACTGTGTGAAAATAAGTAGTTTGGTGGTATTTGAGCATTACCTAGAGATGGCAGGAGATGAAGCAGAGGAGAGAAGGTATAAGATCAGAGATGGGGAAGCCAGTGGGGAAGCCACTGCAGTGGTGCTGGATCAAGATGACGGGTTGTACTGGGGCAGTTGTAGTAGGAGCACATTTCATATTTAGCTGATTGGTATATAATATTTAAGAATTTTCTTTAAACAAAATAATGAGATCACACTCAAAATACCAGGGGTCAGTGATGTGGGGAAGGAAAGTATGACTATACAAAAGTCATGGGAGGCATCCTTGTGGTGATGCAAATGTTCTCTATCTTGTGTGTATCAATGTCAGTATCCTGGTTGTGATATTATACTGTACATGTTACCATTGGGGTAAACAGTAATGGGCACATGGGATATTTCTGTGAATTTTTAAAATAGTGTATTGATTGCATTATATGCCTGTAAGTGTGTGTATGGTTAGTCTTATTATAATCATGTGGAAAGAATTATGCAAATTCATAACTAAATATTTACTCTCTACAACATTGACTTTATTTGTGAGTCCCAGCTCTAGATTTAAGCTAACTTTGATACCGTTTATCTTATGATTTCAGAGACATTCTATAAGTGGGCCAATCTCTGCATCCAAACCCTTGACAGCGCTGTCAGATAAGAGACCAAACTATGGGGAGATCCCTGTTCAAGGTATATCTGTCACAGTCTTTCACTTTCACTATTCATTTTTTATTCTTTAGACTTTTTTGGCTAAATAAATTTTGATTTTCTTTGTTCTTGACATTATTTCAACTGATCTGGTATATATCTTTATCAGAAGTTTACTAATTATATGTCTTAGTTATAGATGGGGAGATTAGTTATTAATAAATGCATCTTGGAAGACAGCTCTCTCGTAGCATTACAGTAGGCAGTGGAGGGTCCACACCATTACTGGACACTTTGTTTTCATAGTTCTTCATGGGGTACGTACTGGCCTCTGCATTTTATAGCTACTAAAAATGAGGTTTCAGAAAGCTAAATAATTTAACACAGGTTAACATAGTTCATGAATAGTGGACCCAGGCAGGCTGACCAAAAAGCCCATTCTTTCAACCTCTGTATTCTGTATTACTGTCCACAAGAGGAAACTGAGACTCTGAGACATGAGGTCCAGATAAGGTCCATTCCTTTGTCCACTGGTAAGGGGTTTGGCCATTTTCACACAGCTTGTGGTAGAGCCAGTACCAGAACCCACATCTCCTGCCTTTGGAAGTGAGAGCTCCTTCTCTTACCTACACTGCCTCTTCCTGTATGGTGCTGAAGTGCACTGGAGACATGGTTTCTGGCATTGGGGATGGTGCTGTGAGATGCAGATGTCGGACCTCTTTTGCGGTAGGCATGGATGTGCTCAGGGGTGCACATCCCTCAGGAGCCTGGAGCTCTTCTCACTGATGCATGCTGGACACCTCCATGTGTTTCTCTGCACATTTTCTTGGTTGTGGCAGGTAGCTTCTAAGCGTGAGACTACAAAGTTTCAGCAGTTTTGGGGAGGAAATAAGCAGACTTGAGAGAATTAACCCTTTAAAGAACCCAGAGGATGCTCTATGGACTACATGGAGCACCTGGTGCAGGAGGCATTCCTTTTGGCAATGGAACTGGCCCTTTGCAGCCAGTCTTGAATGTTCAGATGAACTGGTTGTGCCCATATTTAGGGACAATGGAACACAAGATGGTGCTGCTGCTCCCTTCCCTGTACAAAGGCTTGCCTTCTACCCCTGCTTCTTTGCCCTGGTGCCTTCATCAATCATGACTTGAGGTCTTTTCTCCTCTCAGAAGGTCCTTTTGTTAATGGAAAAAAGAATAGAAGGTATCAAGTCTCTGTCTACATCTTGACCATGTTCTCACCCTTCCCTCCCAGATGAATTCATTAAGGATTATGTATGTGTAGAGTGCATATATCATCAGCCTCGTGTGTCCTGGCCATTGACTTCTTTGAGGCTGTCTTCTCATCTGTGAATTGGAAATAATCGCAAACTTCTTAAATCGCTCTCTTCCCGGGCTCTTAAATCCACTCTCCGTCTTTCACCCTTACCATTCCACCAAGGTTGCTTCTGTCAAGGTTGTCAGTGATGTTGTGGTTCTAACCTCTCAGTCCTCATCTGCTGTGAACTGTAGGCAGCATGTGGCCCTGTTGAGCACTCCCTTTTCTGGGATGTTCTTTTTGCTTTCTGTGATGCCCATTCCTGTGTCTTCTCCCTCCCTCCCAGGCTGCTCATCCATCTCCTGTGCTTGCTCCCCTTCCATGACCTGTCAGTGGTGGTGTGCCTCTGAGCTCAGTCCCTGGGCCTCTCTTCTCTCTCTGTACTCACGCTGTTACTATATTCTTTTTCATGGCTTTAACTGTTATTTGTCAAATGGATATCTCCAGTCTGTTTCTCTCCCCTAACTCTAGACTCATCTATCCAGTTGCCTATTCGTATCTCCGTTTTGATATTGAATGCTCTCAGACTGAGTGTGTCCAGTACAAGATTCTCGCATTTCCTAAACTTGTTCTACCTGTAATCTGTCTTCTCCGTCTCAGTTAATGGCAGTTTTATTGGAATCATCCTTAACCCCCTTCTTTATCTTAGACCCCATATGGGAGAACTGTGTGGCTCTTTTTTTTTTTCATGATCAAATCCTTTTTTTAATTGGGAGTATAACTGACATATAACATTGTATTTGTTTCAAGTATACAACACAATGATTCGGTATTTGTATACCTTACAGAATGATCACCATAATAAGTCTAGTTACTAGATACCATCTGTCACCATTACAAAGTTACAAAACTGTTTCATTCTTTAGGAAGCTCCATTGGCTCTGCATCCAGATTCGGAGCATTGCTCTTCCCTCTACCACCATCTCCCTGGTCAGGCCACCATCATTTCTCACAAGGGTTCTGGCAAAAAGATTCTTAATCCCCTTCACAGTCTATTCTTAACCCTTCAGCCAGTATAATCTTGAAAAATAGAAATTGTAACACGTCATTCTACTCAAAACCTTCCCCTAGCTCCCCATTTCTCTCAGAAGAAAAGCTAGAGCTCTCTTAGTGGTCTCTAGGCCCTCCCAGTGTGGCCTTGGTTGTCTCTCTGGCCTTCCCACATTTCTCTCTCAGTCACTCTGCTCAGCCACATGGGCTTCCTTGTGCTCCCTGGGCACTCAGGCACACTCTTGACTGAGGAGCCTTGGGCTGGCATGTCTGCTGCTGGAGTGCTCTGCTGTGTGTCCGGACAGCCCACTCTTGCCTTCCTTCAGTGCAGGTGAGGTGTTCTAGTCTCACTTCAGCTGGACCCTGCATGCCATACTTAAAATTATAAACCACACTCTCCTTCACATGCCCTTTCCAGGACCCCTCTTCCCTTTAAAAATTTTTAACTTACTACTTATCCCTTCGGGCAGGCTACATAGTTGACTTGTCTGTAACTTTTATTGTCTGCCTCCTCCCTAAACCGGGAGGTCCGTGATTTCAAGGATTTATGTCTGTTTGGTTCACTGAGGTATCTCAGCACTTGTTACAAAGTACTGGGCTCTTGATAATAAATTGTAAGATGAGTGAATGAAGTTAAAGCCTGTAAAAGGCTTAGCATAGATTTTAGTCCACAGTAAATGCCCACTGTTAGATTTTATTACTATTATGTGTGAACTTAATAGCACAAGTGGCTGAGAAGGATAGCTCTTTATTGTCTGAGTACAAGATTTTAGTTCATTGCAAGACAACCAAGGTCTCTAGAATTTTGCTTAGCTGCTGGCAGGTGGTTGTGAGAAAGCATCACTACATGTTATGTTTTGGGCATCTATAAGCTGCAGGCACTCAGGACAAAAATAGAAGCCAAGGGTTCAGGAGCACTCCCACTCAGCTGCCTGTTGCATGTGCCCTAGTTCTATCAATAAAGTCTGCAGTCAGCGCCAAGTTCAGTTGGAGCCAGGAGCCACGATACCACAACCTTGGAGAATATGTATAAAATAACCCTGGGCCAGTGACAGGCCTATGGGAGAGACCCCTATCTTTAGAGCCTTGAGGTGATCCTTGGACACCAGAAAAAACCAAGTCCCCATGTCACAGTTGGAGAAAGATGGGGATGCCCCATGCTGCAGTGAGAAGTGACTCAGGGCCCTCCAAACTTCCGAAGGCCATGCTGAAGCCGACCATGGGAGCCTTCTCCCCTTTCAGCAGCTACCTTCCCAGGCTCTTCTTGATCGGCTCGCAACTAGGCAAGGTTTACTGGGGAAAGCCAGCACCTGCAGTGTTTCTTGAACTTACCTGTTGACAAGACTTACTTGAGTCGTTTTGTAAAATAGGGAATCCTGGGCCTCACCTCAGATCTACTGCCATATACTCTCTAGGAAAGGGAGCCTGGAAACTTCATTTTCATAAGCACCCCAAGTAATTCTGGGAAAGGACAAATTGGGGAAATTGGGCAAAGAATATTATTTAGTTTTTCCTATTAACTTGGCTTTTGTGGGTACAGAATGGGGGTGTGGAAGGTTGGTGGGCCAAGGTTATTGACACAGACTAAATGTGTTAAATGTCTCCAGGGCTCTGCTGAATGCAACATTTCCCTGGTTCTCCTCATTTTATTATCTGGTAATGTATCAAATGATAATGCTATTGGGTATGGGGGTATGTGGTCAGTCTGTGTTAATTCAGGTCTCCTTCTCCACTTTAGACTGTGCTTCATGGGGCTTAGCTGAAACGGCGCAAATACAAGAGAGAGTGGGCAACATACCTAGGTGAATTTTTTTTTTTAATGTTTATTTTTGAGAGCGAGAACACAAGCAGGGGATGGGCAGAGAGAGAGAGGGGAACAGAGGATCTGAAGTGGGCTCCCATGCTGATATTGAGCCTGATGAGGGGCTTGAACTCACGAGCCCATGAGATCATGACCTGAGCTAAAGTCAGAAACTCAACTGACTGAGCCCCCAGGCACCCCTTTACTTAGGTGAATTTTATTTGAGAATTTGTTGATAGTGTGATCTTTTATTTTAAACAGTCATTAGAGAAAGAAACCACGTATAAAACAAAGAACAACTAGGGGGCTTGGGTGGCTCAGTTGGTTAAGCATCCGACTGTTGACTTCAGCTCAGGTCATTATCTCATGGTTTGTGGGATTCAGCCCTGTGTTGGGCTCCACACTGACAGCACAGAGCCTGCTTGGGATTCTCTTTCCCTTGTTCTCTGCCCCTCCCCTGCTCACTCTTTCTCTCATTCTCTCTCAAAATAAACTTAAAAAAACAAACAAACAAACAAAAAAAACCAGCAACTAAGAACAACCAAGTGATTCTTGGTCATAAAAAGCCACCATGGTTATCCAAACTGTGATAAGAGAGTAGGATTTCTAGGCTCCCTCTTGAAGCACTTTTCTTCCTTGATGGTTTCTTTTATTATAACATAAATTAAAGAACAATGTATAATTTTCATTTTGAAAATTTCAGTGGCTTCATTACCAAAATTTTAAAAGGTGCTGCCTCTTGTTCTACTACACTTAAGTTAGAGAATTTGGTGTTTTTGTCAGTTAAGCGTATTATAACAGGTATAAGGGTTTTGTGTTTGCTCTATTTAGCATCATGCTTATGTGTCAGTTGCAGAAAAATGTTTCAGTCGAGAAATCTTATCATAAATGGACTAATCAAATGCTGTTTGGTTGGTAATGTTGGTTAGGGCCATGATTGTGCCCCCTCAGTGACTCTTTGTAGATAGGATATGAGTTAGTGTTTATGGCCTAGTAAGCAGGAAAGGATAGATCTGCTAACCAGATACATGCATACAGGTGGTTGAAAAGGTGTTTACTGTCCCCACTTGCACAGTGATCTTATAAGGTCCAGAGTGTTAAGCAAAAGACCTCAGCTGGATGTTGCAGATGGTTGGGGAACCTAGGTTTGCTTAGTATCAGGGTGACCTGGTGAGTGTCCTGTGTCATGGCTCAGATATTTGGTATCTGTGAAAGTTGATTAATCCAAGTGTAGTTATGTTCTGTAAAGAAATTCATACTTTATGAAAAAAAAATTTTATTTTAGAGCAAGTGTGAGTGAGTGGGGGGGGGGAATGGAGGGAGAGAGGGAGGGGGAGAGAGAGAGAGAGAAAGAGAGAGAGAGAGAATGAGTGAGTCAGAGTCTTAAGCAGACTCCATGCTTAGTGCAGAGCCTGCCACAGGGCTTGATCCTGACCTGAGATCATGACCTGAGCCAAAATCAAGAGTTGGACACTCAAACCAACTAAGCCACCCAGGTGCTCCAAAGAAATTCATACTCTTTTTTTCTTTTTTTTTTTTTTTTAATGTTTGTTTATTTATTTTGAGGGGGAGAGAGAGAGAGAGTGCATGTGCACACACAAGCCGGGGAGGGGCAGAGAGAGAGGGAGACAGAAAACCCCAAGCAGGCTCCATGTTGACAGCACATAGCCCCACGTGGGGCTCGATCCCACCACCGTGAGACCATGACCTAAGCTGAAATCGAGAGTTAGATGCTTACCCGACTGAGCCATCCAGGCGCCCCAAGAAATTCATACTCTTATCATCTGTTTAAATTGTATTACTTAAATCTAGAGATGTAAAAAAGTTTCAAAACACAGTATTTTGAAAACATTGATTTATGGTAAGGGCGCATATAATAAATGTGATACAAAGGAGGTTTTACTAGAAAGCCAAATCTTTGTTAAAAGTTATAGTCTCTTTTAAGTTAATATAAGTAAAAGCAAAAGAGCTTTCTGTTTACAAAGTTTCACAGTAATTTTCATTCTTCAGAGGATAGATCTAAATCAGATTCTGGATCTGATCCAGCCCTAGATCCAGCTCTAGCAGCACAATTCCTAGGGAAAATTCAAATAGACATACTACTACACTACCCTCTTTTATTTATAGTCTAGTGAGTATCTAGCTATTCACTTTGAAACATTCCCCTTCTCCGCCCCTGCCTTTCCCTTCTTTTTCTCTGTAGTTCTTGGTATTTGTCTTGATAAACCAGAGTATCTAGGCTCATATTTTTTTCCCAACATACTATTATGAAAAATTTCAAACATACAGAAAAGTTGGAAGAAATTATATAGTGGAAACCCACATCTTACTATCTAGATGCTATAGCATTTTGCTGTGTTCACTTTATCATATTTATCCATCCCTCTATCCATCTTTATTTTAATGCTTTTTTTTTTAATGCTTTTCAAGGTAAGTTGCAGTCGGTACACTTGAGCATGCATTGCAATATTTATTTATGGTGTTCTCTCAGCCTTTAAAGTCTTGAGATAAGTTTAGCCTTACAGAAGGGTTGGAAAAATATTACAGAACTCTCTTACACTCTTTCCCCACCTTCCCTTATGTGAGCATCCTATACAACCATAGGGCAGTTATCAAAAATAAGAAATCCGTATCATTAAAATATTATGAACTAAACTACAGACTTTGGATTTCACCAGTTTTTCCACTGCTGCCCATTTTTTATTCCAGGGTCAAATCCCGGGCCCCACTTTAAGACTTAGTTGTCTTACGTCCTAAAGTCTCCACCAGTTTATCAGTCTTTCTCTTTCATGACTTTGAAGAATACTAACCAGTGAACTTTTTAGAATATCTCTCAGTATGGGTTTGTGTGGTATTTCCTTCTGATGGGGTTGAGGTTGTGTACTGTCGGGAAAGCACCCCGACAGAGGTGAGGTGCCCTTCTCAGGGTATCATCATATCAGGGGCACATAAGGTCAGTACATCTTACTACTGGCGATGTTGGCCATGATCACTTGGTTAAGATGGTTGGCTGCTGGTAATTAATAAATATCCTGTTCCTGTTTAAACTTTCTTTCACTGCTTTTAGCATCTGTGTATTTTGCCTGCAGTAATTATTACTGTGGTGTTCTATACCATCATTTTGGTTTTTTTCTTTCTGTAAGGAATTATTTATATTATTATATCTATTCTATTTATAACATTTATTTGTATTAGTATAGACTCATGGGCATTTATTTTATTCTTTGGGTTGTAATCTCTTACTGTTATTTCTTTTGTTAAATTATTTCAACTTGGGAGCCACTGGGAACTCTTTCACATTGATTCCTTGCTCTTTTGACACAGCCCCCCTCCCCTCAAAAGCACTTTCTTACTTTTGGGCACCAAGTGATCCAGACTTGTTCTTTTTCCTCTACTAGCTCTGGAATTAACCACTTCTCCAAGGATCCCTGCTTACTTTTATTAGAGAATAGTATTTGAAAACAAGATCTGGGTGCTGGCTTTTTGCTCATTGAGGTTTCAATGCCTCCTGTCCCTCTCTGGATGGAGCTAGGAAAACTTTGCATGTATACCAACCCATGTGTACATACACATATGTATTATTTCTGTATCAAAAACCATGAGTTTGTGCTGATGTCTCTGACTCCAAGCCAGCACCAAAGGGTGCATTCTAAGCTTTTTCCTATTCCTTATTTATACCTTCTTTCTCCCGACAATGAGAAACCTGGCTCTCCTTATCTACAATATATTGACTTACTTGTTGAACCCTCCTGTTTGTATGCAGTAGTTTCAAAGTTGCTACACCATACCCCCCCCCCCCCCCGAGAAGCAAATCTACCAAAGTACATTGCACATAGTTCATTTTGTGTTTAACCTTAGAGTATCCAGTCAAAACCCCTGTTTTCTTAAAGATACGTAGATCAGCCCCTTTTTTCATCACTCTCAGTGTGGTTATATCATGCTTCTGTAATACAGTTAGGTTAATTTTGTCACAGTCTGCATTTCATCCCCTCCCCGCTCCCCCCCCACCCCCAGTTCTGGTTGATTAAAAAAAAAAAAATTGTATCCAGTAAAATTCATTCTCTTCTGTGCATTGTAGGGTGTTTAGCAGTAACCGGAGACTTGGTTCTCACAGTTCTGTTTGTCTAATTTCAGCAGAAAGATCGAAACCATAAGCTAAAAACAAATAGGAAAGCCTAGTTGGTCTTGTATGTTTGTCTACTATTTCCATCAGAGACTTTAACATATTCATCATAGTACTTCAAATGCCCTGTCCAATAGTTCCAACATTCTGCCATATCTGAGTCTGGTTTTACTGATTACTTTGTGCCTTGACATAGTGAACTGGATTTACTGGTTTTTGTTTTTTTTCTTCTTGCTTTCTGTGTATGAATTCTTTATTGAAAGCTGGACATCTTGTATAGGGCAGTAGATTGTTTTTTGTTTTTTGTTTTTTGTTTTTTTTTTGCCTTGACACGGGCACCTGTCTCCATTAGTTGTTTAGTGTGGGAGTTTGAGTTAATCTGTGCAGGAGCTGGGTTGGGTTTGAGTTTTGTTAAGTTGCTGTGATGTCCTCAGTGCATAGCAGCCTTCCAGTTACTCCAGTAATCCTAGTGTTTAGAGAGGGGCTGGTGTTTGGGAGTTTTCTCAATGTCTGCTCCAAATTCAGCTTTAGGCTGCCTTTGCATTGCATCTCAGCTAGGGCTGGTCTCATACTCTTGCAGCTCTTTCAGCTGAAATGTCTTATTTATTCATTTGTTGAGAACATATTTTCTTTTATAATGTTCAACATGTTTGTAATAATAGCTGCTTTAAAATTCTTTTATGCTAATTCAACACATGGGTCATCCTTGGGTGGTTTCCATTTCTTTTGAGTGTGGGTCAGTTTTTTCTCTTTCTGTGTATGTCCAGTAATTTTGGATTGTATCCTGGGTGATGTGAATCACACATTGTAGAGATTGTTTTCTATTTTGTTCCTGTGCAGAAAATTGGGGTTTGATAGCAAGGAATTAACTTGGCTCACCTCGAACTCCATCCAACCTCTCTTTTCCTTCACTTGAAATACCTGTTCAGTTATTTTGTCCTTAATTCAACTCCTTAGAATCTGTGCTTGTGGTTTTCGGAGGTCAGTGAGAGATTTGGGCAGAGTTTATATACAGAATTTGTGATTCTTTCTGGTATTTCCTCTACTCCCTCCTTTTCCAGCATCTTTGGTTGTCCTGAAATATATCTTCTGCTTCTTCAAGGCAGTAAAGCTGCGGGTTTTCTACCATTTGCCCTGTGTGGCCTTACCTGGGGTCTACACTCATGCCTGTAGCCATAAACTGGGAAATTTGCCCCCTGCTCTTTCCTCTTCTGCCTGCTTTTGGATTCTCTTTAGTGTCTTTAAGTGGTTGATTTTCTTTTCTTTTTTTTTCTTGCTTCAGATTTTGTACTTGTTTTTGGCAGGAGCATCGGTCTATTTGGAACTACTCTCTGAACAGAAATTGGCTATTTAGGCTCCTATTTCTAAACCCACTATTTTGCCTGTAAATTTGTTTGGGGAGACAATATAGGGACAACTGGACAACTGCCTGTACCTGTTTATTTCTGTGATTTCTAAAATAAGAGAATTAAGGAGCAGACCTAGTATGCTCACGTTATCACTACCTGTCTGTTGGAGGTAAACAGAACACTTCTATGTAGGTTATCGCTTCCTCTGAGCCCTGGATCTCATCCCCTTAGGTTTCACAGATGCTGTTAGCCTTGGACTATTACCCCTTTCTCCTATATCTTCAACTTTACCCTCTCTACTGGCTCCCTTCCACTGTCATTTAAAAATGCTCACATCTCACCGAGGTTAAGAGAAAGAATTCTCTCCCCTTCCCTACCTCCTGCAGCTACCATACTTTCTCTCTTCCCCTTACACAGCTTGTCCTCTTCCTCTCTCCCCAATCACTCCTCAGCACATTCTTGCCTTACTTTTGTCCCCACCAGTGTATGAGATTGCTCTGACCGAGGTTACCAGGGCCCCCAGGTCACCAAGTTCATTCTCATTAGCTCTGTGCTGATAATTTCCAAAGTGATGTATCCCCTCTGACTTTTCTCCTGAACCTCTGCTGTTGCTCTGCATCTTCCCCTGCATCTCTCATAGGGTTCTCAAATTCAGCATGTTCTCATCTATCTTCCTCCCACAGTACTTTTCCCTTTTCTTGTCTGTGTATATGGAACCTTATCCATTGTCACCTCCATATCCATTGGGTCAGCAAGTCTGTTGATTCTGCCTCATTGAACAGCTCTTGAAGCTGTTTACTTCTCTCCATCCCCCCCGGCACAACCCAAGTCCAAGTCGTTCTCATCCCTCCCCTGTACAGTCTAACTCCTCATCCTGCGTGCACTGTTGCCCTTCACTCCGCTTCATCCACAAAGATGCTTTCCTAATAAAACCTTCATTGGCTCCTCACTGCCAGCAGGATAAAGTCCACACTCCTTAATTTGGCCTGCATCACCTGCGTGCTTGCCCTTGCTTGCTCTGGCCCTTCCAGCTTGCCTTTGCCACCTCATCTGCTCCTTTCCTCCACCCCGTCCTCTGAACATAGCCACCCTGGGGTTGTTTTGGTATGTGCTGAGCACTCAGCTGGGAACACTCTCTGTCCTCCAACCTCTGCTTTGCCTGTATAAAAGCTATTAATTACCCTTCTTGTCTGAACTGAGATGTTATTTCCTGGGGAGGCTTTTCCGGACCTCCCCTCAAGAGCAGGTCACGTCCCCTGTTGTGTTTCCAGAGTCCCGAGTACTTGTTCTTTCCTAGCATCCCTCACTTATAAAGACTTTTTAAAGAAGCCTGGCTTCTGCTCTAGATTCTGAGTCCCATTTCTTGCCTCTTCTCTTCCTTTCTCTGACCTTTGTACCAAGCCCAGTGCCTAGTGAGTAGTGGACATCCAAGGGATTTTTGTTTAATGAATGGATTAGAGACAAGAAAAGCTCCATATGACAATAGAATAGACTCTATTACTGTAAAATATAATCTCTCCTGCTTGCCATACTTGACTGTAATACACTAATCTTACTTCCTGAAAAGAGAGAAACTGACAGTATGACATGAAGGTGGAACCCAGCTGCTTACAGCAGGAGTCTTTGGACATGTGCTCCCACTGGGGCAAGTGCCTCTGAGTGAGTGTGAGTCTCACGGTGAAAATAGTTCATGGAATGGCTGCAGGCTGTGTTGTGCCTGTTGAGTTTACCACAAATAATTTTGAAAAGAATAACCGAACTAGGGCTTCAGTACAATTTTGTACATTTTCAAAAAGTAGGTGTTGGTATGTGGTAGGGCACCACCTGCTGACTTGAGACACATTTGGATCCTTAGACATGCAGCAAGAAAAGACTTAGCCAGCATTGAGCAAAGGAATCGTGAACTTTGTTTCAGTTGTGTGCTTGTGGTGTGCAGTGTTAAAGAGAAAGAAATCAGGTAACTTAGAAACACTTTCCCTGGAGAGAATGGCAAGGGCTTCTGGCCTTGGCCAGCATGCTACGTGTTTGGATTCATTTGTCTGTACAACCTTTGTTTTCACTTGCTTCATTTGCTGTGTTTTGGGAGATTAAGAATTTAGGGAAATGACTAGCTGCAGAATCGTAAAATGGAAATTTTGATTAAATTAAAAATGTTGATTTCTGTTTCCTACTATTTCCGTGTTCTACTAACTTTGTTTTGTCTGTCAGACGTTGTGCATAATATGCTTTTCCTGTGAGGATGAGTGCCAACTGCTGACAGGGTTCAGAATTCTGATTGATGCTTGCTTGCAGGCTCTTCGTACAAAGGTGATACTTGTTCAGGATTGGGAAGATGTAATGACTGTAAGCTGTGTAAGTCCTGTCTTCCTTAAGAAAGGAAGTTCATCCTTCTCAAAGTTGTGTGTAATTAGAACCAAATGTTCTTTATACACTTAGAAAATAAATTTTGGAATAACAGAGGTGCTATCCTTGAAAGGTGCCATATGCCATTACTTTTGACATCATGACATTCTGAGAGGAACTATTTTTTTTTTTTTAATTGTTGGTTCTTAAAAAGAAGTGGTGAATGACCTGTTTGACTAATGTACAGTAAATCTTGTCTTTTCCCTTGTTAAAATATGTTTGCTATAGGGCCATTCTTGGACAGTGAGGCTAAGTCTTCATTAAATGTAAGGGGTGGTTTTTCCCTCATGCTAATCACGTGTCCTTAGGACATGGCAGCCAGGCAGAACATCTAGTCCGTCCGTCCTTGTGCTTGTCGTCCTGGCCTGACTACAGCCTTGTTAGGCTTATAGCCCTAGGTAAGAAGTGTGCTGGTCCATGTTTGGGGGCTCCCACTCTGGGGTAGCAGGTCCTGAGGAAGTGATGTTGAAGCTAGACCAGAAGGGTGATGAAAGTAGTCAGGCTATGAAGGAAATGGAGGAGGAGAATAGGAGGGAGGAGAACAGTGCCAGTGTTTGAGGAACTCCAGAAACTCCCAAGATGACTTGTGTTTAGAGAGCAAGGGAGGAGTGGAACAGGGTGCGGCTGCAAACTGGACAGTGGAGGCACTCTTTCTCTTCGTCCTTCCTTGAATTTCAGAAATGTCTGTTGCTTCCTTGTTGCCCTCAGACTAAAGTCCACATACTAGGTAATGAAGGCTCTTGTTAATTAGCCTCATTTTCCCTTTAAAGCCCCTTTCTCTGTCACCCTCTCTGATTTCCATATGCCCCATGTTGAGGCCACTGGGATTTTATCGTTCTGTAACTTGAATGCTCTTATACCTTTGTTCTGCTTGTTGTCTGGCTGAAATACTGTTCCCACCCTTCTTCTCTACTAGTAAAGCTCAGCTTAATGTCATTATGTTGTTGAAGACCTCCCTGCTGCCTGAAATCTAAGTGAATGGATTCTCACTCTGTGGTTTGATAATACTTTGTCATTCTGTTATTCTAATCGTCCTGTCCTGACTTGTCTCTGGTTGTGTCTCTGTATGTATGGATTCCCCACTACTGTTAGGCACAGAAGGGCAAGCCTTTGATTTAGCTTGTACTTTTAGACCTACATACAGTAGGGGGTCTTTGAATTTTGGTTGAGTTGCGTCAAAGTGGTAAGTAGCAGTCAGTGATTTAGAAGCATTCATCTGTATCAAATCTTATCTCTAGAAATCAAACATTGAATGAAATGTTTTCCCACAGTCCTTGTCTGAGGAAACTCTTTAGTAGACATGGACTCCATAGGGAATTGTTAGAGTGCCCTGGATTGAGAAAGAAGGGTTAGCTTCCAGGGGGACAGGAGGAGAGCTCACCTTCCTGCTGCCTTTGTTACTTCAGAGTTCAGTGTCTGATGTCTTTATTTTGACCCTTCCCATTTTGTGCAGAGCATCTATTAAGAACATCTTCAACCAGCCGACCTGCTTCTCTGCCAAGAGTACCTGCCATGGAAAATGCCAAGACCATCTCAGGTGATGACTTTTATCTGGAATTTCCCTTAGAAAGACTTCCAGAGGTCTTAGTGGTGGTACTAAATACTTTCTCTTTAGACTTACCTAGCTTTTCTTGCCTCTTTAGCTCTTGAGTTGATTATTTTCACTCTGAATTTCCCCTGTTGTATTTTTCAGATTCTATAGAAATCACATTTCATGGCCCTGATTTCAAAATAATCAATTTCATGGCCCAAAACTAGATTGTTCCATTTATTTAACAAGATTTGTGAAGTGCCTAGCATGGGCTAGATGTCGTGCTGAAAATATAGCTTGATACAAAGTTGGTATAGTTGTGAAAGATTCTAGTATTAATCCCAAGGTGTGTCATGACTGTTATTTCAGAGCACACCAAAAATTCTCTGGAAACCAGATTTTTCCAGTATAAAAAAGCCATCCTATAATGATGAATGTAACAAGCTTACTTTGTCTCATAGAGCTAACCCCAGTTTATCAGTTGCTCGCATTATTTTCCCTTTGTGGCCCTTATTTGCCCTTAATAACTCAGCTAGAAATTGGACCAGAAAAGGAGAAATTCCTATAACTTTACCTCATACAATTAACCTTCCACTTGCATGGGGATTTAAGCTAGTACAGTTTTTATGCATTATAGCCAGATCTTTGTATTAGTGGGAAGTCCAGCCAAAATTACCATCCCAAAGCTCAGATTCCAAAGCCTTTTCTTGCTTTTTTGAATTATTTTTAAAGTTTATTTATTTATTTGGCGGGGGAGGGGTAGAGAGAGAGGGAAAGAGAAAATCCCAAGCAGGCTCCACACTGTCAGCGCAGAGCCCAATGCGGGGCCCAAACTCATGAACCATAATATTATGACCTGAGCCGAAGTTGGATGTTTAACTGACTGAGCCACCCAGGTGCCTCCAAAGCCTTTTCTTATCATAGAGTTCTTCTGATTCTTTTTCAGTTTCCCCTATATTTTTAAAAAATTTTTGATGTTTATTTTTGAGAGACAGACCATGAGTGGGGGAGGGGCAGAGAGCAAGGGAGACACAGAATCAGAAGCAGGCTCCAGGCTCCAAGCTGTCAGCACAGAGGCTGACACGGGACTTGAACCCACGAACTGCGAGATCATGACCTGAGCCGAAGTCGGACACTTAACCAATTGAGCCACTCAGGTGTGCCCTCAGTTTCCTCTATTTTATATAAAATTATGAAAGGGGTTCTCATCCAGTTTCCTAGCACACCACTTAAAAGAAACTGCTGATTTAAGGCATATGAAGATCTGATATTGAAAGAAAAACAAGAATAATCACAAAATTATGTCAGAAATATTTATAAATATATCATTCTAATAAGATCATGTAATAGGACAAAGCGTCTCTCTCCTCTGGATCTTTACAGACATCACTTCACTAATGCAGAGTTATATTCTGCTTGTGACCATCCTACAATCACCAAGAAAATTTTAGTCCATAAAAGCAGGGGCAGTTTCAGTAATCTGGGAAGAATTACTGATGTATAACATTGATTACAGCCAGCTCAGGGCACCTGTATATCCAGCATCTTCTGATGTGAGAGAGTATATGTCTGAGGTCAGGAACTTTGTCTCATATTTCACTTCTTCCCGCATTCAGCCCAGAGCCTTGAGCACCTGTGCCAACTCAGTGCCTCCTTGCTAGAAAGCTGCTTTTGTTGTGGCTCTGTTACCAACGGCTAAAGCAGGAGCTACTTCCACTTAGCAGTTCTTAGAACTTTCTGTAATTCTAACAAGGTGTGATGGCTTACTGTGGTAGCCTTTCAAAGTAGAACTTTTCTGACTGATCTTGTTTCTCAGTAGTTGAATTGACACCTTTTGGTTTTCTGTTTGTCTCATCGTTTATGTTTTTTAAAACATGGCCTGACCCAGAATTAAATGATGATGTATTTTTCCTTTTTTTCCCCTTAAGTGGTATTTTGGCTATGTTCAGAAGGGTTATGTTTCCTTTAGTTGAGAGTGGATAGTATGTTCTGTGATTGTTATGGTGATGGATAAGATGTATTCCATACCTTCAGGAAATGTGGGGTTCAATGCATATCTCAACTACTGCATCTTTTTTACAGGTTTTTTAATGAAAGAAATAAATCCTTCCAAGTTACCAGTATGATAAAGGAAATGTTAGTTTTTTTAATATATGGTAATTTCTACTTTTTTTTGGAACCTGCTGAAGAAAAGGTCTCAAAAACCTAATTTAAAAGTATTTTATAAAAGTAACCATCTTTCTCCATTATGAAATGCATAATGACTATTTTTCACAATCAGTATCTCGACGAAGTAGTGAAGAGATGAAACGAGACATCAATGCACCTGAGGGAGCATCGCCGGCCTCTCTTATGGCTATGGGAACCACGTCTCCACAGCTTTCCCTGTCTTCCTCTCCCACGGCGTCCGTCACCCCCACCACCCGAAGTCGGATAAGGTAGAGAACAGTTAATACTGATGGATTTCATGTATACCTCTCCTAGCCTTCGGAGATCAATAATCAGATTATAAAATAATGGCAATCGAGCACTGATTTTTTTTCTTTGTGGGTTATTGTTTTCTCATCTCTTCTATGCCCAGAATTGGGTAAGATGGTATAGAAGTAAAAAGCAAGGCAAAGTGAAAGAGGTGGTTCATTTCCTCCTAAGCATTGTGAAATTACAGTATGGGGTGTGGGTGGAGGGTTAGGGGGAAGCTTCCTAGGGGAGTGGTGCCTGGGTGTGGAGGGTGGGCTGGCAAGGTCAGCAAGGTCAGAGACATGAGTGAATGTACAGAAGGGTGAGTAACCAAGGTTTGGGGGAGCTATGGGTAGGTGGTACAGCATGTGCAGAGAGGATGGGCACAGAAGACCAGAGGAAGGTGTGGACCCACCATATCTGGGGGCAGTGGAAGAAAAGATTTATAGGGTAGGATGTGGCTAGGCATGGAACCTCCTTACAGTCAAATTGAATCACTTTGATATAGTAGGGATATAAAGTGGGGTAAATAAATCAGAGTGAGGAGATGATTCAAGGATTCTTCCATTGTGGACAAAAATCGAGGAACACAACTGAAATGACATTATAATATTTTGGGGACAAAGATGCTGAGTCCGAATCAGTATGACAGCAATGGAAATGGAGAAGGGAAGGTGGGACTCAGGAGGCTTTTCACAGGGAAAGATGATTGGTTTTGGCAGCAGGTTTCCAGAAAAGGAATGGAAGAATGAGAGCCACCAGAGACGGTTCTAATTGTTCTAGACCAGAAGGTGGAAACATGGTGCCACACTGATCTTTGGTAAACAGTACCTGAAAATGTAGTAGTATATTTTATTCATACTTCTCTTATGTCAGAATCCATTTGGGACTAAGAAGTAGTTATAATTTAGAGGAAAAAAAAAAACATTTCAAAAAGATAGCATACATCGTATATAGGGGTGAGGAAAACTGTCGAGGTGTATTGGGCAGAATTGAAGGAGGGATAGGAGTGGATTTCAGAACTTTAGCCTTATATGTATGAGAATAAAATGGAATATTTGGCCTCTCAAACTCAAGTTATATACTTTAGTTTAAAGCTCTGACTCTAGGGGCTCAACCTCTAAGAATAGTGGTCCTATAAGCTCTGCGCCATCAGAGCAAGTAGGGGTGGAGTGATGATGAGGGTAGCTCATGCTCTGCCTAGGCTCATGCAGGGAGAGCACTGTTCACACCTGTCTCTGTCCTGGGTGGTAGGCCATACCTGTAGTATGCCCGTGGGAAGTGCACCCACTCTTCTGGCTCCCCTACTCAGAAGCTGTGATCTTCAACTGGAAGGTGTCTTCATCTTATAATGAAGAGGTTATGAGAGACGACCCTCCAGCTCTGGGAGGCTCTTTTCTGAAGCTTGCCATTGTAGTCCATAAAGTTAACTCTTCTTTGATGCTTTAATTTTAAGCTGTTTCTATAAACAAACAGACCTGGTGTGAGCCAGAGTAAACCTTTCACATTGGTTATAGTATTATTTTAAGCATGTTGGAGATTTATTCATTCATGCATTCATTCATTCATTCATTTGGCTTGGTTTTTTGTGTTCGTATTTCATTAACTTTATTCTCATTCTCTTTTCCTATGTTCCGTGGTATTATAACACACTTCTTTGGGCTTTTTAAACCAAAGCAGGAGTCTGGTGGGCTGGCATGCAAACATAAAAGTATACTTCTTCAAGACAGCAGTCTTAACTCCTTGCTGGAAATTTTTGTATTTTACTTTTGGTTCTAAGATAAATCAAACTGGTGCTGCTTCAGCACACCTCTGAATTGGAAAAGCTTCAGTTATAAATATGTACTGTTTGATTTTCTAGCATAGCTTGAAGGGTGAAGACAGAATCAATGCACTGAAGAATATTAAGCCACTTGTAATATAGTAGCCTTTAGGATACTTATTGGGCATAAGTATACTTATGGGGTGTGGGATAGAATCTCTGCTTTATTCCTAAAGTAATCACTAGAAAATAGAACAAACTTTTAAGGGTATGCCACTTACCAAAGAGTAGGTCATTTTAGAAGCGCTCTCTCTCCAGGTATTCGTCAAGTAGTTACTAAAAGGCAGGATTTGGTCCAGGATATGTCAGATTGTATGCCTTACTTGCTTCATCAGCAGAGTGATCACAAAATCTTTTTTGATTCATTGTCTTATTTAGAGCAGGATATTTATTCTGTCTTCAAGGAAATTGACAGTGCCTAAAGGGTACCCTACATATAATTTTAAGACATGAATTGTAAGTAGCCGTTGTTGTTGTTTTTTTTTTTTTGAACTCCTGTGGTGTGTCTACTTTATAGTAAACTTTGAAGTTCCTTGAGGGGGCAGGAACCCTGTGTTGTTCACTATCCATTGCCTGGCAGAGTGGTGTTCCATAAGGAGGTATTGAACAAGTGAGTGAGTTTACAGAAAAATCCCATTTTCTATGCAAGATAAAACTCTAGTTACCTGTAGTCAATAAAGAGTGTATATCTTCACAATAAACACATTTGAAACATTTTATGAATGTTTTAATGTGTGTTGCCATCTGTTGTCTTATCTGCTTCCCCTAAATGTAAGCACCTTGAAGGTAGGAACTATGCCTTTTAATCCTTCACTTTGCATAATCTTGCCCTTTGTATCTACAATAAGTGATTTATTTTTATTTATATTTTTTAAATTTGTTTTTACATTTATTTTTGAGAGAGAGAGAGAGACAGAGCACAAGTGGGGGAGGGGCAGAGAGAGAGGGAGACACAGAATCCAAAGCAGGCTCCAGGCTCTGAGCTGTCAGCAACAGAACCCGACGCGGGGCTTGAACTCATAAACCGTGAGATATGACCTGAGCCAAGTTGGACACTTAACCAAATGAGCCACCCAAGGGCCCCAAGTGATTTATTTATTTATTTTTTTAAATAGTTAAAAAAATTTTTTTAATGTTTATTTATTTTTGACAGAGAGAGACAGAGCATGAGCAGGGGAGGGGCAGAGAGAGAGGGAGACACAGAATCTGAAGCAGGCTCCAGGCCCTGAGCTGTCAGCAGCACAGAGACTGATGCGGCGCTCGAGCTCACAGACCGTTGAGATCATGACCTGAGCTGAAGTCCGACAGACGCTCAACCGACTGAGCCATCCAGGCGGTCTCCCCCCCCCCCCCCCCACCAAGTGATTTATTTTTTAAAAAAAGATGAAATGATTGAGGACATAAAAGGTTGAAAACAAAAACTAGTAAAATAAAACTAAAGCATAAAGATTATGGAAGGGCAAGATACTGAATAAAAGTCGGCCATAGCAGCTTTCATATGCAGCCACTGTCAGGTTGTTTTTCCTCCTGAGCATTCTGGAAAGCATTCCATTAATTGTGAGTGCACACCATACTAAATCTTTGCCAGTTTCCATGTGGATAATGAACAGAGTCCATCCCTTCAGATAGCAGAAACTGGGTCTGTGAGGATCCTGTAAAAATTGAGAAGTAAAATCAATTGAATGAAAGCCTACATCTTGCTATTAGATGCCTTAGTATGTGTAATTATCCCATCCAGGAATGCAAACTGACACTGTTCTCTTTCTTCTTTGTGGGATTTCTGGTTTATAATGTGCTCAAATAAAAAATATTTTAACTTTGGATTCCTTATTTTCACTTAGGGAAGAAAGGAAAGACCCTCTGTCCGCATTGGCAAGAGAATATGGAGGATCAAAGAGGAATGCTTTGCTGAAGTGGTGTCAGAAGAAAACAGAAGGCTATCAGGTAATCATATGGTTCCTTTCTCCCACATGAGCAAGGGCCAAACCAGGTGCTGGAGTGTCAGAGCTTGCTACACATCTCACATTAAAATGGGGAATCCTGTGCTGAATTTCAGGATCACATTCAACACAAAGTCTATCCCAAACTTGGCTGAGTGTCACTTGGATGGCATAAATTTTTTACCTTACCAGAGTAGCTAATCTTTCCAGTACTTTTATTCAGCTATTATAACACTTTCTTTTTTTTTTTTTTTAATTTTTTTTTTTAACATTTATTTATTATTGAGAGACAGAGAGAGACAGAGCATGAGCATGGGAGGGGCAGAGAGAGGAGGAGACACAGAATCCAAAGCAGGCTCCAGGCTCTGAGCTGTTATCACAGAGCCCGATGCGGGGCTCGAACTCACAAACTGCAAGATCATGACCTGAGCCGAAGTCGGATGCTTAACTGACTGAGCCACCCAGGCGCCCCAATATAACACTTTCTTAACTAATTCCTGTTAACTGCCTTCACTGAGGTCCCATCTGATCTAAGAGTGAAAATATATTTATTTTACTTTAAATTAATATTTTCATCAATGATTAAAATTATAAATTTTATGTTATATTTTACTACAATAAAAAATTACTTAGCAAAAAAATAAAAGTAAATGAATGGGATATAAGTAAATAGAAAATCAGCAAGGATGTACATGACTTGAAGTATATACTAGATACTATATATCTAGATACTAAATATAGATAGTATATCTGCATATCTGTACAGATATATATGGATAAATGAGTTATATTCTGTATAGGCTTGGAGACTCCTGGCATCCAACAACAGAAGAATACACATTCTTCTCAGGTGCACATAGAACATCACAAGTTAGGGTATATGTTGGGTCATAAAATGACTCAATAAATTTGAACAAAGATTGAGATTATATCGAGTATCTTTTCTAACCATAGTGGAATGAAATTAGAAATGTGTAACAGAAGGAAAATTCACAACTAAGTGGAAATTAAACACAATTTCTAGATAATCAGTGGGCAAAGAATAAATCACAAGGGAAATTAGAAAATAAGAATGAAAGTGAAAACACAACATATCAAAACTTATGGGAGGCATTGAAAGCAGCTCTCTGAGGGAAATTTATAACCATAAACACCTACCTTTAAAGAGAAGAAATCTCAAATCAATATCCTAACCTTTCACTTTAGGAAAGTAGAAAAAGAAGAGCAATCTGAGCCAAAAGCAATCAGAAGGAAAGAAATAAAGATTACAGCAGACAAAACAGTAGAGAAGATTAATGAAAACAAAAGTTGGTTCTTGGAAAAGATCAACAGATCAACAAACCTTTTGCTAGATGGACAAAGGAAAAAAGAGCAGACTAAAATTAAAAATCAGGAATAAAAGAGGGGACATTACTAGTGACCTCACAGAAATAGGGAATACTTATTTACTTAGTAAATAATAATAGGAATACTTAAAAGGGAATACTATGAACAATTGTATGCTGACAAATTGAGTAACCTAGGTATGAAAGGGGAAATTCTTTTTTTTTTAATTTTTTTTTTCAACGTTTATTTATTTTTTGGGACAGAGAGAGACAGAGCATGAATGGGGGAGGGGCAGAGAGAGAGGGAGACACAGAATCGGAAACAGGCTTCAGGCTCTGAGCCATCAGCCCAGAGCCTGACGCGGGGCTCGAACTCACCGACAGCGAGATCGTGACCTGGCTGAAGTCGGACGCTTAACCGACGGCGCCACCCAGGCGCCCCTGAAAGGGGAAATTCTTAAATATGCAAACTATCAATTATGACCCAAGAAGAAAGAAAATCTGGATAGACCTATAACAATGAAAGAGACTGAATTATTAATCAAAACACTTCCAACAGAGAAAAGCTCAAGGCCAGATAGCTTCATTGGTGAATTCTGCCAAATGTTTACAAGAATTAACACTAGTCTTTCTCAAACTCTTCCAAAAACAGAAGAGAGAACACTTTGTGACTTACTCCCTGAGGCCAATTTACCCTGATAACCAGCCCAGAAAAAAACGTTGTAAAGAAAACTATGGATCAATATTCTTTATGCAAAAATTCTTAACAAAATACTGACAAACAATCGAGGAGCAAATAAAAAGAACCCTACACCATGACCAAGTGGGATTTATCCCTGGAATGCAAGGTTGGTTCAACACATGATAATTAAATATAATTAACATATAATTAAATATAATTAACATATAATAAAGGGGAAAAACGAAGATAATCATGTCAGTAGGCACAGAAAGAATACTTGACAAAATTAAAAACCTATTTATGATAAAAAATAGCAAATTGGGAATAGAAGGGGGCTTTCTCAGTCTGTTAAAGAGCATATGTGAAAAACCCACAGCTCACAGCATACCTTATGGTGAAAGACTTGGAAAGCTTTCCCTTTGAAAGCTGTTATCATATCAGGAACAAAAAAGGATGTCCACTCTCACCACTTCTATTCAGTATTTTCCTGGAAATTCTAGCTAGAGCAGTTGGGCAAGAGAAAAAAAGAAGTTATTGAAGAGGAAGAAGTAAAACCATCTCTGCAGATGACATGATTTATATCTAGAAAGTCTTAAAGAATTAACATACAAACTGTTAGAGCTAATAAACATTCAGCTAAATTGCAGGATACAAGGTCAGTATACTAAAACCACTTACATTTCTATACACTAGTAATGGAAACTCTGAAAATGAAATTAAAACACTCCCATTTGCAATAACATCAAAAAGAATAAAGTACTTAGAAATAAATTTAACCAAAGTGGGGGAGGGAACAAGGCTTTTACACTTAAAACTGTAAAACATTGCTGAAAGAAATTAAAGAAAATCTAAATAAATGGGAAGACATCCCATGTTCATGGATTGGAAGTTTTGATACATGCTACAACATGAATGAACTTAGAAAATATGCTTTTTGAAGAAGCCAGACAGGAAGCTCCAGCCTAAAAGCCTTAAGTACTCCAGCACAGGCAGCATGGAGCCTGCCTGGGATTTTCTCTTCTCTTTCTCTGCCCCTCCCCAGCTTGCATTCTCTTTCTCTCCTTCCCCCTCCCTCCCTCCCTCCCTCCCTCTCTCTCACTCTCAAATAAATAAATAAATAAATAAATAAATAAATAAATAAATAAGACAAACTTTTAAAAAGTTAAATAATCAAATTTAGATGATTCAAACCTTAAATCAATGATTTAACTAATGTCCCTTGGTTCCTTTCCACTTAAATTCTCTGATTATAATCCTAAAGTACATTGTTTTGGTTGAAAACACAAAAAAACACAAATCTGAGGGAAGTGAAGGGGGAGAAGTGTAGGGGAGAAGAGCAAGGCTAATCCCAAGGTACTTTGAGGAAAGCTGCAGGGGGGGCCTGAGGTCCTGTGGAGTTTTCGTGAGTTGGATGCCCTGCTTAGGAGTTTGTAGTGTAGGAAACTGTCACTCCCTGTTGGCATCTGTCCACACTTGTACCCACGAGGAAACATTTGAGGCTTCAGTGAACATGGGATTTGTCATGCGGCTGGTTCCAGATGGTTCCCCCCATTAAGACTTTTGGAAATGGGCATACCAAAGATTTTGTCTTATCCTTCTGTAGTGTTAAGTAGACATTACACAGATACCCTCCCATATCGCTGCTCTTATAAGGAAATCTTTATTACAGAAGTGCTCCAACTGTTATAACACACACACACATCAACTTAAAAACTTCAGTTAATAATTTTAAGTTTTTTTTCATTGAGTGGGTACTTACAGGACAGGGAGAAATATAATGCATACCAGAATAATGAACATAGATAAAACCTTTCTGTACACTAGATGGTCTTATGCTACAAACCCAGTTTCCCCTTTCTTTACCTCCTGTGGACACTTCTGTAATGATAACCTACGTATGGCTTTTTTGTTTGTCTTACTTTTTCTTTCCTGTGACACAGATCTCTTTACTCTTGCTGTTTAAAAGTGGATAGGATGCTGGTTCTTTTATTTCAAACTCTGTGAGTTAAAATTGGACAGTTTGAAATGAAAAACCTTTGTAAACTGAAAGATATATCTGATAAAGCTCTTAATTTGTCAAGAGCCTTGTAAGAAGTGCCAGAGCCCTTCCCTTATCTACTTTGAAGTATGGATGACCATACCCATCCTTAGGAGCCAGCAGTTTGGGACCAGTTTTTTTTTCTTTTTTCTTTTTTGGTCTCTGATTACTCACAGTCTACAGGAAAGGGCAGGTTGTGACACTTGACTAGCTCACTAGAGCAGGACCTGTTACGTGACACTCAGCACATACTGCTCTCTCAGGCCCCAAATGCATCATTAATGCTTGGACCATGCATGCTTTATGTCGTAGAAGCTGTCTAATCAACGGAGATAGATTCCCTAATACCATATCATCTTCCTTTAACTCTCTTAAGAGTCATCCTAAAATAATTGTGCTAATCACTGTAACTTCATTAACCATCCATTATAAAACAAGCCCTTCTGAGTTTGGCTTTTATCTAACGAATACACTTTCTCTTTTAAATTGTGTCCTGCCACTTATTGTTCACTGAAGTTTTAGAATACTAGAATTATTACTGTTGGCCTTGACATTCTGATTTACTGTCAGGTTTACAAATGTGGGACTGAAAACCCCCACAGGACAAATGACAGCCTCAAAGCTGTATCATGAGTCCATGACATCATACTAACAACCTTTAGCATTATTGCTTTAAGGATTAAATCTTCCTTGTGTTTTAAATCAGTGCCTCATTTTCTACCCATTATGTTTTTATTTATTTTTTCTACAGTTATGCTTTTAAGTTTAATGTAAATATGCAGTTAACATTATTTTTTTTAACTTTATTTATTTTGAGAGAGAGAGTGTGTGTGTGCAGGAGGGGCAGAGAGCAAGAATCCCAAGCAGGCTCTATACCGTCAATGTGGAGCCTGACACAGGGTCACAAACCACAAGATCATGACCTGAGCCAAAGTCAGACGCTTAACCAACTGGGCCACCCAGGCACCCCTAACATTAATAAATCTTAAGCGCTTATGGGGAAAAGTGCTCATACATTGCCCTATTTCATAACCTCTATAATTTCTCCTTCCCAGAGGCAACTACTTTCAATTCTTCTGGCTATGTTTGGTTAGGGATTGACAATATCAGATTGATAAGGTAACTGAGAAAATAATTTATAGTTTCAGTATATTTTCTTTGATTATAAATTTTATATTTAGCAGCTTTATATTTAGCTGGTGTACCATTGTTTTCTTGTTCTGGAAAAACCTAACTGAATACAATCAAGGAGCCTCTAAAGGTTAATTTAAGAGAGCCCTACTTTGTTTTTTGGTTGGGTTTTTTTTTTTTCAGTTTTTAAAATTTTTTTATTTTTTTTATTTTTTAATATATGATATTTATTGTCAAATTGGTTTCCATACAACACCCAGTGCTCATCCCAAAAGATGCCCTCTTCAGTACCCATCACCTACACTCCCCTCGCTCCCACCCCCCATCAACCCTCAGTTTGTTTTCAGTTTTTAAGAGTCTCTTATGCTTTAAGAGAGCCCTACTTTGGATGAAAAATCTTTGTTTTCTGATAAAATGCCAGACCTAGAATTGGATTATTTAATCCAAAGGATAATGAAATCACTTAATCTTGTACAGAATAGTTTTTTTTTAATTTAATTTTTTTAATTTACATCCAAATTAGTTAGCATATAGTGCAGCAATGATTTCAGGAGTATATTCCTTAATGCCCCTTACCCATTAGCCCATCCCACCTCCCACAGTCCCTCCAGTATCCCTCTGTTTGTTCTCCATATTTAAGAGTCTCATGTTTTGTCCCTCTCCCTGTTTTTCTATTATTTTTGCTTCCCTTAGGTTCATCTGTTCTGTGTCTTAAAGCCTTCATATGAGTGAAGTCATATGATATTTGTCTTTGACTAATTTCACTTAGCATAATACCCTTCTAGTTCTATCCACGTAGTTGCAAATGACAAGATTTCATTCTTTTTGATTGCCGAGTAATACTCCATTGTATATACATGTACCACATCTTCTTTATCCATTTATCTCTCGATGGACATTTGGGCTCTTTCCATACTTCGGCTGTTGTTGATAGTGCTGCTATAAACATTGGGGTGTATGTGTCCCTTCAAAACAGCATACCTGTATCCCTTGGATATATACCTTAGTAGTGCAATTGTTGGGTCATAGGGTAGTTCTATTTTTAATTTTTTGAGGAACCTCCATACTGTTTTCCAGAGTGGCTGCACCAACTTGCATTCCCACCAACAATGCCAAAGGGATCCTCTTTCTCCGCATCTTCACCAACATCTGTTGTTGCCTGAGTTGTTAATGTTAGCCATTCTGACAGGTATAAGGTGGTATCTCATTGTGGTTTTGATTTGTATTTCCCTGATGATGAGTGAGTTGAGCATTTTTTCATGTGTCATTTGGCCACCTGGATGTCTTTCCTGGAGAAGAGTCTCTTCATGTCTTTTGCTCATTTCTTCACTGGATTTTTTTGTTTTTTAGGTGTTGAGTTTGACAAGTCCTTTATAGATTTTGGATACTAACCTTTTATCTGATATGTCATTTGCAAATATCTTCTCTCATTCTATCAGTTGCCTTTTAGTTTTGCTGATTGTTTCCTTTGCTGTGCAGAAGCTTTTTATTTTGATGAGGTCCCAATAATTCGTTTTTGCTTTTGTTTCCCTTGCCTCTGGAGACATATTGAGTAAGCAGAGGTTGAGTAAGAAGATCAAAGAGGTTTTTGCCTGCTTTCCTCCTCGAGGATTTTGATGGTTTCCTGTCTTACGTTTAGGTCTTTCATCCATTTTGAGTTTATTTTTGTGTATGGTGTAAGGAAGTGGTCCAGGTTCATTCTTCTGCATGTTGCTGTCCCGTTTTCCCAGCACCACTTGCTGAAGAGACTGTCTTTATTCCATTGGATATTCTTTCCTGCTTTGTCAAATATTAGTTGGTCATCCGTTTGTGGGTCCACTTCTGGGTTCTCTATTCTGTTCCATTGATCTGAGTGTCTGTTTTTGTGCCAGTATCATACTGTCTTGATGATTACAGCTTTGTAGTACAGCTTGAAGTCCAGGATTGTGATGCCTCCTGCTTTGTTTGGTTTTCTTTTCCTTTTTCTTAAAAAAAATTTTTTAATGTTTATTTATTTTTGAGAGACAGAGAGTGCAAGTGGGGGAGGGGCAGAGAAAGGGAGACACAGAATCTGAAGCAGGCTCCAGGCTCTTTGTTGTCAGCACAGAGCTTGACACGGGGCTCTAACTCATGGGTCATGAGATCATGACCTGAGCTGAAGTCGGAGGCTTAACTGACTGAGCCACCCAGGCTCCCCTGGTTTTCTTTTTCAAGATTGCTTTGGCTATTCAGGGTCTTTTCTGGTTCCATACAAATTTTAGGATTATTTGTTCTAGCTCTGAAGAATGCTGGTGTTATTTTGATAGGGATTGCATTGAATATGTAGATTGCTTTGGGTAGTATCGACATTTTAACAATATTTGCTCTTCCTATCCAGGAGCATGGAATCTTTTTCCATTTTTTTGTGTCTTCTTCAATTTCTTTCATAAGCTGTCTCTAGTTTTCAGTGTATAGATTTTTTTACCTCTTTGGTTAGATTTATTCCTAGGTATTTTATGGGTTTTGGTGCAATTGTAAATGGGATTGATTCCTTGATTTCCCTTTCTGTTGCTTCATAGTTGGTGTATAGGAATGCAGTCGATTTCTGTGCATTGATTTTATATCCTGCAACTTTGTTGAATTCATGAATCAGTTCTAGCAGTTTTTTTGGTGGAATCTTTTGGGTTTTCCATATAGAGTATCATGTCGTCTGTGAAGAGTGAAAGTTTGACCTCCTCCTGGCTGATTTGGATGCCTTTTATTTCTTTGTGTTGTCTGATTGCAGAGGCTGAGACTTCCAACTATGTTGAATAACAGTGATGAGAGTAGACATGCCTGTCTTGTTCCTGATCTTAGAGGGAAAGCTGTCAGTTTTTCCCCATTGAGGATGATGTTAGTGTTGGGTCTTTCGTATATGGCTTTTATGATCTTGAGGTATGATCCTTTTGTCCCTACTTTCTTGAGGGTTTTTATCAAGAAATGATGCTATATTTTGTCAAATGCTTTCTCTGCATCTATTGAGAGGATCATATGGTTCTTGTCCTTTCTTTTATTGATGTGATGAATCACATTAATTGTTTTGCGGATATTGAACTAGCCCTGCATCCCAGGTATAAATCCCACTTGGTCGTGGTGAATAATTTTTTTAATGTATTGTTGGATCCGGCTGGCTAATATCTTGTTGAGGATTTTTGCATCCATGTTCGTCAGGAAAATTGGTCTGTAGTTCTCCTTTTTAGTGAGGTCTCTAGTTTTGGAATCAAGGTAATGCTGGTTTCATAGAAAGAGTTTGGAAGTTTTCCTTCCATTTCTATTTTTTGGAACAGCTTCAAGAGAATAGGTGTTAACTCTTCCTTAAATGTTTGGTAGAATTCCCCTGGAAAGTCATCTGGCCCTGGACTCTTGTTTTTTAGGAGATTTTTGATTACTAATTCAATTTCTTTACTGGTTATGGTGGAATAGTTTTAATAAATGAAAAAAAAGGTTTTAGAATTGCCTGAGATAATCTCAAATAAGCATTAGGAAGTATTATTGAGGTATTTGCTCATTAATACTTGGGCTGAAGAACAAAAGATTGTACATGTCTTAGTGGAAATTAGTGGAAAAAGAAGAATTGATGGACTTGAATGGTTGGAAGTGATGTTTTTATATGCTGTGCTTTACTTGCATTCTAGCAATTTTTCCTGATATAAAAATTAACTTACCAAATACATACTAAATAAAGTCTGTGCCAGATAGTGTTATGGGTGTTAAAGCAGAATCAGTAAGTAAAAAGAATTTCTATTCTCAGGAAGCTTATGGACTAGTCAGTAAAATACACATCAATAATTAAAACTAATTAGAACTTCTTTTTCAACGTTTATTTATTTTTGGGACAGAGAGAGACAGAGCATGAACGGGGGAGGGGCAGAGAGAGAGGGAGACACAGAATCAGAAACAGGCTCCAGGCTCCGAGCCATCAGCCCAGAGCCTGATGCGGGGCTCGAACTCACGGACCGCGAGATCGTGACCTGGCTGAAGTCAGACGCTTAACCGACTGCGCCACCCAGGCGCCCCAGAACTTCTTTTTAGGTAAGAATATCAGACCAGACTCCACTTAGAATTACTATGTTGTTTAAAATACACACACACACATGCGCGCGCGTGTGTTTGAAGGCACTGGGGACTAACCTAGGCAACTAAGACCAATTTGGCAGAAACCAGAATTGCAGAAAGAAAACACATTGAGTTGAGCCCCATATTTACCCCTGCTTTTTTAAATCTTTGGACTATTTGCCAACTCTTGGCATGAGACAGAGACCAAACAGAAAAAGCAGTAGTCCAGAGCTTGTTTCAGAGTCTCTGAGTAGGGATGCTAAAATTTGAGCTACAAGGACAGTCAAGATTTGAGGGTCCTAAATCTCAGGGAAAAGACAATCCCAGGGTAGTGAGCTCCATGTTTGACTTAGCTTTTGCCCTCAAGGTTGTTTGTCATGTCCTAAGGTGTGTGGAGGCAGGCTTAGAGAAACTCAGCAGAAGCTGGGGCCAAGAGGGTAACAATTTCAGCCCCATTTTATTGAAAAAAACTCCTCCCCATTGAACGGTCTTTGCACCCTTGTCAAAATTCATTGACTATTCATGGTTTATTTACTTATTTCCTTGTCTGGTCTTTTTATTCTCTTTCATTGGTATATAGGTCTGCCTATGCCAGTACTACAGTATTTTCATCACTGTAGCTATGCAGTAAGTTTTGAAATCAGGAAGTGTGAGTCCTCTAGCTTTGTTCTTACTGTTATGATTGTTTTGACTACTCAGGGTCCCTTGAGATTTGTTATTGATTTTAGGAGGGTTTTTCTCTTTCTGCAAAAAAATTCTCACTGGGACATTGGTAGGGGTTGCACTGAATCTGTAGATCACTTTGGGTAATAATAACATCGTAACAGTATTAAGTATTCCACCCCATAAATATGGGATGTCTTTACTTTCTTTCAGCAGAATTTTGTAGGTTTTATCATACAAGTCCTTTACCTCCTGGATTAAGTTGGTTCCTATTTGTTTTATCCTTTCTGGTGCTCCTGTAAATGGAATTATTTTCTAATTTCCCTTTTAGGTTCATAGTTAGTGTATAGAAATGCAGTTGATTTTTGTATGTTGACCTTTATCCTGCTATTTTGCTGAATTCATTTATTATATCTAACAGTTTGTATGTATGGAATTTTTAGGGCTTTCTACAGAGAAGATCATATCGTCTGCAGAGTGATGATTTTACTTCTTCTTTTCCAATATGGATGCCTTTTGTTTCTCTTTCTTGCCTGATTGCCCCGGCTAGAACTTCCAGAACTATGTTGAATAGAAGTGGCAAAAGTGGACATCCTTGGCTTGTTCTTCCTCAGCTTAGAAAAAAGCTTTCAGTCTTTCACCATTGAGTGTGATGTTTGCTGTGAGTTTTTCATATACAGCTTTTTATAGTGTGGAGATAATTTCTTTCTTTTTCTGTTTTTCAAGTGTTTTTATCATGAAAATTTGTTGAGTTTTATTAGATGCTTTTTCTGTATCAACTGAGATGATCATGTGGGTTTTTTCCCCTTCATTCTGTTAATGTGGTTAGTATATCAAAAAAATTGATTTGTGTATGTTGTGAATCATCCTTGCATTCCAGGAATAAGTGCCACTTGGTCATTGTGTATAATCCTTTTAATGTGCTGCTGAATTTGGTTTGCTAGTATTTTGTTGAGGATTTTTGCATCAATATTGGTCTTGAGCATTGTTCTCTGATAGTGTCTTTATCTGGCTTTGGTATCAGAGTAATATTGACCTCATAGAATGAGGTAGAAAGTGTTACTTCCTCTTCAATTTTTGGAGAAGTTTCAGGAGAATTAGGATTAGTTCTTTAACTGTTATGTAGAATCCACCAACGAAGCCATCAGGTCAAGGGCTTTTCTTTACTGGAAAGTTTTGGTTACTGATTCAGTCATCTTACTAGTTAAACATCTACTCAGATTTTTCCGTTCTTTGTAATTCAGTCTTGATAAGTTTTGTGTTTCTAGGCATTTGTCCATTTCATCTAGGTAATCCAATTTGTTGGCAGACAGTTGTTCGTAGTATTCTGTTATTATCCTTTTCATTTCTGTAGAATCTATAGTAATTCGCAGTTCCATTTCTGATTTTAGTAATTTGTGGCTTCTTTTTTCCTTAGTCTATCTAAAGGTTTGTCAATTTTTTGACCTTTTAGTGAACCAATTTTTTTATTACATTGATTTTTTTTGTCTGTTGTTTGTTCTCTTGTGTTTACCTCCGCTCTAATCTTTATTATTTACTTTCTTCTGCAAGCTTTGGGTTTAGTTTTTATTTTCCTACTTCCTTAAGTTTTAAAATTGGTTAGTTTGTTGATTTGAGGTCTTATTAAAAAAAATGTTTTTTAATGTTTATTTTTGAGAGAGACTGAGACAGAGTGTGAGTGAGGGAGGGGCAGAGAAAGAGGGAGACACAGAATCAGAAGCAGGCTCCAGACTTTGAGCTGTCAGCACAGAGCCTGATGTGGGGCTCAAACCCACGAACCACAAGATCATGACCTGAGCTGAAGTTGGACGCTTAACCTACTGAGCCATCTAGGCACCTCTCTTATTTTTTATGTATAAGAGTTTATTGCTATAAATTTCCCCCTAAATTGCTTTCTCTGTATCCCATATATTTTGATATGTTGTGTTTTACTTTACCTTTGTCTCCAATTATTTTCTGATTTCCCTTGTGATTTTTTTCTTTGATCCATTGTTTGTTTAAGATAATTTATTTTGATCGCTTCTCGGCCTTTTGGCTAAGATCAAGTGAAGATAATTTATTTTGAGTGGCAAACCAACCATATATTCCTGGGACACATTCTATTCAGTTATGATGTATTATCCTTTGTAGCAAGTCAAATTCAACTTGGTAGAATTCTGTATATAATTTTTGCATCTATGTCTCTGTGGAGTATTGATCAGTTTGCTTTGTTGATAATGTCTTTCCTGGGATTTGGTATCTGTAATGTTACCCATAGAATGAGTTGGTAAGAATTCTTTCTTCTTCAGTTTTCTGGAAAAGTTTGTGTGCAGTCAGTATTACCTCCCTCTTAAATAATTGGTAGAATTCCCCAGTGAAGTCACCTGGTCTGATTCTCTTTGTGGGAAAAATTTTAATTACAAATCCAGTTTGTTTTTTTTAATGGATACAGAGCTATTCAGATTATGTTTCTTTTGGAGTGAGGTTTGGTTGGTTGTCTTTCAAGGAATCTGTTCATTTTGTCTGAGTTGTAGAATTTATTGGCATAACGTTGTTCATAATATTCCCTTCTTTTAGATATCTGTAGAATCTGAAGTGTTGTCTCTGTTCTCATTCCTGACAATGCAACTTGTATATTCCTTTTTTCCTGATTAATCTAGCTAGAGGTTTATAAAAGTTATTTATCCTCTTTTTTAATAAAGTTTATTTAGTTATTTTATTATTTTATTATTTTTATTTTTTTAAAAAAATTTTAATTTTTTTTATTTATTTTTGAGACAGAGAGAGACAGAGCATGAGCAGGGGAGGGGCAGAGAGAGAGGGAGACACAGATGTGAAGCAGGCTCCAGGCTCTGAGCTATCAGCACAGAGCCCAATGCAGGGCTTGAATTCACGAACCACGAGATCATCACCTGAGTCGAAGTCGGACACTTAACCTACTGAGCCATCCAGGTGCCCTGAAGTCATTATTTTTCTAATGATTATTCTAGGGATGACAATACATATCTTATCCCAATTGATTAAGGTTTTTCAGACTTAATATGGTAAAATATAGCAACTTTGCTATATTGATGTGGGTCCTTCACTCTTCGTTTGTGCTGCTTTTGCCATATATATTCAATTTATTTGTGTTATAAACCCAGTAGTACAGTGTTATCATTATTACTTTGTTCATTGTTATTATTTTTTTTAATTAAAAGAGGGAAACAGATGAGAGCAGTTTTAGGCATGAGGGCTACAGATTTCCACTGTTCTTACCTGCAATTATTTGCCTTTGATTCATTTCCAGAACGCTGAAATTATTATTTTTGACAATTTTGTCCGTTTTATATTTGTTTTTTAGAGAGAGGAATTGTCCGTCTCTGCCCCACCACAGCTGGCAGTTTCCTTACATGCTTCCTTTTTGTATTTCTTTTCCCCTCGACTCTCTTTCACTAAGCAACAACAACAAAGGAGTACTTACCCTTTCTTCTCCTAGAATTGTGTGTCCCCGTGAATTGAAGAGTCAGTAGAGTAAGAACTAATGGACAGATAAAAATAGCTCAGTCCCCCATAGCTTCCTTTGAAATATTAGGGTATAGACAAGTAGAAAAAGAAGTTCTCTTAATAAATTTATGAAGTGTTTATATGATGCTTCCTAGTGTCTACCTGGGGAGCCCAGGCACCTGGCATTTGCCACCTTCCCTTGGGCCACTGTGCATTTCCAACACTCTGAAACTTGTGGGGTGAGTGAATTCTCCGGATAAAGGTAGCTTTCCTTACTTGAATATACTGGCCCCCAAAGCTCAGGTTTCTTGTGATTCCTCTTCTTGTTCACTACATCCTGGGGCAGGGAATAGAGAAGCATACCCTACACACATGGTCCCCCTGCCCTTTGTCTGTTCAACTCTGAGGGTGGAATGGTGAAACCCTCTCCCCTTCTTTTTGGAGAGGTCTTCAGTCTCTCACACAGAAACATTACGGAGTGGAGTGCCTCTTCCCCCAGTCCTTCTTCCCTGTCTTCTCCTTCCACTTTCCTAGCATCCTCTCTTTGTGGTTCAAGTTAGGACTGAGGCAGAGAGGGTGGAATGGGAGAGGTCAGGAGAGCTGGGAGTTCTGCCAGTAGATAGAGTGCAGTTAAAATAATACATTCGGAATTCCTGATTGTCAAAGCAAATCTTAGATGGTTTCATTTCCTCTTCTATAACTGGAATCTTAGGTCACAGGAATGACTTCCCAGAGTTAAAAAAAATAAGAAAGGTGCAGGCAGCAGATAAGAGTTTTGTTCTGAATTGAATCTAGGTTGAAAGTCTAAATTTTTTTTTTTTTCTGTTTTACATTGTCAGTTTGGATGGAAGCTAAGTTTCCATGCAGAAATCTTATTGTTTGTAAGTATCACTGTTCCAGGGGTTAAAAATACTTGAACAAAGGGAAAAGGAATGGCAGATTTGTAGTCCCACTCAGTCTTCATGTGGATTCCATATACCACTCATTCTCTCCAGTGAAGCCATTCGCACTGCCACAGCCTCGTCATTCTCTGCCCTCATGTCCAGAAAGCTTGTGGTGGCCCAGTGTGAAGTTCACATGTCTACAAAGAGCTCACATCTCTGAGCTCTTTGCAGGCCTGTGTCCTCTGCTGCACACAGTGGAGGTTAGGCGGGTGGCCTCATGGTCACAGCGGAGTGAAAGAATGGCTTCCTGTTTTCAGGGGATTCCTTTTAATGCCAAACATAGCAGCTGGGAAACACAGTTTTCCCAGAATCACAATGTACTTCTTACATTCTGTTTAAACATAATTTGATAGCAACTGTTAACATCTATTTCCAGAAATGTCAAGGCTGTAAATTTTTTTTTTAATTAATTGCTTAATACCATTACCATACATTAGTTTGATCAGGGTTTTCGTGCATGGTAGGTGACACTACTCAATCATATTTACCCCCCCTTCCCCCACCCCAGCTGGCTGACAGCCCCCTCACGTGTACTTGTTATGACTTCATCAACAGAATGGGACTGTGGAAGTGCTAGAGGCCAGAGGGACCTGAGGACTTTGAACAGAGCCCTAGAGGCCTGTTGTTCTCCATAACTCAGGGTTCCATTTCTCTTCCCCTCATTCTTTCCCCATTTAACTCCCATCCATAATGGAAACCTGCTGGAAGTAGGAACATGGTTTGATTGCCAGTGCTCTTGGTTAGCTGTAATACAATTGTCTCAGGAGTTCATTTGCTTAGATAAAAGTTGAAGTACTTAATCTGAATGAGCAGCCAAAATTCCACTCTTAGAAGTTGGAGAACATTGGTCTTGAGATAACCCCTAGGAATTACGCAGACAGGAGGTTCTACTTCTCAGGTGAGGAAACTGCAAATCAGAGAAATGGCAGACTTGCCTGAGATCATTCACCTGGGCCTCCAAACACCCAGCCTCAGGCTGTTTCTGCTAACTATCTTGCCTCCCCAGCAGGGTCCCAGGCTCTTCACTAAAATTCTAGTAAATGGGCATTTTTATTATGAGGAATGCTGAGAAATACAGGAGAAATCAGGTAAGTGACATTTTCAAAAGCTGCTTAATTATTTTGCCAAAAGCAGATTCATTAAATTATCTGGGTCAAATAGTCTTTATACATCATCTCAGCAGTCCTTTACTGCCTTACATCATGAGAAAGTGTGTGTGTGTGTGTGTGTGTGTGTGTGTGTGTGTGTGTGTGTGTGTGTGTTCATTCACTTTGGATGAGATGCCAACATAACAATATGAAGTCTACAGGGGAGTTGAAATTTGACAGGTTAATTTTATTATATACATGATGCTCTGGCTTTTCACAAATGAGTTTAGCCCAAGGTCATTCAGGAAATTTAGGGTGACCTCTCTGTTTGTAGAAGCAGGTAATTTATAAAGATGCTCTGTTGCTGCCTCACGATACATAATTATGGAAAGGGTAATTAACCATTAGATACTGGAAGGAGGAGGAAAAGACAAACTATTTTCCTTTCCAAATAGGCTCTTTAGATCCAGGAGAAAGGAGGATGGTCTGGTTACCTACTGCTATATAACAGTCACCACCCCAAAAGTTAATAGCTTAAAATAATGATGATATTTATTTAGCTCATAAATCTACAGCTTGGATGGGGCTTAGTGGGGACGGCTCATCTCTGCTCCCTTCAACTTCATCTGAGGCTCCCGCTCTCGTTTCTGGTGGCTGATGGTTGCCGAGATTTTCCCTGGGTCAGGACTAGAAGCCCACATTGCAGCCTCTCCATGTGGACTGGGCTTCCTCACAGCCTCCTACCCTGTGTTCCAGGGTAAATGTCCCAAGAGAGAGATGGGCAGAAGTCCCCTCACTTTTTATGACCTAGTCTTGGGAGTCATGTAGCATCTCTTCTGTCACATTCTATCTGCCAAGGCAGTCACAAAGGCCTGCCCAGTTGTAAGGGGAAGGGAGATAGATTCCGCCCCTTGATGGGATGCAGTAAAGTTCTGGAAAAGATTTAGGGTCAGATATATTGCTATGGCCTTTTTTGAAAAATCCAATGTGCTGTTGTCTTATTTAAGTAGAGAACCTAATAATGTGACACTAACCTGGCAGAACCTTATATTTTTTAATGTTTTGTTTACTTAAGAGAGAGAGAGAGAGAGAGAGGGAAAGAGGGAGACTGAGCAGGCTCCCGTGCTGTCAGCACAGAGACTGATGTGAGGCTTGAACCCATGAACCATGAGATCATGACCTGAGCTGAAATCAAGAGTCGAATGCTTAACTGACTGAGCCACCCAGGTGCCCCTATAATGGTATTTTTAAAAACATTGCCTCACAGGTAAGAGGGAACCTGGGTAGAGTAGTGACAGTCTGGCAAAGAAGTCTACCTTATGAAAGCTGAATTGCATTTGTCTCTACAGTCATGTGTAGCAAATTACCTAGAGCCCTGAGAACTCAAGGACATGACTCTGCCTTCTCAGAGCTGGCCCAGGGTGTCTTGTAGCAGAGTCACTTGGATTGTATCTGGTCATGCTGTGGTTTAACCCCGGACTACATTCAGTTACAGCACTCTGAAATACTGGGGATAAAGAAAAAGCTTAAAAATGGAGAGAACTGGGGCACCTGGGTGGCTCAATTGGCTAGGTGACCGACTTCAGCTCAGGTCATGATCTCACAGTTGGTGGGTTCAAGCCCCGCGTTGGGCTCTGTGCTGACAGCTCGGAGCCTGGAGCCTGCTTCCAATTCTGTGTCTCCCTCTCTCTCTGTCCCTCCCCCACTAGCTCTTTCTCTCTCTCTCTCTCTCTCTCTCTCTCTCTCTCTCTCTCTCTCTCTCTCAAAAATAAATAAACATTAAAAAAACAATTTTTTTTTTAAATGGAGAGAACCTAGGCACCACCTAAATGTGTTTGTGGCCCTGAGATTGCTTTAGAAAAACAGATGCATTGAGGCGCCTGGGTGGTTCAGTCGGTTAAGTGTCCAACTCTTGATTTTGGCTCAGATCATGATCTTGTCACTGTTTGTAAGATCGAGCCCCGCGTTGGGCTGGCTCTGCACTGTCAGCTTGGAGCCTGCTTAGGATTCTTTCTCTCTCTCTCTCTCTCTCTCTCTCTCTCTCTCTCTCTCTCTCACTGCCTCTCCCCTGCTAGTGCTTTCTCTTTCTCTCTAAAATAGACATTAAAAAAAAAAAAAGGATGCATTGAGGTAGAATTGACACATAATAAATTGCACGTATTTAAGGTTTACAGTTTGAGTTTTGACATACCTATGCCTGTGAAACCGTCCCCACACATGGTAAGCATATCGATCTCCACAGAAGTTTCCATATGCCTCTTTGTATCCCCTTCATCCTGCCTTTCCCTGCCTCCTCCACAATCCCCAGGCGACCACGATTTGCTGTCACTGTATAGTGTTTGCATTTTTTATAATTTTGTATAAATGGGATCATAGCATGTACAATTTGGGGAGAGTTCTGGCTTCTTTCACTTGGCATTATCCTTAGCATAATGATTGTGAGATTTATTCAATACTGTGTGTATCAATAATTCACTTCCTTTTTTTGTTCTGAAGAGCAAGTCCGTTTCATGGTCATATCACCATTTGTTTATCCATTCAGCTGTTGCCAGACATTGGATTGTTTCCAGCTATTGCTTATAAGTGAGGCTCTTGTGGGCATTCGTGTGCAGGTCTTTGTGTAAACATCTGAAAGTGGGTTGGCTAGACCATGTGGTTGGTGTAGGTGTTACTTTTTTTTTAATGTTTATTTTTGAGAGAGAGTGTGAGTGGGGGAGGGGCAGAGAGTGAGGGGGGACAGAGGATCTGTAACAGGCTCTGCACTGACAGCAGTGAGCCTGATGTGGGGCTCAAATTCCCAAACTGTGAGATCGTGACCTGAGTTGAAGTCGGACGTTCAACCAGCTGAGCCACCCAGAGGCCCGGTGTCATTTTTTAAGAAGCCACCAGACTGTCTTCCAAAGTGGCTGCACCATCAGTGCACAAGAGTTCCAGTTCCTGTACATCTTCACCGAGACTGTGTGGTCAGGCTCCAGCCGTTCTGATAACTGTGTGGTGATATCTCCTCATGGTTTTAATTTTCCTATTGCCTGGGAACCAGTGCTGTTGAGCATCTTTCTGTGTGCTTATTTGACATCCATGTGTCTTCTTCAGTGATGTGCCCAGGCACAGCTAGAATGGTCATTAAATACAAGGAAGGATATGATGCAGTCTAGAGCATGACCTTTGCCCTTAAGAAACTCTCAAAATTATTTCTGAGACATAATAGTATTTACAGGCCTTTAAAAAGTATGCCGTTTCCTGGGCATAATTGTAACCTTTTTTATGACTCAGATTTGTAATCATAAGCATTCATGACTGTTCTGTGTAGAATCCAGTTTTGAGTGGCCTTTATACTTCTGCTGCATCGTATCCCTCCTTAGGACCCTCAACCCTCTCTATTTGGCTACATCCTAATTAGTGTTTTTTACCAAGACACCCACAAAAAGTGCCTGTAACCAACTTGCATGCAAAGCAAAACCAGAAAAATAAGTATGGGGTCAGGAGTAAAGTGCCACACACAGGGCCCCAGTGGAATTCAGGCTCATCCCCTCCCCTGTGACAACACCGTCATTTTCTCCCACTGGTGGTATCTGGTTGTATCTGGCTCAGAGTGTAAAGCGTTTCACCATTTCCTTCACATTTACTGCACCAGTGGGAAGGTAAGTAAACCATTGAGTTAGGGTTACAAGAGGGTGGTTCCACAGGTGTGATACCTGTTCTTGGACATTTTGCCATTTTCCTTCTGCCAAAATGGTACCTTATAGGTGTAGAAACAAATCCCTGACAGATTTAGAAGAACCGTTCCTGCTGTAAGCAGTAAGATAAGTTCATCTTAAGGTGGGCACACTATGTGGAGCAATTCTTTCCTGAGATCATTTCCTTCCCAAGCTGCTGCACTACCATAGCCACTTCACATCCAGGCTGCCTTGTACTTCAGTGTCCTGAGTCAGACCAGATATATGCCCTATGATTTCAGAAAGGGAAGTGCTGTGCCAAGGAAGGTCAGTAGTCTTTCTAGGCTCACATTCTGTCTGGGCGTGCATCAGAAGGTGCACCTGAACGTGAGTGCTCCCTGAAATGTGAGTGCTCGGTACTCACCGGGAGGATAACAGTATATCCAGATGGGCAACTTCCTAACTGGGGCTTGCCACGAATGCATCGGTCTGAATCTTTGCTCTGCATGGAATTAATAGTATCCTGTAGTCTCTGTGTAGTAGTATCCTTTTTTGCATAAATCACATTTTTCAAATTTAAGGTGTCTGGATGAGTCTAGGTATACTTTGTATCTGTCCTTTATGCTTTATAAGTGCTGTCTTCTAGCAGCCCTCATGTTTAGAAGCTGAAGCTTTTTTTTTTTTTTTTTTTTTTTTTTCTGAGAGAGCAGGAAGGGGCAGAGGGAGAAGAGAGAGAGAGAATCTTAAGCAGGCTCCACACTCAGCTCAGAGCCTGATGTGAGCTCCATCCTGGAGCTCATGACCTGAGCCAAAATCAAGAGTTGGATGATCAACTGACTGAACCACCCAGGTGCCCCTGAAGCATTTTTTTTTTAAGACCTACCTCTGTACTGAAGCTTTCCGATACTCTGGATTTTTTTTCCCTTGAATTTCTCTGCTTTTCCTCAGAGTTTTCTTTTTTTCTTTCTCAGCCCCACTCAGTTTTCTTAAACAAGCATGTTATTCAGCAAACCTTCGTGGAGTGCCTGAAGAGGGTGCTAGCTTTTGAGTTCAGTGCTTGGCAAAGAACACTCCCGAGAGAGGGAAACAAAGTCATGTAAGTGCTATCTATTTGCAGTAGGCACAGGGGAGACGTGTGACAGAAGTCCATGTGGTTGTCACAGAGCCATCAGATCTTCCCCGGCCCAGATGGTAGGTGTCCTGAAGTCCCAGGGTGTGAACTAGAAGAGAGGGACTCGGAACCAGTGTGGCTGGCTTCTGGTACTCTGGGGATTTTCCTGGGGTGGGGACAGAATCTCTTGCCTTATGCTTATTTGTGGTTTAGAAGGTGGAATCAGCACCATCTTGGGGGAGGTGGGAGAAGGGGACGGGATATGCCAAACTCTAGCAGAGGGAGCTGTTCTGTGTACCTCATAGACTCTGTCTTATTAAATCCTCATAATTGTGTATCTTTCCCATTTTGTATATGAGAGAATGGAGACTCTCTGAGGTAAATTATGCTCCCCCAGTCTTGTAGCTAGCTAGTAGTAGGAAGTGGCCCTGACATTCAAAGCCCAGGTCTGTGGGATTCTAAAACCCATGGTATCTCTGTCACACCAGTCTCTCTTCAGTGATGATCTATAAGAGCTGTGGCTTTCAAATCAGTGTAAAGAATTTCTTAAGACTTAAAATGGAGGAGCAGTCAGGCTTGCAAGGTAAAGAGCTTCCGTTCTGTCACCAGAAGGTTCTGAAGAGCCTTTTCTCAGAGAAAGCATTTGAACAGGGTTTTGGTGTGAGCCATGGCTTCTTACATTGGGCAGCCTTCACTACCCAGATTGCCCTGCATCTGTCTGTTTCAGAGCCTGAGTACAAAATTGGTAGCACTTGTCCTAAGGATAGACTAAAGGAGGCCATCCCAAAGATATTGTGGAATGCCTCATTTTCTTCCTCTCAAACACAAGTATTCTCAGGGAAGCCGTTGGGAAGGTTAGGATGAGGAGATGAAGCTTCTCTCCTCCTTTGCCAAGCAAGCCCTTCCCCAGAGCACACACCATGGTAAATGTTGCTTGAGGATTTCTGTGCGTGTCTCCTTTAGTTCAAATTGCATTTTGATGAGTAATAACCTCTGCCAAAGCTAAACTAAATCTAGAAAAGGCAGGACTGATTCCTAAGCTGCTCATAAGACTGCTCATAATATGCCCAGGACAAGTAGGACCTAGTCAGCGGCTCTTGCCTACCGTCCCTTCCTAGTGGCAGTTTTCCTGAATTTTCAAAAAGCAGGTATCTTGGCTCCTGTGTGTTCCTCCACAAAAAGTCTCCCTTTGAAGGAGTTTATGGGAAATGTGGGGATATCACTCCCATCTCTTAGGATGACATTTGCTAACTTATTCTGAATTGTTCCCCCAAAATTGGTTCATTTGACTGAAACAATTTATATAGCCCAAAATGTTATTATTATACTAGATTTTGTTTTTTTTTTGTTTTTTTTTTTTTGTTTTTTTTTGTGTGTGTTTTTTTTTGTGTTTTTTTTTTTAATTTTTTTTTCAACATTTATTTATTTTTGGGACAGAGAGAGACATAGCATGAACGGGGGAGGGGCAGAGAGAGAGGGAGACACAGAATCGGAAACAGGCTCCAGGCTCTGAGCCATTAGCCCAGAGCCCGACGCGGGGCTCGAACTCCCGGACCGCGAGATCGTGACCTGGCTGAAGTCGGACGCTTAACCGACTGCGCCACCCAGGCGCCCCCTAGATTTTGTTTTTGTGAAGCTTCGATACAGTTGGAGCTGTATCCTAGAAATGTGCTTGCTACTTTGAGCAACGTCATTGTGGTTAAATGTAGCTGTCTCACCCACAGAATCATGGCAGTTTCCCTCCCTTGACTTTGGAACAGCCATACAGAGAATGATAGATCAGCTTCCTTTCTAGTTACCATAGTTGCTTGTTTATCCTGGTGGTGAAGGGAACAGGTTGATACCCTGCCTTCTATGTTCAACTACTTGTTTTTAAGAAATTTTTTTTAAGTAGGGCTGTAAAAGTTCCCATAAAACCTACTTTGAATCATATTTAAGCAACGTGACTTCCCAGTGAACGCTCTAGGATAAGTTAGTTGCTTATGAGATCTACTTGGTGTATAGAGTTTATTGAGCATGAACTACTTCAGACGATCCGCCAGTTTTTTTTTTTTGGGGGGGGGGTTGAGTTTGTTTCTTGTTTGTTTGTTTTGTTTTGTTTTTGTTGTTGTTTTTACTGTGGTAAAACAGACAAAACCTAAAATTTTCCCGTTCCAGCCATGTTTAAGTCCACAGTTCAGGGGCATTAAGTACATTCACAGTGTTATGCAACCATCACCACTGTGTGGGGTCCCAGAACTTTTCCTCACCCCCAAATGGAAACCCCCATATCCATTAGCAGTCAGTCCCTATTCCCACGCCCTGACAGCCACTAATCTGCTTTCTCTGAATCTCAGTAAGTTGGATGTTGAGTATAAATGGAGTCCTACAATATACGGCCTTTGTGTCTAGCTTTCACCTAGCAGAATGTTTCAAGATTTATCCGTGTTGTAACATGTCAGTACTTCACTTTAAAAAAAATTTTTTTTTGTCTTTATTTTTGAGGAGAGAGGAGAGAGAGACAGAGACAGAGAGACAGAGTGCAGGTGGGGGAGGAACAGAGAGAGACGGAGACACAGAATCGGAAGCAGGCTCCAGGCTCCGAGCTGTCAGCACAGAGCCCAAAGTGGAGCTCAAACTCACAGACTGTGAGATCATGACCTGAACTGAAGTTGGACACTTAACCGACTGAGCCACCCAGGTGTCCCAGTACTTCATTTTTTTATGACTCAAAAATTTCCGTTGTATGGATATACCACATTGTGTTTATTTTTCTGTTGGTAGACTTTTGTTGGTTGGTTGTTTCCACATTTTGGCTATTGTGAATAATGCTGCTGTGAACATTCCTGGGCAGGTATTAATTTCCATGCCTGTTTTCACTTTTATGTGGATACCTAGAGTGGAACTGCCAGGTTATCTGAGAATTATATGTGTAACTTATTGAGGAACTACCACAGCAGCTACATCATTTTCCATTCCTGTCAGCAGTGTACAATTCTCATTTCTTTACATCCTCGCCAGCACTTGTTATTCAATTTTTTTTTAATTTATTTATTTTGAGAGAGACAGAGACAGTGCGACTGGGGGAGGGAGAAAGAACCCAAAGCAGGCTCTGTGCTGCCAGTACAGAGGCCAACACGGGCCTGGACCCATGAAACCGTGAGATCATGACCTAAGCTGAAACCAAGAGTTGGACGCCCAACCAACTGAGCCACCCAGATGCCCCTGTTATTCCGTTTTGTAAAATGACATGTGTTGTATTGGCTATGAAGTGGTAGCTCTTAGTAGTTTTGATTTGCATTTCCCTGCTGCCTAATGGAGTTGAGTGTCTTCTTATGTGTTGTTGGCCATTCATCTGTCTTCTTTGGGTAAATGTCTGTTCAGATCCTTTGCTCGATTTTGCATTTGGGCAGTTGGGTTATTTATCTTTTAGTTGAGTTGTTGAGTTGCAGGTTGGTTTTTTTGTTTTTGTTTTTGTTTTTTTTTTTTGTGGAAATTTTCAAATACCCACTACAGTAATGAGAGTGGTAAAGTGACCCCGTGCACATGCCCCCTGGGCACAAGTCATTGCACATGGTCCTTGCACTCTCCACCCCCACCTGGAGGTTTCCAGAACAACTCCCAGTCATTTAATGCCCTCTCACATTTAGTTTAAACTTCCTGATTGAATCATGGTTTTTTTTCATTGATTTGTTAGAAATAAGATCCAGATAAGGTTCACACGTTGCATTTGGATAACATACCTCTTTTAAGTCTATTTTAATCGTAAAATTCACCCCCGTTTTTTTTCCTTTCAGTTTGTCCTCTTGAGGGAAGTGGATCATGTATTCTATAGAGTTCTACATTTTAGGTTTTGCTGACTACATCCCTGTGCTGCTCTCCCTAGTATAAGTTGGAAAATAGAACTACAGGTTAGATCTGATTCCGGTTCCAGGTTTTGGCAGAAACACCTCAGTTGTGGAGTTGTGTCCTGCCCTTTCAGACAGAGCAGAGCAGGACTGGCTCTGTTTCTGAGATGGTCCTGGCCACTCATCATCACTGTTGCCAAATGGTACCATTCCATTTCTGTCAGTCACTCCTGCTTCTTTGGAATTCCTCTTCACAAACTCTTTCATCAGCTGTTTAATTGCTTTGACATCCAGTTTGGTCGGGGAAGTTCCATCCGGTGCTTGATCCTCTCCCTTGGTTTCCCAGCCCTCAAGACTGTGAGTGGTTTCCAAGCTGGGCTGGGTGTGCTTCTGTGAGCATCATCATGAACTCCCGGATTTCACCTTTTAAATGTTCCCATCCACTGCACTTCCACCGCTGTCAGTCTTTAGATCAGTGGTCCTGACTCAGGTGATCTGGGGACCTTTAACGAAAATAACGTCCAGACAACTGGGTCAGCCTCTCTGGGGTAGAGCTGAACATGTGGCCTTGGAAAGGCCTTGCACGTGATTCTGATGCACAGTGAAGATCAAAGGTCCTTATTAGAAGCCCCTCCCTGACAAGTGGCACGAGCTGCAGGGCCCTGTCTTCAGGGTTGCTGGTTCCTTCCTTCCTCCCTCTTTACCACGTAGTCCCAACACTGGACTCCATGGTGAGCAAGCCTCATGGATATATGCTGCCCTCCTTCCCTCCCCTCCCTTCCCCTCTCCTTCTCTGACCTGGAGCAGAGAGAGCTTAGCTAAACTTCAAAAAGGAGAAAGCACTAAGGTCCCCAGGACACCTCCCTTAGATCTGCAGCCAGAGTGGGCCTGCCAGTTCACACCGTGGCAGCCCTGGGCACCAAGCAGGCTTTTGCTGGTTACATCCAGGGTCTTCTGGGGCCCTCCGTGTTTAACACTACCAGCAATGGTAAATACTGTCTCTTGATGTTTTTTCCCTCTATTTTATTTATTTGTTTGTTTGTTTAAGTTTTTATTTTTAAGTAATCTCTACACCCAGTGTGGGGCTTGAACTCACGACCCCGAGATCAAGAGGCTCATGCTATTTAGACCTCACATCCCCCTACCATACCACATATTTATTTAAAAAAAAATTTTTTTTTCAACGTTTATTTATTTTTGGGACAGAGGGAGACAGAGCATGAACGGGGGAGGGGCAGGGAGAGAGGGAGACACAGAATCGGAAACAGGCTCCAGGCTCTGAGTCATCAGCCCAGAGCCCGACGCGGGGCTCGAACTCACGGACCGCGAGATCGTGACCTGGCTGAAGTCGGACGCTTAACCGACTGCGCCACCCAGGCGCCCCTACCATACCACATATTTAAAGGTACCCTCTCCTGCCTGCCTCTCTCAGGTTTCCACGCACCCTCCAGAACTTGACCTATGGCCTGGGGCTGAGGCACCTTGGGCAGGGTTGGTTTTGTTTGTAATTCACTTGTATCTCCTGAAGGCTGGGCTGTGACCCCCAGCAGGTAGCATTCCCAGCATCTTCAGTCACAGGAAGGACCTGGCCTCTCTGTCTGTGTTTGGCTGTGATCCCACTCTTCCACAGTTGAGACGGGCATAAGGAAATTGGTGTGAGCAGAGAGATGAATCATGGTATTTGGCTTTTTGCCCTGTGCCCATAAAAGTGGCATTTCCTTAAATAGATCAGAACCTTAATAACTATTTAAAGAACATGTGGAATTTGGGGGTGTATTTTATGGCCCTTAGTTAAGCTTCAGACCAATTAAAACCTTTTAAGATGTTTTATGACACTTTTTAATTTTTTTCTGTGGAGATTTTGTGTAATTTTTTCGCTCTCTTACTCCACCCCTCAACTCTCAGTGCATACAAACACACACCAAAGTGGGGCTACCTGGAGGCCACAGACAAAGGACAGCATCATATCTAAGTCACAGGAGCAGGAGAGGGCTTCTGGCCCAGGTCAAGAATTGAATGAGTGGGAAGCACCCAGCCAGTCCTAAGGAGGGGCGTGAGGGTGTTAGGTGTCTGGTCTGAATTTTTATGATAGTGAAAAGGACAACAGATGGGCCTGTGAAGCAGGCCACGTCCATCTGCCCCATCAGATCTCTTAGTGGACATTTCCTGGATGGGAGGACGTGCGCCTGTGGGAGAAAATACGACAAAGTGCCTCATTTGAGTCTGTGCTGAATGCTTTCTTGAACTTTTGTTCTGGCACGTATCATAAGCCTCTCATTTTTGTCCACCTAATCCAAACATAGACTTCTCTAGAAAAGGAGAAAAGTCCTGAATTGACCTGAAAACTGAATGCAAAATCTGAATTCATTAAGTAGAAACTTGCATTATAGGGGCACCTGAGTGACTCAGTTGGTTGAGTGTCTGACTTCGTTTGGCTCAGATCATGATCTCACAGTTCGTGGGTCGGGGTCCTGCGTCAGGCTCTGTGCTGACCGCTCAGAGCCTGGAGCCTGCTTCAGATTCTGTGTCTCCCTCTCTCTCCCTTTTTCTGCTTGTGCTCTGTCTCTCAAAAATGAATAAACATAGGGGTCGCCTGGGTGGCTCAGCCGGTTAAGCGTCTAACTTGGCTCAGGTCATGGTATCACGATTCGTGGGTTTGAGCCTGTGTCAGGCTCTGTGTTGAGCCTGGAACCTGCTTCAGAGTCTGTGTCTCCCTCTTTCTCTGCCACTCCCCTGCTCGTGTTGTCTCACTCTCAAAAATAAATAATAAACGTTAAAAAAAATGAATTAAAAATGAATAAACATTAAAAAAAATTTTGTTAAAGAAACTTGCATTATAATTACTACTGTATGTCTCTATTTTTGTAATTACTACTTCTGTGTCTCTGTTTTAAAAACAAAATTGGGGGCACCTGGGTGGCTCAGTCAGTTGAGAGTCCAGCTCTTGATTTTGGCTCAGGTCTTGATCCCAGGATCGTGGGATCAAGTCCCTGCTTAAGATTCTCTCTCCTTCTGCCTCTCTCCTCCACTTGTGCTCTCTCTGTCTCTAAAATAAAAAATTAAAAATTTTTTAAAAAGAAAAAACTGTTTCCTTCTTAGAGAGCTTATTAGTGTCAGTACCTGTGAATAGTGAACAGTAAGAAAAGCACTGGTGTGTGTATTCCCTGAAAACATCGTGCTTTGGGCTTTAAGAATAGTTCATTTTATAGGTATTGGCTGGCCTGCTGAAGAAGCCATCCATGTAGGAGTCAGGGCACATCCAGGGGGGAAGGCCCTTGATCCTACCACAGCCCCTGTGGTAATCTGTAAGGTGTAAATGGCCCTTCTGTCCAGGGAGAAGTGCACTTAGGTTTTACAGTCAGGGACTTCCCTTATGCACTGAAAATGCCACTTTTTGAAAATAGAAGGTCCATTCCTAGACATCCTTTGTGAAATAAACATGCCAAAAAGTATATCTGTGAAAGTCCTAAGGCTATTACAGATAACTTTGTGACGAGGTGGCTTCTTAAGCCTAAATTAATAGCCTCAAAATTAAGAGCTGCAGAGAGGAAGCCAGCAGAACTTTCCTGTCTTCCCATCTGGATTTTCTAGCACCCTTTTCAGCCTCAGAGAACCAGCTTCATTGTTTATAGACTTTTCCATGTTCAATCTGCATTATTTCACAGTAGAGTGATATCCCAGCCCTGAACATCAAAAACGAACAAGCAGAAGGGCGCCTGGCTCAGTCAGTTAAGCATCTGACTTCAGCTTAGCTCATGATCTCAGTTTGTGAGTTTGAGCCCTGCGTCAGGCTCTGTGCTGACAACTCTGGAGCATGGAACCTGCTTTAGATGGTGTGTCTCCCTCTCTCTCTGCCCTTCCCCTGCTCATGCTCTCTGTCTCTCTCTCTCAAAAATAAATAAACGTTGGGGCGCCTGGATGGCTCAGTCGGTTGGGCAGCCGACTTCGGCTCAGGTCACGATCTCGCGGTCCGTGAGTTCGAGCCCCGCGTCGGGCTCTGGGCTGATGGCTCAGAGCCTGGAGCCTGCTTCCAATTCTGTGTCTCCCTCTCTCTCTGCCCCTCCCCCATTCATGCTCTCTCTCTCTCTGTCTCAAAAATAAATAAAATGTTAAAAAAAAATTTTTTTTAAATAAATAAACGTTAAAAAAAATTTGTTTTTAAATGAATAAGCAGTGAGATTGGGAGCAGAGGGTGCAGGCCCAGCACCGCTGTGGTGGCATGGGGTGATGGCAGCCTTGCCTGAGGCCTGCCTTCTCAGATTTTAGGCTTTTCTCCATTTCCTTTGAAGCACTGGCCTCATTTTCCCCCAGGGTCTCTCTGGAGGGGGTAGGAGATAGAAGGATGGGGACAGGGCATTTGAAGGTCTCACTTGGGTTTCCTGCATGTTGGCCTCAGTGTCCCTGCTGGGTACAGCGCCCAGCCTGGCTCGCCTTCAGCTGGCGGGGACAGTGACACCTGCCAGCCTGCCTGGGTTTGGACTTTATTTTGATTTGGAAGTTTGGTAGTCAGGTACTTCAAAGTTAACTCCCCCTGCCCTGAAACTCAAGAAGCCATTGTTTCCTCATTGTTTAAATATCTTTGGCATGTTTTGTAAATGAAGTCGCTGCTCTGCCTGGAGGTTCCAGGTTTGAGGTTGGGTTTGTGTTGAGGAAGCTGGGGAAGGCTGGGGTTCCCACAGCTGGGGAGCTGGAGCGCAGCAGTTTCCTCTGGAGGTGCTGGGAAGCCAGGCACGTAGGCAGCTCTGCCAGACGCCTGACTTTCAGGAGCTGGAAGAGGGGGCTGTGGCGGCAGGAAGTAGAGATTTGTTTTCCTCCAGAAATGAATGTGACCTCTGGGGGCAAGGGTTGGGAGTCCTTAGCAGCCACATGTTGCTGTTGGCCTCCCACAGGCCTTGGACAGTCATTAAGAAGCTTCTCGCCCTGCTGTCCACACCGTGATACTCTGTGCCCTCGGGTCTTTGATCAGGGCACTCGTCATGAGATCTAGTCTGATTTCTGGAGTGTGGATGGGCTTTGGACAGGCCTGAGTTTGAATAACCACGTAGATCAGCTCTGGGACCTGGGCCTCCTTGCGCCCCAGCCTCCTTATCTAAAACTGCTCCCGGGTGATAGAATTAAACTGACACTCAATCCTCCCTGCTACCAGCCCAGCACCTTGGACAGGTCATTTCCCTTCCCTACTTCCAGTTTCCTCCCAGATGGTGCTGGCGCCCCTTGGCTGGCTGCTTCCTGAGATTCATGTGAGATGAAAGCGGCACGTTTGCTGTGGCGGCTCAGCAGTAACTGTCAGACACCACTGGTTGCACGGCGCCCTTAAAGGAGGTGGTGACTGGTATTGTCCCCTGGAGGGGGGCGGGGAGGGGCTGTCGGGAACCGGACAGGCATGCTTATTTGGACTGTGTCTTCGTGGCCAGGAAGTGTGGGGACTGCAGCACCGAGGCAGGGAAGACCTGCCAGGCCCCAGTCACTGGGGGAGGGTTGGCGGGTGCACTCTTTGAGGCCAAGTCAGATAGCCCTGAAAGCTTACTGCGACCTTCCCTGTGACTCTTGGCAGGTTTGTATCCTTTTGTGCTTTAATCTGGTAATTTCTTTCACCACAGTTTATGAACAATGATTTCAGGCCAGATCAGCGTGACTGGCTGCCCCAAATAATCAGGTTACAGAGGGGAAATGACCTCTGGAATAATTGCCCACAGAGCTGCTGCCTTCTTGACGGCTTGTGTTTGAGTAGAAGGCCCCCCCCCCCGCCCCCAGAGGGCAGCATTCTGGGTTCGAGGGCCAGAATTCACTTGGATGATGAAAGCTTATGAAAAGTTCAGCTCCGTGCTCTTCCACATTGCTTGCTGCTTTTGTAAGGAAACTGCCTGAGAGCTGCTGAGTCTGGACTAAGACTGTCTTCCCCGAAGGGCCAGTTGCCAGGCCTGGTCCTGTCCTCCCCACCTGCCCCTCATCCATTCCCCTACTTGGTGTGAGAACCTAACAGTCTGTAAACCAGGGTCAGGGATGGCAAAGTGTGTAAAACTCTGTACGCATACACATGGTATTCATATTGTTGTGTGATCACTTGTCCCAGGAAGGAGTAGGAACCTGTACCCAGGAACGGGTGGTTTGCCTTCAATAATAAAATGTGGGCTTTCCCAGCCCCCCCAAGAACTAACCCTTGATGCAGTTGAAGTCTGCATGAAAGAACAGTGTGACCTTAAATAAGAGGTGTTTGGGAAGTGCTCTCTTTTTCAGTTTGTGGCATTTATATAAAGTGTGTGAATTTCCAAAATTTAATTGTGGAGTTTTACTTTCAAAAGGATTCTTGGGGTGCCTGAGTGGCTCAGTCGGGTGAGCGTCCAAGTTCGGCTCAGGTCATGATCTCACAGCTCATGGGTTCGAGCCCCGCGTCGGGCTCTGTGCTGACAGCTCAGAGCCTGGAGCCTGCTTTGGATTCTGTGTCTTCCTCTCTGCCCCTAACCCACTGGTATTCTGTCTCTGTCTCTCTCAAAAATAAATTAAAAAAAAAATTTTTTTTTAAAAGGATTCTTATGGGGTGCCTGGGTAGCTCAGAAGGTTAAGGGTCAGACTCTTGATTTAGCTCAGGTCATGATCTCACGGCTAAGTCCCAAGTCAGGCTCTGGGCTGAGTGTGGAGCCTGCTTAAGATTCATATTCTCTCTCTCTCTCTCTTTTTCTCTATCTCCTCCCCTCCCTCCCTCCTTCCCCCTCTCCTTGTCCCTCTGCCCCTCCCCTTGCCCCTCTGCCCCTCCCCAACTCGAGTGAGCATGCTCTTCTCTCTCTCTCTCTCTCTCTCTCTCTCTCTCTCCTTCTCTCTCTCTCTCTCTCTCTCTCAAAAAAAAAAAAAGAATTTTTGCAAGTAAAGGTAAAGGCTACACATTAGCCAAATTGTGTTACCATATAGTCAACTATTCTGAATATGTTACTTTTATGGTTGCAAATAATTATACTATAAATATGGAACGCGAAAGTCGAGGTGATCTGGGAGAAGTGCTGTGGGGACGCACACAGCCCCAGCGTGAATCAGCTCCCAATGTCTCCTAATGCAAGATGGCAGCTGTTGATGTCTTCAGAACACAGGGGTTTTTATGTACTATAAATCTGTGCCTGAGCCCTAATAGGGAAGGTCAGGCTGAATCATAACTTCTCAGCGTAGAACTCTGCTCCCCAGGGCCCCACGATGCTGCAGAACTGCCAGAACAGTGCCCTGTGCCCACTGTTCTTCACGTGAAGAGGAGGTGGCTCAAACGTTTGCCACCAAGGTGGCAGCAATCTGTAGGTGGTGGATAGGATGGAGTGGGGAATTGCTACAAGGCCAGTCACTGACACCTGCTGGTCTTGGGACATGGTCTTGGGACATGGCCCCTAGCACTCTGTGCTTTCTCCAGAAGCTCCCCCTGCCTGGCATTTGGAGGCCACGTGGCATCTGAGGCCTCCTTCCTCCTCCTCACCGTCCTCCTCAGAAGATCACAATGTGCGTTACTTACCTGTTTTTCTTCTTTTCCTTCAGAATATTGACATTACAAACTTCAGCAGCAGTTGGAATGACGGGCTGGCCTTCTGTGCTCTCCTGCATACGTACCTTCCGGCCCACATTCCATATCAAGAGCTGAACAGCCAAGATAAGGTAGGCCGGCTGTGGAATGGCCAGCTCCCGGAGTCCTTACCGCATAGGAGAGGCAGAGCCTTCCATTGGCAGGACCCAAGTCCCATTGCTGGCTCACAGTGGCCTCATCCCAGCTCAGTTTTGTTCTGGGATTGAGTTATTTGTGCTGAGCCAGCCAGTCCCTGACCAACCTTTCTAGGACATTTGGTGGGTTCAGAATTCCCCAAGTGACAACATTCCCTGTGGGAGCTGTCAGCCTTCCTGGGTGATGATATTTAGAATTGAGGGTTTTACCAAGAACTGGCCACGGAGAACTGCTCAAGGCATGAGCAGTCTGGGCAGGGCTCTCACCACACCAGGCCAGCCTCCCACCAGCCCTGTGCAGTCCGGGTGTCCCACTCAGGGAGGTGCTTGGAGACAGGTTGGGGAGAACCCTCGTCCAGATGGGCACTAGGAGAGGTCCCAGGCCTGAGCCTTCCTCTGGTCGCCTCCTGCCCTCAGATAACCCTTGAAGATTTTCCCCTGGGGAGGAAGCTCATTTGACAGGTGTTTCTGATCAGCTTTTGGGGTCCAGGTCCAGGCAGCTCAGGGCTGATGTGTCAGAAGCATCCCTTTTCCACAGCGAGGAAAGAAGGGGCTTGTGGAGATTGCTCTACAGCTGGTCACCAGAGGAGTGGGTGGGCCCTGCGGAGGGGTGGTCGGGGTAGGTGGGGGCTTCAGGAGCTCCAGTGTAGGTTTGTTCTGGCACCAAGTGGAGGTGGCTGTCCATCTTCCCCGGCAGCACGGGTAGTGCAGGTTGCCTTCCTCCTGGCCTCACTTGTCCACTCCAGTCACACAGTTTCTTTTACAGCGAAGGAACTTCACCCTGGCCTTTCAGGCAGCTGAGAGCGTCGGCATCAAATCCACACTGGTGAGTCCCTGGCAGGCCCCTTCTTTTGTTGGGAAGAGCTTCCTTCTCATTAAGAGAGTTCCTGGGTGGCTACTGGGCGAGACAGGGGTCCACACAGGCCCTGGCCGGCCGAGTGAGCATCCTGCCAGAGGGGCCCCGGCAGGGGTTTCACCTCAGTCCTGTGGGCGCTTTGTGTGTCCTGGGGAAGCACCTGAGGTGGGTGGAGTCATCCTGACCACAGCCCCAACGACTTTGACTTCCTTAGAGTCACCTTTTTCAGGTGAATCTCATGACAATAACATGTCATTGTCAGAGATGCATTCCTGTGGGTTTGTCTGCCTTTTGTCATGCTAGGGGGAGAGGAGGCGAGTGCAATTTGAGGAAGGAGACTTTAGAGGTGGAGCAGGTATGCCACGCTTCACAAGTGCTGTGGCAAATGCCACTCACAGTGTGAGAAATTAGTTGTAGAGAACCCACATTTCAGGGTCATTAGGCCTCTGCTCAGTACCCGCAGTAGCTCAAACCACACATGCTTCTGTCAGAGCTCTCACCTTGTCACCATGTCTGACTTTCTGAAGAAAATACTGCGTCCAGATGCAAAGCCAGTCCTTCCACACCTAGAGACACTTTCATTATATATATATAAACTCTACTGAGGTGTTTGTCCAGGGCGCCCAGCTTGAGATTTCCATAGAGTAAAGAGCCCTGTGGGACTGGGTCAGGGACTCAAGGGCACCCCTTACCCTCATTTGTAACAGTTGGATGGTTTTGAAGAAGTGTTTACATTCATATTTACCCCACAGGAGTGTTCGTGTAAAGTCGCAGAAGTTGTATCTTCTGAATTGACAGAAGTATGTCCTCTATTCAGCTGTACAGAGAGAAAGAGAAATTACCATTATTGAAATGTTTCCCATTAGCTGGGTATTTTATATCACATGTAAAGTACTAACCTATAAAAAGCTGTCCATTTCCCCACCCTAAAGAGCTTTTAGTCAAGATCTTACATTGAACAAACGTATTTTCTTTTTTCTATACCACCATTGGGTGGCCCGTTCCATTGTGCTGGCTGTGGCAACATGTTCTGTGTCCCTCACCCATGGTTCCACGGGTTCTCTTGAGCATGGCTCCCCTGAAAAGTCATGGATGTTCTTCAGTAACAGTGAAACTCTTTTGGGGTCTTGTAGTCATATATCCAAGTCTTGGGTTTCATCAGCTGGCATCTCACAGATCACTGATATTCTGCAGGATACAGTTAGAGAACAGTGTCTTTGATGATTTCAGATGGTTGCCATGGTGAAGGACATTGGAAAGTTGAGTTCTGGGAGCCCTGGGCCCACAGAGACTCTCTCAGGACAGAGACTAGGGTGAGAAGGGCTCTCAGAAGCCACCATGTGGAGGGGTTTAAAAGAGGTAGGCAGAGAGCAAGGCCCCAAAGAAGACAAAAGCCAGCCTTGGAGGGCTGTGGCCGGGAGCAAGGGCACCCCAGTGTGGGACTCTGGGGTAGGGCTCGGGCACAGACAGGCAGCTCAGGGACCATGCTGACACTTCACAGGCACACTTGGTAGCGATGGAGCAGGCATCTTGCCCAGGCCTTTGGTGGGTATGATCAAGCTTAGCCCTGAGTTGAAGCCCCCGACCCCAGCTGTGGGGGGAGCCTGTTGGGATGGGCCCAGAGGTGACCTGGGATTCTAAGCAGGTCTCTTCCTTCTCCGCCAGGACATTAATGAAATGGTCCGGACCGAGCGGCCTGATTGGCAAAGCGTGATGCTTTACGTGACAGCAATCTACAAGTACTTTGAAACCTGAGCACACCAGAAGGACTCTCCCCATTACCAAGTGACACCAACGCCATTAGCTATGCACCCCGTAAAGCTTTCAGCGACTCTCTGGGCTGCCCCGCAGCGTGTGAGCCTTCAGCCGGGGCCTCTGAGTTGGGAGAACTCAGGCGTCTGTGGCCCACGGCTCACACTGGGCTCCTTGCACATGACCTGTCGGGTCAGAGGTCGGCGTGGGCTCAATGCACATCACACACGCTGTTTGCTGCGGAGTTTTTTTTCTGAAGAGAATATTGAACTACATTAGTGCTGCAGGGTGTAAAAAACGACTCACGCACAGCTAAACTTGGGGAAGGGGGTGAAATGATGTGGGCAGCTCACAGGGGGTTAGTGAAAGCTTTAGCTGCAGCTCTTCTGGACTCCTTGCCAGCGCAGGTTCTGTCACCTGGGAGAACCGGGCAGGGAAGTCGGCACCTGGCAGAGATGGCTGGGTGAACAGGCCACGGCCCTGGACGTGGGCTCAGTTTCAAGGAGTGCATCCCATGGCAGTGGGATGGCCACCGCTTCCGGGTGACAGGGCTGTCCTGGCCCGTGTGATTTAAGTGTTTGCAACTTGAGCTAACAAATGATTGCGACTCAAGTTCCTGGCTCAAAGGGTCTGCTGCTGCTGAATGGTTGGTTTTGCTGCTGGGTCCCCCTTGTCACGCCTCTGCCGACCTGTCCTTCAGCCTTGAAGGCTTCAGCTGGGCTTGGAAACCCAGCTCTGGCATTAGGTTTCTGGACAAAAGAATTGGTCAAAAGGAGTTCTGGTTAAAAAAATTTTTTTTTCTTATGAGCAATATTGGGGGGAAAAGCTCCTGTTCTATTAGTACCAAAGTTAAATTTGTTTAGTGAACGTAGAGCTAAAACACAAAATCTGGACATTAGCCTGGTGAAAGCCAGAAATGAAGTCGGACGTAGCAGGAGAAAAAGCTAAACAGCTGGAGGGAGCCCAGACAGTGTAATTTAAAGTCACTCTGAGTCACTCAGACGAAATCCTCCTAGGCAAGAATTTAAGGAAGTGCCTTAACTCTCCTTGCAAGGAGGGTCTTGGAGGCCACTGCATCCACAGCTACAGCAGATGTCTTCAGGGCTCGTGACATGCAGCCCAGCGATGGAGTTGGTCCCCTGCCACACCACCTTCCAGGTTCCGAGTGACAGGCAGCCGCACCAGCACCTCTTCTGTGCAGCGGAACCAAAGCCTTATCATGAGGTGTCCTGGTGAGATGACTCAGACTGGGACTCAGCCCTTCTTGGGAACAGGGAGCCTGCATCTCATGTGTGCCTAACACAGTAGCTGTTGGTTTAAACAGTGTCAAGACCTGTTGCTTCTAGAACACAGCTGTGTTTGGCACCTGCAAAGCAGCATGAGGAAGAGTAGCCACCAGTGGAAGTAGGATCACTGCCCCAACCACAGGATGCGAAGAAGGTGCCCGGCCAACACATGGGCCGAGGGTTCTGCGTTCAAGTGTGGTGTTCCTGACTAGGACTTGACATGTCTGTAGCCTAGAGAAGAATGTGATTATTGTGAAATGGGCTGTGTGTTGTGTGCATGTGGCCTGCTGGCCCACAGTCACGTGGCTGGTAAGTGCCCATCAGCCCTGCCCAGAGGTCCTAACCTGCTGCCCCAACTGGAGGCTCTTTGTGAAATGCCTATTTTCAGCTAAGGAAGGAGAGGTCAGCAGAGTCCAGCCCCAGGGCACGCTGGAAGACCCTGGGAGATGGTACCTGTCTCAACCTTCCTGACGAGGTTCTATTCTGATTTCTGTTGCTCTGTTGACAGTTGCCCTGTGCTGTCACAGGAGGGACTGTTAGGTGAGAACGAATTGTTTTTCAGTGTCTTTCCACTTGGTCTTTCTGAGTTCCACTTTGGCTCTCATTCACCCTCATGGAAGCCTGTGCTCCTGTCTGGACCCAGTATGTCTGATTTGCGGCCATGTTTTTGTTTATTTATTGTGTTGGGGGTGCTTTTTTGTTCTGTGAAGGAAAAGATTTCCCTGGATCTGCAGTTCACACATCTGTCCCTTCCTAGCCAAGCGAGCCAGCCCTGGCAACTCATGCTGGTAGGCATGGGGCTGTGCTCACAAGGCTGCCAGTGGGGTCAGTGACAGGGCAGAGGGTGGCCGCGGGGAGTGCCGGGACCAGTCCCACCTGTTTAAAGGCCCATTTCTGTCTCTCTGACAAGAAGCTGTGCAGGGGTGTCTGGCCGGGCTGCCCACATTTGCATGTGGGTCCACAGGTGAGAAGATTCTAGAAGCGTGATTTTTGCTTTTTCTAATCGGATTATTTTTATGATGTTGGCTTTATAGGATAATTCTAGATGGTCATACATACCTAAAAGTGCTACTGTGAGGTGCTTTTAGTCCAGTGGCACTTGACCTGAAGCCTCCAGGAAGTCATTTTGCCTCTTCTCCTTTCAAGCACAAGCTTTACTGCAAAAGGGCCAGTTACATTTCTGTATCCCTCAACCATGGGCTTCTGCTGATTGACAATACTTTTTTATTTTGTTCTATGAAATATTCTCGAATGTATTAAAATTGCTGAAAGACATCAGGCTTGGGCTTTTCTAGCTCGACATTTCCAGCTGCCCCTCTGACATGTGTGAACAGGACCCTTGAAGCCTCCTGGGACTGGCTTTTGGCAAGAGGAGGGCACCAGAGCCCAGGCTCTGTCCCCTTTATCTCCCCCTCCATTTCAGCTCATAGGCCAGGAAACATTGTGGGAAAGGACCTGAGGGATGGAGGAGGTGTGTGATAGGTCCCACCCTGGGCTGCTGTGCAGAGCCACCAGGCATGACCAAGTGCCCGGGCCTGAGACAAGGGTGGCCCTGGGACCACTGAGATTGTGTAACAGATACCAAGACCCCAGAAGCACAGTCTAAGTTGCCCTACAAGAACAGAAGCCCTGGCATTCCCAAGCTGTAGCCCAGACATGTGCTGTTCTGGGGAACAGAGTGGGGGGCAGGGTGCCTTGGCTTGGAGATTTCGTTATTGTTTTTTTTAGCAATGCATCTTCTTGGAGATAATTTTCAGAATATATAAAATTATAGAGAAACAAAAAATCGATAATTATACCACTCAGAGGCAACCAAACCAGTCAAGCCTTATTTTTCCTGTGTATCTTGTGTGGAATGATGATGAATCCACAGAGTGCAGCCCAGAACAACACCGGGTCCTATCACATTGCACATGTAACATGTCACATGCAGAGGGTCCCGTGGGGCTGCCTCCTGCCGGACACTCAGTGACCTAGGAGGCCCTTCCTGGGCCTGAGACCCCCCTCCCCAGGGTCAGCATCTGTCCAGTAACTGAACACACACCTGGGGAGCCCCAGAGCCCACGGTCTGAATTGAGGTATGTCCTGTGAGTGCTCAAGAGTCCCCTAAACGGTGCTGATAGCCATGAGTGTCCATTGCGGCCCAGCTTCCAGAGTGTAGCACCCAAGCCCTTGGGTTCCAGGGCTGGGCGTGGGAAGGACTGAGCTAGGACTGGGTGTGTTTCCAGCTTCTCCCCACTCACCAGCTGTGGGGCCTGGGGTGAGCTTGTGTGTTTCGCTGTGGTGGTTCTGCTGTGATCGGTAGGAGGGGTGATGCCACCCAGCACCCCTGGGCAAAGGGACAGCACAGGCTCCCTCAGCTGCTACCCCTTAGGTGTGGGGGCTGCCCTGCCTCAAACATCCCTCCTGCCTGTTACGCCTGTTGCCTCAGGAGCAGACTGAGGTGGACCATAGAGGAGTCCATTTGTAGCCCAACTTCCTAACCTGCTGGTGGCTCCCAGTGGGACCAGCCCGAGGCCTCTGCCTCCCTAGACTTAGCACTTGTTCTTCCTGTCCCTGGTTAGCTCTCTGGGGAGGGAATTGTTTCCACTTTGACTTAAGGGAAGTTTCTAGAACCTCTTTGGGGCGGGGGGGGGGGGGTAGTGGCTTTGATGGGTGGAAGCAGGAAAACACGTTTCTCTGGAAGGGGAGAGATACAGAAGCGTTCTCACCCCTCCATCCACAGCCTCGCAGAGTGGGGTCCTCAGCTGTGGGTGGCCATGCTCTGGTGACACACAGTGGCCAGCTCTTTGGCCCTATTCTTGCTGGGCTGCACTTCTCCCACCCTTGGTTTGACCTGAGTTGGTTTGGGTTGTCCTTTAAATGGAGGATGGGGCAGATATAAGGGGTCTTGTGCTCTGTACCAGGTGGATAAGGGGTGGATTCTAGTCAGGGCCTGCTCCAGGCCATTGGGAAAGTACTAGATAGGAGCCCTGAGCCTACGGAGTCAGGACTTTGCTGGGCCACAGCTAGTGCATCTGTGTAGGAGGCAGGGTGGGGGTCTGGGAGGACAGGGCTCCACATTCCCTGGGCCTGGCTCGCACTGTGGGAGAGCAGGCTGAGTGTGGAGATAGAGCTGGGAGCTGGGGGGCTGTGAGGGTGGGTCAGAAGGGTGAGGGGTGGAGAGTGACTGGGCACAGCCTGCCATCTGCGCCACCTGATCTGAGCCAGACCCAGAGCAAGGAAAGGCCCCAGGAGTCGCTGGAGGATGTCTTCATTATGGAGTGAGTATGGGGTTCTTAGGAAGGGGTTGTAGTCCTAAGAGGAGGGCTGGGGAAGATCACAGGACCATTGGGCAGGAAGCAGGTTGCACCAAGTGGGACTTGGGACACCTGGGTTCCCCCTCCACCCCCAGGTCTAGCACCAGCTTGTGACAGGCTGGGACTCTTCTCACTTCTGCAATGTGATGACCCCCCAAAAAAGGCCCCTCCTGGACCCTCCTGTCACTCACCCTGCTCTTTGTGAATTGGGGTAGGGAAGTGCCTGGCAGGGCATGGAGATAAGGGTGCAGGGAGTGTGGGGAGAGGGCAACTGGTTTGGTGGTCTGGCAGCTTCTGCGTGCCAGTGCCTGGGCTCCTGGCTTAGGGCCATTCTTAGGGTGGTGAGGGGCACGCTCTTGCATGCATGTGGTCCCTGTCCATCATGGAGCCCAGGACGAGGTCGCACTCCTGTCTGGACCTCAGTTCCCACATCGACACGGATCTGCCCAGATCAGCTCAGAGGCACAGAGTTCCTAGTGGGATTGCGGACATACCCAGAAGCCAATGTGGGCTGGAACATCTTGCTGGGGACTGGGCTGGAGAATCGGAGCGCTGCCGTGCCTACAGGTGGCTCAGGGAGCTTCCTCTGGTATGATTCTGCCTTCTTGGGGCCTGCTTTAATCTAAGCATAGAGTGGAACCCTGTGAGGTCCCCCACTTCCTCATTTCCAGAGCCCCAGGAAGTGTGCAGTGCCCCGCCCATTTGAAAGAGAAGTTGGTGAGTATCTCAGGGTGGCCTGGCTGGTTCGCAGGGACACTGGCCCCAGCACCCACAGGGTGCTTTGTCCTGGGTCTGCCATTTCTTTCCCCCTGATGTGGCCCAGCTGGCCTCAGAGCAAACAATCAGGGGCCAGAGGCCGCCCAGGTGCATCCTGGATAGGAACAAAGCTGGCGGGGGTGGGGTGGGAGTGGGCCATCTGAGACCAGAAATCTGGAGCAGGAGAGAGCCCAGCTGGCCCCACTGCCTGGCCTGAGGATCCCGGACTTGGACGGAAGGAAGGGTGGGCGCCCATAGCCTTCAAAGCCTGGCCTGGACCTGGGCAGGGCACCAAGGCCCAGAGACGGAAGACGGGGCCTGCCAAGGGCATCCCCATGCCTGAGGAGCAGCAGGCCTGTGCCCTACCCTCAGAACTCCCTTGGGCATGCACAGGGGCCTCCCCTATGGCCATGACACCTGAGTGTGACTTCCAGGCTGAGGAGGGCACAGCACTGGCCAGAGCACAAGGCCAACACTGTGGTGGTGCCAGGAGCCCAAGCCCCTGGTGTTGAAAGTCCTGGAGGAGATGTGGGTCAACCATGAGCATGTCCGCTCAGTGGGGAGATGAGGTTTGTGAACAGCCCTCCCACATGCCTGCTTCCTGTCACTACTGAACTGGAGGCTCCTGGGTGTATTCTGTCTAGGTGATGGCTTCACTGGAGACCTGGACAGAGGCACATGACAGATGACACAGAACCATAGGAGCGGCTCCCTCTGCCTGTAACAGGCTGGGTGGGGAAGGACTGCTGGAGGGCAAGGCTGGGGACCTGGTGATGCTCCCGTGATGGGCAGGTCCCAGGGGCCGCAGGGAGCTGGCTCTGTGGCAGAACCAAGCCCTTCCTAATCACCTCTGGCTTAGAGGCACAGCTACCCCAGGCATGGGGCACCCATGCTGAGGAGTTGGGGGCTGCCCACTGGGCCCTGGGGGTGAACTCTGAGGGCTTTGGCATTCTGGCCCTAAGGACCAGCTGCAGAAATGAAGCCTTCAGTCCTGGGCATGGGGTCCGTCTGGTGTGGAGACAGGTGTGTGCACGGCCAGGTCACACAGGGGGAGGTCAGGGTGGAAAGAGTGCTGGGCCCCAGAATAGAAATGGCAGGAAAGAGATTCATGTGGGCCCATACTGGGGGCTAGAGGGGCGATAGTGACCCCTGGGGTTGGCTGAGTGTTGGTCTCTGCCTCATGAACCCCCATAGTCCCTTCTAGACCCAAAGGTGTCTCCCTGCAAGCTGTCCCTTGCAGGGTATGTTGTGTGAGGACTTGAATGAATATGGGTCCAACAAGTGTGGGCAGGAGGGTTTTGTCTGCACCATAGGAGTAATTTATCCCATGAGATGGCACAGAAGCAAGGGTGGGAAGCCAGGGGCATGGGGGAGGATCCCCTGGCCAGGCAGCACCCCCAGCTGGTACATCATAGTCTGACTCTGGCTCAAGAGGTGGCAGGGCAGAAACAAAACTCCCATTTTATAGGTGAGGCTATAGGAAGAAACTCAAGACTTGAGGGAGAGCCACAGCACCAGTGTTGCCCCAGCGGTAGGGTCCCTGCCTGGTGGGGAGCACCTCCCTTCCGTCCCCCATTACCCCTCACAGGAGGTGAGTGGGAAGAGGGCTGGGGCCCCAAACTCCTAAACTGGGGAGCGGGGGGCAAGTAGGAGACAGGGCAAGGCTGGAGGTTGGAAAGGCATCCAGGAACTATTCCCAATTTGAAAAGTCTTCTGCATCTCACCATGAGGTCCTGGGTTTCCTGGAGTTGTGTTGGGGTCTTGACCGCTCCCAGTCCGCCCTCCTCTGCCCCACCACCGCCCCCCCCCCCATGGCCTATCCTAATACTGGTATTAGGGGAAACAGGAACCTGAGGGCCCGAGCTGGCTGAATGGAGACAAGAGCCCAGACTTGGGAAAGAGCTGGAAGAGGCTGTCAGGCATTGGAGGCTGAATCCAGGCAAGTGATGGGCCTCAGGTTCTAGTTCCTCAGCTGTACCTGGGCTCCGACCTCCTAACTGTCCTCTCCTGTGGGAGACCTCATGCTCCTGCCAGGGCTTCAGCTCAAGGGTCCAGTCTGGCCCTGTGCAAGCCCCTCTCCTGGGCTTTTCCCTGTGACTGTGCTGGCCCCAGGAGGTTCAAGAATGCAATCCCACAAGCCCTTGGCCACCAATGTCCTGGTCTCTGTGGCCATCTGATGCAGTTCATCCTGCAGTGCACAGAATTGGGATTACTCTGTCCTGATACAAGGGTAGAAGGCGGGTCTCCTCGTATGGCTGGGTTAGGGCCGTTGTGAGGTCATTCCCAATTTGAAGTATCTAAAACATGGGGTTGGGGATGAGGGGAGGATGGACTCCAGCCCAAGGGGTTGAGATTCCAGGCTAGTGTATGGCACAGAAAGTGACTCCCCATCACTTTGCTCAGAGAAGTGGAAGTGGGAGGACAGGTCCCAACTGGGCCCCAGAAGCTATAAGAACAGGAGGGGCCCTGGCCCCAGAGTCTGTGCTGGGACAGTCAGATGGGTCACTGGATATTGGGGCCAGCTTTCTAGAGGCATCCTTTGAGCTGAGGTACCGCTGTCCCCCACCCCCCAGCTTGGGGCAGGACTCAGGAAGGGAGGGCAAAGCTGGAGACCAGGCAGAACCTCATCGCTGAAAGCCTTGAATGCCAAGGGAAGGAGACTGGGCTTTATCAGGAACAGTGCAGCCTGTGGAAAGACTTGAGGAGGATCTGGCATGGGCACTTCCTGGGTCACAGACACTGGGGAGGGATGACACAGGCAGGCACTGACCAGCTCAGCTTCAATGATAAGGGACAGTACAGCTCTGGGAAGACTAGAACGGCAGGGGCAGCCCTGAAGTCTTCTTGGAGGAAAGGGAATACAGGCCAGGGGCCCGGCGGGCTTCACCGGGCGGGAAGAAGGACTGGGGCCAGACGCTCGTGGTGGAAGGAAAGGAGGGGGTGTGGCGCTGGAGGAGGCCCGACGGATTCGAGCCGGGAAGAGCGCGCTGAGGGCCGTGGACGAGGATGCGGTACGGTCTAGCCGGTTGCGGCCTCGTCCTACCGCGGGCATCGGCCGGGCTCTCAGGCCGGCTCCTCCGATCCCCGATCCCCGGGCCCACTCCGGGCCTCGGTTTCCCCGCGCGGCGGGGCGGGGCGGGGACAGCGCGGGTCTCGAAGCCGCCTGCAGGGGGCGCCCGTGAGCGGCGCGACCGGAGCCCGAGCCCGAGCCCGAGACGCCGCGGAGACAGCGGGAGCCGGCGCGCGAGCTGCAGGTCAGGAGGGGTCTCCGGTCTGGGGTCCCGAGGTCCCGGGCGGGCGGCCGGGCGGCAGGGGACCGTCGGAGGCTGCGGGGTTGGGAGGGACGGGTGGCTCGGGACCCCTCCCCTCAGGGCACCCCGCCGCTCCTACCCTCTCTTCCCGCCGCCCCGAGAGCGAGTTCACAGAGCTGGGGTCCGATCCCTGCCCCGAGGCGGGGGCTGAAATGGCGGGTGCAAGAGCGGCTCAGGCGCGGGCGCACGTCCGAAACTCGGTCGAAGAGCGGTGTGCGACCCAACGGGCCGCCCCAAACTGGACCGGAAGGTGCGCACGGGTGGGCGGGGAGGGGAGGGGGCCCGAGAGTGAGGCGGCCCCGGCGGCGGGGCGTGTGGGGCAGGCGTCTGGACCCGCAGGTGACGTGCGGAGAACGTCCGTCGGTCCGTCCAGGCGCCGTTGGCCGGCCCCAGGGCACTCGGCGAACCTTTCCGACGCGGCCGGCTGGGGTGGGCTGGGGGCGCCGAGGTGCGGCCTGAAGGAGGGCGGGTTGGACTCCCGGGGGTGAGAGAGGGCTTCCGCAGGTGGAGAAGCCCGGGGCGGGGACGGCATTCCGGGGAAGGAACGGCGAGGGCAGACGCTCCGCATCCCTAACGCCTGGGGCGCGGCGAGGAGTCGAACGCCGGGGCGAGGCAGGCGCGTTCCGGGGACAGTGGTGGCGGGACCCGGACTTAGGGGACCCAGGGGAGGCCGGAGGACGGGCAGGGTGGGTACACGGCTCAGACTGGTCCAGGCCGTCCGCCGGGCTGCTTTGAGCGGAGGTAGGAATGGCGGGAATGGTGGCGGCTCTCGAGGGACTTGGCGCAGGACGGTCCAAAGGATAAACGAGGGGGCCGAGGCCCCGCGGCACAGAGATCTCTGCGTTCTGGCACTGCCAGGCCGCTTTAGATTTTAATTTTTCATACTGTAAAATGGGAAGAAGGTGGAGCCCTAGGGATCTGTTGGGGGAGAAAGAGAAGCTGGGGGGCAGGTCTCCCCATCCCCCATTCCCTAGGACTGGAGTTGTGGCTGGCCCCTGGGAAAGGAGTAGGCTGTCCCTTTGGCCAGCTGTCCCTCACCACCTGGGGAGCACCCAGGCCCGTTTCCACCCAAAGGGACTGTGCTTGCCTCCGGCCCAGAGCTCAGGCTGCCCTCTTTGGTCTCTGCTGTCCAGCTACCTGGACTGCCAGCTTCTGCACCCTCCAGAAGACTCCATGTTGCCTCCATTCCCCAACATGGTTGCTCCTGGTTGTCCCGCCGGTGGGGGGGGGGGGGGGGAGGGACCATGATGGGGAGCTGGGGAGCTCTCTGGAGCGCAGTGGGCCAGGGAGGTTGTTGTGGGGTCAGGGGCTCCCTCCTTCGTCCTGCTGTAGCTAATCCTGGAGGCCTTGGGTGGGCTGGGAAGGCTCTGCCCTGTGGGCCAGCTCCCCATTTCGGGTCTCAGCGGGTCTATGACAGGAGCTCCTTACTGTGGCTTGTCCACAGGTAGTGGTGTCAACACCTCCTTGCTCTGTCCGTGTCCTTTAGAGTCCTCATGGTTCTCCCAGGTTCCAGTGTCCCTCTGGCCACTGCCCCTCCATCCCAATCCCCTCAGTGCAGATCAGGTTTTGGGCTAAGCCAGCTTCCCTGTTCATAACCTCAGAGAAGCTGAGGATAGCCCAGATATGGCTGGGAGGAGAGAGGCTTTGGTCCAGGCCAGTCCTGGCCAACCTTTGGGGGCTTACATGTTGCCCTCCCTCATGTTGGTCTGTGAAGTGTAGGCCCCCAACCACACTGTGGTCTTGCCCCCCAGGAGCCCACGGCCCAAGAGAGGCTGGCTTCAAGGGTACCCAATGGACCACAGATTTCGATGCCCAAACCTGGGTTCTGCTCTTGCCTCTCTGGTGCACTTGCTGGGCAGCCTTGGGCAAGTCACTGCCCCCTTAGAATCTGTCTTATTTGTAAAACAAGCATGATGGAATGAACAATGCTTGGTGTACAGGGTTGTGGAGAGTAAATGAGAGATGAGCATGAGAGAGAGGCAAGGCAGACCAGAGGACAGGTTGGGGTCTATGCTTTAGTTAGGGAACAGAGGGAGGCTATTGGCCTTGAGGTGGGGTGGGGGGCACCACAGGGGATCACTGTTGACAGAGGGACATGTGGATTGGAGTTGGCTTGGAGGCAAGCACTTGGTTTCAGGGCATCGCACCCTGCAAACAAGCATCTAACGGCATTCCTGAGCTACCTTACCCCAGTGAGCTGGAATAGCCATCCCAACCTTCTTGTGGCGTTTGTCTCGTCTGCTGCAACTCAAGCTGGGCACTGAAAGCTGTACACACGGGAAGCTAAGGGGAGGATGACCAGAGGGATGGCTAGGGCATGAAGTATATGCTGAGAAGGAGTTTGGGGGTGTGTGTCAGGGGCTACTGAGGAGATTGTCAGGTGCTGAGCAGGCAAAAGGAATGAGTCTGAACCCCCAGGGAAGGAGCCTGGGCCCAGGGAAGCATTGGCAGTCACAGAAGGGAGGGGTTACCTCATGGTCTGGAGGTTGGAGGGAGTAGTTGGGTTGTGGTGCCTGAGGGCAGTATCCTGGAGGTCTGGGCTGGGGTCAGATGGGGAAGGGAAGGGAAGTGGGGGATGGATAGGAGCTTGGAGCTGGGATGCAGACAGCACAGCACTCCCCGCCCCCCCCCCCGCCACTCCCCAAGAGACTGCTCATCTTCTGGCCAAGGCCTGGGAGCTCTAGGTGGTAGGAAGGGGCCATTTAGTGGCAAAGGTCCCCCAGCCCCCGCCTATAGAATCATGAAAAGGACCCCTGTATTGTGGAGTCCATGGGATCCTTCTGGGGATGGGAAGGTCTGGGTGGAGGGGAAGACCAGCTGCCTCTCACTCCAGCCGGGGGCAGATGGGAGCTGGGTGCTCCAGCTTTCCAGGACTCCCTCAGGCCCCTGAGCCTCACAGAGGCTGTTGTCTTTGCCTGGACTCTCTTCCCTCCCTGCTCCCTCACCTCTCTGTCCTCCAAGTCCAGCCCAATCGGCCCCTCCTCTGGGAAACCATCCACAGTGCTTTGGGCCCTCTTCTGCAGGACAGTCCTGTTTCAGAAGTTGCTGGGCAGGGGCTGGTGCCGCTCCCACTTCTGCTGCTGCTACACCCACCAGCCCAGCTATCACTTGGGAGGAAAGGCTGCCTTAATGCACCAGGGAGAGGCAGGCAGCACCACTCTGGTGCCTCTCCTAGTATCTGGGCTGGTGGTCTCTGTCTGCCTATCCATCACAGGGGCATTCACCTCTGGCTCCTCGGTGGACTTTGCAAATTGTGGGGGTGGGGGGCGCCTCATGGAACGAGGAGCAGTGGCAGAGCCGTGTGGCATCTGGGCCAGCCCACAGGCCATGCTGCAGTTGGTTTACCCTCTCCCTTCAGCCTCCAGGGCTGCATCATCATGCCTTCATCCCAGGGACCCCAGAAGTGGGTCTGCCTCCCTCCCATCCTCCACTTTCTGGGCAGCTCCTGCCCTCCAACAGGCCAGCCTTCTCCCAGGGCCCCACCCCAGGCCCACTAGGGCCATCTAGGAACCTCCCCGCCTCCCCTCACCCCCACCCCACATCTCTTTCTGGCATCATAGTGCCTGTCATGCTACCATTAGAGGGTTCTTTTCAGGGAGGTGTGGGTGCTATGCACTTCCCAGGGTGCTGTCTCACAGGGGCATCGGTACAGAAGGGAAGACTCTGCTCAGGATCTCAAGGAATGTGGGATGGAGCAGGAGTGGGATCCCACCTGAGCTCCTTCCACCACAGAGTGGGCACCCAGCACCTTGTGTGTGGGGTGACCTCTTGGAGGGAGGCCATCAGATGCAGCAGCCAGTGAGAGGGTGAATGGCCACCTCAGGCTGGGAAGATGCAGTCTCTCCAGTACCTGGCCTGGACATTCGGGGATGGCAGACGAACTCTGGGCCCCCTGTGGGGAGAAAGGAGCTGTGGCAAGGTCCTGTGGCCCCAGGGGCTGGTGCTGTGGAGGCTGCTCTAGGGGGGCTAGACTCAGTGCAGGGAACTGGCTCTCCACCCAGCTGGTTCCTGCGCACATCCTGCCCTCCCAGAGCTGAGAACAGCAGCCACATGGAGGGCCTGTGGGAGAGGGGGTACCACTGGATGCCTGCCTGATACTTTGGGCCGAGCCCGCACCATGTTCCTGAAGTTATCCTGCAGGGAGGGAAGTGGGGAGGCAAGAGGCACCGGTGCTCCACGGCTTTCCTCCAGGCAGCACCGGAAGACACTGGTCCCACTCCAGTTGATGGGGCTTGGTAGGTCCCAGGGCCCTGGGGTTCTGGGAGGCTTGTGCCCAGGCTTGGGCCACTCCAAACACCAGTCATGACAGAGCTAGCGGAGGGCGTGTGGTTGGCAGCAGGAGCTAAGCTGCCTGTCTAGCTATTTCTTCTTTCCTTGTTGCTCTCTGCACGCTCACTGAGCTCCCATTAGACAGATGTCCATACTTCTTTCTCAATTTACCTTCTGTGTCTCTCAACTGTATCTCCTGCTGGGCTTCGTGTCTTTGTGAAGTTCCTGTGATAATACCTCAGGGCTGATCATTCCTCAGATCCCCAGTTGTCTCTTCAATTGTGTACATGCTTGAAGTGCATCGTGTTGATGGTGTTCTCTTTCTCATTCCCTTGACTTTTCATTTTGGGGACCTTATATTCTTTCTTGCTCATATTCATTCACCTGTTCTTGTTTCTCTTTTGCCAGTCAAGCCATAAGTTCTCCTTCTTGTTTATGGGTGCTATTCCTTTTTTCATCTCTTTGAAGACCCTAAATGTCTTTGAAAAACATTATTAGATTATGACCTTCATCTCTTTCAGAATGAATGAAACTCCATATTCAGGGTGCTGCTGCTTTATCTTTCTTAGCTTGAGCTTTTCTCCTGTGCTTTCAAATTGTGGCTTACAGGGTCATCTTAAGTGGGAATGGAGGCCCTGGAGACAGGGAGTGACCTGCACACTAAGGCAGCAGCTGGCTCTCAGCACACTCTCCTGGGACAGTTCCTCCTTCCAGGTCCCCTGCTGTAGGCTCAGGACCTTGCTAAGGCCAGGCTCAGTAGCACGTGGCACAGAGCTCCCTGTGATCCAGCAGTTGGGATGCTGCATGGCACAGGGTAGGCATTTGTATAACATTTGCTATGAGGAAGTAGTGGAAGAGACACAGGTTAGGATTCTGGAGCCCAGGAATGGGCCAAGCATGGTTATGCCAGGTCTGAGTCCCTACACTTGGCTTAGTTTATTGCCCTTAGCAGCACCCAGGAGCAGAGGTGCAGGGTCCTGCCTGGAAGGCAGGCTCTGGGGTGTACAGCCACCATCTGGGCATGTGTACAGAAAGCCTCACTAGTCTGACTTACAAGGAGCCAGAAGTGGGCCAGGAAATATGTGGGTTTTGATTAAATGGAGTTTTAATTAAAATGGCCAGGTTGGTGGGGATAAGAAGGAAGGCCAGAAGAAGCAGCAGTTTTGAGTCTGACTCCTGGGAATCCTGGGAGCTGTCCTTTCAAGGCTTATCACGCACATTCCCCAACATGTGTCTCTAGTTTATATGGGACAGCTTCTGCCCTCTGCCCTGTCCCCAAAGAAGGATAATCACAGGGAAATATTACATTATTAACATTTAATTTCCCCTCCTGGCTAGCAACAGATGACTCAAGAATTAATTAGAGTCAGCAGAGAGGGATAGGAAATTGTCAGATCCTGGCTCCGCCCCTGGCCCCCTCCCCTTGGGCCTCCAACCTTCCTGTCACTCTAGGAGGCCTCAGAAGGGAGGGAAGCAGAGAGGGGCCAGCATGCCCCAAGAAATCTTCCTGCTTCTGTGTTTATTATGGGCATTTCCCTCCGCTCTATTTCACCCTTTTATGCTCTTGGTATCTGTAAGACTGGGAGAGGTTGTTAATCTCTTTGGGACTTAGCTTCCTCGTCTGTAAAATGGGGCTCATGGGGCCAGTGAGAACACAGATGACCGCAATGTCCCTGTGCCCTCACATCATGAGCTCCCAAGCAGGCTGCACAAGCTAAGAAGGTCTGCGTAGAGTCTCAGCATCCAGGGAGAGCGCAGGGTGTGGTGGCTTAGTGGCGGCTGGAACCTAGTGGCATAGGGTCTCTCCAGTTGTGTTAATTGCCATTTCCTGTCAGTGATACATACGTGATACTAACGTAGCTTGAAATTGGCCATATGGGGAGCATTTATACCATGAACGTCTGGCAAAGGCCACAAGTTAGGATGCCCCCACCTCCCAGACTGATTTGCCCACCTATGGCTGGGAAGCTCCCAACCTTCCCACAAAATAGCTCCAGTAGGAGGCTGTGCAGCCTTCTCCCTGCCTTGTCTGCCCCCTGGTGCCTTGAGCTCCACTGATGAGGGCAGTGAGAGTTGAGAGCAGCAGCTAAGCTGCTTGGGGCCAGCACTCTGGTTTGACAGATGCCCAGGTTTCCTGTGGGGCCGGGCCAGTCTCACCCCAGGATGTGCTGGCAGCAGCTAGAAGAGCCTGCAGAAATGCTGTAGGAAGGGCAGATGGGCAACTAGAAGTGCAAGGAGGCAGCCTTTTAGGACTCAGGGGCATTAGGTGTGCCTTTAGCCCCTTGCAAGACTGATGTGGGTAGGAGGATCGGTGACCACTAAGATCCATTGCATCCAGTGAGATTGGGAAGGTGCCCCAGGCATGGTGGGCAGTAGAAAGGTAGCTTCAGTTTAGTCAGGAAGAGTGTTGGTCCCAGGTGCTGTTCAACATGAGGGCCCATGGCACAGAGGGTGGTGGTAGGGAGACCCTGAGGACTGGGCATATGTAGGCAGGTACCCAGGGCTGCCAAGAGAGCCTCACCTAACAGAGGGCTGGGTTAGGCCCCTTGAAGGTCCTTCCACTCCAGGCAGCCTGGCTCATGGAGGCAGCCTGGCATCCAGGACGGGTGCTGGTGGTGTGACCCCATCAGTAGGGCTCAGGGCATTGGGGCAGGACAGCCTGGCTCCACAGAAATGTGATACGTATTTGGGTTAGGTGGATTGTTGGTGATCCCACCTCATCTTCCCCCAGGCCAGGTGCCCTCTGAATCTGGACAGTGGTCTGGGGCCAAGTCATGCTTCTAGCCTGGGTTGGTCTGATTGGCAGAGGCTGTGGTGCCTCTGAATGCAAATTCCCCTGGAGAGGTTGAAGTCTGGGTAAGAAGGGTGGCAGGTGATGGTTAGGCGGCTAGGAGAGCAGGCGGCTCACTGGTAGGAGGAGGTAGGGTTCCCTAAGGCTCCCTTGGCCTGGACAGTGGCCTGCTGCTAGTGCTGGGCCTGGGAGGCCCCTAGGAGGGAAATAGTTTGGGGCCTGTCACTTCCCTTCTGGAGAATAAAAACAAGACCCTAGACACACGGCTTCTGCAGCTGGGGGCGGGGGAGGGGGGGACCCTGGTGAATGCTGTCTTAGGCTATAGGCCAGGAGCACCAAGGGACACTCTGTGGCCAGGGATAGCACCAGGAGACTTGGTCTGATCCTCCTCTGCCAGTGACATGCTTTATGAGCAGCTGGCTGGCAAGTACCCTGTGTATAGCAGGGCCCTGAGATTCATTCATGGTCTCTTGGTGGTGGGCCCCTGCCAGGCCTGAGAGAAGCCATTGGGCTGGCTGCAAGAACCCCCCCATTTTTCAAGCACTTTGCCTCCTCTTCTCTGTCCTGCTTCCTGGTGTTGCGTGCTCCATTGGAGCCTCCTAGTGGGCATAGGGAATACCCCTTGGATATAGTTCCAGCCGCCTGAAGCACACAGGAGTCAGAAGGAAACTTGGTGTTCATCTGTTGCAGCCTGGCCCCTTGAACATGGCCAGGGACCACGAGTGACCTTCTCCCAAGATCACCAGCCCTGCTCTATCCCTTGTGTCCTGGAGGAGTGAAGGAGGATGCAGTTTCCTGAGCCCAAGTGTGGGAAGCTGAAGGGCAGCTTTGGGCCTCTTGTCTCCATGCAGGCAGCAGTTGCCGCCCATATGCACCTAGGGCCCCGTGAAGGCCCAGGACAGGAGGAGTAGGTTGATTTGGCATGAGGGGACACCACTGGGCAGCACATGTGAGCATGATAAGGTGGGGGCAGAGGCCCCTAGGCTGGTAGGGGATATGGAGACCATTTCACAAGCTCAAGGGTGAACACCAGGGGTTTGGGCTGGGGGAAACCAAGACCTCTACTTCTGCTTGTGCTTCTCAGGAGGGTCAGCAATTCCTTACATTTCTAGGACATTTTCACTCTGGGGGAGCCCTTTAAGATCTGTTTATTTCCTTCTCATAGAATCATGAGTGAGAGCTGAAATGACCCCCAGAGGCTATCTGGGGTCCAATCTCCTCACTGTATCAATGAGGAAACTGAGGCCTAGAAAAGAAAAAAACATCCTTGCCTGCAGTTCCCCAGGAAGTCCTGGCTGAGCACCCTGCCTTCTGCACAGCACCAAACTGAATTCAGTCTGTCCTGGCATCAGCCAGGCAGAGGAGCAGGTTGGGGAGCGGGCGTGGGAGGAGGGAGGGGGGGAGGTGAGGCGGTTCCCTTGCCCAGATGTGCAGTCAGCTGGCAGGGGCTGCTGAGGAGCGGGCTCCCTTGGTGACTGCTCCTCCACACTGTGCAGCATCACCAGCAAGGGCAGGGGGGCTTAGCTGCCAGCAGTGGAAGACAGGACAAGATGGACCACCCAGGTCCTTCCAGATTGGAACTCTAGGCCTGCTCCTTAACCTAGCAGCTTAGGCAGGTGCTGGTAGTTCCCAGGAAGAGCTCTTGGGGGATGGAGCAGACTGAAGCTGGCTGAGAGAGAAGGTAGGTGGACCTGGGAGAGTCCAAGGGGGTGAGGGGGCCTTTCTGGAAGGGTCATGGGGGTGGCAGTGAGCTCAGGGACCCAGGAGACTGGCAGGGCTGCCACAAAAGGCTTGAGAAGCTGAGCATGGGGTGGGGGTGGGGGCAACACAAGTGACTTAACTTTAAAAAGATTCCTGGCTCCCCTAGAAAAAACAAGGACTGAGGCTGACCCCCAGCCCTCTGTGTCCAGGGTGGGAGGGGCAGGGCACAGTGGGCTGTTCTCAGGCTAATGCCTGGCCTGCAGGGAGGGCATTGGTAAGCTGGGGCTGAGGGCTACCTCTGGGAATCTTCAGCTTTTCCTTCTCTGCCCATGGTCCAGCTCCTCACAAGGCTTCTCCCTTGGCAGGTGCCTCGGGGACTGTGAAGCCGAGCTGAGCCAAGATGCTGCCGGAGCCCCTGAAGAGGGTCTGGTTTCTGGAGACTCAGAGTTGGCTCTGAAACAGCCCTTGGGGAGCCCCCCCCCTCCCCCGCTTGCCTGCAGGGACGCTCTTGGCTCCTGTGAAGAAGGGGCTCAGGGGCCTGGGCAGGGCCAGCTGCACTGCAGCTATGGACCGTGAGCTGGCCTGGCCCGCGTCCTTGCTGACCCTGCCTGTCTGCGGCCATGCCCACCATGGGCTCCTGGGTGTACATCATGGTGGAGCTGGCAATTGCTGTGCTGGCCATCCTGGGCAATGTGCTGGTGTGCTGGGCTGTGTGGCTGAACAGCAACCTACAGAACGTCACCAACTACTTTGTGGTGTCACTGGCGGCAGCCGACATTGCTGTGGGAGTCCTCGCTATCCCCTTCGCCATCACCATCAGCACAGGGTTCTGTGCTGCCTGCCATAATTGCCTCTTCTTCGCCTGCTTTGTCCTGGTCCTCACACAGAGCTCCATCTTCAGCCTCCTGGCCATCGCCATTGACCGCTACATCGCCATCCGCATCCCACTCCGGTGAGCTGGGGGCTGTGGGCGGTGGGCTGCCCATATTCTCTTCTCTGGCATGCCTCATGCTGAGGTTCACATCTGTGAAAAGGCTGCCTGTACCAAGGTCTGGTCTGCGCCAAGCCAGGGCCAGGGTGAACCTGGGGTTAGGATTTAGTCTGTGATGTCTGTGTGTTGAGCTAAGGACAGGGTCATGGGGCTCAGTCTGGGGCTGCCCAGGGCTTGGCACATGGCCAGAAATCATGCCATTCTAGCTGATCCCTGTGGGCACAAGGCACCCTGGCCCTCCCCAGTCTTCCCCAGCCTATTTGGTTGAGGCTGCTGCTCTTTGACTGTGGCAGATGTGTGTGGCCCAGGCCTGGGTGGTGCATCTGGGCCATTTTCTCACACAGCATGATGCTGGGGCGGGGCAGGGCACCACGGGAAACCACAGGCCCTCAGAACCAGAAACCCGCCTGCCTGCCTGCCCTAACTCCTCTGGGCCAGCCACACAGTGTGGACATTAGGAAAATGACCCAGAGAGAGGAAGTGACTTGGCTGAATGCCACAGTGAGTCACTTAGACCTATATGCAAATTCTGTGCTCCTCAGGTCAGCAAGTACTGATGGTCTTAGAGACAGCCTGTGTGCTCAGCTAGTGGAAAGGGGTTTTTGTGAAGTGACTTCAGCCATGTATTGTGTAAATGAAGACTTTCCCGAGACTGAGTTTATTTAACGTGGCCTCCACCTACCACAGATGAAACTAGGAAGTAGGTCCCTCCCTCTCTCCTCCTCACAAGGTGGGGGGAGTGGTGAGGGGCAGGAGAACCTCCTGCCCCACCTCCTTGACCCTCTATCTGGGAGCTGGGTTCCACAGCCTGGGTGGCTGCAGACCCTGAGGGAGGTCTCAGAGGACCAGGGTACCTGGCCCTGTAGTGAATTCTCCCAAACAAGTGAAGTGCCTGCCTCCAGAGTAACCCTCAGCAGCCCCATGCTGGCAGAGTGCACCCCAGCTGGAAAGAGGAGCAGGCTCAATGAGCAAATGGAAATTTAGAGTGTCAAACCAAGGGGGCCCTTAGAGGTCATTTCCTCTCATCTTCTAGATGGAAAAATGAGGCTCAGAAAAGGGAGCCAGCCCTCAGGGCCACAAAATGAGTTGGTAGCACAGTTGGGACTAGGCCTAGGAAGAAATGTGACCTGTCACCCACTGTGACTCCAGTCTTTGGGGAACAGGGCAGCCCTGGTCTCCCAGACCTACTCCCAGGAGTAGGTGGCCACTCCTGTCACCTGGGCTCTAAGGGGGAAGAAGGCACCCTCATCATGCTGCTCAAGTGAAGGGCCCCACGTGGCCCTATAGGATGCTCTAGTCTCAGGAGAGCCTAGGACTCTTGCCAAAGAGGAGACTCTAGCCAGTCTTAATATAGGACTAGTCTGATAGTGCAGAGCAGAGTTCAGAGTCCAGGCTCCCTGAGGAACGCTCGGAACACGGGGTCCCAGGTGGACTAGAAGGCAGAGAATTGGTGTCTACTTAAGGAGCCAAGCTGAGCATGGGCTGGGCCTGGGCCAGCCCTGGTAGGAACATTCAGTGGGGAAGCAGAGACCTCACTTTCACTTCCTTCCCTGATTCAAAGGGCAACGGCATCCTAAGGAGAGATCAGGGCTCAGTTGCAACGGTCTTGGCTTCTTTTTCTTATCTCTCCCTTTGCTAAGAGTCAAGAGAATGATTCCTGATGTAGGAGGATGGGACGAGCTGTGTGACCATAAAAAGTCAGCTGTCTCTCCCTGGGCCCATTTCCTCATCTATAAAAGGCCTATCCGGCCTTTCTGTCCTTCTGAGCTCACAAAGGTGTTGTGAGGGTCCAGTGAGCAGATGGGTGTGGTGAGGCCCCTGGGTGGGAAGGTTGGTGGGATGGAGCAAGTGGGGATTCAGTCCATTCTTGAGCTGCTGGAGATTCAGAATGGATCCTGGACCTGCCCTGCCCCATCTGTATCACCAATACCTATGATCTTCAGAGCAGGACCTAGTTCCACCGAGACTTGGCTGTTTGAGCATTGCTTGATAAAGCCTTGGAGGGGTCAGCCTGGATCTCTTGGATCTGGGAGCCATTAGGGATGATGATGATGGTACTTATCTCCTACCTCAGGCAGAGAGCTTCACAGTTGCCCAAGGATGTTAGCACAGTTTCTCCTTTGATCTTCACAGCCTAGCACTGTGGCCAGGGAAGACATGATGACCCTGTGTTACTCATGGGGAGGCTACAGCAGGAGAAAGAAAAGTCTCTCGTGACTTGGGGGACATCAGGGCCCTTCACAAAGTTCCAGACTCCCTTGGGTCTTTCCACTTACCTATTCCTCAAGGGCCCTGGGCTGGGGACAGCAAGGTGCACAAAGGTGTCCAGGTAGGGGCTCCTGAGAGCAAGATGGGTACAAGAGGGAATGACGTGAAGGCAAATGAGAACCCAGAGCTCCTGGCAGATCTGGAGCCACTGCCTGACTCAGGCTGCCTTTTCTGCCTCCCCCACATTCCCTGCCAGCTGGGAATCTCGCTGCCTCTGCATGCTGTTTCCTGCTCCACTCCAGAGGTCCATTTGGCTACTCTGAGGTGTCCATTCTCTAACTGCTGCCCTGGATGCCTAGCCCTAGGCCTGCATCACTCACCATTAATTTATTTCTCTCTCCTTCTTTCCTTCTTCCTTTCCTTTCTCCCCATCTCTCTTTCTTTTGTTAAAAGGATTCAGTTTCAGAAAAATCTGTGCTCCTTCCCAAGTACAGGGACCTTTGGTGGGCTAGGGCAGGGCCTAGTCAGGAATCCAGTGAGAAGCAGCCTGGCCAAAGGCAGAGATGGGAGCTCTTGTCTTCCCTGGAGGAAGACAGAAAGCCCAGAGTGAGAGACAAAGGTTTTCATATCCTAGGGGACTTCTGCGCCCCTTGTCTCCTGCCTCTCACATTATTAACCCCTGGTGAGTGCTCGCTCTCCTTGGGAAACGGACTACATGTGGGGCAGCAGTTGATGCAAAGACCTGAATTGTATGTGGTGAATCACCGCCTGGGGACAAAAACCCCCTGGCTTGTAAAGAGGGTAGGATCAGGGCTCCCAGGAGGAGGTAACTCTGGATGGGTCTTGCAGGATGGGTATGAGTAGGCCAAGCCTAGACAAAGGCCACAAAGAAGGAAGGACCATGTGGGCCGTGGAACAGGAGAAGTGACAGAGACAGAAGAACAGGAGGGCAGGGAGGGTGTGAGGCTAGCTCAGGCCTGCCTATGCTCAGAAGGGAGTTTGGGTTTCACCCATGCATCAATGGGTGTTCAGTTCTTAGGTCACTGGCTCCTTTAGACAACTTAGGAAAGCTCCGCCTTCTCTCAGTGTAAGGAAAATGCACATGAAGCCCCACTTAGAATTGTGGGTGGTATTCTTGGATCATAGAATGAGTCTCCAACATGGGTGATGGGAAGTCCCCAGGAAGGGGCACCTGTGAGCTGAAAGATGCAGAGATACAAAGGCACCTCCAAATGTGGCAGGCAGCACTCTGGCACCTGCTTCCTGTGACACCTCTGGGCTCCCCCAAATGGCAGAGTGTTGTTGTGCTGGATACCTCTGGCACCCCTTCCACTGGACAGTGTGTCTGGGCCCCAGGAGGTCAAGATGTGATTGCCATAAGTCAGAGACATAGCCCAAGGGGATGCCCCTGGGCCAGGCTATGGCTTGGCTGTTGTTCTATTTGGGCCCTAATGTTGTTCCAGTTCCCCAGGGGCCTGGGTCCAGAGCGCTCAGCCTAAAGGCTTTTCTTCTGAATAATAAAACTAATCTGTTTGATGTTTCTGTGTGTGTGTGTGTGTGTGTGTGTGTGTGTTTAATAAGTTATTACCTGCACATACTAAAACATTAAAAAAGAACAACAGAGTATATGGTGAAAAACTGTCCCTTTTGTCTGCCATCCTACCTTCAGTTATCTTCCTGGAAGGCAGTGTTGAGAATCTGCCCAGAGATATTCTTTGCAGGCACAGTCAAGTGCTATTAATGTATGTTTGTTTCTGTCCTCACAAGGGGCTTTCTTTTTAAAATGCAGTGCCAGACTTCTGCTCATGGGTTTCCTTGTCCATAAAAGCAGACAACTGGACAGACCAGGGATTTTCAAACTGTCCCCGGAAGCCTTTGGTTTGGGCCTGGGTGTCCCCACCAACTCATTCATTCAGTGAATATTAAGCTGCCTCCCTTCCTCAGCAGCCTCCTTCTGTGATTGCCTGGGAATGCGGGCAAGAAGGTCAGCTGCTAGAGGACAATTTGAAAACCCCCAAAGCAGGTGGCTTCCAGGGTCCTCTACACCATCTCTACACCATCTGCTCCTGCTTGGTTGCCTCAAATGATAGGAAGCTCACTTTGCCTGAGGCAGCCCATTTCTTGTGTGAACAGCTTAGCTGAGAAGTTCTTACTTACCCCAATTCACAGTCCACCCCCCTGTAATTCCCACCCACGGATTATACATTCTGCCCTCATGGGACTGTGCTCACAGGCCCTGGATTCTTAGTTCCATTTTGCAAATGAGGAAACTGAGGCTCAGAGATGCAGAGTGACAGAACATGGCAAAACAGGAATACACTAGCACTGGAACTCAGGGAGGGATACCCTTTTCTTAGGAAAAATACCAACATTAAAATAGCTTCCTATTCAATAAGATTATATAAATTATAATTAGCAGAGTACAAAAACAGTGCCCGGCACACAGCAAGTGCTGTGTAAGTATTAAATGGAAAAAGAAAGAAAAAGAAAAAACCTAAGACTTTGTGTTTGAGGCTCCAGAATAGGAAACAGGGCCATGTAGGCTCTCTGTGGCTTGGTGGAAGTGAGCAAGTCCATGACCCTCCTCCTGTTGCAAGCACCCAAGACCCTGCTAAATGGGGCTGAGGGGCTCCTGGGAGTGGCCCTGTCCAGTTATTCTTTGGATTCAAAACTGACATAGATTCAGATCTGACAGACTTACCTTGGCCCGAGTTGCCTCTGGGCTCCTGAAATGTCCATGGCAAGTCCATTCCTCTCCTTAGGCTTCAGTTTTTCCATCTATAAAATGAGGCAGTTGGATTAGATAAGAGGTCAGAGGCCACAAGATTTTATCCCCCTTTATTTGAATTTGTTGACAAAATTTAAACCACAGGCGATTTCACCTAGAAAATCAGCTCCTCAGCCCCGTCTGAGGTCTGGCAGCACTGGAAGCACATTGTGCATAAGCGGCCAGGGGCTGAGCAGCGTCAACTGTCTCTTATACAGACAGTAAATGCCCTGCCAGCCTGCCTCACACATTTGCTACCTGTAGGCCCATGTTTGCCACCCATGGATTAGTTTCTGTGGATGCTTCCAATTCTGGAAATTAAGTAAAGCACATTTTTCCTTGGCACCTGCTGTGTGTCGCTTTCTTAGTGCTGGCAGTACAGTGATGGATGCAGGAAAGCCCTGTCCCAAAGGGGCCCCCTACCTCAGGGGCCCAGATGGAGTAGGGATTTGGTGCACTTGGGTAGGAAACTTCTTTGGGAAGGTATCTAGCCTGAACATAAAGGATGGATAGGGTTTACCAGGTAGAGGGGAGGGCAGTCTGGTGTTACCAGAATCAAAACCATTAAACAAATGGTTATCTCTCAGAGATCACTGAGGTCACCTTCTTCAGTCAGAGATAATTTTTTGATTGCCCATTCTTTAAGTAAAATCTATGCCACCGGAGCATCTGGTTGGCTCAGTTGGTTGAGTGTCTGACTCTTGATTTTGGCTCAGGGCATGACCCCGCACTGAGTGTGAAGCCTGCTTAAGATTCTCTCTTCCCTTCTGCCCCTCTCCCCAGCGTGTGTGTGTGTGTGTGTGTGTGTGTGTGTGTGTGTGTGTGTCTAAAAAAAAGAAAAAAAAAGACTTAAGATTCTCTCTCTCTCTAAAAAAAAACATCTATGCCACCTTTTCTATGGACTTGGGGCCAGCTTTCTGGCTGGCAGATCAGGTCACACTTGGAGTCTGGGACTGCATCTGGCTGTTTAGTCCTGAGTGATTTCAGTCAGATTACTTTTCCTCCTTGGACCTCAGTACCTCATGCAATTCTTTCCTCTTAAATGTTAAGACATATCTCATGTCTCTCCAGAGGGCTGTGGGTGAATCTGGAAAGCAGAGAGGATATTTGACCCAGGACCTCCACGACCCCCTCCTCCCCTCTCCTTGAGGGCTTTCTGGAGACCCTATGTCAAGTGGGGAAGGAAGAGCATGGAGTACAAGAGACATGAATCGCCTACAAGTCTGATGTGGCTGGTTCTGCCCCCGGCCAATGAGTGTACCCTCCTGGCTTATTCCCACTTTTAAGGAAAGCTTACTCTAGCATCAACTAAGACTAACGTGGAGGTGATAAGTTCTCTCACTTATTAAGTCCCTCAAAGAGAACGGAGTCTGAAGACTACTTTTAATACAATTTGGTAACCATCTGAATGTCTATGCAGTGGTTTCCTTTCCAGGGGCCCGGCTCTCCTGTTTCCTGCTGTGGGAAAAGGCAAGGGCTCGGGCCTCCAGTGAACAGAGGAGGATAGTGAGGCTAGGAGGCAGGAAGTGAGTGGTCCAAAACCTTACAGCCAGCAGATCAGGCCCAGGTGCCTCTCTGGGTTTCTGACTCTTAGCCTCTCCTTGTCTTGGTTTCTCAGACATCTGATGCTGGTCTCCTTTCCCCAGGTACAATGGCTTGGTGACTGGCACAAGGGCCAAAGGCATCATTGCAGTCTGCTGGGTGCTGTCATTTGCCATTGGCTTGACTCCCATGTTGGGCTGGAACAACTGCAGCCAGCCGAAGGAGGGCAAAAACCACTCACAGGGCTGTGGGGAGGGCCAGGTAGCCTGTCTCTTCGAGGATGTGGTTCCCATGAACTACATGGTGTACTACAACTTCTTTGCTTGTGTCCTGGTGCCCCTGCTGCTCATGCTGGGTGTCTACTTGCGGATCTTCCTGGCTGCTCGGCGACAGCTGAAGCAGATGGAGAGCCAGCCTCTGCCGGGGGAGCGGACTCGGTCCACGCTGCAGAAGGAGGTCCATGCTGCCAAGTCGCTGGCCATCATTGTGGGGCTCTTTGCCCTCTGCTGGCTTCCCCTGCACATCATCAACTGCTTTACCTTCTTCTGCCCAGAGTGTAACCATGCCCCGCTCTGGCTCATGTACCTGACCATCATCCTCTCCCACACCAATTCCGTTGTGAATCCCTTCATCTATGCCTACCGCATCCGTGAGTTCCGCCAGACCTTCCGCAAGATCATTCGCAGCCATATCCTGAGGCGACGGGAGCCCTTCAAGGCAGGCGGCACCAGTGCCCGGGCCTTGGCAGCTCATGGCAGTGATGGAGAGCAGATCAGCCTTCGCCTCAATGGTCATCCTCCTGGGGTGTGGGCCAATGGCAGTGCCCCCCATCCTGAGCGGCGGCCCAATGGCTATGCCCTGGGGTTGGTGAGTGGAGGGAGTGCCCACGAGTCCCATGGGGACATGGCCCTCCCAGATGTGGAGCTCCTCAGCCATGAGCTCAAGGGAGCATGCCCAGAGTCCCCTGGCTTTGAGGGACCCCTGGCCCAGGATGGAGCAGGAGTGTCCTGATGATCCACTGAGTTTGCCCTTTCCTCCAGGAAGGAAATCTTTCTCTTTGGTGGATGGAACCAGTCACGTTGGGAGAAGAATGAATGTGCCTGGAGACCCTTCTTGTGGCCAGTTCCTACTTTGGACTGAGAGGAGAGTACCCTGGCTGGAGCAGCATGAGGCCCAGCAGGAAGGGTTTGGAGTCCGAGGAAGCAGACATTTCATGTTGGGAGGCCCTGCATCAGGTCAGGGCCACGGCATCAGAACATCTTGGCTGGGCAGGGCCCAGTACCCCACTCAAAGCATCTAGAAATACCACCCTAACTTCACAGAGCAGCTGTGGCAGAGCAGGCTGGCTAGCCCTAAGGCTGGGGGTGGCTCCGACAGACCCCCCTAATCACATACACACCACCCTCCCGAGACTTTCCTAGGGTTCAGGAGCTGCTGTGCCCAGAGGTGGCGTGTTTTTGTTTTTGTTTTTTCCAGGAGAAAATGTTAAACCTGAAGAAATCCCCCTTTTTTTTTTTTTTTTAAATCATCTTCCTTCCCTGGTTGCTGGGTCTGTTGTTGGTCTTGCTGCTAACCTGGCCTCAGAGGTCAGCCCAGGGAGTCCCAGGCAGCTCTCACTGGCTGCCATGAGCTGCAATGCACTTCTTACCCCATCAGTCCCAGGGCCATTTCTTAAGGCCACAGAGCTGGGCTCAAGGACAGGGAGTTGTAATGGAATGGTGTCAGACTGTGGGCTTAAGGGAGGAGGTGGGGACTGGCCCACCATGGGGTGTGCCTGGGTAGCTCAGAGCTGCCCAGTTAGAGGCCCTATCTAACTGCCTTTCCTTCTGAAGGGAATGTTTTTTTCTGAGATAAAATAAAAATGAGCCATGTTGTGTTTTAAACTTGTCCAATGAGAATGGTGTCTGAGTTCCTTTCCCCATTCCATAGCCAGGCCTGGCACACACATATATGGGTGTGTATTGCATGTGTGAGAGAGTATGTGCATCTGTGCAGACAGACAGTCTGCCTGCCTGGGGATGCCTCCACAGCCTCCCATCTTCCAAGGGAAAAGGCTGTCTGGATGCACCAGAATCTAAATGCCCACGAGCAGCCCCTAGACCTGTGTTCCTGTGAGAGAGGGGCTGTGGGAGGAAGGACTCTTTCCCCAGCTGCTCTCCCTCTAGAGAGGGACCCTTCTATCCCTAGGCATTTCCTCAGTGTGGGGTGTGGCTCCTCCCTCCCACATTGTCCACTGAGAGCAGTGCCCTACTCTCCCCACGCCCTGCTCTACCCCTTAGCTGAGAGGCCACAAAGGGATCTGGAAAGGCTCAACTGCCTTCCCCTGGAGTTACCCCACCTCCTATTCCCAGCGAAGAAACCTATAAGGAGTGTTAGAACTTCACAGGTAATCCTCACACAGCCCTGGGAGCCCCATTTTACAGATGACTAAACAACTTCTTTTGAACAGATAAGTACTTGCTCCAGGTCACACAGCTAGTAAGTAGCAGAAATGAACTTAAAAACCCAGGTTTGACTATGAAATTCATGCTCTTATGATGAACTATTTCAACCAAAGCAAAAAGTATTAAATGATACCAGGTTCCCACCACTCTGCTCAAGAAATGAAACATTACAACTACAGTGGAAGCATCTGATCCCTCCCCATTTCATTACCCTGCTGCCTATACCTGGAAACAATCACTTTCCTAGGATTTCATTTTGTTCCACTGCACATCTTTATACTTTTATAAGTATACTTATAAGTACACACTGCATACGTAAGTATTCCTAAACCAACACAGATTTGCTTAGCTATTTACTGTTACATCAATCAGAGGTCCTCTAGACTGGCTGCCCAGAAGAGACACTTAAGGCACTTTGAAAAGCACAAAAGCCTGACCCCTTGCCCCAGAGATACTGAGTGGATCCAGGCAGCAGTAGTTCCCTAAGGATTCTTATGGACAGCCAGGGCTAAGCAGCACTGAAATAGATGCACAAGCCCATCCTTGTCCATGCCAGCTTGGACATGCCTCCTCTCTCCTACACACTTTGGTCTGTGCTATGGGCTGAGGGTGGATCAGTGACCTGGGCTGTGTCTAAGAGACCAGGAGCATGGATGCTGTTGGTCCTCATGACCAGTTGGTGGGAAGAGGCCAGAAAGAGAACCACAAAGGTAGAGAAGGAAAAACACTATCTCTCCTGTCTTTACTGAGGCTTCTTGGGAACTGAGCTTTGGGTGCTGAACTACATGGGTGCGGGCTTTGGGGCTGGGGAGGGACAGGAACAGAGGCTCAGGAAGAGCTCCCAGGTACAAGTGATCTCCAGAGCCCAATTTGACCTCCTCGGGTCCCCATAGGGCCCAGTATCCCACCTCCATACCACCCCATGCAGGCTCCCACTGTGAGTCATGCCTAGAGTATAAGAGCACATGTGGAGACATGAACAGATACATGTGTCACTCCCTGACCATAGAGAATACATGTGTGCACATGCAGACATACACATGGGAAAAGCCTTTTTCAACCAAAGTAAGTGCCCACAGCAGCAGAAGGTAGATGTGAAGCCTGGCCCAGCCTTGTGGAGTACAGATGTGTGTCTGCCCTGGGCCAGGCTGCTGGGGGTACTACCAGGGCTTCTCTGAGCCCTACAGCTCTGTCCAAGGGCCCTTCTGCCTAATCAGTGCTCTGCCCAAAGGGCTATGGGTAGATGGGATGCTTCATTCAGACACAAGGATCCTGAGCACAAGGATCCCATCACAGAACCTATTCTTGTGATGGCCCCAGCCCTCTCCATGGCAGGAAGGGCTAGGGGTCCCAGAGAAGGCTATGGGCAGAAGCCTGGTTCAGGCAGGGTTCTGGCTCATCATCACTGGCCCTCATGAGAGACAGGCTCTCTGGAAGGTTCCTCTTTCCTTCCTCCACTTACCACTCTGCTTAAAACCCTACTTTTGTGGCTCTCTCCATTTGTATTAAAGTCCTTTCCTCTGGGAGACCTCACACAAAATGCTCTGGACTCTAGAGAACTGCTTGAGAATTGAGGCAGAGCCTCAATTCTAGGTGTGCTGACAAGGGGCAAGCTGCAGTGACAAATCACAGCAGGGCAGGGATAAGGGGCAGCCTGGAGAGCTGTAAGAGGAAATGGAGAGTAAGAGGAAATGAATGATGATGCCCTCTGGATACTTGGCTGGGATGTGACATCCCAGAGCTGCAATCCAGCATCCCAGAGCTGGGACCATGGCCTTCTTTTCAACTGTGGTGGGGAAACAGGAACCAGGGACTCTCAGAAGCCAATTGCCCAGGGAGTGGGAAATACCTGCCCCCATGCTTGGGGCTGAAGGAACAAGGTGTCAGGATGGCACTCTGTGCCTAGAATGCAGCTCCTATCCTGTCATGCCATATAGCACCAGGCATGGCCACTCCAGTGGGCACCACCCTGAGATCCTGTGCTGGGTCCAAGTGCTGTCTGAGCCTGGTGACACCCCTCTGAGATGCAAGAGGTTACATAGGTGGGGACTGAGGTTTGCTGTAAGACAAACTACTCCCTCCCAGGCCTTTACTTACTTTGAAAAGTGGACAGTGCTCTATAAGAGTGTCCGATTATCACCTCTCCCCACTCCCCACACCAGCCCCTCCTCTGTTCCTAGGCACCCCTCACTGCAGCTGTCACTCATCATTAGCAGTAACTGTCACTGTTGGGACAGCCCCTGTCAGGTTGCAGAGCCAGGAGGGGGCAGGAGAATGTCAGATGACTCAGACAACCTCAAAGGAGAGGGATGGACACAGAGAACACAGAGCTTAGGTATGGAAGTACCGTTGTAGATGCTCTGCTCTGACCTTTCTTTTGCCAGAGGAGGAGAAAGAGCACCTCAGTAGGGCTACCCCCTAAGCCCCCCTGCCCTCCCACCAGTCAGGCTTGGAGAAGAGCTGGATGCAGAGAGAGTCCAGGCGGAGGGTGTCGTCAGCATGAGGCTGGGCAAGTGACAGGTAAGACTGACCCAGTGTCCTCTGACGGAGGGATTTTCTCCCACCAATGGAAAAGACTTTGCATGGAATCATCCACAGTTCTTTGCCTTGCCCAAAGGAAGTGTGTGTGTGTGTGTGTGTGTGTGTGTGTGTGTGCACGTGCGTGCGTGTGCACGTGTGTGTGATTTTGCAGAATCAGCCATCAGACTAGCACCTAATGACCAGCTAAGTTCTCAGCAAGAGCTCGGTTAGGACAGAGCAGGCTAGAACTTGAACTCCATTTCCTGACTCTATGCTCCCTTCTCAACCACTTAATGAGCACCTACTGATGAATGCTGAACCTGGGAGGCAGACGCAGAGGTGCACAGGGAGCCAACAACCAACTAAGGAAACTAAGCTAGATGCAGCCTTTCAGGGCAGCAGGAGGTAAGGGCCATGAGTGGGACACAAGCTCTGGGAGTTCAGGGGAGGAACAAGTTTCATCCAATTGGGGAAGCAGGCAGTTGAAATCGTGTTAGACTTTTAAAGGCCAGCGGTCAACTCCAGGGCTCGTAATTTCAAGGTGTTCAGTGGGAGATAAGAACAAGAAGCAGCTGAGTAAATGTGCGCCTGATTTACATCTGCCTACACAGAGGCAATTTTCAAGTTAAAATGTTGTCAGAGGGTTGTCACAGTTTTGATCTTTCCTTTCTGTTCTTTCTCAATCCACCCACATTTTCTAGTTGGGTTGGGAAGGGGTGTGAGGGGGACAGAGCCTGGTTTAGATTCAGAGATTTTTGGAATGGTTAAAGTTAGATGGGACTTTAAAAAATGATCTAGTTTTCTCTTAGGAAAATTCAGGCCCAGAATGCAATGTCACAACTGTTCTGTCAGTTTCAGAACCTTCAGGGAGATTAGAAAGAGCAGGTCAAGAGTTCTGCAGTCATCCCCAGGCTATCTCTTGGTATTGCAGCTTCATTCTCTTTTCTGCCTAGTTCAGAAATGCCAAATAATCCCTCCGCTTGCTCCTTCCAACTGCCACCCTGCTCCACTGAGCTCTAATGGGGACTCAGCACCAGCCTCTACCCTGGGCTTGCTGTTGACTTCCTTTCTATGGGCAAGTCACTCTCTGAGCTGCCATGCCCACTTTCAGATAAAACGTGATAGTGAATGTGAAAGTGCTTTGGAAGGTAGATATGACATAAATGCCCAGGGTTGTTATTAGTACAGTAACAAAAGCATTCTCAGTTCAGAAAACATAAGAGGGCAAGTAATTCCTCAAGAATCCAGTGTTCATGATACTAGAGTAGAAAGGAGGCCAGAAGGGAAGAAAGATGGAAGGAAAAAAAAAAAAAAAAAAAGGCTGCTTACCTGGTTTCTATACTCTGTTTACTGACTTTGCCCAGCTATCACCAGATGAAGAAATGTGGTAAATGTGAATTTAAACCAGGCACCTGGAAGTCAGCCTATGGTGTCCATGGGGCCCAGGAAGTAGGTGTGGGAACTGGCAAATGACTAAGGCAGGGGGCACTGACTATGGATCATTTGCTGTCTTGAGCCCTATCCTGTCCCATATTTTTATTAAAGTCTTAAATCCAGAGGAACTGGGGCTTATCAAAGAGGTGAACAGAGAAGGGATATAGTAAATGTCTATGCTGACAGAATCAGAATTCAAAATTACATCAGGGGGCCAGAACTGATAAAACTGAGAAAAAAGTCAGTGTAAAGTCCTACAATGAGTTAGAAAAAGCAAATGTACAGGGAGAAGATATCAATCAGTTTGTGTCAGAACAACATGAACATTTCAGCTGCTAAGTTCAGCCCTGCCTAGCCCCATGGGAAATGCCTGAGAGAGAGGTGACTATGGCCTCAAGGGGCATTACTTCACAGTTCCTAGGGGCCTAAGGCTGAAGGAGCTCACCCCCAGTTCACAGCAGAAGACTCACTGTTCTCAACACCATGGCTGGTTGTCGATAAACTGAAATACCATATGTGACCGTACCTGCCACGAGATGGTAGTCTCTCAGCTCCACCTTACAGAACTAACAAGTGGCCGAGGGAAGGTGATTGAGGCAGGGAGGGTCTGGAAACCAGAAACTGGAAACAGGAGAAGAAGACTTAGTGCTGTGGCAGCGGGTGAGCGGACCAGAAGAGGAAATGAGCTGGCTGCCTGCTATTCTGAAGGGCACAGCTGGACTTGGTTAGAAGCTGTTGGAGTTCTGGGACTCACAGAACTGGTGGAATACCTAGGTCGTGTTTGAGGCCCTCAGGCTGCAACAGTTAGAGACCTGTGACTGGGTCTTTAGCACATTTGGAGAGCTCACTGGCCTAGAAGGGGCCTGGACACCTTGTGGACCATTGAGGAGGCTCCCCTGAACCTCGAGGGCACAAGGCTGGGTAAGGATGGCTCATCTTTCTTGGCCAGAATTGTCAGTTTTAGGATCCTGAAAGCTGAAAGCAGGAATGGGGGATATGACAGGTGATTGGAAGGAGGGAGTGACAAAGTATTAAAAAAAAAATAAAGTGGGGCGCCTGGGTGGTGCAGTCGGTTAAGCGTCCGACTTCAGCCAGGTCACGACCTCACGGTCCGTGAGTTCGAGCCCCGCGTCGGGCTCTGGGCTGATGGCTCAGAGCCTGGAGCCTGTTTCCGATTCTGTGTCTCCCTCTCTCTCTGCCCCTCCCCCGTTCATGCTCTGTCTCTCTCTGTCCCAAAAATAAATAAACGTTGAAAAAAAAAATTAAAAAAAAAAATAAATAAAGTGATCACCTGAATTAAGTTTATATAGGTGGGAGGCGATTACCTGGTTTTATCAATGGAATATACCCAAGGCCTGAATTCCTCCCACCAGAACCACCTGTGGTGACAGCAGTGTCATCTCAGCTGAAGCACACTGCTGTTTGGTGGGAGTAGCATGTGTTTTATTGGATCAGCCTGTGACACCTGGTAGAGAAGCCAGAGGGCCTCAGACATAAGGGAGAAAAGGTTTCACCCAGCACAGAGTTAAGCAAATTTACAAAACGCTCTCACCCAATGAGAGAGTGCCAGAGGGTGAAGCACAGGAATATCCTTACCCACCTCCTCTTTTCTACCCCCCATTTTCTATTGCCACTCCTAACTTCCCTAATCCTATCAATGGGGGGGTCCTTACTTTATCTTCCCAAATATTACATCCTGCTAATTTTTCTTCCAAACATCTTCTGAATCTGTTCTATCCATTCTATGCCCCAGCAACCATCGCCCACCAAGTCATGGTGTTGGCTGAGGCCTCATCATCTCTCACCCACTTGAATAAACTCCACACCAACTTCTCTGCATTTCTCTTTTTGTCATAATTGATTAAGCCAATGAAATCCAATTAATCCTCCAAGTGCACGCTTTCTGTCATGTCCCTCCCTTGCTCCAGAATATTTAGTGGGCCCTAAATGTGTATCAGATCAAGCCTCACTCTAGTACGGCATTAAGGGCCATGGTTTTACTCTCCAGCCTTGCCTCCCCACTTGCCCTGACTGAGCCAAACTGAACAGCCATCATCCTCTTAATCCATTCCCTCCCCTCCCCTTTCAGGGAGGCCTTTTCTAGGAGTGTTGTCCTACTGAACCTCCCCTACTTTAAATACTTCTCATGTTCCAGCAACCACCTGAAGAACCGTCTCCTCTACAAGGTCTTTCTGAACCTTCTGCTAATAGCCTTTTTGCCCTCTTCTGACTTCTGTAGCACCATGTGCCTGTCCTATACACCAGAAGTTTGTCACCTACTTCTGGTAACATCTCTGCTTCTGCTAAAGTATGACTTAGCTCCCGGATAATGTGCTAGTTTTCACCAGTGTATGTTCTATCTCCCTACCTAGACCATAAATTCTAATCTCAACCACAGATTCCCAGAGAGTGGAGTGGGAATGGTATCTCCTGCATCCCAGGGCTAACCACAGTGAGCACTTGATAAGACATGCTGACCAGATGTGGTGAGGAAGATTGTAGCCATGAAGTTGAGAGACCTGGGTTTTGGTTCTTTGCAGTCATGATGGGTCATGTGACTTTGGGTATGGCAGGCAAGTTTCCTTCCCAGCAAAATGATGAAGCAGATGGATAGATGCAAACATCCCTTCCAGCTCTGGTATTCTCTGAGTCTATATGACTGGGGACTGACCCAGCCCTAGGCTTGGCTAGGGAAGGAACAAGGAAGGCTGCGGACCAACCCTTAGGGGGAGAGAGGGAGAGGGAGATGGGGAGCTAATAGCTCTGGAGGAAGGAAGGACATGCTGGGCTAATGGGATAATTGGATAATCCTCAGAGCTAGGGGCTGCCAGGCTGGGGCCAGCTGTTACAAACAGACACAAATAGCACAAGCAAAACAAAAGCACTGGTGCAGGAAGCACTTTGCTGAGACATATGGGGGTGGGGGTGGCTAGAGGGTGGGGGGAAGGGGATGAAAGGAAACCGAGAGCCTCATTCTGTGGGTCTCTCTTAGGGACCCTGTGGTCTGCTCCTGTAACAAAGATTACATTTAGGTGCTTTGGACCCATTTCTGCATTAGAGGACATTCTTGGAGACCTTGGAGTTATTCTAGCCTCGAGTGTGTCCCTCCACCAAGACGATCCTTAGGGACCATGAAGCCCTCATCCCTGCCTATTGAGGGTTATCTGCAGATGGGCCATCTGTTTGAAATGTCTGTGAAAATATTGCTGGACTCTTGAAAGTCATAATTTTGGACACAGGTCTCAGGGTTTCCTTCATTTCTGGCTGAAAAGTGGATCTGTCAGTGGGGTTGGACATAAAACAAAAGAAATTTGAGAGGGGGCTCAGGTCTAGGAGTCAGAAGCCTGGCTTCTAATCTCAGCCTTGCTGGGTCATGTAATTCATGATGGGATCTCTCCAGACCTCAGTTAGCCCATCCATAAATGGGAGCAATAAGCAATACCCTCCCTACAGAGCTATTGTGAGGATAAAATGAGATCATGAGCGTGAAATAACTTGAAATTTATAAAATATACTTTAGTTCCAACTCTGTTTCTAACTCATTTTAGAAAGGCTGTTACCTTTCTCTGAGTTCCAGTTTTTTACACCATAAGGTGATGAGATCAGACTGGATGCTTTTTAAATTTCCTTCTAATTCTAATGACTCTAATCCTCAAAAAATAGTATATTTACATTTGTATATAAGAGCATGAAAAGGAAAATTTAAGGTCAATATTATTCATGAATATAGATATAAAATGCTCAATATTAGCAAAACATATCCAGCAATGTATAAAAAATATATATAAATCATGACCCATTTAGGGTTCATCCCAGGAATGCAAGGATGGCTTAATAATAGATAACAAATCAATGTTACTCATATTAATAAATTAAAGAACATTACAGGAGTATCTCAATAGATGCCGAAAATGATTTTGATTAAAACTTCCAACATCCGGGGCGCCTGGGTGGCTCAGTCGGTTAAGCAGCCGACTTCGGCTCAGGTCATGATCTCACGGTCTGTGAGTTCGAGCCCTGCGTCGGGCTCTGTGCTGACAGCTCAGAGCCTGGAGCCTGTTTCAGATTCTGTGTCTCCCTCTCTCTGACCCTCTCCCATTCATGCTCTGTCTCTCTCTGTCTCAAAAATAAATAAACGTTAAAAAAAATAAAAAAAAAAAACAACTTCAAACATCCATAAAAAAAAAAAAACACTCAACATCCATTCACAGTGAAAACTTTTACCAAACCAGAAATATAAGACTATTTTCTTAACTCAGTAAAGTTAAATATTGAACAAAATAAAAATAGTTTTCAAAACTGTACGGCAAACATCATACTCAGTGGTGAAATATTAGAAGACTTTTCTTTGCAGTAAAGATCAAGCTCACTATTCTATATAATACTGTACTAAAGGTCCTAGAGATCACAATAAGATGTAAGACTGGAAAAAGAAATAAATTGACATTATTTGCAGTTGAACTAACTATCTATATAGAAAAACCCCAATAATTTCTTTAGAGTATTCATGGAACTAATGAGACTTCATCAAGGCTGTTGATCAATATAAAAAATCAATAGTGTTTCTATCTGCCAGCAAAAACTATTGTAAGAAGTAATTTTAAAACATACCATTTGTAATAGCAACAAAAGCTAGAAGGTACCTTGGAATAAATCTAACAAATATACACACACAAAAAAGACTCCAATCAATGAAAAGATGGGCCATGATCATGGATGGGATAAGTCAATATTGTAAAACACAATTACAGTAAAACCCTGGATTGCGAGTAACTTGTTCTGCAAGCGTTCTATAAGACGAGCAAACATTTCTAATAAATTTTAACTTGATAAATGAGTGATGTCTTGCAATACGAGTAGTACATGATGCCGAATGTCACAGGATCACAACTGAGCCAATGGTTCTTCTCTCTCTCTCTCTGGGATTGTGGGTGATTGTCTCCCATGTTTGGATGCTTGGTCTCAGGCCAAGGTGTTTGGCAGACATCAGTGTTTTTTCAGAATGTTGGAAGGTGCCCACAATTGGCACTAGGGTATTTTTTGTCACTTCAAAGCACCTTTGCTTTTCCATACAAGAGTAAGCTTAGGAATGCTTTGCTTCATTCTAGGTCAGGCTGCCTGCAGATACAGACCTCTGCTGCCTTATTGCCAGTTACATTAAATACAGTATATGACAAGAGTTTATTAATACTGTACTGTAGTCAACATCCGTGAAAGTGTATACAATGGCCCCCATGCAGGAAAAGGGTGAAAAGAAAGGCAGTAAGAAGGAAATGATTACATTGGAAGTTAAGAAGGAAATCATCAAGAAGTATGAATGAGGGATACGAGTGGCCGGAATTGCAAGATTTTATGAGAAGTCTACATCTGCATCTCATCTGCAGAGGAAGAGGAGAAAAAGGTGGAGGAATCTCTCACTTCAAATGAGATTAGGGAGATGTGTAAAATGTGGGAGACAGTGCAAAATTTTGTAGAAAAGCACTACCCGAATAAGGCTGTAGCACTGCGAGGGATGAATCTGTTTAATGACAATGCAATGTCACATTTCCACAAAATCCTTGAAAAGAGGCAAAAGCAAGTGTTTTGGGATAGGTTCCTTGTTAAATTTACATGAAAAGAAAAAGATTCCATTGAATCAGTCGATAGCAGTGATTCTGTTAGTGATAGTGAAAGTCATCCTACACAATAACCCTCCTTTCTCTGGTCTCCCTCACACCAGTTATGAAGGTTTTCAAAGGTAAGTGCAGGTTAATTTATTTTTCTCTATATTTTGTATTTTCTTCATTATTTTGTATTATATTACAATATTATAATAATTTTTATATGAATATTTTTGGGTTGTGGAACGAATCACCTGAATTTCCATTATTTCTTATGGGGAAATTCACTTTGATATACAAGTGCTTTGGATACAAGCTCATTTCCGGAACAAATTATACTCACAAGCCAAGGTTTTACTGTATCTCCAAATCAATTTGGAGATCAAGTACAATTCTCTTAGAAATCCCAATAGAATTTTTCATGAAATTTGACAATTTGGATCCAAAATATTGTGTGACAAGAAAAAGGGTCAGGAAGACCCACGATAATTTTCTTCCTATTGAAGAAGGTGAAAATTTTCCCTAACAGATATCTAAAGTATAAAGCCCAAGTAATTACAATAGTATGGTATAGGAACAAAGAGACAAAGCGATTGGGATATAAAGATTAGAAGCAGGGGCGCCTGGATGACTCAGCCAGTTAAGCAACTGACTTAATTTCCGCTCAGGTCACAATCTCACAGTTCGTGAGATCCATCCCCACAATGGGCTCTGTGAGGACAGCCCATGGAGCCTGCTTGGGATTCTCTCTCCCCCCCCCCCGCCTCTCTCTCTCTGCCCCTCCCCTGTTCGTGCTCTCTTTCTCTCAAAATAAATAAACATTTAAAAAATTTTTGTAAAAAGATTAGAAGCAAACTTGTCTGTGTATGGAAATGTGTTATGTGGTAGAGGTCACATTACAAACTAAAGAAAAGAGAAGGAGTGTTCATTAAATGATTCTAAGAAAATGGAGTTTTGATATGGAAAAGCAAAATTGAGAACAAAATACAAGTGGAAAAAATTTTAATACTTTTAAAAGCAAATATAAGAAAATATCTTTATGATCTCAGGGCGAAGATGGATTTCTTTCTTAAAACACAAAAGCAAAAGCCATAAAAAAATGCTGCTTAACTAATTGAAATGTTTAAAAACTTTTTTTCCCCAATGAAAACAACATAAAGAAAGGATGAAGAAAAGCTACAAACAGGGAGAAGGTATCTGCAATGCATACAATCAATAATCACTAAAAGATTAGTGTCCATAGTATACAGCTCTTATGAAAATAAAAAACCTGGGACGCCTGGGTGGCTCAGTTGGTTAAGTATCTGACTCTCGATCTCAGTCAGCTCAGGTCTTGATCTCAGGATCATGAGGTCAAGCCCCGAGTTGGGCTCTGCGCTAGGCATGAAGCCTACTTAAAAAAATTAAAAAATTTAAAAAAAAAACCCTATTAGGGGGGCACTGGGTGGCTCAGTCAGTTAAGTGTCCAACTTCGGCTCAGGTCATGATCTCTTGGTTCTTGGGTTTGAGCCCCACATCAGGCTCTGCACTGACAGCTCGAAGTCTGGAGCCTGCTTTGGATTCTGTGTCTCCCTCACTCTCTGCCCCTCCCTCACTTGCACTCTGTCTCTCTCTCTCTCTCTCTCTCTCTCAAAAAAAGCAAACATTAAAGAAAATTTTAGGGGTGCCTGGGTGGCTCAGTGGGTTAAGCGTCTGACTTCGGGTCAGGTCATGATTTCATGGTTCGTGGGTTTGAGCCCCACATCAGGCTCTGTGCTGACAGCTCAGTGCCTGGAGCCTGCTTCGGATTCTGTGTCTCCCTCTTTCTCTGCCCCTCCCCAGCTTGCACTCTGTCTCTCTCTCAAAAATAAATAAATATTTTTAAAAATTAAAAAAAAACCCTATTAGATAAATGGGTGAAGTTATGATCAGGCAATTGAGAAGAAGAAACCTAAATGATCAATAAGCATGTGAAAATAAGTTCAATACCCTTATACATTATTTGTGGGGATGTAAATTGGTCCAACCACTATGGAAAACAATATGGAGATTCCTCAAAAATTCAAAAATAGATCTACCAATCGATCCAACAATTCCACTACTGGGTATACACCCAAAGGAAATGAAAACAGGATTTTGATGAGAGATCGTCACTCTAAAGTTTATTGCAACATTATTCATGATAGCCAAGCTATGGAAACAACCCAAATCCATCAACAGATGAATATTAAAAAAGATGTGGTACATATACAAAATGGAATATTATTCAGCCATAAGAATGGAGGATACCCTACCATTTGTGACATGGATGGATTCTGAGCACCTAATGCTTAAGTGAAACAAGCCAAGCAGAGGAAGACAAGTACTGTATGATAACACTTATATGTGGAATCTAAAGAACTTAAGACTGTAAAAACAGAAAGTAAAATGGTGGTTACCAGGGGCTAAGAGTGGGGGTGGGGGGAAAGATGACTACACTTGTAACGAGTAGTAAATAAGACATAGAGATCTAATGCATAGTATAATTAATATAGATAATAATATTGTATCATAATTATGTGATATGATAAATATCCCCACATGGGTAATCATATTATAATATATAAATGTATTTACGTAACTAACTGTATACCTTAAACTTATACGATGTTACATGTCAAATGTCTTCAATAAAAGTTAAAAAAAATTTTTAAGTCAATCTCACTAGTAATTAGGGAAAGGCAAATTAAACTATATTTTGCAGCCATCCATAGTTACTCAACAATTTGAAAGTGTTGGTGGTACTTTAAGTGTGTCCTTCAGGGAGGGGAGAAGGATGGGGACTGAATTCACATGCCTATGTAATAAAAGCCCAATAAAAATAAAACTCTGGACAGCAGAGCTTGGGTGACTGTGAGCACTTGATAAGGCATTCTGGGTCCCTGGTTAATAATACTCAGTGCGTATTGTTATACATTGATATGGTAGGAGGGTGATTCATCTTAACTCCATGGGGAGATGACACAGAAGTTTCAATCTCGGGGCCCTCCCAGACATCATTCTATGCATCTCTTTTTTTGGCTCGTCATGATTTGTATTACCTATGTCACAATAAAACTGAATTAAAAAAAATTTTTTTAAGTGTTGGTGGGGAAGTGAGGAGATAGAAATATGCGATACCCAGTGTAGGTGCAGATGTGAGTACCCTGGGACCTGGCATTTTCCATTTCTAGGCCTCAATCTTCAATAAAGACACACAAACATGTATGTATATATAAAACCAAGCACATGGACGTTCATTGTGTCACTGTGATACTAAAAAGCTGAAGCAACTCTCAGAGGTGGAGGGGATACATAAACTGTGCTGGGCCCCTTCAGGGAACCACCATATGAAAGACAAAATGAGGTCTTATACTCCAAGTTAAATTTCTCTAGCTACTTCTAGACTACGCTTTGAATTTCTCCCAGTGCCGTGTGCCAGTGCTCACGGCTGCTGTCCTTTTCCTCACTTGTAGCTCAACAAATCTTATACAATTTACATACAGCTTCCTCTTAAAACATTCCTGGGTCCTTTTAATTCTGACATTACAGATGAGAAACCAAAGACTCAAAAAAGGTGGGTCATGCTAAATTCACATGGCAGAAGACCACCAGAATTAGAACTGAAACCCTGGCCTTCTGGCTCCTTATACCATGTAAGGCTACAGATTATCTCACAGAATGGTAAATATAGAATTTACCCCACCTCCCAGCATGGGGCACTCACTCTCTCAAACATCCCTAGGTAGCTCTGGCCTCAGCTACTACTACCCCTTCTGGCTGGTGAAGTGTTTGGATCTGATTTTACCACTAACTCTCCATGTGACTTAGTAAATCAAACTCTGCACCTCAGTTTCCTCATCTGTTTGATGCCAATAATCTCTGCCTGGCTATCACATGAGCTCATTAATAGAACCAAGTGAAATAAAAGATAGGAAAATAGAAATGTATCAAATAAGTGAGAAATTAACTTTATATTATCCTTGGGATGCAGAAATGCCTGCCCTCTTGCTAAAAGGATCATGGGATGTCCAATTTGCAAAAAATTTGATGTGGAGAGTTTTGTCACTGAAGAGAAATGAAGCATGGTGGTGGAGTGGGGGCTGCTGGACTCACACCAGAAGCTGGACTCTGGCAGCTCTGCTCCCTTTCCCTGCCTCCTCCTGCTTGTAGCCTCTGTGCCACTGAGTTCTCTGGCACAGGAACACTAGCAGCCAGTCTGGGGTCCCTTGAGGCAGGGCTGGCCAGCCCTGACAAAATACTGAAGTTAGCCAAGTTGGCCTTCTACATTTCTTCCCTGTGCCTTTCTCCTTCACTGTGTCACTAGCCTTCACTACATCTTTCCTGGGTTACTAAGGGAGGGGTTCTATACAACCAACTCCCCCTCTCCCAACCATGGTTAGGCTTCCCACTATTTAAGACCTGTAAGGTTGGGAACTGTGCCTGGCCTCATCTTGGCAGAGTCCATACTGAACAAATGTCTAACTCAGCCAAAGGGACTGCTGCATGTGTTCCTCCTTAACCAGAAGCTTTGTGCTAAGCTGGAAATGGAAATGTTTGGTGGGTCCCTTCCCACAGACTGTTGAGGACTACTGCCTTGCCCTCCTCTCCTAGGCAGGTTGTCCAACAGGCCATGGTAGCCCCTGGGGTGATGGTCACATAAGGCAGTGGAGGGAGGAACAAGAACTGGGAGTATATGTGCTGGGGGTCTCTGCTCCTTGCCCTGACTCCTTTGTTGTAGACCAGAGGTTGTGTTCCCGGCACAGGCAGGCAGGTAGCCTGGGGTTCCCCATGGAGGGCTAGAGCTAAGAAAGGCTTTGAAGTTCAGCAGGTTATGCTATCTCCCTTTTCTCATTTTTAAAATAGAGAAATATTTCCATTCTCTTACTTCACAATGCTGTTAAGAATTAAATGTGAATTAATTAATGAAGAGTTAAAGATTAAATATGAAAATAAGAAGAGAAGGGAGACAAGCAAGACATCTTCAGAGCCAGGCTGGTTTGCCAGGCTCCTCTGTGATCCTTGGGCCACTGCCAGCTTGGACCTTGGTCCAGTGGCCCAGGGCCACTTCTCACCTGGACCAGGGATGTGAAGACCAAATACAGGAGGCCCTGCCCTTCTGAGTGGCCTTTAATCCACACAGGATTGTTTTCTCTACCAAACAGACCAAAAGGAAGGAAAGCCAGAGAGACATTAGTTCTTTTCTTAGCTCCTAAATGGCTGACATTTCAGGAAACCAAAATTCTGAATGGGACCAGAGGGGATTTCAATTCATCCTGCCTGTCTGCGGGCAGAGTCAGTCTTACATGAGAATTCTGTTACACAGGGTGTACTTTCAGAGGTTCAGGGGAGGCCTTGTCCAAAAATCTCTTTCAAACTTATTTGCTCATGCTTGAAAATCCATTGTTAGAGCTTTATCTCTGACACAAGCCAAATGTAGGTTTTGTCTTCTGTACAACTGGCACAAGTCACACATGTAAAATTGTATCAGTCACCTCAGTTTGAATGAATAAACCAGTCCTTCCTGAGAACCGGCTTGGATGGAGAGGAGAGGACTAGAACATTGTAGGCAGCAGCCACTAAGGCCGGAAGAGGGAAGATGGGAAGGTGTAGAAGAGAAAGAATGTAGAAAGATGTAGAGCTGGTAAAGAGTTTTCACCTGGACAGTCAGTTACAGTCTCCAAAGTACCCAAAAAAACTATATGGAAAAAAAAAAAAAAGAAACCACCCCCCCCCCTTTAAAAAATCACACTCTATGATTCGATTTATATCTAGCAAATGCAAACTAATCTATAGTGACAGAAAGCAGATCAGTGGTTGCCTGGGAAGGGTTGGGGGTAGGTAAGATAAGAGGAACAACAAGGGGCATGGGCGAACTTGGGGAGTGATCAGTATCTTGATTGTGATGATGGTTTCGAGAATATATATATGGGCCAAAACTTATCAAATCATACACATTAAGTATGTGCAGTTTACTTATTGTATCTCAATTATACCTCAATATAACGTTTTTTGGAAAAGAGTGAAAAAAAAAACCCAAAAACTATGTGAGTACAGTATACCTGCCAAATAACCCATCTCACACAACACTGGTAAATTCTGGCAGAAACAAGTGTTTTCCAAGAGCACACCTCAGCTCTCTGAGAATCAGGTATTCTCTCTGTAAATTGGTAGACATGAACTAGACAATCCTAAGATCCTATCCAGATATCATGATCCAGACTGTCAGGGTCAAATATGTTAACTGATAGAAAACCATTATTAAAGCCTAAAGGATCTGATAAAAATGCAAGGCAGGGATTATTAAATAACCAACATATATAGAGATATTGGGCAAAAATAGTGGATTAAATATGTGCATCTAATTTCACTATATCTAAAACTCCATTAAGAGGGATTTTTTCCCCCAAGGGCAAAGTCTCCAATAGGGCTCCTTAGAAAGAAAAACTATGACATCAGAAATGAAAAACTTAATGGATGGATTAGAAGATAGATTGAAGAAATTTCCCAAAAAGTAGAGTAAAAAGACAGGGATAGAAACTAGGAAAGAATAAAAGAAAGGGAAGAAAGAAACTAGGAAAGAACAGATGAGAAATTCATCTGAATAGCTGAATGGCAGGAGTTTTAGAAACACAACAAAGGATACAAACTAATTCAAGAAAACACTCCAGAATCAAAGGTCATGAGTTTTCAGATTGAAAGGGCCACTGAGTGGCCAGCACAATAGGTATGTCACTGTGAAATTTCTTAACATGAGGGACAAAGAAATCCTACAAGGTCACATGCAAAAAAGGCTTTGGCCTCAACAGCAGCCCTGGAAGCTAGAAGACAATGGAGCCAGGCTATCAACGTTCTGAGGCAGACACACAAGGTTTAAAAAAATTTCCCTCTAATGAACTCTCAGGAAGTTCTAGAAAATACATGTCATCAAAAAGAGGGAAGAAAGCAGGAGATGAGAAGACATAGGATCCAGAAACAGGTGATCCAACACAGGAAAGAGGCAAGGGAATTCCCCAGACTATAGTAAAGGGAGGATCCAGGAGGCCAGCTGTAGTCTCCCCCTCTGAGCAGGAGAGAAGGTTCCAAGAGACCTTCCTTAGAACAAACTGAGAAGACACCTGGGTAACTGGGAGAGTTTAAGGCTAATTAGTGATAAGATCTTAGAAACATACATGTATAAAAAAAAAAAGATAATCAAACAAAAAGATATGTTGTAAAGGAAAAGCAATCGTGGTTGACTATGTGGCTTAGCTGTGAGTCGCACTTGCATTGTTATAATAACAAGTGCACTAATTATTGATCCACCAAAAATTACTGTATAAATCTATTGAGAATAAGGGGGCCTGGGAAGTGTGCATTAAGTATAAAAGGGGTGAGTGGAGAAAAGGGAGCTGAATCCTCATCTCCCATTGTGGGAAGTCAACAGATAATGCTTGAACTGAAAAATCAGGAAGTAGGAATACAAACAGGTTATTTATAGATAGGTAAAAGAATTAGTTAAAAAAAAGCTGAAAATGGTCCCTCCAGGGAAGGGGAAACAGGGGTGGGGGGGTGGGGTGAGGGGAGCGGGTGGAGGGAGGCTGAGGACTGCTCTTTGTCTTAATAAACCTTGTAGAACTGGTTGACTTTTTAAATTATGTTCCTGGTATAAAAATAATTTTAAAAAATTAGTGTGGTGAATGAATAATGAAATTAACACTTCTTGAGGCCTATTATGCCAACAGGTGTTCCCCATGTAGGTGCTAACCTGCTGGCGCTAGGTTTTCTGAGCTACTGGTCATGGAAAACACACGTATGAAGGTGCTTCCATTAGGGAAGTAACATGGGGGCTAATCCCATACCTGTGCTTACTGCTGCCTCAATAAGTTACTTAGACTAAGTCTCAGCATCTCACCTTGAGAAATCCTGTGAAGGTTTTGTGAATAACTGTCTACAGAATACCAAGTATGCAGGGCTTAGATCTATAGCTTCAGTCCTAATTTGGAGAAGAGCAAGGGATAGAAGTGTAGTGAGTGGGACAGAAAAATATGCACTCTGCTAGTGACAAACAGACTCTGGCTCTGGCAGCAAGAACAAGAAGGAGGTCCTGCTTAGGGTTGGTTCATAACCAAACATTGGACTTTGTTTCTTGTACACTTGTGTCTTTAGTGAAAACTGAAAAGTTTCTGCTTCAGGATGTTGAAATGGAGACTCCATAGGAGTAGTTTCTGAGACTGAGTCCTCTTGTCAGCAGCCACCATCAGGGGCAGCACAGTATGAGGCCAGATCTCAGTACAACGTATTATGTGGAAGAAAAACACCCTAAGCTAGGAATGAAAAGACCTAGCTTCCAAGATCCCCTCTCTGACACTTACTGCTTTGTGACCCTGTATAAGTAACTTACCCTCATGGCTCACTTTTCTCTTCAGTAAAAGGACTTGACTATATGCTTTCAAGCTTCTGTTCCTGGCATGTAACAAAGTAAACTCCCTGAGGGCAGGGACCATGTCTATATTGTTTTTCATGGACTGTATATTGCATTCTGTAAAACCGCTGTAGTCCCATGATATGCAAATTTGCAGGGGAGCGAAGGGGAAAAGAAGAATCAGGTTTTTGTTTTTTGTTTTGTTTTTTAGAGAGAGAGAGCGCGCAATAGGGGAAGAGAGGGAAAATCTTAAGGAGGCTCCATGCGCAGCATGGAGCCTGACATGGGGCTCAATGTCACAACCCAACCCTGGGATCATGACTTGAGTCAAAACCAAGAGTTGGACACCTAACCAACTGATCCACCCAGGTGCCCCAAGAAGAACCTTTTGAGGGGAGGCTTTTTCTTTCTTATTTTTCATTCTTTGGATTTTTTTTCCTGTTGTTTTTTGTTGGCAGGACACACCCAAAGATCCAAATTTGTATTAAAAAGAAATGAAAAAAAGGAAAAAAAGTACCTAGCACACTGCCTGGTACATTGCAGGTTTTCAATACCTATTTGTTGGATGAGTGAAATAGAAGATAAAGACAGTTCATTAGACTCTTCAAACTGGAAAATGACCCCAGCCAATGAAATTAACTACAGGTGAAGAAAAAACAAAAGCCTAGCAAAAAGGAAAAAAGGTCTTTGTGGTTGCCCCAGCTAAATAGGAATGGAACTAGACTCAAGTCCCAACAATGTGGGAGCTCAACAGAGGGTAGGTCAGCACAGATTCAACAGGGAAGGGAAGGAGCCACACCTTGGGATATTTAGAGGAAAACATCTGTGCAACAAAATACTATTCTAAGCAAACTGGTAAAGTTTGGCAGTGGAACAAGACACAGTCAAAAGAGCACACAGTATTTGGTCCAAGTTCTACCTCTGCTACTTGCCTGTTAGGCTGACTCTCTAATGTCTGAGGCTGTTTCTTTTTCTAAAAATCAGGGCTAATAATAGCATCTACTTCATAGAATTTTGGTTAGCATGGAAGTAAGTTAGATGTGGTATGTGAAGAAAATATTTTGCAAGCTATAAAATATAGATTGTTAATCTGATTGGCCAGGATCCCTCCTAATTAATCTCTCACTAACAAATCAACATGGATTATTCACAGTTTTTTTTCAGCCATCTGGTTGTCACTTTGAAAATCAAATGGAAGGACCTTGAAAGGTGGGTAAGTTTTGATAAAGGAAGGCAGGAGGAAGAAAACATGGGCAGTTAGAATCTAGGGAGGGATGTTGCAGAGGCTGCTCCTGAATGGTCAAGAGCAGATAATCCCAAGGCAGAGCATTAAGGAGACTGGTTCAGGAGCCAGAAACTGGATTCTAGACTTTGTGATTGGATGAACCTGTGAACCCTCATCTGGGTGGTTTTCTCATCTGTAGAGGAGAGGTAACACCACCACCTCTGTTTTCTTGGAGGCTATTGTAATGTCACGTGAGACAGTGGATGTGAAGAATTTTTAAGAATTATTGATCACCATCTCTGCAAATGGGAGATTATCATTCCTTTAGAACAGCATGGATGAGGTGACAGGAGGCCCATGTATAATAAACCTTGTCCACTGTTATGGACTGAATTGTGCCCCCCCCCCCGCCACCCCAGATTCTTATGATGAAATCCTAACCCCTAATGGGACTGTGTTTGGAGACAGGGCCTTTAAAGAGGTGGTTAAGATTAAATGAGGTCAAGCATGGAACCCTAATCCAATAGTACTGGTGTCCTTATAAAATGAGAACAGACAACTAGGGATGTATGCTCACAGAGAAAAGGCCATGGGAGGACACAACAAGAAGGTGGCCATCTGTAAAACCATGGAGAGAGGACGCAGGAGAAACCAAACCTGCTGACACTTTGATCTTGGACTTCTAGCCTCCAGAACTGTGAGAAGTAGATTTCTGCTGTTTAAGCCCCCCAGTCTGTGGTATTTTGTTATGGCCGCTCTAGCAAACTAGAACGCTCACCTAAACAGTTTTGATTCCTTTACTCCCTTCCCCAGAACAAATTCTCCCTTCATACTGAAGAATAATGCACAAAAATGGTTCCTAGAGGCACTCTGGCCAGCCAGCAAGGGGAGGAGGCAATGCGGCTGGTGGTCAGGACCCTGTTAGGAGCTTGTCCTGTCTAGTTGTGGATTATGTTCCTGAATTGCTGAGTGAATGTAAACCGGCTTTGTCTGCTCTTAGACACCAAGTTTGCCTTCTTTTGCCTGTATGCCAAGATTCTGAAGCTTAACAGAATGATAAGCTGTTTAAAGAGCTTGTAGTCCAAGGGAAGGATATAGGTCCATGATTAAAACTTAACTTTCCTCTTTGTTATGTGCTGGGTAATTGAAATAATGATACCTTAGAAATAGGAGACAAAGTTTAAATCTTGGTTGGGAACTCCAAAAGTAATTATGTGGACTTCTTATTTTTTATGTTAATTAATTTTTTTTTGAGGCGGGGGAGGGGCAGAGAGAGATGGGGACAAAGAATCCCAAGCAGGATCCCTGCTGTCAGTGCAGAGCCAGACGTGGGGCTATCTCATGGACTGTGAGACCATGATGGGAGCTGAAATCAAGAGTCAGATGCTTAACTGACTGAGCCACCCAGGTGCCCCATGGGCTTCTTTTGAGGTTGAATTCCATTAGAATTAAAAAGACAAATCTGGTAACTCTGCATTACTCCTCACACATTAACTTAATAGGTTTACTCATTCAACAAATTTTCTTAATCACTTACTACATGCCCACTTCTATTCTAAATCATAGATACAATAAGAATACAATAGACATAGCTCCTGTTCCTATAGAGCTTACAGTTGAGTGGGAAAATATAGAAAAGAGCATGAGGATAAAAATGAAACTCTATGGCCTGGCATTTAAAAATTCAGTTAGGGGCACCTGGGTGGCTCGAGATAGTTGAACATCTGACTCTTGATTTCTGCTCAGGTCATGATCTCAGGGTTGGGTATCGAGCCCTGCATTGGGCTCTGCGCTGAGCATGGAGCCTGCTTGGGATATTCTCTCTCTCTTCCTCTGCCCCTCTCCCCCATGCTCTCATTCTCCCTCTAAAATAAAAAAAAATAAAATAAAAATTAAGAATCCATTTCAGTCTGGGCCCAGTCAACCTCTCTAGTTACCTTCTACACTCCTCCTCATATGCCTTGCTCCAAACAAATCACGCCAGTCAAACCTTTCTAAGCTCTGTACTTTCATTCTTATTCCCTACCTAGATTGCTTTCTATGCCTATTTAAATCCTATCCATCCAGCAAGGTGTGGTAGTAGCCCCTAAGATGGCCCCCCAGTGATCTCTGCCTCTTGGTATTCACACACTTGTATGTGGGCTGAACTTAGTGACTTGCTTCTAATGAAAAGAATCAGCAACAGTGATGGGATATCACTTGTGAGACTAGGTTACAAAAGGACCGAGGCTTCCATCTTGGTCTCTCTTAAGGGAAGCCAGCACTGTGGAGAGGCCTATGTTATGAGGGACTGAGGCCTTCCAATGACCACTTCAGTGAACTTGAAATTGTTTTTTCCTCTACCTCCTTGTTCAGCCTTTAGGCTGGGAGCTTGACTGCAATTTCATGAGAAACCTTGAGCCAGAGTGGCCAGCAAAGCTGCACCTGGTTTCTTAACCCACAAAAACTGTGACATAATATTTATTGTTTTAAGCTACTAAGTTTTGAGGTAGTTACTCAGCAATAGACACTATTGTTACTCAGCAATAGACACTAATACACAAAATGGGGTAATTTGTTATACAACAGTAGATAACTACACACAAGACCTAGCTCAAATTGCTCCCCTGAATTTTCTTTGACCTAGCCTAGCCCAGAGTAAATTCTGCCTCCTTTGAACTTGATGTAGACCAACTTCTCATTGGTCATTTATACTTTTGAAATATTAGCTACTTTCTATCTTCTGTTTCTGGTCCTTTCCAAATAACCAAAGTCGGTAGCTGCTTAAATTACTTGCTCAGAATAAGTATTTGGCAAGGTAGAGAAGGAGGTTTTAAGAGGGTAGAATTTTGTATCAGAAAGGAGCGTTTGAGGCACCTGGGTGGCTCAGTTGGTTAAGTGACTGACTTTGGCTCAGGTCATGATCTCACCGTTCCTGAGTTTGAGCACCTTGTCAGGTTCTGTGCTGATAGCTCACAGCCTGGAGCCTGCTTCAGATTCTGTGTCTCCCTCTCTCTCTGCCCCTCACCCGTTCATACTCTGTCTCTCTCTCTCTCTCTCAAAAATAAACATTAAAAAAAATTTTTTTTAAAGAAAGGAGTTTTATTTCATTTTTTAAGTGTTTATTTAGTTTTGGGAGAGCGCAAGTGGGGGGAGGGGCATACAGAGCGGGACAGAAGATTCAAAGCAGGCTGTGCACTGACAGGCTGACAGCACAGAGTCTGATGCGGGGCTTGAATTCACAAACCAGGAGATCATGACCTGAGCTGAAGTAGGACACTCAAACAACAGAGCACTCAGGTGCCCCTATTTCACTTTTGGTGGCTGATAAATGTCTTATAGGTGGAAAGTTGAGGCAGAAATTAGAAAAGGGACCACAGCCAAAAAGAAAAAGAAAGAAAGAAAGAAAAAAAAAAAACGAAAGAAAGAAAAGGCACCACAGCTTGGGAAGAACTAATTTTTGGTCTTCATCAAAGTGAGGCATCAGCAGCCCATACTAACAGCCAATTCTCCTTGTAAATTCTTTCTAGTGATTTCCTTCTTATTGTGTGAGGAGCTTAACCTGTTGGCAGTTGTGAGAAGCAACAGAGAGTGGCTCTGGGGCACTGGGGTCACTTCAGAGGAGGGAAGCCAATTGTTTTCTCAGGGCCCCTCTCTCACGTTTATTCTTTTCAGGGCCTCTGTAGAAGGACTGTGCTGAAGACCATTTCCTACACGTAGCACCATTTATTTAAAACATGCACCACATATACACAAAAAAAACCAAATGCAAAGGAAAAAGGGGGGAAAAGGCTGCTGAAGACCAGAGTCACTAAGAGTTCAGGCTAAGAATAGACAAGAACTCTGAGAGCTGCTTGGCTATGTGACCTCCTGCAGGGGCCTGGCAATAATCCCAATCCAGCTTTGTTTTTTCTGTCTTTACAAAGAACGAGCACTAGCTTGGGAGTCAGGAGACCTGAGTTCTAGGCCTGGTTCTGCCAGTACTTTCTTCTGTGAACTTGAGTGAGTACTTCCCCTTTCTAGGCCTCAGTTTCCCATTTGTAAAATGAAAGACACTAGACTCCAAGATTTTCCAATTCCAATACTGACAGAACACAAAGGAAAACTAAAAGACTTATCGTAGCTTTGTCATTAAGAACCACACCTATCTGTGCCTCTGTTTTCTCATCTATAAAACAAGGTGATATATTCATTCATTCATTCCTTCAACTAATATTTCTTGAATACCTACTATGTACTAGGCTTGGTGCTAGGGATACAACGGTGAGCGAAGACAGATATGGTCTATGTTCTTGTGGAACTTCTAGTCTATTGGGGGTAGAGGAGAGGGGGAACTGTAAGCAATCACATAAATGAGGGTGTTATTGATGCCAAGATAAGTATGACAAAGGAAGGATCATACTTGGTTCTTGGTGACCAGGGGATGGAATAGTCACAACCTCCATCAATTTCAACATTCTGTGATCTAGTAGGCATCTCTTCTGGGAAGCACAGAGGAACCCTTTGAACAAGTTACATCTCAAAAACCAAAAACAAAACCCCCCAAACTCATATCTCATACCATAGCTATTTTTCAGCTCAATTAACACAATCAACCATCTATTGTGTACCTACTACAAGGAATCAACCTCCCAATTCCTGTCTTCCCGGAGTTTACACTAGTGGGCAGAATGGATTCATAAATTGACATAGCTATAAAATGTCTCACATCATTCTCTGATTGCTAATTATGTGCTTTAAATAATAATGTTTCATAAGAGTTAAGAATCAAGTGGGGATTTGGATGTGTTAGGGGAATCAGACATTTTCTTGGAAGTAAAAATTGAGATATGTGCTGAAGGTTTGCTACATGGTTTCAGATGAACAGAAACAATGGTATCAGGGTACAATGGCCTTATCCCCTATGAGTAAGGCAGTATGGTACAGGGTACATACAAGAATGATCTAAAGTGGGAGATTCTTAAATCCCTTTTGGGCAGGAGGGATTCAAGCCTCACTTTTTGTCAAGGGCAAGAGACCTCTTCTGTGACCCACTCTGAACACCATCCCTTGGATTAGGAGGCCTGCTTCTGATGCACATCCTGACTTGGAATGGCTATCTTACTTCTGAGTTTGTTATCTCATTTGTAAAATGAAGGGGTTAGATTATATCTAACACCCCTTACAGTGACCAGAAAGATGATTAAAATCTGATTCTTGTAAGAATTTTTATTATTTCATTTTTAAACTGGTGGTTGCTGCCATGGAATATGAGCTATGGAATTTTGGGTTTTTTTTGTTTGTTTGTTTTTTGTTTTTGAGCTATGGAATTTTGGACAAGTTATTAAATTTCTAAGCCTGACTTACTTTCTTTTTTAAATTAGTTTTTAGAATAAAAAAGTAACACATGCACAGATTTTTAAAAATCAAACATTACAAAAGACTATTATGATGGTTACAGAGTTCTTGTTTGGGGGGTAAAAAAGTTTTGGAAAAGGTAGTGATGGTTGTACAACTTTATGAATGTAATTAATGCTGCTGACTATATGCTTAAAATGGTTTAAATGGAAAATTTTATATTATACATATTTTACCACAATTAAAAAAATTAATAATGTAATATAGCAAAACCACTGAATTAAATAATTTAAATGGATGGGGCACCTGGGTGGCTCAGTCAGTTAAGCATCCAACTTTGGCTTAGGTCATGATCTCATGGCTGGTGAGTTTGAGCCCCGTGTTGGGCTCTATGCTGACAGTTCAGAGCCTGGAGCATGCTTTAGATTCTGTGTCTGTGTCTTTCTCTGCCCCTCCCCTGCTCATATTCTCTCCCTCTCAAAAATAAATAAACATTTAAAAAATTAAAAAACAAAACAAAACAGCATCTGACTTCGGCTCAGGTCATGATCCTGCAGTTCATGGGTTTGAGCCCCGCATTGGGATCTTTGCTGACAGCTTAGACCCTGGAGCCTGCTTCAGATTTTGTATCTCCCTGTATCTCTGTGCCTCCCGCTCATGCACTATCTCTCTCAAAAATAAACACTAAAAAATTTTTTTTAATAAATGAATACAAACGATTTAAATGAGTGAATGATATGATATGTGACTTGTATCTCAGTAAGATTGCTGAAAAAGAAAACTTAAAAGACAATAGTGTGCCAAATTAAATACATAAATAAAAATAAAAATAAAATGTGTATCCACTAAAAAAACACATAAAAAACAAAAAACAAAGAAAAAAACAAGTGTACCATAAGAGTATATTCTCTAGGGGTGCCTGGGTGGCTCAGTCAGTTAAACACCTGACTCTTGATCTCAGCACTTGATCTCAGGGTCATGAGTTCAAGCCCTATGTTGGATATACCCAGTGTGGAGCTTTTTCTTAAAAAAAAGAAAATTAACATTGCAAAATTGACTTCTATAGAGTCCAATTTATACTCCTACCAAGAGATCATTCATCCATTTTATTCATTCAACCAATATTTGAGTGCCTACCATGTGCCAGGCACTATTCTAAACCCTGGAAACACAGCAAATGAGCAACAACAACATAAAGACAAAATCCATTCCTTAATGGAGCTTACAGTCTTGTAGGGGGAAAGGGAAAACAAAAAAGTAAAATATATAGTATTTCATGTGGAACTAAGTGCTATAGCTAAAATAAAGCAGAGAAAGGAGTGTTGGCCAGGGGTGGGGGCTAGAGATTTGAATAGGATGTTTAGGGGATGAGAATTCTTAAGCCTCAGTTTTCTTATCTGTAAGATGGGACAATAACAGTGCCTATCTCATAGGACTGATTATTGAAAGAATTCTATGAAATTATATGTTGCACATAAAAATGAATATTTCCTAAATGGAAACTATCGTTATTATAAACAACCTTATAGCTAGGAAAAACTGTGGCCTAGGGAGGAAAAATTTGCTTAAGGCCCCAAGAAAAACTGTGGTTGGGTAAGATCCAGAACCCAGGCCTCCTGATCGTTCATGCAGCATACTTTCAAATATACCAAGGGACCAAAAGCACTAAGAAGCCATCCTCCCAAGGGCTGTTAATGGGCAACATGGCTTTAAGTTGAAGAGCTCTCTGGGAATGTGATTTTCACATCAACAAGAGGGGAGGGAAGATGTGGGAGTACATTAGGTTCCTCTTCAAGGAGAAGCAGGCCAACTTCACTCTGGCCTAAGGCTGAGCCTGCTGGGGTTTACTCACAAGACGTCAGATCCAGGATGGTGCTCTCAGCCAAAGGCAACAAGCTTTCTGGCTGCTGCTGGCCCATCTGCTCTGATGAGACTCTCCCAAACCCTGATCTCCCATTGGTTTCATTCCAAGGAATCTCCTGGAGGAAAGATAAGCAGCAGTTATTTCACAGCTGTAGAAATAGTAAGTTCTAGAGGGGTATTTGTATCTGTTTGGCTGGGTGAGATTTTCAAGTAGGACAAGCAGTGGTGGTCTCTCAACTCTCTCTGTGCCTTTTTCTCACCCTGTGGCATCTCCTCTAACCATCCATAACCAGTTACCCACTGCTTGCCTGGGCCTTCTGCTTAACCAGAGCCCTCTCTCTGCCTGGGTTCTATGCTTCAGCCCTATCCTTTCTTCATTGAGTCTCATTCTCTTCACTCATCCTAACCCCTCCTTTAAAAGAAGATGCTCACTAATTTAACAGATTCAGTACAGAGCAGGATTCAGAGAAGTCAGCATTCTGGGCTTGACCTCTATTAATGTGTGTATGTGTGTATGAACTTGGGCAAGTATATTATCTTTTTTTGGGCCTCAGTATCTTTATCTATAAAGATGTTGTATGTCATTTCAAATACCATGGAGTAGATTATTCTGCAAAGGGCAGAGACCCTAGTGATCTACCTAAAGACAAAAAAGTACACAGAGAAATGGTGAGGCTAAGAGCAGAAATTTTCAGAGTGAAGATGCCAGGGCCCCTAAAATGCTATTAAAAGGTGTGTTATGATGACCAATGTCTGGTGAATGGCATCTAGGATCTGGTCCTGGGTCAGCTATAAGAAGTTCCCACCTAGACAAAAGACCTAGGTTTTAAAGTCTATTCCTGTATTGAGTAGGCCTCAATGCAGGGAAAAATCCAAACTAGCTTTGCACCATACCATGTCCATTCTTGAAAGTGCAAACATAAAAGTAAAAAGAGCTAACCAACAGTTACTTGAACATCACAGGGCAGGACTAGCTGCAGGTTTCCTCTGCAAGACTAAAAAGAGGAAGGGGGAGAAACACTCAACAAAAGGGATCTTGAACTGAAATTTGAGAAACTGACATAAGAAGATTTCAAAAGATGTTAGAACTATAAGCAAATGTGTGAGTGTTTCCACTTTTGTTTAAACTGGGTCCAGTTACATTAATGGACATTAATGCTGGGGTAATTTAAAAAAAAATTTTTAATATTTATTTACTTTTGAGAGAGAGAGACAGACAGAGTGTGAGCAGGGAAGGGACAGAGAGAGAGGGAGACACATAATCAGAAGCAGGCTCCAGCCTCTGAGCTGTCAGCACAGAGCCCAACACAAGGCTTGAACTCACCAGCCTTCAAGGCTTGAGATCATGACCTGAGCCAAAGTCAGGCGCTTAACTGACTGAGCCACCCAGGCGCCCCATCTGCTGGGGTAATTTGAGAAAACTTTAAAATCTTAGTGACTATCACTAATATGTGCTCTCTCTCTCAAGGTGGTGTCCATAACCTTAACTTTACACACAGAGAAAGGCACAGGGAATGGAGACCTGAGATTCCAAATTCTGAAAGAAACTGTGACCCTCACTACATCATTGTCCCTACCTGGAAAAACAATCCATACACCCACAACAATGGTGCCCCACAGTTGGGTTGACAACAAAGTCTCACAGGCTTGAGTCTTGCAACACTGTTGGCACATCAGAAGCACTTGCAGATGCTTAGTACTTGGGTTGGTAAATCTACCAAGCCTGCTTAGATCCTATCCTCTCCCTGCTGGAACACTGATCTAGTCAGACCTCCAGAGTCAGCAGCATGTCCTAGCAGAGAAACACTGAAGGAGGGGTGGCACTGTTTTCACGGAGTCTTCAGTGACTTTCCACTGAGCTGTGGGAAAATTTGACAGTTGACTGTGGCTGAATCATAACTCAGAGGTCCTGACCACTCAGATCTTTGAAGATTCCTTTCATTCCTTTCCCAAAAGGGGAACCTGGCACACTCCAATTGGTTAATTCCATTTACCTTCTGTTCCTTGCAACCACATGTAGGTGCAACTGTGTGATCTCAGTGGTGGCAAGAGTATCAGAATAACAGCATCTATAACAGGCTATAACTATAATAGCTTCTATTTCTCTAGTACTTACTGTTCTCAGGCACTTTTTATAGATTTTTTTCATTGAATCCTCATAACCGCTTAGTGGGTTACTCACTATTAGTATCCCTAGTTGACAGATAAGGAAACTGAGGCCCAGAGAGGCTAATCACTTGCCTACTGTTGTACAACCTGGGTGTGAGGTGCTGAGATACTGTAGCATCCTGACTCCCAAAGTCTGTGCTCCTAACTATTATGTTATACTGCATCCAAACACCAGCACAGTTATTCCGAGCTCAAAAGCACTTCAGATATCATAGATCAACCCCTAGATTTTGCAGCTGAGAAAACAGACCTAGAGGATGATGGGAATTACCTAGTGACAAAGCCAGGATTCGAGGAAGGCTCTTCACTCCAGGGTTCAGGGCTCTCTGTTATATCAGAAGGCCTTGGGTTCTCTGCATCATCTTAAGAATCTGGAGTTCTTTGATATTTTATCACTTATTCTTTAGGGAATGGAACTTAAATTTATATAAACATAAAAATACTTTCATATAGTTTTTTCTACCATATAGTGATCCTCTAATTCTTCCTACCCCTTTTTAGAAAGTTGTGTTTTTTTTTTTAACTTGTCTCCTTTTTGCTTTCTCCTTCTTTTTTTAAATCCCAAGAAAGTGAAAGCATTTTCAGATAGGATAAAAAAATGTTTAAAATCTTTAACCAACTTTCCCTTCTTTTACCAAAGTCCTTTAAACACTGCTATTCAGTGATGATTTCTAATTGTCAATCATCCAGTTAGTGTTTTATATCCTCACTCTACCCTCTTCTGCTCCCCCTTCTTAGGAGATGATCAACTTAGGCTTGGTATATCCCCTCAGCTCCCTGTGTCCATCTCCAGGCCTTACTCTGTTCAGATTCTTCTTTACATCCTGCCTCTTGTCATGGCGATAGTATTCTTACTGCTCCTGAGGCAGCCTCTATACAGTGACATTGGCCCCATTCCTTCCCACCTCCTTCTAAATCTGAACCAACAAATTTTAAAGGAGTGAGAAAGGCCTGGAAACAGTAACATGTGGTGGAAAGTATTTGGTCTTTGTAGCCCAACAAATCCTCACCCCTCGGGGTAAGTTAGTTAGCCATGCCAAGCCCCATATGTCAAGTGGACAGGAGACCCCACTTCAAGGTGATGATGAGAATGGAATCAAATAATGTGTGAAAGGGTTTGTAGATAGCCCAGCACACAACAGACACTGCCTTCTCCACCTTCTGGCTCCTTCCCTTTTTTTTCACAAAAAACATTCAAAAGAGCTTCATTTTTTCAAATAGCCAGATTTCATCCTCAATGAACTGTTCTTTCTCCTTCTTGTCATTCCAAGCTTATTGAACATTTATCCTCACAGTTGGCCCTTCCTTCTCCCTATTCAATTCATTTTGGCCACTATATATTGAACTGCTAGGGACAGCTTAGCCCATTTCAGTGCTCTCCCAAACTCTAAATTCAATACACACTTGTGAATTGACCCCTGGAGCATTAACAACTGCTTGGCACTCTGACCTTGAGTGGCCTGCTCATTTCTGCATCTCCTCTGACTTCTGTGAACATTGCTGTCTCAGTCACTTTCAACCTCTCATCTTTCTGCATCCTGTGTCCAGGTGCTCTCTTCCACTCCCATGGATTCAACCCCAACTATTTACTCCAGATCACAGGGTATCTCTTTGGAGGTTCCATAGGTATCTAAATCTCTAAATTCGCTTCCCCCCCCCCCCCCGCCATGGCTCTTGTTTCCCAAACGGTTTCACCATCAAACTAATGTTCAAGTGAGAAGCCTGAGTTATCTTGGACGTATTTTCTATCCTCCATATTCTGTATTTGAGTAGTCACAAATCCCTTTTATTCCCACAATATCTCCTAAATTCACCCTCTCTATGTACAGTGCTAAGTTCAGGCCTTTGTCATGCCACAGCTAATGCTCTAAACTGGAAGCCCTTGCTTCCAGTCACCCACCCAGCTCACCCTCTGCTCAGATCTGTGATTTACCTAATTAATAGATCTGAGCGTTAATCATCTGCTCTAAAATCTTCCTTAGCACTGACCATAGAAAATCCTGAATATTTATATCTCTAGCTCCCCATTAGAATGGAGGCATCTCTTATTAATATCGTATCCCACTGCCTACTAGAGTCATTAAATATGCATTAAAAAAGCTTATTAAATGAATGAATACAACCCCAGAACAATGCCATGGATAGTAGAGAATATGAAAGAAATATAATATACTCCTTATCGTCTAGGAGCCTATATTCTTTTTGGAGAGACAAAATAAACATAAGAAACTACAGTATTAAGTACATAAACTGAGATACAAACTGCAAATGCCAGAGCAGCTCAGAAGAAAAAGGTGGGTGTAAGGTGGAACTTCTGGTGAAGACCTCACACAGGAGGAGAGAGTTCCTGAGGACCTTAAAGGATGGGTGGGGTTTGCAAGGGGACAGTGGAAGGAGCAGGATGCTCCAGGATGGAAATGGTATGGTAAATAGCACCGAGCATTGGCTGGACAAAAAGGAGTGTGACCTAATGGGGAGATGGGAGATTATGTTGGGGGACAATGAGACCAACCTGGAGAGATAAGGTGGTCCAGAAAACAGAGACCCTCAAGAGTCAGGAAAAAAGGAGTTTGCCTCGAATAAGAAAGCTGTAACTGTTTTTGAGTGCTCCAATAATGCAAAAGCAACCATACACAAAAGCTATCACAACACAAAAGCTACCTTTTGATACACACACACATGCTCTTTTAATGCAGCAGAGCTTTGGGATAGATACTATTATCACCATTTTACAGATGAGAAAATGAAGCACAGAGTAGGTAAATAACTTAATTGGGGCCACACCGCTGTGTAATAAGCACTGTTGGCACAGATAAGTAACATAGTTCCTGCTTTCAAAGATATCAAAATCCAAGCAGAGACGGGTACTCGGGTACTCAAATTAGTACCTCATAAATAATTACTTATAAATCAATGTGTTAGGTCTTGTAACAAATACATACATACGATGGGAGTGTTATTTTAGGAAAAATAACCTAAAACAGCTCTATTAGGAGACAAAAGAAATCAGAGAAATAGGCTTCCTAGAGAATACGGTGATCCAGGCCAGCTCCAGCAAAGAAGGTGATGGTGGTGGATAAAGTAAGACTGAAAAAGGGGCAGAATGCAAGACATTTCAAAGGCAGAAAGGATAGTAACAGGTTTAATGTAAGAAAAAAGAATCAGGGGGCACCTGGGTGGCTCAGTCGGTTGGGCAACCGGCTCTTGATTTCAGCTCAGGTCATGATCTCATGGTTGTGGGATCGAGACCCACCCTGGGCTCCGTGCTGAGTGTGGAGCTTGCTTGGAATTCTCTCTCCCTCTGCCTCTCCCCTGCTTTCAGTCTCTTGCTCCCTCAAAATAAATAAATAAACTTTAAAAATGATTTGAAAAAGAAATAATAATCAGACTTAAGTTTTCTTTCTTTCTTTTCTTTTCTTTCTTTTTTTTTTTTTTGGAATATTTTATTTATAAGTAATCTCTACACCCAATGTGGGGGTTGAACTCATAACCCTGAGATCAAGAGGAACATACTCCATCTACTAAGCCAGCCAGGTGCCCCTACACTGAAGTTTTTTTAAGTCTGGGAAGCTGAAAGAAGGATGTTAGTAACCACAGGGTGCCTGTGGCTCAGTTGGTTAAGTATCTGACTCTTGGTTTGAGCTCAGGTCATGATCTCGTGGTTCACGAGTTTGAGCCCCACATCAGGCTCTGTGCTGAGCTTGCGGAGCCTACTTGGGATTCTCTCTCTCTCCTTCTCTCTGCCCCTCCCCCACTCTCTCTGTCTCTCTCTAAATAAATTAATTACTAAAAAAGTTTTTTTTTAAAAGAGAAAGGTATCTTCATTTGAAGGCATACTGAGTTGAAGACAAAGTAGGACTGTTCTGCTCTGAGATAATGTAATAGGTCTTACTATAGTTAGATTTAGAAATGTGACTTTTAAAATTGTTTGTACCCAGCCTTGAGTTGTATATAAAGATAGAATTTTTAAACATTTTAATTAACTCTATGCCAGTAGGATGGCCTCTATGTATTTGCTACAGTTTTATTTTCTCCTCACACTCTGCTAGTCTCTATTATCAATGCTGTTTTGCATCACTTTCCACAGAAATGAGGTATGATTATAATAAAATGAAGCTGACATTTAAACATATAAGAACTTATCTATCTGAAACTGATTACACAAACGCTGTTTTTGTTCAACACTTCTCTGGAAATTCTTTGTTCCGGAGTTGCTTTCAGGGTCAGTCTACAATCCAAATTTTATTGACACACTTTGCTAACATCTCAATTTGATCACCCATTAACTTAGCTCTGAGTTAATTTTTCTTGTTTTTGGTTTTTCAAAAATAAAATCTTCCTTCAACCTCCCCTCCTTGAAACACTAAACAAAACAAAACAACCCAAACTAGATTTCTTGAGCATCAGCATTAAGATTATTCCAGAGGTTGTGCCACAGACTCTGTAGGCATGGAAGAGGTTTTCCAAATATCCTGAGGAGTGACAAAATCACTGTGGGGAAGGGTTGCCCTTACTGAGAACTGGGCATTGTATTGCTAATTATTTTACAGATCTGCTTTTCATTTAACCTTTGAAGCAGCCATACACCTAAGTACTATCATCTTATGTGAAAGAATAGGAAAAGAAGGTACAGAAAAGTAACTTGTATTAGTTATAAAACTAATAGATAGCTCTGCCAGGACGTTAAAAACTTATGATTTTGTTACCATACTGTTCTGCTTCCGATAAAATAAGAGCACTGTTGGGGTGCCTGGGTGGCTCAGTCGGTTGAGTGCCAACCTTGACTCAGGTCATGATCTCATAGTTCTTGAGTTCAAGCCCCACTTGACAGCTCAGAGCCTGGAGCCTGCTTTGGATCCTGTGTCTCTGTCTCTCTCTACCTCTTCCCTGCACGTGCTCTGTCTCTCTCTCTGAAAAATAAATAAACATTAAAAAAAATTTTTTTTAAGAGTCTTTTTAGAAAAAAAATAAGAGCACTGTTTCCCAATGAATGGTAAAGTTATTTAAAGGATAGCAACACTAATATAATCCCATCTCATGTAGCCATAACTTTAATGTTTATTTATTTATGAAAGAGCAAGAAAGCAGGTGCATGAGTGGGGAGTAGGGGCAGAGAGAGAGAGAGAGAGAGAGAGAGAGAGAGAGAGAGAATCTCAAGCAGGCTCCACGCTGTCAATGCAGAGTCTAACACAGGGCTCCAACTCACGTGCTGTGAGATCATGACCTAAGCTGAAATCAAGAGTCAGATGCTTAATTGACTGAGCCATACAGGCACCCCTAAACTTTTTATTCTTCTTCTTTTTTTTTTTTTTGAGAGAGTGAGAGACAGTGAGCACACATGTGAGTGGGGAAGGGGCACAGGAAGAGTGAGAGAGAATCTTAACCAGGTTCCATACTCAGCATGGAGCCCTACACAGGGCTCAATCCCACAACCCTGGGATCATGACCTGAGCTGAAATCAAGAGTCAACACTTAACTGACTGAGCCACCCAGGTGCACCGTAGCCATAACTTTTAATACTCCTTTAATTTCATTTGTTTTCCCACTGCTTTCTATAACCTATCAATTCATGAAAATATAAACAACCAGCCATGAAAATTTGTCATAGAACTTGAATTAAGTCTACCTTATAGAAATACACATTAGAAATAGAAATGTTTTTAAATCATCAGACCTGACACCCTCTGATTATATTATTACTATATGGCTTAAGTATGTTATAGTCGGGTCAACAAGCAAATACTATTTCCTTGTCGTTATATAATGTGTTCAACTGAAAGCTATTGTGTATTTACCATCAGGGGTTTTATTCATGAGCACTCAGTTGAAAACAGACAGTAAGTTTTACTTATTCCTCTTTTAAATTCTACTCATTCACCACTGGAATGCCATACACATTTATATATAGCAGACGTTTATACTATCTTAAACTGAATTGGAAGCCAGCAGGCTTGAATTATTTAAGAGAAAAACATTTCCACTTGTCCTGCCAACCATGTTGATCAATGCTCACTTAAGTGATGTAATCATCTCCTCTCATTTTGTAAGGTCTACTCTCTCTCTTCAGGTGACTAAGCAGTCTGCAATCTTCCTTCCTTTAATTGGATAATTTTCAGGCTTGTCTGATCCTTCCGGTTTTTACAATTTCACGCAGTCATTTTCTCTTGTGAATATGGTTAATGGTTTCATGGCTAAAATCTCTCTTTAGCACACATCTATCTAGAACTCTCCAGACATCTTTCCATACACTGATGCAGCGCAACGCTTTATCTACTCTGGTGTTCCAGACAGACTGGCTACTCTGCAATGGTCACCGTTTTCTGCTTGCAGTCTTGCTTTTTCTTTTTTTGGATTGACCTTCCTGTGTCCTCCACACATCCTTCCGGCTCAGATGTTTGTTCTCCCACCTCTGGACCTGTGTGGCACTTTCAGTAATGTTATCACATAATATTATAAACACAGCTATTGTTTATCAAGCACTGGAGCCTTATGTATATAATACAAACTACCCAGCTTTTCCTCCTGCCCCGTTACAGCTCACCTTCCATACCCTATAAAGTCTGTCTCTTAGAGGCCTACCACAGTGCCTGGTACATAGCAGGTGCTCCAGAAATTTCTATACGGCTACTATTATGATGATGAAAACAAGCACCAAAACTTATTCATGTTTCACCCCAGTGCCTAGCACAATGTCTGGCACATTCAACACATGTTTATAAAACTAACCAATGAAGAGAACAAATATTAAGCACCTTTAAGATCCTTGTGAGACAAGCTATACAGCTCTCCATGGACTGCTAAAACTAACTCTTTAAAGTCCAGACAGGAAAAGTACCCAGTTATTAGGTTAACAGAGATGGGGCTGGGGAGCCCAGAAGCACAGCCCCAAAGTCCAGCAGAACACATGATACCAGGTTCAGGAAGCCCTTGTTGGCTAGTAGCTGCAGAGGCTGAGTATGGAAGATGGGCTTCTACGGATTGCTCCAGCACAGGCTAGTATTGGTTTGGCTCCTCAAGTGTAGATGGCATGGTCAGACCAACTCCCTTAATCAGGGAGAAACCTGGGATGGTAAGAAAGGCTCATGGTGATGAAGGGGGCCCTGATTCTTAGCAAACTGAAGCCTTTACCTACAGCACCCACAGAGACCCAAAGATAAGGCTCTGGGGACTTGAGATTTAGCAGTTGGTGGTCAAGGCAGTAGATCATGTTAGAGTCTGGCAAGAACTAGTAGGGCTCAGCAACCAGAGTGAGACTCAAAATCTAGATTCAAGCCTTTGGCAGTGCCAAGTTTAAAAGGGGATGGTGACTGAGATGCCAGAGAAAGACCTGAGTTTAAAGAAAAAAAATGTAGTTTCAAGTACTGAGCTGAAGTGCAGGAGGGCTTAATGCCTCAAACAGGTAGACTAGTTATTTAATTTGGGGCATTCATTCAAACAGGGCTAGCAGCAAGGTTGAGTAGGATTCAGATCCTGGGACTAAGGGCAGGACTTGCCAGTGGTAAGGTTCCTGGTGGGGCAAAGAGACTGGTATCTTATAACAGTCCTGCAAGCCCTCCATGATGGATCATTAGCACACATTACAGCCTCTCAGAGCACAAAATCTACTTTGCTTCAGTGTTAGGATTTTGAGATACCAGTATCTAAGATGGCAAATAAAGTACAGAACACAAATGCATTTGGCTTGGCTTCACAAATATCTAATTCTTTCTGTATACTTGGTTCACCCATAGGCTGTGTGTATAGCTGTGTACTTGCTTGGTCTCTTAACCCCCAGATAGTGTTTTTCCACTCTGAGCCCCAACCATTTCCAAGTTGAAATTACTCTTTATGGGGGCGGCTGGGTGGCTCAGTTGGTTAGGCATCCAACTTCGGCTCAAGTCATGATCTTGCGGTTCATGGGTTCGAGCTCCACGTCAGGCTCTACACTGACAGTGCAGAGACTACTTGGAATTCTATCTCTCTCCTTCTCTCTCTGCCCCTCCCCTGATCTCTCTCTCTCTCTCTCTCTCTCTCTCTCTCTCTCTCTCTCTCTCTCAAAATAAGAAAAATAAAAAAGAAAGAAAGAAATTACCTTTAAAACCGCAAGACAGTTGTTTCCTCTGATTCTGTGACCAGAACTCCAGTCACTATTATGTCCTAGAATCCAGGTCCACTCACACTAGCAATAAAAATGGTCCTTTTCCTTTAAAAACAACCAAACCAAATACACTACTACTACTACTATTAATAATAAAATCTTCTCATCACCTGATCCTTCAGTAAAACACACTTGTTGACTTTCTCTTCTTCAGATACCAAGCTGTCTTGTATTATTCTATGGTCTGTGTATGCTTTTTTGGATTTAATATGCCTAAGTTGTTTTGTTTTTGTTCATGTTAAAGCAATATACACAAATCATGGGCCATGTGGTTCAACTACCCATCTGATGACTGCCTTTCTTCTACAATACTCCCACCAAGTGGTCATCTAGACTGTACTTGAACACCCAGAATCACTGAGAACTAATTGTCTGCAGAGGTAGCCTGTTTCATTTTGGATCACCTATTGGAAATAACTGCTTTGGGCTGAAATATGCCTCCCTGAGTTTCTATCCATTTACTCCAGCTCCTCTCCTTAGTGCCAAATGGAACAAATATATATGCATCTATGTGGCCACCTTCAGATAATCTGAATAAAGTGACAATATTCTTCCTGACTTTGCTTTTTTTTTTTTTTTTTTTTTTTGCTAATGTTCCCAGTGCCTTTGACTACCTGTTGTTGTTAAATGTTCTCACCAACATCACTCTTTCTTTTCCGGATGTATTCAAGATGATTTACATGCTTTGCATCTAGCCCAGAGCTAGATAAATTTCAGGTGTGCTCTAGATACTACTCTCAATATGCAGCCTAAGGCTTTAACAGCTTTTGTGGCAGCCACATTGTTGGATCACATTGAGCTTATAGACAACTGAGTATCTCTAAATGCCACATGTTTTGCTGCTAAGCCTACTGCATGTTTATGCAATTGTTTCGGGGTGGGGAGGAAGGAGGTAGAAAAGGTTTATTTATCACATGGATACTTCATGAAATTTGGGTCCCAAAAAGTCAACTTGGGATTTTGCATTCCTAATGATACACAAATCTGTGCTTAGTTTGCTAGCCTAAATGATTAACAAACTAGTGATGGTTCATGTACTGGATTTCAGCTTAGGCTAGTCAGCGTTGCTTTATTTCATGACCTCAAAGCGCAGCCTTCCTCAAAAATTACTCATCATTAAAATGTTTACTATTCATCACCAGAAGAACTGGTGGAAAGAGTATAAATGATTCAGTGCAAAGGCATTATCACCACTGGAAAAACACCTCAAGGACAAGTATCCAGCACATTAAGGATAGTATATTTATGATTTCCCATGGGAATATTATATTCAACCCCTTCTCCTTTATTAAAAATAATTATCTTAAAAATTATCTTACAGAGATAACACTGTGTAGAATTTCTTCCTTTTTTTTTCTTTTTTTTTAAAGTAGGCTTCATGCCCAGTATGGAGGCCAACGCAGGGCTTCACTTCACAACCCTAAGATCAAAACCTGAGCTGAGATTGTGAGTTGGATGCTTAACCAGTTGAGCTACCCAGGTGCTCCTGTATAGATTTTTAAAGATTTTTCAACTTAGCTTATTTGTTTCAAATCAAAGGAAGTGGAATGGATGTTATCCTCATTTTTTTTAAGTTTACTTATTTTGAGAGAGAGAGAGCAGCATGAGCAGGGGATGGACAGAGGGAGAAAGAATCCCAAGCAGGCTCCATGCTGTCAGCACACAGAGCTTGATGCGGTCAATCTCACAAACCATGAGATCATGACCTGAGCCAAAATCAAGAGTTGGACACTTAGCCAACTGAGCCACCCAGGCACCCCTTGTTATTCTCATTTGTAAGTAAAGAAACTAAAGCCCAGAAAGGGCATGATTTGTCTATGGTTACATAGCCGAAAAAAGTGTAGAACCAGGGTTGAACCCCAAGTCCTTGGGTTGTCCAAGGGTTGTCCAAGTCCAGTGCAGCCCCCACTGTACCCATGGCACTCCAATATAAATGTGGCCCAGTCCTGGCCTTAAGGTGCTAACATCCAAGGAGTTCTCCTCCAGGTGTTAGACAACATGTGCTCTACTTGCCCTCACCATTCACATAAAAAGAGGGGAGGGGAACCTCAATGAAAGCAGTTATTACAATACTTAACAAATGTCAAGCTCTAGCAATAATGAAATCATAGAATTTCTGAGAATTAGTCCACTACCTTTAAATTAACAGATTAGGAAGTGCTATCAAGTAATTCACCTAAAGCTGCAATTATAGCAAAACCAGGATTAGAACCTATTTATACACCCAGTTCAATGTTCTTTCTGTTACACTGTACTGTTTCTCAAAATACAAGTAGGCAGCTGTCTGTTACCTATAGCTAGGACTTTCTGAAAATGGGATCTGAAACATATTATCTATAATTCAAGAATGTTATGGACAAGGATCCCACCAAACTCTCAATACAAAGAAATATGAACCAGGAGGCTAATTAGAGAGTGATGAACTATGACATACTGAACCAGCAACTTCCCATAAACAGAACATTGCTATATGAAGTAGCCCCCAAGGATGGACTCCCTCCCCCAATATCTACTGTTGTTGCCACTCAGGATTTGGACTACTTGTATCCTAGATGATCAGGGGGCAAAGGCTGAGAGTCTTACTGAAAGAAGAGGATTATGAATCTGCTACAGCCAATTGTGGTCTTTTCAAAAAGCAGACTAAATAAGTAGGTACTGAGTTTATATATGTAAAAAGGACTCATCAAGTGAATATAAACATTTATAAATACTGATATGGTGTTCGATTTGGTTCAACAATCATTTATTGAGCTCCAGTTACATGTGAAGCTCTGTAGATTCAAAGAAATGTCATACCTCTATCCTCAAGAAAGTTAACAGATTGAATATTATGGCAACACAGAAATGGGAACTTAGGTAAGCCTGAAGGGGCCAGCAAAGGCTTTATTGAAGAGATACCTGAATCTTAAGGTTTGGGTAAGAACTATACAAGTGAAGAAGGAGCTGAACAAAGACAGAGGCATGAAATGATACGGAATATACAACTAGAAGCAGTTTGACAATGCTGGAATCCAAAGTGTAGGGTAGGGAAGAGTGACAGCATGAAATGAGGTCAAATCACGGGCTTTATTCCATGCTCTCTTGGACTTCAGACTAAACTAATGGAGTGCTCTTGAAAAACAGATCACTGGGAATCAAGGCCAAGGGGGAAATTGGAGTTGAGAGGCAGAAAGACTGATTATGAGTTGGGTGAAGTAATTTAGGAAATGATAAAAGCCTGTACAAGGAATGTATAAGTAGCAATAGGAATGGAAAAGATGCATCAGATAGGCTGGATTCCAGAAAAAAATTGAGGCCATTGAATGACATTATCTGAAGGATGTGGTTTCCTGATCTAAATATTTCTTTCAAGGCCTCTCCTGATACTTCCACCATCAGAGTTTCCTTCTACAGAGTTTGAAGAGTCCCTTACTAAAATGGAGTTGATCAGAGCATTTTAGTGTTGGTCAACTAACATTAAAGTGGATTATGCAAATTTAATATGAGTGAAGAAGGCCTTGCAGGGAAGAACATGGCTAGTCAAGAGAGGAGAAGCAAGTAAAACAAAGGATAAAGCAAAACAAAAGAGAAAACGTTCGGGCCACTAAAGGCAGACAAAGAAACTTACTAAATCACCATTTTGGCTGAGCTCGGGCCACTAAAGGCAGACAAAGAAACTTACTAAATCACCATTTTGGCTGAGCTGGCTCTGCTCTGCTACAAAATCCATTTTCAGTTAGCTTGGATATACTATTCCAAAACTCTTTCATGTGAGACACTTAAGTCTACACAAGGATAATAATAATAATAATGATAAAATGAACCCTAGCAAACAAAGAACTGTGACTTAAGAGCTGAAGGAACACCATGCAGAGACAATGTAACACAGAAACTGGGCCTTTAGAAAGTAACTTAGAAATCAAGTCACCTCGAGGAGCCTTGGTGGCTCAGTCAGTTGAGTGTCCAACTCTCTAATTTAGGCTCAGGTCACAGTCCCAGAGTCGTGGGATTGAGCCCTGTGTTGGGCTCTGTGCTGAGCATAGAGCCTGCCTGGAATTCTCTTTCTCTCTCCCTCTACCCCCTCTCTCTTGCTCTCTCTAAAATAAAAATAAATAAAATATTTAAAAAAAAAAGAAATCGGGTCACCTCAGATATTTTTTCCCCCATGACTACAAGTGAAATATTATCTCCTGTATTTTCATTTCTACTAAGTGTCACGTTTAATTTGGAAATCTGACAAATACCAAGAACACTTGCCCCATAGTTCACAGTATTACTGGGAGGAGGAAATGGGACAAAAAGAGGCAAAAGCTTGTGTGTGCTGTAAAGTGCTAAATGATGGCATCATCAGGCCTCTGGCTCACAGGAGAAAAGAGGACAGGTGGGATCTCCATGTCATGGCCTTTGCAAGGATTGCTCACCAATGATTATCATAAAATTTTAGTCCTTCAAATGTTGATGAGCAGAGGCCACACTACCTTCAACACTTTCCTTAAGAATTAAAATTAATTGGGGGTGCCTGGATGGTTCAGTCAGTTGAGTGGTTGAGCATCCAACTCTTGATTTTGGCTCAGGTCATGGTCTCATGGTTGGGAGATCGAGCCTGGCATGGGAGTGGGGAAACTTAAGATTCTCTCTCTCTCTCTTTCTTCCTCTTTGTCTCTCTCTCTCCCTTTGTCTCTTCCCTGCTCATCCTCTCTCTAAAATTAAAAAAAAAAAAAGAATTAAAATTAACGCACATTGTAAATTTAAAATTAACACCTAAAAACAGACACTAATACGTTTTTAACAAATGTGCTCTTTCCATAAAACCAGCCTCTATAATGAACTTTTTCTGTCACAAATAAGCATGTAAATATTAGGATCATATTTTATTCGAATTAGGAAAGGCTTAGTTCATCTCTGTAAACTGTCTTCCCAGCCTCTTCCCCTCCCCTACCTTTCTTATAACAGGGAAACTGAGGTAAAGGTTGAACCCAAACTAACCTGTAGATTTCCTGACTCCGGTCTAAGGCTCTCTTTTCTATAAAATAATTTTTAATAAAATATTTCAAATATAAGGAGAAGCATAATAACGAATACCCAGATTTTTAAAATGTTAATATCATATGCCACCAATCTTTTTTTTTTTTTTTTGGACAGGAAATGGCGCTTTAATGTTTCAAATATTTTTTAAAACATATTTAATTTAAAATTAAATATTACATATCAGCAGATAATGCCCATTCCTCTATCCCATTCCCCTACCTCCTTCTCCAGAGATAACCACCATATTGAGGTTGTGGCATATTCCATTCTTCCTGTTCAAGTTTGTATAAACTCAAATGCTTATATATCCATAAACCACACCATGTTGCCACAAAAAGAGATGGTCTTCAAAACAGGGAGGAGTCCCTCACTCTAGTACACTGCATGTAGTTAAAACCTTTGGGACTTGGCTAGGTATTTCAGAAAGAAACTAGGGCAGAGCTTAAAGTCTTTTTTAATGATTACCACAGAAGGATCTAGTGAAGTATCTTACTATTTAAAGTGAAAAATAAATTAGGCAAATATAAAAATTTAAATATGATTTTTTTTATCCTTCTCAAGTTAGCATTTTGTATTTGTGAAATCCTGGTTTATAATGACCTAGTGTGAATGACCTGTCACTGAACAATAGGGAAAGATGGATTAAGCAATTTAACTAATAATAATAGTTTCTACTTCTGCTTCAAGGTCCAGCTCAAATGTCACCCCCTTAATGAATCTGTCCTTGATCCCATCAGAATTAATTCCTTCACCAGTCATTTATTGAGTGCCAGAGCCCTGTAGATACAAAAGTAGATCAGACCCAGTTCCTGCTTAGAGCTCAGAAATAATCACACAATAGTTTTTGATAAATGCTCTAATAGAGATATCCATAAAAGGTTAGCAAAGCCTATACCTTTCCTAGAGCAATTGGAGAAGACACTACAGACGAGGGGATGTTTGAGCTGCATCTTACAGGGTGAGCAGGAATTCACAAACTCTATCTTCTGATAAAATGTCATTCCAGGTAGGGAGACACTGAATGTGAAGGTAAAAAGGATGATAAGATATTAGTTTTAGAAAGACAACTAGGGATAGACATCAGAGGTAGAAGGATAAGTTAGAAGACTAGCAACAAGTCAAGCAGAAGCTGACATGATTATAGGCATGGGGTGGGAGGGGGAAGGATTTTATCAAAATTTAGGAGATAAATTTAGCAGAATTTGATGCTTGGTTGTGCAGGAGAAAGAAAGAACATGGAGGAGTTGGGGATGACTCCCAAAGGCTTGGCAAAATGAGTGGGCTGTGAGGCCATTAACTAAAATAAGAAATACCATACCAAAGATAAGAACAGGCCTGAGAAGTGGTGTGTGTGTGTGTGTGTGTGTGTGTGTGTGTGTGTGGTTTCTTCTGAGGCATTTTGAGTCGGTAATGAGGTCTCTTCCATTGGCCTTAAACAATGTCCCTTTCGAGGCCAGAAATCATCCCTTCCTCTTAACTCCACAGCATACTTTCTATCTTTTTCACAACAAATTATTTAAATCTGCTGTTATCTCAGTATTCACAAAATTGTCCCTACCTTAAACCATGAAGAAAAAGTACTAGTCTTGTTCTCTGTGCATTGTCCTTATATCAGAGCCTTATATACAAAAAAAAAAAAAAAACCTTCAACCAAAGTTTGCATTCTTGAAAAGGGAGCTCCATCAGATACTAGGAAGTGTCAGTTAACATTTATCAAAACAATGGCCACAACTTGTGTGTTAGCGACTTATATAAAATATCTAAAGCATTTGGTCTACAGCCCCTACTTTTAGCTCCTCTTGTGCTTATCTTATCTTACTTTTAAACAACTCTGCAAGGTAGGTGTTTTCCTATTTTACAGATAAAGCAACAGCAGGCCAGAATGTCTGAATAACTTTCAGGTTTGCAAGGTTCACAAGGTTTGCAAGTTGCTTAACCACGATTGGGCCGACTTGCTTCACCACCAGAGTTGAGCTGCTCTGTCCTAATTCTCACTTGGGCTGAAAAGTGGACCTTCTTTGGCTCCTGAGGGGTAGCACTCTCCGCATCGGGAACTGTGAGACGGGCCTCACCCCTATCCTCTCAGGCAAAAGTGTCCCCTCCCAGGAAAAGTGCCCCTGCGGGCGCAACCAGTGCACACGGCAGAGCTCAGAGGGGGCCCAAGGGTCCCGCGGATGAGCTGCCGCCCAGGGACCCAGCATTTTGCAGTATTCACGCCAGGAAAGCGCACAGGATCACTCGACCCTTCGCTCAAGCTATGAGTGCTGCCGGGTCTCTAACCCCGAAGCTCGGGTGGGCGCGCGCGGCCGTGGCTCCCAGCCTGGCCCCTCGTGGGGGCTAGAAGTCCTCACAAATACGAGACACTGGAAGACGGGAGTGCAGCCACTGCCTTTGGGACACTGAAACTCGTCCCGTACCTTCCTCCGCAGTCCCGTGCGGTGGGCCGGCCCGGCTTGCTGTCTGCATTCAGCGGACCGGAGAACGAGTTCCGGGCGGGGAGAAGCCCTGCCCACCGGCTGCGGTGGGAACCGGTCCCGCGAGGGTCCGACAGGACTCGCCAGGCATTTCCCTCAGACCGCGCTTTGCCTCCGAGAGGCCGCGCCGGGCCTCCCTCATCGCCTCTCGGGTTCTCGGTCCCGCCCCACACCTCTGGGTAGGAACCGGACAGCGAGAGAGTGTGAGAGGGCAACACAACGGTCCTGGGGACCCTCCGAAGTCCGCAGGGGAGGAAGCAGCGACAGCTAGCTGCATGCTGACGAGGCGCTAGGGCTTGGGGAGGTCGGCCCGTGGAATGGGCGTGTCCTGGCGCGTGCGGGAGGAGGTGCGAGGGGCAAGGGGCAGTCCCACCCGCGACGCCCTGGAACGCTGATTGGCTGCGCGCCGTGGAGGCGCGAGGAGGAGGCGTGTCCTCATGTGAGCCCTGCAGGGGCCCAAGGTGAGGGTGTAGAGGGGAGAGCGCTTGCGCGAACCTGGTTATAGGCCCCTCCTTCTCTTCTTTCTAGGGGCAAAGGGTAGGTGGTTTTAGTCTGGACTTAGGCGCTTGCAGACTCCGGCCATGGAGGGGCCTGAATGGGAGTCGCTGGAGCAGTGCTTGGAGAAGCACCTGCCACCCGCAGACTTGAGGGAGGTGAAACGCATTCTCTATGGCAAGGAAACCAGGTCTGGGGCCTAGAGGTTGGGGTGGGGAGACCTTGGGGCCAGCGAGTGTGGGTCTGGGGAACCAGGGAGAGTGCTTCAGGATTTGAAGGACTCTTGAGGGGGCAATGAAGATCTGAGTTGGTGAGCAGAGACCTTAGGAAGTCTAGATGTGACATCTCTGGGCCTCCCAGGGGTTGCACAACCCCCAAGTGACCTTTACAAGCCATTTCTCTCCTTGCACCCAGCACCCAGCACCCAGCACCCAGAAGGGAAAAGAACCTGGGAGGGAAAGGTCAGGTTTTTACTCTCTGTGGCTTTCTCTGTGGTTACCTGGCTCTCCTTCCCTACTTCCAGTGACCAGCTTCCTCCCAAGAGCTAGGGTTGTACCCTGGGTGTCTGTCTGGGTCAGTGCCTCCAGCCAGAGCCCCCAGTAGGTCAGCTGATTGTCCAGTCCCAGCCCTTTCTGCAGTGACTGGGCCTTTGGCAGATCCTTGGAGGTAGAGGCCAGCTGAATCTAATTGGAGAAGGAACTGTTCCCACTGGCAAGCCACAGGAGTTAGTTACCACACTCAGCGCAAATGTTTTCCCATTCCCAGCCAGTTGTGTGCATCACTAGGACCTTCTGAGATTAGTGCACTGCTGGACACTGTGTATACAAAGCTGGAAGATGCTTTCCCTTTCACTGTTGTTTCTCTTTGGTCCACTTTACTCAAAACAACCAGAAAATGTGCATCATATCTTGTTGGCTCCTTTGCTTAAAACTCTGTAAGGGTTTCCCATGGCTCTTAGAATGAAATCTAAACTTTGATCCCATACAGCTCCTGAGTTAATGTCCTTCCACTTTCTAGCCCATTGGTGGTCTCTCTGCCCCCACCCAGCCAGACCATGTGCTTCCTGACCTTGTGGCAGTGACCTTGAGGCAGGAACCTGATAGACTCACCTGAAACTCAAGGATGTTGATTGGATCAGTGGTTCCCAGCCACTGGCTCCAATGGAGTTGCGGGGGGGGGGGGGGGGGGCGGTGATGGGGGAGGGCAGATCTCACATCTAAGAGTGCTAGTGGATGGTAAAGGTAGAACAACTGCCTTTGGGGGTAGGAGTGGTAGAGAACTCAGTCAAAAAGGACTCTTCCTACCCAAAGAGGGATACCCAGGACTGGGTGAACTTCAAGGTCCCTCCTGAAATCATGCTGGACTACTACTTCCCTGTCACACCTGTCAAGGTGTGAAGCCTCTTAGAGTTAAGGCTCCCAGAGGTATCTTAATCAAGGGTCTCAGGATGGGAATAGGTTTGTTTTAAGGATGAGATAGGCATGTTCTTCTAGGAAAAGAAATGGAGAGAGCTTGTGGCGTCAGGGAGAGGTAAAGCACGAGAATCTTAGGAAAAGAGAAATAAGTGTCTCTTATAGGTGACTGGCTGGAGCACATTCTAGAGATTGGGATAAGGACTACCTTGAAAGAGGCATTTTCTATGGGAGGGATTATAATGGTAGCCGACGTCTATTGACCAACAACAGCTAGGCCTCATCCTGGGACTTGGCTTACAGTAACTGTTCACGAAGTGTTCTATTCCACTCAGCACTGAGCCCTTCCAGGCTTTGCCCCTAGGGTATAAACCTTTGTACTTGCTCAGTCCTTGCAGGTGGGTGGGATTTGGCTATGCACAGGATTGCGAACTAAAGATGGAAAATTATTAGTCATTTAAAAACTCTTCTTCCACTTAAACCCCTGCTCACTCCTCATAACCTGACTTGTTTCTGGTCACCTCTGTGAAGGCCTGGGTGGAGCCTGAGTCTTCAGCCCCTCCTCTGGACTTCCAACTGTGTTCCACACCTCACCTTCTCTCCCAGTTACTTGCTGTGTCAAACACAGAGACGATGCTTAGTGAATGTTTGCTAAGTGAATGGGCTTTTGCCTGGGCTAGCCAGATGAAATCCCCAAAGAACATGGACTCTCAATTTCAAGACAGCCAGAACCAAGAAGCATTTATTCATGTAACAAACATTTATTGTGTGTGGTTTTTTGTCTTGGGCACTAGGAGTACAAGGATAAGTAAACCATGGTTCCCGTCCTAGAGGGGCTTTCTGTCTTTTGATGGTTGCCCTACATTGTGAGAGAAAGATGCAAGCTGACCTGGAGAGAGTGTACGTGTGCAGGGTTAGAGGAGGGTTAGGAAGCCTTCTCAGGGGCATCATGCTTGCACTGTATCCTGAAGGAGATGGAGAAATTGGTTTGGAGACAGGAAGGGCTCAGGTACCCTTTGTCAAGGCCCAGACACCAGGGAACATGCTCATTTAGGGATTGCAGGTGTAGAATGTTGTGAAGAGAAGGCAAAAGTGACCATGGTGGACCCATGGGCTCTGTACACCCTGCTAAGGCAGCAGAACCTGTCCTAATGGTGGTGGGAGTCTTCAAAGAATTTGGAGGCAAGGATCATGCCAGTTTCTGGCTTGGACCCCCAGATGGCTGATTCATTCATCTGATGAGCAGCTTTGGGGAAGGCTGCTGAGTTGAATTGGGGGTGCTGTTTAGTTTTCTAGAGCTGCTGTAACAAATTACCACACACTGGTGGCATAAACCAAAAGAAATTTATTCTCACAGTCCTAAAGACCAGAAGTACAAAATCAAGGTGTCTGCAGTGCCACACTTCTCCAAACGCTGTGGGAGAGAATCCTTCCTTGCCTTATCCAGTGGCTTCTGACATCCCTTGGCTTGTGGCAGAATGACCCCAATCTCTGCCTCTGCCTTCACATGACTACCTCCTCTTCTCCCTGTGTCTCTCCTCTGGTCATCTCTTATAAGAATACCTGTCACTAGATTTAGGGCTCACCTGTATAATCCAGTATGATCTCAAGATCTTTAGTTATATCTGCAAATATCCTTTTTCCAAATAAGGTCTTATTCACAGGTTCTGGGTATTAGGATGTGGACATATCTTTTTTTTTTTTTTTTTTTTTTTTTGGCGGGGGAAGTCACAGTTTAACCCACTACAGGGACTGTGTAGAGGTGGTCCTCACAGGGGGCTCGGGACTGCCCTCATTCTAGGCCCAAGAGTGGGTACAGAGTGGGAGGGGCCCTGGGTGGGTTTCTGGAGAACCTGCTGTTAAAGGAATTAGAAGAAATGGCGACTTTGCATGATACTCCAGAGGTGAGGAAGCAGGATGGGGGGCCCTGAGGCAGGTATCAAGGACATTGAGCAGGATAGGGACAAAATGTCAGATAGTACAGGGAAGTGTAGAAGGATGAAGACAGGTGTTTGTCTCCTGTTGCTAAAGACAACCAGAAGGCTGGTGGCAGTTTGGAGTGGGGGAGTGGGCCCCAGGGAACAGGGGGCTGAGGAAGGTGTGGGAGGTGAGGGCTTCAGGGAAGGTCCCTATGAAGGGGAGGTGAGGAGAGCAAGTGAGGTAAGCAGAAGAACCTATGGAGAGTGTGCTTCCCTACTTTTTTTTTTTTCTCTCTGTTATTTATTTTTTAATGGGAGAGACTCAAATAGCTTTAATGATGGATGTGGTAGGTCTGTAGGAGCCAGGGCGAGGTGTCCAAGCTATGAATATTGCTAAGTAAAAAAGGCAAGTAAGTGGAAGAACAGAATACACAGAAGGACACCAATGTGGGTGTCATTTAGGACACACATTTAAGAAAATATTGGAAAGATACCTAAAACATTGTTAAGAGGGGTTGCCTCTGAGGTTTGGGACAGAAGCTTAATGGTGGGATGGAGAGGGGAACTCATTTTTCACTTGATACCTTCCTTTCCCACTGTTTGATTTTTTTTCCTCCCACAAGCATGTGTTTCTTTTGTAGCAAAGCTCTAGTTTAATTATTTAAAACACTGATGGTAAAAGAGCTATTAGTGGGGAAAGATGAAGTTCCAAAAGCCAGAGGTTGCAGAGGAGGCAGGAGCTGAGCTCCCTCAGGCCATGTCTGCCCTGACCCTGGGTTGGAGAGGTAGGAGCTGGGGGAGGGGCCCAGGAGGGTATGTTGGGGCTGAGCAGGAAGTGATGGGCTTTCCTCCTTGACGTTAGAGGTGAGCCCATGAGGGGCCTTAGTAGCAGGATAAGGGGTAGAAGGGCAGAAGATCGACTCTAGGGATCAAGGGAGGGTTTGGGGCAGCACGGAGCCTCTGTGAGGTTGTGGTTCATCTGGTCTCTGCCCCCACATGAGCCATAGCTGGTCTATGTCCCACCACCTCCCTGTGCCAAGCCTTTGGTGGGCACAGTGCTTGTTTATGGAATAGGGCTCAAGGGTCTGTTGGGTTCTCCAAGACTAAGCGAAGCAGGATGTGGTGATGGACCACCTGGATAACAGGAGGGTTGAGGTGACAAGACAACCGGTGAGTACTGAGAGGAGGCAGAGCCCTGAAGGTAACTCCATGTGAGGATAGAGTGGTGTGGTCTGCACCACCCCAAGCCTAAGAGAATGATTGTCCACAGGTTGCTGGAAGGGGTGTGTGTGGCAGCATTCAACATAGTGAGAAGGCAGGAAGGCTGCATATCACAGAATAACAGGGCTCATGGTGGTGAACAGATGGGGAGAGCCAACAGCTGTGGGCAGTGGATGAGGAAAGACAGAGGCTGAGGGATATCTGTCATCCAGGTGACAGCTACAGGTGGACTTGGAAAGGTGAGACAAGATCTCTTCCATCTGTTATCTTCCTGGGATGAGACCCAGACTGAGGATGGGCCTGACAAGATGTCTCCCAAAGGATGGTCCTGCTCCCCCCACCCATGGGCCTAAGAGGAAACAGACACACAGAGCCCTTCTTCTTCTCCTGTCCCCCATGATGACTTGTCCTGGGGCTGAGGTCTACAGGAGTCCTCTCCCTGAGGGCAAGGGGACTGTGTCTGAGGCAGTCACAGTAAGGGGAGGCACGGTGTGGGCACTGCTGCTATTTCTAACCTGCTAGCAAACGGAACTCTGACTAGTTGAAAAGCAGGCTGATTGTCAGGGGCGGAACCCAACTTGGAGCTGTCAGGGCCGTCACATGGAAACCGCCTGGCAGGGGGCGGCGGCAGGGGGCTTGGGCTGACAGGGCTGTGATTTTGAAAGAAACATCTTTAAAAAAGTGATTTAAAGTAGGAGAGAAATATTATTATTAGATAATGGCTGTCAGGTTATTTTTTGATGTGTTCTCTGAGTATTTCATAACCATCTCGCCCCTAGATGGTAAGGCCTTCCTGGCCAGAGGCCATGTCCCCTGCTCTTGTGGGTTTCACCTCAGTGCACAGCACCCAACCAGCATCAGGAGGTGTTTGCCGTTTGGCCAGTGGTCACTTAAGCTGGGAGATTTTATAAATAATCCACTTGCCTTTGTTAATAAACCACAAACCAGGGTGAGTGCCTGGGCCGTTGGTCTGGACACCTGGGCTTCACCAAGCCCACTCAGCACTCGGCATGGAATTGCCCCCAGTGGGAGCAGCAACAGGACAGGGCAGTGGGGCTCACTAGAGACTTGTAACCCTTAGTGGTGAATGGTCACAGGACCCTCCCTCATGCTATCAGTCTCCTAAGTCCTGTTCTCAACAGCCACTTTGTCTTATCACAGCCTGCACCAGGCTCAGCACAGCCCTCTGATTCTAGTCTACACACATTTTGGAAATCCATTACCTCTCCTCTTCTGTGCTGACTGCTGAAATCAATCCCCACCCTGAGGTCAGCAGCTCTAAAACATCAACCTCTTGACCAGTCATTCTGCAGCCCCCCTCCCTGTTCCCCTGCTTTCCCAGGCCAGAAGACTACGGCACCTCCCTGGTGAAGTCCATACTCAGCGTAGTATCCATTCTCCACCAGGCGGGGCCCTCCCTCCTCCTGGCCCCCACTCCAGCTTCCCACAAGTGGGCCCTTGCCCTGGGCTTCTCTCTGTGCCTTCCTGCCAAACATCCCTGCCTCCTCTCTACCAGATAGATGACTACTGGGGGGTTGGAGGTGAATTTAAATTCAGCAGACCTCATGCAAATTGTCTCCCTTCTACTTTCCTGTCCATTTAGGAAGCTCGATCTGCCCGGCAGGGCTTTTGAAGCCGCCTCTGAAGGGGACTTTGAGCTGCAAGGATATGCCTTTGAGGCAGCAAAGGAGCAACTGAGGCCACCTCGGACCATGCGTGTGGGACTTGTTCAGAACAGAACTCCCCTACCTGCCGATGCCCCTGTGGCAAAACAGGTGCAACCTCTTTTGACCATAAATACATAAACGGAGCTGTGGCTTGCTCTGTGTTTTGAACACGTCCACAGTCCCTGGGTCACTGCAGGTCCACTGCTCACTGCAGGTCTGTAGGCACCTCGAGTGTCACCTAGATGCTTCTGCCCTGCAGCCCCCCTTCCCTGCAGCCCACATCTCTGGCTCCTCTTTGTCTTCTGGCTCCTACCCTCTCTCTGCCTGCCCCTCCACGTCCTCTCCTGTGATTGATCTGTAGTCCCATTTATCAATTGAGAGGGTGTCCTTTTGTCTGCCTCACGCTCTTTCTCTGGAATTCTGCCTCTCGGTCTCTTGCCAGAAGGGTATGTGCTGGCACACACCAGTCAGGACCTGTCTGTCCATCTGCATGTTCCTCTGCCTTGATCCTGAGAGCAGGGACTCACTGAACCCAGATGTCTGTCAGCTGATGGTCTCAGGGTGACGGGAATATGATACGCAATTCCTTATGACCTTACAGTTAATATAAATGTGACGGCATCTTGTATGTCCCTAAAGAAACGTGTTATCACAGACGCAGGCGATTTGTTGTATATACTTCTTCACAGCATTTCTCTAGCTGTTGAAACTTTTAAGAGTTTCTCTGCAGAGGTTTCCTGGGGATACAGCATGCCTCAGAACTCCTAGGGATTCTCAAGAAAAGGCCAGGGGCGCCTGGGTGGCTCAGTCGGTTAAGCGTCCAACTTCAGCTCAGGTCACAATCTCACGGTCTGTGAGTTCGAGCCCCGCGTCGGGCTCTGGGCTGATGGCTCAGAGCCTGGAGCCTGCTTCGGATTCTGTGTCTCCCTCTCTCTCTGCCCCTCCCCCATTCATGCTCTGTCTCTCTCTGTCTCAAAAATAAATAAACGTTAAAAAAAGATTAAAAAAAAAAAAAGAAAAGGCCATTTGGATTCCAGGTCGGGTTCTGCATCATCTTTCACTCTGGTCCTTCCGTTTTTATTGAATTTAAAGATTTCTGGTTCCCTGTTCACTTTTTGTCTCTGGGTTAGCTGACTGTGAATGTGTTTCCTCAGCCATCCCAGATTGGCAGGGCCAGGGTCACTGTTCTCCCCCACAGCTCCTTGGAGCACACTTTGCACACTGTCAGCACCTAGCAAATATCCGCGGAGCCTTGGTGTGCAGTCTCACAGGAGAGACCATCATAAAGAGTAGGTGCTCTCTGGTTTTCAACCTGGTTCTTCTGGTCTCTCTTGAACAAACACTTCCAGACATCTCCTGGGGGCCAGGCATTGTGCTGAGGACACCAAGAAGATGGAGACACTTTCCTCCTGCCCCTGAGGAGCCCATGGGGTGAGGGGAGTGACAGACAGTGGAGGAACACAACAGCATAGCAGGAACAGCGCCACCAAAGGGACCTACCAGGGAGTGCTGAGGCACCTCTTGATGCTCAGCCCTCTGCTGGGAGAGTCACTTCTCTGTGGGTGACACATGACATGAATAACACATCCCAGGAAGATTGGGTGGAGTGGGGAAGTGCATTCTTGATGGAGGACACAGCTGGGAAATGGGATCCATTCATTTGATGACAAGATGCACACAGGAAAACGAAAATGGCAGGACAAGGCATGCCGGAAGGCTCAAGTGCAGGGTGGTAGGAAGTGGATTGTGTCCTAAGGCAGAAGGAGCAGTTAGCCCAGGGGAGGGCCAAGGTGTGCAGTGGGTGTGGGCCCCTCTTGCAGTAAGTAGCAAACAAGCTTATGCACTCCTGTGAGCAACTCCTTAGGGCAGCAGGTATTCTCCCCATTCTCCAGGTAAAGAAACTGAGGCTCTGAAAGGCAGCATTAAGTGTGTGGAACCCTAGAGCCTCTGTACCTCCACCTTTTCCTGCAGATTTTGGACTTGATGAGACTAGGATATATCAGAACCTCCCCACCCTACTTGTCCTCTTGCAGCTGCCTAGGTTGGGGGTTGTTCCACGTGTGTGAGGATGAGTTCTAAAAATGGTCTCAACCAGGGGCACCTGGCTCAGGGGGTTAAGTGTCCAACTTTGGCTCTGTTCACGATCTCATGTTTGTGAGTTCAAGCCCCACATCAGGTTCCGTGCTGACAGCATGGACCCTACTTGGGATTCTCTCTCTCTCTCTCTCTCTCTCTCTCTCTCTCTCTCTCTCTCTCTCTCGCTGTCTCTGCCCCTCCCCTACTTGTGTGGCACACTGTCTCTCTCAAAATAAATGAATAAACTTGGGGGAAAAAAAGATCTCAACCAATAAAAGGAAATGGGTTCTAATCCTTGCTTTTTGGATTGCCAGGTCACTGCCCTTCACAGACGCATAGAAGCCATCGCAGAGGTGGCTGCAATGTGTGGAGTGAACATCATCTGTTTCCAGGAAGCATGGAGTAAGTCTGTCTTGGGGTGCTTTCTCTGCTGCCTTCAGACAATAGTGTATTATCTCCATGTCACCAAGAGGACTTCTTGATTTTTGAAAATCTCTTCTGATCTACGGAAAGATTATTTCGTCAACAATACCAGAAAGGCAGAAATCCTGGCCTCCCTCCCTCTCATGCACCCCAGTCTGTTGTCTGGTTCTGCCACTTCTTCCTCCCAAATTGTTTGGAACCCATTAAGCTGTTCCTCCCTACCTTCTTTTTTTTTTCTTCTTAACATTTTTTAAAATTTATTTTTGAGAGACAGAGACAGAGCATGAGTGGGGGAGGGGCAGAGAGAGAGGGAGACACAGAAACTGAAGCAGGCTCCAGGCTCTGAGCTGTCAGCACAGAGCCCAGAGCGGGGCTCGAACCCACAAGCCATGAGATCATGACCTGAGCCAAAGTTGGACGCTTAACCGACTGAATCACCCAGGCGTCCCCTCCCTTTTTTTAAGTTTATTAATTTATTTGGAAAGAGAGAGAGCAACAAGCAGGGGAAGGGCAGAGAGAGAGAGGGGGAGAGAGAGAATCCCAAGCAGGGTCCGTGCTGTCAGTGTGGAGCCAGATTCAGGGCTCAATCCCTTGAACTGTGAGATTATGACCTGAGCTGAAATCGAGAATTTGACATTTAACTGACGAGCCACCCAGGTGCCCCCTCCCCACTTTCTCACCAGTGCCCTGGTCTGAGGAGTCATCAGCTCACACCTTGGCTTCGATAATTGCCTCTAACTCATCCACTGTGCTCTCCACTTGGGCCCCTTCTAACTGGCTCTTGACCCATTCTAGGAAAGATCTCTACAAAACTCAACTCTATACCACTTAGTCTGTTCCTTCCCCCATCTCTGTGACCCCATCTCTGCTGGGCTCTGCTCTCACCTCCCTGATCCTTCATTCCCCTCTCCCTCCACCCAGACCACTGTAGCAGCTGCTCCCTCTGCCTGGCCTTTGTCTCCCTCTCCCTCCCCTTGCCTTTTAGACCCTATCCAACCTTCACATAGAAGCTCAGAGCCCACCTCCCTATCTAATATTACATCCAGGTTATATACTCCTGGTACCATGTACCTTTATTTTTTCTTTATCAAAGTTACACATGCTTATAATTGGGAGTCAAATGGTCTACAAGTTTGTTACCAAAAAACAGCTGTCTTCCTCCCTAGAGGCAACCACTTTCTACTCTTAGCTGGTTCTTTAGGAATCTACCTCTGTGTTTGTGCTTCTTGATTTTTCAGTTTCGCACCATCTATTAACTTCCCACTGTGGAAGAAGACAGCATTAGTTCCTCACCTCCTCTGCCCGCTCTGTTCACACATACCCTTCCTATCCTCCATCCATTCTCTGCAAGCCATTTTCTAGACTTAGATTTCTTTCTCCGAATAACTTTCTGTTTTCCCCAGAATTTACATTGTTTTCTGCACACCTACCCCAAATTCTACCCCAGGCTTTCTTCCAGCTTCCTGAATCTGCTCAAAAGCTTTAGACACGTGAAGCTGCCTGTCGGTTCCACCTCCTCCTTTTTTTTTTTTTTTTAATTTTAAGTTTTTATTTTAAGTCCAGTTAGTTAACATACAGTGTTAGGTTAGTTTCTGGTGTAAAATATAGTGATTCAGCAGTTTCCATACATCACCCGGTGCTCATCACGACAAGTGCGCTCCTTAATCCCCATCACCTATTTCACTCCATGTCCCCACCCTGGTTCCATCACCTTGAAGGAACATATCCCCAGAGCCTTCTGGCTGCGCTAGTCTGATTTAGCTGGCTGCACAGCTGTCCTTCTGGTGATTTCCCTTCACCATCATGCTGGGGGGTTCCTTTGTCTTGATCTTGTGCTCTCCTATACCACATCTTCCTCTTTCTTGCTTTGCTCCCTCTTTTTGGTTGAGTAGTTTTCTGAGAAAGAACAGGAAGGAGGTAACCGTTTGGAGATCTTGCATATCTGAAAATATGTTCCTCCTACAACTTGCTTGATAGTTTGGTTGGGTGTTGAATTCTGGGTTAGAAATACTTTTCCTTCAGAAGTTTGGACACATTGATCCATTGTCTTCTGATTTCGGGTGTTGTTGACTAGTCTAAAGCCATTTTGACTTATGACCCATTGCATTTAATCTTTATTTTTTAATTATTTTTATTTATTATTATTATTAATTATTAATTAATATAATTATTATATATTATATATAATTATATAATTTATATAATTAATAATTATCATTAACTATTATTAATTATTTTTCTCTAGAAGTTGTAGGATATTCTCTAGTACTTTGAAGTTTCATAATGATATGCCATTATGTGAATCTATTTTTTAATTTTTTAATGTTTTTATTATTTACTTATTTTGAGAGAGAGAGAGCACATAAGAAGGGGAGAGGCAGAAAGAGAGGAAGAGAGAGAATCCCAAGCAGTCTCCACACTGTCAGCCAGAGCCCAAGGTAGAGCTCAATCTCACAAACCGTGAGATTGTGACCTGAGCCAAAAATCAAGAGTTGGATGGATGTTTAACTGAGCCACCCAGGTGCTACTGTGTGTACCTATTTTAATCCATTATTTTAGGAACTCAGTGGGATATTTCAGGCTAGAAATTTGGGTCCTTCAGATCTATTGTTCATTAGTGATTTTCTCCCTTTTTTCTTTCCTCTCCTGATACTCCTACTATTAGGATGTTGCAACTCTGGACTAGATCCATAATTTTCTTAAGTATTTCCTCCTGTTTTTCATCTTTGTCTTTTTGCTCAGTTTTCTGGTAGATTTTATCTGTCATTCAGCCTTTTATATGGTCTTTTGTTTCCCCTGTCATATTTTGAATTTCAAGAGTTCTTTTGGTCTGAAAGTTCCTGTTTTATGACATCCTGTTCTTATTTTATAATTACAATACTTTCTCTTATCTTTGACAATATTAGGTAGCATTTTTTTCTCCTTGCCAGTTTCCTACTTCAGATTGGTCTTTCTTCCCCCCTGATTGTGTGTATTTTAAGAATTGAGGGTTAAAAAGCTGATTGCAAGCTCTGAGTCTGTGGGAAGGGCTCCTCTCCCACTGAGCTTCATGATAGGATGACTTGGTTTAGCCGTTTGTTAGGTAATCCCTCATAGTAGTATCTTTGGGTCATTCTTTTTCAGGCTGGTCAGAGTCCCCGGAGAATATTCTTCTTATCTCCTGCCAAGAAGAGAAAGAGGATAGGGGTCCAGTGTGCTGATGTTTACTGAATCCCTCTGTTTTTGACACTCTACTCATCTGCATCTGTCCTGACTTCCCCACGGCCAGAGGCCTTCTGTTTACCTCCGAGAGTGAACCTCTAGCCCTCTGCTGGGGTGGGAGGGACACCTGCCGGCCTCGTGCAGTAGGAGGGATCTGGGCTTCTGCCTGCTTCTTAAGCAGACTTTTGACCAATTTTTGTTTGCCATTTCCCCTCCCTGCTTCCCCACCTTCAGAGCCACGTGGTATCTCTGACTCCTGAACTTTGCAGGGGTATGGGGTGGAGAGTAGGGTGTTTCCCATCCTCCTCTACTGCTGGGAGCCTGAATTTTCTAGGTCTACCACGGTATCTACCCTCATCCCTCGGCTCGCCAGCCTCCAGTGTTTTGTTGCTCTAGTCCTTCTCTCAGTGCTTCATCCCTGTGGGTTTATACATTTGCATAAATATCCCTTTCTTGTCATTTGGTGGGGCTGCAGGAAAGAGCGAAGGTGTGCATCCAGTCTGCCATCTGTACCCCAAACTTCATCTCGTTTTTCATGTTCCTCATTACTTATACTTTCACTCATTGGTACAGCACTTTTGATTTGTCTCACTCTTCCATTAGACCATAAGCTCCATGAAGTCGTTGTCTGGGTGGTGCTTATTTATTTTTCCCATTCCAATCCCCACCCCTATTTTTTTAATGTTGAAAATATTTCATTGTGGTAAAATATATACATAACATAATATTGATCACTTTACCCATCGGTAAGTGTACAACTGTGACATTAAATACATTCACAAAGTCGTATAACCATCACCACTATCTACACCCAAAACTTTTTCAATATCTCCAACAAAAACTCTGTACTCATTTAATAATGCCACTCAATCCCGTACCTCTGATAACCTCTGTTCTAACTTTCTGTCTCTGTGAATTTGATTACTCTAGGGACCTCATGTAAGTATGTGCTTTTGTGATTGGCTTATTTCACCTAGTATAATATTTTCAAGGTCCATCCGTGTTGTAGCATGTGTCAGAATGTCCTGCCTTTTTATTACCATGTAATATTCCACTGCATGGATAGACCACATTTCGTTTGTCTATTCCCCCACCTCTGTTTTATCTTTAATGAACAATCCCTGCCACATGATAGACACTAAAAATGTTCACTGGATGGTTTAACCACCTTCTTCCCTTTTTTGGATCTGGAAAGCTCCCACTCATCCATCCAGGCATAGCACAGACACCCCCTTCTTTGGGGGACCCTGGAAGCTCCCCTACATAGAACTGGGCACTCTGTGTTATCGTGCAGCCACACAAGGTTATAATTCAGTCCCCTCATCTGGGCTGGCAGCTCCTGAGGGCAAGGCCGGGTCTAAATTTGGAGTGTTAGTTCAATAAATGGGGAACCCTCTTCCCCTCTGATTTGAAAGCTGCAGTTGAACTTTGCAGCCCGCCTCCCCCAACCTCCATTCCACATGCTTCTTTGAGAGTTTGTTTACAGTGGTTGTGTAAACAGGAAAAGGGGCCATTAAAATGGAAATGGGGAAATTTGGAGAGCTTAGCAACCTGAAATGAAATCAGAAAGGGAGGTTTTATTCTCTTGGGGTATTTGAATCTCTCCTAATGTGCTGAAAGCTGAGAATAAATGGTCATTAAGGACCTTTTTTGTCATTAACAGCTTTTTGGTTGGCTTCCTTAAAATAGTTTATTCCCTCTTTCCTGAAGTCAAGCCTGGAGTGTCTTGAGTCTGGTGCCAAGGCCCCTGGGGCTGTTGCTGGCAGAACCCAGGTGGCCGAGACAGTGGTGATGCCACTGGTAGCCTCTTCACACTGGCACCATTTTAGGACCAGCCATCCTGTGACTTAAAGGAATTGGGAAGCTAATGCTTCTTTCTATTCCTTCTCTGCAAAGCAGAGATCTCCCCTGCTTTGCAAGGATATGAGGACCAGCTGCCTATTACTGGGCTCATGGTCCACATTTAAGAAAGTTTGGCTACAATTAGTAGCCCCAAACAGACCACACGCCCCATGCCGTGACCACTTAAGGCACTGGCCATTCACATCACACAGTTCAGAGCAATGGGAACAATAGCAAACGTCTGGAAACTTCCTTTAGACTAATCCCCCTGAAAGAAATGGACCTGGCTTATTGGAAGAAGGAAGGTCTAAAGAGTACATGGAATTGGTTCAAACAAAGAATTCAATACTCTAAAACAAGAAGAAAAAGACAAAACGTCCCACTAGGAAATGGGCAAAGGGTAGGAACAAGGTTGCCTGAAGGATGAACCCAGAAAGGCCAGTGACCATGTGGCCAGGGGCTCCACCTCGCTGGTGATAAGAGAAATGCGTATTTTTAATCATGGTGCTATACCAGTTTACACCATCAGACTGGTGGACACTAAAGAGTATGGCTGAGGTTATGAGCAATGGAACACACATAGCCTGAAATCCCTGTGCCCGTCCCCACTGCAGCCCTTGCCCTCCCCCACAAAGGCAAATATCATTTTGAACATGGTACGTGTAGTGTTCTGTGTATTGTTATTACCTATATAGGTACCTGCTGTTCGAAAAATAAAAGGCACACAAAAATCAGTTTATGAATTTAATGAAATTTCTTATTTAATTAACCCCCTTGTGGCATCTAGCCAGAGAACATGGGAATAATGCATTTATCCTAGGGGAACATTTAGCCTATCATCCAGCAGTTCCCAGACTTCTTACAGGGTCATTAAGCAAGTGGCTTTTCTTGGTCCTGAAGAAGTGTCTCTATCCCCATGAGGAGGAATGTTTCTGTAACGTGCTCAGGGTCCCAGTGCTATCCTCAGTGGCCCTCTGATAGTTTCCCCAGGGAGTCTTGGCTGTGCTTCTACCAACCCAGAGATTGGCCAGCAGTTCAGAATCTTCAGTAAAATATACACAAGATCAACTTTACCACTTTAACCATTTTTATACAGTCCAGTGGCATTAAGCACATTCACACTGTTGTACAGCCATCCCCACCATCCATCTCCAGAACTTTGTCATCTTCCCAAACTGAAAGTTGGTCCTCCCTGCCCAGCCCCTGGCAACCACCCATTCTAATTTCTGTCTCTATGAATCCAGCTGTCCCAGTCCCCCCATATAGGTGGAATCATATAGCCTCTGTCCTTTTATGACTGATTTCCCTTAGCATAATGTCTTCAAGGCTCACCCATATTATAGCATGTGTCAGAATTTCCTGTTTTTTTCAGGTGAAGTAACATTCCTTTATATGGATATACACCAGTTTGGTTTATCCATTCATCCATCACTGGATACTTGGGTTACTTGCATCTTTCAGTGGTTGTGAATAGTGCTGCTATGAAATGGGTTTGCAGATATCTATCTGTTCAAGTCCCTGAATTGTTTTCTTCCCTAGATTCTATTGTTTTTAAGACTGTCATAAAGAAAATGTAGCCCAGCCCTTTGTGTTGTTATGAAACCTAGAAGGGTCAGGGTCAGGGTCTGCCTGGGGCCCATATTCAGGGACAGGACTCAGAAGCCAGGCTGAGACAACTGAAGCCTTGTTATCTTGTGGAGAGCCTCAGCTGCTGGTCTCGAGCGAGGAGCTCCCCATCAAAGGCCATGAGCTTTAGATATGATTCTGACTTTGTCCTCTTCACAGCTATGCCCTTTGCTTTCTGTACGAGAGAGAAGCTCCCTTGGACGGAATTTGCTGAGTCAGCAGAGGATGGACCCACCACCAGATTCTGTCAGAAGGTAGAACATTAACTGCTCCTCTGACAGCAGCTGCCAAACACATGCAGGTCACAGAGCACAACCACAGCTGCTGGGTGTGGCACTTTACCATGGAAAACACACCATTTGGTGCTTGTTTTGCCAGATAAGATTAGATAAGACTATTTGCTGCCCTTTTGTTAGTGTACTTTCACTTAAAATCATAGAAATTCAGAGCCAGAAGGGCCCTTAATGGCTTTTTTAGGTGATGGAGCCACAGCCCAGGGAGGGGTGACTTCCCACGATAGGTTCTATAGGCAGCAAGTGGCAGAGGTGGCCCTCAGGGACCAGAGATGAGGTCAAGTCCTTGTCCCAACCTCTGCTACTGACCATGCTATTTGCCTGCGTTATGGAAGCTTCTCTGTACGGCCTGTCTCATCAGTACAGAGAGTGGTCTTCATTTGTCTTTATTAAAACCTTATAATGTTGTATGACCCCAGTGATATGAAATGTCCAGAATAGGCAAATGAATAGGGGCAGAAAGCACATTAGTGGTTGCCAGGGGCTGGGCGGGGAGAGGGGATGGGTAGTGACTACTAATGGGGTTTTCATTTGGGGGTGATGAAAATGTTCTAAAATTAGATTGTGGTGATGGTTGCACAACTCCGTGGATGTACCGAAAACCACCCAACAGCATACTTTAAAAAGACTAATTTTATACCATGTGAATACTACCCTAATAAAGCAGTTATCACACACACACACACACACACACACACACACACAACCCCTAACACCAAAGAGGTTACGAATGATGGCATCCTTATTCTCATCTTGAACAAAGCAGTTTTTTCACTTCTCCATGTCCCATTCAGATTTTATATATATATATAGGGGATTTTTTGAGCAGCACTGTAATCATAAGTGATTCTATCAAAATTGGGTTGCAATTCCAAACATCAGTATTTTCACACTACTGGAAAAAATCTGTCATCCACCAGGTTGTTGATTCTGTGCTATGGATGAAAGAGGAGGGGACTGGTTAAGTGGTGACTGTAGATGACACGCTTGAACCAGGGCCAGAGGAAGAGGAAAGGGGGAGTGGGGATGAGAGCTGGTGCCAGGGACACCTGTCTGCAAGAGGGTCCCAAGACCCACAGACGCCCTTCCGTAGCTCAGAGCAGCACCTCTGCCCACTGTGCCTTTCCTCTCTCTGTCATTAAAGCCAGAGATAGTGACAGGCTGGTTAGAGTTGAGGACAAATGACCATCTGGGGCTGCTCATCATAATTGTCACCAGGTCCTGATGTTCTTACTTGAGACAAAAGGAATTCACTATCAAAGAGTTTGGTTTGGTTTGACTTGGTTGGTTATAGATGAGAAGTATGATGAATATTCTTTTTTTTTATTGTGGTAAACAACACATAAAATATACTATCTTAGCCATTTTTAAGTATAGTTCAGTGGTGGTAAATACATTCACATTGTATGTAATGTGAAACAGATTTCCAGAACTTTTTCATCTTGTAAATCTGAAACTCTGTACCCATCAAACAACTCTTCATTCACCCCCAGCTCCTGGAAACCAACATTCTACTTGCTGTTTCTATGAATTTGACTACTTTAGATACCTCATGGAAGTGGACTCGTTCAGAATTTGTCTTTTTGTGACTGGCTTATTTCACGTAGCATAATGTCTTGAAGGCTCATCCGTGTCAAGGATGACATCAATGTCATTCATGTGATGATAGGATTTCCTTCCTTTTTAAGGCTGAATAATATTCCACCCTATGGACATAGCACATTTTTAGAAAGATTTTATTTTTGAGTAATGTCTACCCAGGGTGGGGCTTGAACTCACAACCCTGAGATAAAGAGTCACATGCTCTACTGACTGAGCCAGCCAGACACCCCAGATATACCACATTTTATTTATCCATTCATCCATCAGTGGAGTCTTGGGTTGCTTCCACTTTTTGGCTCTTATGAATAGTACTGCTATAACCATTGGTGCGCAAATATCTCTTCAAGACCCTACTTTCCATTCTTTCAGATATGTAACCAGAAGTGGGACCTCTAGATCATATAGTAGTTCTATTTTTAATTTTTTGAAAAATTACCATACTAGTTTCCACAGCTGCTGCATCATTTTACATTTCCACCAACAGTGCACAAGGACGATGATTATTCTTATTTAGCTAATAAGCTTGGGCATCAGGACAACACTGACATTCTTCCAAAGAACAAATAAAAATGATAGATAGCTCTGAACCAAATCTAATTATTTAGTAGGATCATTTAATTCTTCAATAAAAACAACTATGACAGTTGATTTAAAAGTAGGACTCTGCTATATTCATCATTCTTCCAGCTGGCAAAGAAGCATGACATGGTGGTGGTATCCCCCATCCTGGAACGAGACAGAGAGCATGGGGACATTTTGTGGAACACAGCTGTGGTGATCTCCAATTCTGGAGCTGTCCTGGGAAAGACCAGGAAAAATCACATCCCCAGAGTGGGTGACTTCAATGAGGTGAGCCAGCTTAGCCTTTGTGGATCTTTCTGTGAGCAAAACTCTGTGTTGGATCATGTCATGTCACACAGTGCTGGAACACTGTGTGGCTGCAGTGCTCTGGGGTGTGCCGCCATTGTCCTGCATCACATGGGCGATAGGATTCTGGTGGGAGTCCTGGGTGAGTCCCAAACACCAAGCACAGAGGGGTATTTCTTTTTCTAATATAACCTGATGTGGCTTTCTGAAACTTGTCTTTGAGGTAAGTAATATATTGATTAAAACGAAAATAAGTCATGCACAAATGTGAAATGATTCCTCAGCCCCTTTCAGGCTCTGAGCTCCTTATCCATCATAGGCTAGCCCTTGCTTGGGAGGTAGGGGGTCCTTGTCTGTAAGTCACATGAGGTCTTAGCCATGTCAATGTGTGGGATGGCAGTAGGTTAATGTGTGTGTCTGTGCACAGGGGTATTAGGTAGAGCTTTGTGCCCATGATCAAGGTATAAATCAGGGGAGCTATTTTGATGAGTTAATGCCAATTCACGGGTGGATTAGATGAAGAGGGGTGGACGTTTGAAGGAGGGAAGTAAACTCCAGCTAATACCTAAGATATGAAACCTGAACTTGATCTGCGATGAATACAGTTGTTCAGAATGCAATCTCCCCAGTCCTTTGCTGCCCTCCCTGATTGCGGGAGTTCCAGCCACACTCAGACTGGTCAGGAGGACAAAGAAGGATCTATAGAGGGAGATGACATTTCCTAGGGAGAAAGAAAAACCGAGTGTTTCTCGGTAACAGCTGGAGGTGCGGGTGGGAAGACGTGCTCATCACCTGTTTACCCTGGGATTAATCTTTAGCTCCCAGCAGATAGTGAAGGGCTTGTCTCAACACACCAGGATCTACTCCAGTGTCCACCACATGTGCACATCCTGGTTGCTGCCTGACCCTGACAAATTTTGAGATTAATGGGAGGAGGCAAAATGTTCTGGAATCATATCTGTTTGGGACCCTGACTAGTCCTCTAGCCCCCACTCAGTGCCATCCATGAAAATGTCCCAGGGCCGGCACCCCAAGGGGGCAGAGAGGCCAGCTGGGCAAGTCACATGCCCCCTGAGGCCATGGTGGTTTTCCCCTAGCAGGTGACGGTTGCTCTGGATGAGCTTCCAGTCCCTTCTGCTCTGACATTCTTTATAGGAACATGTGGTTGGTGAAGACATTGACTAACTCATGTTAACATCGGCCAAACTTTAGCCTTTAGTTGTACCACGATTGAAACCTAACTAAAGTTTATCCTTAAAATACTGTGGGAAGTTGCTTTGGGGATTTTTCTGACATGCCACAAAAGAAATTGTGGGTAAATGCTTAAGCCACGGTGATTTCCCAGTTGTTGGCTTGTAGTTATTGTGTCTGGTTTCTTCAATTAAAAAAAAAATTTTTTTTAAACATTTATTCATTTTTTGAGAGACAGAGAGAGAGAGAGAGACAGATTATGAGCAAGGGAGGGACAGAGAGAGTCAGCTGCTTAACCAACTGAGCCACCCAGGAGCCCCTCTTCGATTAAAAAACATTTTTTTAGGGGCGCCTGGGTGGCGCAGTCGGTTAAGCGTCCGACTTCAGCCAGGTCACGATCTCACGGTCCGTGAGTTCGAGCCCCGCGTCGGGCTCTGGGCTGATGGCTCAGAGCCTGGAGCCTGTTTCTGATTCTGTGTCTCCCTCTCTCTCTGCCCCTCCCCCGTTCATGCTCTGTCTCTCTCTGTCCCTAAAATAAATAAACGTTGAAAAAAAAATTTAAAAAAAAACACAACATTTTTTTAATGTTTATTAATTTTTGAGAGAGAGAGTGTGTGTGTAAGCAGGGAAGGGGCAGAGAAAGAGGAAGACACAGAATCTGAAGCAGGCTCCAGGCTCTGAGCTATCAGCACAGAACCTGACACGGGGCTCAAACCCACGGACCATGAAATCATGACCTGAGCTAAAGTCAGACATGAGTCACAGCCAAGACTGTTACTTTTAGAGAACTGGAATATTTTATTTTTTCCGTCAAGTCTAAGGAAAGAGAAATCGTACAGCCCAGAGGTTTTCACATATGGCCCTTGTTTTTCAGTCAACTTACTACATGGAGGGAAACCTCGGACACCCCGTGTTCCAGACTCAGTTCGGGAGGATTGCGGTGAACATTTGCTATGGGCGGCACCACCCTCTCAACTGGCTCATGTACAGCATCAACGGGGCTGAGATCATCTTCAACCCCTCAGCCACCATCGGAGCACTCAGGTCTCTCAGCTTGCAGGATCTGGGAGGGTTCTTGGGACCTAGCGATCTTAGACCCACCGCCAGGCTGCAGGGTTCCGAGATGGGTTTAGTAAACTGTCGTGCGCAGCTGCGGCCACCAGGTTGTCTTACAAATCTGAGTATGGGATTGTGTGTTGTGTATTTACCCAACTTTTCTGTGGGAAAAAAATTACTCAACGTCAATTAAAATTCCCCCTAAAGAGCTGCTTTGCTGTAAAATACTATTCTCTGCTATTATTCTGAACACTGAGATGGTAATAATTCCCCTCCATCCTATAATTGTCAGGATTCCAAAAAGCTCCTCTTCTAAAGTACCCAGAGCATAGTAGGTGCCTGGCCAGCATAAGCTCCCTTCCCTGTCATGGCCCCTGCTAGGGGGACTGAGGATACCTAAGAGTCTTATCTGCAACATCCAGCACATGGAAGTCAGACATCTGGATGAGAGAAGGAGCAAATGAGAGACTAAAAGCTGTGAGGGTCCTTAAGAGATCAGTTAAGTGACTCTGAAACTTGGTTTTAACCAGCAAAGGGTTTTTCTTGTAACACCAACACGTGTTTAGGTGTCAGCCTAATCCTGAAACAGATAAATCTATTCTGATCAAGGCTGTGGGTGGGCCCCGGCAGCCCTTGGGTTCCTGTGCAAGACCCCTGGGGCTCACTTAATAATGGCGGGCAAGCTAAGATGACCCGGCATGACTGCACTTCCTCTGCTTGTCTCTTCCCCAACGGCTGAGTATTTGGGTGGTTTCTAGTTTTGCATCATTAACAAGTACCAGAACTCTAGGAATTTATGTGCAATTATCTTTCTCCCCAACTCACTTCCTCCAAAGCAGGATTCCTGGAGCAGGAGGTGCTGGCCTTCACTCTGTGTTGTACTGGTTGCCAGTGCCCTAGCAGTGGGCCCCTGGGGGACCCATGGGGAGTGGTTGGGGCAGTTCTGGTGGGCAGCTTTGAGTTCCCTGATGGCCTATCCCTGTCACTCTTCTCTCTTGACTAAATTTTAGTCAAATTTCTTCTGAAGGTCAGAATGTGATATTTACTTTACCTTTTCTTTTGAGCATGGTGCTCTCTTCTCAAGAGCGACATCCTTACAGCATTCCAGTTTCCACAGCAGCCCCCTCAGTGAGGCAGAGCACAAACCTAGCTGGCTCCCTCAAGTCAACTGCCCCATCCATGCACCTGAAGTTTCTCTCTGTGTCCAGGAGGGGTGCTGTTGGTCAGAAGAGAAAAATTTTGGACATCCCCTGAAGAATCTCCCTGGGGCCTCATGGCAGCTTAGTTACTATGACAGAGTCCAAGGCAGTTGTGACATAGGGTAAACTACTGGTCATCCAGCATCCAGACCTGGGCAGAACCTCTGGGCCACCCCCCTGGAGCAGCCCCCTCCTGTTGGCCATGTGTAAGACATTCAGCAAGCATCATCTACCTGCAAGGGTCCCTTGAGGAACCTGAAGCCAATTCGCTGAGCATCAGTGCCTATACCGGCTCTTGGGCCAGGGCAGGCAAAGCTGTGGCCTCAGACTCGGATGGCCAGCTCCCTGACCTTACTCTGTTGAGCTTTTATTATCCCCAATTAAGCAAACAGAAGCACCCCAATGTAATATGCACATAACTATTTATGTCTCCAGCAGTCTATTAGACTTATTAAAAATTATTGATTTTCCTTCCTCAACCAACAGTCATCCAACTCATGCCTTTCAAGGGTATGGTGAGGCTGACAGTTAAAACGGTAACACGTCCTTTGGAAAGCGGTATGTTTCATGAGCTCCTAAAATGTTCACACCCTTGACCAGATAATACGCCTAGAACTTTACCTGACAGAGTATCTAAAGGAGGAGGAAAAGGCTGAAGCCAGAGGTGAGAGAAATGTCAGACTTAGGTAAATTTCGGCCCATCTCTTCCTTGTTATTGCACAGTCACTAAAAAGTCATTATGAAGATAATGCAACATCATGACAAAAGCCTGTGAGCAAAGATGTTTTCAGGCTATGGTCAGAACTCTGTAAACCTCTTTTGCCAAGAATGGGTATGGAGTGTGGAAAAATTACAACAGATGGTTTATAAGGATGGTGGGATTCTGGGTGATTTTCTTAAAATGATAAATGAGTATTTATGGAATTGATGGTGAGTGTTTTTTCAGCACCGGGCTGGGCAAATCCCCACCAGCTGCACGCAAGCAATGGCTTCTGGAACCATCTATTCCTTCACTGGCATGTCCCCCCTCCCATACACACATGCTCTGTGGATTGGTGGGGTGTCCTCACTCGTTTTAGGGTCCCACAGTTATAAGCACATGATAGACTTGAAGTGTTTTTTGATGATCTGAGTCATTCTGACCCATGTGGCCATGTATGTGTGTCAGTAGGAGAGTCGCTGTTCCATCTCTTCAATGCATATCTTTGTCACACTGTGGGAATAAGGCAGATGTCCCCATACCCCCATCGGGCTCTCCATGATTCCCACATACCCTGGGTTCTCACGAGCCTCCATCTTCTTTCCCTTGCTTGCTTTGAGAGCCAAAGTTTTATTGCCAGCTGTGGGTTTGAGTCCTACACAGTGCACCCTCCCAGGAGAATTGCAAGAAAGATGTTTTCTGGCACTCACCCTGCAACTGTCTATTTAATTCCTGAAAATGTCATTTACGGGTGTGTTTCTATAAAAATCCTTTCTTAAAAGTTTTGTCAGCTTGGCTTAGCACCTGGGGGGGCAGGGAAGCAGCAAAATGAGTCCTCTCAATCAAGCCTGTGATTTTTTTTTTTTTTACAGACTCGTGAAACCTCCCGAGAATTAGGCTTGTGACAAGCACCCACTCCCTCCACCTACTCCTGGTTTAAACCAGGTGCATGCTGACAGGAAGGAAGATTCCAGGGCATTTTGCTCTCAGTCACTCAGTGTTTCTAAGTGGGCATTACACCTGTCAATCCAGAATCTTAATGATGTTGTTCCTCAGACAACAGAGTGACAAGAAGGCCCACTGGATTCCATGGCACATTGTCATTGGTGGGCTGGAGAAGGACAGGGTCTTCAATTGGGACAAGGTTTTCCACCATGTCCTACCTTTGTGAATACTGGACTGAAGAAGGCCCACAGCTCAGCTGTACCTGTATGGTGCCTCCTTCCTGGGCCAGTAAGAGAACCAGGGATCCCCTGCTTAGAGTCTCAGGGTTCAGAAGAGGAAAATAGGAAGGCACTGGGAAATGTGGACAGGCTCAGGGGAGGTGACACCTGCTACAGAATCTACCCCTTCCAGTTACCCCAATTCCTTGCAGGTTTACTCTGTTTGCTTGGCCTGAAGTAACCCCTCTCTAGAGACTGCTTTGTAAGGCAACAGAGCAGGGTCGGGATTAGTGCAGCAGTCTGAGCCTTGAGCTCCCTTCTTACATTTGCCAGGTGAGGCTCTGCCCAGCACAGAATGTGAGTTCCTCACCCGACCCAAGAGGAGGGAAGGAGAGAGAGCTAGTCACAGGGCTTCTGCCACGCAGCCCCCTCTAGAAGCTTTGCCTGTGTGGTCAGTCTTTACAATATTCCTTTAAGGAAGTTTCAGAAAAGGAAACTGAGGCTCAGGGCTGCTTTGTCCTGCAGCAGCCCCTCCCCAAAAGGCTGCTTGGGCTTGAGCATGGGACAAGCTGGTCTGCTTGTGGGTTTGGGGTCACCCACAGCCACAAACAGTCTCCCTGGCCATCCCCACTGCGGACCTGAGAAGGCCGACAGCCTGGCTGTCACTCAGGACCAAGCACCCCCCCAGTCTGGCTGGAAAGTCAGCCACATGGTTCCTCTTGTTTCTCTCTCACAGTGAGTCTCTGTGGCCAATTGAGGCCAGAAACGCAGCCATTGCAAATCACTGCTTCACCTGTGCTATCAACCGCGTGGGCCAGGTAAGTCCCCGAGGTCTGGCTGGTCTCCCAGGTTTGGTTAACCAGGTGTGCTGGGGAGGGGACAGAGTGATAAGCTGCTAGGAAGGCTACCTGCCGAGAGGGGACCCGGCCTCTTCGGCCAGCAGAGTCCACAAGGGGAAGCAACTGTCTGCTGGCCCTGGTGGGGACATGTCACACCTCTTCTCCCTGCTCCCTCTGTGTGAAGGCCATAAATCCTAGGGTCCCGAAAGGCGGTAGACTGGCTTGGTCTGTTACTTTTAAAGATATTCCTATGTCCTTCTTCTGTTTTTGTCTGTTTTGGTTTTTAGCTGAAACCGTTTTGAATGGCTGTCACCCTGTCCCCACCACGTATCCAGTTTCGTGTTTTTCCCCATTGACCCCATGCACTGAATGACCCTGACTACAAAAACACAATGCGTTTATTACGTAATAATCTTCTTCCTATTCTTATTAATCGGATGCCAAAATCTAATCAGAGCATCTGCTCAGTCTGAGATAACCGAGGTTTCTACGTTTCTGGCAACATGAACAAACTCAGTGTTTTAATTAGCCTGTGTAACCCCATCACAGCTTGATATGCACTTTCCATTAGGCTTTAGGGAAGATATTGAAAACCACGTGTGGACACCCCCTTACTCCCTTCATAGACCCCAAGCTGGGGCTTATTTCTCAGGCGGATACACCTCAGATGCCTTCCACAGTCCTGAGAACCACTCTGCAAAGCATCTTTCTTTTTTTTTTTCCCCCTCCCAGGAGATTATAAACTCCCCAGAGATGAAGTCTGAGTCTTTACCTTGCCTGTCAAATTCCCCACTGGCCGCCTGTGTTGGCCCGATGCTGGCTACTTAGCAGGGACGTTTAATAAGCACTTGTTGATTGCCCAGTGACTACAGGCCATTCCTTCTGGCTTTAACGGTTTCTTCACAAAACGCCTCCTCAGCCCGACTTTGTGGTGGATGCGGTGGTAGTGCCACCTATAGGTTTACTTACCTTGGTTTTATTTCACAGGAGCACTTCCCGAATGAGTTTACCTCTGGAGATGGGAAGAAAGGTATGTTCTGTGAATTTCCATGGTGGCTGCAATTGAGGGGTGGGCCTTGCTGTCCCATTCTCTGTGCCACAGGCCTTGTCTGCACATGTGGCATGTTGTCAGAGGCGTGCACTGCTCTCATCTTTATGGCCCACAGTGTGGGGGGAGCCTGACCATGGCTACGTTTGGATAGGCAGTCCTGGGCTTGTGACCACATCATTCCCCAGATGGGAATTGAATGGCATTGGATTGGACTCTACCCCTCCCCCGGGGTTGGTATAAAATGGGCCTAAAAAATATGGGGGAGCCCTTTGTGAGCTCCCTGAAAGAGGGGGTGCTTTATCCACCCTACGCATCTCCTTCCCTCTCTTCCTTTGTCCTTGTTCATCTGCTACCATCCCCCACCCCAAGCTGCACAGCTGTCCCAGAACACTGGCACGGATTGTCTTGGGTTCCTAGAATCCACAGCTTGTTTTGATCTGAGGGCAGGTACCACCTCACCTCTACTAGGATTCCCCACCCCCTGGTCCCACCTCTCTGGCTGGAAATGTGGGAGGGAAGGGCCCACCAAGGAGGAACTACCTCAGGGTATCCCCTGATAAGGCAGAGGAGATGGAGCAGGTCTGTTTCCCAGAAAAGTACTTCCTGAAAGTGTTCCAGATCCCCTCATTTGAGGCCCCAGACTTCCAGAGTCTCCAATCCCAGTTAGCTCTCTGCAGTCAGAGTCACAGAAGAGGCAGGGAAATGAAGTCTGCTGGGAATCTACTGTGTCCAAGCCCCTGCTGGGCCCTGCACTGTGCCCACCTACTCCTTACATGCCTGTGGGGTGGCTATTAGCCCACTTGTGAGGGGACCGAGGTATGGAAGGAGGTGGGTACAGTAGACAGAGCTGGCAAGGCAAGTGAGGGCAGAGCTTCCAGCTCACGTTGTTGGGCCACCACAGGAAGCAGGTCACACAGGAAGCCCTAAGAGCCATGTGACTCCTTTGGGCTGTGGGTGGCTAATGTTGGGAGTAAGGGCTAATACTTCTACAAGGGTGACCTTTAAGAATGTTCCCAGGGGCAGAGGTAAGGGCTGTGAGGGTGACTTTTGGAAAAACTTCCTTGACCTCAGGCCTGAGGAGGGACTCAGGGACTTGGGCCTCAGCATTTGGCAGATGCTGGGGAGGGTGGCACTGACCCTTTGTTTAGGATGTCACTCAATGTGCCTCCCTCTCTGAAGAATCCACCATGTGCCTGCACAAGCTCACAGGTTCTTTCTTTTGCTCCTTCAAAGCTCACCAGGACTTCGGCTACTTTTATGGCTCGAGCTACGTGGCAGGCCCGGACAGCAGCCGCACCCCTGGTCTCTCCCGCAATCGGGACGGGCTGCTGGTTGCCGAGCTTGACCTGAACCTCTGCCGGCAGGTGAATGACATCTGGAACTTCAAGGTGGGTCCCTGAGTCCCCTGATCTTACCCTCATCCTTCTTGAGCCCCCATCCTGCTCTCAGGGCTAGAAACCACAGGCGCTGGGTTTGCTCTCCAGAACAGCCAGATGAGACTCCAAGCTGAGTGGAGAGGCAGGTTTCTTCCTCCCAGAGCTGGTGTGTGAGGGAGGAACCACTGCATCAAGTAAGGCTCAGGCAGCAGACCCTAATAAATTCTCCTCTTGTCTGATTTAGAATCTGGGCACCTTCAAACAAATTAATCTCAATTTCATTTGTCCGGAGAATAGAGTGGATTGGCTTCTCTAATCCTTTTTTTTCCTTTCCAGGCATTTGTACTTATCACAAGATAAATGTGGGTGTCTGGCTCTGCCTGTGGCCCGGCCCCATGGTCTAGGCCTTGATGGTAGAGGGAAATGGGTCATGCAAAGAAATGGCATCTTATCACAGCTGTGTGCCCCCTCCTCCCCACCTTTCCCAGTCACGTTAAGCAAGCCCTTTCTGCTCCTGGGCCTTAGTATGCCCATTTGTAAAACAGAAGGCTTTACTGCAAGGTCTCAGGTGGCCTTTGAGACCTAACTTGCGTGACACCAGGGGTTATGGGAGGAGCATAAGTGCCCGCCTTCCTGGAATGGGGAGCCCTTCCATGGCAGCCATGGCCCAGGACCCGGACCCCCCTGGAATACACTTTCATCCTGGATGCAGATGGAGTTTGCTGCATTAGTGTCCAACAGTATTCTATCAACTCAGAACCCACGCCAATGAATACATACAAATGAATGTCCTCACAGCTGAATGACTTTGCCCAGCTTCTGTGGGAAGAACCAGCTCCCCTCCATTTACCTGAGCATGGGTCCTTGGGCGTGTTCCCCGAGTCTCAGATCCCCATCAGACAAACAAGACAAACAAGGCCCACATGAACATCTCCTCTTTCCTGGGAAGGTCTCTCCTCTTCCTGGGAAGCTCAGATTAATGCTGTATTCCACACAATAAACAGAATGTTTTCTCATTAGTAACTTTTTGAACGCAAAAGCCCTCCCAAACTATGGTGATGGGCTTGAGCTCCTACTGGGACTTTGGGGAGGAGAGAGGGAGGAGATGCTGGGTAGATTCTCTAGCCCTGCCCCCACTCTCTCCCAGACCAGAGCCGGGAGGGTGCACCAGGGTGCAAATACCTGCAAACTTCACTGCTGTCTGGGGACCTGGAGCAAGTCACTCCCCTCTCTGGGCTGTGGGCTGTTCTTCTGGGGTTCTGTAAGACGGAAGGACAGCCCTCTTCCCTTCTGCCTTGGGGCAGGTCACACCTTCCGGATGACAGATCACAGAGGTCTTCCAGCAGGAGGGGCTGGAGCGTGTGAGTCCTCTGTCATCTGTCATCTTAGCTATAGCACCGGAATCAGTGCCGAGAGGTCACACAGGGGTTGTTTCTCTGTGTTACATAGTCTGAAACTATCCCCTCAACTGGCCTTCCAGACAAATTTCTGTCCCGTGGCTGCCCTCTAGTGGCTAGAGGTGGTGGTGAGTAAATGAGGGACGTTTATGAAACAAGAATTTCTGCCTGTGTTTTGCTTTCAGATGACGGGCAGATATGAGATGTACGCTCGGGAACTTGCCGAAGCCATCAAACCCAACTACAGCCCCAATATTGTGAAAGAGTAGCTGGATGTCAGTCCCTGCCTACCAAGGAGGGGACCTCTGCCCCTAACAGCTCATCAAGTACAGCAGGCTTTTACACTTTCAAGTTCTCCCTCATGATGCCCTGATAACATTGCTGTACAGATTGGTTTTAAAATGCCCAGGCAGGGAGGGTAGATTGAAGAGTGACTGCTTAATGAATATGAGGTTTCCTTCCTGGGTGATGAAATGTTTTGGGGCTACACAGAGGTGATGGTTACACTTCTAATGTACTAAATGTACTAAATGTACATGAATGTACTAAATGCCATTGAATTGTATACTTTAAAATGGCTAATTCTGTGTTATATGAATTTTACCTAATTTTAAAAAATCCCAGGCACTGCTTGTGCAGGTTGACTTGCATTTAAACACATGGGATGCCCCAGTCCTGAGGTTCCTCGCCTCCTCTGTTTAGACTGTCAGCAACCTGAGGGTAAGGGTGGGAGTGTATGTCCAAGGGAAAAGCCGAGGCTGATCCAGAGTCCTTGAATTACTGGGTGGTTGTGGGCAGGGGAGACGGTCATTAGATGTGTCCACTTGGCCGGGCTGCAGTCTCCAGATATTCAGTCAGATGCTAATCTGGGTGTTGCTGTGAAGGTATTTTGTCGACGTCATTAAAGTCTGTGACCAGTTAACTAAGCAAGTGAGATTATCCGAGATAATCCTGATAGGCCTGATTCAGTCAGTCAAAAGGCCTTCAGAGGAGAGCTGAGGCTTCCCCAGTGAAAAAGAAATTCTGCCTGTGGACAGCAGCTTCCTTCCCAGGCCTGTTTGAGTTCCAGTTTGTCCTTCCTGGTGGCCTGCCCTACAGATTTCAGACTTGTCTGTCCAGCCCCCACAATCACTTAAGTCAATGCCTTGCAATAAATCTCTTTGAATATATATGCGACTGTTTCTGCTTCTTTGGCTGGACCCTTATTGATATAGATTCTAGTACTAGAAGTGGTTCTAGAGGAACAGAATCTTCAGGACGAGTTTTCTGCATTGGTGCTAGGTTTCCTGGAATTCTTCTCTAATTTGGTTGATTTAAAGACACTAATGACTCTATTTCCAGTAGTAAAGAGGGCAATGGTTAGTCCATGGTATGATGTAGCAATAGAGATGTATAGAAAGAACAGGACATCAGCCTGCACGCAAGAGTCCCAGTCTGCCGTTCCTGGTGGCCTGTCCCATCTGTGGATTTTAGGCTTGGCTGACCAGCCCCCATCAATTGTAAGTATAAGGCAATTCCTTGCACTAAATCTCTATATCTTTATATATATATATATATATATATATATATATATATATATATATACACACACACACACACATATATATACATGCTTATACATATATATGTACACACATACATATGTACATTTGTATCTCCTATATATAAAAATATATCTGTATCCCCTGCTGATTCTGCTTCTCTGATTGAGCACTGACTGCCTGACTTACATAGCAGATTTCTACTTCTCTGCACCTTGGTTTCCACATCTGTAAAGTAGGACCATATCCCCTCTCCTGCTTTATGCGACAGGACAGTGGTGAGAGAAAGACTAGATGGGTCAGGGAGCCTATGTGACCTTGCACCACACAGCAAGAGTCCCACCTGTGAAGTCTCAAACCTCCATAGCCAGCCACAGTGTTGAAAGTGGGAGTGGGGTCCTCTGGTTCTACCCTTACTGTGCCCAGTCAGAGAAGGTAGCCTCATTCCTTCCCTGGCCCAGCAGCTGAATTGTATGAATCAACCTATGTCAGGGCTGGAGTGCTCCTCGACAGCCACATGGGGTGAGAAAACCAGTCGCAACCATCCAGCCATACCTCTGTGTTAACCCCCTTAACCTCTCTGAGCTGCAGGCTTTTCCCTTCACATAAAAGCCCCCTTTGTACTTACTTTTCCATAGAATCCAGCCCTGCAGATGCAGTGAGCTTTTCTGTCTGGCCTTCAGTGTCCAGAAACGCTGTGCCTGTGATTTCTAAAAGGAGCGTGTAGTCAACCAAATACAGAAGCCAGCTGAGATGACAAGTTGGTGTATTTATGAAACAGGCTCTAATACACCAGAAAGGATTTGATTATCCACACCTCTCACTGCCTAGAATCAAAATGTTCAAGCCTGCCTTAGGGTAGATGGGCCCTGCACACATGGAGTCATTTAAGGGTTTAACTCATGCCTGGAACATTTAGATACTCAGCAAACATTTGTTGGCTGAAACCTAGGGTAGAAGTTTTTGTTTCTATGTGATCATTGCTGCTACCACGGGAGAGAAGTTGCAGTGATTCTGTGCACAGGGCCTGTGGTGGATGAGTGAAGGCTTCTGACACTCTGAGCCTTGGTTTTCTCACCTCTAAGATGAGAGGTGACTGGGCTTAAGGCTTTCTGGGGTCTCCCTAGCTCTTCAGACAACATTCCTGATAGCCCATGGCTTTATTGCTAGAATCTGGAGTATCAGGGGAGAGTGGTGCCAAGCCACAGTGTGTCCAACAGGAAAAAAGGCAAAGACATTCTCCAGGATAGACCACATTTTAGGCCACAAAACAAGTCATAATAAATTTTAAAAGATTGAAATCATATGAAGTATCTTTTTCAATCACAATGGAATTAAACTAGAAATAAGTAGCAAAAGGAAAATTCAGAAATATGTGAAAATTAAACCACATGTTCTTGAATACCCAATGGATCAAAAAAAAATCACAAAGGAAATTAGGAAATGTTTTGAAACAAATGAAAACAAAACCAAAACACCAAAACTTATAGTATGCAATGAAAGCAGGGCGACAGGGAAATTTATAGCTGTAAACACTTACATTAAAAGAGAAGGGGGGTGCCTGTCTGGCTCAGTCCGTAGAGCATGTGACTCTTGATCTCAGGGTTGCGAGTTCAAGCACCACATTGGGCATAGAGTTTACTTTAAAAAAAATAAAATAGGAGCACCTGGGTGGTTCAGTTGGTTAAGTGTCTGACTCTTGATTACAGCTCAGGTCATGATCTCACAGTTTGTGAGTTTGAGCCCGCATTGAGCTCTGTGCTGATGGTGTGGAGCCTGTTTGGGATTCTCTTTCTCTCCCTCTGTCTGTCCCTCTCTCTGCGCTCTCTCTCTCTCTCTCTCTCTCTCTCTCTCTCTCTCAAAATAAATAAACTTAAAATTTTTTTAAATAAATAAAAATTAAGAAGAGGATGTCAAATCAACAACCGAATTTTATACCTTAAGGAACTAGAAAAAGAAGAGCAAACTAAACCCAAGATAACCATAGAGAAGGAATATTTAAGATTAGAGCAGAGAGAAATAAAATAGAGAATAGAAAAAACAATAGAGACTACCAATGAAGCCAAAAGTTGATTCTTGAAAAGAATCAACAAAACTGACAAAGCTTTAGCTTGATTGACTAAGAAAAAAAAGAGAAGACTCAACTTACTAAAATCAGAAATGAAAGTGGGGACATTACTACTGATTGTACAGAAATAAAAAGGGTTATAAGAGAGTACTATGAACAGTTTGTTAGAGGAGGTCATCAAGAGCATATGACTGCTGGTTGACTCATGGACTGGACCCAGGCAATCAGAGGCCCCTTCCCCTCCTCTGCCCACTAGAATGTACATTCTGCCCACTCTTAGCTCCACACTAGGAGCTACTTCAATGACACAGCTTGAGAGAGTAATTTTTTTTTCTAGTCAATTGGCAAATATTTATTAAGATTCTAACATTGTAAAACGAACTAATATGACCCACAGAGACAAAGATGAACAAGATGGGCAAGATACCTATTCTTGTGGAGCTTTCTTTCTTTTTTAATGAGTCATGCATAATTTATTTATTTGGGGGGAGGGGTTTTGAATGTTTATTTAAAAATATTTTATTTATTTATTTATTTATTTACTTATTTAAATTTACATCCAAGGTAGTTAGCATATAGTGCAATAACGGTTTCAGGAGTAGAATCCAGTGATTCATCCCTTATATAGAACAGCCAGTGCTCATCCCAACAAGTGTCCTTCTTAATGCCCATCACCCATTTAGCCCATCCCCCCACCCTCCCCTCCAGCAATGCTTGGTTTGTTCTCTGTATTTAAGAGTCTTTTATGTTTTGTCCCCTCTCTGTTTTTATATTATTTTTGCTTCCCTTCCCTTATGTTCATCTGTTTTGTATCTTAAATTCCATATGAGTGAAGTCATATGATATTTGTCTTTCTCTAATTTTGCTTAGCATAATACACTCTAGTTCCATCCACGCTGTTGCCAATGGCAAGATTTCATTCTTTTTGATTGCCGAGTATTATATATATATATATATATATATATATATATATATATATATATATATCATCTCTTCATTGTATATATATGTATATATATATATATATATACCATCTCTTCTTTATCCATTCATCAGTCAATGGACATTTGGGCTCTTTCCATACTTTGGCTATTGTCAATAGTGCTGCTATAAACATTGGGGTGCATGTGCCCTTTCTAAACAGCATACCTGTATTACATCCCTTGGATAAATACCTAGTAGTGCAATTGCTGGAGCATATGGTAGTTCTATTTTTCATTTTTTGAGGAACCTCCATACTGTTTTTCAGAGTGGCTGCACCTGTTTGCATTCCCACCAGCAGTGCAAAATTGTTCCTCTTTCTCCGCACCCTTGCCAACGTCTGTTGTTGCCTGAGTTGTTAATGTTAGCCATTCTGACAGGTGTGAGGTGGTATCTCATTGTGGTTTTGATTTATATTTCCCTGATGATGAGTGACGTTGAACATTTTTTCATGTGTCTGTTAGCCATCTGGATGTCTTCTTTGGAAAAGTGTCTATTCATGTCTTTTGCCCATTTCTTCACTGGATTATTTGTGTTTTGGGTGTGGAGTTTGATAAGTTCTTTATAGATTTTTGAACCCTAACCCTTTATCTAATATGTCATTTGCAAATATCTTCTCCCATTCTGTCAGTTGCCTTTTAGTTTTGCTGATTGTTTCCTTTGCTGTGCAGAAACTTTTTATTTTGATGAGATCCCAATAGTTCACATTTGCTTTTGTTTACCTTGCCTCCAGAGACGTGTTGAGTAAGAAGTTGCTGCAGCCAAGGTCAAAGAAGTTTTTGCCTGCTTTCTCCTCTAGAATTTTGATGGCTTCTTGTCTTATGTTTAGGTCTTTCATCCATTTTGAGTTTATTTTTGACTATGGTGTAAGAAAGTGGTCCAGGTTCATTCTTCTGCATGTCGCTGTCCATTTTTCCCAACACCATTTGCTGAAGAGATTGTCTTTTTTCCATTGGATATTCTTTCCTACTTTGTCAAATATTAGTTGGTCATACGTTTGTGGGCCCATTTCTGGGTTCTCTATTCTGTTCCATTGATCTATGTGTGTCTGTTTGTGTGCCAGTACCACACTGTCTGGATGATTACAATTTTGTAATACATCTCAAAGTCCAGAATTCTGATGCCTCCAGCTTTGTTTTTCTTTTTCAGGATTGCTCTGACTATTCAGGGTCTTTTCTGGTTCCATACAAATTTTAGGATTGTTTGTTCCAGCTCTGTGAAGAATGCTGGTGTTGTTCTGATAGGGATTGCACCGAATGTGTTGATTGGTTTGGGTAGTATCGACATTTTAACAATATTTGTTCTTCCAACCCATGAGCATGGAATATTTTTCCATTTTTTGTGTGTCTTCTTCAATTTCTTTCATAAGTTTTCTATAGTTTTCAGTGTATAGATTTTTTACCTCTTTGTTTAGGTTTATTCCTAGGTATTTTATGGGTTTTGGTACAGTTGTAAATGGGATCAATTCCTTAATTTCTCTTTCTTCTGCTTCATTATTGGTGTATAGAAATGCAACTGATTTCTGTGCATTGATTTTATATCCTGTGACTTTGCTGAATTCATGGATCAGTTCTAGCAGTTTTTTGGTGGAATCTTTTAGGTTTTCCATATACAGTATTGTGTCATCTGCAAAAAGTGAAGGTTTGACTTCTTCCTTACTGATTTGGATGGCTTTTATTTCTTTGTGTTGTCTGATTGCTGAGGCTAGGACTTGCAACACTATGTTGAATAACAGTGGTGAGAGTGGACATCCTTGTTGTGTTCCTGACCTTAGGGGGAAAGCTCTCAGTTTTTCCCCATTGAGGATGATATTAGCTGTGGGTCTTTCATATACAGATTTTATGATCTTGAGATATGATCCTTCTACCCCTACTTTCTTGAAAGCATTTTGTCAAATGCTTTCTCTGCATCTATTGAGAGGATAATGTGATTCTTATAATTTCTTTTATTAATGTGATGAATCACATTGATTGATTTGTGGATATTGAACCAGCCCTGCATCCCAGGTATAAATCCCACTTGATCATAGTGAATAATTCTTTTAATGTATTGTTGGATCCAGTTGGCTAGCATCTTGCTGAGAATTTTTGTATACGTGTTCATTAGGGAAATTGGTCTGTAGTTCTCCTGGTCTGTAGCCCCCTGTAGCATTCAGGTGATTATGCAGTGGCAGCAGTTCAGAGATTATGGCAAATCACAACACACAGCCCGCTCCAGGTTTCACCACACCCTGGCATCTCTTTGTTCCAACACCAGCAAATGCGGCTGTTCTCTGGGTCTGGTGGGACCTTTGCATCCTCTACCAAACACCCTCCAAGCAGGGGAACTTCTTCTCCCTGTGTGGCCCATGGACCCCTCAGACCTCTCTGCCTGCTCCTGGGGATTCGCCCTTCCTCCCCACCAGAGCACCACCAGGTATTGAGTTCTGGAATTCTGACTCTGCACTCTCCTGTTTATAGAGACCTAATGGTATTGAAACTCTCTCCTTTCTCCCTGTCAATGGTTTTGGGGAACAGTTTTCTTGTTCAGTCCCTTGTGTTTCCTCTCTTTCTCTTTCTCTCCAGCTACTTTTCCTGCACTCTTCACCCTTTCTCTGTCCTCTCTCTGCAAAAACAGCCTCCTACCCTCCGTGGCTTCTCTCTCCCCCAGTTCACCTCTCCACACTGTATACCTGCCAAGTTCTAGGGCTCAAGTTATGCAGATTGTTGTGTTAATCCTCAGGTCAGTTTTCTAGGTGTGCAAAATGGTTTGGTGCCGATCTAGCTGCATTTCCGGGCAGAGAGAAGCCAAGAACTTCCATGCTGCTTAGCCATCTTGGCCCTCGAGAAAGTAATGTATTATTAAGGCCATCTGAGCAGCCTATGTGACTGAACCCCATTAAGGTCTCTATGTAAACCCCATTAAGGTCTCTATGTAAACCTATGTAAGGTCTCTATATGCCACTCTTAAGATTCTGGTGGGGATATGCAGAGATCTACTTGTCTTGCGACCCCTTGACACGAACCTCGTATGTAAGTGGCCTTGCTTTAAAACTGCCACCTACCTCATGGCTCCTGGGTGGCTCAGTCGATTAGGAATATGACTTCATCTCAGGTTATGATCTCATGGTTTGTGAGTTCAAGTCCTGCATCAGGAGATCTCGAGCGCTGCTTCAGGTAAACACAAGCCCCACTTTGGGTGAGCCCTGATTCTCTCTCTCTCTGCCCTTCATGGGATTCTCTCTCTCTCTCTCTCTCTGCCCCTCACTCACTTGTGCCCTCTCTCTCTCTCTCTCTCTCTCTCAAAAAAAGAACAAAAACAAAAAACCCTACTACCTACCAATCTGGAGAGGTCTGCGTCTTTCTTTGTTCTCTCCTTGCCTTCCACTTATGGGGGCCAGTTTCAGATTTCACCCAGGGAGTTGCCACATTTGCAAACCAACACATTGTCTGCCAACAAATTGGACAACCTAGATGAAATGGACAAATTCCTAGAAACACAAAACTACCAAAACTAAATCATGAAGAAATAAAAAATCCAGATAGACCTGTAACTAGTAAGGAGATTTAATGAGGAATCAAAGCATTCCTACCAAAGGAAGGCACTGGTCCTGGTGGCTTCACTGGTGAATTCTACCAAACATTTAAAGAAGAACTAACATCGAGGCACCTGGCTGGCTCCATCGGAAGGACATGCAACTCTTGATCTCGGGGTCATGAGTTCCAGCCCCACATTGAGTGTAGAGATTACTAAGACAAACAAACAAACTTTTAAAAAATTAAATAAATGAAAATAAAGAAGAACCAACACCAATCCTTCTCAAGTTCTTCCAAAAAACTGAAGAGGAAGGAATGCTTCCTCTTTTTTTATTTTTTTTTATTTTTTAAATTTACATCCAAGTTAGCATATAGTGCGACAATGATTTCAGGAGTAGATTCCTTAATTCCCCTTACCCATTTAGCCCATCCCCCCTCCCATGATCCCTCCAGCAACCCTCTATTTGTTCTCCATATTTAAGAGTCTCTTATGTTTTGTCCCTCTCCCTGTTTTTATATTATTTTTGCTTCCTTTCCCTTGTGTTCATCTGTTCTGTGTATTAAAGTCCTCATATGAGTGAAGTCATATGATATTTGTCTTTCTCTGACTAATTCCACTTAGCATAATACCCTCTAGTTGCATCCATAGTTGCAAATGGCAAGATTTCATTCTTTTTGATTGCTGAGTAATACTCCATTGTGTGTGTGTGTGTGTGTGTATATGTGTGTGTGTGTGTATATATATATCTATATCTATATATCTATATATATCTATATACATATATATACATATACACACACACACACACACACACATATATATATATATATATATATATATATATAATACCACATCTTCTTTATCTCCTTCTTTTTTTTTAGTATTTATTTTTTTATTTTTGAGAGACTGGGGGGGGGGGGGGGTGGGAGGGGCAGAGAGAGAGGGAGAGAAAGAATCCCAAACAGTCTTCATACCATTAGCACAGAGCCAACGTGGGGCTCAAACCCACAAACCACGAGATCATGACCTGAGCTGAAACCAAGAGTCAGGCGCTCAGCTGACTGAGCCACCCAGGCGCCACTGAAGGAAGCACTTCTTAACTCATTGACTCCAACATTATGTTGACATCAAAGCCAAAAAAAAAACACTACAAGAAAACAAAACTACAGAGGAATATCCTCTATGCATACTGATGCAAAAATCCTCAACAAAGTACAGTTGACCCTTGAATAATGCAAGGGTTAAGGGTGCTGACCCCCTACACACTCAAAAATCCGATGTATAACCTTTGACTCCCCAAAATTAATAGCCTACTGTTACCAGAAGCCTTACCAATAACATAAATGATGGACTAACACGTATATCGTATGTTACATGTGTTATATACCATATTCTTACACTAAAGTGAGCTAGGGAAAAGAAAATATTATATTTTTTAATTTTTTTATTAAAAAATTTTTTAATGTTTATTTTTGTGAGAGAGGAGAGAGAGAGAAAGAGAGAGAACATGAGTAAGGGAGGGGCAGAGAGAGGGGGAGACACAGAATCTGAAGCAGGCTCCAGGCTCTGAGCTGTCAGCAGAGCCCGATGCAGGGCTCATACTCACAGACTGTGACATCCTGACCTGAGCTGAAGTCCGATACTTAACCAACTGACCACCCAGGCACCCCAGGAAAAGAAGATGTCATTAAGAAAATCAGCAGGAAAATACATGCACAATACTGTACTATATCCAAAAAAAAAAATCCAAACATAAGTGGGCCTGTGTAGTTTAAACCTGTGTTGTTCAAGGGCCAACTGTACTAGTAAATTGAATCCAACAGCATATTAATGGCTAAATTAGTCTTATTTCTATTGTTTCCTTTAGGATAGGTTAAAGAAACATGAACATCTTGTCAAGAACTGGGAAGAATCTGCGCTCTTACCCTGTTTGGAAGCTGACAACTTAGCCAACCTCAGTCTCTTGGATGCCAGTGGAAGACACAGCACTCCTCAGAGGCAAAGGAGTTTTTAGTACAGCAGTACAGCAGTAGCAGCAGCCAGAGTACCAGCACTGTGTTATGGCAGTTCCCCGAGCCCCAGTTCCCCCAGGACGAGACAAAAGAGGGCCAAGCAATCCCTGCACATGCAGTGGGTTCCATTAAGAAGAGAAAGGGAAAGAGGGAGAAGAGCTTAAAAAATTCTAATCTTTTTTACTGGAAGGTAAAATATGCCTGCCCCTTGTTCTAAAGGCAGACACTATCTCTGTCTACCAAGGTTGCAAGAACACCTGCATTTTGCTTCAGAGGGAGACTTAGCTCTATCTGCTAAGGCTGTTGGCTCTACAAGTGTCCTTGAAAACACAGTCCAGGAAAACACAGTCCAAGACAAAGGCGTTCAAGGTTTTAGCTCATGAGTCTTGCAAAAATTTGAGAAAAGTGAGAGACCTACAGCAATAACTTCTAGCAATGTCCATTTCTCATTTCTGCATCATCTTGACTTCTGGCAGTGTCCCCATGAGTGTACTACTCTATCAGTCACTCTGATTAATTTGGCCGACAGAGGCTGGACCATATCAGTTCCATTTGTCTCATAGGATTTCATTAATTTTATCCATAGAACTTCAAGGAGAATGAGCCCAACCTGCAAATTAACCTTAGTCCTACCTCCCAGGGTCCTCAACCCAACAGCCTGGACAAATCGCATGAACCATGAAGGTCTACCTTAGAAAGCCAAGTGGCTTTCCCAAATATTGACCTTTCCACTTGGCTTAGGTCATTAATCCAGGTATGGCAGGATATATTAGATACTGTCCAATCTCCACCCTGGCCCACAGGAAGAAATGTAGGCAAGATTATTATCTATACCAACCTAGCCAGGGACCTAATACTGATCTGAAATGCCCTCCTGGGCCAAGGTGGTAACAGTGATCACTTATTCTAAAATCAAGGATAAATGTTGCATCACTTTGTCTAATCAGATGACTACCATCATGGGGATATCTGCCCACAGAGTGCACATAAATAACGAGACAGTTACTGGTCCAGGAAGCTCCCCTGAGTAATTGAGGCTAGCCTCATTTTAGTGAGATCTTCACAGTTGTCTGTGGGCTACCCAATGTATTTATTGTATTTGCTTAAACAATTGAACGGATCAAAGATCTAAATGTAACAGCTAACCCTATAAAATTCTTAAAAGAAAACACAGGAAGAAACCTTCATGACACTGGACTTGGCAGTGATTTCATGGATTATGGCCCATGACCAGCATGAAGATGCAAGACACTGTTTTTGGGGAAGTTGGCAAGTTAATGCCTGGCTTCCATACAAGTACAGTCATCAGAGCTCCTGTGGTGTTCCCAGAAAGAAAGTGTTCTCCACAAGTTTTGAGGTCCCCCAAGCGGGACCTACATCAGTCAAGGAGCAAGTTGATACCTCTCCTTGTGGCATCCTGACCAGTTGGTAGGCCTTCGGTTTCCCAGTTAGCTTGAGTAATTGAATCTAATCCTTGTATTTGGGGCGCCTGGGTGGCGCAGTCGGTTAAGCGTCCGACTTCAGCCAGGTCACGATCTCACGGTCCGTGAGTTCGAGCCCCGCGTCAGGCTCTGGGCTGATGGCTCGGAGCCTGGAGCCTGTTTCCGATTCTGTGTTTCCCTCTCTCTCTGCCCCTCCCCCGTTCATGCTCTGTCTCTCTCTGTCCCAAAAATAAATAAACGTTGAATCTAATCCTTGTATTTGGAAGGACTGTCTGAGGGTAGTCAATCCAATCTCTCCTGTTTGCCCATGCCACCAGCTGGGTGACACTTGTCTTCTCCATAGAATGGCTGAATGAGATCTATGGAGACAGCGGTTGGGAAGACATCTGGTGGCATTGCAGTTGTTTCCCCTGGGAGATTGCAAGAGCCAGGGCTATATCCCCTGTGTTGTGTTTCCAACGGCCTTCTGGTAAGGTTAATAGGAATGGTGATCAAACTGTGGTCAAAGCCATCTGGTTGGGAAGAAGGCAAATCCCTGCAATCGGTTATGTTTAACATGCTTGCAAAAGTTTGGGAATGTTACACCGGGGCATACGTATTTCATAACGAAGCCTCCGGAGGCAATTGTGAAAGACAAGGATCATTAATGATTAATGCTTCTCCCTCCCTAGCTTGTAAAATCTAAGCTCTTTCCTATCTAGGTGCCAAAGTTGCCATTCCTCCTCCAAAGTCAGTATAAATTCCAATAGCTAAAACATCACCCTTTTTTCCCCAGTGACCCCTTTCTCAAACCCCTAGCCTTTGTTTGGAAGGGTCAGGTGCAAGAGGAACAAGAACATTCTTATAAAACGCACAGAGACCTGTTATTTTCCCAACTTCAACCCACATGGGCCACCATAGGGGGTCTTGGCAGGCAATGTACTCACCCAAGTGGTCATTGTCCTTATGATCTCTGACCATGTCAGTCCAACAGGAGAATCCAAGCGACTAAACCAGAATCAAGTTTGAATTCCTAGGCCTCCCTTCAACTGGGCTGTCACTTTAGAACACATGCCAAACAAGCTGGCCTGGAGTTGTTCTTAGGAAAAAGAAAGAAGCAACATGCCCAGGAATCATCAAGTTTAAATCCCCCAATCCAGGGAGCAGTGGCTCAGTTGGTTAAGCATCCAACTTCAGCTTGAGTCATGATCTTGCGGTTTGTGGGTTTGAGACCCGCATCTGGCTCTGTGCTGACAGCTCAGAGCCTGGAGCCTGCTTCAGATTCTGTGTCTCCCCCTCTCTCTGCCCATCCCCTTCTCATGCTCTCTCTCAAAAATAAATAAACATTAAAACAATTTTTTTAAATTAATCCCCCAATCCAAACTGCTTTATGAGAGAGAGTGGACAGGAGGGAGTGAGGGAGATAGACTCAGAAACATATATATATATATATATACATATATATATATGTATATATATATTGTTTAACATGTTTATTAACATATATATGTTTATTTTCGAGAGAGACAGCAAGAGTGAGAGCGAGAGTGGGGGAGTGGCAAAGAGAGAGGAAGACACAGAATCCAAACAGGTTCCAGGACCCTCACTTTGAGTGCCTAGCCCAATGTGGGGCTCGAACTCACAAACTGTGAGATCATGACGTGAGCCAAAGTTGGACGCTCAACCAACAGAGCCACCCAGGTGCCCCAAACCCCTTTTTTAAAGTTTATTTATTTATTTATTTTGAGAGAGAGAGCTTAAGGGAGGGGCAGAGAGAGAAGGAAAGAGAGAATCCCAAGTAGGCTCCAAGCTGTCAGCACAGAACCTGACTTGGGGCTCGATCCCACAAACCGTGATATCATAACCTGATTCGAAATCAATTAAGTCAGGCACTTAACTGACTGAGCAGCCTGGGTGCCCTTACTCAGAAACCTTTCTGGGTTGATTCTTTCGGCATTCCAGCATTGGATGGGTTTATCATTCTTGTCAGCTACCTTCATCTGCATTGCAAACCCAACTGGAGGCAGTAAGAGCCCGAATACTTGGCAGTACTTCTTCTATGGCTTTCTGTAGGAATTTGTCTCATGGGACTCTCTCTGAGAGGGCCAAAGCTTTTTTTCGGCAGGCAGAACCTACTGCAAAAAAATCTCTGGGAACTTTTACCACGGTCTCCTAGTGTGGTTAAGGCTGGCATGAGAGAATGCAGGAAGGGCTGAGCGGATAGAGGGCCCAACTGTGCCACTCCTCCTTGGCAAGCACTATGTGCTCCAATCCCTCATTGCTCAAGCAAACCAGCCAAGGTTCCAATGATCCACCTGTTTTCTTCCCACAGCTGTTTTGAATTCCCTAGCCTCTAGTCTCTGTGTAGATGTGCATCTCTATAATGGTTGTTTGAAAGGAATCACAACCGGGGTGCCTGGGTGGCTCAGTTGGTTGAGCGTCTAACTCTTGATTTCAGCTCAGGTCATGCATGATCTTGTGGTTCGTGAGTTTGAGCCCCACGTCAGACTGTGCGCTGACAGCACGGAGCCTGCTTGGGGTTCTCTCTCTCCCTCTTTCTCTGTTCCTCCCCCCAATCACATGTGCTTGCTTGCTCTTTCTTTCTCGCGCGCGCGCGCAAAATAAGTAAACTTAAAAAAAAGGAAGGGGTCACAACCATCTGCGCACCCACAAGAGGACTTACTACTAGTTGTTACAACCACCAGATAATGCAGGATGCCTCCTGCCCACGGAGAGTTAACAATGACCAGTGCACCATCCAGGTAACTGTCTTGAACTTACTTGCAGGGACTAAGCCTACAGGCCCCTCTCCAATTCTTCTTCATTAACAGGCAATAGAGTGAAGGACTATCAATCACCTGATCACCATACAAGTTGGTCAATAAGTTTTGCTACTGATTCTCATGGACTTCCCATTAATGGCCTGCAAGGCCCTCATTCTTTTTCTTCCAGAAAACCACGTCTTTGTGAGCATCCCCTTGTTGCCAGGACTTTTAAGAACCATGAAGGGCCTTATTTTCAAATTGGCCTGTCACAGTTTCATGGATGCTAGTAGAAGACAACACTCCTGGATCGGAGCAAAGGACAGTTTATTACAGCAATAGCAGTGGCCAGACTACCAGCATTTTCTTGTAGATTTTCCAAGCCCCAGGGCCAGGGACTCTTGCACTTTCAATGGGTTCTGTTACAGGAGAGGAACTCTGAGTTTGAAGAACCCAAATCTTTTATAATAGGCGATATATCTGCCTGTCTTTGGCTTGAAGGGAGATACTATCATGTCTTCCAAGGCTACTAGCTATATGAACATTCCTGAAAAGTAGTTTAGAATGAAGGTAGCCAAGGCCTCTGCTCATGAGACATGTAAAAATGCTCCCACTCATCCTTGTAGGAGAGAGTGTCTCCTGAATTCTGCAGGACATCAAGGTTCAAATGCAACCTCCCTCTAAATGATGACCTCTGGCTCTGACAAATACAGGAAAGCCACTAAAACAGGTATTGTTAAAGATCTGCTGCCAACCATTCATTCACACACTTTGTCGAGGACATACTAGGTGTTAAGGGCTGGGAGCTACAGTAGAGGAGACAGGTAGACAGGATGATGTGGTTGGGGGGTGCAGGGAAAGGTACTCCTTTAAAAGTGGTGACACTGAGCAGAGCCTTAAGGGAAGAAAGGAGTTTGGCATGTGGCAGACACAGAGAGGAGGCCACCTTGGCCGCCTCATGGGTCTGTTGTGAGATGTAAACATTAAACCCTTGTAAATCAAGGGGCTCTGAACAGCTTGGGGAGACTAGCTTACCAGATCTCCCAGGGCTGGGGGAGATTCTCAGGAAGCAGTATTCAGGATGCATGTTGAGGCAGATGGCCAGGGAGAGACAAAGAGGAGGAAGTCCAGAGGTGGAGGGGAGGAGAGGATGGAGAAACCACTGGAGAGGCCACTGCGCTGGGCCCGTGGGAGTCTCAGCCTCCATTTCCTGGCACTGAGGTTTTCCCATGAACACTTAAGTCCATGCTGGTCCCATGACTTGGCCCCTGGGACCAGCAGCACAGCAGGATGATGTCTCAGTATCTTCCTGGCTTTCTCAATTCTGTTCTGACGCTAGAGGATGGGCGCAAGTCCGTGATGTGTGTCCCTGGATACTGAGCTAGAGGCAAGTCATCAAGGAGAGCAGAATCTGCGCTCTTTCAGAGTATTGGGGCCACATGCCAGGTTTTCTACCTGGAGGCAGAACCCCAACGGCCTGTGGCAGCCCATCTCTAGCCCCAGAACTCAGAATTCACTTCCTGGCTCTTCTCGCATTGGCTTCCCCCCTCCCAGGGTCACCAGGGTTTGCTTCTGACTATGGTCTGGGAAAGCAGCAGTGATGGGTTTGGGTCTAGCTCTGTCTATAGCTTGTTGAGTGATGACTTTGGACCAGTTGCTCCCTTCGCTGGGCTGCACTCTCCCCCTCGGACTGGACCAACGGTTACTCAAGTGTCAGCATGCTTCACGGGATACTAGTGTTACACAAGAACAACTGTGGCTAATTGGGGGAAAACCTAAATAAAGGGAGTCCCCTTGCTGCAGGATTATACAGAGCCTTTTCTGTACATCCTAGATCTCCCAGAGGGGACTGTAGGTAGCATGCAGTGTTTGCCAAGCTGACCTGACCAGGGTACCCTGTTATACAGAGCTTCTCACCACTGATATATTCTGAAGGGCATGCCTCAGGATGTGCTAGACCAGAGGTCTCCAGGGGTATTCCTAGCTCTGTTATGAGATTTAAAAAATGTAACCACCAGAACTCCCGTGATCCTTGCCTCCTGTATCCTAGCCCTGTGTAATTCCCAGTGTATACTGGATTTACTGGTGCACTTCTAACAGAGTCCTGCAGAAATGATAGGATGTAACTTCTTTTTTTTTTAAGTTTATTTTTGAGAGAGAGAGAGAGAGAATGTGTGAGCAGGGGGAAGGGCAGAGAGAGAGAGAGAGAAGAGAGAATTTCAAGCAGTCTCTGCATGCTGTCAGCAAAAAGCCCAATGTGGGGCTTGAACCCACTAACCATGAGATCATGACCTGAGCTGAAAGCTGAAATCAAGAGTCGGACACTTAACCAACTGAGCCACCCAGGTGCCCCATTTTTAAAAATATGTAGTTATTTATTTTTGAGAGAGGGAGAGAGAGAGAGAGAGAGAGAGAGAGAGAGAGAGAGAGAGAGCAGGTGAGGGAGGGGCAGAGAGAGATAGGGAGACACAGAATCTGAAGCAGGTTCCAGGCTCTGAACTGTAAGCGCAGAACCCAACATGGGGCTCGAACCCACAACTGTGAGATCATGACCTGAGCTAAAGTCGGATGCTCAACCGACTGAGCCACCCAGGTGCCCCTAGGATGTCACTTTTGAGATTAGGTTATTAAAAGGCTGTGGCTTGGGGCACCTGGGTGGCTCAGTTGGTTAAGCATCCAACTTCGGCTCAGGTCATAATCTCACGGTCTGTGGGTTTGAGCCCCGTATTGGGCTCTGCGCTGACAGCTCAGAGCCTGGAGCCTGCTTCAGATTCTGTGTCTCCCTCTCTCTCAGCCCCTCCCCCACTCATGTTCTCTCTCTCTCTCTCTCTCTCTCTCTCTCTCTCTCTCTCTCAAAAATGAATAAAAGTTAAAAAAATTTTTTTAAAAAGCCTGTGGCTTCCATACTGGGTGCTCATTCTCTCTCTCTCTCTCTCTCCACCCCCTCCCCCAACTTTATGTCATTACCACTTGCCATATGATGAGGACACCCAGGCAGTCTGTGGTCAACAGCCCTATTCGTGAGCCTGGAAGCAGATGCCCCAGGATGTCAAACCTTGAGGTGACTGCAGCCCTGGCCAACAGCTTAAAAGGCCCCAGGCCAAAGGCACCAGTTCGGCTGCACCCAGCTCTCTGTTCTGTCCGGGCCCCTTGGCTCCGGTGGGGCCCCTCCCAGGAATCCTCAGCCTGTCCCCCTCTTATCCTCATCTGCATGCTCTGAGCAGCCAGCTCTACCCAGTTCTTGTTACCTTATCCACATTTGTCCTGGTTCAACACCTCCTTCATCGTCATTTTTCTCTCATAATTGTATTCAATGGTCACTCAGAGGCCCCAAGCCAGTCTTTCCCATGCCTGTCCCAACCATGATATGTGCATTCAGGATGGGGCCCCTTCCCCTAGGATGGGCAGAAGGCTCCTGCTGAAGCACAGAAAGGGGCCAGTGTTGTCGGTTACACATGCAGAATACGTGCTGTGCCACCTGGCATACTCTAGCAGGGCATCCCGTCCTCGGCTGGTCAACTCCCTGATTGAAAGTATGTCTACAGGGCTGCTCTCCAGTTTGGAGAAGGGTCCAAGACCTCAGTCAGAACTCCTAATACATCCCCTCAATGTGGGGCTTAGGGAGGGGCAGAGCAGCAGTCAGTCAGGATGAGGTCCCAGCTGGAGACTGGGACCCTACCCAAGAGGCCTGCTCTGGCTCTTTCAGCTCTCTGTGGGACCTGGGGCAGGTCCGAGGCTGCCAGATACTGCAGGACTTACACACATGTCCTTTTTTTCAGAAATAGAATCCTTATCAAATGTAACACTAGAAGACCCCAATAGCTACCAAGTAAGGGGAGCTGCTGACTGGGGGTGGATGGTACAGGGAACGCTGGAGTCCTGCCCACAGGACTCCCCCCATCTATTGCCTCCTATGGGCCCCACCGTCTCCCTCATTTGATTCCACCACCCCCCAGACCCTCCTCCTGCCCAAAGCTGTGTGCCCTCCACGCCCTCTTCAAGAACCACAGTCAAGCTCGGCTCTGACGCCCTTCTGCCCTTCTGTTTCTAGCATTGCCTACCTAATCCTTATATGAGCATCAGGAGGGAGGCAGAACCGAAAAGCAGTTAAACAGGATTCTAGTCTGAGCTACAACCTGGTATGGCAGGCCAAGGACCTGGATTCACATGTGCTCATGCTGAGAATTTAGGAGGGAAACAAGAATTCACAAAGGTGGGCCATAAGCTGCCATCATTTTGCAGTGAGAATAATGTTTATTGAGAATGGCTCATTACAAACAAAATATATATATGTAGAAAATCTCTGCAATGCAAAAGATCCCTTTTGTCCCTGTGTGGCTGGAGTGAACAAAACCAACCGTCCAGTGTGGCTTCGCTGGGCCCCTAGCAAGTGGACAGGGGTCATGGGTGCCACATGCTATGGGCAGAAGTTCCTGAAGTCTGGGCTCTCTCCAGCCTTGTTTTCATGACATGTGCAAGAACACAACGTAGCGTGGTTTGCATCCTACCCCCATGACCCTCCCCGGGCAGATGGCACCGTCTCAGGCACAGGTAGCTTTCTTGTTAATCTGCCAGATGACCTCTGGCAGGTGACCAGGTGACCTCTAACTTGTGGCCTGCCCAGGGACTGAGTGTTTCTAAATGTCACACGATGGACTGAGGTGCTGTGACCACTCTCCGTGGAGGCCGCTCTCCATGACAGCCCCACCAGTCATCCACAGCTTCGCTTCCTCATTGCCTTCCTTGATGCATCTATTCTTACCACAATTTTAGCCAGACCCTTCCTGAGGACGCCCAAACCTCAGCTGCCACACATGGTACTCCTGGGCGTGAAACCAGAGTTCCCTGGGATCTTGGGCCACCCAGCATTAAGGCAAAAGAGACGAGACCAGTCTGAAGGCAATGCTAGTCTCTGAAACCAGGGTGGCTGACCTGTTAGCTAACCAGCTAATAGCGCCTCCGTCGCGGCCAAAGGCTGCATCTGGTGCCGAGGAGCGATTTGGCTGGGTGGTCTGACAGCCCTCATAAACAGAGCCCACCCCTGCCCCTCAGAGCAGCCATGGTGGGGAGATGCCAGTCGGCTGTTGGGAGCAGATGCTGAGCATGGTTTGCGGTCCAGAGGGATGGCAGCTGCCATGTGGCTCTTGGGGTAGCCTTGCTCCCTTGCCAATGACCGCTCATGAGGGGTGGGTGTCCTCAGCCCCTTTGGGAATGATCCATTTCCCTTAGTTTTTAGGTGCAGATCTGCGTTCAAGACCCAGGCCCACCACTGTCCTGGACATACTGTCCCCAGACTGATGGCCGGATTTTGTCTATAAAGTGAGGGGTCCTGGCACTCAGCCCACCAGCTGTGAGTCCCTTTCTCTTTGAAAGAGAACTTGGGCTGGCTTATCTGCCCTATGAAGAGAGGTGTCAGTGGTTCTGAAGTACCTGAATCTCACTATTATTGTCTTACTTGAGGGTGACTCTCACTCCCCACAAGTGAAAGCTTAAATCTCTCAAAAAAACAAAACAAAACAAAACAAATAGTCCATGCTACGTGCAGTGCTATGTGATCCTGGGCAGGTACCACCTTTCTCTGTCAAGAAAAAGAGACCCAACTTTCTGTGCAAAATGTCCTGGCATGAACACTGGGGTGGGTGGGAGGCCACAGGCTATCCCCCGCCACTGCCTCAGCAGTGCAGGCCCTAGCACCCCAGCACCTCCAGCACTGTGAGGCTTGGGGCTCCCCATACCCAGAGAATGGGCCCCACTGTCAGGGCTTAGGCTAGTGTCAGGAGGCCTCATGGGTTGGGGGGGGGGGATCTTTGGGACTCAAGTGGCTGTTCTTGGCCCTCAGGGTCAGGCATTCTCAGAGTACATTCAGCCAGCAAGAGCCAGGGCCCTGTCTACTCCCCTCAGGGCCCTCCACCCTACAATGCTATAGTACCTGGAGGGTGCAGGGTGAGGGGTGGGGTTCAGGGTCCTTTTGGCCTGAGGCCCAGCCCTCCTCAGGGCCCAGAGGTCTGACAACCAGCCACAGGAACTTGGGTCCACGGGGAGGCGTGAGAGAGTGGCGGCATTCACCAAAGGGCACAGGGAGGTCTATAGCACTTCTGGGGGGACAGGGGGGAGGGCAGTTCCCAGCAAGGCCTGGAGCAGTCCGCAGCCCTGGGAGCTGGGGTTGGCTACATGGTCTCCAAACACACAGATGCCATCCTGACAAGCGGCATCTCCAGGGCTCAGCCCCCAGGTCTGTGGGGAGACGAGCTCAGCCTTCTCCACCTGGGTCTGGTTTGCAGGCAACAAAGGCACCCACGGGGCTGGAAGTCCCCTGGGCGTGGTTGGAGTCGGGCCTGGGGTCCCAGGGGAGGCTCTACTCAGATGCTCTGCGGAGGCCTCCAGCAACCAGCAGGTGTGCAGGGTAAGTGGCATGATGACACGCGCAACGCTGGTGGACAAAGCAGGCACGCCTTGGGCTCCAAGAATTCCCTGGGGCTTTGTCACATGGGCCAAGGCTGGACGCAGTTCTGCATCCAAGCCCTAGCAGCTCGGGGCCTGCGCCAAGGCCTCCTGAGTGGGCCTGACTGGGGTGTGGCAGGGTGGGGTGTGAGGGCCTGGGCACACCAGGCTCCCGCCGTCAGCTGTCCAAGTAGACAAAGAGGATGTCCTCATCTGTGCCATAACTGGTTCTGGCCTCCTCGAAGTTACTGATGCTGGTGCTGCACATTCCTGCTGAGGGCAGGAAGGGCAGAGTGGGGTCAGTAGGTAGAGGGGGGTGTACCTGCCTCACTGGCGCCCAGGGGAGCTGGAGGACATCTCACCATGGCTCACTCGTCTGGCCACCCTTTGCCACTCGTCTTCCGTCCCCAGGAAGCCTTCCTTGCCTATTTCAGGCTTCATGAGCTCCTCTGACCCTTCCCCAGTTTCGAAGATGGAGAAGGTGAGGCCCAGGGAGGGGAAGAAACATGTTTGAGGACACATGAGGTAAGTGTGCTAGAGTGAGGACAGTCCTTCCCATTCCCCAGGACAGTGGGGAGCCCTTGCTGGATCTGGAGCAAGAGCTGGAACTGGGCAGACCTTCCTCTCTGACAAGTATGCTTGCTAGCTGTCCTGGGAGGGCTGGAATGAGGGAGATGGCAGGGACCAGGGTGGGGGGACAGCAGAGTAAGGGTGAGGCAGGGCCCTGGGCAGCGGTGTGGGAGGGAGATGGCCTGGCCTGGTGTAGCAATGACCAGGGTGTGGAGGCTGGCAGGGCCTCGGGTTTGTGGCTGCTCTGCATAGGCCAAAGAAGCAGCGCAGATGACAGGAGCTCAGGAGGAGCAAAAGTTTGGGGAGAAGGCAGTGAGGGAGGTCTTGAATGAGAAGGAATCATGGGGACTGGACTGTGAATGCAGCCTGCCCCACCCACTCTCCCCAGCCCGCCCAGCACTCACGGTCAGCATAGGCTGGGTTGTTGTAGAAGATGCAGCCAGTGGCCCGGTTGTAGCCACGCAGAACAATGAAGTGGCCCTGGTAGTCAGGGGTCCGGCAGAAGCAGCGGTGGCCGCTGGGGGCGAAGCAGCAGTACTTGACAGGACTGGAGCAGAGGTCGCAGTGCAATACCCCAGAGTTCACCAGCACAATGGCCACGTGGCCCTGTGCCAGGTGCTCCTGGATATCCTGCACGCTCACTGTGCTGTGGGTGGGAGGAGAGTCAGCTGGCACCATCGGGTCCCATTCCCCATCTCTCAAGTGGACCCCTGCCTGGATCACAAAGCTTGGGGACATGGCTGACTTCCCTCCCTCCTGAGCTCTTTGCAGATAGGAACATCCTGCCTTGTCACTATGGCCCAAGCTCAGCCCAGGATTCAGCATGGGACCAGTGCAGGGGGTGGGAGAGCTCTGAACGTGCCCAAGGACCGGCTGGCCCTGTCACGTCCTTCTAGGGGTGGCAGGAAGTCAGCTCCAGATGAGACCCTGTCAAGGGCCACTGGATCAATACATGGGACCCCACCTCCCACCCTGGCTAGTGAAGTTTTTTTTGCTGAGCACCCTCCTTGATCATTTACCCTAAATCACATGCAGTTTACACTGGAAGCTATCGGTTCAACTTAATTCCCAAAATCTGAGCCAAGCATGGCTTCATCAGTTTTAAAACCACATGCTTCTCGGGGCGCCTGGGTGGCTCAGTAGGTTAAGTGTCTGACTCTTGGTTTTGGTTTAGGTCATGATCTCATGGTTCGTGGGTTTGAGTCACGACACTGTGCTGACATTGCAGAGCCAGCTTGGGATTCTCTCTTTCTCTGCCCCTTCCCCACTCGTGTTCTCTATCTCAAAATAAATAAATAAGAACTTAAAAAAAAAAACTTAAATAAAATAAAGCCACATGCTTCTCTGAAAGGACTATTTTTCTTTTTGTTTTTTCTTTTCTCTAAGGTTCCTTGTGGCAGACGGGGCTGCCCACGAAGGGCTGGTCAGCAGTGTTTCCAGGGGACCCCCCAGTTCAGCTGAGCCAGCTGCTCCCTGAAGCAGACTATCAGGCACTGCCCCATTCAATGCCCCACAAAAAGCAGCAAATCCAGAAGGGGAGAGGGGCTGTGCAGTGGTGGTTCCCTAGGCTATGGGAGCCTCCTTCCTCAGCAGTCTCCTCAGGAGTGGCAACGTTAGCACTACGTGGCCTGACCCAACTCCAGCCCATGGCTAAGTCACAAGGCGCTTTGGTTTGGTTGCCTCAGCCTGGAGAAAGATGCCATTTTTCCATTTGGTCTTTGAAATGAAATAGCTGGCTGAGTTCCCGATGGTACGTACAAGAATGGGATTTCAACTACAGAGAAAAAGCGGGGGCTGCGCTGGAACAAATGCATCGTGCTTCACGGAATAATTGGGTGTAGAAGAGCCAGGTTTGGATCACAGCATGGCCGAGTTGCCGAAGGTGACCATGGGCAGCTCACACTATTTTTCCCATCCTCAGTCTCCTCACCTGAGGAATGGGGACAGCACCAGCTTCCCACTCAACAAGATAGCACATGTCAGGTGCCACTAAATAAACATTTGTTCTTTTCCTTCGAACGTGTGCTCACGTGGCTGAAGGATGTGTGGAGACTTTTCCCATTTTCCCAATTACCTATCATGCAGTAACATTATGTTAACAATGAAAACATAGGTCTGTAAAGAACAGGAAGACCTGAGAAGAGTGGTCTAGGGGAGCCCAACCAGGATCAAAGCTAACATGCCTGAGCTTGGAGAAGAAAGTCATTAGATTCTGAGGAAGTTACTTCCAGGATCTGCCCGAATCGTGTTCCTCACGTATAGCTGAGAAGGGGGAGACCCACATAAGGTCATAGCAGTCTGTGGAGATCTGAGAGCCAGGCCTCCCTAAAGACCCTACACACTGGGCTGTCCCGTTACTCTCCATCACCATGCCAGCATATTCCTTAGGCTGTCACCCCTTCATTAAGGGTTCCTGTGTTCTGTCTCATGCTACCATCTGTGAGCAGACTGAGGGCAGGCTGGAGTCTGTCTTGCTCACTTGTTCCTCCAGCCCCTGCTCGTGATCCACCTGAGGCCAGAGTTTTGTGTAGCCACATGTCCCCATTTTATGGATGGAAACAGTAAGGCCTAGGAGCCCAAGTCTGTGTGCCCTTAGCCTCAGAATTGGCCAAGGTTCTGGGTAGGAAAGCCCAGTTCTGCCTGACTGCCAAGTCCCTAGCCTTTCCTGTACATCATCCCAAGGCCTCCCCCATAGTAAATATGTGGGTGAGTAGGTGCACAAGGAAGAGTGAGGGGAGGCTCACCATTTTTCCACCAGCACCTTGCAGGCCTTGGCTTGTGCAAACAGCTGGTTCACCCGGGTCTCCTCTGTGTCAAAGTGCTTTCTGTAGAAGGACTGAAGAGGGAAGAGCAGGCTGGAGGGGATGCCTGTCCTGGCTGTCCTCACCCCATTTGGATGAAGTAAAGAGCATGTTATGGAGTTAAAGATGGTGAAAGAGGGGACAAGCCCGGCCTCCTAGGGGAGATGCAGCATACCCGGGCAGAAAGCTGCGTCTGTCTCAAGCCGGCAGGATGGCTGGCCAGAATGCACAGGACCACACAGAGGCATGAGGATGACGCTCAGGAGACAGGTAGGCAGTTGAGCTCAGGCAGCCTAGCTCCCCCAGCAAGGCTAGTCATCCCTGGGCTTGTGAACCCCAAGGACATCAGTGGGAGTCTGTGGTAAATGAGCAAAAGGGGTGGCTGAGCCCACCCAGATGCTCCTCCACTGCTTGGCTTAGCAAGATGAGATTCATGGGACATACTTTATTTGGCATAGGGGACTTAAGGGAGCTAAAGCCCTCAGGGCGGAGGCAGGAGAGACCCTGTTCTTGGGTTCTTTTCTCTGCCTTGCAGCCACAGTGATCAAGCCAGATCCATTAGCGTTCTTCCCCTGGCCTGGAAGGTTCAAAGGAGAGTTAGGTTGACTGGCACTGGCCACCATGTGACAACCCTCTTGCCAGCGAGGCCAGGAGAGACTGTGTTCTGCCAAGTTTTGGAGCCTGGGCCGACATGTGCCTCTGCAGCAGGCAAGACTGGCTCTAACTACACGGGTTGGGGGGTGGGGGTGCACTGGTATAATGGCGAGGCTATGTTGACATTCTATTTCAAAAAGAAAAAAATAGGAAAGGTGGCATTTTAGTTTTTCTTCCTGAATAGCAATTACCCAGATTGGAGCCGGCTGTCCCTGTGACAAGGAAGAAAATGGGCAAGTAGCAGCAGGGTGAGGTCAGAGTGACATGCTCAAAGGCCCTGGACAACAGGAAGGAGGGACACAGAAGGCGGCCTGAGATGCTCCCCTGCACATCATCAAGTGCTCTTGAAGGTAGGCAGCTCTCACTGCTTAGATGCTTTGGGCAGGCTGGACCTCAAAGTCACCCGGTCTGACTGCTTCGAATGTCCTGCCCACTGGACATTTGCTGCTGTTCCCCGGTCTCTGTGCACCTGTGTGCCCACTAGGGTGTCCAGGCCTTGACCATACCCTTTTTCAATTACTGGGCCTGGGTGATGGCCTGGCAGTTGAGTGCTCACCTGGTTCTTGTAGCCCTTGTCAACGCCCAGGGTCTGTGTGCAGAAACGGTGCCTCACGCCAAAGTGGCGCATTAGGTAAGCCAGGTCAATGGTCCAGATGCTCCTGGTTAGTCGCAGCTCCTGCAGGGCACTCTCAAACTCATTGTCGTCCAGCTGGCCCAGGTACCTGTGGGCAGACAGGCTGCTGAGGTTGGCTTGCCAAGCTGGCTGGGGTCATCCTCCTCCCAAGGGCCCACCAGCCACTATCAGAAGGCTCCATCCTTTGTCATGATCCTACATCTTGTCTACTTCTTGGGCACAGCGTGAGGCTGCCTGGGGCACTGTGTTGGCCCCAGAGTCGAGGATTCTGCTTCTTGAGTCTCTTGCAGGTTGTGTGACTTTGGGTAAGTTGCCAACCACTCTGGCCTCATCTCTAGGATGAGATGCTTGGACCACATCAGTGGTTTTCTAAGTTTCAGACACAGAACCCTTTTGTTGAACACTGTCTTTCCTGGAATTCCAAGATATAAAACAGGTATGGGAGAGGTTGCTCTGAGGTTCCTGGCAGCTGCCTGAAAAATCTCCTACAAGGAGATCACTATGGTCCCTCTATGTTCTGATGCCTAAGGTTCCTGTGATATTCATTCACATAGCCTTAGTTCAACAGTCGGCTCCCTAGTGACACAGTCACTAGGGAGCCTGAGGTTGGAAGGTCCCATGTCCCTGTCATGGGGTCACTCTGTGGGCCAGGACTGGGCACCTGGGTCTTCCTTGGCTATCCCCCGAGCCTAGTCCACCCTTTGCTTGCTTTTGCAGATGGAACCAAGCCTGGATGGAAGCTGGGCCTCCTGTAAACCCTAACCATGAATAGCCATATGGATGATGAATCCCACCCAGGTTTCGCCCTGTTTCTCCTTCCAGCCAGAGCAGATGGTGTGGATGGGGAGAGTCTAGGCCTGAACACTCACCGCAGCACCATTTTGGAGCAGGCCAGGCCACAGTCCCAGTGGTAGAGCTGCTGGATGATGGGCACGGGCAGCTGCACAAAGTCTCCTGTGTGGAAACACAAGGAAGTCACAGACCTTTGGCATTGTGCCTGTCACTGCCACCCCCATTGGAGCCACCATCATTGGCTCCTGCCCAGATCCGGTAGGGGCTGTTCAGAAGCTGGTAAACAGCCTTTCAGGTGCCCCAATACATTCTCCTTACAACAGCAGTAATCTCCCCAAAACAACCAGTCAGAGTAGGCCAGCCCTGCACAAAACCCTGCAATGGGTTGGTTCCTGCATCTCTTAGGACAATGCCTTCATGGCTGCTGCCCCAGCACCCTCTGCCTTCTTGCCTCCCTCATCCTCATTGGGCCTACCTCTAGGCAGAACGTTCACCTGCTGTGATCCCTTATGCTCCAGGGCCTTTGCACACCTCTTCCCCCTGCCTGAACTCTCCTGGCCTCCCAGGTGCCTGACCTAACTCCTGCCTTTGGGTATCACTTCTCCACGATGTTGCCTCCATCATGCATAGCCCCTGCTACATGCACTCACAGACCCACAGGCCTCTCTTTTAGAGCACTCTTTTTGGTGGGACCTCTGAGGAGGCTGGGACAGGGCAGGCACATGGGAGATGCTCAGCAGATATTCAAGTCTGAATTCATGAGGCCCCTCGTGGTCTACCTAACTCCAAAGCCCCCCAGGGCCACCAAAGTGTGAAGTCCCTGGTTAGAAGGAAGGGATAGTGTCATGTAATCTGTGTATGTGCAACGCTACCCTAGGTGACCTCTCAGTCTATTCTTGCCATAGAGTGTGGAGCAGCAGAAAGAACCCAACCTAAGCATTTAGCCCCAGCTCTGTGACAGGCTGGCTGTGGGCTGAGCAACTGACTTCCTCTTGCTGGACTGAGTTTGGCTATCTCTAAAGTGGGGGACTTTGGTCTGATTCTGTCATTCAATCAACAAATATTTCCCAAGAGCCTAGCACCTGGCATGTGAACTGGAGATGTGGTGGTAAGTGACATAAACAGATCCCTGTCCTGGTGGTCAGCAACAACAAGCAAGTGTACGAGAAAATCAGAGGGCTAGTCTGGGGAAATGGTGGGGGTATGTCTTAGAGAGTGACAGTGAGGAAAAGGAAGACAGGGGGGAACAACATGCACTGAAGTGCTAAGGCAGGGGCCAGCTGGCATGTGGCCTATTGGAACCTCCTACTCTGGGATTCCACAATCTGGACAAAGTTCAGAGTCTAGAGAAATGGGAGGGACTTCATTTCAGCTATCACCACTCACTGCTCATTCATGACACCCACTCAGCATGTGAAAACCCAGCCCACATTGTTTCCTCATCTTGGGAGTCTCTGGGGTCTCTTCTGAACCCATGACCTGTCTGTGCAGAGCTGCGCCAGAAGCTGGCTTGCTATGCCAGCCCTGGCTCCCGCTGCACGTAGCAACCAGAAGGGCCCTGATGTCTCTCCTGGCTTTTCAACCTGCTGGCCTTGTCTGGGCAGTGTCTTGCCTGGAGTGAGTCCCAAGCTCCTATGCTCCTATGTCTAAACTCTCCCCAGCCTGCAAGGTCTGGCGAAGATGCCAGGTGCCTTCTCTGATCCTAAGCTGGCCATGCCTTTTCCCTCATCTGCACTCTGTCAGGCCAGAGTTCATGCTTTGGCTCACAGGACACTTGCATTGAACTTGTTTGTGCCCTGCTGAGCTGTTGTACATTCCCAGGAGGCAGGGACCTGTGACTGCTCCTTCACTGCCTTATATTTGGCCTTTCTCCCCCCATTCCTCACCTCCAAGGGCAAGCAGCAGGGTGTATGGATGGCAGGATGGTGTGGGCGAGTACAGGCCTCTTGTTGGCTGAGTCACTTGAGGAGAGGCATTTGGCCTCTCTGTGCCTACTTCTTCCTCTATGAAATGGACCGCCACAGATGCAGTCTGCAGAGTGCTATGAGCACTCAGGGCAAGAGCATGTGTAAAGCTCTTTGCAGGTGCTGACGTGAATGCTGCCCTCCATCCAGGGTGGGCCTGGTACACTGAGCCCAACTGGGCTGAGGTTTTTGTTCCCTCCTTCCCCTGACCCCTGATGCCTCTAAAAGGAACCCAGGCCATCATTCAAGGCCTCCCACATTTGCCTCTTCCCACTGCCATAGATTTAGTTCTGAGGGCTCAGTGCAGCCTGACTTCTGCCTATCCTCTGTTCCAAATTCTACCTCCAGCTCCTCCCCCATCTGTACACAGTAGCCAGAGGGATCCCATCCACAGGCTCCCATTACTCTTAGAATAAAGTTGTCACCCCATTCCATGGCCCGCAGGGCCCAGCCCAATCTGGGCCCCACCAGCCTCACCTTGGCCCTGACACCTCATGAACCCAGTTCCACCCAGTGACCCTGGGAACCCATCAAGCTTCATTCCACCCCTCTGCAAATGCAGCAGTCTCTGTCTGGGACTTTCCTCTGCAGTTCTTGAGGCTGCCCCTTTTTGTCATTCAGGTCCCAGCTCAAATGCTCCTCCTCTGAGAGGATTTTTCTGACCATGCCTTCAGGGGAGAAGTACCCCCTTCCCAGCATCCTATTTGTTTCCTTCATAGTACTTAGCAAAATTAATAAGAAAAATAAAAATAAAATAGAGTTACTCCATCTCCCCACAAGACTGTAAGCTTCCCGATGACAGAGTTTGCTAATCTTGTTGACTGTTACTCCCAATGCCTAGTGTCTGATGCTTAGCAGTAACTCAACAAACATTTGTTGGAAGAAATGAACTTATTGAGCAATCAATGTGTGCTACGATTTGAGAACACTAACTAAATCCCAAGTCCTGCTCTCCAGATCATATTCTTAAAAATTCCCTGCAATGGGGGACACCTGGGTGGCTTAGTCGGTTGAGCGTCCGACTTTGGCTCTGGTCACGATCTCATGGTTTGTGGGTATGAGCCCCATGTCAGGCTCTGTGCTGACAGCTCGGGAGCCTGGAGCCTGCTTCGGATTCTGTGTCTCCTGCTCTCTTTCTCTCTCTCTCTCTCTGCCCCTGCTTCGGATTCTGTGTCTCCCTCTCTCTCTCTCTCTCTGTCTCTCCCCCACTTGTGCTCTCTCTCTCAAAAATAAATAAAATGTAAAAAAAAAAAAAAAAAAAAAAATCCCTGCAACGGGTTGAGTGGAGAGAGAGCAGGGTGCTGTTCTCTTGTGGTGGAAGGTGTCGCTTTTCAAGAATCCTTCACTGTGGCAATAACCCACCTTTTTGTTTCTCTCTACATAGGCTGTTTACTCCCTAGCCTTTGCTTTTGCAAATCCCTTGTCTGGAATGTTGTCTCCCATCTGTGAACATCCAAATGCTCTGGTCTCTTTCCCTCTCTGAGCCCTTCAATATGGAGTATTTGATGTGATCGTGCCTGCCTTCCCCACTGGACAGACTGAGAATACCTCAGTGGCAGGCAGGGACAGGGTTGCATTTGCCTCTTCCCAGCCCTTCGACACTCATACATGCTTGATGAATGGAAGGTGTTTTTCCAAAAAGGCCTTATCTCTTGAGATGCCTAGGCCGACTTGTCATGGCAATGCCCCAACCCCCTCTTTAACCCCCACCCTGGCTTCCAGACTACGGCCCTCTGTTCACGGTTCCCTCCTCACTCTGTGGCCCAGGCTCTGGCACTGGCTAGCTGGGTCATCTTTGGCCAGGCTTTGACTCTGTCTGTGCCTTCCCCTATTCTCAGCTACAAATGTGGCACAGGACAGCTGCTCCCTAGGGCCCTTGTGTGCTCTTCCTCTTCTTGCCCTGGTCCCTAGAACCCCTTGATTCTGAGGCCGCACAAGGCTAAACACTTCCACATGGCCATCTCCAGTCTTGGCATGGGCAAGTTAGCCCACAGGGATCCAGAGCTACTGCTGTGGGAGAGATAAGGGGAGGCAAGGCCTTCTAAGTCCAGAACTGCTGCCAGATGTTGATGCTTGGAGCCAAGGCTTTGTCTCACCTGAAAATAAGGTTTGCCTGTTAGGCCCTGGCCTGGCTTCAGTTGGCAGCTGTTGCCAAAGAAGGTAGGTAGCTCATTGGTCCTGAATACTTACCTCCTTTCAGCTCTATCTGCTTGTGTGCAAAAGTGCAAGTAACAATGGTAACCTACTTTACAGGGTCCTTATGAGGATTAATAAGGCACTGCATGTAAACAACTTAGCACAGTGCCTGCTCAGAGAAAGCTCCCTATGAATGTGAGCTATTACTTCACTGAGACTCAGGAAACCAAGTGTCTGATCCAAGATCACAGAGTTAGATAACTGGAAGAGTAGGGATGCAAAAATCAGGACAGCATCAGACCCTATGCTCTGCTGCATTCACAGAAGAGACCCCTCTCTGGTTGTGACACCAAGCTCCCTGGTGTCTTAGGGTTGGGTCACACATGCTCTTGACCTCTCCCTTGAGTTGGCACCTCACCTCAGAGTTTACTAGCACTTTCTCTTTCTAATCAACCCTGAGAACAGGAATCTTTGCCTTTCCCCTCCCCCACTCAGGAAAGCAAACTGAAGCCCAAGGCACTAAATTTCAGTCTTGGTTTCTGCCCCAAAGAAACTCAGGCCACCTGAGGGCAGAAGGAACCAGAGGGTCAAGAACTACTGCAAGACAAAACGCTGACCCTGGGAGGCCAGGGTAAGGGGCACACCCATTGCTCTGTGCTCTGGGCCAGGTCCCGGCCCTTCTAGGCCTCAGTTACCCCAGAGTTCCGGGAGGGGACGGGATCTCCTAAGGCGGCTCCAGCAGGACTTTTCGCTTCTGGGCAAGGTGCCGCCCTTGCCTCGAAACCAGGACCCTCCCACCATGACCGCTTTCAGAGCTGACTGGGGTCCCAGCCCTAAGAGTATTAGGAAATCCCAAGTGACCCGGGCTGGGGATAAGCGGCCAAGGCGGGAGTGTATACACCTGGCCAGGTGTCGCTCAAAGCCCTACAGCCCGGCCCGTGGCGGCGGTCGGCCCAAGGTCGCGCGGCCGGACCCTGCCCGCGCTAGGGCGGAGTCCCCCTCGTTCCCCGGGGTGAGGGCTGGGCCCTCGGGGAGGCACTGACCGGGCTCGAGCGGCGGCCCCGCTGCCTCCGCCTCCGTCCTCATGACCCGGGCCGCGCGGGGCGCCCATGGCCCCCGCCCGGCGCCGGCTGCAGCTTCGGCTTCGACTGGGGCGGGAGTGGGGCCGGTGCGTGTCAGGTTCCTCCGCCGCCGCTGCCGCCGCCACTGCCACCGCCACCGCGGTGGGGAGAAGAGGAGGCGGTGGCAGGGCCGCCCCAAGCCCCGCCCCGCCCCTTCCAGGCTTCGGGTCAGGCCCCGCCCCTTTCCTAAACCCCACCCCCTCCCTGCCTCAAGGAGGCCCCTCCCCTTCTTTTCCCCTCCCCCGACTTCTATTCCTAGAGGCCCCCGGCCTCGGGATCTAAGCGGGTCCTGGCTAATGGCAATGTCAGCTCCCTGTGACCCCGCCCCTTTCCCCTCCACCACGCACAGGCGCGCAGGCCCTTCCCTGCCTCCGTTCCCCGGAAGCTCCGCCCTTTTTCTTGAGCACGGCCCCGAAGCCCTATCTTTCCATGATCCTTGGTTCCCCAGAGACTTCATCTTCGCAAACTCCGTCTCTTCTCAGCGGCAGTTTCTTTGCTAGCCTAAGGCCAGGTCTTACCCGTACACCGCGGGGTTCAAGAAGACCTAACACTACTGCGACTCGCTGAGGGCCGGCTCTGGGTCGGCCCCAGCTCTACTCTCTATACCTGTTTCTCTACTCGTACGGTGAGATACCTCGCCTTACTGAGGGCTCCCCTTACCTGGCAGTGCCGGTTCCAAAGGTTAAATTGTGAGGGGAGGTCCTGGCCCTCGGCCCCTCCACCTGTTGCCCCCGATCCGAGAGCCCAGGTCCCGGATCCCCGTCTCACAGTCCATCCTGTCCCTGGTGTGAGGTGTTTGGAAACGCGAGTTACCCACCCCCCCTTGCCGCCCCAGGATCAGTGTTTCCGGCGACACCTGGGCGCCGTCACCAGCCCTCTCTTCCGGGGCCGGAACTATCGTACCAGAGTCCACGTTTCCCGGTCGGTAGGGTGAGGAGGAAGCAGAGGCAGGACCGCGCTCACCACTACGAAAAGGAAGGGGGCGGGCTCTGCGCGCAGCATTTTGGGAACGCGTGGTATTCTGGGAGCGCGGGACCCGCCATTCCTTGGCTCACACCTTCGCAGTTGCTCGAGTTGCTGCCGCACGGGAACGGAAGAGTAGGCCGGAGCCGGTGAGGTGAGGCTTGGGGCAGGCGAGGGTAGACCGAAGCACTTGTGAGGGTTCTGGGGCTGGAGAAGCACGCGCCGCCGAGGAGTTCTGGGAGGCTCGGGTAGAGAGAAGAGCGGGAAGCCCGGGTCACTCAAACATCAGCGTTGCCTCGCTAGCGGCTGGAAGTTCGTTCGCTTTTCCCCAAAGTACATGCCCTTCGCGTTCTGTTCTTCTCCAGGCCATGTTTTTTCCCTAACATACAAGCAGTAGTGTTGAAATCATTTCTGGCAGACTTCCTTCGCCCAGGTCCCATCTGGGTAATATTTTTCAAAGTTGTTTGCATCTCTGCCTCCATCCCCTTTTCAGGCACTTATCCTCTCAATATTTTCCATATTGTTACAGAAGTTTTAGCAAGTTTCCTTGCTCCTAAACTGTGTTTGAAAAAAAGCTGTGTTTGATCCATTTTGTAAGTGCTTCTGCCTTTATATTGGGTCATTCCTTACCTATAATCCTGCAGTAGTTCCCCACTGTTTCAGCATAAAATCAGACTCCTGAGGCTCCTCACCAAGGGTGACTGTCTTTCCTACCCTCATGTTCCCTTTCCTCTCTTGAACACACATGATGTATTTTAATCTTCGGTACTTGCTCATCTGGGAATACGAAATCTACTGCTTGTCTCTGAGTTGTATCAAGTCAGGTGATTGCCCTGATTATGTTTCTCCTCCAAGCATTTCCTGCTTATGGCTGTTGTCTCTTTGTGAACACTTTTGCTTTTAACCTTGATGACGTAAGTGGAGGGTCAAAGAGTACTTAATGGGTTGAATTAAATGCACAGCCCCTTCTAGATTTGCCTGGGTCCTTTTGTCTTTACTTCACTGCCCAGTACTGTAAGCACTAGCCACATGTGACCATTGACCACTTGAAATGTGGCTAATGTGACTGAGGGAGTAAATGTTTCGTTTTCATTTTATTTCACTTTAAGTTTAGTTTAAATAGCTACATGTGGACCGTGGCTACTGTATTGGCTGGGTCTACATCATGGGTTCTCAAAGTGGTGTCATCCACATCTCTGGGTTGCCAAAAACATTGTATAGCATTTACATCTCAGCTCCCTGATGTACTGTGTACACACACAGTATTGGTTACTGATTATCTGATGAAGATAAAGGGGCATATGGTAGCATGGAGGGAGATGGAAGGTACTTTCTTCTCATCCCATTAGCCTTCCCTCTCTCCAGCCCCCCATCCTTCCCCATCCCACATAAGTTCTTCAAGCTAGGAGTTAAGCTTTTTTTCTGTACAAAATGGCAGCTTTGGCATTCTTACTAAGTTTGATGGAGTGTCAGGCCTTAAGGGAGGCATGATATGTGCCACATGACTTCTCAGGCTCTGAAAGATGAACTAACTGGTGTCTCTCTCACTGTAGAACTCTTTTCCTGCCAAGATGTCTATTGGTGTGCCGATTAAAGTCCTACACGAGGCTGAGGGTCACATCGTGACATGTGAGACAAACACCGGCGAGGTGTATCGTGGGAAGCTCATTGAGGCGGAGGACAACATGAACTGCCAGGTATCCTGCTTTCCACATGAGGTTATGGGGGAGGCTTGGGCCTCTCTATTGGAGCACAGAAAGATAGTGGTTGGAGGTCTTTTTGAAGTCCTTCTTGTCGAACAGTTATTTATGGAGTGCCTGGTGTGTGCCAGGCACTGTTCTAGGTGTGGTGATGTGAGCATAAATAAGAGCCATTTGGAATATTTAACTTTGCCCTTTGTTTTCTCCATCCTCTAATCATATTTTGAGGACTTGTTTAAGAGAAGTGGCACTACTCCTTTTGGTAGAATTCATCAGATTCAGGGCCATTTTCCTTTTGCCCCTACATGCTTGCATAATGCTTTGCAGTTAGCAGAAGCTTCCACTCTTTCTTGGAGGATGAGTCTCATTTGATTATAGCAACTATCTTGTCAGGTAAGCAGGTTCAGTGATAGTTTTGTCATCCATAAAATAGGATAATATTAAAAGACTCATCTATTGAATGTCCTTCTGCTAATAAATGTTGGAGCAGCTTCCTGATACCGTGCCCTTCCCGTGGCACCACTTTGCATTTTGCTAATAATCACATGAATTTCTATAGCATTACTTTTGCAAGGTATATCAGCACACTTTCTCCTTCATTCTTTAAACCATCAGTTCAGAACTTTGGGTTTGGAATCAGAGGTGTAGGGTTGGATCCTAATTATCTGACTTTAATCATGCTAATTGCCTCAGTTTCCTCATCTGTGAAATGGGACATAGATACCAAGACAGAATTAGTTGTGTGAGAGATTTATTGGGGGAAATGACAATGAAGGATAAAGGAGAGGGAGTAGGAGTAGGCAGGAGAGCTTTCGATCTATACTGGTCTGGTGCTGGGGAAAGGGAGAGAGAAAAGATAAGATTGAGTGGGAAGAGGCTTAGACGGTAGCATATCTCTGAAGAAGTCTCAGCCAACAAAGTTTGCTTATTAGAAGAAGTCTAAGCCTAAGAATTCTAGCATGGGGCAGAAACGGCCTGGCTCTAGGATGCCCACCGTGACCAGTCATTGGCTGGCAGTCTGGGGAGACTGACTTCAGGGCGAAAGCTGTGATTGATCCTACAGGTGGAAGCTGGAGGCTTTCAGCTCCCTCCATGCCTCATAGCCTGACAACCCTTGAGGGGAGATCTGAGCAGTGCATTCTGAAGACTGCCACAGGGATAACACACCCTGGGGCCATTCTAGAAATCAAATGAGTTGTGTGTGTGCAGCAGCTAGTTCTTTGCCATGCACATTATACATATCCACGTATGGTTCCTGTTAATGTTTTTGATGTGAGAAAACTGAAGGTCGGAAAGAGAAAGTGACTTACCCAAGGTCACACTGCAGATCAGGTGTACTAACTGTCATTGCTTCACAGGGTTCATTCATTTATTTGTGATCTCATTGTAGCTTTGAGCATCATCTTCCTGCCACCTTGACCAGCAAGTGGGGCCATTTCCCTGGTATTCAGGGAGATAGACACCTAGTGATTGCAGGTTTCTCTATTCAGTGTTTTTGTTTGTTTTAATGTTTATTTTTTGAGGGAGAGAGTGGTGGAGGAGAGGGGCAGAGAGAGAATCCCAGGCAGGCTCCGTGCTGTCATGCCCATGCAGGGTTCAATTTTATGAACAATGAGATCATGACCTGAGCCAAAATCAAGAGTTGGATGCTTAACTTAACCACCTGAGCCACCCAGGCGCCCCTCTCTCTTCAGTGTTGATGCCATATGGGTAGATGATGTCGACTCTCTAAAGGTCCTGTGGGGCCTTGCCTACCTTGTCTTTGTGAGATACCCCTGTCATAGATCCAGTCCTCTGGTTTAAGCCATCCCCATCCATTTTAAGATACTTTATTTTGGTGAGTTAGAATGCAAGACTGGGGGTAGGGAATCTTAATGTGTTTATCCAGCTGCTTATTTGGACAACTCCTGAGCTTCCAGGGCCTCAGACTTCCCATTTGTAACATGAGGATGTCTGACCAGATCACCTTGGTGATCTCTCACATGTGGACAATGTGATATAAAACATAGAGCCAGGTGATAGATCTCAAATCAGGTTGCAGCTTGCTATCTTATGTGACTTGGGGCGAGCTGTGCACCTCTCACCCTCTGTTCCCTCCTTTCGAAATCAGGGATAAAAATAGCACCTCAGCCTCAGCATTATAGTGCAGAATAAATGAGTGAATGCATGTCAAATGGTGGGAGCCAGCCACTTGCTTCCCACCTATGTTAATCTGCTAGGGCTGTCATAACAAAGTTTCACACTGGGTGGCTTAAACCAGCACATTTATTCCCTCAGGGTTCTGGAAGCTAGAAGTTAGAGACCATGATGTCACATGGTTGGTTCTTCTGAGGGCCATGAAGGAAGGCTCTGTTCCAGGCCTCTCTCTCCTTGGCTTATAGATGCTTCTCTTCTTCATGTATCTTCACGTGGTTTTCCTTTTGTGTCTGTTTCCTGTGTTGCATCTTATGAGGACACAAGTCACATTGAATTAGGGCCCAGTTACCTCTGTAAGGATCCAGTCTCTAAATATGGTCACATTCTAAGATTCTGGGGGGTTAAGACTTCAACATATGAATCGGGGGTGGCTAGGATTCAGCCCATAACACCACCCGTGCCCAGATGCCGAGGCTTCACTGAGTTTACCTAAGCCTGGCTCACTGAATAAAACCAGTAGGCTGTGGCATAGCTAAATATACCATAGTAAACATAGCACAGTTCATTCACACATTCCCGGGATGTGTAAGCCAGTGGCTCCTGCAGTACCCGCTGCTTTCCTTCCTTCCTGGCCCCAGTTAGTCTGCCCTTTGAGGGTGAGAGCATCCTCTTAGCACTTGCTACCCTTTGCTAGAGGGCAACTGGAGTTTAGTGTTTGCCATTTGATGTTGGGTTTTAATAGCATTTTTTATTGTAAAAGTGTGGTGGGTCACACACTACAAAGATTTGGAAACCAAATGAGAGAATCTCTCCACAACCACAATTGGCATGGACTTTTTCCCCCCTAGGGATGTGTCTTGGGTTTCTAGTATGTATTTTTCACTCTGCTTTCAAAAAAAATTAGAGGTGGTTCACAAAAAAACTATATGGTAAGGTAAAAATGGACAGATAGGTCAAGGTACAGGTAACCTGGGGTAGACTGTAAAATGAAGCCAGCCAGGCAGTTAGTACCCAGAAATGTAAACGTGAATCCCTGTACATTTAATAAAGGTACATTCTGTTCTAAGCTACTTAAGAGTCCTGACAGAGGGGAATCAGCAGTTCTGAAATGCATGGTGTCCTTAAGATAAAATACCAGTTGTGCGGTTTTCCCTCGCGCTTGGATGTGGGAGACATTCTCCCCCTGGGCCTTAATGAAAGAGATATGGTCTTATACCATTATATAATGTTGTCAACAACGTCTCCAGACAAAATACACCTTGGGGCGCCTGGGTGGCTTAGTCAATTAGGCATCTGACTCTTGATTTCGGCTCAGGCCATGATCTTACAGTTCATGGAGATAGAGCCCTGTATTGGGCTCTGTGCTGATAGCATGGAGCCTGCTTGGGATATTCTCTCTCTCTCTCTCTCTCTCTCTCTCTCTCTCAAAATAAATAAACATTAAAAAACAAAATAAAATGGGGCGCCTTGGTGGCTCAGTCAGTTGAGTGTCCGACTTCAGCTCAGGTCATGATCTCACAGCTCGTGAGTTCGAGCCCCACGTCGGGCTCTGTACTGATGATTCGGAGCCTGGAGCCTGCTTTGGATTCTGTGTCTCCCTCTCTCTCTGCTCTCCTCCACTCACTCTGTCTCTCTCTCTCTCAAAAATAAATAAGCATTTAAAACAAATTAAAACAAAACAAAATAAAATACATCTTCTTTTTGGGTTCCTTGGGTATTTTTAATGTAGCCTGTTACCACAGCCCTTATTTGACATTGAAAATGTAACGTATGCAAGCGTTAATCCTATGATGAGCTCCCTGAGATGGTGCTCATAGGGTCAGAGGGTGTAGATGCTTCTTGGCATCTGAGGTTTGGCTGGAAAGGCTGGAAGCCTTGTCCTTCTCTTCTGTACCCCACAGCTGCAGGGCAGGCATGATTGTCTAGCCAGTGCTGTAGAATGTGGCATCGTTATGGGTGACAGAGCCCTGCACGTGCTGCTGCGAGCATCTTCTATTGGCCCTGTGTGTATGGGGTGAGAAAGGCCTCTGTGGCTCTCCATGTAGTCTTGAGCTGATTTTTGTTTGTAGCAGAGATGGGACCTGATCCTGTCTCTTGCTCAGCCTGGTGATTTAATGCCAGAGGCCCCCAAATGGGAAAGTTTCTGTTTTTGGTTATGTGTACTTAACCGTGGTTTTGAAGCATCCTGTCTTTATTAAATGTTAAGGAGGGAACAAGGGGATTTTTCTTCAAAGTAAAAAAATATATATTTCTTAAGAAATAACCTTTCTAGTTAGATACTTGGTAAAATATTAAAAACAAAAAATGAGTTTAAGGTGAGGAATTATGAGTTGAAATAAGGACATCATTTTGATTTTATAGACTATCTATATTTATGTAACCTTTGGGGGGCAAGTTTTATGGCTGGATTTTGTTAGGTATCCAGTGTGAGGCGTCCCTAGAGGTTCTTTTGTAGAGTCTTAGTGAATGCTAGACAGGTTCTCCCAGCTCGGCAACAGTCCGTATTCAGACATTTAGTGCATCTCATAATTTTTTTTATGATGGAAGTTTATATTTAAACATACAAATAGCTTTTACAGTAGAAATGTTAATTTTCCAATTAAAAGTGGATGACCCAAGTCAAAAAATGGCTAATTAACAGAAGAAAATATGTGAAGTGGACATTTGACATCTAAAAATAATGGTCTTGGGGCGCCTGGGTGGCGCAGTCGGTTAAGCGTCCGACTTCAGCCAGGTCACGATCTCGCGGTCCGTGAGTTCGAGCCCCGCGTCGGGCTCTAGGCTGATGGCTCAGAGCCTGGAGCCTGTTTCCGATTCTGTGTCTCCCTCTCTCTGCCCCTCCCCCGTTCATGCTCTGTCCCAAAAATAAATAAACGTTGAAAAAAAAAATTTTTTTAAATAAAAATAAAAATAATGGTCTTATTATCAGACACGCAAATCGGGGAACAATAAGAATTTCTAAACTTAAAAGACGGCAAAATAAAATGAATAATTCTACCAAGTGTTCCTTACTAGTTTGCCAGTAGAAGTATAGATATGTTAAATGTTTAACATACGTCAATATAGAAGCAATAAGCACCTTTGGTGCTTTAATTCTGCTTCTAAAAATGAATCAAAAATTGTGGACAGGGGTTTATATTGCAGTGCTGTTTTTGATGATGGAAACCTGAAGACAGACATTTCCTTTTTTTTTTTTTAATGTGTTACTTATTTTTGAGAGAGAGAGAGCACGAGTTGGGGAGGGGGGCAGAGAGAGAGGGAGACACAGAATCCGAAGCAGGTTCCAGGCTTTCAGCTGTCAGCACAGAGCCCCATGTGGGGCTTGAACCCACGAAGTATGAGATCATGACCTGAGCTGAAGTTCATGCTTAACCACCTGAGCCACCCAGACTCCCCAGCAACAGACATTTCTAATGAGTTAAATAATTTATGGTAAACAAATTAGGGGACGTTACAAAGAATATTATGCATCCAGTCAAAGAACATAGAAGAATATTTAACATCATGGGAAAATGCTGTTGACATAAGTGGGGAAAACAAATCTCCACAATGTGTTCCCAGTTTTATGAATATAAAAGCCAGATTATAAGTGATACATAAAAATGCATTAAGTTTTTGAGGAAAACCAAAGTGAGTAGTTCTCTTTTGGTGGGAATTAAATGTGATTAAAAAATTTTTTTTAGCGGCTCAGTCTGTTGAGCATCTGACTCTTAATTTCAGCTCAGGTCATGATCTCAGGGTCGTGGAATGGAGCCCTGTCCCATGTTGGGCTCCAGCAGAGCCTGCTTAAGATTCTCTCTCCCACTTCCCCTCTTCCCAGTTTGTGTGCACATGTGTACGTTCTCTCTCTCTAATGTAAAAATTTTTTTGAAAGTTAAAAAAAAATGTTTTTGGTGTTTGGAGTGTTTGGGTGGCTCAGTTAAGCGCCTCTTGATTTTGGCTCAGGTCATGATCTTAGGGTTGTGAGATTGAGGCCCGCGTCCATACTGCACTGGGCTGCTTCAGATTCTCTCCCTCTGCCCCTCCCTGCCTCACTTGGTTGTGCTTGCTCGCTCTCTAAACACAAAATTTTATTTAAAGTTCTTATTTATTTTTTAGTAATCTCTGTACCAACAAAGGGCTTGAATTTATAACCCCCAGATCAAGAGTCACATGCTCTTCGAATTGAACCAGCCCTATATGGGATTAAAATTTTTTAAAAAATTTCTTTTCATTTAAAAAAATGACAAGTATGAGTTAAGTTTATGATCATGAAGCACAGTAAATATTATTTAAAAAGAAGAATGTAGGGACACTTGGGTGGCTCAGTCAATTTAACATCAGACTCTTGATTTCGGCTCAGATCATGATCTCGTGGTTCATGAGTTTGAACCCCTCATCAGGCTCTGTGCTCTCCCCCTTCCTGTCTTCTCTACCCCTCCCCTGCTCACTCTTTCTCAGTAAATAAATTAAAAAATAATATTAAATAAAAATAAGAGGGTATGCAGTTAGTAGATAAATAAATCCTGGCATTCTAATATACAGTATAGTGATTATAGGCAGCAAAACTGTATCATAAACATTAAATTTGCTAAGGTACTAGATCTTACTCGTTTTCATCTGTAGAAGAAATGATAATTATGTGACATGATAGAGATGTTAGTTAATGCTACCATAGCAGGCATACTGCAATGTAAATGTTATCAAATCAGTGTACTGTGTATCTTAAACTTTGGCAATGCTATATATAAATTATATCTTGATAAAATAAAAGGACCAAAACCAAAAATAGGAGGGTAACGGTCAAACCCAAAATTTCACTGTTCTTTTTTTTTTTTTAATGTTTATTTTTGACAGAGAGAGAGAGAGAGAGAGACAGAGCATGAGTGGGGGAGGGGCAGAGAGAGAGGGAGACACAGAATCTGAAGCAGGCTCCAGACTCCAGCTGTCAGCACAGAGCCCGATGCAGGGCTTGAATTCACGGACTGCGAGATTATGACCTGAGCCAAAGTTGGTCACTTAACCAACTGAGCCACCCAGGAGCTTCTTCACTGTTCTTAAAGTAACATAATTCCTGGAAATCTTGGTGAGAGAAGGTGATAGAGTTCAGAGACTGCAGGAGCTGAAATAATGCTTTGGGGACTTTGGCATGACCACCCCATCACTGACTGGACTGTTCAACTCCCCCCCCACCCTCCCCACGCTATGGCATAATGGTCTGTAGGATAATGGCCTGTGCATGAGTTCTTCGTGTAAAAATGATAACCTGAAAGAAGCCCTCACATGATTGTCATTAGCCAACTGCCTAGAGTTAATAGCAGGAAGTTCTTGAAATTTCTGAATGCAGTGTGTTTGGGAATTTCTTCAGATACCTAGTTGTCTAACTAGAAGGAAAAACTATTTATCTAGATGTAATCTGTACATACAGTATTTTCCTCTGTGTACTGTTAAGTTCAGGATTACATACTGCGCTTAGTTATCAGCTTGCTTTGTGCTTCTTTTGTCTGGGACAGTTCCTCTGCTTTTGCTTTTCACAGCATTGATGTTTTTGAAGAATAGGGCCAGTTACTTGTTTTAGAATGTCTTTTAATTGGAGTTTCTCTGGTGTTTTCTCATGATTACATTTGGTTGGTTTTTTTTGTTTGTTTGTTTGTTTTGGCTGTTACTGTGTAAGTGATTTCTCCTTCTCAGGGTGTCACTTGGAGGCCCAAACACCTGTTTGCCCTTTATTGGTGATGTTAACCTTGATCATTTGGGTGAGGTGTCTTGTGGTCTCTCCACTGTATATTCTTTTTTCGTTTTGCAACTAATGAGAATTTTGTGGGGGAGATTCTTTAAATAAATATCGTGTGTATTCGGTTTCTCATTGCCACCTCCACCACCCCCCATTTAGCACTCAGTGAGGATTCTTGAATGAAGATGCTTGAATCTTTTTACTATGGTGGTTGCAAAAGAATGGTTTTGTTTTTAACTCCATCATTCTTTATTTACTAGGTCTACTGTATGGAAGAGCCTTTCCTTATCCCCCGTTTATCCATTTATTATCAGTTTCTGTTTATGGGTTTCTGTTTCATTAAATGGATTATAATCTGTTACTGTCATTGCTTTGCTTGAATTATCCCAAATTGGTCCAGAAGCTGGCTCCTTTTAGTGTGTCCTGGCCATTTTGGGAGAGCATGTACTTAACCTTTCAGAACAAGATGTATGTTACAGGCTCATCTTTTACTTCCCTATCCCAACTCTTAATCAGCTAGTTCTTCAGGTAGCTTTGGTTTCTTTTTGGTTGGGAGTAAAATTTAAAAACCAAGATCTGGGTACTATTAAATATTTTAAAAGTCTTAGTTTAACTTGTCAAGCTCGGACCTGTCTCCAGAAGGCTGTGTGCTTAATAGTACCAGAAGCTTCCATTCATTTATTCTATACCAGGTGCTATGGTAGTGTTTTTATGTGCAATAGATCTTTCGCAAGACTTCTCTGAGGACAAGCTTCCAGATGCCCAGGGTGACCAAACATGGAAGAAGCAGATCTAAACCTGTACCTCTGAGCCCCAGATCTCTGGTCTTAACCACAGTTTCTGAAGATGAGGTGTAGAGTAAACCTGCTAGAGCCTGTTGCCTCTAGGAGTGTCAGATTTCAGGCAGGAAGTTGAGTAGAAGGGATCAGAACAAAAGAGGGAGGCTCTGCTATTAATGGTAGGGGAGGGGAGAGTGGAGGAGGGGACCAGACACTTGTTGAGTGCTTGCTATGTGTCCCACAACAGGGATATTGTGATCGATGACCCCGAGGTACCCCAACATTGCTTTCCTCTTGGACCTGGATGTGTGAGGAAATTCCCACAATTTTGACTGTACTAAGATCTCTCTCCCAAGATGTCATTTCAGTTAGGCACCTGGTTTATGCTACCTGTGTTTCATTGTGGCTGTTTGGGAAAGTTGAGTAAGGTAGGTGTTTCTGCCTGACTTTCACTGAAACCTAGTTCACTCAAGTTGTTGCCTTTGGCTTGTGATGCCAACATAGCTCAGGCTTATTAACAAGCTGTGTGGGTGGGCGAGACTGTAGGGCTTCATAACAGTGCAGCCATTTCTTTGTGGGTGCTGCAGGGGGTGCATGAGAGCAGTAGCCAACCTGGTCATTATTAGGGTTGTCATAGGAGTCAGTTGATGCTGGACCCTTTCCTACTTCAGCCAGGACAGTTTGTCTTGTTGGTCTTACAGAACACCCTCTGTCGGGGATTTTCAAAGTGGGTTGGGGAGGTTTTGACAAAGGAATGGGTGAGATATACTGGGATGTGCTGGAGAAGTAGCTTAGCAATAGCACAGCCTCCAAAATAGATGTCTTAACTGTCATTTAGATTTATTATTTACTGAGTTTCTAATATATACTAGGTAATAGGGACATCATTTAGACATATTTGTCTCATTTGACTTGTTCCTTAATTATTGGAGGAAGTAAGTGGTGATCTGATGCATCGTTGAAGAGTGTGAGTTTAGAGTTAGATAGACCTAAATTCAGGTCCTGTCCAGGCCACACAGGGGCAGTGTGACCTTAGGCAGGAGAATAGAGTGGGTAAAGGTGTGGCCTCTGGGGACAGACCTGCCTCTGGTGGCTGTGCTGCTTCATTTCTCTAGTGGAGATGATGATGGTATCCATCTTGTAGAATTGTGTGATTTGAGTTATGATGTGAAATTGCCTGGGACACTAATAAGTGCTCCATAAAAGTTGGCTTTGTTATGTTGTATTTCCCTCCCTTTGTGGATGAGGGAACTGAACCTGGAGACTTACCCAGAGTAACATTTTTAACAAACGGCAGGGCCAGTTCTCAAATATAGGTTCTCAGTCCTATTCTGTCTGCTCCAGAGTCATGGGCGTGTCTGGTATTTGTGAGCCTGGGTCAGACCCAGGTTTCTCAAGTAGTTTAACCATCCCTGGTGTTCATTTGTGACATCAGAGGTTATGGTATTCTTCAGGGCAAGAACAGGATGGCAAGGATTTAGAACCTGTGTGGGAATTTGTTAAGAAACTGGGGATGTTGAGCCTGGAAAAGAAGATTTATGGGAAACTTGAGACCTGTTACCCCTGAGGATGGAACAGGGGCAGTGGGTTGAAGTTCTGTAAACTGTTCCACTGCACAGATTTAGCAAGATGGCCCTAGAGTGTTGTTACTCTTTTTTCACCCTGGATGTTCTTGCAGAGGCTGGGTGGCCAGTTAGCACTTGAAAAGGAATGTAAAGGTGGCAACAAACCAGTCAGAAATCTGGGAGACAGCATCTCTCTTTACACTGTGGGCTTTGACCTATACTGAATAAATTATAATACTCTTCGATCCAAAAGATTCAAAATAAGCTACTTTTTGTGGGAAACATCGTATCTGTTAAGGTTGGCACTGGCAGGTTTGTGGCACCCTTCTATGCCAAGCCAGTCTGCCATGTGGTTTCCCCTCTAGGGTCCTTGTCTCTCCATCCCATAGCTTATGCATGTTGGCATATTGATCTTTCCAATGTGCTGCCTTAACCCTGTCCACCCTCCCTCTTTCCACAAACTTGAGTGACCCCCATAGTCTCCATGGTGATGACTCTGTCCCCTGTCCCCTTGCTCTGCTCCAGTTCTCGTGTCCTATGGGTTGGTGCCCAAGTGTTGTGTCTCTCAGTGCAGGCTCTTGCCTCACACCTTCCCCATTATTCTGGACCCTTCATACAGGCATCACCACCTATACTTCTCCATTCCTAGTCACTGAAGCTAAAGAGGCTCTATTTTGCCTTCTTGAATATGCAGTCTGGGGGGGTAAGAGCTGCCTCTGGTGCACACTCATGACCTTCATGGTCCCTTTGCAATCTGTGTGCCGGACAGATGCAAGAGAGGACACAGTTTGGACAGGCAGTTCAGAGCTGTTTAAATTATAGTTTTTTTTACCATTGAGAGCCCTTCACATGCTGGCAGGGGAGGCAGTATAGCAGAGTTAGGGCTCTGGAGTCAGGCCAACTGGGTTTGAGTCTGGATCCTTTCATTCTGGCTATTGGACTTTAGACAAGTGCTTTAGTTTTGTGTGTGTTTTTGGGGTTTTTTTTTTGTTTTTTTTTTTTTTTTATCTGTAAAATTGGGAATACTCCTACCTATCCTGGAGGTGCCATGAGTATCATATATGTGAAGTCCTTTGCACAGTCCCTCGCACACGTCGTAGGTCCTCCTATTTCCCTGGCTTTGCCTGGCTCCTTCATTTCATGATGTTAGTTTGTGCGTTTCTGGACTTGCCCTCCCACCACCCAAGGCTCCCCCTCTTTGTGTGTCCTTGTTCTCTGCTCATGCTGTTGGCCCTTACTGATTCCCTTCCAGATGTCCAACATCACAGTCACATACAGAGACGGCCGAGTGGCACAGCTGGAGCAGGTGTACATCCGTGGCAGCAAGATCCGCTTTCTCATTTTGCCTGACATGCTGAAAAATGCACCCATGTTAAAGAGCATGAAAAATAAAAACCAAGGCTCAGGGGCTGGCCGGGGAAAAGCTGCTATTCTGAAGGCCCAAGGTATGTGCTCCTCATGCACTGGTTTTAACGTATGTGTTTGTCGTGTATCTTTTAGGAAAGGGCCCTGTTAATTGCCTGGGCATAGGGTGGACTTCGACTTCAGCCATGTCTACATCTCACCCTGCAGGCTTGGGGCCCACACCCGTGAAGATCTGGGGACCTTATCTCGCCTTCTCTGTCTTGTCTCACCTGATCACATTCTTAAGGCTTATTCAAAATCCAAAATGCCTCCTTAGAAAAAGGAAGGGGACTCCTATCTTAAATGAGAGAGTAGATAAGTCTCCTATAATGAATTTCTGGGAGGCCCTTTGTTTCCAGAAATTCTGTCCAAAGAGTTTGGGGGAAGCTTGCTCTTACCTAGTTTGCTGAGCAGGGGCACTATAGTTTGGATTAGCTGGCTCCTGAAGCAGTGGGGCAACAGTTCCCAGAGAAGCTGGGGGTGTTTGTTGACACCCAGTATGCATGGGGGGGAATGCTGATGATAGGGATCCATTTTCATATAAGAAATAAGCAGTTTTAAGCCATCTTTACCTATTAAAGGGACTGAACTTCTGTTTTCGAATATTCTTGTATTTGAAAATAAATCCTTCCTTTCAGCATGTCCCCAGTGACCCGGTGACCTTCCTTAGTCTGGCCTTTCTTTTAGGTCAGCCTAGTCAGAGGTTTTATGTTTGGGTCCATGAAAAGCTCTGCCATGATGATTATCTAGAAAGCAAGTGTATTCGTTAGAAAATGTATGTCAGTAGAAAGATTTATAGTGCAGGAAAGTCACTGGATTCTCCATCAGTGCTTTTGTTGCTTTGCATATTTTATATATGAGGTAGCTTTTGAGTTTAAAGATGTAAGAGTAATCCTTTAAAATGTCCTTCAAAAAAGCTGATCAGAGAATCTCCTTGCCCTTCCTAGATAAGTGGCATTTGTGGGCAGGTAGAACCAGAAGCTCTGGACCTTTGTCCTGGTGAAGGAATGGTTTTCAGGAATACTGGCTTTCTTACTAGAACTGCTTTTCTCTCTGCTTTCTCAGGGAGGGCTGCCCTCATGGTCACTGTATAACTACACCACCTTCTCTAACAAAAGGTTCAGCCCAGTAGTTGTGCACTAGAAGGCACGTGGCAGTGAGTTTACCCAGGCCCATTGGCCTCTGCCTGGGTCATCTGTGCTGCCAGTCCCTTGCTGTAGTCCCATCAGCTTGTCGCTGGGTTCTTGGGTGACTTCCTTCCCTCTTCAGGTCGGCTCCAGGCTCTATAAGTGGGAAGAGGGGTGAGACTCCGATTAGCAGCCATCAGAATATTTTCACTTGTCCTTCAAAGCCACTGGTTCTCTCCTAGAACTCTTGGGGTCATAGACAACAGGAGCTTATTTTATGTCTATGTCCGTCGTGTGGGGTGTGGTTTTGCTTTGCTATTACGAAACGTTTTATATTTCAGGGTAGCTCAAAAAAAAAGAAACCTGCCACCCAGATTTAACAGATGTTTAGCATTTGTTTCAGAATTTTAAGTGTGAATTAAATTCATCTGTCATGTGTTATTACCTCACCCTAGGCCAGCTCTGGGAATTCATCTTTTCTTTGGTTCTCACACTTGCTTCCCAAACCACCTTAGCTTTCAACACACTGATTCCTGGCCTCTTGTTGAGAGCAGGACTGGATTGGAAGGCAGGAGTTTGGTGCCCCCTCCAGCTCTGATGCCAGGTGTCAGTCCCCAGGCAATGGGGAAATGACATGTGGTGGGCATGGTGTTGGACTAGGTGGCCTTCCAGGCCCTTTCCTGTGCCAGTGTCCAAGGAAGGGCTCTGGCTGTTCTGTGGCATGCGCACTCACTGACTTCACTGACCTGGCCTTTTCCTTTCTTTCCTACCTTTCAGTGGCTGCAAGAGGAAGAGGACGTGGAATGGGGCGTGGAAACATCTTCCAGAAGCGAAGATAAATTTATCTGTTGAACTGAACTTTGTCATTATTTTTTCCCTTAGGTTGTCTGGGTTCAGGGGGGTGTATGCTTATGTATATGTTCTAGGTTTTCTTTTGACATCTTTCTCTTTAGAGCAGAGGAAATGTTAAACTAAATAAATATGGTGGTGATTGTTTGTTTTGTTTTCTTTTTGAAAAAATAAGGACTGTGTGTTCATTTTGGAGTTTGTGTTCTGTTTGCTTTGGCAGCAAGTTAAATTTTGACACCCTGGAAGGTGTCCTGGGAGAATGCTAGTACTTTGAAATCACATAGTTATTGATAAGAGTTTAAGCTGCTGTTCCAGGCCAGTTGCTGGTTAAACCCATGGAAAAACTCCAAGAACACACAGACGGTCTTGTTGGTGTTTAGACACAGGCACTTGTACGGTGCTTTGTTCAGGTAACCTTTGTGGAGATGTCATCAGCTCAGCTTGAACAACACAGCATGGGTGGTCCTGGGCAAAGAAAAAGTCCACCATTCTGATCTTTGTAGGCTGGAAACCCTAGTGGTTCAGCATTTGGCAAATGTAATCTCAACTTAAAAGATAATTCGGGGAGTCCTAGTGGCCAACATTGATGACTACTACACTGGCTTCATAACCAGTTTTGTGGTGATTTGCGGGGACAGATTCTTATGCATTTATCAGAGCATCTTAGCATGCATTAGCACAGCCGTAGTTTTTACTGTAGCAGAGGTAGAAAGGGCAAGGTATGCAAAGCAAATAACTGACAAAAACACAGAAATGGGAAGGCAAATGCTGAAAAGAGGTCTTGTCAGGGGTTCAGTATAGGATGAGCTTCAGCAAAAGCTACTGAGAGGAAAAGGGACTGATTGCCCTTGCAGTGCACATTGCTCATGGGACACATCGTTTGAGTAATAAAAGAGGAAGAAGAAAATCCAGCACATCTGTTGACCAGGCATCAAGTAAGGATTTCCTTTTTCTTCTTTTTTTTTTAAAGTTTGTGAGAGAGAGAGCGAGGGAGGAGCAGAGAGGGAGAATCCCAAGCAGGCTTCACACTGTCAGCACAGAGCCTGATGCGGGGCTCAATCCCATGAATCGTGAGATCACAACGTGAGTTGAAATCAAGAGTCGGTTGCTTAACCGAGTCACCCAGACACCCCTCAAGTAGGGATTTTCTAACAAGCCTGGTCTTATAATTGTGGCACTACCATGATGTAACAGACCTTGTGTTATTCCTGTAATAAAAGAACTCCTAAGGAACAAGATTCAGATTGTCGGTTAGATACTGCAGGTGCATAAATAAGGTTTCAGAGACCCATCCCCCAGAGCAGCCCCTGTGCCTCTTGCTTCAGCACCCCCAGCTCTTGTGACACATTTGGATGAAGTGTGCTGGTGGCCCTGTAGGCTGTGCTGCCTCAGCAGAGGGGCTCCTAGACTGGGGGCCATTTCAAATGAACTTAATGTGAATAGAGTTTAGAGTTCATTTGTTTTAGATTTGACCAAAAGTTAATGTGTCGTTTCTGGTAAGGAAAGAAACTCGTATGTGGAGTTGCATGTGGATAGAGCAGAATTTCTCTGAAGTGTTTGTAAGTGGAATTCTAGACATTGTGATATCTACTACCCTGTATAAATTCCCTCTTCCCTGCTCGTGACCTTGGTTTGCAGGCATTGATTTATTGGCTTATTATTAATGACCCTATTGAATTATTAATATAGTAAGAGCTGTAGATTTAATTATCAGTTTAGGGATCTTGTTAGGAAGATTCCAAGGCCCCACCCTTAGAGATTGCTGGCGAATTAGTCTGGAATAGGGCCCAGGAATCTGCATATTAAGCAATGCCCTTGCCAGGTAAATATGTTTCAGTAGATCTGAGACCACATTTTGATATCCTCGACTGGAATAGGTCAGTACAGTCACTACTTAAATTATACTTTTATAGGAAGACTTTAGTAACACATTATACTTAATTAATTAACACTAATGAATTGCATCCTGGATCTGAAAAGCTGAGTGGATGTGGTTTACATCGGAAACCATGGAGGAATACCAGTGTTGCATGATTCTACATAGTAAAAACTAGCTGAAATTCTGTCTAGATCCTGAAAAAGTAAGGCAGTTCCATTTGTGGCTTTTTTTTTTTTTTTTTTTTTTTTTTTGAGAGAGAGTGAGCATCCCAAGCAGGCTCTGTACTGTCAGCATGGAGCGCCATGGGGGGGCTTAAACCCACGAACTGCAAGATCATGACCTGAGCCAAAATCTAGTCAGACAACCCAACTGAGCTACCCAGGTTCCCCTGTGGTTTTGTTTTCACAATAAATCTGAAAAAAATACATTAACAAAATATGTTTGTAGTACAGCTTTGTATTCTTGCATTTTAGGAAGAATATCAATTGTTTTGCATTGAAAGAGCAAAAAGTTTTGTGAGGTTTATTATGAAAAACAGCAGCCCTCTTATCCTATCTGTTCTTCCCCATTTTCCCTGCTTCACAGTATCTCCTTCAGCTGTTGGCTGATAAGTTTGTATTTGCCTCCATATCTCAAATATAAACATGTGCTTGGCTATTTACTGATGTTTCCATTTTAGGCATTATCTTTTGACTTCTTTCTCCTTCTTGCCTGCCATGCATGTACTCCCCATCATCCATCTCCCTGATAGAATTCTAGTTCAATCATATTAAGTGTTTGCATTACGACTGGGTATTTAAATTTTTTTTTTAATGTTTTATTTATTTTTGAGACAGAGAGACAGAGCATGAATGGGGGAGGGGCAGGGAGAGAGGGAGACAGAATCAGAAGCAGGCTCCAGGCTCCGAGCCATCAGCCCAGAGCCCAACACGGGGCTCGAACTCACGGACCGCGAGATCGTGACCTGAGTCGAAGTCAGACGCTTAACCGACTGAGTCACCCAGGCGCCCCACGACTGGGTATTTAAATCACAGCTGAGCTACATAGTGAACTAAGTTACCTTCCTGCAGAACTTTCTTTTCCCTAGAATTAATAATCCTCTTGGATTTTTATTAGTTATTAGCTTAGTTTTCTGTCCACTTGTCACTAATTCAACCCCAGAGTTCTCTAAGGGCATAACACATCGTCTATTTTATCAATTTCTTGACCTGGTCCAATCTGAACTGGTTCTCCTTTGTGCCTAATATATTGCTGTCATTGTGAGCTCTCTCCTGCTGAATCCCGTTTTCTGTGTAACCTCTTCCCCTTGGTTTAATACCCCATTTTGATAGAGTGCTTGCAGTAAAAGGGGTGCATGGGAAGTAGTTTGAAAGAATTGCATGTCTGAAAATGTCTCGTTCTCATACTTGATCAGGTGTGAAGTTCTAGTTTGGAATATATTTTCCTTTAGAATTTTGAAGGCATTATTACTTTTCACCTAGTGTTGCTGTTAGAAGAATCGCCATTCTGAGTTCTGAGGGTCTTTGTATATGACGCCTCCCTTTTGTCGCCAGAGTTCTGAAATTCCAGTGACAGGCCTTGGCAGAGGTCTGTTTTCATGCACTTGCCAGGCTGTTGTTGAGCCTTTCAGAATGGACTCTTAACCTTCACTCCTGGCATTACTGGGAAACTTTCTTGAATTATTTGTTAATGATTTCCTTTCCTTATTCTTCTGGTTTTTCTTTCTGGAATTCCTGTTCTTCAGGTATTGGATCTGGACCTATCTCTGTTTTTCTTATTTTTTCTGTCCTTACCACCCCCATTTTCTTGTCTTTTGATCTCCCCTAATGGCAGATTTCCAAGTTGATTCTCTGTTCCTTTTTTTTTTTTTTTTAAATTAAGACCACATTCCATGGTTGCAGTATCTTATCTCTAAGGGCTTTAATATACTTTGTTGAAGCTTTCATCGCCCTGCATGATGTTTTCTTCCCTCTTTTATTTTAAAATGTTTTATTTTTTGAGAAATAGAGCAAGCAGGGGAGTGGCAGAGAGAGGGGCACAGAGGATCTGAAGCAGGCTCTGCGCTGATAGGATGACAGCAGCAAGCCCGATGTGGGTTCAGATGTGGGGCTCAAATCCACGAACTGCAAGATCATGACCTGAGCTGAAGTCAAGACGCTCAACTCACTGAACCACCCAGGTGCCCCCTTTTTAAAACTTTTTGTCCTCTTTTTGTTTTGCTTTTAGTCTTTCGTGTTACAGACTTTCATTAGCTTCCTGGCAATCATTGGTAGTCTGCTTATATTTACAGGTGGGATAGTAAGAAGATGTGCTTGTAAGGTGAGCTGATGGAATTTTTGGTAAATCCCCAGCCAGTGTCCATCTTTAGGACTTTCCTCTTGGGCTCTGGTCAGGTTCCCCGGAGGAAACTTCCAGTCTCTTGTCAGGAGGCTTTACCTTGAACTGCTGACCTTGTGGGAGCTCAGTGAAGGAAAAGGGCTGGGGAGCTTCCGCATTCTAGTATGCCCAGAATTGGCATCCAGGTCAAGACTATTGTCTTCCAGATCTCTGGACAGGCTTCCTAGTCCAGAAATTTACACCCTCTAGAGAAAAAATTTCCAACTTTTTGCCAAGCTTGGGGAGGGACAGTCTCAAGATTGTGTGATGTCTGGATATTTAAGCACATTCTCTCTTAAAAAACATGTTTTTGTTTTTTTTTTTTTTTTTTGAAAATATGTTACTCTAAAAGGGGAAACTTGGCAAGAGAAAGAAGATGCAGAACAAAAAATGATGTCAGATAACTAGATCAAGATTTAAGGAATGGATTCTGGTTCTGACTACCTCCACTACCACTTCTCTCCAAGCCTCTGGTTTGTTATCTGTGTGAGGGGGAGGGTTTAAGATTCAGTTGGTGCATTGATACTATCTCAGCTTCTGTGTTCGTTCACCTGCTGGGTATTCCATAAGCTTAAAAAAATAAATAAGCATGCATTAATTTTTTTTCTGTCTCTGGCCAAGTGGAGGTTAGTACCTGGATTTAGTCTTATGCCTGAAAATTAAACAAAACTCAAATACCAAAGGAAAGCAATCCCTAAGAGAGGAAAAAAAGATGGGCTTACAGCCTTGTGGGAGTTTCTGGGCACTGGAACAGGGAAGGGGAACTGAAGTGGACCCTGCTACCTGGGTTGAGGAATCTGAGCTAAGAGTTCAGAGAGGTTGAGGCAACTCATGTTCATGAGACAGAACACCAGAGAGAAGGAAGCTGTACAGAGAACCCAGGAGATCTGTAGAAGGGCTCTTTAGAGTACTCAGAATACTGATCAGCATGAGAATAGGAGGAAAGTAACCAAGGCCAGGGAAAGAACCATCAAAAAGGATTATAACAGTGCCAGGCATTACACAAGGCTGAGAATTGTTCCTGTTCCCATCGACCAGATAAAAAATTCACAGAATATTGGGTAGACCATTGTTTGAAAATGTACCAAGGATTTTGTTTTAATCAGGTACAGTAAAGTGACAGACATGGAGATAACTGATTACAATTCCCAAGAGAAGGGAGAGTGCCATGCCATTCAGGATCACATGAAGAAACCTCAGTGTGGGTCAGAGGGGCAGTAGGAGTGAGGGGAGAGCATGCCTCAGACCATTTATTGTGGTTTCCATGGGGCAAGGCAAGGTAGACAAGTTTGAGTAAGCTTAGAATCTGTTAATTCAAATAAAGTCAGAGGGTTCTTGGCTATAGGAACGGTCTCTAGTTGTCCATAACCTGGCCCTGGTGTGATTTAGGACAGGAAATACTGGTTTGGTGTGTGATAATTAGGTGTTTGGAGTTGATTAGTAAATTTGTATACAAAAGGCATGCTCTGCAGGTAAATTGTTTACTGTCTAGGACCTAACCGACTCTGGGAGGGCAGTCTCTAGGATTAGTAAGGCCCCAAGAGTCAAAGGATCATAAAAACAAACTTAAAAGCATTAAAAAAAAAAAAGTTTAAACAAAATTAGAGGCACCTGGGTGGCTCAGTTGGTTAAGTGTCCAACTCTTGGTTTTGGCTCAGGTCATGATCTCACAGCTTGTGAGTTTGAGGCCGGCATCTGGCTCTGCACTGACCACTCAGAGCCTGGAGCCTACTTCAAGTAGGCTCCCACTTTCTTCAAGTGTCTTCAAGTGTCTCCCACTTTCTCTGCCCCTCACCTGCTCCTGCTCTGTCTCTCTCAAAAATAAATAATTTAAAAAAAAAAAAAAAAAGATGTTTTCAGACCTACAAAGGCTGGGAACAAAATTCATCACGAGGAGACCTACTATACAAAATGTTAAAGGACATCCTTTGGGCATTAGGAAAATTATACCAGATGGAAATCTGTATCTACACAAAGGAGTAAAGATTGTGTTATGGGGTTTGTAACATATGTAAAAGTAAAATTCATGACAATATTGGCAAAAAGGCCAAGAGGGGAGAAAGGAAAGCATACTATTGTAAGATTTTGTATATTAGAAGTGGTTTATTACTTGAAGGTACACTGATAATTTAAAGATATATAAACTTCAAGCAACTCTGAAAACAAAACAACACTCAAATGTCCATCAGCTGATGAACAGATAAACAAAATGGTACATCCATACAATGGAATATTATTTAACCATAAAAAGAAATGAATTACTCATACATGCTACAACATGGATGCATTTTGCAAACATGCAGAGTGAAAGAAGCCAGGCAAAAAAGGCCATGTATGGTTTCATATATATGAAATTCAGTCCGGAATAGGCAAATTCATAGAGACAAAGCAGATCAGTGGTGCCAGAGACTGGGGAAGGGAGAATAGGGAGTGCCTGCTTAATGGCTATGGGGTTTCTTTTGGGGGGTAATGAAAACATTCTGCAATTAGTGACGATGGTTTCACAACATGGAGAATGTACTAAAAGCCACTGAATTGTATATTTTAAAATGGTGGGGCACCTGACTGGCTCAGTTGGTAGAGCATGCAACTCTTTATCTTGGGGTTGTGAGTTTGAGCCCCATGTTGGGTGTAGAGATTACTTAAAAATAAAATTTAAAAAAAAATGGTTAAAATGGTTAATTTTATTTTATGTGAATGTTACCTCAATAAAAAAAAAAAAAAAAAAAAAAAAAGAGGGATGCCTGGGTGGCTCAGTCCGTTAAGCATTCTGACTCTTGATTTTGGCTCATGTCATGATCTCATGGTTTGTGAGCTCAAGCCCCAGTCTCAGCCCAGAGCCTGCTGGGGATTCTCTCTCCCTCTCTCTCTACCCCTCCCCCATTCACGTGCATGTGCGCTCGATCTCAAAATAAATAAACTTAAAAAATAAGAGTTAAGCCAGTAGAGATTTATGATGAATTCATAAGTATTCTTTAAAAAAAGTCAGAAAAAGAGGAAGTGAGGAAAAGAGATGGGACAAATAGAAAATAAATAGCAAGATGATAGGCCATCAGTAATGGCCTACTGAGGGTTCCGAGCCCATGGTCCTGGCTGTGATGTAGGGGAGGCTGGTGGCAGCCACCACGGTGGTTTTGCCCTGTCCCCTGAAGAGGCAGCCATGGTGTGGGTGGACCAAGGTGTGGTGGAGGCTGGGGGGCAGGTGAACTTGGCCCCCGAGGCTGGTGGGGCCGGTAGGGAAGGATGAATGAGCAAGGGGAAAAACAAGGATGGAGGAGATGTGCTGATGGTGGTGAAATACCATTTGGAGCTGCGTACATTTGGAGATTAAGGCTGGTGGACCCTTTACAGAAGGAAGAAGATACAGAACTTAAACCTTGTCTCACAAGTGTATGGTAGAGCTAAAGAAGACAAACAAGCAAGGGTCATCTGAAATTGAAATCAGCTCACTAATCTCAAAGTTGGAGATCACTACTCAAGCACAAGACCTTTACAAAGATGGTTGGGGCACCTGGGTGTCTCAGTAGGTGAAACATCTGACTTTTGATTTCAGCTCAGGTCATGATCTCAAGGTTCATGGATTGGAAATCTAAGCATGGAAGCTGCTTGAGATTCTCTCTCCCTTTCTCCCTGCTCCTGTCCTGCTTGTGCACATTCTCTCTCTCTCTCTCTCTCAACATAAAGAAATAAACAAACAAAAACTATGAAGATGGTTGATATAAAGGCCTGGGCTGAGTATGTTGTGGATTGGGCTGCAAAGGACCCGTATGGCTTCCTTACAACAGTTATTTTGGCCGTTACACCATCGTTTCTAGTAAATGCCATAGTGTCCCGGAAATTGGTCAAGATGATTGAGGCCAGGGAAAAGGACCAAAAGAAGAAACAAAAATGTCGAGAAAATATTGCAAAAGCTAAATAACTGAATAAGCACTTAAGGAATGAACAGGCTGTACCACCAGAGGTAAATCATTTGGAAAATTATGCAGTTTTGGAAGGACCCACTAAGGTTTCTTTTCTGTTTTTCATGACAGTAATTTGTAGTAAAGTCTGAGGACATGGAAGAATCATGTTAGTTATGACTTCTACTGCAGCAACTTTTAGGCTTTGGTGTAGAAGTCTGTTGGTGGTTATTGTAAATTGGCATTTATTATGCTATAAATTCTTTATAACTGACTTAGTCATTTGCCATTTTGCAGTTTATGTACTGTAATGAAAGCATCCTGTGGAAAATGACCCTACATTATGAACTCTATTCAAATAATGGCTTAGAACAGGGTCCTGTTGTGGACGAAGGAAATTAAGAACTTAAAAATCAGAATTCTCCTGATGTAGAAAGTGTGCTTTGGCTTTTAAGCCTTTTAAGACACATAGTATATTAATTATTATATCCTTTATCATTATCGCTTATTTCTTGGAATAGAACCATTTCTGGCTTTTTCAAAGCCAAATATTAACCAATGACTATTTCTGTGTTCTGCATTTTTCTCATTTTAGCCTTAGAGATAATTATCAGATATTCTGCATTTCTTAAAATCTAATTTTATAAAGAATTCTCATATTGACTATGAAGAAAACCACCTACCAGATATAACCATGTTTGTACTTATGAACACTAACATTTTCTTAGAGATGTCTTGTTGAGTAGAATAACACTATGACTTAAACGCTTGCAGTAAAAATGCCAAACCTTGTGGTACCTTGGAACCAGTTTATTCTTTCTTGTGCTAAGTAGAAATGTGAAGTAGTTAAAATGTCTTATCAGATAATTTGCTGATTAAATAAATGCCACATTTGTGTTTTTTCTATTCTTTGTCTTACCTTATTTAGTAGTGATGTTCTATACTTTTTGATCCAATAGGTTCATGGTAAAAATTAAAATTTCAAATTTCTTGTATGGAAGTCTTAAGAAGTAATAAGTCATATTTCATAAGTGGTAAAGAAAGGTTTAACATTTGGAAAAACTTTGTTCATCATACTAGTAATTGGGTGAAAAAGGTAAATTACGTCAAAATGAGAATGTGTTAAAATTAGCAATAAAGAGCTAAAGAATATTTCCTTCAGGTAACTAGTATAACTGGAACTTTTACTATTACACATGGCTTTTATAAGTGCATAGTCTAAGAATTTTATTTGCTGTCAGTATATAATAGCTTATTCACATTTTCCTCACCTCTGATAATGAATTATAAGTTACAAAAAAATTGTCCAACAGCTTTAATTTAAAAATAAAACTAGATATTGAAATAAATTTGATACTTTTTCATAAAGAGAAAAAATAATGGCCTATCAATAACCACACTAACCATATCAATAATCACATTAAATGTAATTAGTAATCACATTTAGTAATCACATTAAATGTAAATGGTATAAACATTCCCATTTAAAAGCAGAGATTGTCAGATTTGATTTAAAATAGCAGTACCCAGGATGCCTGTGTGGTTCAGTTGGTTGAGCGTCTGGCTCTTGATTTCAGCTCAGGTCATGATTCCCAGGGTCATGGGATCAAGCCCTGGGTCAGACTCTGCACTGAGCATGCAGCCTGCTTAAGATTCTCTCTCTTTATCTCTCTCTTTCTCTCTCTCCCCAGCTCATGCTCTCTCTCTCTAAAAAATAAAAATAAAATAAAAATCTATGTATATAAAAAAATAAACAAAAATTTTAAAAAGCAAGACCCAACTGCGTGTACCTGTAAGAAACACACTTTATTATTTTTTTTGAAACACACTTTAAATATAAAGACACAAATGGTTAAAAGTAAAAGGATGGGAAAAGATAATACCCTTTCTAATAACTAATCAAAGGAAAGCTGGAGTAGCTATATCTATATTATTAGACAAATCGGTTTCAAAGCAAGAAATATGGGGGATAATGGTTATTTCACAATGATAAGGTCAGTTAGTCAAGGAACCATAATAATCTTAAACATTTATGCACCTAATAAAGCTTCAAAATACATGATGCAAAAAATTCAACAAGAAATAGACACATACAATTACAGTCAGGGGTTTTAATTCCCCTCTCAATAGTTGATAGCTGAAGTAGACAGAAAACCAGCAAGGATATAGTAGTCAACTTGATTTTGATTAATGTTTATTTTTTAATTTTTTAAATGTTTCTTTTATTTATTTTGAGGAGAGAGTATGAATGAGGGAGGGGCGAGAGAGAGGGAGAGCGAATCCCACACTCAGCTCAGAGCTTGATTTGGGGCTCAATCCCACGACTGCAAGACCATGACCCCAGCCAATATCAAGAGTCGGATACTTAACCCACTGAGCCACCCAACACCACTGTTGGGTTAATCACCCACTGATTAACACTTAACAGAACCACCCAACAAAAGCAGAATTCTCAAGTGCGCATTCTTCTCAAGTGCACACAGAACATTTACCAGAATTCAAAAGTCTTCAAAACCATGCTAACTACATTGTTTGACCACAACGAAATTAAATTAGAAATTATTAACAGAAAGATCCTTGGAAAAATCTCTATTTGAAAACAAAATAACACACAACCATGGATCAAAGAAGAAACCAAAAGAGAAATTAGTATTTTGAACTGCCTTTTAAATGGAAACACTGAACATATCAGAAATTGTGGGATGCCACAAAAACAGAACTTGGTGGCAGGGGGAGGGGTGTGATTTATAGCATTAAACATCTGTAGTAGAAAAAAAGAGGGCATCTGGGTGGCTCGGTTGAATGTCCGATTTCAGTTTGGGTCACGATCTCATGGTTCAAGGGTTCAAGCCCACATCGGGCTTGCTGCTGTCATGCAGAGCCTGCTTTGGATCTTCTGTCCCCTCTCTATGCCCCTCTCCACTTGCTCTCTCTCTCTCTCTCAGAAAAATAAATAAATAAAACATTTTTTAAAAAAGGTCTCAGATCAATTATCTTAGCTATATTAATACCAGACAAGAAGATTCATTTAAGAATCTAGAAAAGGAAGAGCCAATAAAATCTAAAGGAAGCATAAGAAAGGAAATAAAGATCAAAATGGATGTCAGTGAAACAGAAAACAGAAAAAAACCATAGAGAAAAATCAATATAACCAAAAGATGATTCTTTAACAAGATCAATAAAATTGATAAACCTGTAGCCAGACTGATTAGGAAAGAAAAACAATAACAACAAAAAGACATGGGGGTGCCTGGGTGGCTCAGTCGGTTAAGCGTCTGACTTCAGCTCAGGTCATGATCTCGTGGTTCGTGAGTTCGAGTCCTGCATCGGGCTCTGTGCTGACAGCTCAGAGCCTGGAGCCTGCTTCAGATTCTGTGCCTCTCTCTCTGCCCCCCTCCCATGCTTGTGCTCTGTCTCTCTCTGTCTCTCAAAAATAAACATTTACCAGTCTCAGGAATGAGAGAAGTGACTACTGCAGATTCCACAGATATTGAAAGGAAATATTATGAAAAGTTTTATGCCAACAAATTTAACAACTTGGATGAAATGGACAAATTCCTTAAAAGACCCAACATACTAATGCTTACTCAAGATGTAACTAATTTGAATAGTCCTATTTTGGTTAAGGAAACTGGTATTGTAACTGGAAACCTTCTACAAAAAAACCTCAGGCCCATGTCCCTTCACTGAGGAATTCTACCAAATATGTGAGAAAGAAATAATATCAATTCTCCACCAACTCTTCCTAAAAAAGTAGAGAAGGGAATAGTTTCTCAATTCATTCTATGAGCAGGGTACCAACATTACCCTAATAAAGAAAACCAGGCAGGCAATCATATTACAAGAAAAGAAAACCACACTGAGATACCACTACACAAGAGAAAAGGAAATATATGTTCATGCAAAACCTTGTACATGAATATTCATAGCAGCCTCATTTGTGAGAACTAAAAACTGGAAGCCCAAATATCCATCGACAGGGGAATGAATGGTGGTACATGCATCCAGTAAAATACTACTCAACAATTAAGAGGAACTACTGATGTAGGCAACATCATGGAAGTCTCAAAATAATTATGCTGAGTGAAAGAAGTCGTATAAAAAAGAATACACCCCATATTCTTCCATATACCTAAAACTGTAGGGGTACCTGGCTCAGTTGGAAGAGCAGTCGACTTTTGATCTCACAGTCATGAGTTCGAGCCCCATGTTGGGTGTAGAGATTACTAAAAGAATACATAAACTTAAAAAAAAAAAAAAAAACCTCTAGAAAATGCAAACTAATGTGAAAGGACAGCAAGCAGGTCAAGGCCCCCCCTGCTTAGGGAAGGGGGTGGACAAGGAGGGGCAGGAGGGATACATTACCAAGGGGCAAGGAAACTTTTGGAAATGACAGATATCTTTACTGTCTTGATTGTGGTGGTGGTTTCATGAAGTCAAAATATACTATAGTGTACACTATAAATTGTAACATTTGTTATGTCTATTATATTTCAATGGTACTACAATGAAGAATTATTTTAAAAAATGATACAATTTATTTTTTATTTTTTAATTTTTTTTAAAGTTTATTCATTTTGAGAGAGGGAGAGTGGGGAAGGAGCAGAGAGAGAGGGAAAGAGAGAATCCCAAGCAAGCTCCTCACTGTTAGTGCCTTGCCCGATGGAGAGCTTGAACTCCACAATGAGATCATGACCCGAGCTGACATCAAGAGCCGGACACTTAACTGACTGAGCCACCCAGGTGCTCCAAAAATGATACAATTTTTAAAAATTAAGGGGCACCTGGATGGCTCAGTAGGTTAAGTGTCCGACTTCGACTCAGGTGATGATCTCGTGGTCCGTGAGTTCGAGCCCTGTGTCGGGCTCTGTGCCGACAGCTCTGAGCTTGGAGCCTGCTTCAGGTTCTGTGTTTCCCTCTCTCTCTGCCCTTCCCCACTTGCACTCTGTCTCTTTCAAAAATAAACATTTAAAAAAATTGAAGGTGTGCCTGGTGGCTCAGTCAGTTAAGCGTCCAACTCTTGATTTCAGCTCAGGTCATGATCTCATAGTTTTTGAGTTCAAGCCCTGCACAGGTATCTTTTCTACATGTTTCCTTTTGATTCTCTTAACATCCTGGCAAGGCATGTTTAGGTTTGAGGAGGCTGATGCCCAGAGAGGTGAAGGCAGCTGGAGTTGTCCCAGACTGTCTGATGTGGGCATGGATCCTGCACCCCTGAGTATGAGGCTGGGCTTCACTTGGTCTGATGAGTACTTCTGAACCCACTCCCCATTTGTCCCTTTCAGTCCTGGAAGAGGGCAAAGCCTAGATCCTCACTGTTCCCCTCCCCCCTCCTCAATTTTGTATATGAGGCAACAGGCCCAGAGAGGTCCTGATTGGTCCTGCTTTAGGGGCAATGTGGCTGAGGGTCCCTCCCGCAGCAGGACGTCTGCCATCAGAGCGCTGTGATGGTCTCCTGTATCGAATGGTGTCTTTGGCAGAGGCTTGCTCAAGAGTTCCAGTGAATCCTCAGCCCCCAGGCTGGCTGTAGGATAGGCAGCCTCAGGCAGGGGGTAGCATCACAGACAATGTGGGCCTCCCCCTCACATCCCGGCTCCTCCGGTTTCTAGCTCTTTGACTTTGGACAGATCACTTAACCTGTCCCTGTATCAGTTTACTCACTCATAAGTATGAAGAGCATTAACGAAACGTAAAGCCATCAGAACAATACTTTGCCAACAGAAAGGCTACAGAAGTGCCCTCCAAATAAATGCATGGCTTCGGCTTTAGTCCCAAAGGTTTGGGCTCCTGCCATTTCCATTCTGAGAGCCCTGGGTGGAGGCCCCACTGACGCTGAAGAGTGCCTGCCCTGTGCCCCCCACGTAGCAGGCACTTTCCAAACCTTATATAATGCTCTCTCCAACAGGGCAAGGGGAGACTTGATATACCTGGTTCCCAAGATGAAGGAACGGACCCTGAGAGGATACCACCAGTGGGTGACAGAGCCAGAACCAGGCTGAGTCTGTCTGCCTCCAAGACTGGGGCTGGGCAAGGCCTACCTGCTTCCTCTTGGGTCTGGAACTCGGGCTGGAGCCCGCCTGGCATGTCCTCTCTGCCCACCAAGCTTTGAGAGACACAAGCCCCCTCCTCTTGGAGTGTACCTGCCTGTAGAGTAGCCTCACTGGTGGCCGTGAGGCCCTGACATGAGGGCACGTGAAGGGGTTGTGGACACCTGCCTGGCAACAAAGCCAACCCTCTTCTCTTGAGCTGTTTTGTGCTCTAGCTCAGCTATTGCATTGCATGCCTCCGTCTGAGAGGCGGGGAGATTGAGACCAGCTGCCGCTGCCTGAATTCTCCCAGAGCTCGCCTAGTGACACCCGGCTCAGGTCCTCACACCATCCCGGTAGGAGTCTCTCCCAGCGGCAACGTTCAAGGTTTGTGGGCTGGATTTGGGCCAGTGGTGGGCAGGGAGTGAGGGGGGCAGGAGGGCCAGAGAGCTTGGCATTTCTCCAGCAAGGAGTCACAGGAGAACACTGCTGCCTGCCTGTGACGGACTTACAAGCCTGCCCAGTGCAAGGCTGGCTTCCCTATCCTTCTCCAAGCTGGCCCCTTTCATCTCCCACCCCACTTTGCCTTGCTCTGGGGAGCCTGAGCCCCCTGTTCCAGAGTAAGAGCACAATGGGCAAGTCCGTGTCTTTAAAACAAGGAGGACTGACAGGGCCAGGACTCCAGGCTGGAGGGTTGAGAGCTGGAAGGTACTATGGACAGGCAGTCCTATTTACCCAAGGCAGGGAGAGAGGAGGCCCTGGCCAGGTCCCAACAGTAAGTCAGGAGCAGAGCTGGGCTGAACCTGGTGTTCTCCACACCCTTCTCACCACCTCCGGATAAAGGTTTCTCCAAAAGCAGCCAGACTGGCAGGGGCCTGCCCTTGGGGTGGGCAGGCAGCAGTAGAGAGAGAGCTCCTTTTCCTCCCCACCTCCTTCCTGGTCCTGGAACTCAGTACCTCCCTGTCCTCACCCTTCTTGGTCATTTCCTTTCTCACTCAAGGGGCTGTTGCATTTCTAGCCAGCCTGGAATCCGTGCTGACTCATGGTCCCCTGTGGGCCCCACTGGGGAGGAGGGTTAGCTGGTGGGCCCGGGAGAGTCCTACCTTCTCTTTGGCCCAGAGGGCTTTTCTCTGCCTCCAGGTCTCTCCTCATCTGTGAGGATCCCCACTGCCCCAGACCTGACCTGGCTCTGCATGGGAGACTTAGGCTGCTGTCTTCCCCACTCTGGGCCTCAGTTTCCCCCCCAAACATGTTCAAATTCCTTCCTTGTCTTTGCCCTGTCCAACTCCTAGTTGGGCTGTACTCCAGCTCTCCGCACAAGGCTGTGAGGCTGACCATAGCTTTAGGCTTCTGATCCAGAGCCTGCCCTGATGGTGCTTGTGGGGAGGGAAGATAGCCCCTTTCTGGGAGCAGACTACCCCTGGGAAGCCCTCAGAATGCTCCACCCCAAGTCCCCTGCTGCTGGATGTACCCACCCCCACGTTCTGCATGCTTTCTTGGGAGTCCCCCAGAGGGGAGGACTGTGCACACGGGCCTCCAGGGCCTGGAGGGAACACACAAGCCCTTTGTCTCTGGTCTAAGGTATCTCCTAACCCCATGGAGTTCCCCACTGACTCAGTACAGGGAGCCTGGGGGGGGGGGGTGTCCTAGGGGTGGTGGGCAGCACTTGTCCATCTTTGGGAGATGAACCTTGCCTCCTGTCAGCACAGTCTTGTCCTCAGCCCAAGGGGTCCTCCCTGGTGGGGAGGTCAGCATCCTGGGCTCAGGCCCAAGATTGCTGTGTGGCTCCATTCTGAGCTTTGCCCCTCTGTGCCCTCCCAACTGCTCCTCTCCAAGCCCCACCCAGATGTGAAGGCGAGGTCCCTGGAGGCCTCCCCTAACTCCCCAGCCCACAGATGGACCTGACCCCTACACCTTGGTGTCTTCTCAGGGAGTAATACTGGGGCAAGTCAGTGAGAGCTTGGTCCCTCCCTTTCAGGTGTGCAGTGTCCCTGAGTCTTTGGCCACCCCTTTCCCCACCCCAGAAGCAAGCTGGCACTCAGTGGCCCTGAGGTCCATGGTGCAGAAAGGCTGAGGCAGAGGGGGGCATCTCTGTTTACTGTGGGATCGGCACAGCAGGTTCTGGGCCCTCCTGCTGAGGGAAGTCTGAGACTCCATCCTGGCCTCTAGTGAACCCATTCTCCTTCCATCCCCTTAATCCCAGGCTGAGTATTTACACTGGATTTCTGGGGACCTAGAAGGCCTCCATCATCCCCCATCCCATGTGCCACTGGCAGTCAGGTAGCAGCAGCTAGGGTGGTGGCAGGTCACCTCGTGCAGCAGGCCTGGGGCTCCGACCCTGGCTCGGCAGCTGCAGAGCCCCAGGTGGAGGCAGCAGAGGTGGCCCTGGCCTCACTACCCTCAGGCTCGAGGTCCAGACCCTCATAGATGGTGGGGAGTGAGGTGCGCTGGCTCAGCCGCCGGCGTAGGCCGACCAGCAGGGGCTGGGGCAAGGAGGCCACGTCCACATTGTTGCCCAGGTCTACCCAGGCCAGCGCGGGGAACTTGGTGGAGTCCTTGACGGCCTCAGTGAGCTCACGGGCAGTGGCCCTCGTCAGCCTGTTGCCGTTGAGCAGGAGCTGGGTGAGGCGGGGCAGCGTCCAGAGGCTGGGTAGCAGCAGGCGCAGAAGCTCATCACTGAGCCCCGTGAAGCTCAGGTCCAGCACCGTGAGCCCGGCTCCCTGGTTTCCCAGGTAGCGCACAATGTGCTGCACATCCCGCGCCGACAGTGGAATCCCCGACAGGTTCACGGTCTCCCCAGCCAGCTGAGTCACCTGGAGGCTGCTCTTGAGGCTGTGGAAAGGTTGCAGGCAAAGATGGACTGAGCAAGGGTCCATGGCCAAGGCAGGTCCCTACTGGCTGTAGACAATGACCCATTGGGGCAGCCCTCAGTGGTGGCAGGGCCTGGGCCCTACAATCAGGCCAAGCTGGGATCAAACTGCTACTTTCTACGTGGGTGGCCATGGGCAATTCTTGCAACCTCTCTGAGCCTCAGTTTCTCCTTTGATGACAAGAGGGCCTGGCTGTTGTGAGGAATAAATATACATGTTAAGGTTCCATGAGCTGTTATTATTATAAAAACCTCCTGTGTGCCTGCATCACCACACCTGTTGTACCTATTGTCTCACTTATTTTTATGCCAACCTAATTGAGTAAGAATGATTATCCCATTCTGCAGAGGAGCAAATGATGCTCACAGAGGCGATAGGACTCTTTTATGCTCGCACACCACTAAGAGGGTACTGGGTCTTCAAATTAAGGTGCTCTGACTCCTGCCCTCACCTTTTTTCCCATGCCTCCTCTAAGGTCAATCCTTAGAGGGGTAAAGATAGACATTCCTGTGAGGGTGATAGGGTATCCGGCTGTCCCCCCAGTCTTGAGGGCTAGAGAGGGGACAGGCCCAGGGTAGAAAAAGGGGAGGTGTTGGGAGGTGTGGGGGCGGGCAGGTGGAAGGTGAAGGGCGGTGAAGAGTTCCCTGTGTTCTAAGCTAGAAAAGAAATTTAGAGACTGAGGAGGGTCCTCCACCGCCCCTCGAACCTCCCTCTAGGTCTCTCCTGTCATTTGAACATGGACCACTAGGCAGATGGGTAGTGGGACCACCTTCAGGGCCCTTAACCACCACGGCAGGAAACAATCTCATGGGCCCCGGGCTCATCATGGACCACCAGGCTCAAGGAGGGGAAGGGTGGCAGAGGTGCGGCAGGGAGCAAGCAGGGGAGAGCACCAGCGCTGTGGTTCTAGGTCCCTCGACCTGGATGTCCGCAGCAGGTAACTAGGCTGAGTCTGGCCACAAAATGGTGATGGAGTGACTGGGAAGGGGACCCCATGGCAGAGCAGGCTACTAGGCTCACTGCGGAGGCCTCGGCTTCAGGCTGCCTGGCAAAGGCTTTTCAAAGAGCTGTAGGAACATGAGGGCAGAGTGTGGCCTCAGGCAAGCCATTTTGCCTCTCCCAACCTCAGTTTCCTTCCCTATAAAATGGGAATCATGACCCAGAATCTGCCTCCCTCACAGCCTGTGTGAGGATTCAGCTGACGCCTGCTACGCCTGCTGGGGTTATCTTGGTCCGGGTATGGTCCAGGCCCTGTGATAGGCCAGGGATTGAGAGGTGAGCGAAAAGCAGGAGGCAGGTCACACAGAGGGTGCAGTTTGGCTTGGGGGCATTCCACAGCTGTGATGCAGACAAGGGTGAGGGGGTCACATGGTGGGGTTTCAGGCACCAGCCTCTTGCTGAGCTGCTTCTCCATGTCAGCCTAGGAAGGGACCCTAAGGGGCCACGAGGCAGGGCTGTGGCTGGGTTCCCCTTACCAGCTCTGGGTCTTCCTCTGGAGCAGGCTGGATCCTCGCTGCCGCTTGGAGCGAGGGGTGAGGTGGTAGATGAGCTGTCGGCAGATCTTGTCCGAGGACTTCCAGAGCTCATAGTCCTGTAAGGAGGCAGTGTTGTCAGGATGAGGCCGAGCCCCTCCCATGCCCCTCTGGGCCTTTGGGATCCAAGTGTGTGCTCCGGCACATGATTCATCATGGATCACTGAGCTGCCCACTAGCCTCCCCCTCCCACCCCCCACCCTGGCTGTGGCCTGGCACAGAGCCAGGGGAGGCTGCCCATTGGGAGCTGGACAGGCTGGTCTGAGGCCCGCAGTGCCCGGCGGGAGGATGCCTAGACAATGGGGCCTTGTTCCCTGTCCTCAGGCCCAAGGCCAGTGTCTCGGGCTATCAGCCGGCTCCCTGCCCACCCTCAGCGCTCCGGGGGGACTCGCCACAGGGGGAGGCAGGACCAGACCCCTCCAGGGAGCCCTGCTCCACTGACGCCACCCCCAGGGAATAGGAACAAGCCAGGTCAGCATGCTCTTCTTCCTCTCACTCTCCAAAACTAGACCGTGCCCGTGGGGCCTGGGTCTGGCTGCCAGGGCTGGGAGGGTCAATGTGTTACATCACCACCACCCGGCTCTCTTCTGGTCCTGAGTGGGCCCTCGTAGAGACCTAGCTTGGGGCGGAAAAACAGGGATGCTCTGCTTTCCACAAAGCTGGCACTGAGCACGCTCCACTACCCAGCACATTCTTTATCCTGTCCCTCTGTTAACAGAGCGTACACACAGTGGCAGCAAGCCCTGGCAGTCACTATGATAGCCCTAGGCTAGCCTCAGAATCCTTGGTGATGCCTGCATATAGATGTAGGAGTTCAGAGCTGGCAGGGCCCATAGTGGGCACTCTTGTTTTGCACAGGGATTCACTGGGCCTAAGGGATGGGGGCTGGTGGCTGTGTCAGGAGCGCAGGACCTTCAGTGCTTGTGGCAGGATGTAGAGTGGGGTTGGGAGCAGATGTAGTGGCATGGGAGGAGGGGTGATGGAGGCTGCCGGTGGCAGACGCCAATTCAAGATGAGGAAGGATTTGCTTATGGTTCACACTGCTATGGGAAGCAGTGAGCATTCATCCCCAAGTGTATCCATACAGGATGGGGACATGTGGACAGGGGTTCCAGCCTATGGTGGCTTTCTTCTGGCCCCAGGAATGCAGAGGCTTGGAGTTTGATTCCATAAGTGGATTTGTCAGAACATTCTATGTCCCACAGCATCCCCGTAAGACTTCCTGCCTGGGTCCCTGGTCCTGGCACACAGTGCTGCCACTCAGGAAGTAGGCCTACGCAACACACAGCTTTTCAGGTGTAGGAAAGCATAGCTCACCTGTGTTCCAGGTGCTTGCTAGCCTAATACACTGAAGCTGCCATCAGGTCCCAGAGAGGGACATTGACCTGGTTAAGGCCTCAAAGCAAGCCAGTTGAGGACCGAGGCTCCTAGCCCCCAGCCCTGGGCATTCCTGGCTCCTGTCAGCCACACGGCCCAGCCTGAGGTCCATGCCTACTGGCCTCACCGTCTTGGGGCACTGCAGGTCACGGGCCAGGTTCACGAGCAGGTCATGGGAGATAGGGTCCACCAGATTGAGGAAGGCCACATTCCTATAGAGGATGTCGGTGAGGAGGGTCCCCTCGAGGCCCAGGTCCTGTGAGTGGTGAGGAGAATTGAGTGAGCCAGAAGTTGGGCTCTCCTTTTCCAGGCCCCCATCCAAGCTAGCCTCTCACATCCATTCCCCTCTGTCTGTCTCCTCCCCTGAGGCTTGCTGGAGTCTCTTCCCAGGTAGTGATGACCCAACTGTCCAGGAACACGTGGACCCTTTGGATGGGGAGAGTGCCAGTACATCCAGGGCTTCAGGGAGGTGATAAGTAGGTTCCAAAACCCTTAGACTGGTTCCCTGGAGGCGAAACATGGTACTGTGACACCTACCTCCTCTGGGGTTGGGCTTGTCTGGAGGGTTCTTTGGGGGATCCTCTGATGACCCCCAAATGCTGCTGTCCTCCAGCATTCTCTTTGAGCCCTTTGCCTCTTCTAACTATTTCCAAGCTCTCCTGAGTTGTGGCCACAACAAATGTTTGCTGACAGGTCCAGATCCCTTTTGTGGGGATGGACCTCTCTTTCAGCTCAGATGTCCCAAAGGCAGCTTAGATTGGGTGTGTTCATCTCCTGCCCTGAAACTGGCCTTGCCTCATATGACCCAGCTCAGTAAAGGGCGTCACCATCCCCATCTCCCCAGCGCTTGGGCAGGAGCCCAGAACCACCCCACCCTCTTCCCTCACCCCTCTCTGCCTAGCTTTCCCTCCCCACTGCTCAAAGAGGTGCAGGCCTCTCTCCCTAACAGCCTCCTCCTGGGCCCCTTGGCCTCCCAACACCTGTCTAGTCCCACCCTTGAGCTGCCAGAGCCAGATCCATGAACACACACCTAAGCTTGACCCTTAACCCCTTTGGTGGAGACCAAATTCTCTTGACGTTGTATGACATTAGAGACTCATGCACAGCTTGGCATTCCCACCCTCCCCAACCCACCAGCCTCCTTGTCCAGGTTCCACGTCTCCCATCTCTCATAGAGACCTCACCATTGGGCCCCTGGTCTACCCATGCATTCCTGCCTTTAGTCCTTGGGCTTCTCTTCTTGTTATTCCCATAGGCCTGGTGAGTCCCTGAACATCTTTTCAGAGCATCCATACTGACAAGCCGATGGGGCAGGCATAGCCAGGAGGGGCCTTCAGACCCCTGGGCCCTCCTCAAGCCAGAGGGACAGGTTCTGTGCACAAGCCCCCTGTGCACAGGATTCTAGGCCACGTGGGAATGCCATGACTGCAGAGTCCCTGTGGATTATGGGGCAGACCCCTGGGCCAGGAATCCTGACCTGAGACACAAGGGGGCAATTTAGCTGGTTTCCCAGGTTAAAAAAAAAAAAAAAAAAAAAAAAAAAAAAAAAAAAAAAGTCCTGCTGGTGCTTTAGGGTCCAGATGCCATCCCAAAGATCTGTGCCTCTGGATGGTCTAGCTGATTTAGTGCTGCTTTGCTGTTTGCATTTTAAACACCATTCAAGTCACAAATGCCAGCTAGGGAGGATCTAGAAGAGAGGGCTAGCTGGTAAGCCTGGGCTGACCCAGACAGGGCCCCAGACTACAGCCACAGCCCGCCTTCTGCTGGTCTGGACAGCTCCTCTTAAAGGGCCAGCCCCACCTTTCCAGCCCACTGGGCCCAGAGAAAGGAAACCCAGTGCAGCAGGAGTGAGGCTGGGAGACTAGAAGCTTCTGTCTTGACTGTCCCCTAACTTGCTCTGTGGCTCTAGGCTCACCACTGTTCTCCAAGCCTCAGTTTCCCATCTCTATCATCCACCTGCAGGCCAAACACCTGCATGGCTAATTTCAGATTGCAGTACAGGGCAGCTGCGGTGGCAGTTGCTGTGGGAAATGGGGATGTGGCCAGAGAGGGAAGTGGTTTGCCCAGTGGTGATGCTGGGACCAGAACCCACTTCTACTAGGGCACCCCAGGCTGGCTCAGGTACCCGGTGTGTGTGGGACCAGGGGTGCCCACGCCCAGCTCTCACCCTGTCCAGATGTGGTGTTGTGATGCACAGATGCCAGGTGTATGTACTCAATGAGTGTGAGCTGCCTGTTAGGATGGGTGATGTGAGTTGTAGCTCTGTCTGGGCTGCCATAGTGTCATGGTGAGGTTGCACGGCTGACCAGCTGGGCTACCAGTTCCCAGGTCCTCTCTCCAGGGTCCTATGCAGTGCCTTCCCCCCGCCCCCGCCCCCACCATGGAGGAGCCGGGAGCTGCCCTCTTCCCATTCATTGCCCCTCAGTACAAGATGTCGTCCCCCTCCCACCATCCCCTTGCCACTCCTTTCCTGCCAAGGCATGAATCTGTCTTCTTCGCTCCGGGCTTGGGGGCACCCTCAACACACACACAACTGAACTCTCAAACCCCAGAAAGGTGGACACCGTCGCGGCCCTCTCTTCCACGCTCACACCACCCCACCCCACCCCACCCCACCCCCGGAGCCTCACTCGTCCTCACTCTAGCCGATTGTTTTCCCTCCCTCGCCCTCTCGCCCAGACAGGACTCCCAGCCTCCTCGGCCAGTCGTATGCTCCCCTCGGAACCCTCCCGGCCGGTGCGCCCGTCCGGGGCCAGCCCTGCCTCACGTGCCCGGGGCCAACTCCGCAGCACCTCCCGGCCCCTTCCAGGCCCGCCGCCTGCAGCTCTGGCCCCTCCCCGGCCTCCAGCCCCGGGCCGACCCGCTCCTTCTCTCGCCTGGCGCAGGAGGCGCAGCAGCTGCCGCGCGCGCTCGGGCCGCCGCTCGCGGAGCGTGGACTGGATCTCGCGGAGCCAGCGCACCCGGCGCTCATAGGGCGCGGGCCCGCACCCCGCCGCCGCCCCGGCTTCCGAGGCCGCCTCGGGTCCGGTCCGCCGGCCCAGCCGCGCCCCCATGGCCGCTGCGCTGCCGGCGCGGAGCGGGAGGCAGTCCGGTCGTCGGCGCCCCGCCTCCGGCCCCAACCCCCCGCCCCGCCCCGCCCGGCCCGGGCTGCATTGGGTGGGGAGCGCAGGGTCCGAGGTTGCGCGCCCGGGCGGGGCCGCAGCGGAGGAGGAGGGCGGGGTTGCTGCTGGGGCCCCCAGAGCTCCCAAACTCTCGGTTTGGGAGGTCTGGCCAGTGGAGTCCCGGGCCCGCGCTAGACCGGGCTCTGGAGCTCTGTCGTTTGGGCCTGGAGTCGTTTGGGGAGGCACTGAGCAGGGGCCGGGCGAGGTGGCGCTTGGCTAGTGGCCTCTATGCTGACTGTGGAGCAGTTGCTTTGGTGGTGCAGAGCACTGGACTCCGAGTCGGGGAGGGGTGTGTGGGGGTCGGGGCGGCGGGGGGGGGGGGGGAGGAATTCCCTTGCCAGCCTTAGGCAGTGCCATCACCTGCCTTCTGGAATTTCCCAGCCATGGGACAATCATAGTATCTGACCTGTCCACCTGTGTAGACATTCCTGCATTGACAAATATTTACTGCCCCTCCCTGCCTAACTGGGGGAGGCCTGGGCAGGCTGGGTGGAGCAGGCTGGGCTCCCTTTGGCCCAGGCCTGGGAGGCAAACAGGATGAAGAGTCCTGGTTAAACCCCTAAACCTAGCTCTGGGCAGGCTGGAAGCAGGCCAGCTGTATCTGCCCCAGGCTTCAGTCTTCCAGCTTGACAGGGGCGGGGAGGCAGTGTGAGGAGGGGAAGCCCTGGCTCCTGCATGGATCAGGTTTGGGCTAGGGACCCACCCAGCTCTAGGGGCCTACTTGGGGGCCTGCTGCCTCCTGGAGGCTCCCCTCCCAGCTCTGGGCCCTCATACTCCCTGGGACATTTGGAGCAGGAGGGCTCTAGACACCCTATTTCCACAGCAGAGTGTGTGTCCAGCCTGTGAGGACAGTGTGCCTGGGCACAGGTTCAGGAGGGGTGAGCACAGACGGGGTGTGCGTGGGGTGAGGGGTGGCCATCTGAGGGCACATGGTAAGTGAGGGTAGAGTCAGACTTCTCTTTTGGGTCAACTATTGCCCCCCAGGAGTGTGTTTGGGGACAGGGTGCTGGGATCTGTGGTCCCCTGAAGCTGAACCCCTGATACAGGACAGAGGACAAGTTAGTATCCTTGTCACTTGATCATTCACTGAACCCCAACCCCTGTTGCTGCCTGCTTGGGCTCCCCCATTGGGACTGGTCCTGGGGCTTTTCTATCCTGGGCTCCCTTCTCCTCTGCCGTCTGCCTGCTGGACCCAGCAGCCTCCACTACTCCCCCTCTGTAGCCAGTATTGTCCTGGGGCCACCTTGGCACCACAGGTTTCCTCCCTGGCAAACCTGCATGACCATTTGGCCTGCCTCCCTCCAGAGCCCAGGCGCTTTCGCTGACCTGACGTGGTGGTGTTGGGGCCAGAGATTTAAGCAGCAGCCTCATTGCTCCGGGGACCTCTCAGACCCCTTGTCCAGACTGGCAGCCTGGTAAGAACCCCCTCCCTCTCCTCTTATACGCTTGGGGCTGGAGCCAGAGCTGGGATGTCTCCCAAATCCTGACCTTATCCTTCCAGAGGCTGAGCCAGGCCTGGACATTGTCCCCTCAAACATGAGAAGGCCGAGCCAGGGCAGGGGTATGGGGCAGGGGAGAGACAGGGCTGAGTTTGGTTGTCACAGAGGGGGCAACCCAGGCAGTGGCACAGGAGGGTGCCCAGAGTTAGAGTCCTGTGGAAAGCAGAGAACTGCCCCTCAGCCCCACCCCTCATGTCCCACCCCACCCTCTGTGTTCTTGGCTGAGAGATTCCTGGAGGACATTTTCCCAGAAAAAGAGGGAGGTGGTGACTGGACCTGGATCCCTAGATGGGCCTCCCTCTGCCTCCTGTGGGGGTGGTTAGGTTGAGTTGGCTCTTAGGGAGTGTTTCTGGCCTAACCCGATTCGGGCAGGAGGCCCCAGAGACAGAGTTCTGCCCTCAGGAGAGGGGGGCATCATTCCCCCTTACTGGCCTCCATGTATATTTAAGTAAAGGCTGCTGGCCTCTCTCCGTGGAGTTGCCTTGGGCAGTAGGCCTGTATTTGTGGAGACCCCATTGAGTGGGTGGGTAGGGGGGTGCTATGATGTTGCCCTCTCAGCACCTAGGGCTGATATGGAGCTTCAGTGACTTGTATGGGCTCCCTGGACAGCCAGTGAGGTGGGAAGTTGGGGAGCCAGAGAATCAGGTGGGAGGGACACAGCTGAACCCCAGGCCCTGCTGGCGGCATCCTGGGCCCTAAGTGGGGCTTGCCAAGAGACAAGTAGCGGTGACAGTCACACCTTTGGCTTCCCAAGCTCTTGGCCACCCCATGTGGTGGCCCAGCTGGAGTGACAAGGAACAAGGTCCAGTGACCCAGTGGGAGGGGAGAAGGGCTGTGGCTGGAACTGAACCTGCCCCACCTTTAGGGCTCTTCTCTATCCACCCAGTGGGGTAGTCCAAGACCAGATACTGGCAAGGTTCATGGTACCTCAGCAGGTAGCCAGGTGACAGTGAGCCTCTTGGCAGCCGCTCCAAAGAAGGATGCAGGATGGTTTTGGAACTCACTAGGAGGAAAGAAGCAGACACTCAATGGAAACAATGTCTTCTGGAGCTGGCTCTACAGGGCTGTGTTGTAAGCTTGTGTCAGGGCCAGGGATCCCTATGGGGGGGGGGGGCATGGGTATAGGCTCAGGACCAATGAAAGATTGATTGATTGATATGTAGAGAGAGTGGGGGAGGGGCAGAGAGAGAGGGGGGGGGAGGGAGGGAGGGAGAGAGAGAATCCCAAGCAGGCTCTGCACTGTCAGCACAGAGCCTAGTGTGGGGCTGGAACTCACAAACCGAGAGATCATGACCTGAGCTGAAATCAAGCATTGGACCCTCAACTGGCTGAGCCACCAGGTGCCCCTCATCTCAGAACTGATTAGAATCCCCTGGACCTGTCCCTTTTTGGGTGAACAAACTAGGTAAAGTAGGTAGCTGTATTCGTTTTCTGTGGCTGTTATAACAAATTATTGTAAACTTGGTGACTTAAAACAACAAATTTATTCTCTCACAGTTCTGGAGACTGAAAGCTGGAAATCAAGGCATTGGCAGGGCTCTCTGAAGGCTCTAACGATGGCGGTTGCTGGCATCCAAGGCATTCCTTGCCTTCTAGCTATAGCCCTCCAACCTGGGTCTCCATTGTCACCTGGCCTTCTTACCTGTGTCTGTGTGTCTCTCTTCACATGGCCTTCTTATAAGAACACTGGTTATTGGATTTGAGGCCCACGCTAATGACATCTACAAAGACTCTATTCCCAGATAAGGTCACATTCAGAGGTCCCGGTGGATATGAACTGGGGGGGGGGTGCTATTCAACTCACTACAGTAGGTTCTACAACCGTATTTCCTCATCTGTAACACGGGGAAAATAGGGTGCCCGTCCGGCATCTTATTGTAGGATTAGACACAACAAAGCAAAAGTCCAGCATACAGCAGTGTTTTTACAAATTGATTTTCCGTGGCTTTATACGGAATCCACTCAGCCACCCACAGCCTTCATTGGTCAATTCAGTGCTGACTTTTGGGCCCTGTGGATACTGCAGAGACTAAGACACAGGAAGTCAATCTAACAGCTACTCCACAGATGTGGGGAACCTTGATGGGGGCTGCAGGGCACTACAGGAGCTGACCAGGAGGAGGGGGAGGGCTTCTGGAAGAGGTTGCTTTGAGGTTGGGGTCTGAAGGAAGAGTGCCAGCTTGAAGTCTCAGCAGAGAGCATAGGGTGAACTTTACAGAGGAAGGGGTGGGGCCCTAGCAAGACTGGAATTTATCTGGAGGGCAAAGGGGGCCTTTAAAGGGTTTCTAGTGAGAGAGGATGTGCTCAGATTTGTATGCTCAGCACTGGGGCTACCTTAGGGAAACAGTGGAGGGGCTGCGGACCCTGAGGAGGAGTTGCCAGGTGAGGGGAGCTGGGGTCAGGAGCAGCCAGGAGAGGATGTGGAGGTGAGGCCGCTACATTGGGGGACCAGTGAGTTTGGGAAGGAGGCTCTGGGGCTAGGCAGGCTAAGCTAATGTGGTTGGTGGAGGTATGGGGACGGTTGTTACTTAGTTCAGGTTTAGGCAGGCATGTTGACCTGAGGCATCTAAAACATCAGCCCATAAAATGTTGCAAGCAGGACTCTGAGAGCAAAGGAGTTCAGCTTGAAGTGGTGCAGGAGGCCCAGAAATGAGATGGCAGGGGGTGGGGGCTCTGAGAAGCCAGGATGGAGGGCTAGCAGAGCATGCGGGGCTGGGGGGGGGGGGCGGGGAAGCACTGGGTGTTTTTTGGCATTAGGGGAACCACAAGTCCACTCACCCCCCATGGAGGGTTGGGAGTAGGGGGTGGGGGTGGAGAGGCGTGTGGACAGGCAGGTTCCAGCCAGCGACTCCCCTCAGAGGGAGACAAGACCAGGCCATACCCTGGGGTGGGGGCTGGGGCGTGGACGGCTCAGCCTTTCTCCTCCACCCCTTGGAGCTCCCAGACACTGCAGATAATTACGAGGTGATATGGTAAATGCTACCTGCTCAGAGTGCCGTGGGCAAAGAGGGCAGGGCAAGCAGGAGGGGGACATTTATGACCTCTTAGCCCTGAGCTGCTCATCAGGCAAGGACAGAGGCTGCTGCCGGCCTGGGCGTGGGAACCATGGAGATAGCGGGCGCTGACAATAGCCTGTGCACAGCCATTTCAGTGAATCCACCCAACAATTATTTTAATGATTCCTGCTTTCCAGATAGAAAGCTGAGGGCAGGAAGAGGAGACCCTGGGCCATGAGTGGCAGGGGTCAAATTTGAACCTAGGAACTCTTGAGCCCATGCTTTTGGCTGTGCTGCTACCCTGCTTCTGGGTTTGGGAGTTGGACTTGGTCTACCAGGTGCCAGACTAGCCCTGCAGCCAGACATTCTCAGGCGTTAAGGAGCTGACATCTCTGAAGGCCCACACGCTGGCAGTGCTCCAGCCTTCTTCCACACATCAAAGGTAGGTGCTGCAACGGCGAACGCCTCAGATGGTGCTGGGAGCTGGCAGCCAGGCTCTGGGAGCACAGGGGCTCTGCCTCTCTGCTACCCCTGGACAGCACCAGTCTCTTCACCGAGCTAGAGTCTTCCTTCTATCCTGTCAGTGTGGTCTGTGTGGCTCAGGGAGGCTGTGGCCAGGTAGCCACAGGGTCTGAGGTGGCCCCTGCTCCTCTGCTTGTGGCCTCAGACGGTGGGCAGGAAGTGAGGCAAGCCCACCTTAAAGCATGCCAACTCTCACAACTGCAGAAGGCATTCCAAGAAGGCAAATTGGGCTTGACATTGGGAAGAACTTGCCAACCAACCACAGTCTTGCTGTCTTTAAAGGTAGTGAGGTCCCTGTCAAGGCAAGTATGCAAGCCAACCTTTTTGGGGTGTTGGAGACAGGAGATCAGAGACCAAACATTTGAGATTCTGTGATCCTAAAGTTGATTAAGATGCTATGATGTTTGGCATCAAAGTCACTTGTATTTAGCCAGTTTACCAAATGTGTCCTTGGTGCAGATACCAGGGGACACAAAATGCCTGTTGTAATATCAGGTTTCCTGGCTCCCAGTGGGTCCTGAGATCCTGTCCCAGCAGTTCTGGAGGACAGGTCAGGCACTGCTGCATCTGGACTTGCCTTCCTGGCTCACTCAGTGTGAGGCTCCTGACTGCATTTTGGGATGTTGTGTCTCTACCAGCTGTGGCCCACCCGGGGCAGGAGGTTCACCTGGCACTTCCTGAGGCTCAGGCAGAGCCTCTTCCAGGATGTGACAGCAGGGTGGGGCATGATGGAGGCTGCAATGAGGTACTACTTGCAGGAAGTGGTTTGCAAGGCCTTCCCCATGTCATGGGTCACTGTCCTACGTAATGGCTTTGGGCAAGTCCCTTCCTCTCTCACGTCGTGGTTTCCTTTGACTACCCTTCTTCCTCCACCAATGCCTTGTTTTCCCAGACACAGAGCTGGGGCAAACCAGAGTCTGTCAGAACAGGAAGGACCTTGGAGGCCACTGTGGTTCCTCATTTTTCAGAGGAGGAGATGGGCCAGGTGCCCAGCCCCCCTATTCCCTCCTGTCTGACCAAGACCCCTGGGGTACCCTAGGTTGCTGGTGCCTACATAGTATGTGTGGTTAGGAGATAAAAGGCATCAGGATGGTGGGATGGCACCGCTCACCATCCCCCCCCCCCCCATGATGCCTTGTCAGCAATCCCTGGCTGGAGGCCAGCCTTGCCCAGGAAACTCCTCAAGGAACAAGAACACAGAGCACAGAGAAACCATCTCGGCCAGTCCCCAGCCATTAACACTCCTTTCTTCCCACGGCCCTTACCCTCTGGTCACCCACCAGGGTCTTAATGAGTGAGCTGCAGTTAATGGGTTACCCAGCCAGGTGACACATTCACCAGCTTCCTGGGGCTCTCAAAGTCCAGATGCACTGGCTTGGCCTTCAGGGTCTGATCTGAGCTCAGCCACTTCCCTTCTTAGCCTTGACACCTCAGGGCTCAGGAAGGGCCCAGGGAGGTCAAGAGGCTCCCTTAGGCCCTTACTACTCCCAGACATGCCTCCAGTGCCAGCTTCCAGGCTCAAGTGGTTCCCTCTACCTGGCATGTCCTACCCAATCCAATCCCAGCTCTGCCCTGATTCTTAAGGCCCCTGTCACTGTGTCTGCCTCTCTTCCAGGGCCCTGGGCTCCTCCTCTTCCTTGGCTGGCCATACTAAGCCCATCTAGAATCCTGCTGGGGGCTCCTTGAGAAGAGAATCTGGACAGGCCAGGCTTAGAGGCAGGAATGAATGAATGAATGAATGAATGAATGAATGAATGTGTTGAAGCCAGGGCCGTGCTAGTGGTGGCAGTTCTGGCAGACAGCAGGCCACAAGTGGATCTCAGACACAGGGAGTCTTGGGGCTGTCAGCCCTATGAGGCACCCACCCTGTCTCATTTGATGGGCCAGAGTAGGCAGGGGCATGAGCAAACAACTCTATCTCCTGCCCTCACTGCTGTGTGTCCTCCATCAACCCTCTCGCTCATGACCCCAGAAATGTCGGGGATGAAGAGAGGCTCCCCTGGGTCGTGTAACTCCCTTCAGTCCAGGTGGCCAGGGCCTTTGGAGTGACAGTCCCTACACAATCCCCCTGTAGCCCCAAGGGTCAGGGAGAGGACATGTTTGGAGGAGCATCTCCTACTCTAGAGTTCTGGAGTAGGTAGGATTCCTCAGGCCTGATGGGGATTCAGAGGTTTACACTCCCAACCCCAGTGGGTGGGCATCTGGCTGCACCCCAGCACCACGTGAACCTGCTCTAGACATTGTAAGTTGAGGGGTCCCACCTCCTCCCAGGGGCCCCTGGCCTGACCTACCTCTGCCTGAAACCTAGCCTCATTCAGCACCACGGAGGCTTCAAAGCTCAGGTCTCTCATTCAGGATTGGGGATCTTCTGGGACTCAAAGAGGCCAGCAGCTGTCCCAGGTCACACAGCCCCAGAGACAGGGCTAGGAGCCAGCCCTCTTCCCACCTGGCAAGGTTCCTGTGCCTTTAAAGCCTCCCTCCACTCAGGCTGCAGGGGGAGGGAGGGGAGGAGCTGGGTCAGAGTGGGGCACTGGGGACTCAGCTCTGTGCTGGAGAGCAGCAGGAGGACCAGCGTAGAGCCAGGTGAGCCAGGAGGGGCATCAGGCTGTGCCTCAGTGCTGTGTGACCCCAAAGTACAGCTCATTCTTTCTGAGCTGCTGGACATTGTAGGCTGGGGTCGCTCAGGCTAGGTCCTCCCAGAAGCATCTGTCTGGAAGCCTGGGTTCCAGTCCCAGCTCTGCCATGTGCTGGCCTCTTCCTCTGGAGAGGCTGGAGCCTTAGTTTATATACCTGCATAATGGGAGTGAGTGGACCTTCAGGGTGAAGGGGACAGGGCTTGTGTGAATGGACCCTGAAGAGGGGCTGCACAGACTGGGTCCAGGCTGGAGAGGCCTCGGATTTTTTATTGTCTGGTTAGGGGGGTTGAAACTACCTGTCCAAGCTGTCTGGCTCACTGTGTCACAGGTGTGGGGTGGGTGGAGGAGGGCCGGGTGGAACTGCTGGACTGCTCTAAAGAAGGGGACGTTTTGGAATTAAGTGGGAGGGGTGCAGCATGGGGAAACTGAGGCCCAGGAGGATCTGGCAGCAGGGGGGTAGGGGACCCATGATGGGGGCTGAGGCGCTGGGTCCTCTGGCCATGCTTGCCCCTCTCCAGGATCTGGTTTGTGGCTATGGTGGGGCCTGAAACCGGCTCAGTTGTGCAAGGGTCATTGCACAACTCTAGGGGGTGCCCACCACCTTGTGGTCATTGCAGGCATGCCTAGCTATTTCAACAGGTATCTGGCATGGCGGTAATCAAGTACTGGGGAAGGTGACTTTTTCTAATTCTCAACCTTATGCCACCAGGGTGGGCATCAAGGGAGACAGATCCCAAATCCAGGCCTGGGTAATGGTAAGCTTCCAGTCCAGTGGCGGGCAGGGCTCAGGAAGCTGCTGAGAGCTATGTTCTCATGCCTGGGGTCAGCGATGGGGACGATTCCTTGATGCTGGTGGTGTTAGGGCCAGGGGCATGGGTTCTGGGCCCACCTGCTGGTCCACATGTCTCCCTCGGGGGCCAGCTGAACTTGTGCAAGTTGCTTCAACCTAAGCCTTGGTTTCCTGTCTGTGAATGGGTCTAGGACCGTGCACCAGGACTGTGGCTCTGAGGTGGTGGTGACACAGTCAGGTGACAACTGGGTTGGAGGATTAACAGAGAATCCTTAAGCTTCCTCATGCTCCACTCTCTGATGCATCCTGGGAACCTGTTCCACTCAGCCTAGGTTCAGCTTGCGTGTGTGTGTGTGTGTGTGTGTGTCTGTGTGTATTGGGAGGGGGTGGTGCTGATGGCAAAGTCAGTATCTCTGGTGGGTGAGGCTTGCACATTCCTGGGGACGGGGAGCTTACCATCTTCTGTGCCTAGGACAGGAGCCATGGGGTCTGGAGGAGACTCTTCAGCCCAGCCCCTGCAGCCTTTTCTAGGGTGGCATGGTTTCCCCAGACTGACTCCCCTCAGGTCGCTTTTCAGCATGTAGGGGTTGGGGGGCTGACCAGAATAAAACGTGACACGCTCACCACGTAAGGAAGGTTCTTGGTTCTGTACCTCGGGTGTTTGTTGACACAGCCTTTAATGAGATACCTTTCCTCCGGACTCTCCTCTCTGGGGCCTGCAGCTGCTGCTAGGCTTCATCTGTGCTCCGTCACAGACAGTGTTTGGTCCCTCACCTTGCCCCAGGATGCGGTTTTCCTGTTGGGACCCTCCTGGGATCACCTGTTGGGTGGGGCCATCCTCTGCCCGCTCAGACATTCTTCCTACCCTCGAGCTGCTGCTGACACTGCCATGTCTTATGCCTTCCCAGGTGAGGAGGAAGTGGCTAAGCAGGCTTAGGCTAGGGACAGAGCCCTGTGTCTCTCCACTCTAGACCCCTGCCAGCTGACTGGCCTGCAACACAAATCCCCTGACATCCTGGCTGGTGGCTAGCCCTCAGGGACAGGTTATGGGCCTTGGTCCCTGGAGCCTGCCCTGTCCATCTTCTCAGTCACCCTGGTCTGCAGGTGATGTCCAGGGGAAAAGAGCTGAGTCATGGCGCCCCGTCCCGGGGCCGTGGAAGATTTCATGGGAGTGCATTTGTCCAGTGGATTCCATCCCAAGCCTGTTCAAGGGCAGTGGGTAACAAGACAAGGCCTGTTTTGACTGTGCGACCCAGAGTGTGCAGCAATACTCCATAGGGGCAATGAGACCTCTATAGCTCTTCCTGTCTGTCAGCTGCCACAGCCTTGCAGGGTGGTCATAGCTGAGGTGTTACAGATAGGGACTGTGGGGGCTCCTGGGCAGCCTACATACAGCTAGCAAGGAAGCCAGGGATGGAGCAATGACTCAGGGAGTGGCTGATCCTTATTCTTGGTACATGGAGGCCAAAGGGGGATGGAAAGCAGTGTCCAAGGTCCCTGGGCTGGGCATGCACCTACTCCTGGCTTGAGATCTCCTTGTTGGCCCGGTCAGGGACATGCAGGAACTTGGGTGCGGGTATCAAGTGGCCAGGTGTGCACTGTTGGACTGCGTGGCTTGAACCAGCTCTGGCGCGGTCCGGGCCCTGCCTTTCCAGGCTGCTCAGGGGGGTTCTTGGGCCCGAGGTGCTGACATTCCCAGATAGGCTGTGGAACCGGTCTGGACGCGAGGCCCCAGGCTGTGTTCCAGGAAGTCACCCTTGGCATCTGCTTGAGGGCTGTGGTGAGGGCTCTCAGGTCCTGGTTCTGGTCTGGTGCTGGCGGCACCTCTGCTGCATTGCCTCAGGAACCATCTCTGGGACATTGTGTTTGGCCCTGGAGTTCAGACACTTTGACAGGGGTGGGGTGTACCCAGCCTGGGGCTTGCTGGAGGGGTGTTCGCCAGGAGACCCTGCCCTTTGGAGAGAACTGTGTCCAAGAGAGGGGGACTCCTTGCCCCTGGCACCACACCTCTCTTTCCCTGTTGGGATCACACCCCTCACCTGCTGCCACTGCCTTGGGGAGCCCAGAAGTCATGCTGTCATAACACCTCCCATCTCCTACCCAGGGCCCTCCCAGAGCTGTGTGAACTTTAGTCATCTGCTGACAGGCCATCTGCTGTGTCTCCTTGCTTCCTCAACGTCAGCCCTTGGGGCTGTCCTCCCTGTCAGACTGGACCTTTTAGAGGACAGCCTGCTCTCCACCCTGCTTAGACACTTTCAACGGTCCCATGGGGTTGCTGAGTGACTCCCAGCCAGCTTCTTGCCTGCTCTGGGACTAGGTGAGCATGAGAGTTCTGAGCATGAGAGTTCTGCCTTCTCCTGCCCCTTTCTTGTCTCTGCTCTTCCTTGGAGGTGCCCTCCCCCAGATCCCAATCCCAGTTCAGAGGCACCCTGAGGAGCTCTGCAGGGGCTGCAGGCGTGGCTCTGGGCCACTCCTAGGAATGGGGGGGTTCGGCTGAAGCTGTGGCCCAGATTTTCCCAGACAGACAAATCTGGCCGTGTCCCAGCCTAGAGCTTCTTCCGAGGACCAGGAGCTTTCCTGGGCCCCTGCCAGCTCCGGGCCTCAGGTAAGCCCACAAGGGTCATGAGGAGTGGTGTGGGAGTTTGAGGCCAAGTGCTGTGCCCCACCTACTCTCTGGCCTCAGTTTCCCTTCCTGACACTGATTTGGGTGAGAGCCAGACCTCTGGGCTTAGACATTCTTTTAGTGAGTCTTTGGGAAAAATGTGGGGTGTGTGTGGGGGGGGGGGGTTGGGAAACGGAAGCCCGGTCCCCAGCAGGGTGTCTTCCGCAGGGCTGGTGATGTCTGCTTGCAGGGTCTGGGCTGGTGTCTTTGCTGCCCTGGCCAGGGAGGAGGGATGGGGGTCAGTATTGCCCACCCCTCCCCATACTCCCTGGCAGTCTGAACCTTGCTGGGTGCCCCCTGTCCCTCTGGAAGCCCACTTGGGTCCTTGGGTAGACGGATGGATGGACAAACAGATGGATGGACAGGGGAGGCTGGAGTACAGACTTTAGGAAGTCATGTCTGGATCACCACAGGGGCCTGAGGGGAGAAAGGAGGGCTGTGAGGGGGGCGGTCTCACCTCACAGCCGCAAGCCCAGGAGAAATGAGACAATGTCCCCAAGGTGTCCCATGGGCAAGGACTGGGGGGCCTCCTTGGCAAGTGTGCCTGTGCCCATGCTAGGGAGAGAGTCACTGGTTTCTGTCCTGCCCCACCCACCCCCACCACATGTGGTGGGAAAGTTCTGTGTCTGGAAACAGACCCCACATGTTCCTGGCCCAGCTCCCAAGGCCCCTCACACCTCCCAGCGTAGCTATCTCTGCTGGGAATCCTTAACCCTGACCCAGCCTCTAGGGTGTGCTCCGGGGGCATAGACTATCCCCTGGAGCAGTGGTAGGGGGAAAGTCCTGGTTGGCACTTTGGAGAGAGCCTTCTGCTGCTTTTTGGAGGACTGAGGAGCAGGTGATACTGACAGGAGGGAGTGCAGGGAGGAGGCTCTATAGTCCAGCCTTCAAAGGGTGGTGCCTGGATTCAGTCAACATGGAGAAGAAAGGCTGGCTTGAATCCCACTGGGGACGTAGGGTGGTGGTCTGCTGTGTGGCTGCCCACTGAGCCTGGGAGGGGAAAGCCCTTCCATGCTGGCTTCTGGAGGCCCCCCATGTGGGAGGGCTATCCCCTCCCAGGCTCCGTGCAAGTGAGACTCCACTCCTAGACCATCTCTGGGACACTGTGTCTGGCCCTGGAGCTCAGACCCCTGAACAGAGACGAGGTGAACCAGAGGCATCCCAGCCTGGGGCTTATTGGCCGACACTCACCTTTCGGAGGTAACGGAGATTGCCACTGTCCTCACACCTCTCCTTCCTTGTGGGGGTCACACCCTTTGTCCGCTGTCACTGCCACAGGAGCCCAAAGGCTCACTGCTGTCCCTCCCTGCATGGCCTGGAAAGGAGTCAACAGGGAAACAGTGAGCAGGTGGCTGACCAGCTTCCTTCTGCACCGCCGGCCTCCAGGGCGTCACCCTACTAGCTGATGGCAATTATAGCCAACACTCACCTAGCACTTCACGCTTTCCAATCCACTTCATTTCTACAACATCCCCAAGCAGGATGCCTCTGTCATTCCCACTGGACATGTAGTCAGTGACTTGCCCAAGGCCCCACATCAGACGAGGGGCAAGACTCAGATGGGACGAGCTGGCTTGAGAGCCTGCATACCCCGTCTCCTTGGCCTGGCCCACGTGGGCTTCACCACTTTGTCACATGACATTCACACCACCCAACTCGGGCCTTGCTCTGGGCAAACCCCCTCTCGGCTGTGACTGGAGATTTCACACAAATGTGGGAGGGTCGGACAGCCTCCTCTTCGACTCCAGAGTTCATCTGGGCCGGAGGAACCTCACAGAGCTCCCTGGGAGGACCTCCCTGGGGAGGCCTGTTTCAGGTACACTATCTTGATTTTCAGGAGAGCAAAGAGGCTGCCTGATCAAGGTGTCTGTCTGGAGCAGATTCTGCGGACACCAGCTCCTACTGTCTGTGAGGGAGACCCCAGTTATTTCCCTAGCTGTTTCAGCCAAGCCCTCCCGGCTTTTGTGGCCACCTCCCCAGGCAAGGTGTGGGGCTTCCATCCGCTGAGAAAGGTAGGCCCCTGCCCCATGGCAGCTTGTCTGACAATTTTACAAGGAGATTGTGGGTGTCCTTTTTGAGGGTACAATGGAAGCCGAACCCCACGGTCTGTGGCAGGCCACTCTGGGGGCCCATGGATGGTGTCTGGCTCTGGGCTGAGGTGGGGGGTCACAGAAGGGATCAGGCCAAGCTTGTTCCCGGTGGAGTTCCCTGCTTGGCAGTGGCTCTGACTGTGGGACACATGGAATCTGGGGGCTCCCAGGAGAGATTTCTTTTGGACATGGGGTCTTTACTGGGATGGGGCCTTGAGGATATGCAGGGCAATTTAGGAAGGGAGAGATGGGGCTGGGAGTTTCTGGCAGAGTAAGTGGCCGGGGGCTGGAAGGAAACAAAGGGACATATTTTTTTCTTTAAAAATTTTTTTTTAATGTTTATTTATTTTTGAGAGAGAGAGACACACACACAGAGTATGAGCGGGGGAGGGGCAGAGAGAGAGGGAGACACAGAATCTGAAGCAGGCTTCAGGCTCTGAGCTGTCAGCACAGAGCCCCATGCGGGGCTAGAACTCATGAATGGTGAGATCATGACCCGAGCCGAAGTTGGAAGCCTAACCGACTGAGACACCCAGGTGCCCCCAGGGACATGTTTCTGAGGCTTGACTATTGGCTGTGCCCTGTGTGGTGAGGGTCAGGATGTGCCCAAGGCCAGGCCAGTGGCAGTCCCCTGACCCTGTTAACCACCAGCCCTCCCCCCTGACCCCAAACAACAGGTATTTGCAGAGCCATGAAGAAGCGGTATGTGGTGCTGGCCCTGCTGGCCGTGGTCCTAGTGATCTTCATCATCATCCTGTGCCTTTGCCTGCTCTTGACCTCCAAGCCACAGAGCCACATCTACCCCAGGGCAGCTGTGGCCACAGATGCCAAGTATTGCTCAGAGATTGGGAGGTGAGCAGGCAGGGCGTGGGAATACAGGAGGACCACCGGAAGTGGATCTGGGCAAGATCCTCATCCCTCTGAGACTCAGTTTCCCCGTCTGTACACGAGCTACCCGGACAAGGGGTGTCTGATGCACATGGAGCTGCCTGTCCTTTCCTTGGACCTTCACAGCAGCCTCTGGTCAGGGCAGAAGGGGACACTGACTCCAAGAGCAGGATGTGGATTTCCTGGTGCCCAGCTGGGTCCCTTTCCTCAGACCTCTGTGCCTTTGGATAAACTGCTGTTTTATGCTATTTTAGACCCCTATCTCACATTATGTACAAAGATCAGTTCCCAAAAGACGTAAACAGACAAAAAAGGTTGCTAATAAAAAGTAACGTTTTTCCGTTTTCTTTCTATTATAAACGTCATGCACATCTGTTTGCTTGAAAGGAAGAACATATAAGCCCATTGGTCTTAGAGTGACATGTAAAAGCCAAAACTACAGTTTCCTCTTCCATCCTCCTTTGGGCAGTATGGCCAGAAAGGGTGGAGTTGGGTGGCAGTGTGCATGTGTCGGGGGGATTGGGGAGCCCGCAGGTGCTCACTCCCCACCACCTGCTGCCGGTAGGGACATGCTGAGGGACGGTGGCTCGGCGGTGGATGCTGCCATTGCGGCCCTGCTGTGTGTGGGGCTCATGAACGCCCACAGCATGGGCATCGGGGGTGGCCTGTTCCTCACCATCTACAACAGCACCACGCGTGAGTGCCCACGGGGAGTAGGGGAGGTAATTGGCAGGGGCTGTCCATCTCAGGCTGGATGTGGGCTGGGGGCAAGCAGAGCTGGGTGGCCCCTGGGCTCACACGGGGTGAGGGGTTGGTGTTGGTCTGGACTGCCTACCTTCTTCTCCTTCTAGGAAAAGTTGAGATCATCAACGCCCGTGAGGTGGCCCCTGGGCTGGCCTCCGAAGGCATGTTCAACAGCCCGGAGCAGTCACAGAAAGGTGAGGTGCAAGTTCAGGTGTGGGTGCAGAGCTGGGGTGAGCTGCCAGGAAGGCATGGGCATGCCCCTGTCTGATGCTGAGGACAGTTCTGGCAGTGCTGATATGCACCCTTCCCATCCAACCCTTCCTGGACTGACAACACCCTCCCGAGGGTGAAGACATGGAGCTTCTGTTATTTCCACTCAGGCCTCTCCAGGGTGCTAGGGCATGGAGAGAATAATTATTATTTCAACAGCTTGCACATATCGGGGGGCACTGGGGCCAGCATGCTGCTTAGCTGTTTTCACCAATGGGCCCCTTGAATCCTCCCTGTATGCTTGGGAGTCAGGGGAAGTGCTGTGTTGATTCTTATTTTATAGGTCCAGAGAGGTCATGCAAACCAACTGAGGTCACACAGCTGGATGGTGCTGAGGCCCAAATTGAACCTGGGCTGTCAAAGTCCTGAATTTTTCAAAGGCATCCAAGACTTTCATTTATTCGTTCATTTTGTGGAGATAGCTCCAAAAACGCAGCCGAGTCTATCTTTTTTAACAAGGCCTTCATGCAGAGAAGAGGCCCCCAACCTCCCCATGCAGCTGAGGGGAAGCCAGTGGCCAACAGGGGTTGCTGCTCCAAGGACCCAAAAGGAGGATAGGAGGAAAGCAGGATAGGAGATTAGAGGCAGGACGAGGGGGCTGTTGGCCATAGCAGGTCTGATCCCCAGTTGCAGGCTCTGCCCCTCGGGCTGGGGCCCTGGGTGAGGCCCTGTGAGCAGCCCCGTTGGAGTCTCCTCCAACATACAGCCTCTTTGAATTTTTATATCCCCTGGGAGACTCAGAATGTGTAGAAATGAAATCATTCAGTGTGATTGCTGGAATCTTACAGACTTAGCACCTTGTGGATGCTCGGAATTCACTTATTTAACGAGGACTTATTGGGAATCTCTTAAAATGTCAGGGGTTGTTCCCCAAGCCTGGGGACAAAACAAAGGCAACAGATAAAATCCGTGAACAGCAGAGGTGGGAAGGGCTGGAAGGCGTGCAGTTCACCAAGTGTAGCCTGGTCACGGGGGAGGTGTCTGGGCAAAGACCCAGGGTCTGGAGTGGGTGAGGATAGCTGTGCAGGTGTCTGGGGGAAGAGCAAGTGACCCACATGGGAAGATGGGACAAAGAACTGCGGGAACTAGCAAGGCTGCAATGGGCGACCCCAGGGTCAGAATGGCTCAGGTGGTGTCAGACCTTATGGGTCATTGTGAAGACCCTGTCTCTTGTCCAAGAGAGGTAGCAGTGGCCCCTGGGGTGTTTGTGGGGGTAGATCTGGCCTACGTCTGGCTGAACCCCTTGGGCAGCTGCAGAAGGGTCAGGGAGCAAGCCGCCTGCCCATCAGGTGACCCGTCAGGAGGTCACCACGATGACCACGGGGAGATGAGGGTGTTGGGAGGTGGTTGGTATTCAACATACCTAGAAGGTGGAGCCTGTGCATTTGCTGAGAGGTCGGGTGTGACACCAACTCCTATACCAAGAGTCCTGGATGACCCCTGGTCTTTGATCTGCACCTGGAAGCATGGGGTGCCCCTAATAGAGGCCAGCAAGGCTGTGGGGGAGTGGGTTTGGGTGACAGTCCGGAGTTGGGTTTTGAGTGTGTTAAGTTTGAGATGCCTTTCTCATGGGCAGGTGCATCCTCAGATCAGGCCATCGGGGGAGCAGGCCAGGCCAGAGAGTAAATTTAGAACTGGCAGCACATACATGAAATTTGAAGCCCTGACCTGGGGGAGGTCACCAATACGGTGAGTGTAGACAGAGGAGACCCTAACAGAGCCTCGCATGTGGGATGCAGAGGTGACCCTGGAGGAGTGATGGGCTAAGTAAGGTAAAGTTGAGAGAGGACCCTGGTCTGGCAGTGTGGGGGTCACTGGTGACCTTGGTTAGCAGGGTGGTCTGAGACCTATTAGCCCAAGATCAGGGCAGCATTATTTTTTTAAGGTGGCAGGAATCATGGGCCGGGTGTCAGACCTTCTGAAATGTGCAGACATGCAGACCATAACAACCTGGCTCTCAGAACCTTGTGCCCAACCTCAGGATGGGAGAGGTAGTTCCAGAGCTGCAGTCACCTAGCCTGAGTGTAGCTGAAATGGCCCTGGTCATCCAGGGGTGAAAGCAAGAAGGTGTCTGGGAGCAAGGGCCTTTCTGTATCAGTGCCCAGCTTAGGGCATAGTGGGCCGTGGGGGTGGGTGGGGAGCAGGGTCCAGGAGTCTGTTTCCAGTGGAATTGTGGGCTCCTCTAAGGTCAGCTGCAAGAGACAAAACTCTTTATGGTCAGATGGGGAAACTGAAACCCAGTGAGGGTACATATAGGGCAGGGGGTCGGGCTCAGGTCCTGGGTCTGGGACAGTAGAAGGGAGGAAGGTAGAGGCCTTGCCTTGGAACTGGCTTAGTGTCGAGGGTGGCCTGGGCTTGCCCTGGGGACTTTGGTGGGTTCCGGTGGACCCCTTGAGTCTTATGGGATGAGAGGCCTTGTGGGCTAGGAGGCTCAGACTAAGAGATGGTAGGGGTCTGGCTTCCCCACAGTCTTGTTGTGCAACTGTGGGCCTGGCACAGGATTTCAAACCTGGTAGCACCTGCAGAGGCAGACATCTAGTCCTGGGACAGCAGGACTGTGGCCTTGTCACATATCCCTGGCCAATCTACACTCTTGCCAGCGGAGTCCACATATGACAATTCCATTTCCTTCCTAAACCTCACTGATCCCATCTGGAGACTGTGCCTAGGTTGCTGCTGAGGGAGAACACCCCTCCTGATGTCCCCTGACTGGAGCCACTGTCTTCCTGTCCCTCTGCAGGGGGGCTGTCGGTGGCAGTTCCCGGTGAGATCCGAGGCTATGAGTTGGCCCACCAGCGGCATGGGCGGCTGCCCTGGGCTCACCTCTTTCAACCCAGCATCCAGCTGGCCCGCCAGGGCTTCCCTGTGGGGAAGGGCTTGGCAGTAGCCCTGGAGAAAAACAGGGCTGTCATCGAGGAACAGCCTGCACTGTGGTATGTCTGTGGGTGCTGGCCTGCCCTGGGGCACAGGCTGGGCAGATGTGACCCAAGGTCCCTGCATGCCATGAATGACTGGCAGAGGGATGAGGTCTAGGATATAAAAGCCTTTCCCAATGTGTGTGGGATCACATTCTGAGCCTGGTGCCTGGGGTCCCGGCTTGTGAGTCCTGAGTGGCAAGGGACTCTAGGAAGCATTGGCTGGACACCAGAGGATGACTCACCTGTGGACAGGTGCTCACTGCCCTTCCTTTGATCTCCTGTGTGGTTGGGTGGGAATGGCTGGCCGAATCCACCCTGCCTGCCTGCCTCACGGGAACCCCTCTGCCCCAGTGAGGTGTTCTGCCGGGATGGGAAGGTGCTGCGGGAGGGGGACAGACTGACCATGCCGCAGCTGGCCAACACATACGAGACGCTGGCCTTGGAGGGAGCCCAGGCCTTCTACAACGGGAGCCTCACAGCCCAGATTGTCAAGGACATCCAGGCGGCTGGTAAGTGGGCAACCTCAGGGACCCTAGGCAAGGAACTCAGCAGCAGGAGCTCTGAGCCAGAGCTCAGAGGACTTAGGTCCTCTGGTCATGTCCGACCTGGGCACTGGGCCCTCAGGCAGTGCCTGGAGGGGGGGTGGTCACAGATATGTCTGCAGTCAGTGACAGGCCACATAGATCCATAGATCTTGGTTAGGTCAAAACTGAGAGACAGTGCAGTTCAGGAGGGAAAGTCCTCTGTAAGTTAAATGAAGGTCTAGGCTGGAACTGGAGCTGAGGAAGCATTGAAATGCAGATCTGAGGGGACTTCCCCAAGCAGGAGGTGGTACCTGAGCTACAGATGAGCTTGGAGAGAGGAAGAGCCTTCCTGGCAGAGGGAATAGGCTAAGGCCCAGAGAGGATGAGCTTTAGTTATCCCTGAGGGTCACAGTGGATGAGGGTGGGCTTGGTGAGAGAGGCACTGGAGGGGCTGCAAGTAGAGACAAGTTCTCATGACTTTCAGCCAAGAAGCCTGGTGCTGCCTCTCCCTCCCCAGCTGTGGATTTCTTCCTGCTGTTATTTTTGTCAGAGACACAGAAGAGAGTGATTAGCATGTTGGCCTTTACCACTGAGGCAGGAAATTAGCCTATAAATACTTGGTCTTTCTGGAGCCAGTTCCCTGTAGAATTAAAGAGCCTCCTTTCACCCATTAGTAGTCACTGGAGGATGGGACTGAGCAGGGGAGAGATGGGAGCAGATACTTTCCACTTAGAGAAGACTCTCTGGCCGCCAAGAGGAGAGAAGGCAGACCTGGAGGCCAGTGGGGCAGACAGAGGGCAGATGGCCTGAGCCTGGCAGTGGAGAGGTGGTATCATCAGGGAGCACAGAGGGACTGGCGGATGGGGCAGTGGGGAGGGGGAGGAGGGGGGGCCCTCAAGAGTGGGCAGGGCTTTCAGCGTGATGGTCCTGTGCTCCCCTCAGATTGGGGGCCCCCATCCCTGTGTCCACCCATTGAGCTGCTGTCTCATTGCAGGGGGCATTATGACCACCAAGGACCTGAACAACTACCGTGCTGAGCTGATAGAGCAGCCACTGAACATCAGCCTCGGGGACGCCCAGCTCTACGTGCCCAGTGCCCCACTCAGTGGGCCGGTGCTGGCTCTCATCCTCAACATCCTCAAGGGTGAGCCCTCCCACCGTGGCTCCTCAAGAGGTGGTGCAGAGTGACCAGGGCTGTGAGGGGCGATGATCAGGGGCTGGAGGAGGAGGAGGAATGGTTGGGAGCTAAAAAGGTACGGAGCAGTGTCCTGGGGTGGGAATAGCCATGCTGGTCCAGAGGACACATCTGGTAAATCTAAGTGGTCATCCCAGGCCCAGGGGTCCCTTACTCATTCCAGTCTTACATTCCTCCAAAGTGTCCACTGGTTTTTATTAAACATTCCCCTTCTCAAGTTGGGCCAAGTGATTCAGGGAGGTGTGAGCCTACCCTGGGCCACCCAGCTGTCTCGGCAGAGGGCCCTGGGACTGCCAACATGCCCCCATCTCTGCTCAACCAGGGTACAACTTCTCCCCAGCGAGTGTGGAGACACCCGAACAGAAGGGTCTCACCTACCACCGCATCGTGGAGGCCTTCCGGTTTGCCTATGCCAAGAGGACCCTGCTTGGGGACCCCAAGTTTGTCAATATGATGGAGGTAAGAGGCAGGGGGTGGCCCGTGATGGGTGCAGGAGGGCCTGCCATGGATGTGCGAGGAGGGCTTCCTGGGACCACCCCAGCCTCACACATGCTTTCACCACCAACTTTGGTGGTGGACCTACCATGTGCTGGGATGGCCTGGTGACGCCCGAGTTTGGCCCTCTGCCACACGGAGCTCACAGTATGACAGACTTGACAATGAGTAATTAGTGTCCCCTACCTGTGTCTGTGCTCCCACCTTGGGGGCTGTACCCTTGTCCTGGAAGGGTTTGGAGTGTTCGGTGCTGAGGTGGGGAATGCATGGGGACGTTGCAACCCTCAAGGGTAATGAGGAGGATGGCTGAGGGGGAGAGGAGCAATGCTCTGGGCCTCGGCCACTGGTTCTGTGGTCACACCCAGGAGCTAATGTGTCCTAGGCCCTACCCGGATCCTGCACAGCCCAACCCACTCACTGCCAGATCCAGGCTGGGCCTCCATCAAGACTCCCATCACCTCCCTCCTTACCTACTCAGATCACCCATTCCGCGGTAGACCTGCAGATTCCCTCACACTGGCCTGTACCTCTCAGCTGCCCAGCAGCCTCTCTGCTTTCCCGGATCTCTTTTTTTTCCCCCAATGAGCATTTTGTACTACTCCCGACTGCAGCCGGTGACTCATACCCCTGAGGCTGCTGCATCGCACCCCTATCTGCCATTTGGCCTGGCTAAGGCCAGCTCCTCTGCTCATGCACTTGCTGACTCGGCAAGTCTCTCCTGCAACATTGCTCTGCCTCTGGCGTTCCCAGTCTGTCCTTTCAGACAGATCATTCTGGAGCGAGAATCATACTCTTGTTGCTTCAGAACCTTCAGCTGCTGACCCCATTCCTTGGCTTCTGCTCAGAGCAAACTTGGCCACTCTGTCCCTTTCTCAAGTCCTCTCCCATCAGGCTGTGCCCTTCTTGCTCCACACCCCCCCCCACCATGGCCCCTCACCCTGCCCCCTGAGTCCAGCCTCAGTTTCCCCTTTGGGCACCCTACTGCAGCATCTCACACAGTTTACCACCTCCTTTGCTCAGCTTTTCATTTTGCAAAGTTGTAGGCTTTTGCCACATTTCCTTCCTCTCTCTCTGCCTCCATCTACCCCTTTATCAACATGCATGTGTTTTTTGGGGTATCAGATGGTCAGTCACTGATATCACACTTTGGGTTGTCGCTCCTAAAACTGAGGACTCCTATTCCCTGACATTGAGAGGACTTGACCTGTTAGATACCTGTATTCCCAACAGTCCCAGGGTTGTTAGGTCCAGAGCCCATCTAACTCATACCTTACAGTTGCTGTTTATGTCCCTCTGGTCTCTGAGCCTACACTAGGTCTCTTGGCTCTTTTGCTGATTTTTAAAGCCCAAGGCAGTCATCTTGCAGAATCACTCCACATCCTGGATTTGACTTTGTGTTTTCTTAGGAGTAGATTCAGGCTGAACATTTTCCCTGTGGGATATTGCTGGAAAATTCTGGAGGCATTTCCTTTGCTTAGTCCCCAGGGGCCTTCCTTGTTGGCTCCTATCTCATCTACTCTCCTCTTTCTCTGTCCTCACCACTGTGGGGACCCTATTCAGGGTCATGGCTTTTTTTTTTAAGTTTTTGTTTGTTTATTTGTTTGTTTTGTTTTTGTTTTTGTTTTTTTTGCTTGTGTTTTTTTTTAGAGCACACAAGCTGGGGAGAGGGACAGAGAGAGAGAGAGAGAGAGAGAGGGAGAATCTTAAGCAAACTCCATGCTCAGCACAGAACCCGATGCAGGGCTCAATCCCATGACCCTGGAATCATGACCTGAGCCACAAATGAAGAGTCAGATGCTCAACCAACTGAGCCACCCAGGTGCCCCCAGACTCATGGCTTTAAGCAGCCACCAGAAGCTAATGGCTCCATGTTTATCCCTCAGCCTGATCTTGCCCACATGTAGGTCTACCACCCACCTGAGACAGGCTCTTCAGGGTCCCAAGGGCACCTGTTCAAAATCAAGCTCTTGACTGTCTCCTACACTGGCCATCTGCAGTGTTCATCTCCTCAGCTAATGGGCACTCTGGATTGAAGACACTGGGGCCATTGATTCTCTCCCAGCTGGGCCAGCTACCATCTCTCACATGGTTGATGTCTGATGTCATAGCCTCCCAGTTGGGTTCTACCCTTATACCTTCACATAGCTGCCAGAGGGGTCCTGTGACTTACCAGTGTGGTCACTCTTCTGTCCCAGGACCAGGTGGCTCAGAGCAAAAGCCAAAGTCCTTATAGGGCTTATGAAGACTTATAGGATCAGCCCCTGTTGACATTTTCTACCACCTTGACCCTATTCACCCTCTATCACTCCAGGCCTGCCTCAGGGCCTTTGCATTTTATCACTCAGGCCACATTCACAGCTCTTTTCAGATACCACCTCTTCTGAGAAGCCCTCCCTGACCACTTGGTCCCCACCTCATCCCTCCCTATCCCCTTTACCTGGCTTGTTCTTTCCAACATGTCCCTGCCTGCCTTGGTCTTCCCTGCCAGGAGGGCTGGGATCTGTACGTCTGTTCCCTGTTGATCCAAGCACACAGCACAAGCTCCATGAATGAATGAATGATTGAATGCTGCAAGAGTGGGGTGTTGTGGGTGGACAGATAAATACTGAATTTCTGGACTGCAGTACAGACAAAGGCTGGAAAGAGGGGTTCAGAGGGCCATGTGATGTTGAGGGTGCAGGAGGGTTGTGGTCAGGGCCATGTTGGGGGCTTCCCAAGAGCTGCTGGCACAAGCCTGTGCCCCCTCCCCACCCCCCCCCACCTCCTCAGGCCAGCTCTGGGGTCTCGGCAGGTGGTCCGCAACATGAGCTCCGAGTTCTTTGCTGCCCAGCTCCGGGCCCGGATCTCTGATGATACCACTCACCCGTTCCCCTACTATGAGCCTGAGTTCTACACGCCTGATGATGGTGGCACTGCCCACCTGTCCGTGGTCGCAGAGGACGGCAGCGCTGTGTCGGCCACCAGCACCATCAACCTCCAGTAGGGGCTGCCGGGTGACCTGGGTGGTCTGGGGGCTGCTTGCATGTCCTAGAAGGGGGCTCCATCGACCTCTTTCATTGTGGGAACTGAGGCCCCACCTTGGTAGAACATGTACCCTCAGCCTCACCGGGAGAGAGCCGGAGCTTTGGGGGGTGGGTAGGGGCTGGGCAGGGTGGGGCTGGGTTCGCCATAGCTGGCTGACTCAGCTGGTCTTCAGGTTCGGTTCTAAGGTACGATCACGGGTCAGTGGGATCCTCTTCAATGATGAAATGGATGACTTCAGCTCCCCCAATATCACCAACCAGTTCGGGGTGCCCCCCTCACCAGCCAACTTCATCAAACCAGGTGTGGGGCAGGGGGCTCAGGTGGGGAGAGGGCTGGTGTCCTGGGCAGGCAGCTGACCAGCATCTCTGTCCCCACCCATCCACCTGGTGATCACAGGGAAGCAGCCAGTCTCATCCATGTGTCCAGCGATCATCGTGGGCCGGGATGGCCAGGTCCGCATGGTGGTGGGTGCCTCCGGGGGCACGAAAATCACCACAGCCACTGCGCTGGTAGGTATCACCCATTTATCCCCCCAGCCCCTGTCCCTGGACCACACTGACCCCCTCACCGCCCCCCCTGCCACCCCCAGACCATCATCCATAGCCTGTGGTTTGGCTACGATTTGAAGCGGGCAGTAGAGGAGCCCCGACTGCACAACCAGCTTCTGCCTAACACCACGACCCTGGAGAAAGACACTGACCAGGTGGGTAAAGAGTCAAAGAAATAGTCACAAGGTGGGGGTCACAAGGTGTCCTGGGAGGGAGGCCTGGATCTCCTGAGTCATCATGGAGTAGACTGCCCCTCTGCCTGGGGCAGATACCTTCACACCTACTGCCTGGGCCATCTTGAACCCCTGTGGGATGTGAGTCAGTCTACCTGCTCCGGTGAGACCCAATAGGACCGTCTGCCCCCAACTTGCTCTTCCTGGCCACTGGGGCAGAAATGGCACTACCTGTGTGTTTCAGTGTGGGTCTGTGTGGTTCGCATGGCATCTTGAGCCCTGCTGAGGCCTCTCTATCCCCTCCCACCTCCAGGCGGTGGTTGCAGCCCTGAAGACCCGGCACCACCACGCTGAGGTCACTTCCAACTTCATTGCTGTGGTACAGGCCATTGTCCACACGGCTGGTGGCTGGGCAGCTGCCTCAGATTCCAGGAAAGGCGGGGAGCCTGCTGGCTACTGAGTACTCAGGGCGGGCAAGGCTGACTGGCGACCTAAGGATGAGATGTCCTCTGGGACCAAAGTGGGACTTTGAGGGGATTTGCTTCCCCTGCGAGTGACAAAGCAGTGCAATAAATGGGGGCCACACCATCAGGCTCTGGGCAGCCTTGCCAACCAGGCTGCCATATCCCTGAACCTCAGCATCCTGTGTGTGTGAAATGGAGCTGTCAGGTGGGGAAGGGTGAAGAGGTGGGATTCAGAGGTCTTTACCCCTCAGGTGCTGGAGCTAGCCTCAGAATTTTCATGAGAGCCCAGTGGGAGGGTGGGTGAGGGGCGGGGCAGACCCATACCAAACATTATCCTTCGGTACCCTGAGCTTCAGGGGCCAGGTCGCCGCTTTTCTGGCCCGGACAGTGGCACTTCCCAGCATTAACCACCAGGGGGTGTCACAGCCCCGGAGTTTACTCGGCCAGAGTGCACCCAGCAGAAAAAGCTTGTCAACTCTGCTACCTCTTCAGCCTGGTGGGTGCCCCCCGCTCACACTGTGGAGGACACATGGAAGTGAACCTGAGGTCTGAAGAGTGGGATTGGGCAAGAGGCTGGAGCAAAACTTCTTAGTCAGAGTCAGGTTCCGGGGGATTTTCCAAGCACAAACCTAGAATAGAATGAAATTCAAGCTGTGATCAGCTCCAGAAAGAGGCCCAGTTCTCAGGGAACAGTGAGCTGGAAAAGGTCCCCAGATCCTGAGGGTCAGAGCTGGACTGGCGGGCAGCCAGAGAATGCAGCCCAGGAGCGGGGCCTGGAGGGGCAGTGGGCCACAGCACCCTGCCCCCTCCACCACAGGCCAGCCCCTCCTGCCCTCCCTTGGGGTCTGCTAACTTGTCTCCTACACTCGGTTGTGATGCCTGATGTGAGGAGCTGTGAAAGGCTAGAGGGGGTGAGCAGGGGAGGGGGTGTCACAACCTGATGGCCAGATGTCCCCCTGACCAGTGAACATGAGTGGGAACCCCTGAGACCAGGGGCACAGAGGCCAGGGGAGACCAGGTCTGGGCTCTCCTTCACAAGGCAGGAAAACCCGGTTTTTCCAAAGTGCTCACAAGGAAATGGGGTTTATATCTGCAGCCTGGGCCCTGAGCCCCAGAGGGTAGTACTGCTGGGGTCCCCCGGAGACAGGATGGAGGCTGGGCTGCTGGGGTGTGCAAACCTCCTCAGCCTTCATTTTGGTGCCAGAGGAAAGGCCATAGCCCTGTTTGCAGAAGAGAAGACTGAGGCCTGAGGGGCTGGTCTTGTTCCTGCTGGAGGTGAAGCTCCTTGGGCTCCCACATGTGGGCAGAGTGCATCCAGTTCCCCAGACCCCACGGGCTCAGCTGAAGCCTCCCTCAGGTGCTGAGGGACTTGCTTTCCTCTCTCTTTCCTTCCCATCATCTCCTACCCCTCCCCTCCGGACATGGATACTCAGGACCCTTCTCAGCTAAGCCTCCCCAGCCGCATCTCTAGCCAGGCCTACCTTGATGCTCCTTCCTTTCCTGGGCCTTTGTTCCTCCAGCCCTCGCACCCTGGCCTCAGCCTGACCAGGATGGCTGGGGAGAGGAGGGGGGATGTCCCACTCCTGATGCCTCAGACCTGCTGTCTCTGCCGCCCCTGCCTCCTAGCGGGTGGGCTGGCACTGGCCCAGGAATGCACTTTGTTTCCTGGTTGAGCAATGTCACTGTGCTGTGGGGGATAGTGGGGGCAGGAAAAGGCGCTCACAGCCCTCCCCATCCCACAAGGCAGCTGTGGGAACGGGCCTACTAGAGAGCCTGTCCAGGCTGACAAGAAGCTTGGGACAGAGCCCAGCAGTCTGTGTCGCTGAATGGGCATGGTTTCTCTGCTCTACCAGGAGGTGTAGAGAGGCCTGGGGAGGGCAGTGCTCAGCTGGGAAGGAAGACAGAGGACATACGGGGTGGGGGGGCATGGGGGCTTTGTGAGTGGGAGTCCAGCCTGTGGCCCCTGCACCCTGTGCCCCTGTGAGCCTGGTCAAGAGGGGACTCAAAGGGTCCCCTCTCCCCCAGCAGCCTCCCTGTTGGACACCCTGAGGTCTGGGCAAGGGAGGGCCTAGGCCAGTGTCCCCAGGAGAGGAGGCACTGTCACCACAGACACAGGGAAGCAGACACATTGCCAAGGAAGGGCAGAGAGGCAGATGGGAGGGCAGCCTTACTCTCTGGAGGCCCATGGTGGCATTTCTAGGACAGCGGGCCCCAGGGGTAGTGGGTGCCAAGGGCTGGATGCAGACCCTGTCTGCATTCCTCACATAGATGTCTTGTAGTCCTGGGTGTTTGATGCAGATTGGGAAGCTGAACCCCTTCCTAGCACCCTTGTTCCCTGGCTAGGCTGTGGCTGAGCTGGGACTTGAACCTGGGTCCTGAGTGACATCGCCTTAGGTCCTCCCTCCCTCAGTCTCTGGCCCCCTTCAGCCCTACCTCTGTGTCCCAAACATCTCCACTGTCCTCTGACTCTGAGGATACTAGGGCAAGCTGTTGCTGGGCAGGGTCACACCAAGAAGGCAGGAGTCGGGGTGCCACTCTGGCCCCCTTGTCTCTCTGAGCCTGATCCAGGGGAGGGGACTGGGCAGGCAGGCCTGAACCCTGCTGTCCTAGCTTTGCTGGGAACTGGAGAATGGCCGTGGGGGCTCTGGGCATCCTGCACCCCAGCTGTCTTGTGGGCAGTAGGCGCCAAGTCCTCAAGCACGTGGGTTGGGATAGCCCTGGGGAGGAGGGGTGTTGGTATCATCAAGGCTTGCAGGGGGCAGGCTGCGGGAATGAGGGAGTTAACGGCGGTTGCTTTCTCCTTTCTGGAAGGAAAACTCCCCACAAACGCCCTGGTCCCTGGCCTCCCGCCAGGGCCAAGAACAGGGACTGAAAACTGGAAGTTCAGGCGTGTGGCCAGCTCTGCCTCTCATAGCAAGCGTTAGAGTCGGGCAGCAGCCCTGCCATCGCCAGCTGTCCGTCCATACACCCACCTGTCCTCTGGGTGCCTCTGTTCGTTGGTAAACCTGTCTGTCCACCGTCTGTAATCCCGTCTCTGTCCAACCTTCTCTTACTATCTTTTGTCCAGCTATCTGGACTGTCAATCCATTTGTTTGTCTGTCTCTGGCCTCCATCTATTTGTTCATCTGTCCAATCACCTGTGAGTCTATCTGCCCATCTTGTTCATTCATCTACCCATCTGTCTGTCTATCTGCCTTCTCTCTCCACCCTGGACCTCAGAGCCATGGCCCAGGGACGCAGGGCCACGGTCAGCATGGTCCTTCTGGGATTGGGGCTGGCCCTAGCCATCATCGTGCCCGCCGTGGTCCTCTCTCGCCACCATGCCCACTGCGGCTCCCAGGCCTTTGCCCACGCTGCAGTCGCCGCTGACTCCAAGGTCTGCTCGGAGATTGGACGGTAAGAGGTGGGTGGGAGCTGGGTGGCTCTCAGTGGCTGGCTCCTCCTGGACACTTTGTGGCCCGTGGTGAAAGTGTGGAGAAGGTGCATGTGTGTGTGCACTGGTGGTGGGGGTCACGTGAGTTTGGAGTCCAGCAAGGAGGCAGCCTCAGGACCCTTGCATAGAGCAGGAGAAAAGTGTGCGCAGAGGACAGAAGGGGGCTTGGGGATATTGACAGAGGTGGTGTGTGAGTCTATTCTAGCTCCAGGCCTCGGGAAGCCCCGAGAGGAGACTGCCACAGTGTCCCTGGTCTGGCCCGGGCTGACCCTGATGACTGGCACTGGCCCTTCAGAGAAGCCACACAATTGTCTAAGGCTGGGGTTTTCTCCCAGAAGTATGGGTGAGTCCTGGCTTGCCAGGGTGCACTCAGTGCTGCCCGGGGCCAGTCTCTCACCCTGACCCAGGATCTAGGAAATCTGCCCTTGCTGGCACCATGTCCCCCACAGCCTCCTCTTCTGATGTCAGGGCCTGGGCCCAGCCAATGACTGTTTGATGTCTGGGGCCGGGGCAAGGTGGGTGGTGGAGAGGGGGCCTGCATTTCCTATTCTTTTCCAGGAAGCCTAGCCCATGAGAGGCTTCCACTGCCCACCAGAGCGGAACATAGCAGGACGCCCCTCCTGGCCCTTGGCCCCCAGCCCGGGCCTGTAAGAAAGAAGCCTGAGAAATCATTCCCTCCCTGCTGGCCGGGTCTGCTTCCCGGAATATCTGCCTCATGGATCACTGTCAGGATCAGAAATGCATTATAAACCGAGGGGACAGTCCCAGCACAAGGGGGAGCACGGCCGAGTCCTGACCCAGCCACTGCTGGGCAGGTGGTGTTCTGGGCTGTCTTTGTTCTGGCTTCACCTTTCCTGTATGCTTTATCCTTCTGTTGCATTAATTTGCCTTTTCCTTCCTTCCTTCCTTCCTTCTTTTGTCTGTCTGTCTGTGCATCTGTTCATCTGTCTCTGGTCCTCTGACCTGGTCCTCTGGGCTCTTCTCAGGGTTTTCTGTCTCCTCCTTCAGGGCTCCTTCTATGATGACAGTGGCTGAAGGTGGCAGCTCAGTGACAGGTGGGGGACAGGCTGTTTGGTCTCCCCAGGGGCCTTCCAGGTGATGGGAGGGGAGTGAACCTCCCCTCCCCCATGCTCTGGAGAACATACAGAGGTGTTGTGCCCACCTGAACCATAGCTGTAGTTGCAAACCAGGCAGGGGCTTCAGGCCCCAGAGACCAGTGCTGGGGACATGGTCCCCAGGAGTGAGAGCCACTGCCACATTTCTTTGAGGGGGTTTGGGCCCACTGTGTCTCCCCTTGGAGAGGTTCTTGTCTTGTGGTTCTCTGTGGAATGTCCTGCTGTGCATGTGTGAGGGTCTGCGGTTGGGGTCTCTGCTCTTGAGCCCAAGATCTTCCCTGCAAGTCTCCTCGGTGAGGAGGGCGGATGTGGTTTCTCCCCGGTGTTTTGTGTACTTGTCAAACAGCACTCTCAACTTCCTGTTCTTGTTTTAAGAAGCCAGGAGTGGGAGGGAGCCTGGAGCTGGCCCCAGCTGCTGTGGAACAGGGGGTCAAGAGACCCTGGCTGGGCTGGGGTCCTCCTGGCCAAGATTCCCCTTTGAGGGCTCCTGGCCATGTTGCTGCAGGCTCTGAAGGGAGCTGCCTGCCTGAAGCCCACTCTCCTTCCTCCCTGCTGTCTCCAGCTTCCCTACCGCCATCTCCTTTTAGCAGCAGGCCTCCCAGACCCGAACTCCCCCTAGCCTACCGTGCCAGGTCTGTTCCTTTGGGGCCATGATTTCTGCAGCCAGGGCCCCTGGGGGAGGGGTCTTAAAGTTGGCATGAGTAGAGACCCAGCACCATGAGTAATGGGTAAATAGACACATGGTGACAGTGAGGTTCCTTTCTCTCTAGTCTGTCATCTTCCAGCCTTATGGCCCAATGTGTTAGGCTTGCATGCAAACTGGGTGTTCTGAGGCTCTGAGCAAGTGCTTGTCTTCTAGGGAGACTGCATGAACTTCAGGGTAGTGTCGGCTTTTCGGCTTTGTGACATATACCTGCCACTCAGAAATACCTGCCCTCCCACAGGATCCTCAGTGGGAAGATTCATTGCTTTTCCCAGAATCCAGTGGGATTCATTGCTGCACTTGATTTATAAAGAAACTAGGCCTGCACAGGAGGGAGCTGCCTGGTGTCACAGAGGGAGGAGGCCTCTGCAGGGGTGGAAACTGTCCTGGGCTGCTGGAAGGGTGGGGTCTTCTCAGAATCCTCCACCCCCTGCCCTGGATTCCAATGTCTGCCTAGCTCCTAGCCAGCCTGTAAAGGTCAGAGCTTTACTGATAAAGGGAGTAGTCGTAGAAGAGGATGGTGGGGTCCAGAGCACTCACCTTTTAGGGCACTGGGGTCTGGACTAGCACTGGGCTGTGGAGGTGGGGACGGGGATGGGCCCCTGAGAGCTGGGTCTTACCAGCTGCTCCGACCCATCCAAGGATCTGTGGGTTTCACTCTTGGCACGGGGTGAGCAGAAACTCTGGCAGGCTCTCGCGGCCTTTGAGCCTCTGTGAAATGAGACTCATGCTGGCACTTGCCCCCTTAAGGGCAGCATGAAGCTTGCCTGGCCCATAGGAGATGCTCCCTTGATGGCAGCAGTCTGACCACTGTTACAGTAGATTGGATTGGATGTGGGTTGACATCTCAGGGTTAGGAGTAGGACCCAGGGTCCGAGCAGGGGACCCCACTGTGGAGTAGGCTCATAGCTCCTTCCCCTCCCAGCCCCTGTGGCCCTAGTGGTTCTCTGCACTCCTGGCCAGCTCACTGGGAAATTACTGCATTTCCTTCTCTCAGGGCTGTGGCTGTGGAAAGAACTTGTTTGCCTGGGCAGTGTGCACCTGCATGTGTGAATGTGCACATCTAGGGGTTTGTGATAGCAGTGATGGTGATAGCAGCCTCTCAGTTCCTTGAAGCCAAACATGTTCAAAATGCGTGATCGTTCTGCACTCGAGCTCTCTACTGGTGAGAACTGCTCCCACTCACAGGCTCCGGGAGCTGGGCTGGCTCAATTGGTAGAGCATGGGAATCTTGCTCTCAGAATTGTGAGTTGGAGACCCAAGTTGGGTGTAGAATATACTTAAAAAAAAAAAAAAAAAAAAAAAAAGAGCCAGGCTCAGGGAGGTTGAGTTATGTGTCCAGTATCATGTAACTGGTAGTGGGAACTCCAGCCCAGGTGGCCTGAGCCCCTGCCATTATGCCTGTGGACATGGATGTGTACAGAGTACAACTCAGTGGGCCTTGCGGGTGCAAGAATGCTTCTCTTCCCAAAAGGTGCTTCATCAAATAGGAATGAGCAGCACCTACTATCTGCCAGCCATTGTGCTGGGGTCACAGTGGTAACCCAGATGTTCAAAGTCCTTGCCTTTGTGGTGGGTGAGACAGACAATGAACAAACCCATGCCTAATGCTGAGGGTTGGAAGTAATTCTTGGTCATCTGAACATCCTCTTTTATGAAGTTTCTGTTAAAATCTTCTGCCCATTTTCCTATCAGGTTGTTCTTCAAATGTATTTTCTGTGTTATCAAGACAAATAATTTTTCTGTCTTTTAAGATATGCAATGACTGTTAAGCCACCCTTGCATCCCTGGAAGAACCCCATTTGTTCATGATTTTAATATCATTTTTATTTGATTTGCTAACTGTTTTTACAAGTTAAAAGCCCCACCCAACATGGGGCTTAAACTGACGACCCAGAGATTAGGAGTGGCATACTCTACCAACTGAGTCAGCCAGTCACCTCTGATTTGTTAACATTTTGTTTAGGATATTTGTCTTTATGTTTATGAGAGATGCTGGTCTGTATTTTTCCTTTCTTATAATGTCCTTGTCAGGTTTTGGTATCAAAGTTTTAGTGGCCTCATAAAAAGAGCTGGGAAGTGTTCTCTTTTTTCTATGCTCTAGGAGACAAGGTTTTGTTGTTTTTTTTGCTTTTTCTGTTAATTTTTTTAATGTTTATTTTTGAGAGAGGGAGACAGAACACAAGCAGGGGAGGGGCAAAGAGAGAGGGATACACAGAATCTGAAGCAGGCTCCAGGCTCCAAAGTGTCAGCACAGAGCCCGATGTGGGGCTTTCGAACTCACAGTCTGCGAGATCATGACCTGAGCCAAAGTCAGACGCTTAACCAACTGAGCCACCCAGGCGCCCCTGTTGTTTTTTAAGATTGATGTTATTTTCTCTGTCTTTTTTAATGTTTCTTTATTTTGAGAGAGAGAGGAGAGAGAATGAGAACCAATGGGGGAGAGGAAGAGAGAGGGAAACAGAGGATCTGAAGTGGTCTCTGTGCTGACAGCAGAGAGCCCAATGCGGAGCTAGAACTCACGAAACCCGAGATCATGACCTGAGCCAAAGTCAGATGCTCAGCTGACTGAGACACCCAGGCGCCCAAGTTATTTTCTCTTTAAATGCTTGGGAAAATGAACTGGTTAAGGCTTTTGAGCTGGAGTTATTTGTGTATGTGTGTAAAGGTGTTAAACAATGGATTCTAAGGCCACCTGCCTTAAGCAGAGCAGGGACCTCAGGTCTGGGTTCCGCTCGGCCCATCTCCTGATAGCTGCCAGCAAGATGTGTGGGGGCACCTTCAGCCATGCAGTCTGCCACGGCTGAGACCCAGACCATCACCAACCATGTGAAGCCACTACTGGAAGAGCAGGAAAAGAACAAGTTTGCTACTTTTAAGGCTGTGGGGTTCAGGAGCCAGGTGGTCATGGGGAGGAAATACTTCATCAAGGTTCAGGTTGATGATGATGAGTTTGTGCACATTTGAGTATTTGAAAGTCTTCCACAGGAAAACAAGCCCTTGGCCTGGTCCAACTATCAGACCCACAAAGCCAGACATGACGAGCTGGCGTATTTCTAGTTCCCATTTTGCATAGGGCCTGTCTGTGTGGTTCTGTCTTCTGTGAATGTGTCTGGGATCATGAACAATGCGATTTCTACACTGGGCCACTTGAGGGTAGAGGGAGATGTCATGCACCTCTCCTAAGTTTCATTAGGAGAGACAAAGTCAACACAATCAATGATCTTAACTACTTTCAAAGAGGACTTGTATTCTCTTTAAATATATATTTTTAAATCTTTACAAACTTAAAAATAAATAAATACATAAACAAATAAATAAATAATGGATTCTATTACTTTCTTTTAGAGATTTTATTTTTAAGTAATCTGTACATCTAACTTGGGGTTCAAACTCATGACCCTGAGATCAAGAGTTCCATGCTCTGCGGACTGAACTACCCAGGCACCCCAATAATGGATTCTATTTCTTTAATAAATATAAGACTATCACATTTTTATTTCTTCTTGTATCCATTTTAGTTAATTCTTTGCAAGGGATTTGTTCAGTTTATGCAAATTGTCACCTTTATTGACAGACAGTTGGTCAATACCATTTTCTTATTACCTTTTTAATGTCTGTTGGGTCTGTAGTGAGTCCTCTTTCATTCCTGGTATTGGTGATTAGTGTTTTCTCTCTTTGTTCTTGACCAATCTTGATAGGGGTTTTATCAATTTTAGTGTCTTTTTGAAGAATCAACTTTAGTGTTGTTGATTTTCTTTATTATACATTTATAACCTTTTACACTAGTTTCTATTTTTATCTTGATTATTCTACTTCTGTTGAGTTTGAGTTGCTTTTCAAAAAAACTCATCTTGAGATACACAAATTATAAGATGGGTACGTAGGTTATTGATTTTTAAACTCTTTTCTGATACATGAAAGCTATCATTTTCCCTCAAAGTTTGGCTTAGATGCATTTCACAAGTTTTTTGCTGTTGTTGTGGCTATTTCCCCCTAAATGTTTATATTTTTATTTTGAAAAAATTTTAAATCCACAGAAAAATGGAAAGAATGCCCATTTACCCTTCACTTAGGTTCACCAATTGTTAATATTTCACCTTGTTTTCTTTTTTCTCACTCCATATATTATCTATTTATCTATTTTTATTAATTTTTAAAATCTTTATTAATTTTTGAGAGAGAGAAACAAAGTGCGAGCAGGGGAAGGGCAGAGAGAGAGGGAGACACAGAATCTGAAGCAGGCTCCAGACACTGAGCTGTCAGCACAGAGCCCGATGTGGGGCTTGAACTCACAAACCACAAGATCGTGACCTGCTCTGAAGTAGGATGCCTAAATGACTGAACCATCCAGGTGCCCCAATCTATCTATATGTTTTTAAAAGTAAGTTGCTTTAATCATGGCACTTTATCCCTAACTACTTAAGTATATATCTACTAAGAATAAGATATTCTCCTATATAACACTGATACCATTATCACGCTCAAGAAAATTTGATACCTCATCCAGTTCAAAATTTCCCAATTGATCCAATAATTCTATCATCTATTTTCTTCCTTCCCTCCTGTCTACCATCTATCATCTATCTTCTACTTATCTCTTTACATCTAGTATCCAATCAGTGATTATCATGTTTCTTTAGTCTTCTTTAATCTAGAACTTCCCCCTGCTTCTTTATTTTTATTTTATTTATTTATTTATTTTAGAGGAGAGAGTGTGTGAGTGGGGGAGAGGGGTTGGGGTGGGGGGAGAGAGAGAGAGAGACAGGAGGGGGGAGAAGAATCTTAAGCAGGTTCCACACTTATGGAGTCTGATGAGGGGCTTTATCTCACAACCCTGGGATCATGATCTGAGCCAAAATCAAGAGTTGGTCACTCAACTAAATGAGCCACCCAGGTGCCCCTTCTCTGCCTCTTTAAAAGAAATGAACAAACAATTGATCTTCTATGATATTAAGGTTTTTAAGGAAGCCAGTCCAGTTGTATCACAGTCTTGTTTCACAATCTTTGTTTGTCTAGTATTGTCTATTGTCTATTATTTCTTTCTTTTAATCTTTAAAAATTTTTTGATATTTATTTTTGAGGGGGGGAGGGGCAGAAAGAGAGAAGAGGATACAGAAGATCTGAAGTGGGTTCTGTGCTGACAGCAGAGACCCCCGATGCAGGCCTCGAGCTCATGAGTCATGAGATCATGATCTGAGCTGAAGTCGGATGCTTAACCGATTGAGCCACCCAGGCGCTCCTCTAATTATTTCTTCATGATCAGATCCAGGTTAAACACAAAGGATCTCCTATCATTGGTGATGCTAAGTTGGATCACATCATAAAAGTGGTATCTTCCAGATCTCTCCACTGTAAGGGGTAGTTCCCTATTAAATAAGTAACATATGGTTTGATACTTTGAGACCAGGCGAGTATCTTTTTATTAAACAACACTTGACCCCATGTTTTAGCATCTATTTTGGTCCTTGTCTGAATAAATAAATTTGTGTTTGCAAAAAGGTGATTTCTAAACCTGTCATTTCTTCAACATTCATTAGCTGGCATTCTTTTATAAAGGAGATCCCCTCTTACCCAACCTAGATGTTCTTGAGTATCACTATTGACTCAAGGATTATCTTTTTAATGTATTTTTTTAATTAAAAACTTTTTTTTCAATGTTTGTTTATTTTTGAAAGAGAGAAAGAGAGAGCAAGTGGGGGAGGGGCAGAGAGAAGGAGACACAGAATCCAAAGCAGGCTAATGGCTCTGAGCTGTCAGCACAGAGCCCGACGTGGGGCTCGAGCCAGGAGCCATGAGATCATGACCTGAGCCAAAGTCGGACGCCTACCTGACTGAGCCACCCAGGCAACCCTCAGGGATTGTCTTAATTCAATATGTTATAATCCAACATTGTTATTGTTTTTGATGCCCAAACTGTTACAGATTTGACCAAAGAGAGCGCCTCTAAGCCAGCAACTATGTTCTTTTACACAAATCCATTAGTCTTAGAAAATTTTCTTGACTTCTAGCCCAAAATGTTCCAGGATCTGCTTGTATATCCCCTCAGCCAGATCTGAAATCAGGAATTAGTAGATTATGGTATTTCAGAAACCAAGATTTAAGTGCTAGGAGTGTTCACTGATATGGGGAAGCCATTGCTTCTATGATGTGTCAATGCATAGAACCAGAAGAAACATACAAATGTCATGAGTCTGTACTGAGACCTCCAGTTCAGATCCACCATGATAGGCTTCTTCTCATTTTCCTCTCATTTTTCTCTCATCTGTGTGTCTCCTCTACCATGGTAAGAGAAGTTCCCATCAAATATATTTACTTACTCATTCTATCCCCAAGTACTCACAAAATAGTCTCCAAGTTATTCAATAGTATCACTCAATGAATCTAAGTAAAGTTTGAGATCTCTTTGCATGGTTTTGTTGTTGTTGTGTTTGTCTTTAGCATATATCCCACAAAAGATGTATGGTACAATTAAATTTTTTTCCTATGTGGTTATCAGTTCAATATATGTTAGCTTAATTTTTTTTCAGTTCATATTCAATGTTAGGGTTTCCTTTTTCATCCTTTTTGTTTTAATTTTATTTTTGAATACAAGTCAAAACTATGTAAAAAGATATCCTCAAAGATCTCATTCACCTTACCTTCATTCTGTTCCTATTCAGTCTTTTAGAGGGAATCATTTTCATTTATCTCTGATTTATTTTTCCTGTTTTTTTTTAAATTTATATATCTCCTTTTCATTTTCTTTTTCTTTTTTTGCTATTATGTCTGGTTTTTTTTTTTTTGTTTTTGTTTTTTTTGCAAAACAAGAAAATACATCACTTACTTTCTCTTTTTGGCATAGCTTTTAATATCAAGAGGCTTGTATTTTTGCTCTAATGATTATTATATTTCTGTTGGTATCTTTATTGTATGTTATATATTATATGTAATTACAATATTAGATATATAAATATGATACTTGTAGTTCTCCTACTTTTTTTGGGATATTCTCTATTTGCTCCTCTGATGGTTAAACTAGGCTATGGTGCCCAGTAATTTGGTCAAATACTAGTCTAGATGTTGCTCTCAAGGTATTTTATAGATGTGATTAACATTTCATTCAGTTGACTTTAAAACAGATCATCCCGAAACCTGGGTGGGCCATGGCCAATCAGTTGAAGACCGGAACTACAAAAACAGGTTTCTGGGAAAAGAATCTGTAACATAAAAATCCTGAGTTTCCATCCTTCTGACCTGCCCTACAGATTTTGAACTTGCCAGCCTCTGCAATAACATGAACCAATTCCTCAAAATAAAAGTCTTTATGTCTATCCTATTGGACTGATAGAATTCCCTACCATGGGTAATACTGAAATTACCTGGAAACCTCTTCTTCCCCCTGTTTTTTCTCTCTCCCAAGATAGGATCTGAAGGGATATGGGATATCTTCTTACTCTTAGTTAATACCTATCATTCTATCAAACCTTATTCTATTTCTTATACAGCCTCTTTCTTCTCACTTCCATCTTCCTTTTTGTATCCACACAATAGGCCTCACCATCCATAACAGCTTTAGCTGTTTCTACCACTTTTTTAGTTAATTTTCTCTCTTCCCACCAAATGAGTTTTCTGTCCACAGAATCATTAAAAGGAAATTTTTCATTGGTTCATTTAACCCATCTACGCATCCAATTTCATGTGTAAGAACACAGGCACATTTACTTTTATCAATACCGGGGGGTCTGTAAACCAAAGAGTATTTTTTTAATGTTTATTTATTTTTGAGAGAGAGAGAAAGGGAGAGAGAGAGAGAGAGAGAGGGGAGGAGGAGAGGGGCAGAGAGAGAGGGGGACAGAAGATTCCAAGTGGGCTTTGTGCTGACAGCCAAGAGCCTGATGCGGGGCTCGAACTCACCAACTATGAGATCATGGCCTGAGCTATAAAGTGAGGCGCTTAACCAACTGAGCCATCCAGATGCCTCCAAAGAGTTTTTTCTTTTAAATTGTCATTTGACTGGCCCATAAGTAAAAGACAACAGTCATGTCCTCAAAACCATATCTCCAATCCATTTTTTATGGTTGTGCTATACCTACATCTTCAGAACAAGAGCCATTAAGTTGCTGTACTAATTCCATTACAACCATCATTTTTAGTTTTAGGTCTACATGTAAATATATATTTAATTCTTACTCCCACTCATGTCCAAGTCTTTCCAGTTATCTTGGTTCTGAAGTTTGCTTTTTATTAGATTCTTCAGGAAGGGTTCTTGGGGAAAATATTCACTGAGTTCTTGCATGTTTATTTTTTTTTTCTTCCAAGTCTTTATTTAGATTCAAATCAGTTAACATATGGTATAATGCTAGTCTCAGGAGTAGAATTTAAGGATTCATAACTTACATATACCGCCTAGTCCTCACTACAAGTGCCCTCCTTAGCATCTATCACTCATTAACTCCCCCCCCCACACACACACCTTTCCTCCAGCAATGCTCAGTTTGTTCTCTATAATTGAGTCTCATGGTCTGCCTCCCTCTCTGTTTTTATCTTATTTTATTTTTCCTTCCCTTCTCCTATGTTCACCTGTTTTGCTTCTTAAATTCCACATATGAGTGAAATCATATGATCTTTGTCTTTTTCTTTTTTTAAAAAAATTTTTTTAATGTTTATTTTTGAGAGACAGAGAGAGACAACATGAGCAGGGGAGGGGCAGAGAAATAGGGAGACACAGAATCTGAAGCAGGTTCCAGGCTCTGAGCTGTCAGCACAGAGCCCGACGCAGGACTCGAACTCACGAACCACGAGATCATGACCTGAGCCGAAGTGGACACTTAACTGACTAAGCCACCCAGGCACCCGGTTTTTGTCTTTTTCTGACTGACTTATTTCGCTTAGCATAATACACTCTAGTTCCACCTATGTCGTTGCAAATGACAAGATTTCATTCTTTTTGATCACCAAGTAATATTTCCATTGTGTATATATATACACCACATCTTCTTTATCCATTCATCAGGGCTTTATTCATTCATTGGGCTCTTTCCATAATTTGGCTATTGTTGCTAGTGCTGCTATAAACATTTTTGTTGTCTGATTGTTGAGGCTAGGACTTCCAGTACTATCTTGAACAACAGTGGTGACAGTGGACATCCGTGTTGTAGTCCTGACCTTGGGGAAAAAGCTCTCAGTTTTTCCCCCTTGAGGACGATATTAGCTGTGGGTCTTTCATATATGGCCTTTATGATGTTGAGGTATGTTCCATCTATTCCTACTTTTTTGAGGGTTTTTATCAAGATTAGATGCTGTATTTTGTCAAAAGCTTTTTCTTCATCTATTGAGGGGATAATGTGGTTCTTATACTTTCTTGTACTAATGTGGTGTGTCACATTGGTCGATCTGTGAATATTGAACTACCACTACAGCCCAGGAATAAACCCCACTTGATCATGGTGAATAATTCTTTTAATGTACTGTTGGAGTCAATTTGCTAGTATCTTGCTGAGAATTTTTGCATTCGTGTTCATCGGGGATATTGGTCTATAATTCTCCTTGTCTGGTCCTTGTCATTATAATTGGTCCTTGTCTGGTTTTGGAATCAAGCTAATGAAGTTTTCCTTCCATTTATATTTTTTAGAACAGTTTCAGAAGAATAGGTATTAATTCTTCTTTAAATGTCTGATAGAATTCCCCTGGGAAGTCATCTGGCCCTGGACACTTGTTTGTTGGGAGATTTTTGATTACTGATTCAGTTTCTTTGCTGATTATGGGTCGGTTCAAATTTCTCTTTCTTCCGTTTTGGTTTTGGTTGTTTATATGTTTCTAGGAATGTATCCACTTCTTCTCAGATTGCCCAATTTGTTTATATATAATTGCTCATAATATTCTAATTGTATTTCTGTGGTGTTGATTGTGATCTCTCTTCTTAAATTTTGTGATTTTATTTATTTGGGTCCTTTCTCTTCATCTTAAGTCTGGCTAGGAGTTTACCAATTTTGCTAATTCTTTCTTTCTTTCTTTCTTTCTTTCTTTCTTTCATTTTATTTTTTTATGTTTATTTAGTTTTTGAGAGAGACAGAGCACGAGTGGTGGAGGGGCAGAGAGAGAGGGAGACACAGAATTGGAAGCAGGCTCCAGGCTCTGAGCTGCCAGCACAGAGCCCGACACAGGGCTCAAACCCATAAACCATGAGATCATGACCTGAGCTGAAGCTGGACACTCAACTGACTGAGCCACCCAGGCACCCCACTAATTCTTTCAAAGAATCAGCTCCTAGTTTCAATCTGTTCTGTTTCTTTTTATTTCTATATCATTTATTTCTGCTCTAATCTTTATTTCCTTCTTCTGCTGGTTTTAGGCTTGATTTGCTGTTCTTTTTCCAGTTCCTTAGATGTAAGACTAGGTTGTGTATTTTAGACATTTCTTGCCTCTTGACGAAGACCTGTATTGCTGCACACTTCCCTCTTATGACCACCTTTGCTGTGTCCCAAGGTTTTAGAATGTTGTATTTTCATTTTCATTTTCTTCTATGTATTTTCAAATTTCTTCTTTAATTTCCTGGTTAACCCATTCATTCTTTAGTAGGATGTTCTTTAACCTCCATGTATTTGTGGTCTTTCCAAATTTTTTCTTGTGGTTGACTTCAAGTTTCATAGCATTGTGGTCTGAAAATATGCATGGTATGCACTGGTTGAGACTTGATTTGTAACCCAGTATGTGATCTATTTTGGAGAATGTTCCGTGTGCACTCAAAAAGAATGTGTATTCTGCTGCTTTAGGATGAAATTCTCTAAATATATCTGCTAAGTCCATCTGGTCCAGTGTGTCATTCAAAGCCATTGTTTCCTTGTTGAACTTCTGCTTAGATACATCTATTGCTATAAGTGGGGTTTTAAAGTTCCCTACTATTATTGCATTATTATCAATGAGTTTCTTTAAGTTTCTTATTAATTGATTTATATACTTGGCTTCTTCCAAATTGGGGACATAAATATTCATGATTGTTAGCTCTTCTTACTGGATAGACCCCTTTACTGTGATATAATCTCTTTTTGCAGTCTTTGTTTTAAAATCTAGTTTGTCTGATATAAGTAGACGACTCTAGCTTTCTTTTGATGTCCACTAGCATAATAAATGGTTCTCCATCCCCTCCCTTTCTATCTGGAGGTGACTTTAGGTCTAAAATGAGTCTTTTGTAAGCAACATATCAACGGGGCTTGTTTTTTTAATACATTCTGATACCCTATGTCTTTTTTTTTAAATTTTTTTTTTCAACGTTTATTTATTTTTGGGACAGAGAGAGACAGAGCATGAACGGGGGAGGGGCAGAGAGAGAGGGAGACACAGAATTGGAAGCAGGCTCCAGGCTCTGAGCCATCAGCCCAGAACCCGACGCGAGGCTCGAACTCACGGACCGCGAGATCGTGACCTGGCTGAAGTCGGATGCTTAACCGACTGCGCCACCCAGGCGCCCCTGATACCCTATGTCTTGATTGGAGCATTTAGTCTATTTACATTTAGAGTAATTGTTGATATATATTAATTTAGTGCCATTGTATTACCTATAAAGTAATAGTTCCTGTAGATTGTCTCTGTTCCCTTCTAGTCTTTGTTGATTTAGTCTCTCTTTCCCACTGAAAGAGTCCCCTTTAATATTTCTTGCAGGGCTGGTTTAGCGGTCATGAACTCCTTTAGGTTTTGCTTGTCTTGGAAACTCCTTACTCTCCTTCTATTCTGAGTAACAAACTTGCTGGATAAAGTATTCTTGGCTGCCTATTTTTCCCACTTAGCACATTTAATATGTAACGCCACTCCCTTCTGGCCTGTCAAGTCTGTGGACAGGTCTGCTGCAAACCTTATGTATCTGCCCTTTTAGGTTAAGGACCTTTTGTCCTTAGCTTTCAGAATTCTCTTTGTCAACTTTCACTGTGATATGTCTTGGTGTTGGCATGCTTTTGTTGATTTTGAGGGGAGTTTTCTGTGCCTTTGGACTTGAATGCCTGTTTCTTTCCCCAGACTAGGGAAGTTCTCAGCTATAATTTGTTCAAATAAACCTTCTGTCACTTTTTCCTGCTCTTCTGGGATTCTTATGATAGGGATATTATTGTGCTTTATAGAATCACTGAATTCCCTAAGTCTATATTTGTGATCTAATAGTTTTTTTTCCCTCTTCTTTTCAGGTTCATTATTTCCCATAATTTAATCTTTTATATCACCTATCCATTCCTCTGCTTCTTCCATCCTCATTGTGAGGATCCAGTCAATTTTGTATCTCAGTTACAGCATTTTTTAATTGGGCCTGACTAGTTTTTAGGTCTTTTGTCTCTGCAGCAAGAGTTTCTCTGGTGTCTTCTATGCTTTCAAGCCCAGATAGTATTCTTATGATTGTAGCTCTAAATTCTTGTTCAGGTATATTGCTTATGTCTGTTTTGAGTACGTCCCTGGCTGTGGTTTCTTTTTTCTTTCTTTTGGGGAGAATTTCTCCTTCTTGTCATTTTGTCTAGCTTTTTGCCTTTTGTGTGTTATGAAAACTTGTTATTTTTCCTGTTCCTGAGAGTAATGCTTTATAAGAAGAGGTCATACACTGTCCAGGAACTGCCAGGTCAGGAAGTGTTTCTGGTGTATGCTGTGTGCACTCTGCTATTGTGATTTGTCTGCTCTTTTCTCCACATCAGCCCTCTGCAGAGCTCTTCCTTGGTTGCAGTGGGGAGTGTTTGGACCTTTGACTAGGTGTTCTTTGATTTGTTAAAATAAACCTGTTTTTTTTTAAAGACTGTTCCAAAAAAAGAGAAAGGAAAAGGAACAAAAAACCCAAACAAGCAAACAGACCAAAAACTGTATGCCTGATTCCAAAGAAAAAAAAAGGAAGGAAGGAAGGAAGGAAGGAAGGAAGGAAGGAAGGAAAAAGCCTGGTTCTATTTCCATCAGAACTGAAGCTGATGCTTTGGAGCACTCTATGATCAGTAGACTTGGTGCATGTGTGGGGCTTGTGTTGGTCCTCTTGAGGAGAGTACCACTGTGCTGGCTCAGTCAGACCTGCCCTAGTGAAGGTGCACCTGCAGGGCACAGCAGGGTGGGTTTTGGTGTAAGCAGCTCCAGCCTCCACTGGGAGTGTTCTGTTGCTTGCTGAAGTCCAACAGTGCTGGTGGGTGAGGGAAGATGGCATCACTCTGCTCTCTTATCGCAGGGTAGAGAAGCTGGTGTCCACGCTGTTCAGGTAGCCCTCACAGACAAGTGAACAATCTCCCCTCCTGTGTTCCAGGCTTCCTTCAGATCTCCCAGTGAAACCCAGGGGATCCCTACACCATGCTGTCCATTCCTGGGCTTCTGCCTTCCTTCTCCACAGGAGCACCACTGCCTGCCCAGATCTACTCCATTGAATGGCGCAGACTTCTAAATGCTCAGATTTTGAGCTCCACTGTTTGCAAAAACTTCCGATAATCAGTTCCTCTTGATTCTCCAGTCAATGGTTTCAGGGAAGAAGTATTTTTCTTGTGTGGGCCTGATGTGCAGTTCTCTCTTCCCTTCTCTCCTCTCCACGAAAGGGGCTCCCTTCTCACCTCGGCGCCATGGCTTTTCTCTCCCCCAGTTCACATCTCAGCATCTTGTACCTGTCACGTTCTCTCCCTCTGATTGGGCAGGTTGTTCTCTTAATCCTCAGATTGATTTCATAGGTGTTCAAAATGATTTGATGTTAATCTAGCTGTGTTGGAGGGATGAGGCAAGCCTGGGGTCCCCTTACTACTCTGCCATCTTAACTCTCTCCCTCTTGCACGTTTATAACAGTTTGTGGCCTTTGTAGGTGATGGTCAGTTGAAATGGATATAAAATCTTTGGTTCACGTTTTCTTTCCTTGAATGTGTTGATTATAACACTTCACCATCCCTGGAACAAAGCATTGGTGTTGAAAAGTCTGATGACAATCTTATTTTCTTTCTCTTCTAGAAGAGTCTTTTTATCTATATTCCCAAATAATTATTAATTGTTATTGAAGTCCAAAAGGTTTATTAGAATATATCTCAGTGTTGGCTATTCTGAATTGATTTTCCCACATAGTGGAGTGCCTTTTTCAATACAGAGTAAATTTTGTGGTTTTTTTTTTCCTTTTAAATTATGAAAGTTATCTTGAATTATAGTATTTATTACTTATTCTGTCCCATAGATTTGGCTTTCTGCTTTGGGACTCCTATTATGTTTGTGTTTGATCTTCTTTGCCTGTCTTTTGTATTTTAAAATCTCTTTTCCATTTCTTTTTGATTTAAAAATTTCTCCCCTTTTTATCTTCTCTTTTTTTTAAAAAAATGTTTATTTTTGAAAAAGAGAGAGAGAGAACACAAGAAGGGGAGGGGCAGATAGAGAGGGAGAGAGAGAATCTCAAGCAGGCTCCATGCTGCCAGAGCAGAGCCTGACATGGGGCTCGAACCCATGAACTGTGAGATCATGACCTGAGCTGAAATCAAGTGTCAGACACTCAACCAACTGAGCCACCCAGGTGCCCCATCTTTTAAAAAAAACTTTTAATGTTTATTTACTTTGAGAGAGAGAGAGGGAGAGAAAGAGAGAGAGAGAGAGAGAGAGTGAGAGAATGAGCAAGTGGGGAGAGGCAGAGAGGGGAGAGAAAAATATCAAGCAGGCTCCACATTGTCAGTGCAGAGCCTGATGCGAGGCTCCATCCCACAAACCGTGAGATCATGATCTGAGCTGAAGCTGAGTCAGATGCTTAACCAAATGAGCCACCCAGGTGACCCTCATCTTCTCTTTCTTTTAAGGAACCTCTGTAGGCATTTGCCCTTTGTGCTTAGCCTTCATTTCAGGGAATTTTTTCTTGTATGTTTTATTCTTTCTTGAGTTCTATAATTTTGTTTTTTAAGTCATCTTTTCTAGTCTCTTCATTTGCAGTTTTTCTAATTCTGATGTATGCTGTCCCTTCGTTGCTTCTATAACTCTTTTAATTTATTTTGGCACATTTTGATATATTAAGTTGCCATTTACATCTGCTTTGTAGGCTCATCTTTTTAGCATGCCTCCATGGATCATTATGCTGCTCCTTATCCTTTTTTCTTATAACAATTCTGTATGGGGTATGACTTCAACATGTTTTATTATCCATGGTAAAGCAAGATGAATTTTCCTGTACTTTTAGGCTGGAAGGCAGGTCAAAATAGCTTTTATTACTTCATAGCTCTTGAATTCCTTCTGCTGTTTTCACAAAATGATTGGAAAAATATATGTGGTCTCCAACTTATTGACAATTGTTTTCTCTTTCTTTTGCCTCTGTGGTTCCTGTCCTGTTCAGTTTGCTTCTACTACACTAGCCTCTCATCAGGGCAGGGCTCTCTGCCCTGGAGGAGGGTGTTGGTTTATTCATTTTGAGAGTTCTAGGACCCAGAACTGTTTAGCACCATGTCTTCTCTTGGTTACCTTTCACTCACCCATAAGCTGGAGACTGCCTAACACAATCTGTAACACTCATCTGAGTGAAGGTTTTCACATTGATCTCTTCCCTCTGAGACCCTGTGGGGGATGTGGAAGTTCTTCAGACCCATTGCCTCCCCTTTCCTTCCTCCCATAAGGTGGCTGATAACCCAAGTTCTGATGTGTAGTATTTTCACTGCACTTGGTTTGAAACACTTTCTAATCTCTGTTGTAATGTCTTCTTTGTTCTGTGAGCTGTTTAATAGTGTTTTTCTTGGTTTCCAAATATGTGGGGATTTTCTAAGTCATTTGTGTGATTTCAGTTCTTTGAAACTTGTGAGGCTTGCTTTAAGGTCCAGAATATGATCTGTTTATATAAATATTCTATGTGTTCTTGAACGTGTATTCAACTGCATGATTTCTGAGTACATCACTTTGTGTCAGTTCAGTCATTTTATTACAGTGGTGTCATTCAAATCGTCTACAGCCTTACAGATTTTTATCCTACTTATTCTATAAGTTTCTGACCTGCCTCCCAGCCTAAAAGTTTCTACCATGTATATTTGTCTCTTTCTTTTTGTTCTGCCAATTTTTGCTTTGCATTTTTAAACTAAGTGTACATGCATTCAGATTCTTATGTCTTCATGTTGAATTGAACTTTTATAATAATAATGTATCCCTATTATCTCGAATAAATATCTGTCTTCTTAAAATCTACTTTGTCTGGGGCGCCTGGGTGGCGCAGTCGGTTAAGCGTCCGACTTCAGCCAGGTCACGATCTCGCGCTCCGTGAGTTCGAGCCCCGCGTCAGGCTCTGGGCTGATGGCTCAGAGCCTGGAGCCTGTTTCCGATTCTGTGTCTCCCTCTCTCTCTGCCCCTCCCCTGTTCATGCTCTGTCTCTCTCTGTCCCAGAAATAAATAAAAACGTTGGGAAAAAAAATTTAAAAAAAAATCTACTTTGTCTGAAATGAATATAGTTATAAATGTTAGTTAGCGTTTGCATGATTTTTTTTATTGTTTTATCCCAATGTCTTTTAATCTATTTTCTATATGTTCTATAGTATTCCCCCTCTGTACTTAGATTTGGATATTTTGTTTGTTTTTTTTAAATATATTTTTTTAACGTTTACTTATTTTTGAGACAGAGAGAGACAGAGCATGAACGGGGGAGGGTCAGAGAGAGGGAGACAAAGAATCTGAAACAGGCTCCAGGCTCTGAGCTGTCAGCACAGAGCCCAACGCGGGGCTCGAACTTACGGACCGCGAGATCATGACCTGAGCCAAAGTTGGCCGCTTAACCGACTGAGCCACCCAGGCGCCCCAGATTTGGATATTTTGTATTGAATTAATCTTTTTTAAAAATTTGTGTCCAACCTGTTGCTAATTTACTATTAGCATTGAGCTCCTAATTCCATGTATTATAGTTGCCAGTTCTCTGGTGAAATTCTTAATCTTGTTTTTTATACCCTTCAATGTACTGTGGTCTGACAGTTTCATAATCTGGAGATCCCATGGGTCTTTCTTCATTGTTTGTGCTTTCTCTTGGGCTTTATGCTGTCTTACTGCCTTGTTTGCTTGGCTATTTTAAATTTAAATTTATTTAAATTTAAATTGGAATGTGTTAAAAATTATTAAAAATAATTTTTAGAAATAATCTGAGGCCCAGGATATCATCTTAATCCAGTTTGATTAACAGTAAGGACTTGAAGCTTGGGCCACTGGGCTCATCAAGGCTGACTCATTTCTCGTTTTAATTCCAGAGCAAGGACCCATCTCCAAGTGTGATTCACCAGCATACCCAACCCCCAGCCACACTAGGGTGTCAAAAGCATTGTGTGGCTTCTTGGCCACTTCTTCCAAGACCAGCAAACATCTTTCTCTCTCTAGGCTCCTCTTTCTCTAGGCCTGTATTTCTTCCCAGCTTGTGATGTCTTTAAGCAGATGTTTTCTATTTGTCTGGATTTTCTAGTGGTCTGTAGGAAGTTTGGTCTGAATTATTTAGTTTCCTGTTGTGGGGATGTCTGAGTTACATTTTGACAGGTAATTTTGTTAAATATGTAAGGGTGGGGGGGAGGCAGAGGCAGGGGACCAGGTAAGAGATGTTGCAATAGCCCAGGTGAGAGATGCTGGTAGCTTGGATCTGGGGATGAAAGAAAGTGAACAATCATGAAGGACGCTAGCATTCGTGGCCAGCACAAAGGTGTGAATGGTTGTGTCCTTTCGAAGATAGTGAAGGTAGGAAGGGAGCCATTTGGCGGGACAAGAGGTGGTAGGAAAATGCGGTTTAGGTCATGTTAAGAGTGAAATGCCTCAAATAAAAACTTAAGAAACAAACAAAACAAACAAAAAAGTGTGAAATGCCTCTTAGACACCCAGAGGAGGTATCTTGTGGATGACTGTGAATGTGACTGGAGTTTAGGGGAGAGGACTGAGCTGGAGATAAAATTTAAGGATCATCAAGGTGGAGGTTGCGATTTAAGCTCTGAGCCTAGATCAGCTCGTCTGGGAGGAGATACAGCGCACAAGGATGGAGGACTGAGCCTGATGCCTTCAGCAATGTGAGGTCAGGGAGGTGGGGGGAAAACCAGAGCATGGTGGTGATGGTGGTGGTGGTGGGAAGGTGTCTTCTGGAAGGTGAGTATAGAAAGCACTTCCAGAGTCAGGAAGCAATGAGTCAGGTGAGATGAGGCTTTTATAATGGGAATTAAAAAAAAAAAAAAAAAGATTTTACAGTTTGTCTTTTGTTTTTGCTTATGGTGTTTTCTTCTTACTAAGCGTTTGTGTTTCTCTGTGTCTGGATGTGGCTGAATTTTATGTGTCCCTTTCCCATTCCAAGATTGCAGATGTCCATGTGGTAGCCATGTGTGCCCATGTGTGAGCCCAGAGAAAGGACTCAGAGAAGGGTGTGAGCCCAGAGTGGAGTGGTCAGGCTGAGATGCCTGAGCTGAGGGAGGGTGCTGGGGTCAGAGGTCCAATGTGGTGGAGGGGAACCAGGTCCACTCCCTCTTTGGGCCTTGGTTTCCCCATCTGTAACTGGTTTAAATGCTTGCTTCCTTGAAGTACTGGAGAGGATTCCTGGGTGTTCAGGAAGAGGCAGCCCCCAGTGAACTATACAGGGCTGTACCCTAAGGACAGGGTCATTTCCTTGACACAGGCCAGTCTGACCAGCACCTTGGAGCTTAAGGGCCCACCCCTGGGTGGCCATGGACAGATGTGGAGACTAAGGCCAGAGAGCATTCCCATAGACACTTGGGGCCCTAGGAGGGAACCCTAGGCTGGGGAACCCAAGCCCCTGGTGGCAGGGCAAGAACCTGGGGTCACCTGAAAAAGTTCAGCCTTAAAGGGGTTGGGGCCCGTGTGCCCCCAGCAAGATGGGGAGGGGGAGCTGCCCAGGCTGGGCTCCTGGACTGCTGGGAGGGACTGGAGGTCTGGCTCAGGCAAATGAGCCAGGGCTGCCAGAAGGGCCTAGGGAATCATGACAGCAAAATCTTCTTACAAACTGAGAATTTCCTTATATATGTCAAGGGGCATTATAAATGGTATGACAATTTGCCATCTGTAGAGGGCTGTGGACCTGTGAGCAGCTGGACTTGAGGGGGCAGCCCAGTGTGGTCTCTGACCTAACCCAGGGTTTGGTGGCAGCAGCAGGTCACTTACCTGTCACCATTCCCTAGTAAATGCCAATCGAGTAAGCCCATGTTGGGAGGCTGGGGCAGGGGAGCCAGGCCTCTTACTGTATGCCGTGTCCCCCAGAACCATCCTCCAGCAACAAGGCTCACCTGTGGATGCCGCCATTGCGGCTCTGGTCTGCACCGGAGTCGTCAACCCTCAGAGCATGGGGTTGGGTGGAGGGGTCATCTTCACCATCTATAACGCCACCACAGGTGAGTCCGCATGGGGAACCCCGTGGGGAGGATGGGCTTGTCCACAAGTGCTAACAGTGAGGTGCTTATAAACATCCCCAGCGTTTGCTGAGCTGTCCTGCCCACCCATGCCCCTTCTTGGGTCCTCTTGGTGCCCCTGCCCTTCCCCCCAGCTTGTCTTTGTGAAGACTTCACAGCCATCTCAAATCTCAGCACTGTCAAGGAGGAGGAATGTCCTTTGCCCTTCAAGGTCCTTCTGGCCGGATTAAGAATTAAATTGACCTGAGAGAAATTAATAGGACAAAATCAAATTTAATTTCTGGGGAATCCACACAGACACGGAAATTCCAAAGACAGGCAAAAAGAGCTAAGGAGAAGGGGTAAGGGTCTGGGACTTCAAAAGGAAGGAGTGCAATTCACAGGAAGATAAAGAAGCGTAAATATTTGCTAAACAAATGTGTGTGGGGAGTGGGGAGGTCCTGGGAAACAATGAGACACAGAAGACTTTGACCAAACAGGCCTTGCAAGGTCCAGTCTACCTACCCTACCTCATTCATATCCTAATATAGTTGTCTGTGGTGATAGCTGTCCTCCTGGAGCCGGTCCTCTGTGTAAATTCTTTCAGGCAGTAGTGGAGGGGGTGGGGGAGGTAAAAAGCTCTTTCTGATTCTGCTGGGTTTTAATTTGCTTTTAACTCACAAATAATCTTCATGCCAAAGTGGCCCATCTTTGGGAAGCCTGCTCTTGGCCCCTACAGCACAGAGGCTAGTTCATGGTACAAAGAGAGAAAGTGAGGCCTAGAGTAGGGCCAGGGCTGTGGCAGGGCGGGGGGCTGGGGGGGGGGGTGGTTTGTGTGGGATGAGGCCTGGCAGCTACAGAAGTGCCCCTGAGCACTCACATGCTCTGCCCCAACTCTAGGGAAGGTGGAAGTCATCAATGCCAGGGAGACGGTGCCTGCCAGCTATGTCCCCGGTCTGCTGGACCAGTGTGAGCAGGCCCAGCCACTGGGCACAGGTGAAGCTCTTGGAGGGACCACAGGCTCCCACCCCATCAGGCCACTGGGGCTGACCAAAACACTCCCCTGAAGGGGCGTCTCGGACAGGCTCTGACACCCTGGTACCAGGAGATAGCAGCTAGCTATGGAGGTCCTGACCTGCCCCCATGGAGGTCCTGACCTGCTGGAGTTGGGGGAGGGGCTCTCTGAGTAGGGGTGGTGATCTAAGCATAGGAACCAGCCTAGCAAAGGCTTGGAGGGTTCAGTGGAGATGGGGTGGTGGGTGGGGTGGGGGTTCCTGGAGCCTGTTTGTGCTGGGCCCTGAGGGAAGGCAGTGGGGAGCCATGGGGGTTTGAGCAGAGAGAGTCATGGTCAGGTGTGGGCTCCAGAAAGCTCATTCTGGCTGCCACGCCAAGAGGGCCAAGCTGGAGGGGCAAGGGTGGGGGTGGTGGAGAACCCCTGGGGCAGGCTACAGGGCTGAGGCCAAGGTGGGGGCAGCCTGGGGGCAGGGACACGATGCCACTTGCCTCCTAGGGGCCCAGTGGATTGGAGTGCCCGGGGAACTCCGTGGTTATGCTGAGGCCCACCGTCGCCACGGCCACCTGCCGTGGGCACAGCTGTTCTGGCCCACCATCTCCCTGCTCCGAGGGGACTACCGCATGCCCTTTACCCTCAGTCAGTTCCTGCAGAGTGACTTCCTACGGCCTTCCCTGTACATGACTTCTCTGAGGTGAGCACTTCCCCAGGGAGCCCCAGGGCTCCTGCTCATCTCCTGGGTTCAGGCTCTGGCCCGTCTTTGCCTGGCTCCTACCCCGGTTCTACCTCAGAGCCTCCTCAAACTGGAGGGTTGACCCTATGGTGGTATCGGGGGCCTGAAGGCCAGGAAGGCCAGTACTTTGCGGTTTCAGACTTTCAGGCTCCATGTGGCAGAACCTAATCCGAGTGGCTCAGGCCATATCCACGTGATGGGACTCCAGGGTGTGGATTTGGGCTCTGCTACCGTCCTCTGGCCCCTCTGGGCTGGCAGGAGAGCTTTGGCCATCCCCCTTGCCCACCCTGCCGGTCCGCTGACCATGTCTTCCCAGGGGTGTCCCAGGCCCGACTAGGGCGCATACACTCCTTAGGCCAGGGTGACGGGTGAGGTGAGAGGCTTCAGCCCCACCCAGTCTTAGAGAAACCATCTCCCCTGATGTCTACACCAGGCCCTCAGGACCCCAGACCAGGACTGCCTCCCTGTAGGGTCTCAAAGAACCCACAAGAGCCCCCACAGGAGTGTGGCTGCCTTCTGGGACCCGGCCCCACCCTGAGTCTGCCCCCAATTCCCCAGGCAGCTCTTTTTCAATGGGACAGAACCTCTGAAGGCTCAGGACCCATTCCCATGGCCCGCGTTGGCTGCCACCCTGGAAACCGTGGCCACAGAAGGTGCAGAAGTCTTCTACACAGGGACGCTGGGCCGGACGCTGCTGGAGGACATTGCCAATCAAGGTCAGCTGTGCTGAGTTCCCAGAGCCCACAGCTCTGCCTGAGAAGGAGCTGGCTCTGGATGCTAGGAGTGAAGGCAGGCCCTTCCCTAATCCTTGCCGGAGTGTGGACCGCTCCCAGGACTTGGAGAGGCCATGTATCCAGGCCTGCCTGCTGCTGGCCTCCAGGACCCCGTGGTCAGAGTCCTTGAGGAAGAGAGCTCCCAGAAATTAGGGCCAACAGAGGGGAGTTAGTGGTGGCCACAGTGGGCTCCTGGGCCTGGAGCTGTCCACCACCTTCACAGTCTGTCAGAGGCCACCTTGCCTCTCTCACCTTCCCCTCTTCTCCCCACCAACCTACCTGCCTTCGGCCTCTGTCCACCCATCCCTTGCCTGGCTCTAGGGCCCAGCCCTGACGCCGCTGCCCACAGACCTTCCATCACCCCTAGGGCTCTAGAAGCCTAGGGGATGGAGGAAGCCCCACCATGTGACCTGGGATCCGTGGTTGTCTCTCTGCCTCAGTTTTTCCATCTGCACATGGAGTCTTTTCTGTCTCATGTCAGGTAGCCAGCTGACCCTGCAGGACCTGGCAGAGTTCCAGCCGGAGGTAGTGGATGCCCTGGCAGTGCCCCTGGAGGACTACACCCTATACTCACCGCCACCACCCGCAGGGGGTGCGATTCTCAGCCTCATCCTCAACGTGCTCAAAGGTAAGAAAGACTCTCAGCCCTCCCACCCAGAGTCCTGCCCCCATTGGGAACTCCAAGCCCAGCGGTAGCTCGGGGCAGCCTTCCTTTTCCAGCTCAGCCTCCTCCTCAGACACCAAAGATGGGGCTGTGGAAACAGGCAAGATGCTGTGCTCTAGAGCCTCTGGAGCAGTCCACACTTGGGGCTTTGTTGAAGGGTCTGACACCATCCACCCAGTGAGTCCTCCCCTGCAGGCGAGCCGGTCCCGGGGCACAGGAGCAGGTGGGCGGTGCAGGTGGTGAGCTGCCCAGCCCGCGTGTGCATCCAGGGCTGAGGCCCGGACTGTGAGATGGTGAAAGGGGGTCCTCGCAGTGTCCAGGGTTGGAGCTGCCCGAGGCTGACTACCTCAGTTCCCTTGGCTGCCATAACAGGTTACCGCAAACTTGTGGCTTAAAGCAACAGAAATCCACTCTCTCATAGTTCTGGAGGCCAGACGTCCAAAATCAAGGTGTCAGCTGAGCCATGGCTCCTCTGGGGACTCTGAGAGACAATCTGTTCTTTGTCTCCTCCAGCTTTTGGTGGCTGCCAGCACTCCCAGGCTGCAGCGACATCTACCCAGTCTCTGCCTCCCGCTCACAGGGCCTCCTCCTCTTCTCTGTGTCTGTTTTATAAGATTACATTTAATTGTGTGATTACATTTAGAGCTCACCCAGATAATCCAGGATAATCTGCTCTTTTCAAGATCCTTAACTTAATCACACATTTTGCCATATAAGGTAAAATTCACTCTTTTGCCATATAAGGTACTATTCACAGGTTCTGGGGATCAGGACATGGACATCTTTTTTGAAGGGGGCCAACATTCCACCCGCTACACGGGGTCATCCATATCTGCACCCCTCCCCTTCCCAGGGTTCAACTTCTCCTCTGAGTCGGTGGCCAGGCCCGAGGGGAGCGTGAACTTGTACCATCACCTTGTGGAGACGCTCAAGTTTGCCGGGGGACAGAGGTGGCGACTGTGGGACCCTCGTAGCCACCCGGATATCCAGGTGAGATGGCCTGTGGCTGGTGGAGAGCCCCCGTCCCAGCCCCAGGGCTCAGCGTGAAGGGAAGGCCAGGCTGTTCCTGGACCCCAAGAGTCTGGCTGGGTGAGATTGGAGGGAGATGTATGAGGTTTTAGGACAGGACAGCCTGGCAGTGGCCCAGGGCAGGGAGGGTGAGGAGGTCTGCGGACTAGAAGGGGCCCAGAGTGGCAGGTGTGAGAGAGGCAGTGATGGCTCCATATCTCAGAGGGCCCAGAGGATGAGCAGCGTCTGGTGGTAGCCTGGGCTCAAGGGGGGTGCACGGGAGAGGGCCTCCAAAGGAGACCCTCTTCTCTGTGGGCCTACCTGGCACCTTACTGTTCCTACCATCTGCCCGGCCGCCCCAGAACGCCTCCCAGGACCTGCTGGGAGAGGCTTTGGCCCAGCACATCCAGCAGCAGATCGACGCTCGGGGTGACCACCATCTCAGCCACTACAGCCTGGCCGGGGCCTGGGGCCACGGGATGGGCACAGCGCACGTTTCTGTGCTGGGGGAGGATGGCAGTGCTGTGGCAGCCACGAGCACCATCAACACGCCGTATGTTCCTGCCTGTTCCCAGGCCCTGCTCCTTTGCTCCCTCAGCTTGTTTTACGGGCCCCCTAGTCTCCCCTTGCTTGCGCCCATGGGGCAGTACCTTGCTTTTCCCTTTGCTTCTTCTCTAAGGGGCCACACACCTCTGTCATTTCTGGCTGAAAGGCTGCAGATGGGTGGCCCTGAACCATGACCCGCTTGGGAATGAGCTTTACCCAGAAGGATGCCCTAACTGGGGGGCACAGGTGGATCCTTGGGGGGCAGTGCCAGGGAGAGAATGGCAGCTCCAGCATGCTAGAAGGCTGCCACTAAAATGAGGGACTCCTGGAAAGCGGTGCTCGACAGCTTTGCTGGTGTGGGAGACTGGCGCCCACAGCCCGAGCCCAGGCTCTGCCTCTGTCTGCAGCTTTGGAGCAATGCTGTACTCGCCACGCACGGGCATCCTCCTCAACAATGAGCTTCTGGACCTATGCTGGAGGCGCTCACCGGACTCCAGAGTCACCCCACTACCTGGTGAGACTGAGGACCCCACTGGCAAGAAAAGGGAGGGCAGGCAGGCGGGGCGATGCAGTTTGGCCCCTGGGCCAGCCCCGCTGCCTCGCCCAGCCCCTGTTTGCACAGCGGTGAATGGAGACAGAAATGGAGGGGTGGTCTGGAGGGTGCTGGCTGGAAGTGCGGCTGCGGGTGACACCCATCTGGCCTCTAGTTCCAGGCGAGCGACCTCCATCATCCATGGTCCCCTCCATCTTGATCAATGCAGCTCAGGGGTCAAAGCTGGTGATCGGTGGGGCTGGTGGGGAGCTCATCATCCCTGCTGTGGCTCAGGTGAGTCAGGGAACTCCTGGCTGGAACATTCCCCCCTCCCAGGGACAGGGAGGGGTTGGTGTAGGGTGGCTGGTGTCCTCCCTTCCTGTGTTCTTCTTCCCTCCCCCAGGCCATCATAAACAAGCTATGGCTTGGCTTTGACCTGAGGACTGCCATTGAAGCCCCTATCCTGCATGTCAACAGCAAGGGCCATGTGGAATATGAGCCCAACTTCAGCCGGGTAAGGCCACTGTCCCTGACACTGCTAGGACAGATGCCTCAGTGCATGCTGCTCAAAGCCCCTGGTAGGATCTCAGTCGCTGAGTGTCTTAGGATGGGTACACTTCCACTTCCGGGGCCATCGCGGGTTCAGAAGCTCAGTGGGGGAGGCACCAGGCCAGTCTTGTGGCCCCCAAGTCAGAAAACAGGGTGTTGTCCATGCTTCTCCCAGGCCAAGTACCTCTGCACCTTGGTTCCTGCTCTATTCTGTTCTCTCCAGAAGCTAGTTTTCCTGGCTGTGGTCTCTCAGACTCCCTCATGGTGATCTGTTTCCTTGTGTGATTTATAGCTTTCATGTGTGAGTTTATTTGTAAGGGTATCATGCCTGTGACAGTCTGCATAGGGATTTCTTTCTGGGGCATGGGGGTCGCACTGGTGCTGGTTCTTATGGACGTTTCTTGGTTTCCCCCACACAAGCAGGTGCTCAGAGCTAAATTCTGTTGTCCAACTCCCTGCCCCCACTCCTCTGCCCCAACCTTCCTCAGAGTTTTGCTGGGCTGGCAGAAGCCTTCCCTTCACTAAGATCTCATTTAAAAGTCTGGCAGCTTTTCAAGCCTCCAAGCTTCATGCCTGGGGTCAGTTTAGCCAGCTGGGGTTAAAAGTCCTCAAAGCTGCCATTTCTGCTGTGAGCTGCCTCCCATGGCCCTTAGAACACTGAGGACCAAAGACAGAGGAACATTTACTCCAAGGGAATATATAGTCCCTGAGAACCTTGGTCTTGGGGGCTGGAGACTAAGGACTCTCAGAGTCCGAGGAGCTCCCTCCCTGTATAGGGTCCTCCCCATGGCAGAAGGACAGTGAGTATGCCCTCAGGGCTCATCTTCTTGGGCCTTCCTCTTTGACCCTTAACTGAGGTTTTCACTCTGTGAACATCAACTCCCTGAGGACCTTGTGTTCTGAGATCTCAGAGAATCCAGCAACCCATAAGGCCAAGATCCTCAGCTCTCTTGGAGAGTTAGAGTGTTGGCTATACATCCAGGGCCTTCTATGGAGAAAATCCTAGACCCTAAGTGGAAACCTTGAGTCTCCAAGGGTTATCATAGCCAAGGCCAGGGACTAAAGGCCAGAAGGGTCCTCCTTCCTGAGGGCCTTGGAGTTTGGCCACTAGATGCTAAGGAACAGAGTCCCTGATGACCACAGGTCCTGTTGTGGCCTCAGCTATGAGGACCTCAGCCTTCAAATCTAAGGATCTTGGGCAATTGGTGCATCGGGCAGAGAAACATAACCCAAGGACATGGTGCTCTGGAGACCTCGCCCTACCACTGTGACATCAGGTTGGAGGCCCCGGTCTTGGGGACTGTAGAACATCAACGTCTTTGTAAATAGAAGTGACTGGAACCTAGGGTCAGTGGGCTAAGGTCCTTAGTCTGTTGGTCCAAAATGCTAAGTGGAAATGTGGGGCTTGAGTAGCACAGGCCTCTACACTCCAGGATCTGTGTAAAAGTTACAGACTGGTAAATGTGTAAGCGCCATAATCCTAAGGCAAGTTACTCAGTTCTTAGAAACCTACACCTGCCTGGATTTCTGACACCCTCAAATTCCATAGTCTCACTGTCTCAGACCTGAGCCACATGCTCTGAGCACCTTACCCTCAGGACCACTGGTGCCTTTAGCCTGGGGGTCAGTGTCCTTGGGCTCATGGATCTTCAGAGAAAACGGTATCTGAAAATTTGAGTCCTTCCTCCAGCTGATTCGTCAACCATTGGAACCCTAAACTTTCAGGGCCCAAGGTCCTAAGAAGTTTACCATATTCTTGGCAACGAGGATCTCTGGTCTTCTCATGTCAGTGTTGAGATAGGAGGTCCTATGTAGCCTGACTGCTGGTGCCAAGATCTTTCCTCTTCCATGCCCCAGGGCCCCTGGGCACTCCCCACCCCTCAGTTGGGCAGTTCCTATGTATGGAGGAGCTGGGACTCTGAGAAAGGTCCCAAGCTCTGCCTTAAGAAGGCTTTGCTCTCAAAGTCCTCAAAATTAGAGGTCTCGCAGTGTAAGTCCCCATAAGCCATTTCTCTGCCAAAGCCGCTGGATTCCTCAGATGTTGCAGCTAGGCCCCTGGTATCCTCAGATCCAGGACAGAAGTGATCTTGCACCTCTAGCTCCTTCTGGCCTGGGTGACATCCTCCCCACCATGCTCCCTGGAGCCTGGCTTCTCCACTGGGACCTTTGGTGGGAGGTCACAGGCTCCTCGCCCTACAGATGAGGCTGCATTAGCACCCTCCCATCCTCACCGCCACTGGTGCCCAGTCCTGCCTTCCCCGTTGGGGCTGTCAGACCTCTACCCGGGGCCCTGCCCCCTCTGCAGGTGTTGCGAAGCTGCCTTCACCTGTGCACTGGCCTTCTCTCCTCTCCAGGAGGTGCAGAAGGGGCTCCAGGACAGGGGCCACAACCAGACCACGAGGCCCTTTTTCCTGAACGTGGTCCAGGCTGTGTCCCAGGACGGGGCCTGTGTGTATGCCGCAACGGACCCAAGGAAAGGTGGGGAGGCCTCGGGCTACTGAGGAGACTGCTTCTGGCAGCTGCAATCCGGCCCACCGTCAGTGTGTGCTCAGGCTGGCCTTGGCTGTGGGACCCAGCACCCAAGCAAGATCTGGACCCTTCGGCGGAGGGTCAGCCTGGGCTGCAAGAGGTGGGGACAGGCTGGAAGATGGACGACTGTGGGGACTGAGCCCTCTCCCAGAGTCCCACGTGGCCCTGCCCTGGCCCCCCCAAGCTTCCCCTAGACCTCTTACTCAGGACCGTGGCCCACTCTCCCTCCCCACCTGCCCCACTCCCCATCTGTATACCCTCTAGTCCAAGATTAAAGAGGAGGGTGGACCTCGGCATGATTTGGGGTGTAGGTATGGGAAGGGACCCTTAGCACACACACAGCTCTTACAGTCCTTCACCGCGCACCACCGTGAAGGTGTGGAAACCGAGGCCTAGAGACTGGCTGGCCCTGCCCAGGCCACCGCTGCTGGGCCTCTGCAGTGTGTCTGCCTGGGGCCTATCAGTGGGAAGGCAGGGCTGTGGCCCGGGGGTGTCTGCCCCCGAGGCTTGCCAGGCCTTAGGACCATCTCTGGATCTTGTCCCGTGTGCCAGGAAAAGGCTGGATGAAATAGAACTTGGGACCCCACCTCAGCCCCCAGCCGCATCCATTGGCCCCATTCTCACCCTCGGCACTGTTGACATTTTTGGTGAAATAGTCTTTGTCGGGGGGCTGTCCCCACATTGTGGGATGTTGAGCAGCATCCCTGGCTTTTGCTCGCTAAACGCAGCAGCACCCACTACCACCACCACTGGCCAAATCATCCCCAGTTAAGAACTGCTGTTCTGGACCCATTAGCCCCCCATTGGTGAGAAGGGCTTTGCCAGCTGCTGGGTGGGCTGCCTGTCCTGGAGGGGCCTCGCTGGACTGACCTGGGGGGTCTTACCCCACACCGGTTCCTGGGAGCACTTGAGTGTCGCCCAAATGTCCCTCAGGGGCATACCTCCACCTGGCAGGTTCTGGGGATCAGCTCTACCGCTGAGCCACGGCCTCCCACCCTGCTCTGGAGTTTGGCCAAGGAGGGCAGGAGTAGGTACTGTTTCCATGGCTGCTGAGATAAAATACCACGAAGTGCTTTCCAACTACAGAAATCTATGCTCCCATAGGCTAGGAGTCTGAAATCAGATGATGGGGCCGAAAGCAAGGGGAAGCCAGGGACAAGTTCCCTCAGGGGACTCTCAGGAGAACCCTTCCTGCCTCTGCCCACTTCTGGTAGCTGCTGGTGTCCCTTGGTGGCCACATCACTCTAGGTGCTCTGTCTGTGGGGAGGTCATGTGGCCTTCTCCTCTGTATGTGTGGAAGTCTCCCTCTGCTTTGGGCAGGGCTGGGTGGAGAAGGCACCCTCGGGAAGTGTGTAAAGACACTTGTGGGCATATAGGGCCCATCCAGATACTCCAGGATGCTCTCTTGTCTCAAGATCCTTAACTCAGTCACAAAGGCTCTTTTGCCATATAACGTGCTAGGGATCGGGATGGGGACTGTTGGTTGACCACAAACGGGGAGAGAGGGCTGGATGGGGCAAGTCTCTGATCTGAGCCTGACTGGGAGGACAGAGGGGGGTATTCTGGCAGACTCTAAGAGAAAGGACCTCGGGGCCGTTCACTGCTGCACCCAGGCAGCCTGGGGGCCGCAACTCCTCCTAGAGTCTGACTTTGGGAGGGAGTGGGAAGAAGGCTTTAGGGAAGGGCGGCTATGGCTCAGGAGTCAGGGGTGCAGAAAAAGTGGGCTCAGACAAGCAGGAGTGAGGCCGTTTCTGACCTAGTGGGATCCAGAGGCTGGCCTTGGCCACCATCCCGGTGGCTCTAGCACATCATTCACTGAACTTCACAGCCAGAAAGGATGACAGAACTTCTCTTCTCTACACTGCTTTTGAGGCTTAACAAAAGCCCCAGGCCCGGCTCTCATGGGCCCAATGGGTCTCTCTCTGAGGCTCAGTTACCATACATGAGTGATGGGTCCCCATCCCAGCTCTGTCTCAGGTTTCTGGGTCATCAGACCCCATACCCACACACCAGCCAGGGCCACAGGCACCTCGGACTCAACACACCAAACTGGAAGCCAGCTCTGAGGCAACCGGAAGCTCTCTGTTGTCTACCTCTCCCCCTCCAGTCACCCGGTTTCCTCTCTCCGACTGCGTGGCTCAGCCCTGCCTCCATTTCCTTATCCTTCTCCACCTCCTTGTTGCTGCCACTGCCTCGATCTGCTCCCCACTCAGACAATGATGGGCCTTGGAAGATGCATACCTGATCTTGCCACGAGGCAGCATGGATTCCTCCTTGTTCCTGCTGCTCCTGGGGGAAGCCTGCTCTTCTCCCTCCCTGCTCCTCCCACCCTCAGGGACTCGCCCAGCCCCTGCTCACATCCCACCCACCAGTAATGCCAGGTAGCCACCCCCTTCCCAGCCCAGCAAGGGACTCTTACTGCTGGCTCTTTACACATCTTGTTACACAGGGGAAATCAAAACCAGGGTTGGGGTCCCTGGGTGGCTCAGTCGGCTAAGCGTCCGACTCTTGATTTCGGCTCAGGTCGTGATCTCACAGTTTCGTGAGTTCAACCCTATGGGGGCTCTGCTCTGCCAGCACAGAGTCTGCTTGGGATTCTCCCTCTCTCTCTGCCCCTCCCCTGCTCACGCTTTCTCTGTCTCTCTCAAAATAAATAAATAAACATTAAAAAAAAAAAAAAAAACCGGGCTGCAGTATCTTCAAAATAACATTGGCAGAGTACAGATGAGCCCCTAGAGCCTATAGCTAATGCAGGATCAAAGGAAAATTCATTGCCTTAAACAGTTGCATTAATAATAAGAATCAAAATGAATAAAGCATTTAAGTGAAATTTAGTGCAGGAACAATCAGAACAATCAGGAAAGCAAGAGGAGAGGTTCAGTAACAACTGAAGGAGAGACTGATAAATTTGAAATCAGCAAAACAGGTCAGAAAATGTTATTCAACTGCCTACAGTATAAATGAAAGAAGTGTGAATACACAAAAGAAGAAATGACAATGGGGAAATTAGCTAAGATATAGAGACAGTTAAAAGTATAAAAAACCTGGGGCGCCTGGGTGGGCCAGTCAGTTAAGCATCTGCCTTTGGCTCAGATCATGATCTTGTGGTTTGTGAGTTCGAGCCCTGAGTCGGGCTCTATGCTGACAGCTCAGAGCCTGGAGCCTGTTTCAGATTCTTGTCTCCCTCTCTCTGCCCCTCCTCAGCTCGTGCTCTGTCTCTCTCTAAAAAATAAATAAACATTAAGACACTTTTTTAAAAAAGTATAAAAGATCACCCACCTTCGTCCAAATAAGGCTGGCAACTTTGATAAAATAATGTCCTTACTTTCTAGGACAACGTAAGTAGGGTTGCCATATGTGGGACATACTCATACTGAAAATATTGTTGCTTATCTGAAATTCAGATTTAATTGAACCTCCTATACTTTTATCTGCTAAATCTGGCAACCTTAAACATAAATGACAAACAGATCCAAGAAGGGGCAAAGATCTAGATGTGTCAATGATCATTGAAAAAATTAAGAACATTGCAGGAACACTAGCCTACCTCAAACACCCTTCTAGAAAGTTCCTCAGGTGAAGTGTGTCCTGCCACTAAGGCCAGAGACCTGTCCTGCCAGTTAAGCTTCCACAATGAGGAGCAAGAAGGAAAATGTCCACATTCACTTTATGATGCCAGCAAAGCACTGACCCCAAACCTGCCAAGGCAAGCCACAGGCCAGTTGTGTTTATGAAACTCAATCCCAAGTTCCTAAAGAAAATATTAGCAGGGAGAATCTAGCAACACATTAAAGCAATAACGTGTCCTGCCTATCTCAGTGGTGTCGACACCAGCACAGCCAGGAAAGTCTTCTCTTGGTGTGAGTGTTACTCTCACCTCTTATCTTTCACCCAGGGAGAAAAGTCACAGGCTTATTTATCTCCATAGAGACTGAAGGAGCATTGGACAAAATTCAACACCCATTCTTGATTAAAAAAAGACAAAGCGCTCCTGGGTGGCTCAGTGGTTAAGTGTCCAACTTCAGTCAGGTCATGATCTTGTGGTTTGTTGAGTTCAAACCCCATGTTGGGCTCTATGCTGACAGCTCAGAGCCTGCTTTGGTTTCTGTGTCTCCCTCTCGGCCCCTCCCCTGCTTGTGCTCTGTCTCTCTCTCTCTCAAAAGTAAACATTAGAAATCAATTTTTAAAATTAAGTAAACAAATCCACCAAATTTTAAAACAAATTATAAGCATACAGCTGTTAAACATGCAGCTGTTAAGCATATGCTGTTAAAGTAGCATGTGAATAAAGCTAAGAAATCAACCACAATACAAACTCCACAGAGAGATGTAAATAAATACGGAAATCTTGTCTCTAGCAGACAAGGAGCATTTCAAAGCAGTAAGAAAAAGATTATTAGCCATACCTATCTGACCAAATGGGTAGCCATCTAGGCAAATAATGAAGGGGGATCCCTGCCTTTTTATTTACATCAAAATAAATTCCAGTCAGATCAAGATTTAAGAGTAAAACCATATAAATATAAAACAAAATACAAAAACAAAGAAAACCACAGGGGCGCCTGAGTGACTCAGTCGGCTAGGTGTCTGACTTTGGCCCGGGTCATGATCTCGCAGTTCGTGGGTTCGAGGCCCACGTTGGGCTCTGTGCTGACAGCTCAGAGCCTGGAGCCTGCTTCCGATTCTGTGTTTCCCTCTCTCTCTCTCTCTGCCCCTCCCCTGGTATTCTCTGTCTCTCTCTATCTCTCAAGAATAAATAAACATTAAAAAAAAATTTTTTTTAACACAAAGAATACAGGGAAATTTATTTATACTCTTAGAGTGGGGAAAGCCTTTTCAAGCATGGCATAAAATCAAGAAGTTGTGAAAGAAAAAAAAAACAAAAAAAAAAGATACATTTGAACACAGAAAAAGTAAAAATTTTGATGTGGAAAACATCTTAAAAGACCAACGGACAGTTGCAACACACGAATGGATCTAAAGAGTATAGTGCCAAACAAAACAAGTCAGAGAAAGACAAATGCCATATGATTTCTCCCATGTGAGGAATTTAAGAAACAAAACAAATGAACAAAGGAAAAAAAAAAAAGAGACAAACCAAAAAACAGACTCTTAACTCTAGAGAACAAAAGAGTGGTTAGCAGAGGGGAGGTAGGTGGAGGGGTGGAGGAACTAGGTGATGGCAGGAAGGAACGTGCTTATCGTGATGAGCACAGGGTGATGTATAGAATTGTTGCATCACTATATTGTACACCTGAAACTAATATAACACTGTATGTTAAATACCCTGGAATTAAAGAAACATCTTAAAAATAAAAAATAAAAATAAATTAGAAAAGACCAGGGAAAAACTTGGGAAAAATCGTTTCAGTACAAAAAATATAAGGGGCTGGTTTAATATTTAAATACTTAAATACTTAATATCAAAGAGCAAGTATCCAGTAGAGAGATGCACATTAGACCACAGAAAGAGAGCTACAAATGGCCGCTTCAACATAGAAAAAGTTGCTTAACCTCACTCATGAGTAAGCGTGGCCAATAAAAACAGTGAGACCCCCACAGGGACAAAGTAAATAACTCAGCTCAGAAGGCTTCCTCTGTGAATTCTTCCCACCACTGATGGAGGGAAACACATCAGTCTTACACAAACTTCCAGAGAACAGAAAAGAGGAAACATTGCCCAAGGCTTTAAATGAGGCCAGCGTCATCTTGAGAACAAAATCTGACAAAGACATTTCGAGCAGTGAAAAGTAGAGGGTGATTTCATTCATGAACAGAAATGCAAAAGTTCCTAAATGAAAGACAAGCAAACCAAATCACTCCCAATTTGGGTTTATTCTGGGAGTGCACGATTGGTTGAATATGAGAAAATCAAGCAATGCAATTCATTGCGCTAATAGCCTAACAGAATAAAGAAAAAAAAAAAAAAGGATTGACCATCTCAATACATGCAGAAGAGAGTTTGATAAAATTTCCCAACTCGCACTCACAATAAGAACCCTTAGTAACTGTAAATTGAAAAAAAAAAACCTCCTTAACCTGATAAGTCACAGCTGCAGAACCTTACAGTAAACATCATACTTCATGGTAAAACACAAAAAGCCTTTTTTTTGAGATGGAAGGCTCAATCCCTTTGAGACCAAGATAAGCATGGCCAGCTTTCATCATTTCCTTTCATCTGTGTAAGTTTTCACCAGTGTAATAAGGTGAGGGAAGAAAAAATAAGGCATAAAAACTGGAAAGGAGAACATGACGCTATATAGCTGCTCCGCAGATAAACCATTAGAAATAGGCGAATTTAACACAATTGCTGGAATCAAGGAAAATACACAAAAAACCAATGGTATTTCTACATACCAGCCACAAATTATTTTTTTTAATAATTTTTTTAAATGTTTACTTATTTTTGAGAAAGAGAAAGACAGAGTGCAAGTGGCAGAGAGGCACAGAGAGTGAGACATAGAAACCGAAGCAAGGCTCCAGGCTCTGAGCTGTGAGCACAGAGCCCATCACGGGGCTCCAGCTCATGAGCCATGAGATCACGACCTGAGCCAAAGTCAGACGTTTGACTACTTAACTGACTGAGCCACCCAGGTGGCCCAAAAAACATCTTTTGGAAAAGAAATCATAAAAACATAAACAGAATCAAAGCCTAAAAATGAAACTAACATCAGTATGCAAGGCCTCTACAATGAACATTATAAAATAGAATCGAGAGAATATAAAAAAACCTAAATAGGGGCCACCTGGGTGACTCAGTTTGTTGAGAGTTCGACTTTGGCTCAGATCATGAGTTTGAGCCCACATTGCACTTGCGTCAGCCTGTCAGCACAGAGCCTGCTTCAGATCCTTGGCACCTCCCGCCCCCCCCCCCCCATCTCACTCTCTCTCTCAAAAAATAAAGCATTTTAAAAAGACCTAAATAAATGGAGAATTATACTATGTTCATGGACTAGAAGGCTTAATGTTGTGAAGATGCCCATTCTCCCCATATTCATCTATAGAGTCGGTGCAACCCTAATAAAAATCCTAGAAGACTTTTTTGTGGAAATTGGTAAGCTGATTCTAAAATTCGTACGGAAACGCCAAGAACCAAGACTAGCCCAGGCAATTTTGAAGAATAACCTAAATGGAGAACTCACATTACCAGATATCAAGAATGAGCTACGCAATTAAGTAATTATATAACTGGTAAGTAAGGCAATTTGGTATTGGTGAGAAGATAAACTGGGCAATAGGACAGAACAGAGAGTTACCGTATCTCCGATAGAAGGTTCACAGCAGTGCAGAGGGGAAAGGATGCTCTTTCAACACATGGTACTGAGTCAACTGGATATCCACGTGAAGAATGTGTATCCTGACCCCTCCTACCTCACACCGTGCACAATCTATTCCAGATGGCTTGCAGATCTAATTATGAAGTATGAAGCAATAATGCTTTCATAGGAAAACATAGGACAGCTTTGTGACTTTGGAGTAGTCAAGTGTTCTTAAATAGGACATAGAAGTGACTATAAAAGAAAAACCTTGATAAACTGGACTATATTAAAGTGAAGAATTTCTGTTCAACAACAGACATCCTCAAAACAGATAAAGGCATTAAAACAGCAACTCACATAGTGGGAGAATATTTACAGTGTTTACATCTGACAGCAAACTCTTATCCAGAAAAAAAGAATTTCTGTGAATCAATTTGAGAAATTCAGGTAACCCAACAGAAAACGGGCAAAGGACTCGAATAGGCACCTCACAGAAGAGGTGCTCCAGATGGCCAATGAACATATGAAACGTGTATTGCTTCACTAGTGTCAGAAAAACGCAAAATAAGTTCACAGTGTGCTGCCAGAACATACCTCTCAGAGTCACCAAAATGAAAAAGACTGAAAATACCGAGTGTTGGCACAGATATGGCAAGATGGAACTATCATACGCTGCCAGTGAGAATGTCAATTGGTAAAATCACTTTGGAAAGTGGGTATTATCTGCTGAAGCTACCACACATGTAGCTCATGCCCAGCAATGCTCCTCCTGGGAACATACCCAACATAAATTTATATATGTACGCATCAAAAGACACATACAAGAATGTTCACAGCACTAGCCCTTATAGCTCCAAATTGGAAACCAACCCAGTGTGCCTCAGCAGGAAAATGGATAAACAAATTCATTTGATGGACTAATACTCAGGAAAAAAAAGTCAAGTGCAGCCTCATACCTCAACATGATTGAATCTTTTAAACATGCAAAAAAGCCAGACATAAGAGAAGATCTGCTCTATGATTCCATCTATGTAAATTACAAAAACGCTCAAAACTATTTTATGGTGTGAGAAATCCGTGGCTAACCTGGGAAGGAAGGGGAGGGCAGTGACTGACAGAGAATGGTGGTGGATCAGGGGTTGGTACTGTGCAATTTCTTGACCTGAGTGGTAGTTAACTGGGCATGTTCACTTTGGATGAATTCATTGGGCTGTACCCTGAGCTTTCTTGCCTACAACTTAAACTTTATTTATCAGGGTTCCATCAGAGAACCTGCAACTATGGGAGCTGGCCAAGGAGTCTCTGTAAGGCTGTTGTTTTCCACCTGATGTTGGAGCTGGAGGTCCATGTGGCCGAGCGTCTGGAAGAAAAGGTGGCGTTAAGTGGAGGAGAGGATCCAGAACTAGCTGGTAACCCAGGAGTTGACTGGAACCCACACGGACTGGCTGAAACCCAAGACCCTTCTTGTTGCCAAGGGCGATGAAGATTTCCTGCAGAAGCTGGACCCCTTTGTCAGACATCTGGCCCAGGAGTCGGGGAAGCTCAAGGTGGCCTGAGGACAAGTGGAACAGCTGCACCCATGACCTCTGCTGGAGCCGACAAGCTGAGTCAGCAGATGAGCCCTGATGAGTCTGAGCTGTGAACAACGTTGCTGATTCATTTCCCCACTGTAAATCTTTCATGGAAATCTCTCTTGTGGTCCACCCTGCCTGGAAACACACATGGAAGGGAATTCTGGGAATGTCGTTCAGGGAAAGAAAGCTCAGTGGGCCTCGCAACACGTTTCGTCCATCTGGCAAAGAGCGAAAAATGCAAAGGCTCCTTATGCTGATGAGGGTGTAGAGGACTAGGCTCCGTCAGTAGGTTGGTGGTGTCAACGAGCACAACTCGAGGCACAACTCAAGGAGGAAAATGCACGCACTGCTGAGCCAGTCAATTCATCCTCTGGTGTGAGTTTCTCCTCTGAGTCAACCTGAACTTATTTACAAGGCGCAACAGTGTTTGTGGAAGCAAAAGACTGAGCACAGCTTAATGCCCACAAACTGGGGACTCGTTAAGTAAACTGTTCTGTTTGAATTTTTTATTTTTAATTGTAAAATACAGAAATACATAACGTTAATCACCTTGACCATTTACAAGTGGCCGGTCCAGTGGCATTAAGCACGTTCACACTGCTATACAACCATCCCCCTCTCCCATCTCTAGAACTTTGTCGTCTTCCCAAACTGAAACTCTGTCCCCGTTAAACACTAACTCCCCGCTCCCCCTTCCCAGTCCCTAGTCCCTAGTAACTTCTGTTCTACTGTCTGTCTCTGTGAATTTGGTGACTCTAAGAACTTCGTATGAGTGGAATTGTACAGTATTGTCCCTTTGTGCCTGGCTTATTTCACCAAGTATTAGGTCTTAAAGCTCATCCATGTTACAGCATGTGAATAACATGCCACTATATGGATGGACCATATTTTCTCTACCCATTCACCCATCAATGGACACGTGGTTGCTTCCACTTTTTGGCTATCGTGAATAGTGCTGCTATGAACATTGGTGTATCTGTTTGAGGTGGGTTTTTTTCTTAATTTATTTTTAGTTTTTGTTAAATTTATTTATTTTGAGAGAGAGAGAGTGCACAAGCAGGGGAGGGGCAGAGATGGAGAGAGAGAGAGCCCAAGCAGGCTCCACATCGTCAGCGCAGAGCCTGATGTGGGGCTCGAATTCATGATCTGTGAGATCGTGACCGGAGCCAAAACCAACAGTCAAATGCCTAACTGACTGAGCCACCCAGGTGCCCCTTCGTGTCTATAGTAGTTATTTTCAACAGTAATGAAAAGTGTAAGGCCATCTTTTCGCACCTCTGCCTCTGGTGTATAGAGAAACCAACGGCTGGAACAAATGGACCCCAAAAATGTATTAAGGTTTAACCACAAGTTTATTCCTTATTCCGGTAGCAGTACTGGATGGTAGCAGTTCCGGTGAGCAGGTCAGTGACAGAGGGAGAGGGTTCCCTGCCACATGCTGGGGACCCACTTTGTCCCAGGGCCAGGGCCACCTTTGCATCAGAGGGAGCAGCAGAGAGATCCTGGAAGGGTACCAGTGGGAAGTGTTATGGTTCAGGCCTGGAAGTGTCCTGCCCTTTTCTGCTGGCTTTGCACAAGCTAGAACTCAGTCATGTGACCACCCCCAATTTCAAAGGAGGCTGGGAAATGTAGTGCAGCATGCGGCCCTGACGAGGCACCTGGGGGGTTGTGGACTCCTCTGCTGCTAGTAGGCACCTACTCAACTTCACTCCCCTAATGGCTTTTGTCCTTTTAAGTTCGGCTGAAATGGGACTCCTCCAGGAAGCACCTCTTGATCTCCCACTCCGGAGATGTGCTGCACTGAGCACCCCTTCCCCTCTGAGCAGCCACTGGACTGTGAGCTCTGAGGACAGAAGTGGTGCAGGGTAGGCCCTCAGTCACCCCAGGGCTTGTGGGAGGAACCAGCCTGGCCAAGGAAGGGGTCCTGCTCCCCACTGTGCTGTATCTGTTCCTTGGCCCTGAGTTAATGGAAGGGCAGGAGGAGAAGCAGACACTTCCCCCATCTTAGTCCTGTGGCCCCTGCTAGGGCCCGTGGGCTTATGTGGTTCCCACTCTTGTGAACACCTAGGCCTGGCTCTGGCACCCTTTGCTCTGTCCCTCAGCCCAGGGGTGTTACTGCCTCACCAGCTACTTGACTTCCTGACTCTCCCATCACTTGTTTCTAGGTCCCTGGATTACTGCCCCTGCCCCCCTCTGCTCCAGAGCCCGACCAGTACAAAAGGTAGGGGACTGGCCATTGGGTTCTGATGCCCTGGGACTGTGGTTTGGGGAGACCACTTCTCTGAGGCAATGGTTCCCTGACTTTAATGTCTCTAAAGGAAGTCTGTGGGGGCTATGGAATCTTCCCCCTCACACAGGCCCAATAGTACCCGACTCCCTACAGGCCCCCGGGAAAACCCATCAGGTGTTGGGGCTTCCCAGCCTGGCCTGTCCCTGGCACTGGGAATTCCTGATGTCTGGGGCCAGGGCCACAGACAGGGCACCCCTTCTCCTGCTGGGGAAGGGTGGAAGCGGCTCTAGGGCCCAACCTGGAGGGATGAATGAAGGGTACAGGAATGCAGGAATGCAGAAATGTCGGGGAGCCCAAGGGAGGCCATGTTTTACTCTTAGGATAAAGCCCAACCACCATTGCCTGGTGGGAGAAGCGTCACTATTCTTCAGACCAGACTCCACTTCTCTTCCTCTGAGCCTCTGCCCAGGCTGTTCCTCTGCCTGGAACGCCCTCTTTCACCAATCACATCTCTGATAATTGACCTATGCTTTCAGGCATGGTCTGGGAGTTGTGAAGCTGCACCTGCCCACCCTTGTGTGCCTGCTCTCACAGGTCCAGGCTGCTTTGACCAGGAAACTGACCTGTCATCCGCTGACTTGTGCCTGGCCGAGCCAGCCTGGCTTGGCACAGGGACACCCTGAGGACCCAGGTCAGTGGGAGGCCAGCCTTGCTTTGCCTCATCTGCAGAGGAAAGTACCTGCCCGGTGGCCAAGGGGCCAGGCCTCAGCCCCACCCTGCCCTGAGCTGGAAGCTGGGAGACATGGGGTAGTAAGGAGTAGGGGCTGAGAGAGCAGTAAGCGTCCACCCCATCCCCCTCCTTTAGTCTCCTGGGCACCTCCCCAAGGATATCCCCAACCCCTCACTCTCATCTCTGTTCCTTTGAATGTACCCCATTGTGCACACTTGCCTCCCCCAGACGGCACCTGCCCCTACCACTCAGGTTTCCCACCTTTGCCCAGGACTGTTGGCCAGGAGCAGGTCTAAGAGATCGGGGAGGCCGGGGTTCTGGCCCCGGTGGTCAGTGTCAACTGGAAAACCTGTGCTCCTGAGACTGGGGGGTGACTTGAGAGGCCCTCCCAACAGAGAGAGATGCAGAGGTGGGCTTGCATGAGCCTTAGCCAAGGTTTCAACAGCTGGCCCAGCTGAAGAGCAGACACAGACCGCCCTCCCCTAGGACCTTGGGTAGCCTCCACCTCCCACCTCTGTTCCTACCCTCTGCTGCCCCCGTGTGGCCACTCTCAGCACTGCATGTCGCAGTGAAGGGGGCCTCCACTTCCAATCACCTCTCGCCCAGGGTTCTACATTCCTTGGGCAAATTCCCCCAACCCCCACCTCTCAGCCTGAGCCACGAGACTGGACCAGGGAGCACCAATCTCCAACCCCACCCTCCACTGTGCTTTCTCTGAGACCCATGATACAAGCTTGACCCTATCTGGCCTAGGCCCTCCCATGGCCCCCACTCAGCACCCTCACCACAAAGAGGGCAGCAGTAGCAGGAGGCCTGTGCTCCATACCCAGTTCCTGGGCACTCCTGGGTAAAGTGCCCAGGGACCCAGAACATGGGCTCTGGTCGGGAACTACCAGTCACTGCCTTCAGGGCGGTGCTGGGGCAGGTGACTGTGCTGGCCCATCCCAACTCCTGGGTACCCGGCATGGCATCCATGATGAACCCTTTGCAGACACTGTCCTTTGTCCTCAACCCACAAAACAGACACTGTTCGCAATCGTGCTTTTCAGATGGAGACAGGCTGGAGAGGGACATGCCCCAGGTGGCCTGCCAGTGGATGAAGGACTCAGATCTGGGTTGCTCTGGGTGCTTTTGACCCCACAAGGCAACCATGGAACTCTCTGGAACTGGAACTGAAGCACAGCATGAGCACCAGGACACAAGGGAGGGGGCACCACAGGTTTGTTTTCTCCTGGTACAGGTAGGGGTGGTATTTCAAGTGACATTCCAGAACGGTTGGAATTACAAGCCTGGAGTTCAGAGTGACGCTCCACTAGGGTGTGCTGAGGCCTCTCCACACACTGGGCCTCTCCCACTCAGGCTGGGGCAAGTTCAGCAATCAAGGCAGCTGGGCGTTAGGGCTCCCGTGTTGAGGCACCAGGTCTCAGTATATCAGGGGTCAGGGTCATCAGACACGGGATCTGAGGTACTGGCATTTGAGTTTCAGGTGCCGGAGTAATGGGTCTCTAGCGACAGGTATTAGAATTCAAGGGTATGGAGTCTAGGGGCTAGAGCACCAGGTGCTGGTCTCGGGAACTGCACGGTTAGAGCCGGGTGTCCAGGTCTGAGGTGACAGAGCAGGTCACCAGTCCTCAGGTCCATGGGCATTAAAGGCTCAGGCATCGGTTGTCCAGGGTCCCAGGTGGATGGTGCTAGGGATTTGAGGAGCAAATTAGGTGCATGTTCTCAGAGGTTTGGGGCTTTCTCCTCTGAGGTTGGTCTTGGCTCCAGGGTGGCCCCATGCGGCTCCTGCTGCCGGTCAGATGTGCTCCCCTCAGGGCTGTGAACCCCAGCTGGCCCTGCAACAGAGAGACATTGTCTAGAGCAGGCATAGAGTCTTAGGAGAGCCAAGGAGGGGCACGGACCAGGGTCCTGCTGGTGGAAACCCAGGTCTGGGTGGGTGGGGTCTTACATGTTGCTCTTCCTGCGGCGCAGCAGCACGTAGACGAGTGCAACCAGAGCCACCACTGCCAGGCCTCCAAAGATGATGCTCAGCAGCACCGCGTAGCTCCGTCCTGGCGACAGGGCAGAGCAGTGAGGGCTGCCCGAGGGGGGGGGGGGGCAGGGGGCGGGGGTAGGGGGGCCAGGTGGGCAGGGCATCCTCACCTGGCTGGCACACTGGGGTGGGCCTGGACCAGGTGCCATCAGCTTGGCAGGTGCTGGCCTCTGCCCCAACCAGGCTGTAGCCGCTATTGCAGTGGAAGTGGACAGTGGAGCCCATCAGGTAGCTGATACCTTCCTTGAGCCCGTTGGGGGGCGGAGCTAGCCAGCCACAGGATCTCACTGGGGTAGGGGACCAGAAATAGACCACAGGTTTAAGCCACTGGCTACCCTGCCCCCTGGCAGCTGCCAGCCTAGGAGGCCTTGTCCCAGCGTAAGGTGCCCACCCCCTTGCCTGTGCCCCCAGATGTCCTCACCAGGCTTCAGGCTTTGCACACGATGCTGGTGCCACTGATGGGCCATCCGTGTGGCATTGCCCACACTCAGGCTCCCAGTGGCCATTACATCAAATCTGCAGAAATGGTTGTCCCCACACAATTCAGCAGCCTCAGTCGCCTGGCTGGGGTTGGGGGTGGCCTCCTCGGGGAACAGGGGCTGAAAGGTGTGGTCATGCTTGGGCTGGTACAGGAAGTTGTTAACCAGGAACCAGGAGTCATAGGTGAGCAGGGAGGAGGCGTTCTCCACGGCCCCTGGGGAGACATGCAGCAGGTCTTGCTGGTGGTCAAGAGTCCGGAGTCTCCCCCCTTCACTTCCACTGACTGTCCCCCCACCCCCACCCCCAGTGTGTGCCTCGTGATCACTCACAGTCGGCCCCAAAGCGGAACAGCTCTCGGGAACTGGAGCTGAGGGGCAAGACCTTCCCATTGCGCAGGGTGAAGTCATCCGTGGGGTCATCATTGAGTGTGCCGAGGAGGCCTCGTGTGTGGGTGAGGAACTTTTCGGGCAGGAGGACAGCCACACTCAGGAATGGACCCTGGACACTGACCTCCAGGCCAGCCCCCGATGACAGCATGATGGATACGCTGTCCCCGGCAGCTGCCGACAGGAACATACCTGGGCACAGTGGAGTTGGGGTCAGCGTTGCCCACTGAGGGTACCGTGCTGGGACTCCACAGCCCCAGAAGGAGTGGGTCAGCATTCATGGGCTTTCAGGGAAGGGGAGGGTGTCCCCAGGGCCTGCTGGGACACCCTCTCACCCCGTGCCGACACCTGTACTGGGACCCCCACACCAATATGAAGGGCCCAGGCTCTGAAGGGACCCCTCATGCCGAGGCCCTGCATGTGGGGTCACCTGTCAGTCCTCGCTCCTTGACGAAGCAGCAGCCATGCCCACCCCCACCCTTCCTGGGGGTCCCTGCACCCTCAGCAGCAGCAGGGCCCATCCCAGGTACCCCCCCCCCCCCAGCCGCAAATCATTTCATTAGCTCAGTTCCTTGAGGGAGCACCACCAGGGAAGGCGGTCGGGCAGGTGGCTGCTCCTTAGCCCTCAGGGCCAGCCAGTGTCCTTGACGTAGGTGATTCCTATCACTGTAGCTTCCAGCTCCAAGTCCTACTGTCCTGGCGGCTCAGGGTTCTGACCACATGTGTCTGGGGCTCCATATGAAAGCATGAGATCAGACCAGGTCCCCTGGCTACACCTCGCTATCAGAGGCCTAGAGCCTCATCTGCCCACAGCCGTGGCTGGGGGCATGTGTCCACTGTGCCGGGCCCCTCAGCGTGGGGTGCAGGGGTGGGGCTGACTGGTGCACCACGAGGCTGGGCACAGTGGGGACAGCGTGTGGATCATAGCGAGAGGCCTCCATCTCTGCACCCGTGCTCTGAACCCCAGGGCCAGCGAGAGGGATGGCGGCTCCGGCGAGAGGGAAACGGCGTGCAAGTGGCCCGCTGAAGTTGCCGGGCCGTCTCACTCACCATTCAGGTCCATCCAGCTCTGCTCGGTGAAGCTGAGCACCTCCTGGTTCAGCAGCACTTGTAGGACCCCTGCCCTGCCAGCCAGCCGGACCTCTACCACGTCCGAGTTGCCCTCCTGGACAGCCACGGCCGTCAGCCCTGTGCCTCGGTCCCGCGTGCCTGGGGTGGCAGGTGCAGAACACTGTCTGCTCAGCTCCAGCCTCCCTCCCGAGATGACCCTGAGCCACCCAGGGCCCACGGGCCCCGGCCTCACCCTCAGGCGTTGTCCCGGGCTCGGCCCGCCCCTGCACCCTTAGGTTGGTCAGCGTCGCCTCCAGCAGCACGTACTCGCCACGCCCATTGAACGTGAAGTTGGCACCATCGAAAGTGATGAAGTGTGGGTCCCCGAAGGCAGAGGCTGGGGAGAGCAGAGGGTCAGGTGGGCCTGCCTGGCCTGGCCCTGCTCGGGGCCCAGCCGCGGCTGGTACCCACCTAGGCGTGGTGGCCGGTAGCTTCGACAGTCACTGGAGGGCCGTCGCCGCATGTATCGGGAGCAGTCGGGTGCCCACAGACAGCAGTGGTAGAAGCTGATGACATCGTAGAGCCAATGGGAGAGACCAGGCACACGGGGTGGTGTGCGGAATGGGGGCGCGCCCCAGTCGTGGCCACGGTCCGGGGTGCTGCCACCAGTTGAGTCAGCCGTCAGGAGCTGTGTGCCTGCCGCCGTGTAGCAGCACTGCTGGCCAGAGGCGTACCGGGGGCTGGGGGGGGGGTGGGGGGACGGGTCAGGGCTGCTGTGGGGACCGTGCCCCACAGCCCTGCCCCCTGCCCCAGCCTCCCACTGCGGGGCTCACCTGGCTTGAACGGAGCGCACACAGTGCACGGCACCCGGATGGTAGGTACACACGCTGCCACGCTCAATGTCACAGCCGTAGTCTGTCTACAGAGCAGGATGTTGCTGTCACCGGGGCTGGCCTCAGGCTCCATCAGCCCCTCGCTGGGACTCAACCCCTAAGGGCCCTCGGACCCCAGCCGCACCTCCCAAGGGCCTCTACTTCCCCACCCCACCTCCTGGGTGGGTGCCACCGTGCGTGTAGTGGGGACAGCTGGCCCCACCTGCCCCCAACATCTCCCGTGCCCTGACCCGGGTAAGGGCTTACATGGAAGCGGCCAGAGTCAGCCTGGGCCTGAGCCAGCGTGCAGGGGCAGTCAGGCAGTTCCTCCAGGAAGTTGGGCAGTTGGTCCTCCAGCTCTTCCCAGGCCAGGCACTGGGAGCGGGCCCAGGCCACAGGGTCCTCCTGGAAGTCGTCACCCAGGTGCCAGGCCAGCGCGTGCTCGTTGCTCCAGAGTGCGTGCACATCCCTGCGGGGGCCACGCACTCACTGAGGGCTGCACCCACCCTCCCCACCCCCAGCTCTGGCTTCCCTGTGCAGCACGGGGAGGAGCCGCGGACAGACCCGCCAACCCGTCCTCTTCATGGCCGCTGGCCCTTACTTCTCCCCCGCGTAGTATTTGCTGTTGATGATCCGAAGTGCACCCACTTCCCATCTCTGGTATTTTTGAGGTGCGGGTTTTGGAGTGAAGGTGAAGAAGCCGGAGTTGGGGATGTTTGTGACCAAAGGGTACAGGTATGACCACTTTGCTGTCCACTCCCCTGAATATGGCTTCCCTGAGGGAGAAAAGGCCTTTTTCAGCGCTGGGGCTCCTCCAAAGAGCCCCGAGGCAGAGGAGAGACCAGTTCCCTAGCATGCACAGGGCAGCCTGACAGATGGACAGATAAACAGATGATTCCCATAGGAAGGCCTGCCCTGCTGCTCCAGCAAGGACCCTGGCTCAAGTGACCACCATCTCCTCCTCCCCCACGCTAGGGTCACAGCCCATGCTCGAGGCCAGGCTAGCAGTCCAGGGGCTTGGAGAGGATGGGCGGAGCAAGCTTTTCTGTTTCCCAGAGCTGGGGATGTCCATACCTGCTTCCCGGAGCTGGACCCCAAACAGCTAGGGATCCCCAGCCTCCCCTCCCCCACCCCACTCCCACCCAGTCCCCTTTCTTGCCTGTACTTTTCTTGCTCGAAATCCCCACCTGGGATTTGGCCCTACCTGGAATTCTCTTTCTCCCGCCTCTGCAAGCCCCAAACTCCCAACCCTACTGGCCTACAGAGCTCCTCCGTCAGTCCAGCCGTTGGCTGGCCTCACCTGTCTCCTCATAACCCCACAGCTCGATGGTGACAGTCTCCGTGGGCAGAGCCGAGGCTTGCCAGGTCAGGGTGAGGTTCCCTGTGGTGTCGGCAGTGCCATAGTATTGCCATTGCGTCTCATTCACCAGCTGGCTCTTCTCTGTCTCCGACACTTTGCTGGGGTGCACTGGGTGGGAGGGGAGGGGTGAGCGGAGGCCCGAGGCCCAGGGGCTCTGAGAGCTGGGGGTGCCTCCCAAGGATAAAGCGTGGCAGTCCCATTAGAGCAATGACTCCCCCAGACCCTCAAGTGAGGAAAGGACAGAGGCCATGGGAGAGGCTGCCCTCTGTTGCCCAGGTCTCCACCTGGCTTCCCCCATCCCCTAGCCTGGCTGGGGACTCCTGAAGCCCCCACTCCCTCTGGGTTGGGTCCCCTGTGTGGACGTCAGGGGTGGGGAGAGGAGCTGGAGAACCCACGCCCCTGTGGTCGGGCGCGCCTCCAAAGGGACTGGTTAAGCCAGAGAAGCAGGGCATGGTTGGCAGGCAAGGTGTGCATAGATTAGCGCTAGGGAAAGTCCCTGTTGGGGAACCGAGGCCCAGGAAGCTGGGGCTCACCGGCCAGCCAGGTGCCCGAACGCGGGAAGGAGCGACCATTGTCCATCGAGAGTGTGAAGGGGATACGGCCCGTCTCATACAGCAAGGGTGACACACAGTGCACATGTCCAGAGGAGTCCACGCGCCCGAGGGTCTGGATGCTCTCTTTAAACCTGTGGGGGGCCGGAGGTGGCAGGAAAGCCTGGGCCAGGGTGGGCTGACCCTCTCCGAGGCCTGGGCTCCTGACCTCCTCCCTGGGGGACCCAACCAGCCAGCTGTCCCTGGGTCCCCAGCATGCAGGGAGCCCCTCGGGCCTCCCACCTGCAGATCACACCATCAGTGGGGTTAAACCAGTTGAGGTGCTGCACTACAAAGTCCTTGCCACCCATCATAGAGCCTGAGTAGGGTGAGATTTCCAGGCAGAAGTCCCGAAAGTCCGAGCAGCAGGTGTTCAGGCCGGAGCAGGTCGGGTGGCAGGAGCAGAGCCCATCCCGGTCTCCACAGCGGTGGGAGCAGGTCCCCTTGGCACCTGGAGGAGAGGGAGGGCCCTGAGTGCCTGGCTGCCCCACGGGCAGGCCTCGAATTTATTTTCCTGGAGCCCATTAGAGAGAAGCATCCCCAGGAGAATGCCAGCCGGGATCGCACTACCCACCAAGGGAACACAGTGGAAACCCACAGGGCCTGTGGGGGAGGAATTCTTGGTACAAATGATCTAGCAGTTGCCTCAATGATTAGCTAGAACAAGAAGAGATAAGGGGAAATGTCTCTAGACAAACGTTTGCAGTATCAAGAGGAGCCCCCTGGGCAGGAATGACCTTCTGCCACCGAGTCCCAGAAGACCACAGCCTCAGATGGCCAGCAGTGGCTGAGCCCTTGACGTGGGCGGGGGGACCCTTCTCTATTCACTGAAGGGTCAATAGACCGAGCCTGGAGGACAGTCTGGGGTCTGGGAAGGTAGCTACTAAGAGGCCCATTGGAGGCCTGGCAAGGGCTGATGTCCGGGCTTGGCGTGCTCCATCTCACTTCGCCAGGCAGCACCAGCTCACCGACCATGGCCCCCGAAGGAGCCCCACCCTTAGGGGAGAGGGCAAGGGGTGCTCCCTTCCTCTGAGGGAAGTGGAAGGACATCTCCAGCAGAGGGCCCAGCAGGGCCAGTGTGAAGGAGAGGCTGGTTTGGTGTGGGGCTGTGGACATCAGGCCTAGGCTCTTACCACCATGGGGACCTATGACAGGGCCATATTTTCAGGGAATCCATCCCTCTGCGGCGGGACGTGGCTGGGCAGATTGGAGGGTGGAGACTGAGCTGGGGTACAGATGCCAAGGCAGGATCACCCATCCCACCTGGCCTTTCCCTGTGACCCTATCAAAGGGGGCCAGTCAAGGGCTGGGACTGGACCTGAGCCACCCCAGTGACCCCATTTCACCCAGCGCAGGGCTTGGCACTCAAGAGCGTCAATAAACATTTATTGACGGAGGGATGTGATGGCTCAAGGGAGTGGGGGAGGAGGCTGAGTGATGCCAGTAAGTGAGATAAGTGGCAGAAGGGTGGTGGCTTTTACCCAAGATGGGAGATAGGGGTGGGGTGGGGGGCTGGGGAGCCTGTCACTTCCAGCCCAGTCCAGCCTGAGGCTCTGGAGTAGGAGCTTTCCCCCAGATTTCTCAGATTCAGCCCCACCCTAATAAGGACCCACAATCCTTCCTCTTGCCTGACAGGGGGCTTAGTGGGACTGGGGGTCCTCCACGTGTGAGCACATCCTCGTGCAGGCCAAGGGCTCTCCTGAGCCCACCACTCTCCTCTAGACCACTTCCCTCCCAGGCAGCCAGCACCTCCCAGCTCCTAGCGGGTTTAAGGTGGGCACAGCTGACTCTCCCTCCTGCCAGCAGCCCCTGGACCCTAGGATCCCCAGAATTTCTTCTCACAACCCCCAGTACAGTCCCAGATGGCCTGACAGATGGAGGAGGCTGAGCAGAGGGGTGTCCGCCCTGGGCCTGGCTGCAGCAGGCAGACAGACAGACGGACAGAGGCAAGAAGGGCAGGGTCGGGGCGTACCTGCTGCAGGCCCGGGGCCTGGGCCTGGGACTGTCGCCAGCAGCAGCAGCAGCAGGGCCCAGAGCGGGAGGGGCAGCTTCATGGTGCGGCCTGAGTCTGCAGCCTGCAGCGCAGCAGTGGCTGGGAGCCTGCAGGCCGGCTCACTCCCCACTGGCCTGGCCCCGCCCGCCCTGCACACAGCGCAGCCGCCCCGCCCCGTCCCGTCTCGTCCTGCCCCGCCCCACCCCACCCCACCCGGTTCCCCTCTCAAAGTCCACAGGTGCCCTCGTGGGCCGGTAGGGCCCAACCTGCGCTGTTAGCACATTCCTGGCCCGCCAGCCCAGGACGCGGGGGAGGGGGCCCGAGCCTCCAGCTATTGGACCTCTCTGGCACTCGGAGATCTGGATGTCCAGAGGCCACAACCCAACCTAGGCCACCGGATCCCACCCCAGGTCAAGCCCCGGGGCGGACGGCCAGGGTGGGGCTCCGCTGGGGATGGGACTTGGCCCGGTGGGTTAAGCCAGGTGGTCCTTAGAATCTCTGGATTCCAGCGCCCTGGGGGGCCCTCAGCCCCAGATCTCCCAGCTCCCGGCCTCAGCTTCCCCGCCTGGAGCAGGTAGTCCCAATTTCTCCCCCAAGCCTGGCAGGGAGACGGAGCAAGTAACTTCCTGCTGATCACTGGCTTGTGTGGGTACCGAAGGAGGGAGGGGAGGAGGGGATCCCTTTCTGAGGGAGGGGGCGAAGGCTGTGGGAGGAAGCCTGGCCAGGGCAGGTTAACAGTGGGGTTAGAGGCTGAGACCAGAACCCCCTGGTCTGGAATCCCTGGAGTGGGGCTGGCCTATGAAACAGGGCTCCAAACAGGGCAGGGAGACTGGGAGAAGAGCCACCCAACCCCGCCCACCCCTGGCAGTCACTCAGAGAATTTGCATTATCTTTTCATTGTTCTCCCTTCTCACTGTGCAAGGAAGGAAACTGAGGTCCTGGTGTGGATAGGTGGGATCACTGGGAGAGGCTGCAGTGCTGGGCTAGGCCCCAGACAGCTTCCTGGAGACCCCCCTCCCGTCCCAGGCCTGGGACTCACTTGGACCCTGCCACCTGGGCTGGGTGTCCAGACCGACAGATGGTTGTCTCCCCAGAGGCAGCTTCTAAAGGTGTCCGTCCAAAGGGGATACATCCCCAGAAGAAGGGAACTGAAGCTGGTGGGGGCTATGAGCTTAGGGCCATCCAGCGACCCTCCTCAGCTCCTGCGGTCTGGCCAGCCTCCCTTCCCTGGGCACCCCCCCTTCTCATCTGGCCTGCAGTTTCTCTGGAAAGGAGGCTCCTGTAGGCATCAGGGAAGCCAGTTGGGGTGGTCAGGAGCTACATCTCCCAACTTGGTTGCTGGGAGCTCACGGCACCTCTCTAGGTGGGTGCTGATGGCTAGTGCTGGGGCTCATCCCAGGCCCTGGGGCGAGGGTGCTCCTTGTGGCACGTCAGGGGAAGGAAGAGGATAGGAATGATTCCAGGATAGGTCCCAGGTGTCCTTGGGGGTCTGAGAGCCAGGAAGCCCTGGGAGACTGCTGCGTTATTCCCAGAACTCTTTCTGGGCACTCCGGTCTGAGAAGAAGAGAAGGTAGGAATTTGGGGAGAGGGGCATCAACTGAGTAACCGCTACCCCTGCCCTGCCCTCGCCCGGCAAAGAACCTGGATTTAGGGACGTTTTGGTGAGGACCTCCCCAAGGCTGCTGTGCTGCTGTGTCCCCATGATGGCTCTGCCAGCCTTGGGCTGGGGATCCTGGCAGTGCCCAGCCCATGAGGGGCACAGGGCAGCAAGGAGCGTCCCCATCTCCATCCTGGACAGCTTTTCAGGGAGACCCCTGGGGGCAGGGCCAGCCCAGAGCTGTGGGGGGTGACAGCTGGGTCCCCAAGGCACTGAGGGGTTTGACAGTGTAAAGGGCAGGTTGCGGCCCCTGCAACTTGTGCCTCCCCAAAACAGACGTACTCAGAGCCTTGAAAGAGCAGAGCCAGCATTGCGGGCTTGCATAATGCTCTGCTGTCACCTTTAGAAAATTAATTTTTGAACAGGAGCCCCAGTTACATGTTGCACTGAGCCCCACAACTGCATGGCCAGTTCATTGGAAAGCAAGTGTGCTGGGGTGTAAGTACCTTCCCTGCCAGCCCCACCTCCCGCTTCCTGACACTGACCTTGCCTCTCAGGGGCCTCTGCATTGGGCGCCCATCACAAGACAGTTTCTCGGTGAGGCCTGGCACGACCTGCTCCCTGCAGCCTCCTCCACCCACCCCTGCCCATATTCCAGAGGGGCACCCCCCGACTCTGAGCCCTTCGGGGATGCTCTTGAGGCCCCTTCCACGCCCGACTCCAGTCCCACATAGAGGGTCTGCCCTACTTGGCCTGTGCTCACTTCTCCACACTGACTCACTGCCTGCCCAGCCCCTGCCTGCTCCTGGGATGCCCAAGGGCTGGGCCCTGATCTATGGGGAGAAGGGCCCAGAAACCCTGGACAGCAAGCCCCCGGGGTTGAACAAAGAGGCAAAGACAACTGTTCCATCTTTATTAGAAAAGAAACCAGAAAAAGGGAGTGGGGCGAGCCCAACCCTAAATGACCCCTCCACTATGACACAGGCAAAGCCCGGCTCATCCGGGCATCAAGGTGTGGACACGGCCACCTAGGCTGGGCGTGGACACGGTTATACAAAGTCAATGTCTCATAGAAAAGGTTGCGAGCCCCGCTGTGCGAACTGCGGCTGTCTTCACGTGGCCAAGCTCGGCCTCTTCCGGGAGCCCATGTGGTGGGGACAGACCACGGCCCAGGCGGGAGGGGAGGATACCACAAGGGAGGGAGGCTGGGCGGACTGGGGTCTGTGTGGGGAATGGTGCTCTGCCTGGGCCCCGTGCAGTTGAGGGGCTCGGGCCAGGGGGCGGAGGGACGGCCCCACGCTTTAGATGTCCATGTAGTCATCATCCTCGTCCGTCTCACTCTCCAGCGAGGACTCCTGGCTTGACGTCTCCAGGACCTCCAGGGCCGGCTGGCACAGGCTCTCCTTCCTCACGTTGGCGGCCGACTGGGCAGATAGGATGGCCGACTGCACACAGAGCGGGCAGGGCACTGGTCAGGGGTGGCCCAGGCCTGGCCCCAGGTCCCCCTATAGCCCACGTCCCGCCCATGCCCCCCACTCGGCACCCGTGGTCACCTTCAGCTTCTGCTTGGTCTCCTCCGAGATACTGCCTTTGGGCGAGAGCAGGGTCGGGGTGGGCGGCGTGACGGTGATCTCAGGGGGGAACTTGGTGGCAGCCGAGGGGATGACCAGCTTTGGCATGCTGGGGAGGAGGCGCGACTTGGCCCGGCCGGGCTCTGCCTTGTTGGGGGGGCCCTCGGGTGACTGGGCACTTGCACCACTGGGCACCTTGGAGCTGGTGACTGTGGGGTGGACAGTGGGAGCTGAGCCTTGTTCACAGTCTCCTGGGCCTGCCTGCCCCTCCTTGGCTTGGGCCTCAGTTTCCCCTCTGGAAAACAGAGGCACCCAGAACGCCTCCTCCTGCTGCGTCAGGCCGAGGGTGCTTTCTCTTGGCCTTCTGGTCTGTGCTGGCTGGCAGGCTCCAGGCCTCCTGTGTCTGCCTCCGCGACTGCCCAGGTCTGGGGACTGGGACTCCCCCCGCCCCCGCCCAAGGAGCACAGTGCACTCTGGGAGTCTAGGGCCTGGGACACAGGCAAGCCCCTGGAGCAGGCCCTCCAGACGCCGTGCACATTAACGGCCACATCCCTGCAACAATCCTAGGATGCTTGTCCTACTGGTGTCCACACCACAGGGAGGATACCGGGGCCCGTCACCAGTCACTCAGCTAGCGCCAGGGCGTTCACTTCTTCACTTCCACTCCCGCTCCAGGGCTGCGTCTCCCAGGAGGCTGGAGGCAGCACTTCCGGGGCTGGCAGCCTCCGTGAAGCTGCAAGAGCTAGGGGCCGCCGGGTCGGCCTGGCTGGTCTCCACATTCCTCCAAGGTCCCATGGCTTTAAAAGCCCATGCTTGGCTCCCTCTGGCTGGTACCAGGCCCTACAGTCCTGAGCAGGGTCAGTGAGATCCCGGACCCTGAGGAGTCCCCAGGGGGCTGGCTGGTTGGGAAAGGGCTCTATCCACAGGGATGACTAGGACATGGACAACTGTCTGGCCAGGCTGGCCACCCCTCTGTCTGCCCCAGACTCCTCCCCCCACATGCCAACCCCTCTCTTGGCCCTGTCTGGGAGCCTCCTTTCTGGGACTCAGCGGCCTCAGCTTGGGCTGGCCACCCGCCCTCGCTAGTCTCCGTGGAGCCAGAGGTAGAACAAGGGGGTCTCCACTCGGGGCCTCCCTGCCCAGCTGCCTCTCCGCTGTGCTTTAGCATGACTGGGTCCTCCCCGGGCCCTGCTCTGCCAGCTGGTCACCCTGTGATGCCCTCCACCCTTCCAGGTGAGGCCCACCCTGGCTGCTCCCAGCTCGTCTTACCCTGGCTGCAGGTGGGCTCGGCGCCTGTCCGGGGCGCAGCCTCTGGGGGCCAGCAGTGCGGCTCTGCCGAGGGGCTGTCAGGAACAGTCTTCACCTGCTCACCGTGCAGTGGCTCCTGGGGCGTGAAGCCCGTGCCCTCTGCCCCTCCGGCCAGCTCTTCTCCATCTGTGGGGACACAGGAGGGCTGCAGGTTACAACCCTCACCCAGCCTGCAAGACAGGGCCCCTCCCTCCTGCACCCTGGGACACCTGGCAGGGGACCCGTGCCGAGGCAGCTCGCCACCCCCACCAGGGGACCAGCAGGGGCTTCTCTAGAACAACTGCATGGGTAGGGCCGGGCTGGTACTGGCAGGAAACCGCTCAGCCCCCCGTGGACGCTGGTGTGCCTGGCCCACCACCTGGGACCACTGTGTGCCTGACACGGTAGGGGCAACACGGGGGACCGTGAGGCCCCAGCCCCCTCAATCAAACACTATCACAGGACTTTAAGAGGTGGGCTCATGGGCTCTTCCCACTAGCTTATTGGAGTGGTGCTCGGAAACATGGTCAGGACCCAAAACCAAACCAACCAGCTAAGACCAAAGCGGACAGAGCGGTGTGCTGGCACCATGCCCTTCCGCCAGGCCACACCTTCCCTGGCATGAGGCAGGGGCCGGGAACTGGCCTCCCTTGAGCCAAGGCCTGATGGGCCTGAGGGGTATAGGCTGAGCCTATGGCCGCCAGCCAGGCCGTTAGTCAGCATCGGGCCACCAGCTCCCAGCCCCCCAGGCCCTGCCTCCAGTGCCCTGCAGCTCCTCCCCCCGCATCCTGCCTCCTCATGCTCCCTTCCTCCCCTCACTCCCCTCTTCCTTTTTATTTGGGCCTAGATGGCCATCACCCTGCAACCCATCTACTCTCCCACTTTCCCACTGAGCCCTTCCTTCCCCTTCGCCAGCAGGTAAAGCCCCACCCCCGCCCCCACCCCAGCCTTGACAAGGCAGGAGTGACAGCTCCTGGGACAGGGACAAAGATTGGGCCACTGAGCAGCCCTGGCCTCCCCACTGTTGGCTTCCAGCTCCCAGAGGACAGAGCATTCCCTGGCTACCTAAGCCATGAGCCACTCTCGCCCTTCCTCAGGTCTCACAGCCTGGCCGGCATGGTCACAGCTTCTTTGTCCCTGCGTCCAGCCCCTACACTATGGCAGGCAGGGGTGAGCACCTCGGAAGGCTCCTCCTACTTCCCCCTGGACCTGGGGAGCAGGGACAGCAGCCAGAATCCCACACCGCTGGTGCAGGACTTGGTTCGCTGTGGCTGGGCACGCACTCATGAAGCAGACTTGGTGGGTGTCTGGTCTAGTGCTCTGCCTGCCTGCCTGCCTGTGTCCGACCTCTTCTCATGGGGCTGTTCCCTGAGGGCCTGGCCGAGGAGCCTAAAGCGGCTGCTTAGGTGGGCTGGGAGGGCTGCTGGCTTCCTTGCTGATTGGTATCTACAGGACAGGAGCAGGACAGGGGGAGCAGGGTTCAAGGAGGGCCTGGGGCTGCCCTCAGAGGGGTCAGGTGTCAGGCTGGCTCTCTCCTATCCCAGGGGACTGTCCACCCCTTCCAGGCCTTTCCTCTGGGTGGGCCACCATGAGGTGAAGGGACACTCGGGCAAGGGCATCTAGCAGAGAGTGTTAAGCATGTAGGGTAGTGCTCTGTAGGCCAGGTAGCCCCCTCCCCTCCCCACCACCACCCTGGAGGCCCTGTGAGGAGGGCTGCAGGTGAGCCTGAGGGGGAGGGGATTGGCCTGGGGGCCCAGCCTTAAGAGAAGGACCATCTGGGTCCCCCTGGCCTCCTTGGTCTCAGGATCCCTGCCTGTGGGAAACATATGGCCAGGCTGGAGTCCTTTGCTATCGGGCTACTCTCCCTGCTCTCTGGGGCAGACTCATGGTCTGGGCACTGGGTCCCTAAGGACCAGTGTCCTGGAAGCACCAGCCCTGGCTCAGACTTTTCCTGGCTTCTCGGGATGGCATGAGGCTGGCATTACAGCTAAGCCCATTGGCTGGGGGCACCTGCTCAGGCAGGTGCTTTCTGTACCAGGCTGGTCCCATGGCCTGCAGTGCCCTCTCCACTCTTCCTCCCTGATGTACTTCCCTGCTCCTGAAGGCCTGGCCCCTCAGCAAGAAGGACCCTCACTTACCTGTAGACCAGGCATTATTCTAGCACCAAACCAGGTCCTGGCCTGTAGTGGGTAAATATCCAACGAACAAAGAGATAGCACGTGCTCAGCAAGGAGGTGGGGGGCAGGCAGCAAGAGGCAGGGCCAGGCCCCCTCTGTGGGAGACACACGACTAGGAGCTTCTTGGATGTCCACGAACAACCCTGAGCTCCGCAAGGGAATGGATCCACCACATGAGGCCGGTGGCCCTGGTCAGCATGGCCTGGGTAGTTGGGTGAGGCTCAGGTAGTGACCAGAGAAGCTTGAGACCACTCCTGCCCATCCACAGGCCGCAGCAGGTGGGACAAGTCAGGACTGGACACTCCCAGCCACTGCCGGCCGCCTTCCCCTGGCTGGAGCCAGAGGCCTGTGTGAGGGGCACCATGGGAGTGGGGGGTAAAGGGCGGGGCTGTCCACCTTGGGGAGGCTGCCTTGCCCGTGCTCTCACACCTTGGGGACATGTCCTGAGAGGATCCGTCCTCAAGCCTGCTCTCCTAGGTGGCTTGCAACCTCCCGTGTAGCCGTCTCTGGCTTCGGTACCACCCTGTACACCCTCTAGTTCCTGGCTGCCTTTGCAGGGCAGGCCTACCCTTCCTGTCCATCCAAACCTATGCCTGGTTCCAGGCTGCCTGCTGGTCACCAGGAGAGGCAGATGCTGGTCACACTGCCAGGTCACTCAGTCACCCTGCTGGATGGCTCCTTCCTGGTGCTTTCCCTGTTCTGGGGGTTGTGGGAGATGGGCTCTGGGGCGATGTGCCCATCCCAGCACGGCCCTGACACCACTCCAGGGGATTCTGGGGATCATCAGGGGCACGCCTCCCCCACAACACAACTGGCCAAACACCACCTGCTCGCACATCCTGAGGCAGCCCCAAGAGGCCGGCAGGTCACTCCACATGGCAGGTGTGCAAGTGCAGAGGGCTGGTTTGGGAATGTGCTGAGCACCTGGCCCGTCAGGAGTCTACTCCACTGCCAGGTCCATGCAGCACATATTCTCAGCCCAGGGCCGTCCCCACCCCCGACGTCATGTAAGAGTTCCATTCTAGCAAAAGGCTATTTAGTTTTGGGGAAGAAAATAAAAAAGGATCAATTCTCCGGGACGAAGAAAACACATCGGGAAGCATACACTCTTCCATTGATCCGACACGGGAAAAAAGTGCAAATCATAGTTTGGAGCCTGCTTGGGACTGGGGTGCGGTGAGCAGGAGACGGAAGGAAGGCAGCCAGGCTCCCAGGGCCCTGATGACCCTGCCTCCTGTTAGACCCTAAGGAACCTTCCCACCTAGCACCCAGTTGTGTATGGCCAACACCAGTGATGGTCACTCACTTCCAGATTAGGTTATGCAGCACACTGAGGCTTCCTTTGAGTGGTCTCGCTCTTTTAGACCTAGACTCTGGGGGGAAGCCAGCAGCCATGACGTGGGGACACTCAGCAGCCTACGGAGAGGCCCACAGTGGGGGAACTGAGGCCTCCAGCCAACAGCTGGTGAGAACCTGAGATGTGCCAGCAACATGAGAGAATTCAGATGACCAGCTGACAGCTCTGATCCTCAGAAGCTACAACACCATGGAGGCAAGAGTCAGGTGGAGGGTAAGACAGCCTAAGGTCGGGGGGACACCTTGCGGGAGCCACGACTTCATGGGAGGGAGTGATTTCCTTGGGCTGTGGACTCTCACTGTTGCTGCCCTTTGAAATCACCACAATCCACCCCGAGGCTGTGCTTGCTGTCCGCCAAGCACTGTGCTAAACCTGTATCACCTCCATCTGACACACTGTGTGCTGGAAACTGAGACACAACAAGGTACACAGAGAGGAGCAGGGACAGCCAAGGTCACCTGGTGGTAGAACCACCACTTACAATCCTTCAACTGCTCTGGTCCTGCAGCCTTCGGAGGCTCCCCTCACAACAAATGGTTGCAGGAGCTGACTTAAGGGGAAGTGATTCCTCGTCTCACGAGGCCACAACCAGGGTAATTGTAACCGACTGGGCAAATGGTCCCTACACTTCCATGATTCTCAAAGCAAACTGGGGATGAGCATCAGGTGAAAACATCAGCGCCTAATGCCAGAACGGTAGGAAAGAGTGAAAGGAGGGAGGGCTGCCACCTTCAGTCCCCACCCAGGCAGACCAGCCACGGCAGAAGCTCTCAGGTCTGATATTAAAATGGCTAGGAAGTGACACAGCCAAGGCTGAATGGCCGAAGGGCTGCATGGAACTGTGACCGGGAAGACTGATAAGCCTGCAAGAGAGTAAAGGCCCCTGCAGGGCCTCAGCAAGGGTGCAGGCTGGTCCCAGGAGCCGGGGTGAGGGGAAGGCCTGACACCTTGCCTGCTGACCTTTGAGATGCCACCTCAGTGCCCCCTCCCTGGAAAGCTGGTCTGTCAGCTGCCCCTGCCAGTAGGCTGTCATTCCTAAGGGCATCCTGGGTTTTAGAAGGAACCAGGACTCTGGCTGACAGAGCCCTCTGTCCTTTGTAATTCACAAGCCCACCCATGAGCTTTATCCCACTCCTTGCTGGCTGCTTCCATCTGTCTCACCCTAGGGGGCCTACGCAGGAATGCTCCCCACCACAGATGTGCTCAGGGACAGCTCATAGGCCTGTGAGATCTCTGATAAGCCAAGGTCAAGACCCCTCCCCTCTCCTGAATCCCTATCTATCTATTCATCAAGTTTACATGTAAACATATCACTATTAGTGCTGGCTCCCTCTCTCCTAGCCACACACCCCTATGAGGGGACTGCCATCATCACGTCCCTTTTTGGATGGGAGAAAGGTCAAGAAAGTGGTGGGCACTCCATCAGGTCATGCCCTCTGCCCTCCAGGGCCCCCAAGATGTGTTTCTCAAGGGTCACCAGGCTGGAGGTCACCCTGGCCACCTTCCCTCCCCCACCCACACTCTCCACACAAGGAGTAGGACTTGTTGCTGGCTGGTAGCAGGGGCCTGGGCCCAGCTCTGGCCTTGCTGTCTAGGAGATGGGCTGGGACTTACCTGGGCCCAGGGAAGTCATGCTGGGGGTGGCCTCTGCCCTGTGTGGCCGGGGGTGCCCAGGGTCCTTGGACGGGTCTGGACTGGAGGCCGACGCTGAGGGAGGGCAGGGGATGATAGCCGTGGTGGCAGCTGGCACCGGGCGAGGCTTGTTGTGAGTGTCACCGGGCCGCTGGAGAGTGTCAGCGGGCACAGGGTCAGGAACCGTGGGAGCCCCAGCCCCAGGGAAGAAGTTTTCTCGGCTGTCCTTGGGGTGCTTTGGGGTGGTGGGTGTGTCCCCTGCGGCCTGTGACGACAAAGAGGAGGTGAGGATGGTGGGCACCCCACCTCCTAACCCTGGGGACCCACACCTCCCTGGGAAGACGTCCGGCCCTGCTGGTAGGGACTCAACGGAGACCCTGGGGCTGGCCAGGGCCTCCACCAGACCTCACCCTCCAATTCCTGGGTGCCATCCTGGGAAGACATGATCCCAGGCAGGGGTCATTGAGTCTCATGTGGGGCCATCCCTAGGGAGCTGGGGTGACACCAAGAGTCAGCTCCCTGAGTTCAAGACCACAGCCCCAAAGAGGCAGTGCCGGATAGTCCAGCTTTGGCCACCCCAGAAGCTCTCACCTAGGCCTTCCGTTCTCAGGGGAGCAGGGCCCGCTGGGGCCTCTCCATCTTCTTCCACACAGTTCTCTCTGCCACCAGGGCCCTTCTACTTTGCACCCAAAGCCTCCGCTCCCAGAACAGTGTGAAGGCTGAAGCTCACTGAGGGTGTGCTGCAGGGTGTAAGCCATCCTCCCAGCCCTAGACCCCTAGCCTCAGGCCACACCAGGGCTGCAAATGTGGTCTCACACCTGCTGGGGGCACCATGGTGCTGGGGGTCAGCTGGCTCCCCGCCATAACTCTGCTTCTTTTGACATCTGTTCTGCTTGAAACGTCCTGTCCCTAGTTTCAAGGAGCACAGGACAGCCCCTGTGATTCTGTGTGTGATATGTATTGGGTTGAACCTGAACCTCCAGTCGGGGGGCGGGTGGAAGGTGGGGAGAGGACAGGAAGATGTGCTGTGTCTGTCCTTGCAGGAGCCAGCCTCAGCCACAGTGACAGCACTGAGCCTCTAATTATGTCCAGAGCACTCTCCAGGTGTGCGCTAGGCTGCCATGGCAACTGGGACTGGCCTCTAGCCAAATGGATCCTGGGGCAAGGGGCGGAGGCAGCAGGCTCAGGGCTCGGGCTGCCCCCTCCCCAGCACTGGCCAGAGGCGCCCAGGCCCCACTTGGGTGCTGGTCCTCAATCTCCTCATCTAAAGGACCCTTCCCTGCCCGTGGCTCCTGCTAGCTCAGGATCTCCTTTTGCCACAAGACAGGGAAGGCAGGCGTTTGGAGGTTTTCTGGGGGGTTCTATCATTTTGAGGGCCTTAAAGACTGCATCAGAAACAGCCACTCTGTCTGGAGTGGTCACTGCATACCTGACCTCATCTGGGTCAGCAGAGGAGGCAGGAGGGGACCCCTGGGCTCAGGCCCTGCACTGGGGCCCTGAGCAGTTACTCCTGTCCCATGTAGCAGAGGTGGCGGTTTAGGGCCACGCAAGCCACAGAAACCACAGCGGCTATGATGTGAATCCTGGCTGCTTTGGCAATAATGGGGTGGTAGAACCTGGGGCATGTCTCCCCCGGGATTCTGGCCCTCAGCTGGGGGAACAGGCCCACGTGTGTGGCCCACAGACTGCCTGGTCAAGACTGAACTTCTGGACTTCCTCAGACCAAGAGTCCAGGCAGGAAGGGTAGCATGCTGCCCCATTTCACTGAGAGGAAGCTCTGGACACTGACAGCATCTACGAGCCTGCTGCTAGGTGACCTATAGATGGATGCCCACTGCCCTGAACTCCTGCCTTGGGACTCCCTGTGATGTACTTCCCTGGGGGAAATGCCAAGAGAGGGCTGCGTGTGGGCAAGGATGGGAGGGCAAGGTCTGCTCACTTGTGCTGCTGGGGAAGGGGCAGTTGGGCCACCCCTGGGGGGACAAGAGGCCACACCTATTCAAATGACAAGTACCTGCCCTTTGACCCAATGACCCAGGCCCAGGGGTCACTCCTGCAGAAATGCCCACATGTGGTGCAGGAAGATGCCCCTCTGGTACTGTTGAGCAGGAGCACTGCAGTGCCCCCCAGCCTTATCCCCCCTCTTTCTCTGCCAGCCAGACTCCCCCTGTGGGCTTTCTCTTGAGCTAGGTCTCTCCCAAGGAGATCCTTCTCCCTCACCCCCTCCTCAGTACCCCCTGCTCCTCAAAATCTGTGGCCTCTGATCCCCAGACCAAAGGCTTTGGGGGCACCTACACCCACGGCTCCTGCTTGGACCCCTCTCCGAGGGGAAGATATGCTCCCTCACCCCTCCTTCCTGTCACCAGGTCACGCTGGCCCATCTTCTGCCATCTTGGACCCACCTGTTGCTCACCGGGCCTCTGCACCAACCCAGCCTCCCCACTCAACAGCAGGGAGTCTTTCCCACACGTGGCACCAACCTGCCCCCTCCCTTGCTGAATAAACCCCAGGACCCCCATCTGCTCTGCTCCTAACCCATTCCTATCCCAGCCCCACATCACTTTCTCCACCCTCATCCCAAATGAAGTCACCTTTCCAGGGGTCAGCTAGGTAAGGACCATCTTCCCCATTTACAGAAAAGGCAGCTGAGGTGAGGGGACCGCTGAGGTCACATACTCGGAGCTGGGGTCTGGGCCTGCCAAGGCCCCACCTGCCACACAATGCTGCCCCACCTGGGCTGGTGGTCAGGGGCTTCCTGTGAGCCAGAGGCTCACAGGCCTCCTGTCCATCTCCCCTCGGCCCATGTTCAGCCCAGAAACAGTCCCTCCTGAGGTGTACTGCTTCTCGGCCCACAGCCAGGGGCCTTGGCATGGGGCCTGCCTCGTGTAGGGAGGCCAGCACAGGCTGGGTCTGCTTACCTGTCTCTGGGCGGCAGCCCCAAGGTGGACCTGACAGAACTTCACAGCCTGCTCCAGTGCAGCCTCCTCATCCACCTAAGCAAGGAGATGCTCCAAGTCAAAGGGCCAGGCCATGGTGGCTGGCCTTCTCCCAGCCCCTGGAGTATGAGGATCAGCTCCTCTGAAGATCCCCTGACACTCCAGTCCTGCTGGAGCATGGCAGGAGCACACATCTATCTCCCGGGTCCATCCTCCAGGGCCACTGCTGTGGGCCGGGCTGGTCCTGTCAAGTTCATGTCTGGAACCAGGTTATTGAGTCCTCAGGGGCTGAGGCTGGCAGAATCTGAGCCAGAGCCTGTCCACAAGCGAGCACGATGCAGGGCCTTTCAGAGTCTGAGGTCTGGGTGGGGGGCAAGGTCTAAATGACCCAGAGACCAACAGCCCAAGGTGCAGGGAGATGAGAAGGAGGCTAGGGAGGCACAGGGGGCCGCCGTGGTGGACCAATGGGTAGGGAAGGAGGGAGAAGGGCTGGAGTGTCAGGAGCACCCAGGCCGGGGCAGGTAGGGTGGGGAATGGCCCGCCCTGACAAGCAGGGAGTGCTGAGCTGGGTTCTTCCTAATGTGTCAGCAACAGAAACAAAGAAAGGTTAATCCTGGATGCCAGTGAGGGGATGATAAAACAGGCGCTCTCAAAAGCGTCACTGTAAACAGACACAATGTGGGAAGAAATCGCTTATCAGGACAGGCAACCAGACTGAAGCAGCCATTGCAGTTCCGGGTCTCTTCCTGTGGAAATCCATTTTTTGAGAGAGACAGCGAGTGAGCAGGGAAGGGGCAGAGAGAGAGAAGGAGACAGAGGATCCAAAGCGGGCTCTGCACTGACAGCAGAAAGCCTGATGCAGGGCTCGAACTCACAAACCTTGAGATCATGACCTGAGCTGAAGTCAGATCTGCTTAACCCACTGAGCCACTGAGGTGCCCCTGGAAGGCATTTAAAAAAAATTTTTTTTTAACGTTTATTTATTTTTGACACAGTGTGAGAGACAGAGTGCAAGCAGCGGAGGGGCAGACAGAGGGAGACACAGAATCTGAAGCGGGCTCCAGGCTCTGAGCTGTCGGCCCAGAGCCTGATGCAGGGCTCGAACTCACGAACCGCGAGATTATGACCTGAGCCGAAGTCGGACGCTCAACTGACTGAGCCACTCAGGCGCCCTTTGGAAGTCATTTTAAATAAAGAAATAGCTATATGTCTAATGCATTAAAAAAAAAAAAAAAAAAAAAAAAAGGAAAGCAAAGTAAGAAGGGTGGCCGAGCCTCCTTACATACTCAGGGCACCACGTCACCTTCAGAAGACAGCCACGAAGGTCTCTGAGGAAGTGCCCCAGAGACTGGCACTGTGTGTGTTTGGGGTTGGGGGGGTGGGTGGTGGCTGTCAGGGGTCTCTTCTCCCTGTGTTGGATTTGATAAGGTTTTGTTTCCTTTACAGTTGAAAATAGAGTTTTTCCAAGCTCACCGTTTTTCCTTTTCTTTTCTTTTTGTATATTTTCCCCAGCTTTTTTGAAATACAGTTGATAAAATCACCCCGTACTTAAAGCGTGCAACATGATGGCCGGACCTGCTTCTTGTTTTTCGGACTCTAAATCTATGGCCTGCTCATGGTAGAAAACCTCAAATGTAGGGAAATGAACAGCACAGGTGGGGTGGGAATGACACCTAACAAACACCCCGAAGGGCCCTCACACTCCTGGACCAGCCGGGAAGGACCTTCCGTGAGAACTACCAGGCCTGGCCCGTGGCCACCCACCTGCTTGATGAGCATGTAGGTCTCAGACATGATCTTCTCGATGCGGCCCAGGTCGTAGGCCATGCCCTTCTGGCCCTGCTGCCACACTCGGTAGGCGTCCAGCAGGAGCGTCTTGCCCGACTCTGTGTCCTCTAGGAGCTTCCTCTTTCTGCTGGGCCGTGTGGGTGGCTCCTCGGGGTGACTGCCCACTCTGGCCCCGGTGGTGGCAGCAGGGGTGGTGGCTGGGGCTGGCTGGGCTGGTGTGAGCGGGCTGGGCTGCTGGCGGGCACTGATGCTCAGCTCCTCCAGAGACAGCTCAGTGGGCCGGCTCTCGGGGCCCCGGTCCCTGGGGGGTCGGCCTGGCTGCGGGGGCGGCGCCCGTTCGGAGTCTGAGCAGCGAGTGGTGGCCTCACCCGTGTCCATGGGCTCGGTAGGCCCTGCCCGGGGGCTCTCCCTGTCTTTTCGCTCCCCAGACTGGTCTGCACTGTCTCCTGCCTCCATGGCCACGGGCCGGTGGTTGAGGGGCCCCACTTTGCCCCCTGGCTCGCCTGCTGGCCCTGAGCCATCAGCCAGAGGGGGCTTCTTGGAGTGGGGGAGGGCCTCTTGACTGTCCTCGGGACTGGCCTTGTGGGGGACGTCGGTGGTCATCCTGCCTCCAGGGAGGCCACAGGCCTTGGGCCCTGGGCGTTCTGACCCCTACGAGAAAACCAAAGGTGAAAGACTGTCTTTGGGGCTTCTACCAGAACAAGACACCCCTGGGTGTCAGGTGTGCCCACCCCAGGCCACCCTGGCTCTCCCCGTCTGTTAGCTGGCCCAGGCTGGGCCTAAAGACCTGCCAGAGGAAGTTCTTCCCCGCTCTGCTCCTCCAGCCTTGACAGGGACTAATGGGGCACTGTCGGTGGTACCACTCCAGAAGAATAGGCCTGGCCTGGGCTGGGCTGGCCTTCCTTGAACATGGGCCTCAGGGAAGTCCTGGGTGTCTTATGGGGAGGTGATCCACCAGGGGCCACCAAATGTGCTTGCTGCAGAGCTAAATACTCCTGATCTGGGCTCCCACTCGCCCCTAATGCACAGTAGTCAGGGTGGAGTCTCAGGGGTGGGTGCCGCCCCGAGCTCCCGCACGATGGCCCAGCCAGTCCTGCTGGGCAGGGGACACTGCAGCAGCACTGCCCTGGCTCAGGTCCCAGTGGCCCTAGGCTGCTAGGCTGGTGACCTAACCTCCTAGGCCTCAGGGTGCTCAGCTAGAGAGGGGGTGAGAGCTGTGCTTGCCTTGGAGGGTGAAAAGGGACCAGGTGTGCCCAGCCCACCACGAGCCCACCACCTGCTTCAATATCACAGCTGCTGTGACCCCGAGTTCAATCTGCCAGGTGGGGTACACTGCTCAGGTTGCAGCCTCAGGGAGTGTCGCTATTGTCTTCCGTAACCACAAGTCCACATTTGCCAAGCGGGTCAGAGCCTCGCTAAATGTCTGCCAATCCCCCACTGTGCTGACCTTTCCCACCCAGAGAGGCAGGGTCTCTACTTCACAGGTGGGGACACAGGGACCTTCCTAATGGCAGGTAAGTGGAGGGACAGGGGCCACGGGCATACCTCTGCAAGTTCGCTCAGGGTGTCCTCCAGCACCTTCACAGTGAGGATGAAGGCCCGCTGCGCCAGGACCTGGCGGTCAGCATCTCGCAGATACTTCCTGCAGGCACGTGGGGGTGGCCAGAGAAGATGGCAGAGCCTCAGAGCCACATGGCACTAGATGGTGGCCCATGCCCTTTCCTGCCCCAAGAACACCTGCTGGTCCCTCAGCCTCCCTCCTGCCTAGGTCCACTCCCCAGAAGCCTGCCCTCAGCCTCCTCCCTGTACAACAGACACAGACTGTCCTGGGCCCTCATGGTGGGGGCAGGGCCGGGCCAAGTTAGGGCTGGGGGCCTCTGGTTTCTCTCCGCAAAGACTGTGTCCAGTGTGCTCCAGGCTCCAGCTGAGGGCCCCACCCCAGCTTCTGGGGTGAATGAGACAAGAGAAGGTGAGGTGGCGCAGGCATGGGCAGCTGCTGGCCCAGTTGGGCCAGACCACATCTCCAGGGATCCCCCACAACCCCTGCAACTGCAGCTGAAGCAGATGTCCCTCGGTCCTATCTGTCCCACCCTTTCTGGCAAAGGGATCCCCGGTTACCTCTGCGGCCCAGGTCCCCCTGTTGCCTGGCCTGTTATTACTGGCCTTCACCTGGGGGACCCTGGCTATCATTTGGACACCTGTCTTCCCCACAACCTGACAGCACCCTGAAAGCCCCAAGCTGAAGGGAAGCAGGAGGAAGGAAAGGGTAGCTTGTCCACAGCCTGTGTTCACCCCAGGGTGCACAGGGCAGGGTGCTGTCTAGATACCAGGACAGAGAGGCTCCTGAAAAAAAGGGTGGGTCTAGGCTCCACAACCAGTGGAGAAATGCCCTGGGCGGATGAGGGGCTCCAGCCTGTGTGCGCACCCATGCTCTGACCCACGGCAGCACCAGCTGCCACCATGGGGCTGACCACACACCGGGCCGGGTGGCTGCACTCACTTGCCCTGGTCCGGGGTCCGCTGCAGCATGGAGGACACCTTCAGCAGGGTGCTGTGGTCCCGGAGCTGGGCCAGCACCTTGAGCAGCAGCACAATGGAGCGGTTCATGTGCCAGGCAAAGCTGCCCGGCCGGTCGATCTCGTCCACGGGGATCCGCCAGATGCCCTGTGAAATGGACAGAGGCGGGCATGTGAGGTGGGCTGCTGCAACTGGAGCCTGCCATGAGACCACAGGGGACTCTGCCCAATCCAGGGTGCCTCGGACCCCTCTTGCTATCCCAAGGGAAGTGGGAGCGTGGTCACCCCCATCTACTTCCCTCCACGGATGGTGGCAAAGAATACACGCGTTATTCTGCACTCTCCTCTTCTCAATGGCTGCAAGGTATGTGTTTACTTGTTCTGTTCCCTACAGGAAGCACACAGGCTGTGTCCCCTCAGTTAAATGCAACCAGTGGGAGAAGTCTAGTGCCTCTGCGCCTCTGCACAGGTGCTGACTCAGCCATGAGACCAATTCCTAGAGCTGAACTGATGGGTCAAAAGGTGGCCAACATGAACTTCTGGCAGCTGCTGCTGGCCAGACACGCTCAAGCCTGGGCCCCACCCGTGTGCATTCCCTCCAGCGGCACCCAGAGAATGGAGGGCTGGGCTGAAAATGACCTGCAGCTTGCTGGATGCCCAGGTTTCCTTGAACCCGCCTTTGTGCAGTGTATGCTGTGGCCAGGACCCCCTCCTCCACTTCTCAGCCATCCAACCTCACTGTCTGAAGGCTGCGCTGGAGCAGGGCCAGCTCTAAGGATACCCGCCACGGTCTCCCTCAGCCCGTGCTTAGCCCACCCCTGCACCTGGCACCCTGCTCATTGGCAGCTCCATGTCTGGTTCCCTGTGGCATCCCCACACCCAGCATGGTATCTGAGACACACTCGGGTCCAGTCCAGGCGTAGTGAAGGAAAGGATGACCAAGGGAGTGAATTATAAGTGAACAGAAGCTCATACCTTCTGAGCAGGCCTGAGGCTGCAGGACCTGGACATTAGGATTTATGTCTCTGGGGCAGGACTTTGGGGACCTGGAAGGAGCAGGCAGGCTCACATGTGGCTTCCTGAAGCCAACACCCTAGAGAATTTCCTGCCCAGACCAGGGCTGTGGGCAATGCTGCCTCCTGCACCCAGGGCCCACAGAAGGGTACCCAGGGAGTGCCCTTCCCAGGGCTCTATTCCCGTGGGTGCTCAGTGACTAACTCCCGGCTCCAGTAGTCCCGGGAAGAAAACCAGGGCACCTCCAGCCCCGAGCCACTTAAGCAAGAGAGGGGCCTAAAACCTGCAACTCCAAGCCCCCAGAGCCCCCACACTGGGTCACTGGGCTCACACCGGGCACAGAGAACTGCTCCCCCCACCCCCTGAGCAGGCCGGGGCACTGTGTGAAGGCTGGCAACTACTCTTTATCCCAGGCAGTACCAAATAAGGCACCAGCTGCCTCCCGGCCTAGACAAAACCAGGAGGCTGAGGCCACCCACATCTAGGGCACTGATACCAACGCTGTATCTTCCCACTGGGCACAGGTGGCTTCTGCAGCAGCTCAGGAAAAGCTGCCACTTGAGAGGACGAGGGGCAGCTTTGGACAGCTGTCTGGCCAGTGTGGCCCTGACACTGTACCCCAGATGTGTGGCAGGGGCTGGGAGGTGCCCTCTCTGTTGTCCACCAGACCCACCAGGCTGAAGAAGAGCTTGGTTCTTTCTCCCGAGGCACTGCAGACGTCACCATGCTCTGCATCACAGGCTGACACAGCTATGTCATCATGACATCGTGACATCTCTATGTCACAGAGATGAGGAGCAACTCCCTCAGGGTCACACAGCATGAGAGGCAGTCCCACAGTTGGCCCCTCACCACCACCACAGCTCTGAGCACAGGCTGGACCAGCCAACCAGCTCAGAAGGAAGCCTCCATCACCTGCTCTGGCCCTCCACCCCTGGCCCCCAGCTCCTTCCTGCACCTAACAGGAGAGGGGGAGAGTTGGAAGCACAGTCCCACCACATGCCACGACACTGCAGGTGTGCACCAGAGCCGGCCCAGGGTCAAGCCAGAGATCTGGGTGTGACCCCACTGCTCCCGGATCTCACTCTTCCTTAGGGCACAGAGGGGCATGCTCTGCTCTGCACCCTCAACCCACAAGGGTCCAGGATGACCCTGGATTTCACTGAATGCCTCCCTCTTCCCTGGCAAAACCTCTGAAGACTCAAAGAACAATCAGCGGTCACTCCTCCCAGTGCACCTTGATCTGGGCTCAGAAGGTCTCTCCCAGCTGCCTGATGAGCAGCTAAGGGTGGAAGGTCCCCTGCTCTCCTTGGGGGAGCCACTGGGGAGGATGAATGGAAGACTCACACTTCTTCCTTCAAATCGTGTTTGGGGGTGGCTGTGTGAGGACAGAGGTGCTGACTTTTCTGGCCCCTCCCCTGGGAAAGTGGCCCTGTTCCTCCCATGTCACCTCTGCCAGGGACTCAGGGTGAGCCTGGCTGTGAGGTGGGCAGAAGCAAGTGTCACGGGGGCCTCAGACATGGCGCCAAAGCCTCAGGAGGCTCCAGGCACTTGGGGTGCTTGGGCCCCAACGCCTGGCCCCACAACACACCTGGTGGGCACCAGCTTCAGCCTGTACATCTCAGGAGCTTACCACCTCTGGAGGTGGCCCGTTTCATCCTTGGTAGATTGTTAGAAAAGGTTTCTTCACACTGTGCTGGATCCCCAGGCTGTCCCCGCACCCCTGCCCCTCCCTGGCACCCAAGCCTGCACTTTATGCCCCTAACATTCCTACTCCGGCTCGAGCCTCATCTTGCCTCTTCCTTCGACTCTTGCTCCCCATTCGTCCACCCGGCCTGGGCCAGGACAAGTTAAGAAAAGGATGGTGGGGCCGCATCCCTCACTGCTTATATCCTTGACAAGGCAGCTCCGTTACCTACCTCAGCGGAAACCTGCGCCTCACTGGCCTTTGCCCTGTCCCTGGACTCGGGACACTCACCATGCCCCCTCATAGAGCCGTGAATTTTACCCTTCTCACTTTTTCAGGCGCCCTCTCACTTCCTCTGCCCAGCCAGTTTTCCTGTGTCCTCCCAAGCCTGGCTGTGAGGTCATCTCCTCTCTGAAGCCCTCCTGGCTTGCTGCCCTCCTAAGCCTCTGCCAGGACCACTTGGGGGCAGCCCCTCAGATGGTCAGGGGGTGGTGGGCCGGTGGCTAGGAATGTGTCCTAAGTGGGGGCAGGTGTGCTTCAGCTGCAGGTCCCCAGGGGCCTGACACAAAGCTGGCAGAGGCAAGGGGCCCAGCTTGAGAAGGGCTTCCTGCTCGCAGAGAAGCCCAGCTCACCCACCTCCCCACCAGTCCCTCACCCCGGAGATTTTCCAGGCTAAGTGGGAAACAATTCTGCTCCCAGGGAAATGAATGCCCTTCAGAGCTCTGGGTGTGCACATGAGCCCTGCACTGGGGGGGGGGGGGGGGGGGGGGGGGGGGCGGCACACCTCCTTGCCCAAAGGCAATGATGGCGAGTCAGCAACACGCTCCCTGAGGGCTGGCAGGACTTTGGGCTGCTCAGGGGCATATCCGGCCAAGCTCCTGGTGGGGCAAGAGCTAGCTCTCCTCTCTCCCCTGAAAAAGAAGGGGCTGAGAAAGCGATGCCAGAGGTAAAACACATTTGGCCCTCTGCAGGGTGAACCAGGTGGCCACAGCAGACTTGGCAGAAGGTGGGGGGGGTGTGGATAGGGCCCCTGCAGAGAGGGGATCCCAAATTCCCGCTCTTGCTCCCAAGTTCTGGAATCAAAGACACAGGGCATTTACCTGTTTGGTGTCTCTTTTGGAGAAGGGATGGGATGTGCCAAAACGGGCCAGTGAGCATGCTGAGGAAACCACTCTGGAGGGCCCACCAAGCCACCCCCTGAAGTGGGCCAGCCTGGGACTGTGAGGGGTAGGTAGCCTGGCACCGGTGGTAGCCACCAGCAAGCAGATGAAGGCGGGGGCTGAAGCAAGGCAATGCCTCAGATGAGACGCCTTCTGGATGCACAGCGATGGGGGGGGTCTGCCTACCACCCGCTCCCTGTCACGCCATGGCGCCGCTGGCCTGCCTGTCTCACCCTCTGGGACCGCCCTCCCCACCCCTGCCGTTCCTCCTGCACCCGGTTCCTGATTCCCGGGATGCTGCTTCCAGCCGGCACTGACGAATCCAGTGGCATCTGAGTTACACAATCATGGACATTTTCAAGCACCCTCAGCTGGCTGAAACTGCTTATTGTGGAGGTGGGAACCGGAGGCCCACTGAGGGGCAGCGAGCGCCCAGCCACGCTGCTGGATGGTAGCCAAGCCCGGAGTGCATGTGGATTCCCTCCTCACGTCTGGGGCCAGTGGGCCACTTTCCACCGGAGCCACTCTGCACCGGCTAGGCACATCTGTGGGGATCACTCTGGGAGGAGACGAGGGTTCCTATGCTCAGGAGCCAGACTCCCAAACAGCTTTCGGCCAGTCCCTGAGGACGGACAGAGGGACGGGGCTCTGGACGCACCCCCTGAGGATAGGTCTACTTTGTACCACACGTTTCAGAGCATGGTTTGGATCCTTTTACATGAGGGTTCTCTGTTAACCCATTCCTTTCCAGATATGCGCACGCAGCCATAACATACCGCCAGCTATTTCGGAAAGGAAGACCAAACACATCAGGCAGAGTCCACGGAAAATCAGGAGGGAACTACAGGCACCATAAGCCCTGGGGAGGTTCCTGCAGACATGCAGCTAGCCTCCAGGGACAGCTGGCCCGAGGGCGTGGAGCCACCAGGCAGAGTCTTAAGCTGGCAGGGTGGCAAGCAAGCCAAGGCTCTGCCTTCTGCCTGAGCAGGCAGCGCTGGGCTTCTGTGTTTGCAGCCAGAGCCCCCACGATACCAGCAGCCCCAAGACAAGTGGAACACTTCCCGCCCCGCTACAGAGGGGAAGAAGACAAAGCACACCCCCACGTACTGCCCCTCAGGGAACGACAGCCTTGCCAGGCTGTGCCTAGGGAGGGCTATGAAGCCCCTAAGAGAACCGGGGAGCTCCCAGGGAGGGGAATGCACTGGGAAAGGGATGTCTGCACACTGGCGGAAGGGGCACAGTCAGGCTCCACCTGCAGCAGCAGAGGCCACAAGCACAGGCTTCAGGAAGGGTACAGGGGATGTGCCAGGAGGCATCTGAGAGGGAGGAAGAGGGGATCTGATAAGAAGGGAGGGGGCAGCAGTGCCCGAGAAGAGGGGAGGCTGGCACTTGGGGGCTGAAGGACAGGCCAAAACAGGATCGCAGATGAGCGAGTGGCAGGAGTGGGAGCCAGGGGCAGCAGGGGCCCCATGAGGAGGATCTGGAACGGGGCTCACCTGTGAGGCAGGAAGGCAACACTGGTGCCAGGCGGGGCCTGGGGGGGGGCATGACTCAGGGCCCCTCCTGCTTCTCCCCTGTGCCCTCCCCAGCTGCCCCCCTGTCCTGCAGTTCTGGCTGCACCCCAAGACTCCCCTCCGCCAGAGTGCAGGCACACCCACTTCCTGGCTGGGATGGTGCGTGCTTGGAGAGCTGTGGGCAGTTGGGGGCATACAGCAGCAGCCTCAGAGCACTCAGAAACATTGGGACTGTGCTCAAAGCTCCACCTCTGTGCATCTCCTCGGGAGCATCTCAGCCGACCCCCAACCCATCCAAGTGGTTCCAGGCTCCTGGCTGGCAGATGAGGTCACTGAGACAGACTATAACTACCTGAATAATTCATGGAGCCCCAGACTCTGTGCTGAGTGCTTGAGACAAGTTACCAAACCCTCCCTGTAGCCTTGAGACTTGGGCTTCTTCCTGCTGCTCTTAAGGAAAGAGAGCTTCGGAAACTGAGCCCCACACTAGAGCAAACCTGGAGGTTCATGGAGGGTGGGGCTGGCTGGCATGGTTGGAGGCCCTTGGAGACCAGGGGAGCTTTCCCACGGGAGCTGAGAGCTGGGTCGGTGGAAGGGGTGGGGTGCTGCCGGGCCAACCGGTGCCCTTGCCCATGAACACACTGTCCACTCACAAAGGGGGTTGGAAAGCAGGGCGAGGCTGGTGTCTGAGCAGGAAGGCCACGAGGCCTTGGCTTCTGGTCACCAAAATCTTGGCAGGTGGCACCTCAGGGATGGATAGCAGATGCCCCTGCTGGCATGGAGCACACTCCTGGCTGCCAGGCTAAGGTCGTGCTCAGTCCTAAGGCTCATGATGTCTCCAGCACACTGGAGTCTGGGGGAAGCTTCTTCCTAGAGGGGCAGAGACTCCTCTCTCCCCAGATTCCCCATCAGCTGGCCAGCCCACACCTCCCTAACTGCCTCAGTGTGGGCCAGAAGGTCTTGCCCATCCAGGCTCCTGGACCCCTGGCTCCCTGCACACCTGCAGGGCTACCAGCACAGCCTCTTCACCTGGCTCAGGGCCAATGCTGAGCTTGGCGGCCCCAAACGGCAGGTTTTGATTCTCACAGTAGCCCCAACTGCCCTGTGCGAGGCCACCGTTCAGGCCATTCTCAATGGTATGCCCCGAGGTCGTTCTGGGGATCCCAGATGCACCTGCCACCTTCACGGACCCCACCTTTCAGTAATGACTCTCCCTGGGGCTTCCTGCACTCTAAGGGCACAGGCAAAGGCCCCCCAGGAAAACAAGTGGCCTGGAGATGCCAAGGCAGAGAAGGAGGCAGGTGGGAGATGTGCCTGACTAGGCACTGCTCCATCTGAGCCACACTCAGACCCAGGGCAAAGGCTTGTCACTGTGTGGATGAAGCTCAGGCCATAGGGACCGGATGGAGACTCTGATTCATCCCAAACCCACACTGGCAGGGACTGTTCGAGTATGTAATCGACGCACCCCTCATTTTCTAGAGGGAAGAACTGAGTTTGGACAGCCTGCCCAAGGCTACCCAGTGACCTGGTATGGGACCAGACTCAGGAACCAGACTCTCCTTCAGGTCCTCTCTGAATGCTTACAAAGGTACAAAAGATCATCAATGTGATCTGTGATTTACAGACTAGAAACAGAAACACAGAACTAAGCAGTGACACCAAATCACTTCAGTTTTGAGCCAGGGCCTTTGAAGACCTGAGAACGCCGCCCCCCTCCCCCCACCCCCCACCCCCCCCGAGAGGGCAGATTGGGACTGGAGTGCCCACTGGCAGAGGGATGGGGAGTGAGTGTCCTGCACTAGTACTTCTGAATGTCTCAGAGACTTCATAATCTAGTCCCTTGAGCCCCTGTTTGGGGCATGGCCTCCAGCCTCGGTCTTCCACAACTTGGCCGGGCTCCTCTCGTTGTCCCCTGCTGCCCTACCCATAGGACTCAGATGTCCCTTCCCCGCTCTGCTATTACTGGGGTCATGCCCAGCCAGGGCACCCAGTGAGGCTCAAGCAGGAGGACAGAGGAGAAAGTAGCCACCCCTGGGAGCACCCAGAAAGGCCACAAAGGAGCCGGGCTTGGGTGCGTTGGGGAGGAACTAAAAGGGGAAAAGCGGTCAGATGCCAAGAGCACTGTGAGAGACCTAGGGGTGCTCAGTCCACTGAGCAGGCAGGCAGCTGGGCAGGCGGTGTCTGCGACACACAGTGGGCCCTCTCCAGCTCACCCAATGCTGCTTCACCCAGAGGGGCCCACGTCTGCCTGGGGCCTTCTCAGGCCTCCCCTACCTGACCAGGAGTTGCTAACAGAGTGGTTAGAAGGGCTGACCTAGCTCTTGAAGTCAATAGCCAGTCCCAAGGACCTGAATCCTAGCCTGCCCCATCATGGCCTCCCAGATGCTGAGCTGCCCACGGGTGGCTCTGGCTCATTGGCACGTCAGGCCCCTTGAACAGAGCCTGGCCTCCTGGGTGGAAGGAAAGCCCTTCCACAGGAGAGTCAAACTAGGCAGACAGGGATGTGGGCCCATGGGGCCTGCCCGAGGAGCCTCCAGAAAAGGAATGTTCCAGGTCAAAGCCATAAACCCTGGCCTCCAAGTGTCCTCAACCGCAGTGTAGCCCTAGGGTGGCTCTGAGTGAGTCCCCAGCATGAGCCAAGGCCTGAACAGACTCTGGAGAGTCTATGCCCCAGACGAATCCCCTCTGGGTGCTGGGGAGGCCCACCTCAGAAGTTGCTCCAGAGTGGCCCCTGGGTCTGCCAGGGCAGATGAGCCCGGCAACTGCGCAGTAAGCCAAGTACATCCCAGGAACCAGGAATCACATGGATGGGTCAGGCACACCCACCAGAGGGGTCCCCTGCTAATGGGACAAATAGACACATGTGCATCTAGGGTGAAGGGAGAGAAGAAAGGCTGGTACAAGGAGTAATGGGCTGAGAAAGTAAGGACTTCAGGGACGGGGTGTTCAGGGAAAGCCAGAGAAGAGCCAAGAAGGTGCAGGAGCCAGAGGAGGAGGAGCCTCTGCCAAGTGGAGTTGAAATGGGCAGCCCCTGAGGGTCGACCTTATCACCTGGAGTGTTCCGTGCAGGAGAACAAAAGAGGGGCAGCAGCAGGGCCTGGGTGCCTGACCTATGACAGGAGGCGGGTGCAGGGGGAGCAAGCAGTCCATCATCCTGGGCCTTCCCAGTCCCAAGCTAGCCCCATGTGCCACAGTATGACAGGTGAACAGGCCTCCCAGGGCTGCTCAGCCCCAACATTTCTATTCACAGAAAACATAGTGCTGTGAGCACCCAGCACCCAAGGGAGAACCCGTTCCCTGGGCAGAGGGATTCCTGCAGCAGCACCCCCCGCCCCCCCACAGCATGGGTGCAGTGGTGACTCATCGCTCCAAACAGGCGAGGGCGGGCAGCCTGCTGGCATCCTATTCCCAGGAGCAGCGGGCTTGGGGCTGTGGGAGCAGCCTGCTTCCAGCCGAGGACCAGCTTCCATCCGGGTGACTGGAACCCCTCAGTAGGGAGGGGTGCTGGGGTAGATTAGAGCCTCTCCCCCCAGAGAAACAGAAAAATATTCCAGCGTCCAGCCTCAGCGAGGCAGCCCGACCCCCAAGCTAAGCCAGGATGGAATCTGGACTGTAGGCCCTCAGGTTGGGAGCAGCCTTGGGAAGAATACCAGCATTCTCCAAAGTCTTAGGGAGACCTCTGTCACCAGCATACCCATACGAGCCTCCCAAACAGCAAGACTACTTGGGGAGAGCATGTAGAGCTGCGCTGGGTGCCTGGGAGCCCTGGGGGGCCAATGGCACCCAGAGGGTGCCTGTCCACCTTCTACAACATGGGGCTTCACTTAGAGCTCACAGGGAGAGACTCGTCCCAGGGCACACAGCCAACAGGGAGCTGAAACTACAGCAAAACTCAGACAACTCTACTCTTCTCACTCCACCCCGTGTCCCCAAGTAAGGCGAGCATCACAGACAGAGCCAGGCTGGCAGGGCAGCACCTCTCCTCCCATAGCTAGTCCAGATAGCTCCATCTCCTTCAGGAGCCACCCTCCTCAGGAGTTCTGAGGCCTTTGGGGCCAGGACTCCCCATCTTCTTGATGCCTTGAAGACCTAAGGGCCCTGTCCCTCCCACAGCACTTGTAACCACTGTCCTGCTCCAGGCCTAAGGTTGGCAGCGCAGCCAGAGGTAGGTGAGGTTGAACAGCACCCGCCTCCCCCCCCCGCCCCCCCCCCCCCCCCCGCCCCCGTCCCTCCCCGCGGCTTCCACTGCAGACCCATCAGGGCCGGCTCTCTGGCCGCAGGGTTGTACAAAACCGCCAGGGGCGCCGTTGCCCTCCACCCAACCAGCGGTCCTGGCTGGGCTCCCGAGGGCAAGGGATTCCCCGCGCCATCCACAGGTAATGAGTCCCCAGCACAGGCAGGGGCTGGGGAAGCCTGCAATTTGCTTGCAGCTGGTGCCCGCCTGCTTCCAGCCTCTTCTACCAAATGAGACGTCGCACACTGGATCCCCAGAACTGCCAGGCTGTCCCTCCCCTCCCCCTCCCGGAGAAAAGCAGAAACAACAAACAACTAAGTGCGTGGGGGAGCCCAGCCTGACAACTCCACCGCGGCCCCGCCTGCGTGTGCCGCACCCCCGCCCCGCGCCCCTCGACACCCTCCCTCTCATTCTGCCGCGGGGCAAGGTCCTGGCCCGGCTCAGGGCTCCGAGCAGGCTAGGCGCTCTCAAACCGCCGGCACCATCCTCCCGCCCCCGCACAACAGCTATTTATAGCTGGGGAAGCACCGCGCCCGGGCGCCGCTGCCCACCCGGCCGGCCCGCTCACCATCCCCGGGAGCGGCCCTGCGCTGCTCCTCCTGGGCGCCGCCCGCCGCGAAGTTGCTCGGGCCGGCGGCGGGAGAGCGGCTTTGGCTTTCGCTTTCGCGCGGTGCAGCGCAGAGCAGCGCACACCCCGGCGCGCCAGCTGGAGGCCCCGGGCTGGGTCGGGCTGGGCTCGCCCGGGGCTCGCTGCGCGGGCTTCTCCCCCGGCGGCGCGGGTACGGGTGCGGACTCCGCCGGTGCCCGCCGCCCGCCTCCGTGCGCCGCCGTCCCGGCCCGCCCGGCCGCCCACCTGACGCTGTGCAGGGCGCCGGCCCGGGGGCATGGGAGCGCCGCGGCCCCGCCGCCGGCCGACTTCCTCCGCAGCGGCGCCCGGGAAACCACGGCCCGCGGGCTTCCTGCTGCGCTTAGCGGGCTGGGGGCCGGGGCGGGGGGTGGCCGCCCGAGCCGACCTGGGAAGGGCTGAGCAAAAGCTTCGGAAAGCGGGGAGCCGGCGGGCAGAGGAGAGGCGGTCGCGGCCCAGGCCCCCGCCCCCCGGCCCCGGTCAAGTTCCTACCCGCCGGCTCCGCCGTGGCATCTGTGCAGCGGAGCTAGGGCGGGCGCCGGGCCATGGCCGCGGAGGCTCGTTCGCTCGTGGCGGGCCGGGGCGGGGCGGGCAGAGCCGGACGGGGCGCGGGCACTCGCTCCCTCGCTTGGCCTGGAAGCGGGCCCAGCAGCACAACTGACTTTTGCCGGCCAATCCTCGCAGGTTCCCTGGCCCGGTGCGCGCCGGCGGTGGTGGACTGCCCACCCGGCGTGGGGTGCAGCCCTCACCGCGGGGGGAGGGGGGCTGTGGGTCTCAAAGGCCCAGGACCAAGCGGTGTAGAGGCGGCAGGGAGTGCGGAGGGCCGTGGCAGCCCTCACCCCGCACGCGGTCGCTATGTGAATGGCGCCCCCTGGAGTTGTGCCAGGCGAAGGCCCTGTGGAGGGCAGAGGAGTGGGTGTGTGGGGACACGCAGCTACACTGAGCTGTCCTTGCCGATCCAATGGGGCAGTGAGAGGTGGAGTAAAGACTTTCCCAGTAACATCCTCAGGGGGAAGGGCAGAACAGAGATGCCATGGCAGTCCCCCAGCGGCCTTTACAGCTGGCAGGGGCCTCATCTTCCAGTTGGGTTGTAAGGCTGAGCCAGGAGAAGGCCCTGGGTCAAGGCGGTGGGAGTGTCGAGGCTAGACAGAAGCAGGGTAGGTTCAGGATCCCTTCTCAGACTCTGAATTCCAAGAAGGGCAGTAGCATGCCTCCCTCTCAGCACAGGGCAACCTGGAAGGGGGACTGTGCTCATCCTACAGATGTGGAATGGGAGCAGAGGGAAGAGCCTCACCCAAGAACATACCACATGCCCCCAGGACCCACAGCTCCAGTGTGCACACAGCACTGTGGGGCATGCTGCTCCAGGGCTGTCCACCAGCTACCAGCTGCTCCTCCCGTCCCAGGTGAGGAGAGGTCAAGCAAAGGAGGGGATAGTGGATGACGAGATGCTGCGTCAAGCCCTGGCCTGCCACCAGCACACCCCCCCCCCCCAGTTCCTCTCTCACCACCTCAGCCCCACGAGCTCCTCACTTCCTCCTCCCTCCCCCCACACCCAGAAGCTTCAGATCCACCTGGCCCCCATCCTGGTGACACTTGTCCCGGTGCCATCTCCCTGAGCCGGCTTGTTTCCACCCATCCTACATTCAGGCTAGCTCCTGAGCACTAGTGTTCTCTGTCCTGCTACGTGACCCTGCCAGGTATCTGTAGTCCCTACAGGCTCGGAGCCAACCTTACCCCTTCAGCCAAGGGGATGTTGCACTCTGCCCTCCGTCCCTCCCTCCTGGGCATGGGGGACACAGAGGCAGTGTCTGGCACCCCCTGGGGGACTACTACTCCCTGCCAGGCCCTGGGAGAACCAGGTTTCTGTTCTCGGGGTCACTCGCCTGCAAGGAGACAAGCAGCACAAGCCACCCCAAGGCTATGTGAGGACGGGGGTCTCCTGACCGAGTGCTCACCACAGGTCGAGCCTCAGACAAGGAGTTCTAAACCCACATGCCACTGGAATCACAACAGCCCTTCACCATCTACATGCATATCATCATTTGACACTCACATGTGGGGACAGGTTCAGAGAGGTTGGGCACTGGTTCAGAGTCACAAAGCAGTAAGGTCAGTACGGCCAGGACCTGCTCCCTTGGCCTGGCTGGCTCTGGAGCTGGTTGACTCCTCCTGGCTGTACAGAAGCCTGGAGCAGACAAGTGACACTTGTGCCTTGCACAGCTCATGACCTCACTTCATACTTTATCCACTTCCTGTTAAGATCGAGTCAGACCAAAGGAGGCTGAGAACACGGGTTCATCACACCTAGGCCAGGAAGAAACTGTGTTGAGTACGTAGTTCTCTGGAAACCGGCCCTTGTGGCGCTCTCAGGAGCACACTGAGGCCCGGGGTGGGTGAGGGGTTGTATACCAGGCCCCTGCCAAGTCTCTGGAGAGAGACTAAGGCAGCCTGGAAGGGGGACTGTGCTCATTCTACAGATGAGGAATGGGCTCAGAGGGGAGAGCCTTGCGGCAATGTGTGCTCCCCGTGATCTCCAGCTTCCTCGGCCCTGCCCTGGGCACCCCACAGTACCCAGCATCCCAAGCCCTGGATTGTGCAAGCCCTCTCCAGAGCCCCATGAGATGGGCATTGCCATCTGTAGCTGACAGGCCATGGCACTGAGGCCTAGAACAGGAAAGTGGGAGTCGCCCTCCCTGACCCCCCAGGAGGAAGCACTCCTGGGTACATCAGAAGCTCTGCGGGGTTCCATGTGAGAATACTGTTAAAGGGACCCTAGCGAGCCTACACCAGATCCTCAAGAATTCTTTGCACCCAAAAGAGCCTTGTGCCCCTTCTGGGACTTATCAGTACCCTATGCAGGAGAGCGCCATGAGTCCTAATTGCTCACAAGGCACCTGGACGTGCAGCACACAGGCCTCTGACTGCTGTCCGGGCGAGATGGCAGCTTGTCCACCTCAGGGCCACCCCTGAAAGCTCACCCGAGAACCAAGTGGTGAGCACTCTGTCAGCCTTGGGGGCCCAGGAGGCCATGCTCACCCACAGTATGGCAGGAGCCCCAGGGAGCAGGGAGAGGCTGGTCTAACCTGTGGGCTGGCTGCTCTGGTCAATCCTGGAGATTGGAGTGCCCCTGTCACCTGCCTGTGTGTTGAAGGGCATGCCCCAGCCTGTCCCCGGAGAAGGACTGATGTTAGAAGTGGACACGCTGGCCCCGGGCTGCACATGGGCCCAAGCGTCCTCGGCCTCAGGGCAGGAGGAGCCCCATACCATCAGGGTGCCTCGTTGCCTTTCCAAGGGATGTCTGACCTTAAATCTCCAGAGCAAATTTTGACAATTGATCATAAGAAACTAAAAGTCCTGGGGATGTTGCCTGGTCACCACAGGGGCTTTCCCAGGCAGACCCTGGCTTTCCCTACTCCAGCTCCAGGATCGGTGGGCCGCCGTGCAGAGGATGATGGTGGCGAGGGCCACAGGTAGGTGGCCCTGAGAGCTACCTCCCCACCACCAGCCCAAGGCCCCCGGTTTTAAGGGCCAAGTCTGGGAAGTGTGGACCCTTCATGTCCTTGGCTGCTGCCCACCCAGCAGCCCCTGGCAGCTAATGGTGAAGCAGGTGGGCCAGGGCTCCACCCTTTTTCATGTTGAGAAGTTGGGCGGGGGGAGGTGGGGGGTGGGGGCCAGTGATTCTCTTTGCAACCCCAATCCGGCCCTACCTCCCCACCCTTTGCTGGCTGGCCACATTTATTCTCTACACCACAGCCATTTCTAAAATGCAAACTGCCTGCTGCCCTTAGGTTAAAGGCCTGGCCTCCCCCGAAGCCCAGGGATGGTGACCAAAGCCAGAAGGAACTAGAGAAAGTGAAACTGAATACCTGTGGCCTTGTCTGTGCGCGTAGTCCCTGTCAGGAGCACGTGAAGTGAGGAGGAGGAGGGTGAGGAGGGTCAGAGGGCAAAGTCCGAACTGTCTCAAGGTGCCAGCATTGTGTGAGGAACAACAGAGGATGAACACTGGCCCACAGGGCAGACATTGTCATCCTGCGTTACCAAGTAGGAAGGAAGATGTGCCGGGTACCTGGGCGTGGAACCCAGGCCAATGGGTGAATGTGTGTATGTCCATAAGCCTCTGTGTCAGCATGTCCTCGCCCTGGGGCAGACCAGCAGCAAAGGCAGACAGGACACTGTTCACCCTCTCCTGGACACTTTCTGGTCACCGCAGCAGTGCCGCCCCCTTAAGCAGTAACCACAGCCTTCCTTGGAAATAGGTGCTTGGCCTTTGGGTCACGAGGCCGGTGGGTGTGAGCACTCCTGCACATCCCACTACTAGCAGAGGTGGGTTCCGGGCCCAGTGAAGCCACGGCCTAGATCCCAGAGCTGGGCTGCTGCCCAAAGTGCTGCCGGTTGAGCTGCCCAGAGGGACCAGGTGGCCCTAGTGGCCCCTGCAGCCATCCGTTCTCAAGACTGGAGCCAACATGGACCCGTAGGTCACTCTGGTTCCTTTCTGCTGGCTGTTACCTCAGTCCCCACTTGACCTAACCCCATCTTCCTCCTTGGCTGAGTCTAATGCTGCCTTTAGGTGGCAAGAATTCTCAGAGTTAACAGTCCCAGTCCTCAGCCTTGGAGTTTTGAGCTGCTAACTGGTTTGGAGGTACAAGTCTTACTACTGCTCAGCTGCCTCCCTGCTGTGGGACACCGGCTCTGTGTGACGTGTGCCTGGGCGGCCGCTCTGCCAAGAGCATGCCAGCCCAAGACACTGGGCCTTCCGGTCTCATGCTGGCCAGCTTCTTCTCCCCTCCTAGACAGCTAAGACAACGAAACATGCTTCTCCTCCCCAGGTATACAGACCTCCAGCTACAACCCCACTTCATTCTCTCTCATATGCTAGAGCTTCTGGTACCCAGAAATTCTTTAGACTGTGCTTTATGGCTACAAGGTATCTTTGACATCATTGAACCCAGCTGTTTTGCCTGTTTGACCACGAGTGAGGACACAGTGGTGGGGAACAGGGAAGGGACACGCCCAGGGAAACACAGCCCGGCTGCTCTGGGCAGCACTCGACGCAAGCATCCCTGTCCCTCAGGCTGTCTGCCTCGACAGACAGCCGTGCCCGTGCCACAAGCACCAGCACGTGGGCCTCTGGCACATATACATTCCTGCCAGTGCCTTACTAAGAGGGAAACAGCCGCCTTGGGAGGGCCATGTCCACATCCCAGTCATCGCGAAGCCGCCATGGACGCCAGGGCTCTCACGGGCAGGCACTGCTGCAGCCGCAGTCTACATCAGCTCAGCTTACCTGGCACTTCCAGCCTGGGGATCAGGAGCAGAGCTGGCCACAGAGGGACAGAACCAAGGACGAGGCCAAGGGACAGGGCAGCTTCCTGGGAAAGACACGCCAGCATCTGGGCCAGGTGCTGTTAGGGATCTCCCCGGATGGGAACATAGGAGAGATGGAGAGACAGGTTGGGGGGGGGGGGCTGGGACATCAGGGACAGCCAATGGGACCACGTGGAGGGGCCTCTATGGAGAGAGAAGGGGGAGAGAGGCAGGGCAGAGAAGGAGGCCAGCAGGCTATGAGGCCTCTCGGGGTAAGCTGGGTCTTGGGTGTGATTGATGGGGACCATGAGAGCCTCCTTGGAGCGAGATGGCGCTTACATTGGGCTCCTCTGAGTCCACCCCCACGTCAGGGCTGGGAATGAGAGCTGTGTCCAGGTTTCTAGAATCGCCCACTCTTTGGAGGACTGCTGAGCTGCTTCCGCTTCATCTCAGGAGGGAAGCCTGCATCCTAGAAAAGCCATGTCTGACATGCACACTGAGAAAACTAGGACAGTCTTATCTGTCGTCTGACCCCAGGTTCCTAATAAATGGCCTTTGTGGGCTTGGCAGTGGGGAAGGGAGGCAGCTCTGGCTCTTCTGGCTGGTCTGCTAAGTGAGGGGGCAGTATTAGGAACCTCAGTAGAGTGAGGTTCAAGCCATGAGTGGCTGTAGTGGCCTGGCGCCTGTCAGGTGTCTTCCCTGGGTAGCCCGACACAGGATCCTCGTGCAGGGAGAGGCCCAGCTGAATGGGCACCAACCACAAGACAGAGGTGAGGTCCTAGGCACAGCTGGCACACCTCCGTGCACATTTGTGTTCCCAAGCAAGCCCACCACTTTCTCCTGGTCAACGATGGCCACAAGCAGAAGCCCTTCACATCTTGTGTATAATAACTCAGAAGGTGAACCAACTCGTCCAGACTCACCCTGCAGAGCAGAGCTGAGTCTTCAGCCTACAGAGGTACTCCCAAAGCAGAACACATTTGAGATGTGACCAGAAGATGGGACCCAAGCGCAGCACCCCTCCCATCCCCTCTCTAGAGCGATGTGCAAACTGTTATCGCAGGATGCTCCTGCTGGCCGATGGCAGAGGGTCTACGCTCAAACACAGCACTCTTCTATGAGCCGAGCCACACCAGGCTGCAGGGGACATGTGTCTAATTCCTCTGTGGCCAGGACCTACCCTCCTCCAGACTCCCCTCTGACACTCCACAGGGCTCTTTCTAGCCCTACTCCAACATTCTCCCTAACCTCTCTAGCCCCCAGACCCTTCTCCAGGCCTTTCCTCTATACTGCATAGCCCACTGCTCTGAGAGCTGCCCGCTTGACCACAACACTGCTACCAGTACACCCGTGGTGGGCACCCCACTACCACAGGACAGAGCCAGCCTGCTGACCATAGATACACATGGCCTTGAGGACAGGCCCAGTCTCCCTCTCTACCCCTGTCTGCCTTGAGCCCCGTCAGGACCCTCACACCTCACACGCCTCCCTTAGTTCTCTCTCCTGAAATGCCTTCTCCCTGGTCTGACAATCTGAGCAACTTCCAGGTCAGTCCAGGCCTCCAGGAGCATTCCTGATTCCCTGCCCCCTTCCACTCGCTGAGAGGCTGGTAGATACCCCTCTCCTGCACCCACGGCTGAGACTCACAAAATAGTATACTCTGGGTGCCTGGGCTAAGCGCTGGGGATGAAGCTAAAGGCAGTGGGCTCCTGTGCCCCGCTTGGCTATCTCCTGTCTCTCAGGAGAGGGGGCCTCACCTCCCACCCTTGGGGCCAGCCTTCCATTTCAAAGGCCTCCACAGCACCACCTCATTGGGTTTCCCACACCCCTGCAGCAGGGCCAGGTTCATTCCGCACCTGTGAGGAGCCTGGGCCTGAGCCTCAGCCAAAGCAAGGCGTGGAGCCCAAGGCTAGCCCCCTTCCTCTAAGTAGATCCAGGTGGGTAGGGAATAAAGCCCGGCGCTGGCCTGATGGGGCGGAGGCGGCCAGGTCCCGACAGATGCTTCTGCTGCCTGGGGTTCTCGTGGCCAGTGCTGAGTGGGCCTCCCCTGCAGCCCAGAACTGGCCCTTACTTGTACTTGTCCTATGTGGGGAGCTGGAGGAGCGGGCTGTGGCTGGACAGAATCTGTGAGTCTGTGCTGTCGCTGGGCACACAGCGATGGGCTGGAGTTCATGGGGAAGTTCCACCTGCTCTGACATACCCTAATTTTAGACTTCTTGTACATACTCAGAGACCAGCATTTTAAAATCTGTCTTTAATCAACCAAATTCCTATAGCTCCTTCAAGAGGCCTTCCCAATTGGTTGTGATCCATCTCACCTTCTCCTCCACTGACCCTAGTGAACCCTGTCACCCATGTGCCTTATGTCATCAGGGTCCCTTCCCCCAGCTCCCTCCTTCTCCTGCAGGGACCCTTCTGGACCCTCTCTGGGTACAACAACTGCCCCAGGGTACATGGCAGGCAGTACCATTATAACCTCATGAGGCAGGTCTGGTCAGCCCCACTGTGCAGATGAAGAAACTGAGCCTTACCAAATCTGACTGGCTTGCCCAGGGCCACCCAGCTGTATGGGTGGAGCCAGGTTGGGAGCAGGGCCAGGGCCTGCCCTTGTGAGGGAGTCCTTGCTCCACCCCCAGGGGTACTGGTGGCCACAGCCTGTCACCATGGAAACCAGGCAGGGACTCCTGGAGCTGGAGCTCTGGTTTGGATTTTAAACCCAATTCCGCTCTCTCAGAAGCAACTTGGTCAAACTTTCCAAAGAGGAACAGTGGAAAAGAAGGTGGGGGGGGGGGGGGGGAGGAGGAGGAGGAGGAGGTGAAGGAGGAGGAGGAGGCGGTGGCAAATTCCCAAACTGAAGCCACCCCAGAAAGTAGGCCTGGCCACTGAGTTCGGGACACCTTGTCTGGGTTGGCAGAATGGTGGCAGGGCAGAGACCCCGCAGCCTCTCCTCTCCTGGGCTCCTGCCCCTCCTTCTTGGGAGCCTGGATAGGGCGGGGGGGGGGGGGGGGGTGGCGGCCAAAGCAGGTGGCACCCAGCCCTTCCTGTCCGCTAGAGAGGCTGTCCTTTCATGTTTCCCAGCGGGGCATGTGTGAGAGGGTTCTTTTGGAAAACAGGCTGGAAAACCACTGACTTCATCCACTGGCCCACCTTTGGAGATGGTGAAACTGAGGTCAGCAGGGGCCAGGACCAGGAAGTCAACAGCAAAACTATACTCTGAGGTCAGGGCACCATCCATCTGGTCCAGAATGGGGTACACAGGGCAGATGTGTGGATCAGGCCCAACTTGGACCAGGCATGTGGTACCCCCCATCCCAGCCATGCTTGAACGCCCGCTGCCATCTACAAGCCCCAGCCACACCTGTAGCGGCTCCTGGCTTGAGGCACCCCCATACAAGGCAACCTCGCCATCATGCACAGAAGATGGCTAGGAATGTGACCTTCAACTCTGGGGCTCAAGAGCAGCCCAGGCCCCCAGAGAGCTTCAAGCAGCCCCGTGCTCACAAGAATCCATCATGAGCAAAACCTGGCAGCCTTATCATCAGATATGCTCTTCTGTGGAAACATCTCTGGGCCATGGGAGGTACTGTTTGAGCCCCTCACAGGGGTTCCTATGGCCTATGGCCAATGCCCATTGCCTCAGGAAATCCATCCCCCTGGCTTCCACTCGAGCTTGGGCTGCCTCAGATGGCCAAAGGCTGTGGGCAGCTCACCCCCGGACCCCCAAGTTCCCTCAAGGGAACCGATGACCTGCCTGAAGGGACACCCAGGAAGCCCTGGCGAGGAAGGGGAGGCAAACGGGCAGGGAGTAGATGCTAAAGGGCTGCTAAATGGGCACAGCTCTGGGGAGGGCAGGCAAAGGCAAGCACATACATCCTGCCCTTTCTTCTGTCCCCACCCCTGTTGCAAGACCCCTTTGAGACCCTCAACTGCTCTCCGCCCCTGCCACCTCCCACATCTGGAATCCTCCCTGGTTGGATGATGCTACTACTTCCTGTTTTTATCATCTAGGTGGGTTTTTTTTGGAAACAGAATAGGAATGTTCAATGGTGACAACAGCCCAGCAGTCACCAGTTGCGGCGAGGGCCAGGCAGAGCAGCCACACGCTCTGGTAGAGGTTAGGCCCAGAAAAGGCCACATCCAGGCTGCACAGGGCTACTCCTTGGGGCTCAGATATGTGGCCTGTGACCACCTCAACACAGGGGTGGCACCACAACACTCTTGAGTGTTAAGTGCTGGACACTCCCACCTCCCATCTCACAGACGAGGAGATGGGAGTCTGAGCGGTCATGTCCCACCCTGGTACTTCCACGCCCTGGCTCTGTCAGCGGGTAGGCTGGGTCCAGGGGGACAGCACCGTGGCAGGGAGCTAAGCCCTGGACTCATTCCCTACGCCACCACTCCCCGGCTCAGTGGCCCGGGGCTTGCCAGCTCTGATTCCTCATCTGCAAACAGGGTAACGCAGCACCCCTCCTTCCTGCAAGGTCTGGATGGGGCCAGCTGCTTGGAGCCTAGCGAGCAGGATGAAATCCAGGGCGGAGGTGGGCAGTCATGTCTGCAGGCCCCCTCCTGTCTGCCCTGGGCCCCACGACCAACAGCACAGGCTCTGTTTGGGCTCTGACCTCAAACCTTGCCAGGCCAGGTGCAGGCTGGGTGTGGGTGGGTGTGGGTAGGGGCAGGGAGAGGTCTGAGCTCTCTGAAGCTAGGCTCCATGGGATGGGAATCCCAGGCTGAGGGATGCTGGGCCTGGGCTGTCACTGTTCTCAGCCTCAGCTTGCTCATGCGATGGGGATCATGGGGTTGCAGTGAAGAGTAATGAAGGAGGTGCCTTCCACCCCCGAGATTCTCTGCACCCATGGAAGCAAGCCCTGTGGCCTCCCTCCCCTCCCTGGCGGGGGCCCACTCACTGACATTTTTTCCCATCTCAGCTTAGGAGCCAGGTCATACCCACCAACTCACCCCCACATCCTGAGGATGGGGCCTAGGGAGGGCCTGCCAGGGAGCCTCCTCATCTTCCTGGCCCTGAGATGGGGTGCCTACAGCCTCAACAGTCATAGCCCTCCCTCAGGCTCTCCCCTCGCTCCCAGCCAGCCTCAGGTCCTTGGTCTGAGTGGGCCACCTGCCCTGCTCTGCTCTCCAAAGCCTTGCCAAGGCCTCCTCCTAGAAATGCACCTCTTCCTGCTGCCCTCAGCACAAGGGTGCTGCCCCTCCAGATGGCACTCCTGGGCCTGGGGCAGTGTCCTAAAGGGATAAAGCTAAAAGCTCGCTGCCCAAACTGAGACAGTTACGTGCAGTGTCTCAGAAAGATGCAGCAGGGACACTTATTCAAGAGCAAGCCTCTAAAAAATAACTTGCAGTGGGAAAAGAAGTCCACACTGGAAAATGTTCTTCTCTTCAGGAATGTTAAACAGCAAGCTCCTGAGTGAGCACCCCCAGTGGCTGGGTGGAGGGGGCTGTGGGCTGAGGTCAGTTCTGGACATGTACACAATCACTGCCGGCCCCCTGGGCTGGCCGGAAACTCTGGAGTGGAAGCTGGACCGCAGGATGTGGGTCCCGGGCCTGGACTCCAGTCTGGGATCTGCCATTTGCTGGCTGTGTGGCCCACGGCAAGTCACAGCTGTGCCACCCACAGGGGTCTCTGCACCCCTGCATGGGACCGGCACGGTGGGCAGTTGCGGGACTATCATGGTGTGTGAGATTGCGAATGCCAAGGGCTTAAACACATCATCTCCCTCTGCCCAAGCGTCCCGGCACTGCCACAGCTATGTATCCATATCTGAAGATGGAAATTGTCTCCAATGGTCAGAAAAGACTGTACTCTGGGGGATGATCATCTAAAGGCTGCTTACACTGGATTATTGGTGGTTTTTAAAAAATTCTAGCTGTGAATGAAGGCAGCTGGGCTGGGGCAGGGATTGATGATTGTGCTGTGGTCCTGTCAGGGTAGAGGCTTGGTTGTCCTGTGGCCTTGTCCCTACTGCCCCACTGCATGCCAGCCCCTTGGGCCGGGATACTTGCAGCTTCTCAGGTGGGAACTAGCCCCTCCCCACCTGCCACTTCTTGGGCTCAGGCTGTCCCCACAGACAGGGAGGCAGGGATGTGGACGGGAAGGCCTCCAGCACCTGCTCCAGGCTGAACCTGAGCCCAGCAAGCCGGAAGCTGTGAAGTTCAACAAGGCTTGCAGAGCTTTGCAGGACATGGGAAGGAAGGAGAACCCAGGGATAAGCTAAGAAGCCACACAAGTTTGCTAACCTTTTTAAGACTCTTAAAAACCGGACCTTTTTTCCCTGGAGAACTTGAAGTGAATCTTTTGTTTACTTTTGCAACTGGCCCATAGATCATCTCAACAATGCTAAAAATAGCACCACTGCAGCCATTTCTACTACAGCCAAAGAGCTCAGATTTCCTCAATTTAAACTTTTCCCTTCTTTTCTGTTCTCTAACTCTCACCATGATGTGACTAGGTTTCCTTCCACCCCGTTGACGGCGCTGCTGCTCGGCTCTGGGGATCTTCGTGAGGATGAGGGGGAGGCCAGGACACCTACCACAGTCCCCTCCACCGAGGGCAGGGCCAGGAGCAGAGCCTGAGCCCGCTCCTTGCTGGCCAGTTGGGATACCCGCAGCCACTGGGGACTTGGTACCATGGGGGGAGAGGAAAGCCACAACAAACTTCAGATAATTTCCTCTGAGAGTCAGACGATATGGGTGCATAGGCAGTAGTGAGATGATGAGCAGTGGCCCTTCAGCGGCATCCTGGCGTCCCACGGTCACACATGTAGACCTGGGGCCCACGCACTGGGCAGGAATGTGTGGGACAGTGGACCTGGTGCAGCAGAGCAGAGCTGAGCTCCAGGCCGGGCCCACCCCTGCCTGCGTGCACCCCCATCCTTCCTGTCCCGCATCCCAGTGGTCTGTGGGGGCCCTGCGTCCCTCCTCTGCCTATCTCTAGGGCCCATCCACTGGCTGCCATGCCCACTGCCCCAGCTAGGTTCAAAATGCCTGGGTCCCAGCTCAAGTGCAGACTTGCTGGGGAGCCAAGCCTCAGCCACCATAGCATGACTGCTGGCAAGTGCTGCTGCAGAGGCATCCCACTCTCTTTGGTGGCATCCTCTCCCAGTCCCCAGAGCAAGCACATCAGTCGGGGAGTGGCCTATGAATAGGGCCTGAAAACAGGGTCACAAGCTCTGCTGTCCAACAGGGGAAGCCAGGTCAGACTGGTGGACACAGGGTAGGAAAGGCCTTTTGATTTTGACAGCTCATAACACCTGTTGGTGTCAACTTCCCCTTCTGTACAATGGGGATAATAATAGTATCTTAACCACACAGACATGCTGTGGAGAACCAAAGGCGGCACCCCAAATAAAGCCCCCAGCGAGTGCCCATAAACAGGGCCAGTCCTGCCATTGCCAGGGCCTGGCCGGGCACAGATGCTCTGGCACTGTGGCAACAGTGAAAGCCTCCACTATTACTGTGCTCTCCTCAGGAGCTGCAGCCCCTGGGTGGAGCTAGGCAGGGACTGTCTACCACAGACAGGTGGCCCAACCCAATCATGCCCACACATGCCCACACTGGTATCCACACCAGGCAACAGTGCAGTCCCAGCCCTCTGGGTGGCCCTGGTCTATACCATGGCCCAGCCCTCATCCACCTGTAGTCCCAGCCCCACCTGCTGGGGCAGGGCTAGATGCCCATGTTCCCGTGCCCATTGCTACACCATCCTCTCTACCTAGCCAATGAACCATTTGGGCAACACTGCTGCTTAGGCCAATCCCAGTGTGGGGGCCAACCTTCCCTGGCTTTCCATTCTTCTTCCCTTATGTGTGACCACCGGCTACCACCCATGGGCTTCAGCACTACATACAGTGAGGCCAACATTCCTCCTCCAACACTAACTGGTCATGGGACCTCAGCCAAGGTACCTTACCTCCTGGCACCTCCATGAAATGGGCCTGCAGACACTGGACCTCACTGAAAATGTAACTGGCCCAGGGCCTGGCACACAGCAGGTTTAACAAAGGGGCAACACATTCCTAGAGGTGTGGGCACGGGGACAAGCAGAAGTGGAACCAGAACTTGTCACAACCAGTGCTGAGAGCAGAGAAAGTGACATGCGCGGACTGACTTCAGGAAAGGTGTGGGTCTGTTGCCAACCAGGGGCTTCCTATCCCAACGTTCCCTGGCCCTGACCCGAGAGGGTGGGCGGGACTCTGCACTGGAGCGCCCCACAGGCTGGAACACCCTACGCTAGCGCTCCTGGGGCTTGTTTACTGCTGGGAGGCAGGACAAATGTGCCGCTGTCAGGGGTGGTATAGGGCATAATTAACTGGGTGGAGACCAACACCTCGTCCCTGGGTCGTGCCTTGGTCTTCCCTGATGACTGCCTGTTGCAAAAGGCCCTGAACTTGGGACTGGCATCTGGGGGTGGGTGTCAGTGACTCAGCTCCAGGGGTAGGTGCAAGTGAGGCAAGAGCTGCCCACGAGCCCACCAGGCATGGTGCCTCTTGGGAATTAGGAGGGTGGTGGGAAAGAAGGGCCAACTGTGGCCCTGCAACAGGAAGCAGACGTCTTGGGCACAGACCCCAGGGCGTGGCCAGAGCTGACCCAAGTCAGGATGGTGCCTATCTCCCCCACTCTGGGGCTGCTCAGTTCCCAGTTAATCCTGTCCCAGGGAACCTTAGGGGGTGGGAAGAATTCAGAGTCTCTAAGCACGCCTCGCCTGTTGGGCACTGTGCCAGAGGGATGTGCTGGGATGCTTTTCTAGATGAAGTCCCCGCCTGGGAGTGCCCAATGTGCCGGATTCCAGAGGCTGTGCCCTCCTCAGCACCACTGGCCTCTATCTGGACCCCTGGCTCTCTCCCGAGGGCCAGGGCACTGGTGGAGGTGTGGCCTGTACAATAGGCACTGTCTCAGGCCCGGCCGTGCATTAGGCTCAGAGGCTGGGCTGCCTGCCTGGGAGGTGGGCCTGCTGTGCCTGCCCCTCCCTAATACTAGGTATCCGCTCACTGGGTAGGTAGAGGGGGACTCCCCCAAGTTCATACAGCCAACTGGTGGGGTTAGAGTAGAATGGGTGTGACTGATTCTTGCCTGGATAGATGGAGTGCTGGAGGTTTTAGAGACCTTCTCTCCTTCCCCCCAGGTCTGGTGGGCAGCTCTCCCACCAGTGGGCTGCCTAGCTTATGGGGACCTTTCCTCTCACATCGGGGCCCTCAGTGAGTACTCAGGCTCCAGGGCTGGCAACCACACAGCACAAGTGCTTAAAAAACAAAGACAGCTCGTGATGACTATATCTCCCAACACTTGAAGCAACATGGAGTCAGGACAAACAGAACCATAAGGCCCACGTGGTGGCTGCTGGGTAGGAGTGCACGCCAGAGCCAGGGCCAACAGAGGGACTAACCATGGGACAGGAAGGGGCTCGGCTTTCCCAGTCACCCCATAGATAGGCCAAAATGAAACCAATGGTTTTGAGTGCAAGGGGGCGGCAGGGAGGGGGCTGGTAGGAGGGAACCTGGGCAGTTGCTGCAGAACCATCTGGCTCCTGACGTGTAGAGGCACTGGTTGCCGAGGGCCTGTGACTGGGCCTCCACTCTCAGGCACTTGCCCTGGAGACTTGCACAGGTGAGGAAGGAGACCAGGGAAGGCCATGTTTTTGTACCAGTGGAGAACTGGAAGCTACCGCTCCACTGGGAAGAGGGCAGGTAGGTGGGCAGGAGGACAGACAGGGGAGTACTACGAAGCACTGACCAAGGGAGAGTGAGCAAGACCTGCGTCCACAGGCACCAAAGGCCAAGACAGGCCGCACAGAAAGGGGCCCATGTGGTGGGCAGGGATGGCCATGTCCGCATTTCAGGCTGCCCCACTCGAGCCAGAGCAGGGCCTGGAGCCTCCAGAGGGCCCTGGCCAGGTGACAGATGGGGCTCCCACCACATACTGTCGCCACACCCCTTCTGGTGCCGGCACTGCCCTCCACTAGCACCACTGGGATCCACGATAAGCCCTAAAGCCCCATGCAGGCTGATCCCTGATCCTAAGGGTGAGTTGTGTGATGTGCCAAGGGTGTGCTTGGTGGGGGCTTCCATCCACTTATTGTGACCACCCCTGCCAACAGGCAGCCTTGTGGAGTGGCCAGGGGCCGAGCCCACCCAAGAGTCTAAAGTCTGTGCTCTTCTCAGTGGCCCCAGGGCCTGGGGACCTGCCCTGGGTGCTGCTGGCCACGGACTGCTTGCCTGAGCTGCAGGCAGACCCCCACATAGGGCGAGAGTGGCTATGGGGGCACTGTGGCAGGGCAGCCAAGCCCCAGCAAGCCAGCATCTCACCTCTACTCCCTCAAACTCCGGCCACAGCCGCTGCCCACCCTGCACAGTCTCAGACGCAGGAAGCAATGCTAGTTGGGCCCTTGGTTTCCTTTGCTTCTTTCACAGTGGTTGGAAACTGGGTTGAAACAAGAAAAAACCCTGCCTACTAAAATAAGCAAACATTTTGGGAAAGGAGAGAGAGCCATCTCTGGCTTGGTTACTATGGGAACGTTTCTGAATCAACTACAAGAGGGAGAGAAGTTCACTCTGGACGGAAAAGCCCAGCTCTAGCCTATGTAGGCCCACCTGTCCAGAGGTGCACACACCTGCACAGGAAGCTGTAGAAGCTTCTGGGCACTCAGAGATGAGCCCTCAGCTTCTACAGTGTGCTTTGAGCCTGCTTTCCTGGCCCCCTCTGCCCAGAGAGGTACAGTCCCCTGCCACGCCCCCCTCCCCCCCCCCTGCAGCCCTCTCAAGGCTAGCACTGGCTCAGGAGGGCTCATATGTCCCCCAGGCGCAACCCCACCTCGATGCCTCCTGTCCCGGGCTTCCCTGTCTTCCCAGCCCCTGTTCTGCACAGCTGGCCTGAGGGGCCACCTCTGAATCACACAGCCACATGCCTCCTGCTGGTACCGCCCGAGGCTGTCAAAGAACAGGCGCCAGGGCCCAGGCCAGGCCCCGCCGGTGCAGGGAGGGCTGCAAGACCTCAACCAACAACGTTCAACAACTCTGGCTCTGTTTTGGCAAAGACCAGACGGTTCCGCCTGGTGGGAGAGGGCTGAGGTAATGAGGCCCTCAGCTGGGGCTCCAGCCCGCTCCAGAGCCGGAGCCATGGCCCAGGAGCTCCAACCTGCTCGGCAGACAGCCCGCAAGCAGGGCTTTTCCACGGCAGAGGAAGGGGGTGGGCTGGGAACCGTTCCCTCTCAGTCAAGTTGTGGAGCAGTGGGGCTGGAGATGCGCCAAGCTCATTCCTCTCTCTCACATGCTCATCCAACCACACTGCTGCGCCCTGCTACACGCCACGTCTACACTGCTACAGCGCCCCCGCCAGCAGTGCAGAGGGCCCGATAAGCCCCATGTGCAAGGAGACCCCACGAGGAAAGTCACACTCATCCGCCCTTCAGCACCCATCGTGTTGTCTAGCCCTTCACACACAGTGTTGCCTCAGGCATGTCCCAGCCTTGAGGAGATCCCCCCAGAGGTGCCTCTAACCCCGAACCCCGGGAGGCCTCCCTGTCTTGTTTCTGGCAGAACAGCATCTACCCTGCCTCCAGCACATCCAAGTTCCTCAAGGGTTCCCTGCCTCTCCCATGTGCCTGACGGTGTCCTACAGAGGCCCTGCACGGAGGGACAGGCATGTGGGGCTCTACTGTAAGCCTGCAAGTATCCTGTGGCAGGGGCATCACGGCAGCCAGCACTGGCTGGACCAGGAGGACGTGCCCAAAGACCATCTGTTACGCGAAAAGGCACGAATGGAAATCAGTCTACAAACAGCAAGCACCTCCTCTGGGCCAGGCAAAGACAGCTAGGGACTCAAAGAGGAACACGGCACAAAGACGTGGACAGGAAAGCCTACCACAGCCTGCCCGGGAGCCCAGAGACCGGCCCCACGTATGTGCCCACTCAAGGAGACTGTGGCCCTCACATGACACAATACTGGGTGGCAGCTCCAAATGTGAGATGGCCTATGCTCCTCACAGGGAAACTTCTGTAAGACTTAGCGTCAGCAAAAAACCCCAAGTTGCTGAAAAGCATGTGTGCACGTACACACGCACACACAATTTTCTCAAGCTGCGTGACAAACTTGTCTGATTTTGCACACACACCCCTGAAAAAAGAGAACAACCCAACCATGCAACAGAAGCACCTCTGAGAAGGCCACCTGTTCCAGTGTGTGTCTGGACTGTTTGCAGTGACAATGTGGTCCCATGTGACTCACACAATTTTCAGAAATTGTCATTAAAAAATAACGGGAGGTTTAAAAAAAAAAAAAACAACAAAATGGGACATCTGAGTGGCTCAGTTGGCTGAGCATCCATCTTCGGCTGGGGTCACGATCTTCGGGTTTGTGAGTTCAAGCCCCGCATCAGGCTCTCTGCTGTGAGCTCAGGGCCTGCTGCAGATCCTCTGTCCCTCTCTGACCCTCCCTGACTTGTGCACTCACTCTCTCTCTCTCTCTTTCTCTCTCAAAAATAAATAAAGATTGGGGCACCTGGGTGGCTTAGTCAGTTGAGCGTCCGACTTCGGCTCAGTTCATGATCTCAAGGTTCGTTCAAGCCCCACGTCAGGCTCTGTGCTCCCAGCTCAGAGCCTAGAGCCTGCTTCGGATTCTGTGTCTCTCTCTCTCTCTCTCTCTCTCTCTCTCTCTGCCCCTCCCCCGCCTGCGCTCTCTCTCCCTCTCAAAAATAAACAAACACACATTTACAAATAAATAAAGATTAAAAAAAATAATAATGGGAGGGTCCCCTAGTCCAGGCCCTTGAGGATGATGAGGGGGGCTGCCCAGAAAGCCCCTTGGGTGAGTGACACCAAGGATTGGCGGCCCAAGACAGTGGGGTCTTTGAGGGACGGCAGGCCAGGGTGCCAGATGCCCCTGCCTTCACCCTCCCTATACCTCCTCACAAGTGCTAGTAGCCCGGTGCCTTTAGCACCCAGGCTAAGGCATCAAACCCCAATGCACACTGGCAGGGAGAAGAGCCAGCCTGCTCCTCCCGACCTACAGCCCCAGCTGTCAGTGACATGGCCCCATCCCAGCAGAGTCAGCTGAGGGGGCCCTAAATGCTCCCCTGTAAATATGGCAGGCAACCATTCCTCACACTTGGTCACATCTGCTAGACATATTTGCGTGCTGAGAGCGCACAGGGTCAGCACTCTCTGGGTATGAGGCAGGGTGCATCCACCCTGAGGGTCCTCCCACAACAGTGGCAAGGACAGGGCAGGGTGGGCTCAGCAAAGGCCATCCTGTCACCAAGAAGCTGGGAGCACCTGTCCCTTGAGTACAGGGATGCAACGGGGGTATAAGTGTCTGTTTGGCCTCGGGCTGGAGAAACACGAGGAGCCCCAACCCACCTCCACAGAGAAGAGCTGAGAGAGCAGAGGTGGCCAGGACTTGGGCTGGAGAGCACCCGAGGGTGGTAAAAGCAGCGGGTCACTGGGGAAGCACAGAGAAACAAACAGCTGACACAGAGGAGGTAAAAACACCCAAAACATCCAGTCCGTGCTGGGTGTAGCCTGTGTCTGCAGGGGCTTCCGGCTACAGGGAGGCACTGCCTATGTGCCAGGCTCACCCAGGGCTCTGCCAGCCTCCTCTCCCACAGGCAGCCTGACTGCCCTTCTACAGAACTCATTTTCTAGATGGCCCCAGAAACCACAGGAGCTGCTACGGGGAGTGAGCCCAATGGGGAAGGGGCCTGGAGCACCCAGCTGCCAGTTCAGATGCGCTCCAGCTCTGAGGTGCCGGCCTCTTAAACTCTATCGTTTGGAAGGGTAAGCAGTCCACCCATGAGGAAGAAAGGGAGGTTGGGTCTCTCTTTACAACATTACTGCGTAGTCTTTGAGGGCAAATACCAGCAACGTAAGAGGGGAGAAGAAGGGAAGTTCTTTTCTTTCTTGAGAGAGGGAGAGAGAGAATACACGCAGAAACAGGGGAGGGAGCACAGAGCCCAACGTGGGCTCAATCCCATGACCATGAGATCATGACCTGAGCCAAAATCAGGAGTTGGACACTTAACCAACTGAGCCAACTAGGTGCCCCAGGAAGATGTTTTCTTGAGCACTTACCATATGCCAGATCCTGAAGTAGGGTCGCTATACCCCATTATATAACTTGATCCCTACAATACTCTTCAAGGCAGGTAGTAATGGTAGCTCATTTTATAAAGGAACCCAGGGAAGGGGAGCCTGGGTGGCTCAGTCGGTTAAGCATCAGACTTCAGCTCAGGTCACGATTTCATGGTCCGTGAGCTCAAGCCCCATATTGGGCTCTGTGCTGACAGCTCAGAGCCTGGAGCCTGCTTCAGATTCTGTGTCTTCCTCTCTCTCTCTGCTCCTCCACTGCTTGCCCTCTCTCTCTCTCAAAAATAAATAAACATTTAAAAAAAAATTTTTTTTTTAAATAGAGGAACTCAGGGAAACTAGCTAACTGCCTGGCTCTAACTTCAATTTGGCAGCCACAGAAAAAAGGTTTGCAGAACACTGACAAAGAGTTCTTACAAATCAATAAGGAAAGGACTAACAACCTAATAAGAAAATTAAGAGGAGTAGAAATGGCACCGAAAAAAACTAAAACTGTAAAACTGCTAATGTGATATCATGGGCAATCCCACTAATAATAAATGAAACATGATAACACTTTTCACCTACCAAAGAGCGAATAAATATGAAAAAAAGTAACAGTGTGGAAGAGGTCTGAAAAAAATGAATCTAAGTTTAGGAACGTGGGCTGGATCTTTGGATGGTACTATCTTTCTTCTAGAACTTTAAAGGCACCACAAACTCTTTGACCAGGAAATTGTTTCTAGGAATTTACCCTCTGAATGGATCCCCACATTGGCAAAGATGTATATATGAAACACAGTAACAACAAAAGACTGGAAACCACCTAAATGCCCATCAATGGGGGATGGGCAGGTAAGTTGTGGCACATCCACATGTCGGGAATACTATGCAGCTACTAAAATGAACGAACAAGTTCTAAAACACTCTCCAAGATATGTTCTTAACTCAAAAAACAAAAAACAACAACAACAAAAAAAACCAAAAAACAAAGGTCAGAAGTACAAATAGTCCTTTGGGTACATTTCTGCTCACTGGCTTATACATAGGCAGATACCCTCTGCAAGGACACACGCAGGATGAGGAACAGTGGCTGCTGTGGGTGATGGCTGTGGCCTGGGCATCTAGGCAGGAAAGAGTTTCTCTTTCTCTGCCAATCCTTGGTCCTGTGTAGACTGACAGCATCTACTGCTTGTCTATAAAATACCCACAGAGAGAGATGGTAAAGGCAGGGCTCCCAGGCTCCATGGCCCCTGCCTGGCCACTAGAAGGTCATAGCCTGGGGAGGGGAAGAGCCACGGACCCAAACATGTTACCACCTGGCTGGCTCTCAGTGGGGAGGCCCCTACTGCCACGTGCCTGAAGAACCAGCCTTTGACACACCCCTCCAGCCCCAAGACCTACTCTCCTCAGCTCCTGTCCAGGCCAACCCCACCCTTCAGTTTTTATACACATAACAGGGAATCCGGGAAAACAGAGAAGCAACCATAGCTCAGAGGGTCTGGGTAACATGCCAAAGCCACCCAGCTGGGAGCTGGCTGTCCTGGGAGGGGTGGATGGAAACTTCCAGGTGGAAGAGTGAGGGGTCAGCTATCTCTGTGCAGGACACAGCAAATGAGGGAAGGCTGGGCACAGGTGGGGTGACCAGGCAGGGTAGATGTGGGCTTAAGGGGGCCTCAGGGATGGAAAGCAGATAAGCCTTGGTGACAGGCCATGTCCTGGCCAAGGGGTGGGTCTCTATGCCACATAGAACGTCAATGCTGGAAGGGCACCGAAAGCCCAGCACTGTCCAAACTTGTTTTTCAGGCAGTAGACACGGCTTCAGTCAGAATCTCCTAGGTGCCCAAGACCACATGGGGGCCAACGGAGCTGCTCCAGAGGAGCAGACCATGAGCCTGGAGCCCCTTCACCACTGCCTGCTGTTGCCCCAGAATGCCTGGAGCTCTAGAGAACACAGAGCTTATCCATGCCTCTACCCCACAGACAGGCAAACCAGTGCCCAGAGAGTGCAGCGACTTGCCAGAAGTCACTCGGCAAGCACGGCCCCACTCCCGAGTCTGGCGCACTCTCGACTGCGCCACCCTGCCCGCCCTCTGAGGATGCCGCAAAGCCGTGGTCCGGGGAACACCCGCCCAGGGAGGCCATTCGCACACCTCCAGCGCAAAGCAGTGCAGCAAGCAGCCTCGGAAATCAACAAGGCAAAGTACTCACGTTGAAGAAATTGGTCTTGTTCCTCTCGCAGAAGAGCCCCTGTGCCGGCATGTGCTGCAGTTGTTGCCACGGGATACCGCTGCCTAGCAACACGTCGCGGGCCCACTGGAGGTTCTGGGGAAACAAGAAGTAGGTTGGAAGTGAGTGTGTGGGCAGCTCGCGGCGCCCACGGGGAAGGGAGGCAGTCCCCTCCTTCCTGGCTGCGTTGGCAGAGCGGCGATGAGCAGCGGCTCCTGCAGACACCGATCCCGCAGCTCCAGGCAGCTCTGGCTGTGGGCTTTGATCATCTGGCTGTGGGGTACATTTCCGGAACTGATTTCCTGCCTAGCACAGCTGACTTAGGAGAGTGTGGCCTCGGATTGCCCAAGAAGGGCACAGATAGGGACCCTGCACTCGGATCAGCCTTGAAAAACTGCTACATGGACCCAGTGCCCCACCTTCTGTCAGGGGAACCCCCGCTGTCCCAAAGGGTCAGCCCTGACTTGTCAGAGTGTCAGCAGTACTTATTGTACCTGGTGACACAGCCACCTTGGGCTTAGAAGAGCTGATCTCTGTAGGACACCAGGGGCCTGAGTACCTGGGAGGGGAGGGGGGCTCCATCCACAGTGCTCAGGCCAGTGCTCTCTGGGCAATGGCGCCTCTTGGAACCCAGGCCCAGGGGGCCTGGTGGGGTGGGAACAGGAGCCTACCAGCCCAAGTATGAGAGGCTGGGTGTACGCCTGGCTGCCTTGGCCTTCTCTGGGGCCTTGTCACTGACTTAGAGAGCAGCCCTTCCCCACTGCCGACCTGGCCTGCCACCTTCCTCTCTCAGGTCTTTCCCGTGGAGACTCCCATGGCCAGGACCACAGCTAAGCACCCTGCACGCACCATCTCACCCCAGCACCCGGACAGTGTGGTCTTACAAGGGAGAAGCCAGCAGGGGGCAGAGCTGGGACCAGAACCTGGACTTCCCCACACCAGACCCTCCTCTTTCGAGCAGTGCCCACCCTCCCCAGCTAATCAGTACTCCTGCCCTACCCCCATCCAGGTCCCTTCCTTGCCTCTCTCACCCCTCGTGCCAGGCCTTTATCACCTCACATCCCAACTGCTTAATGCCTTCTACTTCTTGGCCTGCAAGTCTGTCCTACCTGCTCCCACTCTGCTCACTACTGGTCAGGCTAAACTTAAGAAAGCCCCCTCATCACAACTTCTGGCAAAAGTGCAAACACCAGCTCCCTGGCTTGCTGGCTTGGAGCCCCCGCTGGCCTGCCCTTGAGCCTCTGCTCCTACCCCTGCACAGAGGGATATGCCACAGGGGTTGCTGTCGGAGACCACAGGAGACCCGTCGGAGGTGAAGGCTCCTCCACACCCAGCACCAGACAGGACTCCATGGGAGTCATAATAGAAACGTGGGACATATAGAAACGAGGGTCCCTCTGAGAGGGAGACAAGTAAAGTTTCAAGCACACATCTCCTGGATGACACCCTCACAGCTAGCTCTTCTGTGGAAGCCCGAGGGAGAGCATCATCTCCTGGGGGAAACCTGGATGATTAAGCCTGGCAGTGACTCTCAGGCCATTTTCTACAGGGACGTGGCCTGGCTCTGGGAGTGGCTGAAGGCTGAGGACCTGTAAAATCGAGGCTGCCTTTGCCCAGCAGGTCTAAGCAGGTTCAATGTGGGGCTGGGGGCTAGAGGGTCACGGGCAGCCCGACACATATGAGAGCAGGGCCAATCCCAGGTGGACGAGAGGGCACACACTGTCCACAGCCCTCTGCACAGCCAACCCCTCTAGCCTGAACTCGGGAGGCTTGCTGTTTTGCTCAGAGCCCTCCTTGAGCCCAAACACCTGCTCAGACACATCTGACATGTTGAGATCAGGAGCAGGCTGAGACTCTGCCTCTCTTACAGACTCCAATCAAAACACCAAGGCAAGCCCAGAGTAGGAATCACACCAAGGGCCGTGCGGGGGCTGCTCTCGCTGAGGCTCAGCAGCTGTCAGGGAGCAGCAGCCACAGCGATGGTCTCCTGAGACATCACTTCTCCAGTACTCTCAGGTCTTTCTAGGGCCTCGAAGACTGATGCTACAGCCATTCATGGTGAATGATTAGGCTTCCTGAAGGCTGAGGTACCTCCTCTCTGCCCCCTTGTGGGGGAGGCAGAAACAGGCTAAGGAGGGGCTACCTGGGAAGCAACAGTCCCTGACCCTTGACCAGGAGCACAGGGGCCACTCTGCCCCACACAGGAAGAGTGAATACTCAGTCACTCAGTCCCAGCCTTCAACTTTTGAGCTTCAATGCCCCAGGGGGCATGAACCTGCAGTTCACATTCCACTGTCCAGAGCTGTGCCCAGAAGTCTGGCTCAGAGACCCCGCCTCCCAGACCAGTCCATTCAGAAGCCTCCTGAGGTTGGTTACAAGCTTGGCCTGATGCTTCTGCCAGGGGAGGGAGGGTTAGCCATGGACGAACTGAGCACAAAGCAGGGAAACAGCATGGGTCGGGCGTGCTTCATTACAAGAATAAAATCCAACTCAGATTAGTTCAAGCTGATCAGGGCTCCTCTGGGCTCCAGGACACAGGATTCAAAGAGAAGACAAAGCTTCAGACCTCCAGCAGGAAGAGCAACAACTCAGGAAGCCCAGGAGTGAGGCTCACAACCTGTATCAGTACTCAGCCATGATCCCTTGGTCTCAGGGCCACTTGGTTCAAAGTCTCTCCTGGGTGAGATGTGAGAGGCTGCCAGTCTAATCAGCCACGAAGGAGACCCTCACAGAAAGGGACGCGAGACAGAAGACCAATACCTGCACTTTGAACATGACAGGTGAGCCCACCTGACCGTGACTATGGAGATAGGGCACAAAGGAGACCCACCTCTGGTCCAGCCTAAGTAGGTCAGCGAAGCCCCCACAGGAGACGACACCAGATGGAGCTGCAGTACGCCCAGAGCCATGCCATAAAAGCCTCTTCTGGGGCTCCTTTGGGACTTATGGGAAGTACCCAGTTGACCCCTTTAAAAAGTAGCAGCAGTCTGAGGGGGGGTGGGGAAGTAAGGCTCGAAGAAGCATCTCCATGGTGGCTGTTCTCTTAAGAACATCAAGAAAATAGGGGCGCCTGGGTGGCTCAGTCAGTTAAGCGTCAGACCTCGGCTCAGGTCATGATCTCACGATTTGTGGGTTCGAGCCCCGTGTCGGGCTCTGTGCTGATAGCTCAGAGCCTGGAGCCTGCTTCAGATTCTGTGTCTCCCTCTCTCTCTGCACCTCCTCCGCTCACTCTCTGTCTCTGTCTCTCTCTTTAAAAAATAAATAAACATTAAAAAAAAAAAAAAAAAAAGAACATCAAGAAAATAAAACCCAACAGACACTTCCATGTGGCTGGGGACACGTGCAAGAGAACAGCACCAGGGCCAGGGTGGAGAGAGTGAGGGGACCCTGCTTCCCTGAGCCAGGTGTCATTCCAGGCACTAAGGCTATGGGACAGGGACACACATCCCTCTATGGCTTCTGTTTCTGCTACCACTCTGCAGCTTCTCCCATGACATCTGCACCAAGATGGCCCTTCCCACTGGAACAGTCAGGCGGAAGGTAGAGGACCAGGAAGGGAGGTGGCTGCGGGAGAGGTCCCAGCACTCTTAGAGACCTGAAAATCAGCCACTTGAGAAGAGTGCAGAAAGCATGGGCCTGCCAAACCCGATCAGGATTGTCAATTAGCCTCCTGCAGACTTGGCCCCCACAGACCGGCAGAGAGCAAGGCTCCCCAGCCATCTCCCTGGCCTGCCAGAGAGAGCTGATCGATGGCAAAGGCACACAGTGTCCAGACGGCTCAGAAGAGACCTTAGCTAATGCATGTCTGAGGCCCCGGGTGGGAACTGATAGCGATAAGGAAACCTACCCAGTAACTGACAAGTGCCAGGCTGGGAGGGGAGTGGAGGGGCAGGGACAGCTGACCCACCTTGACACACCTGTACTGCAGTTTGCCCTGCAGCTTCATGCTATGGGGAGGCGAGAGGCACCAGGCCACCTGGCTAAGAACAGCACAGAACTCCTCATCCTATGTAAGTGCCAGTTTACCAAAGAGGAAACTTAGGCTCAGAGAGGTCCAAGAGTTGGTCCGAGGCCCCCAAGTCAGGAAGTCAGTGGCAGAGCCAGGCTTGCACTCCGGTCCAGGAACGGAGGACTCCAAGGCCTGGACTTTTTATCGTGCACCCTCACCCCAGGGTGGGCAAGTCACTTTACAAATCTGCCTGGGGTCATGCTATGTGCTTGAAGCCTAGCTGGCCACCAGGGACAGCTCCAAGGCAGCCTGGTCTCAGGCCCTGAGCAAGCTGTCAACACGCCACTGGCCCGGAGCCTCGGCTTACTGTCACCTCTGGGAATGGGAGAAACACCATGGGGCCACTTGCCAGATAACAGCACCAATCTTCCTGGGATTCATTGGCCCCCTGAGGCTTAGTGCACACACCCTCCTCTGACAGATGGCAGAATGCACTATGCCCTAACAAGGGGCAGATGGAGGGCAGAGCCCTGCTGAGAGGCAGGGAGAAGAATCCCCAGAAGCATATGGTACCTCAGTGTCCTCCACCGCCTGTTGCCTGGCATAAGACAGAGGGACCCTCCTGACTCCTCTGCTTGAAGGCCTCAGCTCCCTCAGAGTGAGAGCCAGCTCCATACCTCAGTTTACCTGCACACACTCAGGCTCATCTCTCTCCTTCCCCTCCCCCATCATGTGTGGCTGTCCAGCCACACTTACCTCTGCCCCTACTTTGGTCCCTGTAGGTCTCTCAGCCAGGCACCATCTCACCCCACCCCCACCAGCCCCCCTAACACCGTCCCCACAGTCCCATGGTCACCTTAAACAGCCTCTTCTGCTGACTCTCTGATGCTTTTGCTGTCTGCCCCCTCTCATCTGTCAGCCCTGTGAGGGCAGGAGCACCATGTGACTTCTTGACTGATGGCTCCTCAGGGGCTAGGTCAGCAGGGGTCCACAGAAGGAATACGACAGATATTGGAAAAAGAGCGAAAGGAGCGAGAAGGTCTGAAGTGCTGAGAAAGGAAGGTACGGCAGTATGTGGGGGGATGGGGGGTGCGCCCAGGACTGGAGGCAGGAGTGCTGGGACAGAACCATCACCCCGGGCTCCTTTATTCAAGGAATCTATAGGAAAAGGGACTGCTTGGGAACTCGTGTGCTGGGCAGACTGGAGCATGAAGTCTGTCTTTCAAGACACCCTTCTCTGTTCTTCCTTCAAAAGAGTAATTCAGAAGCCCTAGGTTTGCCTGGCAGTTGTCCACAAGGGCATGCAGTGAGCGGTACACAATGACGTTTGTTGAAGGAATAAATGAATGAGTGCCTGGCAGTCTTGGGAGAGTCCTATAGCCTCCTGGAGCCCTGGTTGCCCACTTGAAGGATGCGGGTGGCGGTGACCATGAGGCCACTCTTAGGGTCAGTTGGAGAACACCAACGATAGCAGAGGAAAGCAGCTGTCTACAAACGCACTAAGTTCCCCACCTGTGTCCTGGGGAGAGCACCCCTGCCCATGCAGCCCCCTCCCCCTGCCAAGCCGGGCCTTCCCACATCTTCTCCAAGAACCTGGACTTGCCCTTGAACTTGGCAAAGTGTGCCAGTGCTCATCCTCTGCCCTCCCCACACCGACCTGAAGAGCCAGGACAGAGGTGCACCCCCTGCTGCTGGGTGGGTCTGACCAGCCAGCGGCACCAGTGGGAGAGCAGAGAGTAGGGCAGGGATGAGAGCAGAGCATTTATCCTGAGCTCCCTCCCTCCGCCTGTGCTGAGGGTCGGCCACCAAGGACCAAAAGCTCTGACAGGCAGCCTGCAGCTGAGGCGCCCCAGGGCTGGCCCAGGGCCCTGCACTAGCCCTGCCCTGTGGGTTCCTGGTCTCCACCCAGGCCACTGTAAATGCCTCCTTCATTAAGGCTCTTCGGATTAGCAGCAGGATGGAGCCATCGAAGGCCTGTGACTGGCAAATCCCTTTACTCTCTACACAGCAGCCAGTCTCTCACACACAACCTTGTGGTAGCTCTCACCTCACTTCAAATGCTGCCCCACAACTCCCCCCTGCCCGATCAGGCCCTCAGGAGCTCTGACTGCATCTTCTTCCCCTCTCCTCGCTGCCCAGCCGGTCACACGGGCTTCTGGCCCACCAGGGCCGCTCCTGTCTCAAGGCACACGTGTTGGCTGTGCTGTCCACCCAGAAGCCTCTCCTTTGGCTAGTTCCCTCACCAGCTTCAGGTCTGTGCTTAGAGAGGCCTTCCCAGACCTCCCTGCCTAAATAGCCGCACTCCCCCACTGCACCCCCTTAGCAGCTTTCTCTTTCTTCCAGACACATCATTAACCGCCATCAGGCATGTCTCTACTCTCCATTCCCTCTGTGTGCACTCGAGGGGAGGGGTTTTGCTGTGTACACCACTGTATCCCAGCACCTCACACAGGGCCTGGCACGTGACAACACAGGGGACAGCTGCTGAATGAATGAACCCGCAGAGATGCATAGGAACCATGCCGAGGGGGCAACGAGGGGACGACACTAAAATACAAGGAGTTCTGCCACGTAGTGGTCTGCGGGATGATGAGGTGGTGGTAGTTTGTTTTCTTTCCAAACTGAGTATTATCTGTACCGGATGCTGCTGGTGGAGTACTCAACCCATTCGAACTGTTGGGATCCAGATCCCTCCTCTTTCCTGAGAGAGGACAAGGAAAGCAGTGGGCCTAATGCAGACCATCGGTGCTCTCTCTTCTGACACCCAAAGGTACAGCAAAATCTTCAAACCATGTTGCAGAGACTTTGGAATGCATTATTGAGATCCCAAAGTTGAGAAAAATCTTCAGTTTCATTTTGTAAATCACAGAAAGCTTAACAAGAGCCTGGCTGGCCAGGATCTGCGGCAGCCCAGGGCTTCTGTGTGGGAAGCCTGGGGCACAGCATCGTTTTGCGTATACAGAAAGGGAACAGGGACTGAAGGGATGGTCGGCATGCCCTCCTCATGCCTGGTCCTGCTGTCTGGCCGGGAATGCCACCTGTTCCTGGGACACTGAGTTGCATGTATGCAGCAGGATCTCGCAGGCTGCGCCGGGGGCGGCTGTGTCACAGCCTGGAGGACTCCCTTCACACCCACCCAGTCAGATAGTACACAGCCTTCCTCACGGACCCTCTTGTTTAAGCCGGCTCTGCAGGTTCCACACGTGCCAGTGGCACAGGCGGGTGGGAAACTACCCACGACAGATGGCTGAGGGCAGAGGTTCACGGCCCAGCTGGCCAGACTCTTGCCCTAGCTCACACCAGAGCATAAACTGACTCCCAAGTCAAATGTCAGTGACTTTTCTGGAGATTACAGGCAGAAGCAGTACTGCTGGGACTCTTCTGGTAGGAGGTAGCTTCAAACCAAACAAGTCCTAAACAGACACTGGGGCCTGGGCTCACCCCACAAAGGCTCTGGGCCAGAGAAGTAGGTATGACTAGGCCAGAGCGGCCAGGCCACCATCCCGCCATATGCCATCAGGAGGATGCACTGTAACAGGGCTTGGCCACGATGCTGTGTAGCTGCCTGCGGGAGTACAATGGGACAGGGACAGAGCACTGCTCAGAGTGAGTGGCCTCTGCTCCCATCAAAGCAGAGTGCATGTGGGGCTTGCAAGACAGGCTGCTCTTGTCATTGGTATATATGTTTCCCAGCTGGCAAAAAAGCATTAACTCACTTTTCCTCACAAGAAAACCTATAAACCAAGGTGCTGTCATCTCCACTTGACAGCTTAAGAAACCTGTCCACAGGACTGAAACTGGAAGCCAGTTGGCTAGCTGGCTGAGTACAAGTGAGGTTCTGGGAGCTGGCCCTCGGGAGGGGTGGCTCAGGTTCCAGGATGCATGCTGGCAAGGGGACAAGTGGCGGGACAGGGAGGCACTCTAATCATAGGGTCTGGGAGTCATGCCTATGATCAAAGCAGGCTGAGTAGCCCCTTCCCCATCTCACACCTCAGGTTCCTGAGCAATCCTCACCTGGGTGTCACCTCTTGGTGACAACAGGGTGCTAACTGTATCTGAGAGCTGCTCCGGCTGCTATGTGTGAAGCCACACAGCAAAAGGTGGGTTTCATCCCACAGCAGAGCCAGCAAGGCTCACGCCCGTCCAGGAGAGTGGGAGGAAAACCTTTTGGTCACGCACAGGTCGAATGAAGGCCAAGCCTTGACTCGGGCAGTGCTGGGGCCAGATGAGCAGAGTCCCAGCCCGGGGCCCAGAAACTGGCTGTCTGCCGAGCCCCAGGAAGGTGGCCTCTCCCATAGAACAGGCCCTTCTCCTCTCCTTCCTCACTTCCAGCTCCAGCTCACTACCTGACTCCTGCCACACTGACCAGCAGCAGCCCAATTACTGTGTGGCCACCGCTCTCACAGTGGACTGGTAGGACAGCCTTGCTTCTGCTAAACCACCAGCCTGTCACACAAGGGCTCTTAGTAAACATTTCCTGGTTCAGCCTGATGCTGCCAGGCAGCTGCCATGTGGCTTTAGCAAGAAGCTGGGCATCCACGCACCTGGCCAGGTGAAGGACCTAGGCTAGGCCTCAGTCTCTCCCAAAAGGAAAGTAGAAGCAGAATAAAGATCTGAGGCCCTCATCAGCTGGCCAACTCCTCGGGGCAGAGTACAGGCCCTGCAACATCCTCACCAAGGGGTCTGAGACAAGCTGCTATCCCCTCTGAGCCTCAGTTTCCTGCTCGCCCTGCTGGGCAGGGTGCTGTGAGAAACAATACCGAGGAGCTGCCCGGGCCGGCCTGTCTCAACTCCACGCTGGTGTGTGCTTCTCAGCCTTTCTCTTAAGACACCAAGTGACCTGGGAGGACCGCAGGAGCAAAGAACAGGAAGAACATTCCCCAAGTTAAGACCGAACGACAAGCACAAAACAAAGAAGTTTAGGCGAGGCAGTAACCCAAACAAGAGGCCCCTTCACAGAGGAAACCAGCCCTGGAAAGCACCACCAGTTCACAAACTCTGGTCTCTATACAGGAGACACAGTCCTGGTGCCCAACTCCCTTGTCCCCCCCCCCCCCCCAGAACTGCCAGCAGGGCAGTGACTGCTCCTGCACCCCCAGACCCCCAGCAGGAGAGGCTGCCAGCCTAGCAGGTGTGAAGTGGTATCTCAACGTGGTTTGGATTGACATTTCCCTAATGGCTAATGGTACTGAGCATCTTTCCTGTGCTTATTTGCCATTTATTTGTATATCTTCTTTGCAGAAATGTCTATTCAGATCCTTTGCCTACTTTTACATTGGGTTGGCTTTTAATTATTTAGTTGTAAGGTTTTGGTTTTTTTTTTTAATATATTCTAGGTACAAGTCCCTTACCACATATAAGCATACTCAGAGATATTGTGGATTCAGTTCGAGTCACAATAAAGTGAATATCAAAATAAAGTGAGTCAAATGAACTTTTTGGTTTCCCAGTGCATATAAGATTCATGTTTATGCTATACTATAGTCTATTACGTGTCAACAACATTATGTCTAAAAAAACCCAACGCATATATCTTAATTTAAAAATACTTTATTGCTAAAAATTGCTAACCACCAACTGAGCTTTCGGCAAGTCATAATAATTGATCACAGATCACTATAATAATAACGAAAAAAGTATGAATTTTTGGGAGAATCACCAAAATGTGACACAGAGACACAAAGTGACCAAATGCTGCCAGAACAGTGCCAAAAGACTTGCCCAACACAAGGTTGTCACAAACCTTCAATGTGTAAAAAACACAGTATCTGCAAAGTGCAGTCAAGTGAAGCACAGTACAACGAGGTGTGCCTGCATGTGTCCTATAAATATTTCTCCCTTTCTGTGGACCATCTTCGTTTCAGTAATGTCCTTTGAAGCACGAGCTTTTAATTTTGATGGTGTCCTGTTTATTATTGTTACTACTGTATTATTTATTTGTTATTTGTCACCTGTGCCTAGTCCAAGGTCATGAAGATTGACATCTATGTTTTCTTCTAAGAGTCTTATAGCTTTTAGCTCTGAAGCTTAGCTCTCTGATACATTTTGAGTTCATTTTTGAACATGGTGCGAAGCAGGAGTCCAACGTCATTCTTTTGCATGTGGATATCCAATTATCCCAGCACCATTTGTTAAGAAGACTGTCCTTTCCTCCACTGAAGTATCTTGGCACCCCTGTCAAAAATCAATTGACCATAGATGTATGCCTTTGTTTCTGGGCTCCCAGTTCTATTCCGTTGATCTATACATCTATGCTTAAACTAGTACCACGCTGTTTATTTTTTAAAATTTTTCTATTTATTTTGAGAGAGACAGAGACAGCACAAGTGGGGGAGGGCTAGAGAGAGAGGGAGAGAGAGAATTTCAAGCAGGTTCTGCATTGCCAGCACAGAGCCCGATGCAGGGCTCAAACCCACGAAACCACAAGATCATGACCTTAGCGGAAACCAAGAGTCAGATGCTAAACCGACTGTGCCACTCAGGCACCCCCACACTGTTTATTTACAATTGTGGCACAAAACACCTAAAATTTATCTTCTTACCCATTTTATTTATTTATTCATTTATTATTAAGTTTATTCATTTCTGAGAGAGACAGACAGACAGAGCATGAGCAGGGGAGGGGCAGAGAAAGAGAGGGAGACACAGAATCCAAAGCAGGCTCTAGGCTCTGAGCTATCAGCACAGAGCCCGACGCGGGGCTCAAACCCATGAACCGCAAGATCACGACCTGAGCCGAAGTCGGAGGCTCAACCGACTGAGCCACCCAGGTGTCCCTCATCTTGCCCATTTTAAAGTGTACAGTTAAATAGTGTTAAATATATTCACAATGCTGTGCAACAAATCTCTAGAACTTTTTCATTTTATCAAACTGAAACTCTATACTGATTAAACAATTCCCATTCTCTCCCCTAACCCCTGGCAACTACCACTGCACTTTCTGTCTCTCTGATTTTGACTACTTTAGATCCCTCACTATATGGAATCATCTAGTGTTTGATTTTTTGTGCTGGGCTTATTTCACTGAGCATAGTGTCCTCAAGGTTCACCCACATTGTAGCATGTATCAGAATTTCCTTCTTTTAAGGCTGAATAATATTCCACAGTTTTTGATTACTATAGATTTGCAGTAAGTTTTGAAACCAGGAAGTGTGAGTCCTCCAAGTTTGTTCTTTTTCAAGACTATGGCTCTAGGGACCATCTTATAATCCACTCTCCTAGACCACTTGTGGCAGGAGGTGCTGAAGGGCTCAGTTCCCCAGCTGAGCCACAGACAGCAGGTAGGGGGAACTGGGACAGGGGCACCCATGCCTCAGTCTTCTTTCTGGATCCCATTAGTGACTTTCAGAACTCTCGGGATGAAAGGTCCCAATGCCATGTGGTTTCCCTCCCTGGGCTGCTCAGGTGGACTCAAGGACACAAGTTTTTCTAAGCATGGACTGACAGCACAGGACTCAAAATCCTGGAGAAGAGTGTAATCTTGGTGATTGTAAGTGATGCAATAGCTAGACTTAGGGCCCTTATGGCCATCAGCATGTGTGATCTTCCCTAAGGTGTGGAGAGCTCTAGGGAGTCCTGCTTCCTCAGGTGCCCCTGGCCCTCGGTGGAGGATAGTGGGAGGCCCACCTTGGGAAGTGCAGGGGCTAGCCTGTGCCCAACAAAGCCAGCCTTGGGCAGGAGGGCGGCCTTAAACAGGCATCAAGGGTCCCTGAGGGGTGGATTCAGCCCTCAGAAGGTCTAGTGGAGAGACCAGGAGCCATGGGAGATGCTGACATTGAGGAAATGGGCTCTGGAGTCCTAGGGAGAGGCCCAATGGCAGGGGAGAGGAGGAATCTTGGCTGAGGGCCAGTGTATGGGGCCCCAAACCCCCACCTCACTGTCACAATAATTCTGTGCAAGTATCACGAGAGAGGAGCCACCCCTGCAGAGCCAGGATCTGAACCCAGGCGAGCCCACATTCGCTCCCCCTCCCCAGAAATTCTGCTGCCAGCAGCTAAGCAAGTGGCTCCCTGTGTCCTGAGGGCAGTCTCTCCATAAAGGCCTGGAATGGGAAGGGGCGGGGGGGCTCTGAACTGAACAGAGCTTTAGCTGGGGGCACTTGAAAGACCTGAGGGATCCAGAGTCAATATGCACAGCCCCCGGAGTCTCTCTGAAGGCAGGGATGATGGATGTTCCTGCCAGTTGGCCACTGAGCCAGAAGATGGCAATAGGAAAATGCCACTGCCAAGCCCACAGGCGGATTTTATGAAGAAATGTGTTGCTGTTAAATATATACAGCAGGAAGCATTTGTTACCAAACAGCTGTGTTTGGAAAGCAGTCGCTGCTTGTCAGCTAATGGTTCTGCATTAGTCAGTGAGAGCACCAGTTGTGTCCCCCAGATCTGTGGACAAGCTGATACCCAGCCCCCAGGACAATGGCATGTCCCAGACAGGGTCAGCCCCAACTCAGGCTCTCAGTGCAGTGAGGTGTTAACAACCTACCATTCAAGTTGGGGTGACACCTGCTGCTCAGCAAAGGTCTCTGAGTGAAATAAGCAAAGAAGCCAGTGGCGCTGCCCGGGTGCACCGGGGCCTAGGGTGTGGCAGCCTGGAGAGCTCCCGAAGCATACCTGGCACCCACACACAATTGCTATGTAAGGAAGGGGATCTCTTCCGGAATCAAGACCAGCATTCCATTTCAGAAAGCCAAGGAACCCAACCTGGAAATGCAGCTAACAGAAGAGCCGTGACAGAAACAGAGCTTGATGGCTGTGCAGGGTTTTTTGGGAAGGAAGCCAAGGCAGCCTCCATTCCCACCAACAGGGACGGCTGGATTGACCGGGATCCACCCTCCCTGTAGACCATCAGGATGACCAAAATGACCTGGGGGACATTCGACGAAATAGCAAAATGGCAAACTGAGCATGGATGCTCTAATGGTGGGGTAAGTAGTAGAGCAGCTAGGCTGGGGCGAGACTACCCAAGCCAGTCCCAGGCTATCACTACCCCTGAGCCAGGTATCTAGATGGAAAGTGGACAGAACAAGATCCCCACCTCCTCGACCTGAGTATTTAGAGCCTCAGAAGTGACAGTCAATGGTGTGTGTGCCCGAGAGCTGGGAAATAACACACAAAATGGCTTTTGTTTTAGGCTAGCAGAGCTGTGGCTATCCCCTCTCTAATGTTTTTGACATAGATGCTGCTTTCTACTTTTAAAAAACTCACCCAGCAAGGGGACAGGTTGTGAAAATAGCACTATGCTTGGTACCGGGTGGGGCCCTTTACATGCACTGGTCCTTTGCACTCAGACTAAAGCCATTTAATGGGGCTCTCCCTCAAATCTCTCTCCATCCAACCCCACATCTTCCCCTCCTTCCCACAGTGGCTGGTCCCTAATAGGCATCTTGCACTCCAAATTCTGTCATGGCATCGGCTTCTGGAGAAGGCCACCTGCTACCGTGTGGGGAAGATTTGGCTCACCCTGGGAAACTCCAAGTCCTGCTGAGAGCTGACCCCAGCTGGCAAGGGCTGCACAACTGCTTGGGGGAGCATCTGAAGAGGGGGATGCCCCAGGTGGGGGAGATCCAGATGATGGCTGCCAGTGTCCCTTCCAACTGAGACTCATGAGAGTTCCTGCACTGGGCTCTGCTGCTCCCAAAAGAGGAAAAGAAGGAAAGTTCCCAAAGCAGCACCGGAACATGGTAGGGGGCAGGGGCAGTGTCAGCCACCCCTGAAGATTGCTGCAGAGGAGGTTTTATTAAAACCCAGGTCTGCCTGCCTGGGTTCAGAAGGCCTAGGGCACTAGAGGTAAGGTCCACTGCAAAATACAGGCTGTGCAGGGAGGGACCCAGGCTGAGGCATGGCAGTTGCAGCCAGAAAAGTCAGATGCTCTGAAGGAGAGACAATGCTCAGAGTGAGACCCCTTCCTTCACCAAGCCTGCCAACACCAGCTCCCCCTGTTCTGCTCTGACAAAAACCAACCAAACCCTGTGAGCATTTTGGGCAGATACAACTGTGACAGGGCACCTACCTGTGCCTAGCCCCCAAACAGAATTCTATCAAGTAACAACTTCCTGTCATGTAACCATTGCCAAGCCAAGATCCATCTCTCTGGCCAATTGTCCTTCCTGGTTCTTCAAAGGTCCCACAGAGGCTGGTGAGAAGGGGCCGGCAGAGGGCCTCTGGGAGGAAGATGTTTCTGAGCCAGGACCTGACTGAGTAAGGGAGCCAGATGAAAACAGAGACCACAGACAGACTCCAAAGGCTGCCCCTACTTAACCCCACCACCCTGGCCCTCTCTGGCCCTTGCCTACACCAGTTTGGCTCACCCAACACTGCCACATGCTCAGGCAATCTGCCTGATCTGGGCTCTCTCCCTGTCCTCCAAACTGCCACTGTTCCCCACTCTGCCACAGCCACCCTACAGGTTTCAGATTAATGGGTGCCTTCATGGTGCCAGAGCAGCACCCCCACTCCTGTGTGTATCCCATTATCTTCTCTTTAGCATGTGTCACAATGGGACTAGCTTTATTTGCTTGTTTCCGTGTTTTACAATCTGCCTGTCCCTTAGAATGTACCTCCATGGGGGCAGGCACCACGACCAGGACACTGTCTCCAGTGCCTCCTGGGTAAGTGAAGAGTGAAAGAACACACATGCCACACTCCCTGCACAGATGCTACCTGCCAGCAGAAGCCGTCTGGCTGGGAAGTCCCTGAGAGAGCTTAAGCCTGGGGCACAGCTGTTAAGAGTCGCTACATCATCTGCTTTCCAAAAAGAGCTGGAGGAGGCTGTCGGCACCCAACCCCCATGCAGCAGAGGCTGTGAAGATGGTTCTGGCAGCTGTACTGGAGAGGAGAGCCCAGGGGCAGGATGATGGTGAGGAGGCCTCTCCGCAAGATGCGGCCAGAGGGGACAGAGCCTGCAGCAAAGCCCTGGGCCAGAGAGGAGGGGGATCTCTATAGGGCATCTGGGGATATGCCTGTGGGGCCATGCTGAGGAGGACAGGTGAACAGAAGTGGAGAGGAAGCCGGACAGTGGAGTAAGAGTCGCCACACTGGCCCTCACAGGCAAGAGCTGATGAGCCTGTAGGCCCTCACCCTTCAGCCCGCAGCAGTACCTGAGCCTGTGATCTTGCTTTGGGAGCAGCCCCTATACCCGCTCCTCCCTTGATCCCTCCTGTGACCTGTGGTCCTCACCAACTCTCACCTGGAAAGCTGGACCACTCTTGTGTGGACTCACCTCCCGCATCTCTCCTGTCCCACCCCTCCCATGCACCGCTACCCAAGACCTTTGGCAGCTCCCACCTGGGTTTGTTCTGCCCACCGACACTCAAGAGATGCTCCTGGGCCCTGGGAAGATCAAACCCCTCTCCTGCCCCCCATGGGCTGGCAGCTCGCTCACCCGGTGGGTCTTGCTGTAGGTGTAGAGGAAGGCCAGTCGATAGAGGCTCTTATAGTGCTGGGGGAAGCGGCTGAGGCACAGGCGGAAGGAGGCGATGCACTGCTCGGTGAGGAACTGGCGCTGCTCTTCTGCCCCAGCCGGCAGCCCCTGGGGAAAGGCTGCGGGCTCCCCCAGGGTGTCCGCTCTCTTCCTCCCGTCCCACAGGGCAGGTGCAGATGCTGGGGGTTTGGCAGCAATGCAGGCAGAGGCCGGGGGGTCTGCAGCAGGCTTCTGGCTGCCTTGCTCTGTGGCCCGGAAGCCTTCCGTGCTCTCCAAGGACTCCTCAGTTTTCCCTGTGGGTGAGAAGAAAAAGAAAGTCACCTCAGTTTTAATCCCTGCCCCCGCAGGAGTAAGGAGTAATCTTACTGAGGTGAAAGGCACAGCTAAGTCTGTGCCCTTGCTACGCAGCTGCTGGACCCAACAGACCCAGTAGGAGGCATGGGGCCTGGTGCTGGCTCTGCCCCTGCTGGCTGAGGCCTCCATAGCCTCCCACTCTCCTCCCCTGTGAAACAGGATGTCCCAGCTGGCATGCAGCAGAGGGGCCCCGAAGCTGCAGACGGTGGGGGTGGCAAGCGGGGCTCTGAGTCCCCCCGCTGAATGGCAGCACAAGGCTGTCCCGCCTCCTAGGCCTATGCAGGTGCATGGGGAAGCAGTCCACAGAAGGAAGGTGTGGCTGCCACAACCATGGAATAAAACAGCCAGGAAAGGCGCACAAAGAACTGCACCTGCTCTGCCGCTTAGCACCTCTGCCCACAGCCTACCCGACATCCTTCTCCAGAGCTGCTGCTGCTACTGTGCGTGAACCAAGAGCTCACACACAGGAGAGCCCAAGCTGGGTGGCAGGGGCTGCAGGAGAAGGAGACTGGCCCAGGAGGGAAGGATTGAAGGAAGAGGATGGGGGCAAGCAGTGAGGGGAAGGTGGCCTGTCAGGCACCCAGGAGTTTGGCAAGGCCTGCCTGGAGGAGGCCAGAGAAGTAGCCCAGCACTAATGCTGAAGCCTGTCAGCCACTGTGGGCTGAGCTCCTTCCTGTCCTCAGCCTGTCAACCTTTTCCAACTGTAGTGGCAGCCAAAAGGAGGCTGGGGCCTGCTGCGGTAGGGAAGAGTGGTCAAGGACTAAGGTCCCAAGTTCCCCTAAGCAAAACCATCATCAGGTTTAAGCAAAAAGACAGCAGGTGCACATCGAGTTCTTTTTGCTAAGGAAAGAATCTGAGCAAGACAGAGCCAAGCTGCTCATCACAGCGCGCAAGGCTACCTCCTGTCAGTCCTGTCATCCCTCCTACCTACCCTCTGGGCCTCACACCTTGAAACCAACCATTGGGAACATGGTTGTTCCCATTGGGAACACTGTTGTTCCTTTTGGACTCACCGTCTGCACACCCTCCCCTGCCTCACCCACTCGCTCTCATCCTTCAGGACTCCACTCACTGTCACCTTCTCCTGCAGGCCTCCTGGGCCCCAAGGTGGGGTTTTCAGAGTGCCTTGTGTGCCCACCTCTCTGATGTCACCGATCCCACTGCATTTATGCATGGGTGTCTCCCCCTCCCCCACTGCCCAGAGCCTAGCTAGCACAGGGTCTAGTTTGAAGCCGAATGAATGACTGAAAAGCAGGTCACATCTGATCTTGACACTGTGCTCTCTTCTCAGGGGAGCTCAGGAAACCACTTAGGTCCCACAGGCACCCCACTCAGAGCACAATGACAGCAACTAGGAGTCTGCTCAGGGCTGGCATCTTACGGGGACACCACTGCCTTACAAATGTGCCTGATTTCTAGTGTTCAATTCAAGGGACACATTTCAAATGTGGCTCAGCAAACACGTTCTCAACGACTCTGGGCCCAGCCCTGTGCTAGGCATAAGGGAGATGGGGAAATAGGATGAAGATAAAGACCTCCCAAGGGCTCAGATAAGGTGCTAAGTGTGTGCTCACACACAAAGACACACAGGAACACATCTCCTATGGAAAGTGAGCACAGGGTCAAGAATTTATCCAAAGAGAGGTCAGAAGGCATGTCTGAAAACACATTAAAAAAGGGAAAAAAAGTAGTGATGCCAGAGTGAATGAAAAACCTAGCTACTCAGGGATCTGGGTGGCCTGAAGAGGTGCAGGAGACATGGGTGATGTGCCTCACACACAGTGTCCACTCCACGGCTGAAAGAGCCTCACAGGTCACATTAGTGGAAGAAAGGGGGGAAGTCAGAAACGTCAATAAGCCCACACAGTGCTTCCCAGCTAGGATGCCTAGTCCTAACCCTGGCAGCATAAAAGTGAGGAGACTTCGTCCTAAAGATAAAAAGCAAGCAAGGCAATGCTCTGGCCACTCTGGTGCTGCTGCTGGCAATGAGGACTGGCTTAGCATGCCCAGAGTGCACACACCAGGCCACCTCCCACTCTGCCACTGCCACCCCTGCCTTGTGCAAGGCACTCAGGCATCATCACCAGGCCTCTACTTGACCTAGAAGAGGCAGGTGCAGCCATGGGATGGTGGTCCCTGAACAAAGTGGCTGGCAGCTGTACCAGCACCCTTGGCCCATATCCTGCCCCGGGTCCAGGTAGCAGGGAGGGCCCGGGCTGGGCACCCGTGTCCACTGTCAGGACCACATAGGCTGTTGACAAACTATGCTGCCCTCAATTAACAGAGTTCACTTCTGTTTAGAGAATGAAATTTGGGCAGCTTTTCCCTTTATTAAAAAAAAACCTTCAGACTTAGTCTGGGTCTGGGTGGCTTAGTCAGTTGAGCGTCTGACTCTTGATTTCAGCTTAGGCCATGATCCCAGAGTCATGGGATCAAGCCCCAGGTCAGGCTCTCTCTCCCTCTGCCCCTCTCCCTGACTCACGTGCTCTCTCTCTCTCTAAAATAAAATAAAATAAAATAAAATAAAATAAAATAAAATAAAATAAAATAAAATAAAAACAAAATAAACCTTTACTGTTGCTCCATTCACTTTAGACATTGTTTGAAGCTCTGACTCCTAAGGTGAGCTTCAACTAGCTGGAGAGTCATTTGTGGGGAAACCTCCTTCCTGGAGGCACCCTGACACAAAGCAGAATGGAGAAGTCAAGAGGCATCTGCTGGATGCCACGGGAGGGAGGGCACCTGGGCATCAGGAGGGGTATGAATGTCAGAACCATTCTTGCTTCGGCTCAGCACCCAGGGCCTGGCACAGACTTGGGCTCCATTGTGCCCTGCTGTCAAACAACTCCCACGAAATTTGCGAGTGAGCTCTGGGACACTGACCGTGAGAGAAGCAGCAGGCTGGGGGCAAGGCCGTCCGTGAGGGTGCACCTGAAGAGCTGGGGTATGGAGCACACCAGGGGCACACACCCAGCCCTGGCCCAGAACCATATCCTGGCTCTCTGCAGGGCGCCAAAAACCATGGGAGCCCTGGTGGCCAGAGCTCCTGCCCACTGGGAGCCCAGAGGAGAGTGTGTCAGACCACCACTAACCAGGGCCAGGCCTGGAGAAGGCGCACTGCTCCCTATGCTGTCTGCCTCGCACGGGCTCAGAACACATTCTCTGCTGTACCAACTCTCCAACAGGAAGTTCACCAATTTCCAACAGGAAGTTCACCAACTTCACTGCGGTTACCAGGAAAAGCTGGGCTTAGAGTGGAGAGATGTATCCACAGAAGATGCTTCCCTTCAAGCCTACGAGGTACTGCCATGACTATGGTTCTACTTGAACTTCCTTTTTACTTTTTGGTAAAATGTTTTATTTATTTATTTTGAGAGAGAAAGCATTTATTTATTTTGAGAAAGAGAGGGGGAAAGAGAGTATCCCAAGCAGGTTCTGTGCTGACAGCAGAGCCTGACACAGGGCTCGATCGCACAAACTGTGAGATCATGATCTGAACTGAAATCAAGAGTCAACACTTAATTGACTGAGCCACCCAGGAGCCCCTCAAACTTTCTTTACCAGTGGTGAGCCCCTACACTGTCTGCTTAAACCATTGGCTCTGAATGGAAGGAGGGAAGGAGTGGGATGCCCCTCGTGTGTCTGGAAAGCCCTGCACAGCCTAGGTCAGACCACGGCTGACTCTCTCTGAGCTCAGCACCCCAACCTGCATCCCCCACTTCCCCAAACATGGTGGAGAGAGGCCGGGGTGACACAACAGCACCCACAGCAGTTCGCTGCTTAATGGGCCACGGAGCACAGACAACAGGCCTCACCTGTCCAATAGTTAAAGTAATCTTATTTTTAAGACTGGACATGAACAAGAGTTGCTATATTAGAGTGCTGGGACTATAGGTTACTTGTTCCTTCCCCTTTCAAGCTCCCTGTGGTATGTTTATGTTAGTTGCAGAATGTCAACATCGGTTTGAGATAGCGTAAGTGCCTAGTGAGAGAGTGGGACACTGGTCTCACTTTCTGTGTCCTCTTACCTGACCCTAATGGGGGCACTTTTGCCAACCTGCAGGGCATGCAGCCTCACCACGTGCTAAGGCCAGCTAGGGGAGGCTGGTGAGGAACACAGAGCTAGGACAGGCCATCCCCAGCACGAAGGGGCCACGTCTACACGTGAACTCCTGAACCTAGACTCTCCCATCCAGGACCTGTAAAAACACGTCCTAGGGGAGGTCATCGCCAATCCTACCTGCCCCTCCCAGCCCACCCAGAGAGGGAGCATGGGGCAGAGGTTAAGGGTGCGAACTAACTCTGGATAAATTCCCAACCCTCTCTGAATCTCAGGTCTCACCTGTAACATGGGAAGAACTGCGGGGCTGTTTCCTAGGGTGGTTGGGAGGACAAAAAATAGCACCTGGCACAGGGCCGCTGAGCATAGGTCTGGGTTGTTGTGGTTGTTATTGTTTAGCAAGTCCTGGTCCGGGTGGGAGAGCTCTCAAAACCCAGGGCCAGCTGCCCAGCCGCAGCCCCAGAGGGGTGCCGCAGATATCCAGCCTGCCAGCACTCTCCTGCGAGCTGGGTGTGGGGCTCTGCCCACTGGTTTCCACAAAGGGAGCCTGGGGACCCCACAAGAGCCAGGCATGGGGTTAGATCAGGGCCTCCTGACTGAAAAGGGAGGCACTTTTTCCTAGAGGCCTGGTATGATTCACACTAAAAAGAAAACACATTGGTGACATTTAGGATTCAAAGATTTTTTTTAATAACTAGGTATTTAAGAAAAAAATCCAGGGCGCTCATGTCATGGATGTGGTTTTCCCATATGGCCACGGCGGGGTCATAACAACAACGACAGGTGTCACTGAGAACACACTGTGTGCCAGACACGGTGTGAATGCCTTCCTGAGCCACCTCCCTTAATCCTCACAACTCCGGGCGCAGGCCTTGGGCTCCCTCCCACCCTACAGGGAGTGCAGAGGCCCAGGGAGGTGAGCGACTTGCCCAACTGAGGCCCCAGAGCAGCAGGTGGAGGTGTGAGGACAGGAGCCAGACAGGACCTGGGCCACTCGGGAGCCCAGCTTCTTCAGACTGCCCAGACTGTCACAGGCCATTTCACCGGAGCAGTTCTAAACACACCAAGCTAGGTCTTCATACCTCTTTCCTCTGTGGGCCCCTGAAGGTCTTTACCAGTCGGGCCCACTTGGATACTGGGAACAGGCAGCTTCTTCTCCACATAGAGTTTCCGAGAGCCCTCCAATGAGCTGGCAGGCTCATTAAAGAAGTCCTGTGTCGAGCTGGAGTCCGAGAGCGCCACTGCCGTGCTATCCTGGCTGCGCTCTGAGGGGAACAAAGGAGGGAGAGAGGGCAGCAGCATGAATCCACACCAGCGCCAACATGGCGGGGCCTCCCCAGGGTGAGTGTCCTGGTGACTGCCCTGCAGAGGAGACGACATGAGCACAGCCACTGTGACCTTGCTGAGTCCTACCCGTCCCAGAAGGCTGCTGAGCCACTCACCAAAGGCACCAATCTCCACGGTCAACCTTGTGGGGTTTCCCCAAATGGTGGTGTTCTGGTAAATGGTTAACAATTGGCTCTTGGGGTAGGGGGGAAGCCCACATTTGTAGCATTTACTGATTTCTGTGGCATAAATACTCCCACCATGGCCAATTCAGGCTACCAGCCAACCTTATGTCGCTGAACGTGCAGTTGGAAAGAGATGCACGGTAGTACACCATTCTATTGTGTTTCTACCACACAGAGACAATAGGCATGAACAACTAAGGCAAGTAAGAGTCCTGCAGAAATTTTTATCTGGTTGCAATAGGCCAAGAGTGGTCTAGAGTGAGAATGGAGATTCCCGGGGTCGCAGACACAAGGGAGATTGCTACCTACACGTTAGCTCCTCTCCTTGGAGCTCCCCATGCGCTCATGAGAAAGATCAGAGGCAGTGCAGGAAGAGGTATTGAAGGAAACCTTCCTGTGGTGCAGGCCTGGAAAGGAAGTGTGTTCGCCGCTATAGGAAAGGCATGAAGCCCTGGTGGAAACTTTTTTCCCTAAGGAACAAAAGCTTTAAGCCAGCTGGGGAGGTACAGCAAATCTTGCTGCCTCCAGGGTACAGGTGAAGACCCACTGCAGCTGTGGGAAGGGAAAAGAAAAACCTCCCGAGGGAGGGGCAGGAAGCCATTCAGGGCCCAAACATTTGAAGTCGCCCACAACTAGAAAAGCAAAGTCCCACTCCTGAGATGCAGGGACACAGTCTGCCTCAGTCTGCGGCTGGATCGAGACAAGAGAGAACCAGCCCTATCCCTACCCCAGGCTAACAAGCACAAGTAACACAAAACAGTCTACATAGGAAGAGGGGCAAGAACATGGAGAGAGACCGTCTTTGAGGTGTGTACAAAAGGCCTAAGGCTGAAGGTGGGAATGGAACACTGAGAAACCTTCTGGCAAATCAGCCCCCCTGTAAGCATAAGGTAAGGTTATAGGAATTTGAAGTCAGTGGTACACTAATGGTAACCACAGCAACAACAAAAACCAACCCCAGCTCAACTTCTGACTAGCCTAACTCCCCCTCCTAACAGACTAGAAAAGGAGAGAGAAGGCCATTCCCAGCATAAATATTACTTATTTTAGTTTCTTCCATCCTACACATAATATCTGATATTCACTATAAAAATGAGGCACACACACAAAAGAAAAGAAACATTGTCAAGAGAGAAAATAATCAACAGAGCAAGGCTCAGAGATGACCCAGATGTTGGACCTACCTGATGGGAAATTTAAAATAACTAAGATTAGGGGCACCTGGCTGGCTCAGTCACTGGATCATATGACTCTTCATCTCAGGGTCATGAGTTCGAGCCCCACACTGGGTGGGTATAGAGATTAGTAAGTAAACAAACAGACAAACAAACAAATAAATAAAATACAGTTAAAAAATAACTAAGAATAATATGATCTATAAATGTAATTAGTATGCTAAAGGCTCTATTAGAAAAGGGGGACACATTCGCGAACAGACAGGGAATTTGGGGAATAAGATGGAAACTATGAGCAAGACTCAAATAGAGATGCTGGAAATAAAAGACACAATTAGAGACACAAAGAATGCCTTTGTCAAGCTTCTCAGCACACCTGACACAGCTGAGGGAAAAATAACCAAAACTTGAAGATAGGTCAGTAGAAATCATCCAAAGTGAGAGAAAGAGAGTGGAGGGGAAATCAGAACAGAGCACACAAAAGCATCCAAACGATCTAACGTACTAATTAGAATCCCAGAAGGAAATGACACAGACACATGTCAGAAGAAGTATTTAAAGAGATAATGACAGAGAATTTTCCAAAAATAATGAAAGACATCAAATCATCAAGAGTTTCTGAGAACACCAAGCAGGGCAAAGACTCCTCCACACATTTAAAAAAACAAACAAAACAAAAACAACAACAAAAAACCATACCTAGATATCGCATACTCAAACTGCTACAAACCAAAGATAGAGGGGAAATCTCAAAAGCAGAGAAAGACACATCATATATGGAAGAACAAAGTTAGGAATTACAGCACACTTCTCATCAGAAACCATGCAAGTCAGACATCTTTAATGCTGAAAGAAAAAAAAAGTCCATCCCAAATTCTATATCCAGTGAAAATATCTCTCAAAAATGCAGGAGAAATAGACTTCGTCAGAAAAACAAAAGCTAAGAGGATTCCTTACTATGAAATCTGAGTTATAAGAAACATTAAAGAAAGTTCTTCCAGTAGGATGAATTGAAACCAGACAGAAACTTGGATCCACATAAAGAAATGAAGTTCCTCAGAAATGGCTAAAGCAGTAACAAAAAAGACATTCTTTTTCTTCATGTTTAATTCCTCTAAAGTAGTACTGTCTAAAGCAAAAACGGGTAGCAGCCTATTGTGAGTTTACAGTGTATGTAAAAGTAAAATGAATGAAAACAAGGGTATAAAAAATGGGAGGTTCTTGGTTCTTTCACTGCCCATGAAGTAGTATAGTATCATTTGAAGGTGGGCTGTGATGACTTAAACATGTATTTTGTTAAGCCTAAAGCAGTCACTACATTTTTTTAAGAAGGTATAAATAATAAGCCATTAATAGAGACAAAATGCAACCTTAAAAAATAAAACTTTAGGGGCGCCTGGGTGGCGCAGTCGGTTAAGCGTCCGACTTCAGCCAGGTCACGATCTCGCGGTCCGTGAGTTCGAGCCCCGCGTCAGGCTCTGGGCTGATGGCTCGGAGCCTGGAGCCTGTTTCCGATTCTGTGTCTCCCTCTCTCTCTGCCCCTCCCCCGTTCATGCTCTGTCTCTCACTGTCCCAAAAATAAATAAACGTTGAAAAAAAAAATTAAAAAAAAAAATAAATAAAACTTTGTCTTTAACTTTGTGTATCTGAAGGATGAAGCTCAATGAAATAGGAATCAAGAGAGCCAAGTTCAAGTTCCTCTTAGTGCCACTCACTAGTTATGTGACCTTGAACAGGTTAAGTCCCTTGCCCACCTATGAACTGCAACCACACATCCTTTCAGAGAGGTCCATGGCATAGGAGCTTCTGGGGACACAGGGAGAGAGGCAGACATGGCCTCCAAAACCCTCTAACTCTTTGCTCAACTACCTGAAATACCGGCAGCCCATTGGGAGGGCAGACATGAGCAGCCTGGTGGGCAAACAAACTTGTAACAATACTTGAAGTTGTTTCAACAAAATCAAAGGCCTGGACTCTGGGAGATCCAGGCTGCCTAAGTTTAAATCCTACTCAGTCACTTACTAGGCTGGAGAAACTATGCAATTGCCACAATTTCTTTACATTTCAATTTCCTCCTGTGTAAAACTGTGATATTACAAAAGCCCACTTCACAGAATTATGAGGATTAAATACATTAGTACATGTAAAGTGCTTGAAATAGGGCCTGATACTCAATAAGTGTTCCAAAATATCAGCTCAATGACCAATAGTATTATTTCAGAGAACCTGGACCGATTGTTTTAGTAACGTCTCAAACTTGACATTACAGAGATTTTGCTCTGCATGGCAAAGGGTTCTGCTTATGCCAGGCTGAAGATCACACCTGAGTAGCACCATGTCGATGGGGTGGTAATCGCTTCTTATACACTGACATGACAGGGTCGTCCACAGCAGTCCTGCCTGCACAGAGGAACATGGAATTAGGCCTGTGCTTCCAAAGGCAGCTGTGCTGTTCCAGCCTCCTCACCCACATCTGATCATAGAGCAGGGTTTGGAGACAGGGAGCTCTCAGGCAGCCGCACAGAGCCTGCCGCAGCCCTTCCTCCTTAGCTGCCTTTGCAATGTCCGCTGCCCAGTAACGGTAGGTATCAGTCACAGCTGGGCTGGCGGAGCAGTAGAAACTGGGACATGAAGTGTATGTGAGACCCTTCAGCGACCAACACAGAAGCTCTGCGTCTCACTGCTGGGGGAGCAGGGACCTGACTGGACCCCTCTGCCTCACACTTAGTGAGGGGCTTTCCTGACTTGCAAGGCCAGACCCCAAGGCTCTGTGAGCACTGAATGGGGATTACCGGCAGGTCTGCTGCCCTCATGAGAGGTCCCAAACCCAATTCCCCATTGTGAAGAGATCACTTCTCTCAGAGAAATGGCAGGGGCAGCCCATTTGCTGTCTATGTGGAAAGCGGACCCTTGGCTCCAGAGGTCATACGGGGTCACTGCAGGAGCTCAGAAATCGGGAGTCTCAGACTCACATTCCAACCCCAGATCTGCATACTTAGGCTGCTCCAGGCCTCGCAATATGTTTGGCATGTTCTCTCTGCTCTGTTCCCAACAAACAAATAGGATCCCCATGGAGGCCTCCACATCCCAGTGCCTGGCACACAGGTGTGACAGCCCAGTGACCCATCCTGCAGTGCAGCATTTACTCTGGCCCTGACAAAGAGAACACCAATGGCTTGGACAAGTTGGTGGGCCATGCTCCTGCAGTGATGAAGTCCTTCTGATAGGCCAGGAGAGGTGCTTTCCACCAGCATCCAGAGCAGCTGTAGTCACTGCATGGCTGAGCAGCGCACCATGTGGCAAGCGTCCGGGAAGCGGGCCTAGCCAGGAAGATCTCACGAGAACTGGCTTGCTGCCTGATGAGCTCATGCACTCATAAGCTGTTGGGCTTTGGGCCTAAAGAATCGCTAATTTGCTGGAATCTCAGTTGTGATTATTACAAAAACCGAGGATTGGCTTAAGCAAACGGATATTTACTCCCAACGTGCTAATACCCTCCTGATGCTGCCTAGTGAGGGAACCTCTCATGCACCAGAGTGAGCAGGGAAGGCAGCAGACTGCCCTAAGAATGGTGTGGGCAAAAAAGGACCGCACTGGGCTTCAGGGGTGTTTGCTCCTCTGGGAGCAAATATTAGCAGGTAGAGCCTCTACTGAGACTCTTTAAAATAACATCCACAGCGGGGTTGCCTGGGTGGCTCAGTCAGTTAAGCATCCAACTCTTGGATCTCGGCTCAAGACATGATCTCAAGGTTCATGGGATTGAGTCCCATGTCGGGTTCTGGGCTGACAATGTAGAGCCTGCTTGGGATTCTCGCTTCTTCTGCCCCTCCCTCACTCCCCACTCTCTCTCCCAAAATAAGTAAATAAACATTAAAAAATAAATAAAATAGGGGCACCTGGGTGGCTCAGCTGGTTGAGCGTCTGAATTTGGCTCAGGGCATGATCTCACAAGTTCGGACCTCGCGTCGGGCTCTGTGCTGACAGCTCAGAGCCTGGAGCCTGCTTTGGATTCTCTCTCTCTCTCTCTCTCTCTCTCTCTCTCTCTGCCCTCCCCCACTCACTCTCTGTCTCTCAAAAATAAATAAACATTAAAAAAACTTAAAAATAAATAAATATATAAAACATGGGGTGCCTGGGTGGCTCAGTCAGTTGAGCATCTCACTTCGGCTCAGGTCATGATCTCACAGTTTGTGGGTTCGAGCCCCGCGTCAGGCTCTGTGCTGACAGCTTGCTCAGTATGCAGCCTGCTTCGCATTGTGTCTCCCTTCTTCTTCTCTGCCCCTCCCCCACTGATGCTCTGTCTCTCAAAAATAAATAAATGTTAAAAAGAAATTATTTTTCAATAAAAAAATGAAAAGAAAAACAAAATAACATCCACAGCAACAACAGCCACAGCCAAGGAGCAGGACGCATGTAAGCACAGGGACTGTGACCAGGCCTCCCGCCCCAAGCCTCTCAGATATACACACAAGAACCCAGAACAGCCTGTCCTCTGAAAGGATGGAGAGAAAACACCAATATCAGCCCTGGGGGGGTTGGGGGGGGGGGCGGCAGCACCGTGGCAATTCTGGACAAGCCCTTACCCCAGGGGTGATCATGAATGAGCACCTAAGGGGCCCCGAGGAAGGCTGATGGTCGGGGGGTAGTGAAATAAGTCTAGAAACCGCCATGAGGCACCACAGTTCTGCAGTGCCTCCCTGCAGCTCAGAGCTGGAGAGGCAGGGGCTCTGCACACTGAGGTGCCCTGGCTGGAGCTGTGACTCCCCTACTCACCAGGCCTGTGAAGCAAGGGCATGGGTAATGTTCTTGCCCAACCCTGAGAGAGATGCAAGTCTAGGAAACAGAGGATGGGCACATCACTGTAAATGAGAGTCCAGGGCCAAGTTTCTCTCTAATCCTTTCAAAGAGGGTAGGCACAAAGCTATTTAAAATCATCCTAAGGGGCGCCTGGGTGGCTCAGTCGGTTAAGCGTCCGACTTCGGCTCAGGTCATGATCTCACGGTCCGTGAGTTCGAGCCCCGCGTCGGGCTCTGTGCTGACAGCTCAGAGCCTGGAGCCTGTTTCGGATTCTGTGTCTCCCTCTCTCTCTGACCCTCCCCCATTCATGCTCTGTCTCTCTCTGTCTCAAAAATAAACAAACATTAAACAAAAATAAAAATTAAAAAAAAAATTAAAAAAAAAAAAATCATCCTGAGTTTGAATACTAGGAAGCAACCGAGAACTTTGCACCAAGAAGCAAGTCAGATTAAAAGAAAACTAAATTCATTTCTTTTACACCAACAGGGTGAAAGACAACAATGAAAATCTCTTAAAGAATGACTCTATCTCCTGGGCAGACAATGCCTCTGGGCAAAGCCCAGTCCACCTAAGCACATCCTGACTGCCTCCTGGCCAGCCGAATTCAGCACAGGCTCAAGCACCGCTGTGCACAGCCCAGAGACTAGCAGTGTGCCCTGATAAAGGGACGTGGGGAGCCTGTATGTGTGGAAGAGGTGGGGCAGTTCTGGCTTGGAGAGCACTCGGCTTCCATTGGCAGTGAACAGAGCTTCCTTCCAGCCCTGGCCATAGTCCCACCTTCTCCACGAAGCTGTCTATGGATAGCACATTCCTTATCTGGGACACTGTGGGCCAAGGGTCCAAATGAGCTGACGTACGGCTTTGTGTAACTGTGCACTGATGGCCAGGGGTGCTTCCTCCACATCCTAGAGGCCCATGTATAGGCTGGGCACTGTAGGACACCCCCAAGGTGCTGGCCTGTCCTGACGCTCAGAGAACCAGGTGGGTCTGCCGGTGCTCTGCAGGCAAAGGCTGCCAAGCCTGAAGGCAACGACGGCCCTCCCTTCTCTCACCTGCCTGCTGGAGCAGAGCCAGAGGGAGAGGGCAGGGCCAGGCAGAACTAGCTGGCTCCCTGCTTTGGCCACCTCCTGTAAGTTCTGCAGACTGGCCTGGGCTGGGGGTTTTCCTGGGCTCCTGGTCCTGAGGCAGGACAGGAGAGAGAAGGGAAGCTCTTCTGCACAAGAGACCCAGACTCAGGTGAAGAGCCAGACTTCCCACAGGGCTGGGCAGGATGGCCTTCCAGGGAAGCATGTACCTAAATGGGACTCCAGGGACTGCCCACAGGCCAGGTTCCTGATTTCCTTCAGGAGCTGCCTAGACATCAATAGGAAAGAAGACACGATAGTGGACAGGCTCTACAGGCTGCCTCTGCTCTGCTTCAGAATGTTCTTTTGAAAGTCTGCCCACACAAAACCTGCTCACACTAATTAATATTTGTGGCAAAATTATAAATATTTCACTCTCCTACTGTTAATCACTGGAATGCTTCACATCTATGCCTCTGGGCCACCCCAGCCCCTCCCTCCGAGTCTTTAGAGGGATGTTCATCTGCCAGCCACTGCTGATGACACCCTCCACTTCTGAGGTGTGACCTGCAGAGCCAACTGCAAAGGAACGACAGCTGCGGATGCAGAAGGAAAGGGACCTGGCTTGGTGACAGAAAGGCTGTCCGTTCCAAGGAGTGTGAGAGCAGACTGTATTGCAAGAATTTGGAGTTTTTTGTTCAGGTTTGACTCAGTTCAAATCCCTTGAACATTCGTAGGATTTCCAGGCCAACCCAAAAGAGCTCTTTGCTTACAAGACACAAGCTTCCTGGTACATTTTCTCTACCTGCTCCAGCAGTTAGAACTAGAAATAGCTCACAACCACTTATTCCACCAGTTCAGTTCAATGAAAGTTTGAGGGGAAAGATGTGGTTGTATCATCAAAATCTGCAGCAACTCTGACTAGCGAACCCTGAAAAGGTCACAAATGTTCTGCCAACTAGAAACAACAGGTTTCTAAGAACAGTAAACTTTGGGGGAATCAATATTTTGAGCAATCTCTCAGCTGGACAAACCCTGCCCCAGTGGGTCCCTGATGACCACCAGGAAAGAACACATCCACCGGAAGCCAGGCTAGCTGTAAGGGAGGGACACCCTCTGGCAGGCCAAGGAGCCTGGACAGATGCCCAAGAGAAGAGACACCGGAAACACGAGGGCCCTTGAAAAGGAGGCAGACATACTGAGGCAACAGGCAGGCACAAGAGTATCACCATGGTCGTGCTCAGACAGCGGCGTCACCACTCTGGGCCTCTGAGGCTCATGCTCAGAGCTGGGAGAAGACTTGTCTTCATGTGCAGCTCTCACTGTGTAACCCTCACCATGCATCACTCTGTCACAAAGAGCCCCTGTGCCCCTATCTCGGACCCAGCTGGTTTCCCAAGCTCTCTCCCTGTAAGGTCTCTCTTCTGTCCACCCCAGTGACCTCAGTCCAAACGCTGTAGGGCCCTCCAACCTCCATGTCTTTGCTCCCAATGTCCCTCACCTGAAACGGCCCTGCAGGCCTCTCTGGAGGACTACCTTCTCCAGGAAGTCCTCCCAACCCACCAGGCCCCACAGTTAGCTCATGGCACCTTCTCATGGCACCAACTGCTGCCCCAAGACACCACCTAGGGACACACAGATCCAACCAGGCAGCGGGAATCAGGGTGCCCGTGTTGGCTTTCCTCGTGGGCCTTCTTCCTGCCCAGCACATAGCAGGCACTCAACATATACCATGACCAGCTACAGCCTGGAGAGGTTTCTTAAAAGTTAAGAATGGAGAGGAGAACAAAGGTGACTGGCTTTGCCCTCTAACAGCCTCCCTCCCTGCCCCAACATCAGTCCCCACCTTGCAGGGCACACGCAGGACAACCTAAGTGCCACTAGGAACCTCTCCCACATTGAAAACATCTGTTCACAGCATATAGCTTGCCTACCGTGAGCTGACCTCTCCTTGACCCTGGGAAGGGAGGCTGGTGAGGACTGATGCCACATGCAGCCCCCTGCCCCAAGCCTGGACACCGTGGACTGCACACACAGGGCCCACCTCAGAGCATCTTGGCTACTGTACACAATGTACATTTTTACACATTTGTCCTTCTAAAGATAACTTGGTATCTTAGAGTCTGTTGCCTTTGTTACTTTTTTAAAGCCAGAAAGAACAAAACAATGGAAATACAGGACTGAGCCACCTGCCAGGCCAACGGGCAGTGGGAGGAGGCCACTGCTGCATCTGGCCAGAACTGAGAACATGGGCTGTGGGCAGAAGCCAAGCACATCAAACACACACTATCCAAATCACAGGACCAGCGATGTGGAGGAGCTCCTGGTCACAGGGGAAGCAGGGAGCCGGACTGAGGACTAAGCATGCGGTCTGCGCTGTCCCTTGAAGCGAGCCGTGACAGTGCAAGCAGAAAGACAAAGCCTGGAGAACAGAGTGTGGTCAGGGTTAGGGGCAGCACGGGCAATATTGGTGGAGGCAGTGTGGGTGAGCAGGCGAGGATGAGCACAGATGGCACACGACACAAACAGTGACAGTATGGTGGGTGAGGACGGATGGTCACATGGGAACTTGCACAGGGCACCCTGGGCTCCCACGTGGCCCATACCCTACAACCTGGGGCTCAGGGCAGGCTCTGTTCGTGCTGTAAGTGGGGCCAGATGGGCATCCCGCAACCATGAACACCAGCCTCCACAGCTCCCGCTCTTCTGACCCCCAGCTTGTGCTCTTTCCACCCTTCGTAGTAAACACTGACACACCCCTTGGGCCTTGGCTAAGCTTTGCCTCCTCAGGAAGGCCTCCTATCCACCAAAGCCAGGCCAGGTCTCTTTGGGGTGGTTTCAGTTGCACCCTGACACTCAGTTGATTCACAGCTTCACACCTGCCTTCCCCAGAACCTGCAACAGGCACCAGAATTGTCCCATGCACCCAGCACAATGCTAATGGGCACTAGATAGGCATGGCCATGGGCTGGCTGAAGAACCCCACAGAAGGCTCAGCCTCAGACTGACCACAGGGCAAGACCTCTGCTCTCTGAGGCCCTTTCTGGCTCCGAGATTCTTGGCTCCGAGATTCTCGGGTAACATGGAGCAGGGCAGGCAGACAGCAAGGGTCTTGGCAGTCCAAGAGAGCCACTATGTACACATCCCAAAGGCTGGGTGAGCTGGGCCAAGTTATGGACCAAGGTGTCCTGTAACAGCCCTGCTCCATAGGCCCTGCTACCGACAAACTTCCAACAAACAAAGCAGGGAAATGCACACAGATCCAGTCTCCATCAGGTCAGCGAGCACAGGACCTTCCCAGTGTTAGCCTCCTCTGGCCTGGGGTGGAAGGAACCTTAGACCCCCCCCCCCAATTCTCCCTCAGCTTCACCCCAGCTACCAGGCAGCCCTAGAAGAGTGTCCAATTGCCCTCAGCTTGGCTTCCTCCCAGGGAAACAGGACCAATCGCCAAGCAAGGCAGCTATAAGGGCGGGACCACAGGCACCTCTCCCAGGGCCCAGCCCAGAGCAAGCACACACTGATATGACACGGGGCACAGTTACTCACACACGTGTTCACACACTCCATGCTGGGGAAGGGTATAAAATTTGTTCAGAAATCTCATTATGCTACGTTTGAACATGAGTAAACAGCAATCATTGTGAGCCCCTTGAGGGTCACAATGTACTCCCTACGACTCCTTTACCTTATCAGGAAGCATCAACACTAAGGATTTCAGCACTGAGACAAATCCCAAAATGGACAGGAGAAATAAGGCAGGCTGGGAAGAGTGGTCAGGCAGGGCTGCTTCATTCTCTCTCTCTCTCAGCTTGGCTAGAGGACCCCTCTTCAGGTCAGCTATGGGCACACTCTCAGCCACCCCAAGAAGGGCTAGCTTTCATATCTGACAATGATGGAGTCTCAGAGCAACTCAAGGGCCAATCCCAGAGTACCTTTTAGCCAGAGCTGTGGATAGGCTGCTGGAAGCTTCTAACCCTAGTGCAGGATGGCACAAGGGTGCAGATGGGACCAGTCAAGAGAGCAAAGAAGGTTTCTTCTAAGAAGCCATTATCAAATGTTGAGTTACCTACATAAAATCTGGAGCTATTTTTCTAAATCTCTTCTAAAAATCTACAGCAAATAAGAATTGACTCTAGCTGATTTTTGATTTTGAAGCTCAGGTATACAAAAGTAGAAGGGCAGCTCAAAGGTAGGGTATCCTAACCATACCTTAGGGAAGTCCTGATGCCTGGCTCCCTGTCTAGCTGATAACAAGTTAGCCTCTGACAGGCTCCAGGATACAGGAGACTTGGGCCCAGAAACCCAAAGGCCCAGCCCTGCTCAGAGGCTGCTGCTTCCAAGGACACTGCCTGTCCCTCTTCCAAAGCCACACAACTGGCCTGAGAGAGACAGGGTGCAAACTGAGGATGACAGGTCCCAGACGCGGGCTCCTCCTGCTATGCAGTGCTACATGGTCCTTGTGCCAGCTCTGATGACCTGGGGATGCCTGCGTCTAGGATGTGGTTACACTGTGCAAGCACCTTCCTTTAATACTCATGAGAAAAACATTACTCCTGTTCACCAGGTGAAGAAACCGGCTCAGAGTCAAGTCCCTTACCCAAGGTGGCCACGCAAGGTAGTGGGGCTGGGACTGAAATGCAGATCTCCCTGACTCCAACTTCCCTGTCTTACCTCGAGCGGGTCCCTGAACTGCTTCTCTTCGTGTGCACCAGGGCTAGAAGCACCCATCAGCCTTCCTGTAGAAGGGCTCAGTTATGGCCTGGAGTGCGCACTAATGCCCTGTCCTCCCACAACAGGAGAGCCATGGCTGGTCTCAGGCTGAAGAGTTGTGTGGAAAGTGTGGGGCCACACGTTCTCCTCCCAGGGCTAGCAGGCCAGCCTGGCTGGGTCACAGGAGGCAGCAGAGGTGGGCAGTGCAGGCCTTGAGGCCACCAGCCTGACACCAGCAATCTGCTGCTTCTGCCAGAGCCAGGGCCTTTCCCTACGAGCTGGTGTAACAGCTGAATGGGCCACTTTAACATTCTAAGATAGGGCCCAAATATTTTCCTGTTGCAGACACTGCTTTCTTTCTGAGGTGAGGAGGGCAAGAGTTCTGAAAGCACCATGCAGCCGGGCCCGTGCAGAGCACAGCATGGCCAGTGCAGGGCTTCCTAGCACATTGGGCTGGGACTGGGCAAAGGTGGGCCATGGTTCCACATTGTTGACAGAAATCACTTAAAAAAAAATTTTTTTTTCAATCATTAAAAAAATGCACAACCACTGAAACTATATTTGAGCCTATCTGAATGGCTCCCTCTGCAAACTCCCAGAGCAAATAACCATTATGTTGGCATTCAAGCCATGTCACCCCAGTGCCCGTCCCCAGCACTCTGCTTCCCTGCAGCTCCATGTGCACATGTGCGCACCAACATGGGACAGCTGGGCAGCGGTGCCAGGCAGCATCATGGTCCCTTTCTGCCTCCTTTCCTCTTTGCTTCTGGGGTGTGCCCACACCAGGGGAGCTACCTGCAGCTCTGTGCACTCATAGGGCCAAGCACAGTTCTTGCTAGCCAAGCTCAGCTCGAACCTGCAATGCTGGGAGAGGTGCCGGCCACAGGCCTGTGGACAGCAATGAGAGGCGTTCCTCTCTCACAAAAGCTGGCATGATGCTAAATCTTCACAGGAGTACCTGGCAGAAACTAATTTGCAGAGCAAGGATTGATATCCAGTGTGTTTTCTCAATATTTTCAAGAGTAAAAGGTTGGGAACAGGGTAGTTTTCCTGTTGAACCCGAGTTAAGTAAGACGGGGAGGGACCTGGCTTCAGGACATGTGCAGGACTGAATCCGCCCTCTGGGGCACAGGGAGGTGATGGAGCCACGCAGCAGCAGGCATTCAGATGCGCTCAGATTAGCAACCTCTCTCTCCACACCCTCCCCGTACCCTTCTCAAAGGCCAAGCAGAATCCAGGAGGGGGCACTGCCAGTCTCCTCTCCTCTCCTATCTCCAAATCCTGGCCTAGAGGGGACAGTGGGGCGCTGCCCATCTTCCTTCAGCACTTCTCTAAACCTGCTCTCACGCTCTTCTCACCCACAACATCTTACACTCCAGCAACCCATGCGATGGGCAAGGAGGTGTCCCATGCCCGGGGGAAGGTAGGGCAAGGCCCGCTTCCCCACAGCCTGATGCGATCAGCCGCGTGTGAGCGAGGGCCTGCTTGTCTGTTGGCATTGTCATTGCTTCCCCAGGGCTCCACCTTAACGCCCTCTCAATCCACCAATTTGGTTCATTCCAGCAAATACTTTATCACAGCTTATCACTGTAAAGGTGAGGAGAACATGAAAAAATCAAGCTACGAGGTCAGCATGCGAGCCTCCTAATGTTAGTAAGAAATGTGGTTCAAGGGTCGCCACCTGCCATATCCCGTGTGGGATGGCCTCGTACGCGGTCCCAGCGGACTCCACCACCCCGTCTGCACTCCCAGGGGTGACAGATTCAGCACCAGTCACAGTCCTCCCACGGCTATCAGAGGATGTGCTGTAATAAGGCAGGCACAATGCCAGCACCACTGGACTGATTGCACGGAGGCCACTCCAAGCAGCCTGCAGACCCCCACAGCTAGTCCACGGTCTTTCCTGCCACATCCCCATTCCTGAGGTGGGAAGATGCAGGCTCATAGCTGTGAGATACCTTAGCCTTCCCTGCCCCTTCCCAGCCCCCAGGTGGGCCAGCTGGCAGGTGGCGACCCTGAGCATGTTTTGGAAGCACAGAATCACCGTGAGGCCATGAGGTTAATGAACAGCCGCAACATTGCCCGTGTCACCCCAGACCCAGCACCCCCCCTCACCAAAACAAAGCGAATCATCACCCAAAGCACCCTCCCCCTTGATTGGCGTGCCGCCCTGGGCTGGCAGTAGGGAGAACAGGGACTGTACCGTCCGGCGTCGCCTGCTGGTGGGGTTTTTTACATTTGACGTAATCGTGGTCAATCGGAGTAGCTGTGTAAGGTGGGGATGTCAGACCTGGGCCAGAGGAGGAGGGGAGGGAGGCTCCGGGGCCCGGCAGTGTCCCAGCTGAAGAGTGGGAGTCCTCATCCACCAGGCAGGCCTTCTCTCTGTGGGAAGATGGTTGGGGTGCAGGTCAGAATCTCCACATCCCACTGGAATGGGACGTGTGCTGGTCTGAGACAATCCTTCCTGACTGCTGAACCCCACACCATCTTCACGGGCCTCCTCTGCCCTTCCTAGGGCCCACTGCTCCCACACACCTCAGGTGACCTGCTCCTCTGGCTGGTGTCTCTTCAGCTGCTGAAGAAACTGCCCCCATGGCATCCCCTTGGGCTCCAGCCCCAAAAGGCCACCGCCCAGCCATCTCAGGCCCCAAGGAGACTACAGGGGAGCTGACAAGCCCTTCCTCGGAAGCACCCACCCCACACCCTTCCACACCAAGTCAGCACCCTCCCATGTGATGCCTGAGGCTTGGTAGATTTAATTCTCGGTAAGATGCAGACAGAGAAAACATCTGGATTTACTGCAAGCTCTCATGTGTACAAGGATATCTACTGTTGAACAAAAAAGTCAGAAACACCTGAAATGTTCCATCGAAATAGTATAGAAAACATGATACACCCATGCTATGGAATAACATGTAGCAGAGAGTATGGGTAGCCACGAGAAAGAATGGAGTGAATGGGATACCATCTCTATGGTTTTGGTCCCAGTCCCTTCCTCAGGGGAATGTAAACTCGAGAATAACACCTTCAGTAGTTTGTTTTTATAAAATAAAAGAAACCCTACAATTGTACATGTAAATGTAAGTGTACATAAATGCACAGCTAATTGTTTGAGAAAATACATGAATAATGGTTAATTCTGGGGAGGCAAGGGGATTTGTCAAATTTTAGCCTATATGTTCATATATTGCCAGAATTTTCCATAACTAGAATATATCCATGTATTATTTGGATAATTAAAAATTTTTTTTAAAAGAGTTATGATCAATAAAAGAAAACATCATTGTACCTTGGGGGCCCTTTGTGACTAAAAAATGCACATCTATAATTTCTAGGGCACACTGTATCCACCTGGGTGACCTGTCACATGCATGCCCATCTCTCCTATAAGACAATGGGCCTCAAGGTCAGAGCCTGGGCACAGGTCTCTCTGGCACTTGGCTGAGCCCTGCACAGTGCCCAGCCAGGCAGGGAGGGGCACAGAGATGAGGCAAGCTGAGCTGAAGCTCCGAGATGTGGACACCAGGGTAAAAGAAGTCTGGGCCACAATCAAGGGAAGGCCCAAGGGTCCTCTCCACCCAGTGAGGGGACCATACCAGGGCCCTAGCATCCTCATGCTCTCTGGAACTACAGGAAGAGTCCATGCCTCTGATGCCCTTTCCTGTTTCTTGGGAGAACAGGCAGCAGACAGGTCCTCACAAGGCCCCCACTCTTGGTATAGGCCCTGGAAAAGGACCCAGGAGTAAGAGTCTGCAACATGAAAACTGCTTTCCTACAGTGTTCTGCATAGGACAGAGCTGTGCCCCAGTGGCGATGGGGAGGAGCTGGCTTCTCCTTAGGGCCTGCCCCTGAGGATGGGGTGGCCCCGGGCATGGCCCCAGCGTGAGGTGACATGGGATTGCACACTCAGCCTCTCCTTCTCAGATTCAACAGAAATACCTTAGTCCAGCAACCAGGAGTCTCCAGATGAGTTCCAGAGACTCAGTGAGCTCCGGTTTACTCAGCAGTAACCCCCCCAATGCCACCTTGCTGTAAATGAGCCATCAGGGTACACATGGGATAAGCTGCTAGGTGAAGAGGTGCTACTCACTTCTCTGAAGCTTTGGGCGTGTTCTTCTCCTCGCCCCTGGCAAAGGGTCCTTCTGCAGCCTCCTTCATGAAGTTGACCAGGACCTCTGCACTGACCCCAGAGTCGGGCTTCCCCAGGAGCTTCAAGATGGAAGCGTGGAGCCGGAAGTACACCTAGGAGAATCATACTTGGGTGTGAGCAGCCTTCCTAGTTGCTTAGGTCCGTTCCACAGGCCAATCAGCCACACTGGAAAAGGGCCACTGACCAAGGAGACAGGCCACCACACACTGCCTTTTTTCATTCGCTTTTAAACCAGCCAACCCATAACTCATTCAAAGCAAGCTCTGACAGTTAAAATGGACACAAACTCTCAGTATTCTAGCTTAAATGTTTAGCCAGTGATGCAAGCAAGTGGTGGTAAGATAATAACAACCCTCACCTATGCTCAGTGGGCATCTCCTCCCACCACAGCCCCTGCCACCCACTGTGTGCCCCTCTCCTGGCGCCCATACAAAGTGAGCCTCCACACCTGTCTCCCACCACACTCCGGACTCCTGAGTGAGAACAGTTGATTTCTGAGGCGCAGAACAGTTGATTTCTGTCTGTGTGCCTGCACCTGGGCAAGCTGGGTGCTGTAGGCCTAGAGAAGCTTGCCCAGGAGGTACAGGGTGAGGGGAAGAAGGCACGCCCCATCATTCAGGGCCCTGTGCTTTTCTTCACTTCCTTAAGTTCTCACCACAATCCTCCACTTACAAATGTCTGAGGTAAGATGCCCAAATCCCCACAACCAGGAAAGGCCAGGGCCACGTTAAACTCTGGTCCGCCCTGCCCTCTACTGCTCCCAAGTAAATGCCACATCAGACACAGACACCTCTACAGGTCACTTGGCCTGACTTTCGCATCCACCTGTGGGTGCAGTGTGAGCTCCCGCCTGTGGCACAGACTCCCACAGGTGGCACAAGGAGTGTTACGAAGGCTGGGAAACCCTGTGGCTGCAGGCCCTGATTAACCAGCCTCTCTCACGCAGAGGTGGTTCTCAAGAGAGGCTGCCAAGGACCATGCAGGTGAGATTGCCAGGGGGTATGGCCCAGGCAGCATTCTCAAGAGGGCATCCTGGACAGAGGGGCCCACACCCAGAGCCCCTCCACCGCTAGCCCGCCTGTGGCCCCAAGTAATTAACCCGAGCAACTCCATTTTTAGGCACAGAAAACCTCTGGGCACACACACATGCCCAGGTGGCCCTGCCAGAAGAGCACAAAGTATTCAATTGGCAAAGTTTAACCAAGTGGCAGGTTCAGTATTTTGAATCCGGGTTCAACAGCAGAGGTGAGTTTTCACCAGGGCAGGGTTAAAGTCTTAAGAGAAATGTCACTTTTAAAGTAAGATATCCACAGGTTGCAGCTGAATGCCTGTTCTCCTGAGATCCGGCATGGTGTTCTGGGCCTCAGTTCCTTACCTGTTAAGTCCCTGGACCCCACGGGCACACCATCCTGCCTGCTCATTGGTTCTATCAGGCAGCAGCAGAAGCCAAAAGTCAAAGAAACACCGTGGAAGAGAAACACAGTTGTCGTTTTCCTGAGGGCTGGACTACCTCCCGCACATGGGTTGGGTGCTGCACGAGGGCCCTGGGTGCAGGGGATCTGGCCCCAACCGCCCTTCTCTTCTGCTGCTGAATAACTTAGGGCAAGTCACACTAGTCTTCTAGGTCTCAGCCTTCTCTGCCCGAGTGGAAAGCATGAAAGAGCTGTAGTGGGAAGGACGTGGGGCTTGGGGCTGGGAATGACGGCAACCAGGAAGCTGCTGAAGACGTGCTCAGTATGAAAGTGAACTACACTTTATCATGAACCCTATGAAGATGGTCCCTGAAAAGCTGCTGTCAACCACTCAGCAGGCATCATTTTTCAAAGGCAAATTTTTAAAAATGAGACTTTTCTGCTTGTTCACACAAGCAAATATTGGAAAGAGAATACTAACATGGTTGAGGGAAAACAGACATGCTAATTGATCAGTATAACCTTTCAGGGCCACAGGACACTGTGGATGCAACACTAAATGACCCTTGAAAATCCCCCGTAAGTGCTCCCTGATATGCATGCAAGAGCAGGCCCTGCCTGTACCCTGTTGAGGAATGAGTGGAAGAGAAGTGCACCCTGCACTGGGCTCCACACTGACAGTACGGGGCCTGCTTGGGATTCTCTCTCTCCCCCTCTCTCGCTCTGCCCTTCCCCTATGCACTCTCACTCTCCTGCTCTCTCTCTCTCTCTCAAAATAAATAAATAAACTTTAAAAAAAATGCCAGTTGCAAAACGGTATGAAAATGTTACTACGTATCTATATGTCAATAGGGGAAAAATCTAGAAAGATAAATACATGCCCAGACTGTTAATAGGGATTATTGGGTTAAGAGGATAGGATCACTGGGGACTTTAGCTTTTTATTTTAAACACTCCTGAATGTTTGACAGGCACCTGGGTGGCTCAGTTGGTTGAGTGTCCAACTTCGGCTAAGGTCATAATCTCATGATCATGGTTCATGAGCTTGAGCCCTATGTTGGGCTTTGTGTTGATGGCGTGGAACCTGCTTTGGATTTTCTGTCTCTCTCTCTCTCTCTCTCTTCCCCTCCCCAGCTCTCTCTCTCTCTAAAAAAATAAATATTAAAAAAATTTTTTTTTAATTTAAACACTTCCGAACGTTTGATTCTTATATATATTTTAACCATGAATGTGTGTTAATTTTATAATCAGAAAAAAAGTATATAAAGGCAGACAAGGCATAATAAACAAGCAGATTCTACCCCAAACTCCAAGAAGCTTGCTGGGCACATGGGACTGGCAGGCACTAGGCACGCAGCCTCAGAAAGGGCAAAGCTAAAGTGCTCTGGAAGCAGCAAGTCCTGGGCCAGGCCAAGTATATCTGGATCCTCACCCGTGTGCTTAGTTTCCTCCCTACAAAATGTGCTGGCTGCAGCCTCCCAGCCTGCCTCACAGGACTGCCCTGAGCATCGGGGAGAGTGTGGAGTTGTGTGTTCCAGATATCGTAAAAGCAAATCTGAGCTGTAAACAACTGCTCTTCTCTTGAGGAGCAGCGCAAGACCCAAGTCTGGGGTCAAGAAAACAGGCTACTCCCTTGGCCCTGTCCTGCCAAGCTGGGTGCTCTGGGCATACCCTATGGCCTCGCCAGGGACAAGGGCACCTAGCCTTCTCCTGCCACCCTGCAGTGTGGATGCCCTGGGCACTGGGAGATGCTGTGCTGCACTGATGTCATCACTGAGTCAGGTTCTTGGAACCTACATGTGCTAAGGAAGAAAGATGATTTTCTTCTGGGAGATACAAATAAGATACTCCTCTCCCAGAAAGGATAGTAAGCACTCCTTAAAAGAGAGAGGAAAGGCCGCTTTAATTTAATTGCACACAAAGCTGCTGAACACAGAGAAGTTTCCAGCGGGTTGCATGGGAGTCACTGGGACCTCATGCCCCATCCCCAGGGAGACAGAGACTGGCCCACCCCTGCCCTGCTTCCCTGCCCTCGGCCAGCACAGTGTCACCTCCAGGGCCTCCATGGCCAACTCAGGTGGGTTGTGGTAGTGGATCTTCTTGGGGTAGCGGGCAGCCTCTTCGTGCAAGTAGTGGCCAGCCTGTCTGTAGTGCAGCAGGTAAACAGCGGGAGGCTGCTGCTGCTTCTCAGCGACCTTGCCCAGCATGTAGTGGATGAGCCACTCTTCCTCATCACCGTCGCCCTCACAGCGGGCCGCCGACGTGAAACAGTGCCTGGCTGTCTCCAGCATGCTGTCGCGCCGGCCCTCCATCTGGAATGAGACCACGAGACGAGGCTGGGCTTAGCCCACGGTCTGAACCTGCACAAGATCATGCCTTATCCCATAGGGAAGCCCTGCTGCCTTCCTTGTGAAATTTATCATCCTGTCAACGACCCTGAGACACAGAAGTGTTATCACCATTTCATAGCTGAGGACAGTGTGGAGAGGCCTAAGGACGCCCCCCGCCCCCCACACCAAAGTACACATCAAGTAAGGCACAGAGCTGGACTGAAACCAGGTCACCTCATGTCAACTCCAGTGTCCTTTCTTTTATTTCCCCCGAGCCCACCCTGAAGGACACAGTTTAGGAGATTATGAAGTACCTACTGACCCCCTTCTCAAGGTCCCAACTATAACCCTCACTGTGGTTGCAGTGAGGGCCTGTGCCTGGGAAGGGGAGACAGCATCAGGCTGGGGCTGCCAGGAAAGCCAGGCCAACAGCGGCCGAGAACACCGAGAGCCAGTGCCAATGTTCTGAGATGAGCCCCCTCACCTACACGCGGTGAGCACTTTTCTCACCTGCTCACTAGGGTGGGCAAGCAGAGCTAGACACGATGTACACCCCCAACACCTAGCAACACAGCACTGAAGAGGATGTGCACCCCTGGGGTACCATGGGACTTCCCACCCTGTCCTCTGCACCCTTCCGGAAGGACCTTACAAAAGGGTAGATTCCTAAGCCCCACCCAAGACCCACTGCCTTGGAGCTGTGCCTCCAGCCACCCTCTCACACACCAAAAGGTGGAAACAGCTAGGACAGAAGATCAACCTCTAAGATGCTTTCCAATTTTTTCTAGTCCCTGTATTAGGGTTATGGGCCAGCACCTAGGTGTCACTGACGTGAGATGTCAGCCATCAAGTATGTGCATCCCTTCATCCCAGAACTCCTGGGCTAGGAGCTGGAAGAAACCCTGACTGTGTGGGGCCACAGGGGCAGCTGTTCCCAGCACCGCAGCTCTCTGGGCCCTCATCTCCATGGCTCTCGCTCAGAGGCAGGGAGGTTGCGACCTCTTCTAGTCTCATCTCGGGGACCAGAGGAAGGGAGAGGCTGCAGGCACCAGGCTCTGCCTGCAGCCTGTGAGAGCAGTACCCATGTCCCACTGCAGCAATAGCCCTGGGGCCAACACAAAGCAGCCTGGTGCTACCCCAGTGCTCTGCAAAACACTTCCTGGGAAAGAAAATTACCACCTAGGGATGCCTGGGTGCCTCAGTTGGTTAAGTGTTCAACTCTTGGTTTTGGCTCAGGTCACAATCTCACAGTTCATGAGTTTGAGCCCCATATAAGGCTTTGTGTTGACAGCGTGGAGCCTGCTTGGGACTCTTTTCTCCTCCTCTCTCTCTCTCTCTCTGCCCTTCCCCAGCTTGCTCTCTCTCAAAATAAATAAATAAGCTTAAAAAAAAAAAAAAGAAAAGAAAAGAAAGAAAATTACCACCTAAGAATCATGAGACCATCAACGGGGGAGCACCTGGGTGGCTCAGTCAGTTGAGCATCTGACTCTTGATTTCGGCTCAGGCCATGATCCCAGGTCATGAGATCAAGCCCCGCATAGGGCTCCACACTGAGCATGGAGTCTGCTTAAGATTTTCTTTCTCTCTCTCTCTCTCAATCTCTCTCTCTCTCTCTCTCTCTGCCCCTCTCCCATGCTAGCACCCTTTCTCTCTAAAAATAAATAAATAAAATGAAAAAGAAAAGAGACCATCAATGAGTGAGATATGATAGAAAGAACCACAGTGTAGGACCAGAACACAGCACAAGCCAAGTGGCTCCATCATACCCCTCCAAAATTAGATTCTGTAGCAGATCTAAGTATAAGGCAAACACTTCAGTGGAGTCTTGTTATGACTGCTCTGTAACTACGTGGCCTTAACCAAGTCACTAGCCTTCTGCCCACCCAGCTCTGCCACTGAAGGTCACCTACTGAGACAGGAAGGGCAACTGTGAAGAGCCCCATCTAAACTGACACCTAGCACCACATAGATCCCCACCAAGAGGCCAACACCCTCCCTGCCCCATATAAAGCACATGCTACCAGAGTTCCTGTCTTTTGTAGCTGTGCCAGTCAGAACACTTCAGACAGAACAGGAGGGATGGCCACTGAGGATCCAGCATGTTCCAGAGCTCCGCCAGACACCCTCACACCTCCTCTCCATCCAAGAGCGAGACGTGCACCCTCTGCTGTGGCACCTCATTCACCCCATGGCCGGGGTCCCTGGCCCAGGGCCAGCCCATAAGAGGGACTAAGGAGATATCAGTTCATACAATACTGCCATACACGAGGAATGGTCAGCCCAATTACAACCAAAACCACAGCAGAAACATCAAGTTCCTCCCTCAGGACACACAGAAGGTTCTGGTTCCAAAGCCACTGCCCTTGCCTGAGAATGGACAATAAGGGAAAGCATTGGTTTTCCTAAAACAGACACCTTTGGCAAGTTTGCAGGCAGAAGCTGAAGAACACAGCAGCTTATATAGCTATTAACACGTGCCCTACAGCTCATCTGTGCCCAAACACAGCTCTAGCAACCAAGGAAGGGGCTGTGTCCCCATGACATACTTCATAGTAGGAAACTGCCTTGCCAGCGATGGAAAAAAAACAGGAGGCATAGGGCAGCGCTGCGAGGCAGTGTTCACCCTGGACAACAATGCAAAACCTCCTTCCTTCCCTGTCTGCTGAGACACCTGCATGCCTAGTGGATTTCCATCTCTCCTGCCACCACCTTACATTCTGGGAAGATGGCCTGGCAGCCCAGTTTCAGGCCCTGCGATACCTGGGCCAATGGCTTCGACTGGATCCAAATGGAGTTCAACCACAGAGGCTGTGAGCTATGCAGGAGAAAGAACAAGCAAAGGGAAGAGGTGTGCAGGGAGTCAACCTGTGTCTCCTGTCTGTTGCCCACTCTCTGCCCTTCCTGCCCCTTCCTAGGGGAGCCACAAGTTCCCTCCTCTAGGGGAGTTCTACAAATGAAACCCTCAAGTGCCAATGGCAGAAAAGGAATTCTGACTTCTCCTCATATTTACTTCCTGGAAAACCTCTATTCTGCTAAATCCCACTGGGCATCACTGATGGAGGATTAGAGACAGAATCCCAAGGTCCGTGCTCCACCCACCCCAGTGAGTCCCAGTAGAGGATAATAGTCAGTGCTCCTCGTACTGCCAGGATCCATTTCCCAGTCTGCTCAGCCCTGCGGCCACTGCAGTAATAACAGAAGGGAGGGAGGGGCCCTTGCGCAGGGCAGTCACCAAGAAATAGGGCTGCATGGCACGGGAAGAGCTCAACATGGTGCTGAGTGAAAAGGAAGCTCGATGCCATACACAGCATGACAGCATTTAGGCTAGAGGAAAGAACAGATAAATCATGGCATTCTTTCTAGGAGTACATGTATACATAAATAACCGTATTTTTTTTTTTTTTTAAGTCTGGAAAGATAAACTGTAGGTTGCTCTGAAGCAGGAGTGAAATGAGGGGGTGGGACAAAAAGGTTTTAGCTTTGTCTTTACTGTTGCCAATTGTTTTAAAGAAGGTGTTTCTTCGTATAATTGAAGAGGGGTTTCTATAAGTGTTAAACAAGGGTCATGCTGCTCTTCTCTCCCCTGTTTTCTTCCAGGGTTTGGCCCAGTCACAGAACCCGACACCTGTCTCTGGTCAGCTGGTTAGCAGGGTCCCTCATGGCCACACTGCCCTTCCCTCCACCTGTGTCCTCTGCCACTGGTGCCAGGCCTATCCCCTGGATGCTGCATGTAAACCACCCAGGGACCCTGTTAAAGTGCAGCTTTTGACTATGAGTCCCTGATGCAGCCTTTTAACAGCTCCCCACCCCCTCCAACCCCCCCGAAAGAGGTTCTGATGCCCAGTCAGGTGTGGAAGCTACTGTCCTTGCTGACCTACTTGAGCAGAGAAAGAGAGGGAAAAACCTTAGGGCCAAGGTGCCCAGAGTCTGGAACCCTGAGACTGTCCTGGGCTCAGGGGGCAGTGACACCCAGAGCTCATGGGAAGAAGGTGAGGTCACTGGCATTCCTAAACAGTAGCCCCAGATGGTGCTTCCAGCTTACCCTCGTCAAGTGTGGGTGCTGTGCAGAGACTGGGAAATGTGTGGAAACAGAAGGGTAGCCTTTTTAAGGCTTTCCCACAGTGTATCGCACAGCACACCGATGTCCAGCAGGACTTTGTGTGAGAAATCCGAGGCCCCCATGGCTGTCGACACAGGGTGACAACAGTCATCACAGCAGGGGAACATTCAGATGAGCCTGTGCTCTTATAGCACATCCACCCAGCATTTTCACTAAGGTCCATCCCTGCCAGCTCACTTCATTAGTTTTGTAGTCTGTCTCTTGCTGATTTTCACATCAAGTCTGATGGTATAATGCACACCTATTGCAAAGTTAAACTGCAAATTTTGCAAAAGAGGTGGGACTTTGCAAAAGATACTTTCATGAAGCTGATGAAAGTAATGTGGGCAAAGCCTTTGCACATGAGCACCAGGCACAATTAACATGGATGACAACTGCCCAAAGGGAGGACTGCTGGTCAAGGAAGAGACCGCAACACACGCTTCTAAGGCACAAAGATGTCAGAGAATCCTGGGAGAGGGAAATAGCTCTCAAGTATTTCTGCAAAAGTAGCTGTCGAAATTTAGGCTGCCAAGGTGAAGGAGCGTCATAGCGTGCTATCATAAACTACTAGAAAATTAAGCTCCCCTCAAACCAACCAAACTCAATCATTCTTGGTTCGTTTGAAGAATTAATACATCCTTGTGATCATCACCAAAGCCCTAGTAACATAAGACTTAGGAGTTATTTTCATTATTATTTAATTACTAAGATAAAGTCCCAATCACACCTTTACCAGGGTAACTGAGCCCCACCGTAAGTGGATTCACATTGTGACCCTTTGCTAGTGCTGACAGCAGCCCCTCCCCTTCTTCTCTGTGCTGTTGGGTAGGGATGTCACCCACATACAAAAGGGGTGACATTTATATCATTATTACATTCTCATTTATGCTTTTTAAGTTTACTTATTTATTTTGAGAGAGAGAGGGAGAGAGAGAATAACCAGGGGAGGGACAGAGAGAGAGGGGGACAGAGGATCCGAAGCAGGCTCTGAGCTGACAGCAGACAGCCCAATGCAGGGCTTGAACTCACAAACTATGAGATCATGACCTGAGCTGAAGTCGGATGCTCAACCAATTGAGCCACCCAGGGACCCTTCATTTATGCTTTTCCATACCAATTGAATTTTTAACACCAAGGACACCTCACTTTCATATAAAATCAGTAAAAGCAACAAAGAGCTGTTACCTCTTTGCAGTACAAAGCTAGGACTTCCCCTACTTAGCACAATGCTAGGAGGCCAGGGTCACTGTGAGGCCAAGCATTCTGGGAGCCTGCCGCTGAAGAGTGGCAGGTGTCGGAATGGGGGGCTGGGTATGACAACAGAGGTCCACTCTCGAGGACACAGAGGCTATCAGAGGACAGCAGTGGCACAGCTGTAGCTGAAAACCTCAGTTGAAAACCTTCTCTCACTGGGTTCCCTCAACAACCCAATGGCAGCATGAAGAAGGTCATCATCTCATTTGGGTTTTGACCACATTTGATCACTAGAAGAAACAGGCCCCTTCCGCACTCTGCTCTCCTAGGAAACCCTTCTGGATTGTCATCTTACTGCCACACCAGCCTCAAAAATGTCATGTGGCTCCTTCATTTCCAACTCAAGGAGCCAAGGCCCACAGGCCAGACACCCAGCAACCCGCACTAGGGGAGTCCCCTACCAAGATGGACTTCAAAATTCCCAAGAAGTTCCTTTGAAGGGAACAAGGAAGGGGCGCGTTGGTAGCTCAGTCAGTTAAGGTCTGACTCGAACTCAGCTCAGGTCTTGATCTCAGGGCCCCACACGGGGCTCCACACTGGGCATGAAGCCTACTTAAAGAATAAATAAAATGAAGTAAAATAAAACATGAAGGGAACCGGAAATAGACAGCTACTTCTGGTGGCCAACACCCCTTCCCTGCCTCTCAACTGCTGGAAAACTGATGGCTGACCAGCCAGATCATAAGAACCTGGCCTTGAATTCACCAATGCCAGACTGGGTGTCTAAAGACCAGGGACTAAGCTGTCACTGACCACAGTATGGCTTAGGTTTCACGAGAAGGATCATCCATGAGCTCCCAGCATGGTTGTGAGGACAAGTGCAAAAAACAGATAGGACAGAACTTGGCCACCTGAGGGCACTTGGGTGGGATGGCAGCCCTTCTGCAGAGCCCCTCCTCACCTGCTGTACGAGCTCAGGGGGCAGCTCAGCTCTCCACTGCTTCAGCTGGCGCGAGGCAAAGGAGTGCAAGGCATAGGACATGGTGCCATACTCGATCCACAGGGACAGGTTGGAGCTGTCGATCTCCAGGGCCCGCCGGAAACAGTTCAGGACAGGTGTGGCGTGCTTCCAGATGGGACCATCACTCTTCAGCTCATTGGAGTTCAGTTTGTCCTGAATGCGACTGGCCCGGGCCAGGGCCATGCCTGCCCAGGAATCAAACCTGCAGTCATGACAAAAGCACCAGTAAACACACAGCTGCCCTTACAGCACTGCAGACATGGTAGCCTGGGCAAGGTACCCAGGCCCCAGGGGAGTGGTCCCAGGCCATGACCCAGAGCCCAGCTCCACCACTCATGGACTCCATGTTTCTAAGCTATGATATATGGCTAAGAAAACCCATATCAAGAAAGCTGAGCTGCTGGGACACCACAAGACATGTATTTTAGGTCATTCAGCATCCCGCAGGCACTCAGTAAGTGCTCTAAGAGAATCCCCATGGACTCGAGCCCAAATTATGCTAACATGGTGAGCTCTTGGACTCTGCTCCCCTTTGCTTCCCTGCTTGGAGGGGTTACCCAAAGAATGTCTCTGATGGAAAGGAAAAAGGGTGCTTTACAAGGCATGGCCCATCCAAGGTGACAGGGAGGCTCTCATCCAGCTGCCACCTCACCTAACCCCGCACTGGTAGCACCTGCCATCAACACACTCACTGACCAAAAGCACGGGGCAGCCAAGACCCTGAAAACACTGCCATGTCGTTGCTACATGGTTCTTCCTCTGGGACCTTGACCACATCCTGCCCTGTCCACCTCAGTTCCCAGAAGCAATATGGAGAGCAAGGGGACCACAGGATGGCTGAGAGCCTACAGTTCTGAGATCACCTGAAAGAAAGTGGTGGGGAAAATGTAAAAGGCTGTGATGATGACGAAGGCCAAGACAACTTCTGGGCACTTGGGAGTGTGGAATTTCCTGAGTGCAAGTACAGACAACAGAATAGACAGCAATCACGTAACAGATGCTACCTTCCACATGCTGACAATTCTTGACCTACTGCTGTACTAACTTTAAAACTGGCCAACTAGCTTTCTGGACTATTTTTGACAGTCCTTCAGGTGTGGTAAGGGCAGAGCAGACTTGTGAAGCTCATACGTGCTTCTGCCGTACTCCAGGCACCCAAAGATGAAAAAGTATGAGCAAAGGAGCAGTAAAGAGACCTGAAGGCTTAAGTGATGATGGGGGATAGCAAAAATGAAGGCTTCAGCCCCTGTGTGGAGGCCCTGAGTGTACCCTTTCCTCCTCAGGGCCTGGGATCCGGGGCTCTGCTCAGGTCACCCTGGGGGCGGAAGCATAGGGGTAGGTGTCAAGCTCCCTTCCAGATGGTGGGGAACCCTGTCAGGGACTTACCACCAGGGCCAGCTTCTTCCACACTGAGGGTTTCCCCTCTTAATTCCTCCCAGAATGCCTTCGGCAACCCCCTTTGCCCTTGCCTTGAGGGAAGGGACCAAATCACGGTGTGTGCCCATATACCTGCATGAGTACCAAAATGGAAACCACTAACCACAAATAGAAGTGACCAAGAACACAGACACCTCATCACAAAAACTCAAAATGCTTCTCTGTGTGTCACCAAAAACCAAGTCCTGACACGGGTTCTTGATTCTAGCAGAGCAGCGCACAACCCACACTCGGGGAGTGCTGACCCACAAGGACAGTAGGGAGCCCAAGGGCCAGCGATGCCATGAACTCAGGAGGAAGAAGCATCCAGAGCCTGTGTGCTGGGCTGGTACTCACGTAGGGCAGGCCTGCTCCCAGCACTGGGCTCAGAGTTGTTTGGCAGAGGGATGAGCTATATTGGGACCTATTCCCATCTTGCCCCAGAGAATGCCACTCTATGAAACCCCTGGCCAAGGTGGCCCAATCCCAGCTGAGCAAGAGCAGATGGAACGGTGGACGGGTCAAGAAAAGCTGTCGCCAGCATTCTCGCAGACTTGCTCTTCCTGCAGGGACCACCAACAAACACTGTGGCCGGGACACATCACCACACACCCAGCTGTCTGCCATGGGCTTCACCTGTGTCTAGCAGGTTCTGAAAATGTAAAGAAAAGGCCAGCATCCAAACTTCCATCTTAGCCAGCACAGAAGATGAGACTAAGCCCAAGTCTTCCCTGACACCTGCTCGTGAGGGCCAGAATGAAGGAGGGTTAGGACTAGGCCACCAAGTTCCTCCTGGCCCTGGGGCCAGTCCTCACAGGGCACCCCACCTCTACGGCACGGCTGCCAGCAGGCCAAGCCTGACAGATTGACACCCTCTGAACCGGTGCATGTACAAGTTGGAAGGAGGCCCAAATGAGCTGTCACGAACCTTGTCTTATAACCCAAAGGGCTGCTGGGTGAGAGGTGTCACGCCAGGCTCTCACCTCTCCACGGGCAGGCTGGTCTTATCACCCTCACTTTTCAGACATGGAGGCAGCAGTGCAAAGGAGGTGACTCCTCACTGCCTAGAGCAGGAGCACTCAGCCAGCCTGAGCATGGATCTCCCCTACCAAACTGGTCCACAGTGACCCCAGAGAGGACATCCAGGGCCACCAATACATGGCTCCCTGCCTGAAGGAAATCATACGCTGAGCAACAAGGGGGCTGGGAGAACCTTTCCCACAAGCTACAGAAGTTGTGTAAACTGGTTTCTCTACTCAGATCCCAGCCCCTCTCCCCCGGGCCAGGTGGGTCCTGACAAGATGGAGCTCTGCGTTTTCCCCTGAGGATGGGCAGCCTCTGCGGCCTGGCCCCTGAGTACTTTACCTACAGATACTACTCTGGACCTTCAGATACAAAGCTTATCTCGACCCAAGGCTTACCTCCTAGTGTGGAGGCCATGAGAAAATGTTCCCTCTCAATCAAATGAATCAGACTTTATGAGCTTAGCAGAGCCCTTTCAGGATGAACAGGCCAACCATTACAATTTAAGAAAAAGCCATCCGGGCTCAGTGGGAAGAAAGCATGAGCCTCACATACAATAGGCTCTCCTACTTTTACTGTCATGACAACTGCTACTGTCAACACTTGCATCAGAGCAAGGAAAGAACTCCTAGCTTAAGTATTTCTATTACCTTCCCCTTTCCCCAAAATAAGGAAACAGCCATTAGCTAAAGACACATAGTACACATCAGCCCACTTCCCAGGGCCAGGAGCCAGGAAAGGAGGCAGCACTCAACCAGGAGGATGGAACCAGATGGCACCCCGTTGCCCTGCTGGCCTGGATCCAGATGGAAACCTCATACCTTCTCTGAGGCCAGTGCTCATCCCAGGTATCTTCTGGAAGGAAGCCTTCTCCACTGCTCCTTTTTTTATGAAGAACCTGTCTCTTGCCTTTCCTAATAACTGCAGAGTGCTAACCATACTTTCTCATTCCTTTTCCCCTAATCTCTTTGCTATGGCAGGGAAACCCCAACCTGGCCCAGGAAAGGGTTTGCTGAGCTGGGGTCACCCCAACCCTCCCTGCTTGGCCGTATGCCCAGGTCACTGACCTGTTGGGGCAGATGCAGATGTCATGCATGTAGAACTTGATAGCCTTAGACTGCTCCTTGTTTTTGAAATGGTAATCAGCCAGGAGGTAGTAGAGCTCATTCACCACCGGAGGGGAGGGGTCGGCCCCTTCTGGAAGGCAGGGCACCTGGCAGGTGAGGGAGCAGGATAAGGGGAGATGGAGTCAGGGTCTCAGATGTGACCAGTAACGCTGCAAACCCAGGACCATTCACATTAGCACAGGACAGACACTAGGCTTCTCATGGACCTGACTTCTGATATAGAGCAAGCAAAGCAGACAAGGTGCAGAAGCAGCAGTGCCGGAGGGAAAAATGATGGGACACAGCTCCACCATGCTCAGTTCCTACCTCGGCCGAGGTGCCCTCAATGTAGGCAGAGACTTTGTCCAGGTTCAGGGCCGGCCTTTCTGTGCGGGGCACAATGGTGGCGATCCTCTTCAGAAGGTTGGCCAAGTCAGCAGACACAGTGCTGGTCTTGTAGCTGTCAAATTCAGGAAGGGTCTTGGGCTTAAAATACTCAAACATAAACAGAGCGTCCTCCCATATAAGGTCCACCTTGAGAAAAGACAGAAAGCAGATCATAGTACAGTCAGGGTAAAGCAGAAAGGGAAAGGTTCTTCCATGGAAATAATGCAGACAAGGTTACAATATGTTAGAGTGTAGAAAAAGTCCCATATACTTTTAAAAATCTGCATACTCACTCTAATTCCCAAGCCCAAGTGTCTGAAGAGCAGAAAAATGAACTGGCATAAGCCCGGCCTTTACAAAGACAAATGTTGGAAACTGAGGGCCACACTCTGTTGAGTCCACATGGCTGAGCCAGAGGGTAGGTTCGAACACGAGTGGGCACTGTGGCCAGGCCACTGACCCTCTCCTTGAGCCTCAGCTGCCCCACTGCTTGCTCTGGACCAGGGTGGGTCTGCATTCTACATGGGACCACAGTGGGGGCCCTGCCCAAGGAGCTTACATTCAGGGAATGGAATTGGTAAGAATAAATGACAGTACTGACAAGCCATGAGTGCTTGAAACCCAAACAACAAAAACAAATGAAAACCTCTAAGGAATTATTCATATTATCCGACTGGAAAAGGAAATCCTTTGAAAATTGCCATGCTGCACTTTTGAATGATTGGTCAACATTTACGAAGCTAGTTTTTGCAAGGAAAACCCTTTTCCTATGATCAGACTACATCTGACCATGCTCTCATTCTCCTGGTGCAACTAACCACAAGAGGTGTGTGTCTGACGTCCTCCAGGAGTGCTCACGCCCCTGCTTCTCTGAGCCCCACTCCCCTGGGCAGGGGCGGGGACACCCTCACCTGCTGGGCTGAGTGCTCCTCCAGGTACCTGGCCTTGCTCTTCTTGCTAGGGAAGCTGTACAGGCAGTAGAAGCACTGTTCCAAGGCGGTCTCCAGCTCCTCCTTGTAGGGGTGCGTGTCTTCAGAGGTGGATGCAGCAAGTTCCTTCTGGAGAACGCGTACCTGTGGTAGGCAGGAAGAGACGCCTGAGGAGAAGGCGCCAGTTCTCCAGCTTCCCTGGTGCCAGCTTCCCTGGCACAGTGGGACCCCAGGGAGATCACCACGCTATCAAGTCTGTTAACCTGAGGAGGCCATGTCTCTTGGGCCTGTTTCCTAAAAGGGCCTGTTACCCCCACAGGAGCCATTCTAGGCCCAGATCTGACAAGTGACCAGAAGGGCGTGCTTGCCAAACTGCCTTCCTTCTAGCGCATCCAGTCAGTATCTACCAGCTGCTAGGAGATATTATATGCCCTCTGGTAAGTTCTCTACCCACTTATTGGGCCATTCATTTGCTCCCCAAATATTTACCAAGCACCTCGTTATGTTAGACACAATGTGACACAGTCTCTGCTTTTAAGAAGCTCAAATGGAGGGGCAGTAAATTAAACAGGTGATTATAAGGCAAATGGTAAATCCCATTAGGACTGAGGGAGTCTCTCTCAGACAAAACATCAATAAGGATTCCAGAGGATGTAAACAACACAGTCAACAAGTGATGCATCTATGAAGATTAGATTCAATGGCCATTGTTATGCCCAACTGTTACCAGATACACATTCTTTTCAAGCATCCATGAGCTTTTTTCCAAAACTAGACAAAAAGCACATCTCAACAAATACTAAAGACAAAATATAATACACACCACATCCTCAGAACATAAGTCAGTAAAATGAGAAATCAGTACATAAAGGTAGCAAATACCACAGGTCAAAACATGGCATGCAGCTAAAAATGTACTTGGGGAAAACTTATAACCTTCAGCAACTGTACAAAAAAGAGTGAACACTGCCACTGAGTGGCCATCTAAACACAGTGTAGTTTCAGGTTGATAAGCACATGGCTTTTCCCATAGGCTTCACACATAAACTTATATCTTATATCTTATATCTTATATAAAAGGAAGAAGTTACTTGAAGGGCACTTTATACACCGGGTCATTCAAACAATTCACCAAATGTCTTTTCACATAAGCTTTTATATGTAAGTTTGTAAACACATCTTAATGCTAGGAAGATGTCACTGAATGACCTTATACCTGATGTTAACCCCATGGCTTTTCCCAATGCTTCTGCACTTAATTTAGAAACATTAATACCTTAATGATAGCAAGATGTGAAAAAAAAAAAAAAGAGTGAACACTGAAATAAGCTTTCACCGCAATAAGTTAGAAAAAGCACAAAGTAAATCCAAAGAAATGATACAGATGTATGTTTATTTCCGTATTTTTATATTGTGCTATACACTATATAGTTGCATGGGTTTTTAAACTTTACATATAAAATATCATGTAATACATAACCCTTTGCACGTTGCTCTTATTCATTTCACTGAGCTATATTCACATTGATACAAATAAATCTGGTTCATTCATTTGCACTGCTCTAAGCAGTTAAACTAATTAAAATGAATGAATGGACCAGACTTATTTGTATCAATGTGAATATAGCTCAGTGAACTGAAATGAATCTTATTGTATGGGGATATCAAAATTTCAAACTTTTTAGTATGGAAAATTCCAAACATATATTAAACTAGAAATGATAGTATAGCGAGCCCACATATGGAGCACTGATTAATAAGTCTGATTACTAAGCACTGATTACTAACAAGCACTGATTACTAAGTCTGTGCATAGCCAGTCCCTCACCCAACTGTCCCCAATCCACCCCACATCATTTGGAAACAAATCTTAGACATTACATCACTTTGTCTGTAAATATTTGTTACCATATTTTTTTTTTTTTACCTTTTCTAATGGTAGCATTAAGGGTGTTTATCCTTTTTTGTATATGTGTTATAAACAGCATTATGGTTAACATCCACCAACATGCTATTCTTTATATGCATGTGAAAGTTTCTTTTTCTTTAGTGTGGATTCCTATAAAAGGAATTACCAGGTCACAGGGTTTGCACATTTGCAACTTTAAAAACTGTATTTTCAAATTGTTTGCCAAAACAGTTGAACTAATTAATTTTATAGTTAAAAAAAATTTTTTTTAATGTTTACTTTTTTGACAGAGAGAGACAAAGCATGAGCAGGGGAGGGGCAGAGAGAGAGGGAGACACAGAATCTGAAGCAGGCTCCAGGCTCTGAGACGTCAGCACAGAGCCTGATGTGGGGCCCAAACTCATGAACTGCAAGACCATGACCTAAGCCGAAGTCTGACACTGAACCAACTGAACCACCCAAGCGCCCCACTAATTTTATACTTCTGATGGCAGGGTGGAAATTCCTACACAGCCCCATCAGCCCTAGGTACCACAGACAAATGTTGATGACTGTCTGAAAGGACAAAATGGTATTCCATTGCTTTTAATTCCTTTTTAATAAAGAATTTATGGTTGTTAGTGAGGTTGAGTGTCTTTTCATGTTTACTGGCCTTTAAGGTTTCCTCTCTAGTGATCTGTTCATATAATTTCCTCATTTTTCTCTTGGACTTTTTTCTTTTTCTGTGGATTTGTGGAGTTTTTTAAATACCCTGAATTCCAGTCTTTTGTCCGATATGTATGTTTCACCAGTTTCACACGCACGTGTGTGTCTGTGTGTGTGTGTGTAATTCTATCACTATGCTATTTTATGTGGAACTTTGTGTATAGTGTTTGTTTTACAGAATTTTAAAATTTTAATGTCAGATTTATTAGTCCTTTCCTTTATGGTTTATGGGGGTGAGGGAAGGACGGTGAGGAAGAGTATACTATCCTTCCTGTAACTTTTTATTTCTATTAGAAGACAGGATTGAAGCAAATACAGCAGATGGTTAATGTGTACACAATCTGGGTGGTAGTACCAGGACATAGTGTAATAGGGACAGTCTGGAAGTTAGTAAAGGCTCTATAGAAAAGGGGCCATTTGAGTTGAGTGTGGATGAATGGATAAGAATTCAGCAACCTGAATATAACATATGAAAAGAAATACTAACTCAAGAAAAGATGAGATCCAAGAGGATTTCTCCCTCAGAGAATACTTCCACTCCATCCAAGAAGAAAAAATCCACACAAAAGATCTCCCCATGTCAGTCACAAAGCACTCCCAAGACACAATCCTTTATCTGAAGACCACTAACCTGGGGCAATGGGAAGAGCCAGCAATAAAGTATTCACCTTCGTAACGCCCACAGCACCCAGAATGGTGAATGCTCAGCAACCATTTGTAGATCAATGAATAACTTTATGTTTGTTCATTTATTTATTCAAGAAACATCAACTGGACAGTAATCTATGTCAGCCACTGCTCAGGGCCCTAGAGAGGCTTCAGGCAGCAAGACTAAAAAGGTCTCTGATCTCAGGAACACACCAGCTAGCAGAGAGGCACGTGACACAGAAACAAATAGCAGGGCTGCTCAGCAGTCATGAGGACAGAGTGGCAGGACCAGGGAAGACCTCTTTTAGAAGGTGTCCTCTGAGCTGAGACCAACATGGCAGGAAGGAAAGGGCAAGCCAGACATGTAGACCCCAGGGCAGAGTATGACAAACAGAGGGCATGAGGTGGTCAGGACCTGAGCAGAGAGAGAGAGCACTCAATAAGCAGAGGCCAAGTCCACAAAAGTGAAGTTGCTGCAGGAGCTGGAAGAAAGTAAAGGCTAGGCCTCGGGTAGGAAAATCAGGAGCTATGAAATGAAACATGGCGGTACTCCTATCACGTCCACTCCCTCAGATTCACTTAGCAGATCCTGGCAGCTAGAATTCATACTCTGCCAAAAAAGATGTAGACTAAGGAAAATCCAGAGTATGGTCATCCCATCATCGCCCCTGCTGCCTACCCAGAAGGCACCTCAGCACCACTTCTGTCAGGTACCAGCTTGCAAAGGGGCCGACTCATTCTTGACTCTCCCCCAAGCAGCGTAAGGGAAACTGCTTTGTAGAGGTGACCCTGTGGAAGTAGAACAGTGACCTCACACTCTCTCATTGGGAGAGGGAAGGCAGAAAAAGGAAGTTGCCAATTCCTGAGCAGCAATACAGTCTAAGCTTGGCATAATTCTTCCAAAAATGGTCCTGAAGTGTGGCGCTGACCCAGGGTGAGCACCCGGGAGGCCCTCAGAACTCACAGGGTAGAGCAGACACTCAGGCATCTACAGCTGGGGTTCCTGCCAAGTCTCCACCTCCTCAGCACAAGTGCTCTGCAAACTGTCAAGCCCTACACACACATGAGCTCTATACGTATTCTCAGTCTCGTTCATTCATTCAATCCATTACTTATTAAACACCTACTATGGGCTAGATGTGCTGTGCTAAGGTACTGGGATCCAGCAGTGAACAAAAGTAACAAAAATCCCTACCTTCAGGGAAGTTACATTTTAATGGAGAAGAGACACACAATAAACATAACAGATAAATAAATTAATTATATGGCATGCTAGAAGATGGTATGAGCCATGGGGAAAGCACAGGACAGAGGAGGAAGACCAGGACGGGGGAGGCAGGAGCTGCACTTGTAGAGAGGATATGCTCACTGAAAAGGTATACGGCAGAGGTCAGCAAACCTTCTCCTGAAGGGCTATGTAGTAAATATTTTAGGTTTCACATACCACATGGACTCTATCAGAGCTCCTCATCCCTGCCCCTGTATTGCCAAAGCAGCCATAGTTAACATGTAAATGAATGGTTGTGGCTATGTTCCACTAAAACATTTATTAATAGACACTGCTGGGAGCCTGGCTGACTCAGTTGGTTAAGCGTCCGACTTCGGCTCAGGTCATGATCTCGCGGTTCGTGAGTTAGAGCCTCGTGTCGGACTCTGCACTGACAGCTCAGAGCCTGGAGCCTGCTTCAGATTCCGTGCCTCACTCTCTCTCTCTGCCCCTCCCCTGCTTGTGCTCTCTCTCTCTCTCAAAAATAAAGACATTCAAGAAAAAAAATTTTTTTTAAACAGACACTGCAGGCTGGGTTAGGTGCCCCTCTCATGCTCTGTAACCTGTCTGCACTGCTTGGCCTCACACTCAGCAGTGAGGTTTGGGGACAGGAATCATGCTGCTTATCCCCAGTAAGCCCAGTCAATCACAGCTGCTAGTAAGAGACAGCTATCTGCAGTCACTAAATACTTATTTACTAAATAGCTATTGATTCAGCAACTACTTCCTTTCGTGAGTGGTGCTGGGCAAACAGGATTCATTGGAAGGTGGTGGTGAATGCAGTTATTGCCTCTAGATTACTGTGAAGGGCCTGGCCCTATGCCTGACACACACAAAACAGATGCAGTCACAATTAGTGGTTCTAAATCCACTTGTAGGTGAAGGCCAGGTCCAGAAGCCGTGAACCTCAGGTGCATAAGGGAACCAAGTTCAGACTTTCTGGCAACTCTGAGTAGTCACATATGAATCAAAGAAGAGCAGTGGGCCCCAGTACAGGGGGAGGCCAAGCAAGCCTCAGGACGCCAAACCATCCCTCCCGCCCCACCAGCCCTGGCCAAGAGGGCAACGCTTACATAGAATCGCAGCAGAGCCCCATCGGAATTGCAGCACCAGGACCTTCTCCCCAAATACTCGTGGGCAGTGTTGAGCAGCATGAGGGAGGATGGGAGCATGGGCGTCTCAGCCATCACTAGGGAAAGACCAGACCGACAGAATTAGCGTGGGGACACTTGTGGGACTTGCAAAGCTCAGTCTCTCCTTTGTGGGCTTTTCTGTCTTTACCAAAGTGGCCACAGATTTTTCTTTCGTTCATTTTTTATCTTTTTGTCTTCTTAAGTAAGTTAATGACTTGATTGGCTTTACAAAAGCAATACATACTTTTCAAAAATCAATTCAGGAGCACCTGAGTGGCTCAGTCAGTCAAGCATCCAACTCTTGACTTCAGCTGAGATCATGATCTCGGTTCGCGAGACAGAGCCTCGTGTGGGGCTCCACCTTGGGATTCTCTATCTCCCTCTCTCTCTCTGCCCCTGACCTGCTCACATACTCTCTCTCTCAGAATAAATAAATACACTTAAAAAGAAATCCAAATCATACAAGAAGACATAAGGAATGCCTTATCCACCTCCAAATAAACACACTGATGTTCAGTGAACATCCCTGGAAGCAGCTTTCTGGGCATATAGGAAACATTTTGAAAGAGAGAAATAACTTTTAATAATGAAACCCGGGGCGCCTGGGTGGCTCAGTCAGTTAAGCGTCCAACTTCGGCTCAGGTCATGATTTCACAGTTCGTGGGTTCGTGCCTCACATCTGGCTCTGTTCTGACAGCTCAGAGCCTGGAGCCCGTTTCAGATTCTGTGTCTCCTCTCTCTCTCTGCCCTTCCCTGTTCATGTTCTGTCTCTGTCTCAAAAATAAAAAGTAAACAGTAAAAAAAATTAAAAAAAATAAAAATAATGAAACCCATACTATATATACCATTTCTTAACTTCAAGATTCTTATTCTAAGGTCTTTTGGAATATTACAGATGAAAAAAAAGAATGACTACCTTTCAGTTAAGTGTAGGTTCACCACTAGAATGATTACTAGCTCCTTAAAGATCCTTCAGTGCTTCTGAAACTCTGGACTATAACCCACTAGTGGGCTTGTAACTAGCATTTTTAAAGAGGATTAAGGATAGAACACAAAACAAAATTACCAGTGCATCTCACGCCCAGTAGAATAAGAATTCTTTCATGAAATTTATGTCATACTTTTTACTATTGGCCAGTCCCTGTCAAAAAGGTATGAAAGGCATGGATTTAAAAATAAAAAGGGGCACCTGAGTGGCTCAGTCAGTTCAGTGTCCAACTCTTGATTTCAGCTGGGGTCATGATCCCATGGTCATGAGATGGAGCCCTGTGTCAGGCTCAGCGTGGAGCCTGCTTAAGATATTCTCCCCCACCCTGCCCCACCCTACTCTCCGCACCACCCCTTTGCCCCCTGCTCCTCTCCCCAGCTTGTGTGCTCTCTAAAATAAATATATAAATAAATAATTTTTAAAAATAGAGGCACCTGGGTGGCTCAGTCAGTTAAACATTCAACTCCTGGTTTCTGCTCAAGTCATGATCTCATGCTGGTTGGTGAGTTCAAGTCCTATATCAGGCTCCATGCGGAGGCTGCTTGGGATTCTATCTCCCATTCTCTGCCCCTCCCCCACTTTCTCTTTCTCTCTCAAAATAAATAAATAGACTTAAAAAAATTTTTTAATAAAAAACATAACTCAGAAAATCATGAGGAAACTAAACTATGCTAATTTTTTATGGATCTTTTAGTTTCCATTTTCAACAGCATCAAGTGATTCTATTATACAAGATGGGAGATAGCCTTGTAACACTTCCTCCTTTCTCCTCATCTCCCAATTTTGTTGTGCATATTATTTGTAGCACTTCAGGTTTGCAACATTGACACTCTGTTCTGCAACCATAATTAGCATAACTGCTTTCTCTCAATTCCAAGTTTAAATGGATTTGGTGCTCATCTCAAATCCTTGCCTGTGGCTTTTCCACTCCTGACAAATTTCATTCTGACTCATGTTGGTTTACTGACTTCATCCTCCAGTGACATCTTTAAAAGCACCCACAGGAGCTGGAATCCTGATTTATAAATGTCTGTTCCCACTATTAATTACAAACAACTTGGCTAGATGTCCTAGATAGTACCATCATTCCTTGAGAACCATGTAGACTTTTAGACATCACCTCAACTGCTCTGAGTGCAGCTAGGGAGAAATCTGAAATGAGTCTCATGTTTTACCTGTGAGGATAAATCATTTTTTCAATTTAGAAATCTAAAAAATACTTATTTATTTATATTTATTTATTTATTTATTTTTGAGAGAAAGAGCAAGTGAGCAAGCATGTGCTTGCACAGGAGCAGGGGAGGGGCAGAAGGAGAAAGAGAATGTTAAGCAGGCTCCATGCCCAGCATGGAGCCCAGTGTGAGGCTCAATCCCATGACCCTGGGATCATGACCTCAGCAGAAATCAAGAGTTGGACACTCAACCGACGGAGCCACCTAGGTACCCCTAAAAAATCTTTATTCTTCAAGTAGGATGTATCTTGTGGCGTTACCAATTTTTCATGGTACATGCTGAACAATGAATCTGCAAGCTCAATTTTTTTTTTACAGATAAATGTTCCCATATTTGACAGTGGGTTGACTGCTTATCCTATTTCACTGCTGGGGTCTTTCCTTTAGGAGCACTACCTATCCTCACACTGGACAACCTGTTTCCCATATCCATCCTCTTCTTGCTAATGCTGTTAGCTCTGACCTGCATCCATTGGTTTCCGTTCTAGCCATGCTCATTCTGCTCCTTGCTGTCTGGTTTGTTAGTTGTAACAGTGAGACTTGGTTTATAATGTTTTCCCTTAGTTTTGCAATTTTCCTTTTTGTTTCATTCTGCTTATGAGCTCAGATTTTTTAATAAATTATTTCTTGTGCAAATTGTTACAGGGTCCCTGCCTTTGTTCCTCAATGTAAGTTTTCTTCCTGAGTTCGTGTGTTTCTTTTTTTGTCCCCCACACAGGGTGGGGGACAGGCTACGCTATGTCAGCACAGTGGCCATGTCATTTTTTCTACCCTGCTCATAGGGCACTTCCTCCACACTACATAAGTAGCTCTAATATATCACCAATGAATTTTCTGGGGCACTCTCCCAAATATAAGCTCAATTTGCCCTTTCCTTAAAACCATAATTTTAAAGCAGGTGTTGCTCTCAATTCACTTGTCTGTAACCTATGTCTACAGAGACAGAAGAAGGGAGATCATAGGGCTAGTGCTGCAAACAATCCTTGCCAGAGAGCCTGGACTTTGTTCTCTCTCGGAGATCCCCTTTAAGGTACGCCTGGCTGCCCAGCAAGAGGAGTGCAGTCAGCAGACAACCCGAACCGCCAGCTCCTTCAGGGTCTGCTACAGCTGCAGAGATGCACCCCACCCAAGGTCATAGGCTTCCTGCAGGAGTCCATGTACAGTGATTGAGCAAAATGGGAGAACAGGGCTCCTGGGTGGCTCAGTCGGTTAAGTGTCCGTCTTCAGCTCAGGTCATGATCTCACAGTCCATGAGTTCAAGCCCCGTGTCAGGCTCTGTGCTGACAGCTCAGAACCTGGAGCCTACTTCGGATTCTGATTCTGTGTCTCCCTCTCTCTCTGCCCTGCCCCTGCTTGCACTGTCTCTGTCTCTCTCTCTCTCTCTCTCTCTCAAAAATAAATAATAAACATTTAAAAAAATTTTTTTAAAAGAATGATGGGGTATCTTTGTTTAAAAGGTCATTTAGCTGTTATGGCTATTTTTTCAATTCACCACATTTCCTACCACTGCATTGACCTGGCTCAAGTGCCATCTCCATAAAGAGTCCTGGGCTCCCTCTCCAGCTTCTCATTCACAATTACTCATTTGTCACCCTCATGTGCCAGACACTGATTTGGCAAATGATAGCTTTATTATTTCATTTTGTCCTCAGAACAACCCTCTGAGATAGGTACCATTATTCCCAGCATATACGTGGGGAATAGAGGCTGAGAAGTTGTATGACTTGACCAAGGTCACGCAGCCTAGATGTGATAGTTGGGATTTGGACCTGTGCTCACTCCATACTACCCTCCAGCTGTGCACATTGCTGTCAGGGGCAGGGGCCAGGGGGCGTGGTAGTTAAGTGCGAAGGCTAGTGCATGGCTGCCCATCTCATAGGGCTATTTTGGGGATTAAAGGAGTTAGCAAGTTTGAGACTGCCTGGAGCAGTGTCCGTGCTCCTTGTAAGCACTCCCCACGCTGTCACCCTATTACCACCTGCACCAGACATGAAATACCACACACCCACTGCCTCTCGACCCCCCTGTGCAATGAGCTCCCCGAAGAAGCCTCTGCTTCTGTCCAGGCCCCACACAAAATCCTATTGACTGAGCCCCGAGCCCACTCACAGCATCTGGATAGGACTGTCAGGGCCCACCTCCACCCAGAACCATTTCCTGCCACCTTCATCCGTTGGGTTCTGAAGCTGTTGCTGGTGACACAGGGAGTGGAAGGTGTCCTCTTCCTGCCAGATGATTCGATGCAGGATGATCCAGGGCAGCACTGAGGAGACATGGGGCTCCTTGGGCTCCTCTTGGACGGCCATGCTGCAGTCAATGACCTGGGAGAGGGAGAACAGGGGTGTCACAGTAGGGCCAGCTCTCCCTCCAACCCTCTGGGGTGACCCCTCAGGGCAGAGGCGGGGACATGACTAGAAAGCACTCCAGCACTCCAGTCATCAGAGTCCCAGGGTGCCCAACAACAGTGGTTAAGCCCAGGCATCAGAGGAGCCCACTCCGGCAGTCCTCCCTATGCCACATGCAGTTCCTGAGGCCCTCTGCACCTATTGTGTGCCAGGACCCATGCCAGACGTGAGGGTTACAGAGGTGAGCAGGGCACGGGGGAGGTGACAGCCTGGGGGGAAGAGAACCACAGACAAGCCACTCAAGAGTTAAGAATCAGTATAGTCGCTGTAATTAAAGCAAATGAGGGCCACAGTGGGGTCGCAGAGGAAGGGTAGGGACAGACAGAGGAGAACCTTGATGTTCCAGGTGAGTGGTTGTGGTGGAACCAATACTGAAGAGGGCAGGAACTAGGGGTACAGGACAGGCATGCAGGCAGAGGCCCAGAGACAGACAAGGAAGTAGATGAGTGGAGAGGAGGCCAGGCAGGTTCAGACACCTTGGGTGATGGGCAACCAGGGGGAACATGAAGGGTTGAAGGGAGGGAGGAGCACATTGGTATTTCCATGTCAGAAAGGTGCCTCTGTGGCAGGGTGGTGGCTGCACCAGGAGTGTAGAGGGGCGGGGAGCACGCTCCCATAGTTCAAATAAGAGACTCTGCCTGGATTAAGGCAGAGCGCTACAGATGCAGAGAAACAAAGGATGGGGACGTTACGGACATGGATTTGGCAAGACCTGCGCTGGTGGCCTGAAGAGCTGTTGTCCGGAAAGAGCCAAGGGTGGCTTCAGGAAAGTTTCCTGCTATGAAGCCCACCTGGACGATGCGGAGTACTGGGTCCACCCCTTGGCTAGGAGAGCCAGGACAACATGGGGTGGTGGAGAGCCCTGGCAGGGAGACAGAGGGCCTGGGTTTCAGCCCCAGCTCTACCTCCTGCTGACCACGCATAGGTCAGGGCCTCCTGCTCTGAGCCCGCTTCTGTCACTCAGGGATGGGTGGTCTGGAAGAACCCTGTGATGCCAAATGCTCAGCAAGCTGCAACCCCCAGACCCGACCAGTCCCAGGAAGGTATGCGGCCAGTGTACAGCCACCCACTACCTGAGGTGCCCGCTTCCTGCAGCCAGAGTAGCCAAGGCGCCCCTTTGGGGTCCCTAGCTTGCAGTGAAAGCCAGTGAGCTACGAAGGGGGAATTCCGAGAACCACACCTGGTGGTGCAGGGCAGCGCAAGATTACCTGGATGAGGTTGTTGGTGAGCCGGGTGAGGCCAGTGGAGGACGATGATTCCTTCAGGATGCTGCCACTGCTGTCAGCAGAGAGTGCCTGCTCGATGCCCAGCAGTAGCTGGGTCACCGTGGCCACCCACTCCTCCTTGGCTGCGGACTCACTCGCATTCACCATCTGCTGGACGGCCTCCTGCAGAGCCACGTCGGAGCACTCAAAACACTGCCGGTGGTCCTTCAACCGGAGCAAGGAGTCCTGAGCACAGGGAGGGGCGAGGAGGAGGGCGTGCCGTGAGAGGACTGTGATGGCGCTCTCCACGCCTGGTCCTCAGGACTGAGGGGCAGTACAAAAAAAGGGGAAGCGGAGGCCTTCCACGGGCCTTGAGGCATCTGTGAGGTCACATAGCGATCTACGTGCAATCACGGCATGGCGTGTGCCAGCCAGTGGGCTTTCAGAAAGGTGCTTGACCTCTGCACCTCAGTTGCCTCATTTATGAAGCTGGGACAGGGAGGCCAGAGTGGGCAAACTGCCAAGGTGAGACTGAGTGACTCCACCACCTCTGTCAGCTCTCACCCGAAGCCACTGTGCCCCGGGCCACCCAGTCATGTGCTCATCCAGTGCCACAGCGCTCAGGGGTCTCAGCAGGGGAGGGGTCTCAGCAGGGGAAGGGTCTCAGCAGACTGTCGGGGAGGGACTCTCTCTGCGGAAGAGGACCTGAGCCAAGGTCACAGTAGAGGCAACTAGCCAGGCAGCACTGAGGTCATCGTTCTAAGAGTCCCCATCTCCGCCCCCCACAACAGGCACCCTCGTGGAAGAAGGTGACTGGGAGCATGAAATGAGCTATTGTACCTAGCACACTAGCACCGTGTCCCGGCACATGGAACTCTCAGAACACCACACTATTTTAACATCCCCTCTTTGGGAGCCATCATCTTTTGTGAAGCTCCCTTTCTTTTTGCTCTAGAACATAACCCATTTAAGCACCTCAGTCTGAGCCGCTTTCATCATCATGCTGCTGTGTGAGGAAACTCGGTCTGGCTGTGAATTTGCAGATCTGGCAGGCGGCCTGTTAGACCAGCAGGAAGCACCTGCCAACCGGTGCCCCCTCAGGCTCTGACCTCGCTGCAGCTGAGGGCTGGCAACAGCTCCACGCGACACAGCTCTTTGAAGTAACACAGACAGGGGTGGGGCAGAAATGCCCAAAACCGCCTTTGGGATGTGCTGCAGTATCTGAACATAGATCAAAACCACCCCCAATTTGAGAGCCCTAATTGCCAGGAAAATGGGTCCTGTGTTTCTTTAGAGAAAGCCAGCACTCTTTAGCAGGAGGCCAGACGTATGAAGGAGCCTATGGGGTGCAGACATGGAACCCAAAGGCTGACACTTTCTGATCAAACACCAAACACGTGAGGGACAGGGGCTTATTTTGTAGCAGGATAAAGACTGTGGACCTCAAAGTGCAGCCAGCATTGCCATGAAAGTCAGGGACAAGACAAGGACCCATCAGCAGTGCTCTAATGTGACATAATGCCCAGGGCTCAAACTTAGAAAGAGCTAAAAAGCACAAGAATAACTGCCAACAAGTGAGGAGACCAAATTGCCGTTGACTGTGGGCAATATGATCGTCCACCCGAAAAAAAACAGAAACTATCAGAAATAATGGGAATGAAGCACAGTGGCTAGATTTAAAATAAACATGCAAAAAACCAGTTGGGTTCCTATAAACCAGAAATGCACAGTTGGAAAACATAATGACCAAAAAAAGACCCTGCTCAAAATCGCAAACAAAAATATCAAGAACTTAGAATCAATTCAACCTGGAGAAACTACATGATTATATCAAAGACCATAAAAGGCAGCTTGCCCAAATAGGGAGGGAGACCCATCATACTGCTAGAGGGGAGGATTCAGGCCCTCCCTCCCCTACATACACCGTATAAAAGCTAGATGAAGCACAATAAACATGAAACATTAACACCACTAGAAGAAAACAAAGGCAAACAGACTTTTAATCTATTTGTTGACATGCTTCTTGTCTGTCTCCCTTCTAAAATATAGGTTCTGGGGCGCCTGGGTGGCGCAGTCGGTTAAGCGTCCGACTTCAGCCAGGTCACGATCTCGCGGTCCGTGAGTTCGAGCCCCGCGTCGGGCTCTGGGCTGATGGCTCAGAGCCTGGAGCCTGTTTCCGATTCTGTGTCTTCCTCTCTCTATGCCCCTCCCCCGTTCATGCTCTGTCTCTCTCTGTCCCAAAAATAAATAAACGTTGATAAAATATAGGTTCTGTCAAGCGGGCCTTCTCCCCTGTCCAGTGCCAGACACGCTGTAGGAACTCAATCCATGTGTGTAGAATGAGTGGATAAATATTCTTCCAGTCTTGAAAAGGCTATCCAAGAATAATAAACAAAATCATAAATGTTTGCAAATATCAAAAGATTTGACAACACAAAATTCACAACTTTTAAAAAGGCCACAATATAAAAGCAAACTGGCATGGGGCGCCTGGGTGGCTCAGTTGGTTGAGCATCCAACTCATAATTTCAGCTCAGGTCATGATCCCAGCGTTGTGGGATCAAGACCTGCATCGCACTCCATGCTGAGTATGGAGCCTGCTTAAGATTCTCTCCCCCGCCCACCCCCCCCACCCCCCTCCCTTCTTGTGCTCACTCCCTCACTTTAAAATAAAAAAATAAATAATAAATAAATAAAAGGAGACTGGGAAAAAAAATATTTCCAACATTTGATGAAAAAAAGATTAGTATCTTTAAAATATAAAAAGCACTCCAAATCAGTAAGAAAACACACCCCCCTCTGTAAGAAATTGAGGAAAAAACAAGAGTCACTTAATTCTCAAAAACCAGGTACTTTGACAGCACTTGGCCCAGGCCTTACCACAGCCCTCTCAGTACTGCTCAGTGCCCATCCAACCCAACAATGGAGCACCCCGCCACACCCAAGAGTTCTGGACGACAGGCGCAAGCTGACATCTGAATCACTGGGGCCTTCTTATCAGGCACACCGAGGGCTAGCCTCTCCCCCCTCTTTCTCCCCACCTAATGGCCTCCCTGGTACACCCAGACATCCCTCCCACATGCAGTCATGCTGGACACTCCTCCACTCGACCCCCCAAGCCTGCCATGGTAACTGAAGTCAGACAAATCTCATTCCCTGATCTCAGCATGAACCAGCCTGAGCCTACTCTGCCAGGAGCTAGAACCTCCCTTTCCTCCCTCCCAATGTCCCTCCCTCTCCCCCTCCTCCCTCCCTTCCTTCTTTCCTTCTCAGAATCAACTGTTTCCTCTCCTTTCACCACGATGGAGATGCCTCCATTTGCTCCTATAGTCATACCTCTTAACTATTTCCCAGTTCAAGAAAGTTAATTGAAATGTCTCAAACAATATGAACAAAATGCCTGGGAGAAGATTGGGCTCTCTTTCCAAATTGAAGGGGAAGGACCCAATAAGAGAATAAATATAACATGATTAGTGTGTGACCCATAGAGATGGGATGCCAGGCCACCCAACACCATTAAGCACATCATGTTTATCACCTTCCAAGTTTATCATCCAACCCCATGCTTCCCAAAGATGGCAGCACTGATGACAGTCGGCACCCGTATGGTGCTTGCTACATGCCAGGCATGGTGCCAACACACACTAACTTGTATAAACCCTACAGCAGGTCTCTGAGGGATGAACGATGATCATCTCCATTCTAGAGATGAAGAACCAAGGCACAGAGAGACTGAGAAACTGCCCGGTGCCCAGCAGATCCTGATGCCCAACGAGCTCTCAGTAAGAGTTTACTTCCTAAAGAAGGGAGGCATGGAGGGAGCCGAGAGGGTGCATGGCTTCAAAACACCACTGTGGTGTTCTTTTTCCTCAAGCACATGATCGTACATGGGTATTTATTTGATCTTGATTACATCGTAGAGTTTGTCCATTTTAACAACTACTCAAAGCTCAATTCAAAGGTAATATAGAAAGACAGGCAGATGAACAAATGGGTGAATGGATGGGTGACATCCTGACTTTTCTGCCTTCCTTCTCTGCCAGGCAGACGTTCTGATTCAAGTGTGGGCTCATTTTGAGCCACACAGAACCCTGGAACCTGCACTCCTAGGTTCCAGCTTTCTGCCAGTCTTGACCGTATCTTCTAACTGGCATCTTCCTAGATGCCAGTTAGCAGTTTTTACTCCTACTATTTTCTTCTAGATGCGTGTTCTTGAAAGCCACCTCAAAGCCTTCAGAGAATACTCACAACCAAGCAAAGAAGGTATGAGGTCAGAGTGAGGGGAACTGTGGGCACACACACCTGCAGCAGCAGCAGCTGGGCTGGTCTCTCTGGAATGGAAGTCATAAACTCCAGGTGTTTGGCTCGGTCAAATCCACTGGTACACAAGGTTGGGCGGAGCAGATGCACAACGGCTTTGTAGTCACCAGCCTCGTACAGCCGCTGAATCTCCTCCAGGGACTGGCACCGCTCCAGCGACTTCAGGTTCTTATCAATCTGGAAAAGGCCCAGAATGCTGCCCGATGACAAACCTCTCACACTCTCTGAATCTGGCCAATGTCTGCATTTACCAGACCCAGATGAGGAGTACAAAACTAGACTCCCCGTCAGTACATCAGCATTTATATAAAACAAATGCTTTACAAAAAGTACTTCTACAGGGGCGCCTGGGTGGCTCAGTCGGTTAAGTGTCCGACTTCAGCTTGGGTCATGATCTCACAGTTCGTGAGTTCAAGCCCCGTGTCACACTCTGTGCTGACAGCTTGGCACCTAGAGCCTGCTTTGGATTCTGTGTCTCCCTCTCTCTCTGACCCTCCCCTACTCGCGCTCTGTCTCTCTGTTGCTCTCAAAAATAAACATTAGGGGCGCCTGGGTGGCGCAGTCGGTTAAGCGTCCGACTTCAGCCAGGTCACGATCTCGCGGTCCGTGAGTTCGAGCCCTGCGTCGGGCTCTGGGCTGATGGCTCAGAGCCTGGAGCCTGTTTCCGATTCTGTGTCTCCCTCTCTCTCTGCCCCTCCCCCGTTCATGCTCTGTCTCTCTCTGTCCCAAAAATAAATAAACGTTGAAAAAAAAAAATTAAAAAAATAAACATTAAAACAAAAAAAATTTTTAAAGTACTTCTATTAAGGTCAAAGCATTCAATTATTTAAAAAAGAAACCTAGGGGGGCGCCTGGGTGGCTCAATCAGTTGAGCGTCTGACTTCGGCTCAGGTCATGATTTCACAGCTTGTGAGTTCAAGCCTCACATTGGGCTCTGTGCTGACAGCTCGGAGCCTGGAGCCTGGAGCCTGCTTTGGATTCTGTGTCTCCTTCTCTCTCTCTCTCTCTCTCTCTCTCTCTCTCTCTCTCTCTCTCTCTCTCTGCCCCTTCCCTGCTCACACTCTGTCTCTCTCTCTCTCTCTCAAAAAATAAATAAACATTTAAAAAAAATTTTTTAAGAAAAATAAATAAATAAAAAAGAAACATAACAGAGGCTCCTGGGTGGCTCAGTTGGTTAAGCATCTGACTCTTGGTTTGGGCTCAATCAGGTCATGATTTCACAGTTCATGAGTACAAGCCCCACGTCAAGCTTTGCACTGACAGTGTGGACCCTGCTTCAGATTCTCTCTCTCCCTCTCTCTCTCTCTGCTCCTCCCTTGCTTGCTCTCTCTCTCTCTCAAAAATAAATAAGTAAACTTAAAAAAAAATTGCAAAACATGGGGTGCCTGGCTGGTGCAGTCAGAGGAGCATGTGACTCTTGATCTCAGGGTCATGAGTTCAAGCCCCATGTTGGGTATAGAGATTACTTAAATAAATACACTTAAAAAAAACTCTGCAAGACTCTGAAGGCCACTTTGAGCTGATGTGGACATGTCACAGCCATGGAACTGTGCTGAGGATTGAGGCTGCACAGTGATAACAGGATCAGAACCCAGCACAACCTAGCATACATGGCTCTGCTGACCCAGCCCCACAGCCAGACCAGCACCAGTCTGCAGCTTCCCTCTAATTCCTCTGGGGTTGCTGCAACACACAGCCCAGGGAGCTGAGCAATGATCACTCCAGGTCTTGCCGGTGAATGCCTCCTTGCCCCCTGCCACCTGGAAAACCTTTCTCTCCCTTTCCCAGTGCACTAGAGTGCCTCTCCCAGGCCCCTTCACCCTCTCTGGGAGGAAGGAGCCCTGTTCAGCACATGGGCTGCTCTCCTGCTCCACAGGGACATGGAATAAATAAATCATTGACAAGAATAAATCTTTGGCCAAGAAAACACCATTAAATAACTCCCACTCACCTCCTCCAGGGAAACGACAGAGTCATTGTAGAGGTTGGGCAGGCGGATGACGAGGTCTCTTTGTTCAACCCCTGCCTCAGCCTGGATGGCAGTGGAGCTCTGGAGCATTTCTGTGCAGATGTCATAGTTCTCCAGGGCCTGCTCCATGTCTCCCTGGTCAAAGGAAATGCAGTCAAGGGACAGGGGCAGAAAGAGGGAAACTCACTGTGCCGTGCCAGGTACCTTACCTTCCTGATCCCACTAGACTGTAGGCACCACGAGGGCAGCTTTGTCCAATTACTGCTATACTGTCTTAAAAGGGGCCTGGCACACAGCCGGGGCTCAACAAATATTTGTTGGATGAATGAACAAATGAATGAATAATTCATACCACAATTCTAAGGAAAGGTATCATTAACTCCCATGGTGCAGATGAGAACACTGAGGACACTTGAAGAAGGCTGAGTGTCTTGTTCAAGATCATGAACAGATAAATGGCAGAGCCAGGATTAGAACCTAAGCTTATCTAATTCCAGAACCAACTATGACAACCTTATTCATTCTACCACAGTGTACTGGGTACCACCAGGTATATCCTGGCCATCCAGACCAGGCTCTGAGGAGAAGCCTTCTGAGAATTCACACAAGATAGGTGGTTTCCCCTTCTATAAAGCTCTGCATCCATTTGTGCATTCATTCAGGCTCTCTCAGGAAAACACAGGCAAAGGGTTCAAGACCGCAAGGCAATCCTGAGTGAGGGGGTCTACAGGGGGCACAGGAGATTCCTTCCAGAGCTCTGTGATTATGCTCATATGCTGTACAGACCGGGGGCCATGCTGGGGTATCTGCAATCTGAAAATTCCCCACGTCCCACTTCCTCACTCTGAGCCCAGTGTCAGGCAGGTGCTGCATGTGCACATACACATGAATCCTCAACACCATGTCTAGCTCTCCTCCCTCCCTGTTGGGTGCCAGGGAATGCCAACTGCAGAACCAACCTGCAATGCCAGGAACCGAGCCTTCAACCAATAAACACGGACCACAAACTCCAGCCAGCCATCCTCAAACAGGTCCCGCTGGGATGAGGCAAATGATAGCTGCAGGAGGTCACCCAGGAAGTGGGTTCCTGGGAAATCAGGCCCAAACCTGCCATTCACCACACCAGCGGGGCAGCTCCGAGGAGACACTGAAAACCATTCAGGCCAGAACAAGTCAGCTTCATGTGTACGGTCCAAACACCCTTCTCCTCCCTAGAGGTTGCCCTCAGCTCTCACCATACTTGCTTTAGTGTCTTGGAGTGCCCTGAGCCCCTTGGAGCCTCACAGCCTCTCAAGTGGCAAGGATCAGAGAAGTCAGAGAATCAGAGAGATGCAGAGACTCCAAGGGCCCTCATTTTACATATTGAACTTTGTTCACTGGGTAGTGGTTTAAAAGTCAGAATGACCCACATCATCCAGGAAAATTATTGGGACACATAAATTATCAAGTGATAACCTGAGAAATCTGATCCTATTTTCTTTAATCCTGAATAGAAAAAAAGCAGGCAGATGACTTCCTCTGGGAGCTCAGCTACTGCTGACTATTTCTTGAGTGTCCAAGGGGTTTCTCTGGGACTCTGGATTTTCCCTGGCCCAACAAGCCAACCCAGGAAATGTGCCCACTGAAAACTAAGTCTGAATTCCATGACTCAGCTTCCCCACTCCCATTACCTCCTGGTTGCTGAGGGTTCAGAAAATTACTCCTACCACAGAACACAGAATGCCTCCTACCTGCAGAGCTTCTGCCCTTGGTCAGCAGCCACTGGTCCAGCTGGAGCTCCATGCAGGACAGAGACATCAGCATCATATCCTGCAGGACAGGTACCGGAAGGTCAGGAACGGAGTTACAGAGTTATTAAACAGTGATGGATGGGATGAAATGAAACTAAAATTTACTTTGATAAATTGATAAAGTAAACCTACTTTCCTTTTATAATCAGTGGCTACTTGCCAGGACATAAAAAGAGGCACATGGATCCTCCTTGGAAGGAGCTAGAGATCTGTCTTCAGTCCTAAGGGACTGCCCAATGGAAGAGGCATCTCTGTCACCTACCAGGCCAGATGTTGCACTACAGCACTTAAGCCTTAAAAGTAGCTGGGTCAAGGGGCACATGGATGGCTCAGTCAGTTAAGCATCTGACTTAGGCTCAGGTCATGACCTCGTGGTTCGTGGGTTTGAGCCCTACGTTGGGCTCTATGCTGACAGCTCAGAGCCTGGAGCCTCCTTCAGATTTTGTGTCTCCCTCTTTCTCTGATCCCTCCCCTAGTCGTGCTCTCTTTCTCTCTCAAAAATAAAAAACAAATATTAAAAAAAAATTTTTTTTTTAATTTTTTTTTTCAACGTTTATTTATTTTTGGGACAGAGAGAGACAGAGCATGAACAGGGGAGGGGCAAAGAGAGAGAGGGAGACACAGAATCGGAAACAGGCTCCAGGCTCTGAGCCATCAGCCCAGAGCCCAACGTGGGGCTCGAATCCACGGACCGCAAGATCGTGACCTGGCTGAAGTAGGACGCTCAACTGACTGCGCCACCCAGGCGCCCCCCTCAAAAAAATTTTTTTTTAAAGTGACTGGGTCAGGCCAGAGTACATAAGGAAGCTGAGGTCCGGAGATAAGGAGGTACCTGCCAAGCAGGCACAGCAGAGAAATAATCAACCTGGTTTGTCAGGAAACCAAAGCCTCACCTCCTCCAGCCACTCCAAACTGCCCCTGGGGGAACAGACTTAATGAGCAGCAGCTGCCAGGACACAGTCCCTGAGCTGTCCCAGTACCTCCACATTGCCCTAAGGACCTGTCAACCCCGAGCTCCTCCACTTTCTGTGCCCCCAGCCAAAAAGACCACCCAGATGGGCCCTAAAGCTCCCAGTACACCCCTCCCGGCACCCAGCCTTCCTCCTATAACAGGAGAAGGGCACCAGAGCATCCAGTATTCCCTTGAGCCTCAGGAAGCACCGAGTGGAGGAGCCTGGAGTGCAGAGTGCAGTCAGCTGGTAGGCTGGGCACGGGTTAGCCCCCTACCACCAGTGGCCCCCACCACTTCCCTAAGCAACCTATTTAAGCCTCTGCATTTCTATTTTCTCACCTGCTAAACAAAACGCTAACAGTCCCTGGAACCTGGAACACAGCCAAACGTTCCACTTCTGCCCACTCTCTCCACTGGCTCCCCTCCATCTCCACCACTCCACCACCAGCCCTGGTACCTGAGCCAGACCTAGAAGCACCCTCTCCCTGACCATCTCATTCCCTCACCTCCACCTGCAGCTCATCCTGTCAGCTCTACCTACAGAACCTTCCACCCCAGTGCCACCACAGTCACTCACCTGGCAACAGCCTTCTAATGGCCCTGTGCCCACTCTCAGCCCCAAATACAGCCTCCACTCAGCCTCCAGGGATCTCTCTATCCAGGGGCCCAGGTCCCAGTCCCAGGCCCACAAATGGAGGTAGCTCAACATGACAGTAACTCCATACCCACGGAAGGTCCCTGTGCCCATCCCCTGGTCCCAGTCTGACAATAGCCCTCAAGAGGCCCCCGGCCCACCTGACCTTGATGTGCTTGTTGCTGCAGTCCCTCAGCAGTGGGTTGGGCAGGCTGGTGCTGTGCCTCCTCCAGCTGTGATAGATGCTGAGCACAACCTCCGCCAGGCCCGGCGGCCACCTCAGCAGGAACTTATGGCCCATGCCCTTCAGGTAGCGCATCATCAGCTCCAGAATGCCCCCATTGGTCAGGTTTTCCAGTAGGAATGCATGCACATCCTGCTTCTCTGCCCAGGGAGGGAGAAACAACTGACTTGAATGAAGGACCTTCTATGCCAGGGTCTCCCATTTTCTTTGGGAGATGAGAGGCAGGGGCGGGGCAGGGTAGGGGCAGAGGCAGACAGCACCTATGTCCTCCTACACAGTGGTGCTGAGGCCAGGCTGCTGGGCCCCAATCCTGGCTCCAGCCCTCACCAGGTATGAGCAAGCTTCTCTGAACCTCCAGGCCTCAGATAGGTATTGAAGGGCCAACCTCCATGTGCTACCTTACAACATGCACTCAACAGTTGTGTCATGTGCATTTGACTTGCAAGGCCATACCCCTGGCTTCAGCCTGAAGCACGTGTCCTTCAGGGAACACAGTCAAGTACGAGCCCAGACATCTCAGCAGACCTCCCAGCTGACCACGGAGCTCAGGCGCAAGACAAATCCAGGCAAACCCTTGACCATACTTTATCCCAGAACCATTTTCCCAGTACAAAACCTAAGCAGGCTATACAGAATAATGGGAGGAAGAATTCCCACAAGTTACTCAATTCTTACCAGACTCCATGAACGTAGCTGAGTCAAACGACAGTCTATGAGGTCCAATGTTCGGGAAGCTTTGCAGTTTGGCTTCTGACTGAACTTCATAGGTATTAAAGGGATCATCTTCTTCCTCCGGGTCCAGCTTTCTTAGCCTGCATGGAACACACCAAAATCACAAAAGTGATACCACACCACACATTCTGAAACAAGCATGCAAATTCTTCCAAAGAGAGAAACTAAAACTGAGCAAGAGGGAAGATGCTAATGAGCGAGTGGCGGGATCCAAAATCCAGGCCTCCGGGAGGCTCTGCCTCTTTCTAGGCCTTTGTGAGCTGGTATCTAGTCTACACCCTCACTCACTCATTCATCCCACCAATAGGATGTGTTGATCCCTGATCAACTGGTGACCAGGCATGTGCCAGACACTGAAATTCAGCTGTTAGTGTGGCAAACCCTGCCCACAGTAAACTTGCCTTCTGATGGGAGAGACAGACAATATACAGAAACACAAAGACAAAGAGCCCACATGAGGACCAACCACCAGAGAGTGCTTAAGACAGAGTCACAGGGGACCTCCTTTAGAGAGCTGAGTCAGGATGATCTCTCAGAGGGGGTAATGTCTATGTGGACCATGGAAGAGAAGGGACTGGCTGTGCAAAGCAGCAGGACAGATACAGAGGCACAGGCCAGAATAACACCAGGTGTACATTCTAAGACCTGAGGGGAGCCCAGCTAGCAAGGATAAAGTGGGTGAGTGGTGTATGAGGGCACAGAAGACCCTTCTGAGCTTGGTCCCTCAATGGCTCCTCACAACCGTGGGCCTGGGGAGGACCATTCTTTCAGCACCTCCCAACGACCATGTTTTGGCCTTCCTTGTAGCTTCCCCTCAACCAAACAACCCTGAAGCATAAACACATAAAATAGGGCACTTTTCAATCACTTCATTCATTCATTGCACACACACCCCCATAGTGGCTACTGCAGGTAAATTGTCATGTTGTTCTTGCCTGACCATTTGAAGAAGCAGACATGGAAACCTACAATCAAAATAAAGGTAAAGAGGGGCGCCTGGGTGGCTCAATCGGTTAAGCGGCCGACTTCACCTCAGGTAATGATCTCACGGTCCATGAGTTCTAGCCCCGCGTCGGGCTCTGTGCTGACAGCTCAGAGCCTGGATCCTGTTTCAGATTCTGTGTCTCCCTCTCTCTGACCCTACCCCGTTCATGCTCTGTCTCTCTCTCTGTCCCAAAAATAAATAAACGTTAAAAAAAAAATTTTTTTTTAATAAATAAATAAAGATAAGCCACAAACCATTCCACATAGGAATGGCGCAAGAATGGAGGGCAAGAATGGCGCATGGCTGGCTCAGTGGGTAGAGCATGCGATACTTGATCTCAGGGTTGTAAGTTTGAGCCCCACGTTGAGTGTAAGGATTACTTTTAAAAAACTTTAATGTTTATTTATTTTTGAGAGAGGGCAAGCACAAGCGGGAGATGGGCGGAGACAGAGATACAGAGGAGACACAGAATCCAAAGCAGGCTCCAGGCTCTGTCAGCCTACAGCCCGACACAAGGCTCAACCCCACGAACCGTGAGATCACAACCTGAGCCGAAGTTGGATGCTTAAATAACTGAGCCACTCAGATACCCATAAAAAAAAAAATTTTAATGTAAAAAAAAAAAGGCAAGACGCTTTCAGCAGGGCTGAGGGGAAGATGGGGAAATGGGTCACTCAGACCTCTTGATATCATCAGCCACAGCCCCAACCTACAGCTGTCCTGAAGGGAGACCTGCTCCTGGCCCTAACCCTGAAGAGGAATTTATCAGAGAGCACTGATCACATCCTCTACTTAGAGAGAACAACCCTGATTTCCAAGCACTTTACTTCCACCTCCAAAAGAAAGACAACAAATGAGGAAAATGGGAATCTTGCTATAAAATAGATTCACAATCCATCTAAAGCTTTTGGCTCCTCCTTCTGCACTTGGCTATTGTCACCCGTGAAAATAAACTGGCATAGGCCAAATCACCAGCTGAGGACTCCTGGTTAAAGATGCAAAAGGCGGGGGGGGGGGGGGGGGGGGGGGGTGGCGGGAGGTGCCTGGGTGGCTCAGTCAGTTGAGCGTCTGAGTCTCGATTTCAGCTCAGGTCATGATCCCAGGGTCATGGGATAAAGCCTCACATCGGGCTCCATGCTGAGCATGGAGCCTGCTTAAGATTTAATATTCTCTCTCTCTCTCTCTCTCTCTCTCTCTCTCTCTCTCTCCCTCCCTCCCTCCCTCCCTCCCTCCGCCCCTCTCCCCTGCTCAAGCTCTCTTTATAAATAAATAAATAAATAAATAAATAAATAAATAAATAAGCCAGCCAGCCAGCCAGCCAGCCAGCCAGCCTGCTGAATATACACAGTTACCTCCCAAACTATTCCAGTAACTGTGAAGGGATAAAAAGGTATGAACTCACAAAGACACGGGGGATAGGAGAGGAAGCCCCAGCAGACAAGAAACGTGCCCACCAAATGTCAGATGGCAGCAAGATGATGGAACAGCACAACCAGAACTACTCTCTCCACTCAGCTAAGAGCAGGGGAGGAGGCATCAGGAAGCCCACCTACTGGTACCATAAACAAAGGTGCCCAGGATGACTCAGGAATCAAGAGCCCGGGAACCTTTGGAGGAGGTAGGGAGACAAGGACAAAAAGCAAGAGGCCTGGTGAAAACAGGCTTAAGGAACATTGGAGCCCAGGCCCCTCCCAACTTAGGGCAGCCTGGGCACTGCTCCTCCCTTGAGGCTTCTCTGAAAACACTAGGAACTGGCGAAAGCAAGAGGATTTACAAACCTATCCTCTTCCTCCTCAGAATTTGAGGGAATCCTACTGAGCCTGGAGAAACCAAGCACGCATACTCTTCCCCAAAGCGGAATGGGTGCTCGCTTCTGTGGGGTTTCCCAGAGTCTGCACCCCAGCAGCAGTAGCCCTAGGCCTCCCAGCAAGTGGGTGTCTGTGCAAGCATGAGGACATGGGCGAGTAGCCTCTAGCTCGGTGATCCATCCATCTCCTGAGGGCCCAAGGAGCATGCGGTCCTCCAAAAGATGTGCAAGTCATGGCTCCTGACTCAGGAAGTTCAGAGGGAAGAGAAGTGAGAAGAACCCAAGACCCCAAACCAGTGACATCTGTGCTTTGGCTATTGGCACAGATGTCATGGGGACACAAAGGAGATGCCAGGGAGGGGGTGGCAATGGAAGGAAAAACTTTATTGGTGGCACAGGCTGGAGGCTTATATGTTTGCTTATTTTTGCAAATGAGAAAACATCTGCATAGTACCTAGATGGCAAGAATTTCATCAGAAGCTCCTGGAAGTCTACTTTCTCTTCTTTCTTGCACTTAGTGTTTCGTACACGGGCAGAACGCCGCTTCGCTGTCTCTCCACTCTCTTCTGCAATCTTCTTCCGTTTTACTCCTTTCTTGGATTTATCTCCCCCAGAAACATCACCTTCACAAAGAGTGCAAACTGAAATCTTATAAGGGGCAGAGGTAAGAAAACGCACCAAAGAGGCACATTAGTGCCCCTAATTTTCTAATTCCACCAGTGTATTTCATCTTTATTTCTGACATCCAAGTAACTGTTCGTCTTTTAACAAGAGTCCTGAATAAAGTTAATTTCAAACTCAAAATACTTAACTCATACCTTGCTTGAATTCACAGAACCCAAAAGCCAAATCTCAAGATTATTCCCACAGCTACAGAACACCAGGGTCTCAAAGACTCCCTGTCCACCCCCACCCCACCCCCACTGGCTGCAAGTGCCTCTGGCGCCTCAGTGGATGTACCTGGGACATCACAGAACAAACAGCAGCGACATTGATTCTGCCCACTGCCCAGGACCTTCTAAGCACCCAATGATAGGACACAAGCAAGAGAATCGTGTGCATTACACAGAGAGCAGAGGAGTGTTATGTGTGATTGTCATGTATGATTAAGCAAAAAAGTTAGAACCAACATACATGTTCATTCAGAAACTTCTTTAACTGCTAGATATTCTTTTTATCAGGGACACAGAAATCAAGAAAAGGCTTGGAACTTTTGTCTGAAATTTTTTTATAACTTCATTGACATTGATTATAAAAAAATCAATAAAACCATTAAAAATATATTACCATATAGTGGTAACTTTGCAGACTGGTTTTTTTTTCAATATATGAAATTTATTGTCAAATTGGTTTCCATGCAACACCCAGTGCTCATCCCAAAAGGTGCCCTCCTCAATACCCATCACCCACCCTCCCCTCCCTCCCACCCCCCATCAACCCTCAGTTTGTTCTCAGTTTTTAACAGTCTCTTATGCTTTGGCTCTCTCCCACTCTAACCTCTTTTTTTTTTTTTTTCCTTCCCCTCCCCCATGGGTTTCTGTTAAGTTTCTCTAGATCCACATAAGAGTGAAACCATATGGTATCTGTCTTTCTCTGTATGGCTTATTTCACTTAGCATCACACTCTCCAGTTCCATCCACGTTGCAGACTGTTTTTTAAGGTCAATGTCACCCTCAATGTCAGCGCACAGCAGTGCCCAGTGCTATGGCACATGGCCAGCAACAGGGCAGAACCAGCAAAGGGACCTGCCAGCTCACATATGACAAGTGGGAAGAGCGACCTTTATGCCAGGACCTACTAGCCAGGTGTTTAGCAGTCCTAAGCAGCTGCATCCCTGAGCTCTGACCCCCTCCCCTCGGGGGCTTCAGTCCTGAAGTGACCCCTGACCAGCAGCAGCCCTGTGGCCAAGCCTCCCCTGCAGAGCTAGGGGCTCCCACCTAAACCTTGAGCCAGGAGCATGAGCAAGACCCACCTCTCTGGAGAGGCCAGGGCATCACAACACTCATTCTTGCCCAGCAAATGGGGCCTCCCCAGAAGTGACCCCAGAAGGTTTCCTCACCTGCAGGGACACCAGTCTCCAGCAGGCTGGGACTATGCAGTGGGAAGCTGGCTGCAGCCACAGGGGCATAGGAGAGCACGGGTTCTGCCACAGTCACAGCTGGATTGGCAGGGACAGGGCTTGGTTGGATCACGCTGACAGGTGCCACCACCACAGAAGACACCAGAGGCTGGCTGGGGTCCTGATAGTCAGACAGGTCGATCCTCTTGCCGAGGCTGGGCCGCAAGGGCTCACAGGTGGTGAGGTGGTTGTACATGGCCAGTAAACTCTCCCCGAGACACTTCCAGCTGCAAGAAGAGGGTCACCACACCTGGTCAGCACCCATAATCAGGTGCTCCAAGCCTGTGGAGAGGCGGCAGAACTGGCCCCACGACTGCCATCTCCATGAGGGCAGGCCGAGTGCTCACGGTTTTGTCGTCGTCGGTACAGACAAAATCCCGAGTCTAACACCACTGAGGTGGAGCAGACCGAGCAGGAGGAGCAGGGCCCAGCAGCCTCCTGCCCTCACCCTGGCACAAGCCGTGAAGCAGCTCAGGCACCTTCAGACTCCACCAAGCAGGCATGAAAACCACTGACTCACTTCAAAAGCTCCTTCCCTACAAGGTCGAATTTTTAATTCATCTGTGGCATTTCTCTGATGCCACTAATCCTATTTTTGGTTGGGGGAGAGGAAGGTGAAGAGCGGCTGCTAACAGGGATGTGGTCGAAAGCGGCTGAATGGGCCCTTGGGCAGGGCCCCTTGGGAGCAGCATCTCAGTGGGTCCCCACCTGGGCCGAGGCCTGCAGCATGGCAAACCAAGACCACTGTGTGCTGTGGTGTGTGCTATGTTGTATGTCGTATGCTGTGTGCTATGTGCTATGACAGGTGTCTGTCTTACTGTGGTGTGGTATGATATACTGTACGTGTCTCTCGCTTCATGCCTTATGTTGTTATATGTTGTGTTGTGGTCCGATATGGTGTGGCACGATATATCCACCCACCCATCTCTGATTGGCTTCCCATGCTCTCAGGCTAAAAATCACACCCTCAGCCTTAGGGCGCCACATGGCCTCGTCCAGCCAACTGACCCAGCCTCACCTCACACTCCACCCCCACCCTCCCACCATGCTAGCTTTCTTTCGATTCTACAAACAAAATCATACCCCTACATACCACAGGAACTTTGCACAGGCTTCTTTCTACCCCCGATGAGGCTCTCACTCACATCCCAGCCCCTTGTCACTCCTGTCAGACTCCAGCTCTAGCACCTAAGACTTTCCCTGAACCCCAAAGCAGTGCACACTCCATTATGAGCTCTGCACAAGGTGCTGTGCTACTCTCCTCGAAGGCTCCTCAGCATGGGGCATGTGCTTTTTCTTCCAGGTGACTGACTACCCCTCAAATGCCCCCAGAGAGGGACCAGGTCCCACCATACTGAGTCCCCAGCACAGAGCACAGTGCCTGGCATGAAGCTGGCACCCAGGAAATGCTACAGAAAGAATACAAATGGAAGATGCTTTAAAATCCAGAACCTAACCAAATGGAGGCTCCTAGGACTAGAAGGGATTTCTTACCTGTTCTTTTCCAGTCTTCAGTAAGGGTTACATGCAGATGGGGAAAAATTTGCTCACCATCTGTGTTATATCTAATGCCTTAAATACACAATTTCATATACCTAGGCAATGAATAGACCAAGGGGTGGCAAACTGTGGCCCACAGCCTGTTTTGTACAGCCCACAAGCTAAGAACAATATTCGCATTTATAAAGGGTTGTTACACACACATACCCGAGAAGACTATACAACAGAGATGGGACCTGGCCCACAAAGCCTAAAGCATCTACCATCTAGTCCTCTGTGGGAGGAGTGTGCTGAGGACTATAATAGACAGTGGTTATTTTAAAAGCCCCACCCACCCTCCCAGAGAGAGAGAATCTCCGCACTCTTCCTCTAAAAACCCAATCCTGGGCTTCACTACCAGCTAGTGCTTCCTCCAGCCAAGCCCACCCCCCTCATGCTTCCATTTGGCCTTCCGCCTGCATGAGGGCAGGCTGGACACCGGTTTCACAGCTTCTCTTCTCTAGTCACATCACCAGGATGCTCTCCAGCGTTCTCAGGCCTTCCTCTCCTTTACTGTAACAGGGAGACATCCAGGGTCCTTCCCAAAGTCCCAAACCTCTTAGCTAGGGAGCCCACACACTCAAACAGAATGGGGCTCCTGACCCAGCCGACAAAATAACGGGAAGGCCATCTGACTAGATGGCAGAGCAGCCCCAACTTTCCAACCGTCTCAGGGTCCGGGCGGGAAGACATTCCTGGCAGACTCAACATGTGGAAACATACCAGCAGTCATACCATGGATCGAAAGCTAGCTCCTCCTGAGCATGTGCCAGGTGCTGGCTCTGTGCTGGCCAAAGCTGCTCTATTTCAATATCATGACAACCCTACAAGAGACGGTTGCTCTCCCTGTTTTTAGGGAGTGGCGTGTAGTATCCCAGGGTCACCCACTTATGGGTGCCAACACCAGCCCCGGGTCTGCCTGATCCAGGGCAGAAGCTGCTGACCACTACGTGACAACACCTGAGTAGGAGAACACTGCTGTCAAAGCATACTAAATTTAAAGATTCAGGATTCAACGTCAGAATTTTAAAAACAAAAACTGCACGCCAGATCTCACGAGGGGGCAGAATGACCCCAACTCTGGGAGGCTGCCAATACCAGTTTTCTCTTCCCTGGGGACCACTCACACACTGTGGGATTCACAAAGGCTATCCTGAAGCCCATCCTTCAGTGCATCCCACATAGCCCTTGAGGGAGACCATGGGTTCAAGAGCCACAGAACCCACACCTGGGATCAACTCCAGACTCTCCATTCACCATTTCACTGCTCTGAACCCAGTTTCCTCCTGTCCAGTGCTTGGCAAATGTTAGTTTCATTTTCCCCTCCGGGAAGGGCAGACTGAGAAGGGGTTTACAGGGAGGTGGCAGGTGGCTGGCATCAAGAACGGCAAGAGCAAAGAGAGACTTAGACGAGGCACACTTGTGAGAGACTTGGCCTGCTTCTTGGCAACCAGCAAGTTAAGTGCACGCCTCTAGGCATCTGTCCAACGTGGACCCAGCTCCCACTCACACCATCAGCCCGGGCTCAGGCCTCGGGGCCTCTCCCTCCTGTGCAGGGTCCACCCACCAACCCAGCAACCCCAGAGACCCGGATGACGACCTACGTGAAGAAGGGGATGGGCTGCACCAACTTCAAGTCTGGCTCCTTCTCCCGCACGGTCAACGCTTGCCTCTTCTTCCGCAGCCCCAGGGCCTCCTCTACAATGGCCTTCGTCTCAGCTGCGCTCACTGACACATCATGGATTGACATGTCACTAAAACCATGTAAGACACAGAAATTATAATGTCACAAACTAGAGCCAAGGCTGAAATTTTACAGACAGGGATGCAGTTAAGTTAATATCCTTTAATCTGTATTCATTCTTCTTACAAATAAAATAACCCCTTGAGTCTGGCCTCTAAGGGCAGTAATTAGCATTCTTAATACCCACATACACTAGAAGTGACTAATACCCTTTGTTCCTTCTACAATTCAAAATTGAGCAAAGGGTTTTCATATGTATTAACAATACGACAGTAATGTCAGAAAAGCCACAGAAAAATATAACCTTCCTCTCAATTATGTACAGAGAATTTTAAAAGAACTTTCCTATCCTGTCCTATCCAAAAAAGTCATCAGACCCCCCAAACTCACCAAAGTCCCTGGTATATCCAAACTACAGAAAGGGTGGGTGGGGGCTTTGAGGCCTCAGGTGCTCTCACACAGACACACCTCCACCTGAGGTGGCCCAGCAATACCTGCCCTCCTGCCCAGGGTGTCCTGATGCCTCTCAGCAGGGCTCTACCACAAAGTCACTTGCTTATGGATTTATTTCTCCATTTTATCTCTCTCCAAAGACGGTTAACACCATCAGGATAGATATGAACAAGAAGTATAATCTCACAAAGGACAGACAGAGATAAATATCCATCACCAGCTGAGTTCCAAGGGCCAAGGACCAGAGGACAGAGGAGTTGGTTCATCTGGAGGGTTGGGGGAAGAAGACAGCCAGAGTTTGGAAAGCTAACCAAAGGTGACCTGTGAGCTGGAACACAAAGATGGAGCAATGGCACAACAGGTGGAGAGGCGGAAAGATGCCTTCCAGGTGAGGGCATGAGGGAGCCAGGGCACAGGGACAGGTCAGTGCACAATGGGGCCAGGCCTGGAATCTGTTGGGGACCCCAGGGCACTCTTCTCCCCCGGGAGGGAGAAGGGGGAAGCAAGGAGAAGAACCAAGGGGGTCAGACTGTAAAGGACCTCCTAGGTGATGTACTGAGCATGTGCTTTGTCCTGGAGGCAAGGCAGGGGTGGCACAGGGTCAAGGTCATTTCTGGGACACTGAACATGGGAATCACTGGGAGCAAAGCCCTACAAAGGGAAATGGCAAGAAGGCAAGGTGGACAGCAGGTTACTGCAAACATCCAGAGGACAGCTGGTGAATGCCAAGAGCCAGCAGGGCAGTAGGAAAGGAGGGCAGCAGAGAGCCAAGGAGGCACCACCATGATTAAGCATACAGGCAAGTAATAAGCAAGGGCAGGATCAAAGCCAGGCGAGAAAACCAAGGAGGCCCTGAGCATTTGACGATGCTCGCTCCCACTGCGGGGAATGAAGTGCAGGGGCTCATCTGCCAGAAGGTCAGGACCTGAGAGAAGGCGGTGCACACGCCTCCTGATATCCACCAACCACACATTGCTGGGGGAGGAGGGGTGCAGAACCAGCATAGGAAGAGGCAGGACCCACCATTTAAGGAACATTCGGAGGGAGTCCTTCCGGAGACAAGGCTGTTCTTCAAAGATCTTTTCCTTGAGAACCAGTCCTTTGCTGTACCGGCAGTCCTTCTCCAAAGCTTTGCAGATGAAGTAGAGACATGCTGGCAGGGAAAGAAACAATACGACCTCTGAGCTTGCACCCCAAACCTCTGGCCTTCCCAGTTAACACCAAGAAAATGTCCCTACTCTGGAATGGAAGTAATGATGGTAAACAATAAGGAGATACCACTTTACCTAATTCAATCAGGAAAGATACTGAAAATACTATCACCCACAGTAGATGAGGCAAACCCAAATGCTGCTATGTGAGGACGGACTGTATGATCTTTCTGGAGAACCGGAGGCGTTACACACAAACCCTCGGCCCAACAATCCACCTCTGGGAACTACTGCAAACACCTAAAGGCCCACAGTGATTGGCTATTGGCTAACCGGAAGACAGCCTTCAAAAAAACCAGGAAACCACCCTGCCTCACCAGGGGAGCCTAGTTAAGGAAGGCTTCCCCAATCCACACACTGGGTTGCTGAGCGGCCGCCACACAGATGGTCAGGGTGTGCTCACTGACCAGAGGGAAGGCCACAGGACAGCATGGGGAGAAGGCAGGAAACCAAACAGGCCACACGGTGTGACTCCATTTGTATACATAATACCAGCTTCTGTTCCTTCTGCTTATCTGTATTTTCCAATTTTCCTCCTTCTCTTTTTCTTTTCTTTAAACTCTTCTTACCAAAAACAGCTACTGCTTGTAATTAAATACATGTACACCATTCATGTCAATGAGCCTCCTCAAATCAATGATCTGGAAAGTCTGTGCCTTCTCCAGCTCCTCCAGGACTAGAGACAATAACAGGCAAAGCAACATAGAGAAAAAATGGGAGGGCGAGAAATCACAAAGCAGAGCTACGATGTGAACTAGGAAAGCCTTTAGCATTTATAAGTGGGATTAGCCCAACAGACAGGACTGCCATGAGTCCCCAGCAGACTCGGTGCCCGCAGGCCTCACCTGTGAACACACAGGGAAATGGTACAGTGCAGCCAAGTGCCAGCTCTGCTTTTGCTGGGCACTTGGACCACTACCGTGCTCTGCTCAGCTTCGGGATCTGAGTGTGGATGGATTGCAAGACACTCCTATCAAGAATAACCAGACAAAGAAGGAGCCAGGACTAAGGAGGAAAGAAAGAGCAGAAGTAGAGATGTGGGCATGGGAGCTTTGAGAGACAGAAGGAAGTGGTGTCCTCCTAGAGTTCCATAGGGGGAGAAAATAGAGCCTGGTCACAAAGTTCCACAGGTACCACACTGCCCCCCTGCAAGGCACACGAAGGCTGTGCAATCTGTGAGCAGGAAGGGCCCGGGTAGTCCCAGCACAGCACAGCAAGCAGCTGACTGAAGAGCTGCTAGATAGCCCGCAGGCTCCTGCCCCACACAAACAAGAACATGGTCTCTCTGGGACCACAGACACCACCGACACCCAGAGAGAAAACCAAGGAGGCCCTGAGCATTTGACGATGCTCGCTCTCAGCAGGCATTCTGGCTGCAGTAAAGCCCACCGCTCTAGCTGCACTACACCACTGTTCCCACAGAGGGAAGGCCTAGGAAGTCCCAAGGGAACAAGAGGCGGTCAGCAGGCATCAACCCCAAGCACCCTGCCTCCTCATCTCAAGTGGATTAAGTGCCGCTGGGAGTTGATACCACATGCTGCTTTTACTTTGGGGTTTCAATGAGCATCAGGTCAATCAGGGCAGGGCTCTCCCAGACAGCACAGCCATTCAGTCCCCCAGGCCTGTTTTCCCCCAAGGACAACTTCTCTCACCATGAGAGATGAGTGCAAAGAACTAAACCAGGTGGCTGGGGAAAAGGAAGGCAGAACACAAGCCTGTCCACCTCAAGGTGGCACCCAAGCTGCTGGAAAAGCTTCCAAGAGGAGCTTAAACACCCTTGGAAGAAGAAGCTGTGAGGGTCCAAAGGTGCCCCACAAGGACTCACATTCTGCTAGTGGGGGGTGAAAACTGCGGCAACCGACAAAACAAGTGCTCTGTCCACCAGTGGACGCACACAAGAACATTCACAGCAGTGAATGCAAAACCTCAACTCTGGAAACGACCCAGCGTACAAGCACAGAATGGTCAAATTGTGTACACACATAACAGATGACAGGGCAATAAAAAGGCCCTAGCGACTGCCTGGGTGCGCTCATGGGCAGGAAGACCACGGTCACAGGAGCCAGGCTGTGAAGGGTACATACCGCCATCTGATGCCACATAGAGGAGGCTTGACAACAAGCAGGGCTCATCTCTGGTGAGTGACAAAAGGGAGAAATCAAGATCACCTCCGGGGTGGTAATGACTGGAATGGGACCCAAAGCAGCATGCCTTCTGGGGCTCTAGAAACAATCTGCATCTTGATTTGTTTTATGTATACACACTGTGCAGTGTGTGTGTGTTCTACTTCAATTAAAGAGCTTTAAAAAGTGGTTGTGAAGAACCAGAGGTGGACAATCGTGAGCAGGGCCTAGTGCTTCTCAAAATAATCCATGCTATTTGTCTTTAAAAAAGGGAAGGGAAAGGGGCGCCTGGGTGGCTCAGTCAGTTAAGCATCTGACTTCGGCTCAGATCATGATCTCACAGTTTGTGGGTTCAAGCCCCGCATCGGGCTCTGTGCTGACAGCCCAGAGCCTGGAGCCTGCTTCAGATTCTGTGTCTCCCTCTCTCTCTGCCCCTTCCTGGCTTGCACTCTGTTTGTCTCTCTCAAAAATAAATAAACACTTAAAAAAGGGGGCAGGGGAGGAGCCTCTGCCAGTCAGTCTTCCAGGCTTAGAATGATGGCAAGTGCTCATCAGCATGTTTCTCCTAAAAAGAATAGCAGCTCAGCCACATACAGAGCACCTTCACACACCAGACCAGCCTGCAGCAAACACAGTCAGCTCACAGAGCCCTGGGCTCCCACTGCACTCAGCCCTGCTCTGAGCACTCCTGGAGAGCCTCTTTCCGCTCTGGCCTCAGAGGACATCCAGAGGATGCTAACTCCCAGAACACCTAATCAGTGCCTGCCTCAGGACCAGCCCATGCAAGGGACAGAGGTGTTCTCTGCAGAGCAGATGTCAAGGCTGGAGCAAAGGAGCTTACGCAATTAGAGGGCAGACTGGGGCTCCATCTGGCAGAGACCTTCCCAGTAGCCCTGCTGCTCTGCAAAGGAAGAGACTGCCTCCAGGGACAGTGAGGTCCCAGCACCAGAAGGAGTCAAGCGGCAGCTGCTAGGCTCTCTGTCAGCAAGTTATAGAAAGAGGTTCTGGCACAGGATGGGACAATGCAAGGATGAAATGAGATAACCAAAGGAAAAACCACTCAGAGAACATGCCACCTATTACTACAATGCTCTTGATAAATCTCATTTGAGTAAGAAAGACACACGCAATAAAGCAGGAATGCAAAGTCATCTCCCTTTCCTGATAGTTAGGCAGAAAGCCCTTCAGTGTTAACCTGGCCTCCAACTTACCCAAGCTGTCCTCCCTCCTCTGTCCCAAAACCACAAGCACATGGGAGAAAGCCATCAAAGCCTGACTCACTTGTGTAATCACTGAGGGTGTACAGGACAGTGATGAGGTTGTCCAAGCAGGGCCAGTGGTCAGGATTGCACCGGAGCCCTTCCTCAAAAGCGTGGCGAGCCAGGGGGACCCGGATGAGCCTCAGGGCCACGTGTCCAATTTTATACCAGAGGTTGACATCCGTGGAGTCCAGCATGACTGCCTAGAAGGAGCACAAACAGAGTGTATTCACAGTCAGTCAGCTCTCTTGCTGAACAGGCACCCAGTGGTGATGGGAGGGACATAGCACTGGCCCAGCCACTCAATCTACCCAGAAAAAATGGCAAATACAAGGTACATGAATCAAGTGATCAAATTCAGAACATTTTCTTGACATACTTTGTCTCTCTGAACATCTGTATTCCTTACATAACTGATAGATAAAAGAAGCGAAAGTACCATTAAAATAGGTGATCTGTGGGGTATTTCTATTAGATTTAAAATTTTAATTTAATTTAAAAAAAATTTTTTTTAACATTTATTTATTTTTGAGACAGAGAGACAGAGCATGGATGGGGGAGGGGCAGAGAGAGAGGGAGACACAGAATCGGAAGCAGGCTCCAGGCTCTGAGCCATCAGCCCAGAGCCCGACACGGGGCTCGAACTCCCGGACCGCGAGATCGTGACCTGAGCTGAAGTTGGACGCTTAACCGACTGAGCCACCCAGGCGCCCCATAAAATTTTTAATTTAATTTTAAATTGTGGGATCCTAGAAAGATTATAGGCTAGAGACAGACCTCAGTTCACATCCCTGTTTCTACACTGACTAGCAGAGTGATCCCGAGCCTCAGTCCCCTCATCACTAAAATGAAGATGAAGACACCCTCCTGCAAGATGGTGCAGAGTTAGCACATGCATGGAGAGCAGTTCGCATGGTGTAGAGCACATCAGGAGTACCCACTGAGACGGTGACGGTAACACAGAAATCATGGCGATACGGCAATGAGCAGCAGCAGGGTACCAGGGGGCAGGCTGTGCTCTCGTAACTTGTGTATGTACCAATTCATTTAATTTTCATAAACACCCTCCTTCTTACTATGCCCACCATCCTGGTATGGACCTGGAGGCCCAGAGAGGGTACGCACACACATCTGAGTGGCAGAGACGAATGCACATGCGGGCCCCTGCTCTCTCTGAACTCCCTGTTACCACCCGCTGATGAAGGTCTCAGGCACCACAGCTCAGCAATGCACCACTACAAGTTCTCCTCTTTAGCCAATAAGACCACAACCTCACCCCCTCCACCGAGAGCTTTCAAAAACCCTGAGGGAGCTGAGCGCTGCCAAAACCACACCTCCAAGTAGAATTCCATGGCTGTCTCCAGGTCTTCTCGCTGGGCTGCCAGCTGGGCCAGGTTCTTATATGTGGAATATTTCAGCATCAGCCCAGGGTGCTTCAACCCTTCTTTCTCATCACCAGACGAAACTGCCTATAAACAAAAACAGAGACACCTAGAAGGGACACCTAGGCCTTGAAGCCTTGGCAGGCAGTCAGCCGGATACCTGACTTCCGGGCTGGTCTCTGCCACAGGCCCTTGGCCCAGTCCGGTGGCACCGTCCATTGGAAAATGAAAGCACTACGCTAGATGTTCTTGGGGGACCCCTCCAGCTCCAAGCAGACAGAGAAGAAAAGTCAGACCACCACAAGGCAGTTTGCAGATAGTCTGGGAATGAAAAGAGACAGGGGGAACCCTCCCTATCGCTACAGCCATGCCTGAAAGGTCAAGCCTGGAGCCCACAGCTCCCCCACATCACCAAGCCTGCAGAGGGGGAACGGGGCATGAGGAAGCCACCTAGGGGCAGCAGCAGGATCTGGAGGTGCCTAGGCAGCCAACTTACACATCTCTACACATTCCGCAGCAGGAAGACTATTGGATTAGGAGTCAGGAAGCTAAGCTCCCACCTCTGTAATCATCACATGACTGTGGATAAGTTACCTTAACTAAAAAGTTAGTGCCCCAAGGGCCTCTGATTTATAACAGTAAATCCTACCCTAAGTATCAAAAGTGCAAACGAGACAGGAGAACGTAAAGATTGTAAACGTGCTTTATATAGAAAGTTACTTCACTACAGCTTTTATGAAAACTCTTTGAAAATGCTACAACTTCTAAGACATCCCTGATGAGACAAACTACTGCTCTAACCATGGGACAAGGAGTAAAACATTTTCTAACAGAAAAACTCGGTGGCGCAAAGAAATTCTTTCCAGGGGCAGGTCCAAATCCCAGCCTTGTCCTGGGACAGGTCACCCCCACACATCATTCTTCATGGTCAGGACAGATAAGATCTGAGGACATGCACACTTTAGGACACACTCCTTGACTAATCCCAAGAAATCTACCCTAGTGTCTTAAGGAATTGCAACAAGAAGACTGAAAGGCTCAAATCAGGCTTCATTCACAATCTTCTCCTGTCGTCTGGCTTATGCTGCAGAAAGATTCCCAACGACAGGGTGACCAAGGCTGGACACCAGGTACCTTTGCCCTCCAGGTACAGAACTGTTCAAAAGCCCTTTTACAGAAGCTGTGTGAGTCCACCCTGGAGACTAGATAGTAAGTGGTACATCCAGACACAACAGAAGCTCTTGTCACTAACCTCTACTTAACCAGCTGGACTCAGCACCATTCTCCATCCTCCGTGACATGCAGGCTGATGCCACAGGAGACAAAGAGCTCGCCCCAACAAGCCTCCACCAGCATGTATACCAACTAAGCTGTCCGCTTCTTAGGATTCAGCTGTGTTCCATGACCTGTTTATGCCAAGTGTTTGTGCTACTATAACTACATAATTTAGTTTTTAGGTACACCAATGCCTGATGAATGTGAAAACAAACTTTTCTGTATATTTTCTGTACTTTTTGATTGTTTATTGTGACCACCTTTTACTTTTATAAGCCAGGGAGGAGAGTGCTACAGCAGTCATTTAAGACTGAAATCGATATACAGAGAGATGGACACAGCTATGGCTACAAGGCCGACATCCGGCCAGCACCCTTCCGACTCAGTGCTGTGCTCACCTGCTCACACCTCTGAGGCCCACTCTTCTGTGGTCTGAGGGAAGATCCACTCCTGAAACATATCCAGTCCCTGGCCCATGGCTGAAGTTCGGTAAAGTAGAATAAAGTCATTTTCATCTCTGGGCCCTCACTCACTTTCTACTAAAGGGGGAGGTATGGATCGCAATTCCCATGGCCCTAATTCTAAGACGCTATAACCAGCACTAAAGAATCCTGACAAGCTATCCAATTAGGAACATGAACAGATACCTTGAGTAAGAGAGTATGACTCCTCATACTGACAATTAGAACTCAGTTAGCATTTTGCCTCATTAGTGGTAGAAACTATCCACGGGGTAGGGACTTGAGACACAAGTGTTTGTCTTCCTAGAGGTATAGGAGACTGCTCAACTGAAGGACTGTGTTCTAGAAAATGTCCATGGATAGCGTCTGTCTGCTTCCTTATTGCATGTCTCTGTGTTTGGTGTTTGGCTACTTGAAAACAAAACCTTTCCTCCTAATGAAATATAATTCTTCTTAAATCAATTTTAAGTTGAGACTCATTTTCAAACCTCCAGGCAACATCTCCATGACCCAGTCAACTCAGGTTGAACTCACTCATCACTAGCAAGGCCCCAAGGCTAGATCCATGTCCTGCCCTGCCTGTCCCTCTCTGCCCATACCCTGTGTCCTCAGCGTGCCTCTGTGTTGTTTTTCCAGCCCTTTCTCCAACTGTTTTTCAAATGCCCACAGAGCATCTACACAGGCTTTCTGAGCTCATGGGCTATCACGCAAACGGCATTTGCCAAAATGTGTTGCCAACAGGATCATTAAGTATCAGGAAACCATAGGTTCCAATCCTGGCTCTAATGCTTCACTAGTTGGATGGCTTTGAGCTATCAACACTTCACTAAGCCTCCATTTCCACAACTGTAAAACGCGGACAATAGCCCCCACCAACTTGGCAGAGAAGTTGTAAAGAAAATGTAATAAAATAGCCAACAAAGAGTTCTTACTATGCACCAAAAACCACTCTAGATGCTTCACTGAATTCACTCAACCTTCAGGGAATTCACAGCAATCCAACGAGGCTGACACTCTACAGGTGAGAAAGCTGAGGGGCAAAGAGGGGAGGTAACATGTCCAAGGTTGCCCAGCCAAGAAGTGGGAGGGCAGAGGGCAAGCCCGCCACCTGGTCTATGGTGCCTCACCTCTCGCAGCAGGCGCGCTTCCAGGAGTTCATGGTAGGCCTTGGCTGACTCCTCAAACCGGTCATGTTTCTGGAGGTCCAGGGCCTTGTGATACAAGGCAAAAGCCTCTGCTTCCTGGGAACCAAGATAAGAGATATTCTCACACAGTATAAAGGTTTGTCATTTTTTAAGCCAAAAGTGTGTGTAAGGGAGACTGCAGTCAAGGCCATGTTAACTGACAGCTATAACCTCTGTAGTGGAAACAATTCTAATACTCCAACCTCCCAGGAGCTCATTACTATGAGAAGAACCCCTCAGGAGTCCCCCAAGGAGACAGGAGCAACACAGGCTCAACTGAGTCTAAGCAATAGCAAAAAACACTGGCCCAGGGACACAGGGTCACAGCAACAGCAAAGTTATAAACTCAGCTGGACCTTTCTGGGTGAAGCTGGGAGAGTGGCCTCACCAGCCATAATAACCCAGTGATTCCTAGAGAATATGGATGGTTTCCATTGTTTTCTCCCTGCCACTCTGCCCTAGCCTCATCATTGCCCAGGGAGGGCGACAACCTCCTCCAGGACAGAGGGGGCAGGGGCAGGCTGGGCCCCACTGACATCCCTTGAGGACCAGGGATAGAGGACTAGCAGACTTTTGAAAGGGCTCCAGACTGCCTTGGTTTCTCCTGTGAAAGAGGAGGCACATGTTTATTCCAGGGAAACCCAAGGCAGGAAGAAGAAGCGAACCACTGCTATACTAAGGCAGGACACCGGTGGAGAGATGGATGGATGGATAGATGAATGGATGGATGGATGGATGGATGGATGGATGGGAGGATGGGAGGATGGGAGGATGGGAGGATGGGAGGATGGGAGGATGGGAGGAAGGGAGGAAGGGAGGAAGGAAGGAAGGAAGGAAGGAAGGAAGGAAGGAAGGAAGGAAAAAGGCAGGCTGAAATGGAAGGAATGCCAGGCCTCATAGTAGAGAGGAAAGACCAAGAATCCAGAGAGCTGAAGTTGAACCTGGCCCCCGACCAACCCCATCAAGGCAGCTCCCATCAAGGGCCTCCTCACATTGGAAAGTGAGGACAGTATACCAGGAAACCTCAAAGCACCATCTACCATTAATATGCTACCATCCCTTGGGTACAATCCCTGAAGCGTGCACAAAGAATGGGTTGCATGGAAAGCTAGCCCCAGCTGGGGAAGCGGGTCCAGGAGCTGGACTGGTCCAAACACTGCTCATAGAATACAGAATTTCTCTTCAGTGTGACCATCTCTAAGTGAAGCAGGTTTAACATGAGATGGAGAACTAACTAGCTATCTTTCAAAATGGGATTTTCCTGTGAAATCCCATTAAGTCACTTGAATGCATTTAAAATGAGGTACCACCTACAGAAATGGAAAGCAAGGTCTACCTGCAGAGGAAGACCATGGATTACATACCTGGGCCTCCTTGGTCTGCGTTTTGTGGCTTTTAAAGCTTCCTTCATGATCATCCTCAACTGTAGAGCTGGCATTTAAGGCTGCAATTCGAATCTAAAAACAGGGATTTGAGGGAGGAAAAAAGTTGCTTTTGAGATGTCACTTGTCTCTTTAACAACCTACAATGAATACAACTCTGCTCTGGCACATAATCTTTTCTACCTCGAACAGCTATGGCCATCTCAGAATCTGAGTAATGAACAACAAATGATCATTGAGAAAAAAAAAATAAGGACCAGAACATGTCTGGGGGACCATAACAATCTATCTGGGGAGCATGTCCTGGGTACTGTTCACTGCGTAAGGAACAGACTGGGGACACCCTAGCAATGGCCAGACACAATGGAAGACTCCAACAAAGCATGCTAACTTTGTACCTTTCTTGCAACTGTGATGAGGCCTTGCAAGCCACTCCAACAGAAGGTCAAATATCCTTACCCTCAAATGAGCCAAAAGCTCTCCCAGGAGGAAGGCTGCCCCATATTGTCACCTAGGAAAATGTCCCACATTCCCAGGAGCAAAGTGACAAAATAACACTGATGCCAGGAAAATAGGCAAGCACCAATCCTTACCATACTCAGAGAGCTTCACTGCTGCCACCGAGCACCACTTCCCATCACTGGCAGGGGTTGTGCCAGTCCACAATCTCCTAGACAGGAAACAAGAGAGACTAAGAGAGGGCCAGGAAGCACCAGCAACATCATAGTTCCGGGGGCCCACCACAAAGCAGTTCCCAAGTCCAGGGGCCTGACCAGCTCTAAGCACACAGGCTGGTGAGCGACCGCCTTGGGACAGCTGTGATGTCACCCAGGTCCCCAGGCCAGAGCTTCTCTCTAGCCAGATAAGACATCAGGCACAGGGGACACAGAAGAGTGAGACCAACTCCTGCCCCCAGGTCTCACTGCTCAGCAGAGACAACAGACCTATAAACAGTTATTTTTTTCAACAGTTGAATGAAACGAAGAGAAACCCAGGCAATGTCTAACAGTGGAAAACAATTCACTTGAAGTGATCAAGGATAGTGATCAGGAATGGACAGCACTGCAGTGAAGGGTGGCGAAACAAAGAGGTGGGGGCGGGGGGGAGGGGTGGAATGGGGACACGTGCGGGTGCCAGTACAGCCCAGAGTGCAATCTTAGAGCAGAGATGGTGTGGATGATGAAAGGATACCATGCGGGGGGAACTAGGAGCTTTATCCTGTTGGCAGCGGGAGCCACTGAGAGTTTCTGGGAAAACTAAATTTTAAAAATATAAACGAAAAAATATCAGAGCCAGTCTGAAGACCAGTTTTAATAGACCAGTTTGAAGTCTGCAAAAAATGACAGGATTAGTGAGGATGTGAGAAATTAGAAGCTCATACATTACTGATAGGAAGGTAAAGTGGGCAGCCACTGTGGAAACCGGTCTGGTAGTTACTCAAAATGTTAAACATGGAGTTACTATATGACCCAGAAATTTCATTCCTAAGTATCTACCCGAGAGAAATGAAACACATGTCCACACCAAAACTTGCTCACAAATGTTCATAGCAGCATTATTCTTAACAGCTTCAAGGTGGCAACCGCCCAAATGTCTGTCAACTGATGAGTGGATAAATAAAATGGATGGATATATAAAATGTGTTATGTTGATTATTCTTCAATCATAAAATACACTAAAGTACTGATAGCTGCTACAACATGAATCAACCTTGATGCTAAATGAAAGAAGCCAGTCACAAAAGGCCACATGTTGTCTGATTCCATTTACATGCAATGTCTAGAACAGGCAAATCTACAGAAACAGAAAGTGGATAATGGGCAGCAGGAGAGGGGCAAATGGGGAGTAACTACTAATAGGTACAGGATTTCTTTCTAGGGGGATGAAAATGTTCTAAAATTGGTCATGGTGACAGTTACACAACTCTGTGAACACACTGAAAACTACTGACTTACATACCTCACATAGGTGAACTACACGGTATGTGAATTACATGCTGTCATTAAACAAAGAGATGACAGGAACTTGGATGGGGCAGTGGTAGTGGACAGAAGGCACGCACTCCAGGAGGCAGGCTCACAGGACTCAGCACCGGGGAGCCTGGAGGGAACAGAAGGTTTCTGGATAACACCAAGGGTTCTGGCCTGAGGGGCTGGGACAGAGGGCATCCCCAAACAAGCCAGATAGGGCCAAAAGAGGAATCAGAAAAAGTCCTATCTGAGATGCTGGCAGAAAGAAGGCCCTGGAAGGATCCAGCAGTGGGAGCAAGCCCAGGCATACAGACTGAATGCACGTTCCACCCCTGTAACTTAAAAGGACTGCTACTGTTGCCAACGGCACCACAGCAATGATTTGTAGTAGGGCTTCCACACTGGGTTCTGAGTTCTCCAAGGATTCTTACAAGAAAGGAAGTACAGTCTTTTCACCTACAAGGAAGATTCAAACATCCCCTAGGCTAACAGCTATTTTATCTCCTGGGTTCTATATTTAGGAAAAAAGAATATTTCTACTAAGTCTGGAAATTGCTGCTTCACCATAAGCTATGCCATGTTAGACACTGTGACCACCACACAATACGGAAAAAAAAAAAAGAGAGAGAGAGAGAGAGAGAGAGAGAGAGAGACAGTAAAGTAGAAATTATATGATTAAAACTCTGCATCTAAACTATTATTTAAGGGACACCTGGTGGCTTAGTCGGTTAAGTGACTGACTCTTGATTTCAACTCAAGTCATGATCTCACAGTTTGTGAAATGGAACCCTGTAAGATTCTCTCTCCCCGTCTCTGCTCCTCCACTGCTTGTGCGCTCTCTCTCTCTCTCTTTCTCTCTCTCTCTCTCTCTCTCAAAATAAATAAAATCAACAACAACAAAACATACACACATAGAAAACAACACGCTTTGGCAAGAACGTAGAGAAATTAGAACCCTCGTGCACTGCTGTGGAAAACAGTATGGCAGTTCCTCAAAAATTTAAACCTAAGGTGACCTTATGCCTCAGCATTTCCACATCTGGGTCTATACACAAAAGAACTGAAAGCAAGGGTAAACAATTATAAATTGGGGTAAAGAGTGCAGGGAGGGTGGTGCTGACACCTAACCATAGGCCCCCAACCAGCTCCCCACAGGGCAGGTGCTAGCTCCAGGTCACAGCAAGTCTTCCCAGACGCCACCTGAACCCCATGCAGAAAAAAACGAGAGGAGGACCCAGAGATGTCTGAGGGATCAGGTCTCTGTGTAGCAGCAGCGGGACCCACGTCCATAGGTGGGAGAACATCGGCCCAGGGCCGACCTACTCCTGAAGGAGGAGAGCTTGCCTGTTCTTGCTCAGCAGCACCTAGCAGGAAGGTACCTAACAACTACCGGGATTGTGCCAGATGGGCCAGTACCTTCCCCTGGGGCTTCTGTGTCCCCCAGGACCAGGATGAACGCAGGTTCCATTTCAGAGCTGACAGGAGACACCTCCTCAGGACAGAATGAATGAAAGATAACCAGCCAAACTGGAGGGAAAACCATGTGCTCCAAGTCAAGAGAGAGGTTTCTGGTCCCACCTGCTGCCTAAGTCCCTGCCCACCCCTCTGCCCACCTGCCTCCATAAGGAAAGCCCCTAGACTCCCCTAGTGCTCCCTGGGTACTACAGTCAGGGCCAGGAAACCCTCGAGGAGCCCATGGTGCCAAAGAGAAAATAGAACCTTCAAGCTTCCTAATTGTTTTGAAATTGCTAAAATCCATACTAAAACTCAAGCTAATTGTCCCCGCTGGAAAGGGCTCCTGGGCTAACTTTAACATAATCTAAAAATACAGTACCTTCCACTCCTCTACCTCTATAGTCTATCCCAGACACTTATAAGGCATATTTGCATTATCTCACTTAAACTTAAAACAGCCTCTGGAAAGATTACTGGGCTTAGGGTCCTATTTTTCTTCTAGCACTGTGACTTCAGGCATGTCAGCCAGTCCCTTATGCCTCAGTTTCCTATTCTGCAAAATGGGTATGATAATGCATATCTCATAAGGCTGGCAGTCGGGAGGGCTGGACACAGATACATACTGGAAGTGAGGCATATTTGTAAGTGTTCATACATTTCAAGAGGAACCTAAAAAAGTGATCCTCACAAAGACTCATGCACATTAGTCCCAGGAGACCAGCATCCCCTCTGCCATAGCCCCTCAATTCCATCCGATCATTACCACTCTTCCTCAGCCCCCTCAATTCCCAGTAGCAAAATAAAGAGTGAGTCAGAATACTGTACTCTAATACACATTGAGAGAACTGTGGAGACTCTGTAACACAGACTGTTTTACTTTACTTCTGCCAAAATAGTACATAATAATTATTATCTTAAAACTGGCCTTGGATTTTTAAATATCAGTACATATAAGAATTTTTTACCTAAGACATAAAAATAAAGCTTTTCAAAACTGAAAATCTTATACTGATTTAATACAGCAAGAGTACGTTCTAAATTTCCTCTACACACTCTCACCTCTGCACTGGAATTACCCAGTCTCTGGGTCTCTCCCACCTACCAGCCTATAAGCTCCTGAACAGTCCTGTCTTTATCTTTTGTACCAATAGAGTACTCCATCAAGGAATGAGCAAGCAAATGAGTGGTATCTAGGCAGCTTGTCTGATTTAGTAGAAGACATTTAATTTCTCAGTCAAATCTTTCTCAAAGACCAGCATCTGTCACTCACAGGATGCCCCCTGTAGGGCAAGCCAAGTTGCAGAAGCCACATAGAGGAACAGCTCACTGATGGCTTTGGTAACACTGTGAACTGTAACATTCCTGAGTAAAGAGAAGCATTCCCATCTCAACCCAAAAGGGACTTCATCAAGGAGCTTCCCCTCTGATGTGGCCCCTACTGCACATGATCATCACACACTGTGTTCTCCATTTACGATTAAAAAAAAAATTTTAGAAAACGAGGAATGAAAGGAAACTTCCTCAATCTGACAAAAAGCATTTACCAAAAAAGCTACAGCTAACATTATACTTAACCATAAGACTGAATGCTTTGCCCCCTAAGATAAGGAACAAGGCAAGGACATCCACTCTTATCACTCCTATTCAACAGTATACCAGAAATGCTAGCCACTATAATAAGGCAAGAAAAAGAAATAAAAACAAAAAGAGATAATTAAAAAGGAAGAAATGAAACTGTCCATATTCACAAATGATGTAACTGTCTACATAGAATATCCAAAAATATCTATAAAACACTAAGTTTTTTTTTTTTTTTAACGTTTATTTATTTTTGAGACAGAGAGAGACAGAGCATGAATGGGGGAGGGGCAGAGAGAGAGGGAGACACAGAATCCGAAGCAGGCTCCAGGCTCTGAGCCATCAGCCCAGAGTCCAATGCAGGGATCGAACTCACGGACCGCAAGATCATGACCTGAGTTTAAGTCGGACACTTAACCAACTGAGCCACCCAGGCGCCCCCAAAACCCTAAGTTTAATAAGCATCAAGTGGGTTTAGCAAAGCCACAGGGTAAAGGTCAACACCCACAAAGTGACTGTATTTCTATACATTAGCAACAAACAAATGGAGATCAAAATAGAAAAAAAAATATGTCACAACAGTTGCAAAAAAATAAATAGGTACATATCTAAAAAATATATATATGGGGCGCCTGGCTGGCTCAGTAGGTTAAGCATCTGACTCTGGATTTTAGCTCAGGTCATGATCTCATGGATCTCCCTCTCTTTCTCCCCCTCCCCTGCTCGCTCACATGCACACATGTGCACATTCTCTCTAAAATAAAATAAAATATGCTATGGAATTTAAAAAATATACACCAAATAACATAGCAACCAACTCTCTGCAACAAAAACCACAGGAGATGCTAGGACACATAAATAAAAATGCACTAATAATAATAAATTTGACTCACCACTCTCAGTATAAGACAGGCCAAATGGAGAAAAAAAAATAAGTTAAGGAGATAGAAGATCTAAACGACAAAACAATTATAGAACTTACAGATGTATATCACTCTATACCCAGCTAACATAGACTACACATTTTCCAGTGCTCACAGCATGTTCACAGACTTCTCTTAAGTCACAGAGAAAACTTTATAAAGTACAATTAAATCTTAAAATATCTCTGATCACAATAAATTAAAACTGGAATTTAGTAATACTACAACCACCACCATGAACAACAACCAAAGACAGGTCCTTCTATCTAAAAATTTAAGAACCTCCACAACTTTTGGATGAAAGGAAATGCAATTAAAATTGGAGAAATTTTAATGAAATACTAACAATAAAAACACAAATATTCATATATGTGAAAACACAATAAAATCATCTAAGGACAGGGGGGGATCGTATTATTATCTCCAAAGAAGAGAAAGCCTTTAACAAAATTCAACACCCCTCATGATAAAAAGCACTCAAGAAAATAAAAATTGAAGGATACTTTGTTATATACACTAGTCCTAAAACCAAATCTTACTTAATGGAGAAACACTAAAGGCATTTCCATTAATATCAGGAACAAAGTAAGGATGCCCATTATGTCTGCTACTATCCACCACTGTACATAGTTTATTAGCATTGCCATAAGAAAAGGGAAACCATTTAGAGGTATAAGAATGGGTAAAGAAGAGGTAAAACAATCTTTAATTTCAGACAATATAATAAAATACCTGGAAAACCCCAACACCAACGATAAAACTTAATAATAAAAGAACTCAATGAAGTAGCATGATAGAAAATTAACATAGAAAAATCAATAGTGTTCACATAAAAAATAAACAGAAGACATTATGATAGAGAAAAATCCTGTTTATAGTAAGAAGATGATTAAATATTTAGAAATTAAGTTAACAAGAAATGTGCAACCTATGCAAGGAAAATCTTAAAACACTACCAAAAGACACTAAATTTGAACAAATGGAATGACAACCTAAGACGTTCTTAGACAGAACTCAATATTATAAAGATGTCAGTTCTAAGTTACTTTATAAAATCAATGCAATACAAATAAAAATATCAACGAGATACTAGACAAGTTGATACTAAAGTTCATATAGAAAAACAAGCATGTAAGACAGCTAGGAAAACAGTGAAGAAGAAGAGCTACAAGAGGGGGATAAGCCCTACCATTAAAGAATACTGTATGAAGCCTTAGTACTTAAAAGAGCAGTACTGATACATGCATGATACAGAAATCATGCCCAAACTCAAGTACATATAAAAATTTTAAATATGGCAAAGGTGGGGGCACCTGGGCGGCTCAGTTGGCTGAGTGCCCAACTCTTGATTTTGGCTGAGGTCATGGTCTCAGGGTTCTTGAGATCGAGCCCAGCATCAGATCAGACTCTGCACTAACAGCACAGAGCCTGCTTGAGATTCTCTCTCTTCTTCTCTCTCTGCCCCTCCCCCCCACATGCGGGCCCGCGTGCGCGCACACACACACACACACACTCTCTCTCTCTCACAAAAGAAATAAATAAACATTAAAAAAATAAAATAAAAATAAAACATGGGAGGGGCACCTACTTGGCTAAATCAGTCAAGCATCTGACTCTTTTGATTTTGGCTCAGGTCATGATCTCACAGTTGGTGAGACTGGGCTCCAGGGTCAGGCTCTGCACTGCCAGTGCAGAGCCTGTTTGGGTTTCTCTCTCCCTCTCTCTCTCCCTCTCCCCTCCACCTGCTCTCTCTCTCACAGTAAACATTTAAAAATAATGATAAAGGGGTGCCTGGGTGGCTCAGTCGGTTAAGTGTCCGACTTCAGCTCAGGTCATGATCTCGCCAGTTGTGAGTTTGAGACCCTCCCACATCCAACTCTGTGCTGACAGCTCAGAGCCTGGAGCCTGCTTCAGATTCTGTGTTTCCCTCTCTCTGCCCCTCTGCCACTCACACTCTGTCTCTGTCATTCTCTCAAAAATAAAAATACACATTAAAAAAATTTTAATAATAAAATAAAATATAGCAAAGGTAGTATCTCAAGTCACTGGGGTCAAAATGAACTCTGTAGTAAGACTTGCTCGGAAAAATTGGTAACCATTTGGAAAAGGATAAAATTAGATCCTTACCTCACCCCATATACATAAATAAACTCCAAATGGATTAGGGATCTAAATGAAAACCAAAGGAACCATACAAATACTAGAAGAAAATATGGATGAGTCCCTCTTTAACTTTGTATATGGAAAGGCTTTCTCACCATGATTTAAAATCCAAAGGCAGTGAAAAAAAAAGATTAATATATTTAACTACATAAAAATGGTTTTAAATTTTGGGGTGTCTGGGTGGTCAGTCAATTAAGCATCAGACTTCGGTTCAAGTCATGATCTCCTGCTTCATGAGTTCTAGCCCCACATAGGGCTCTCTGCTGTCAGCACAAAGCCCACTTCAGATCCTCTGTGCCCCTCTCTCTGCCCCTCCCCCACTCGCACTCGGTCTCTCTCTCTCAAAAATAAATAAACATTTGGCGCACCTGGGTGGCGCAGTCGGTTAAGCGTCCGACTTCAGCCAGGTCATGATCTCACGGTCCGTGAGTTCGAGCCCCGCATCAGGCTCTGGGCTGATGGCTCAGAGCCTGGAGCCTGTTTCCGATTCTGTGTCTCCCTCTCTCTCTGCCCCTCCCCCGTTCATGCTCTGTCTCTCTCTGTCCCCAAAATAAATAAACGTTGAAAAAAACAATTTTTTTTTAAATAAATAAACATTTAAAAGAAAAAGAAGAAGATTTGTGGTTATCAGAGGTAGGGGAGGGAAGTGGAGAGAATTGGATGAATGCGGCCAAAAGGTACAAACTTCCAGTTATAAGTAAGTACTAGGGATAACTATAGTTAACACTGCTGTATGGTATATTGTGAAAGTTAAGAGAGTAAATTCTAAGAGTTCTTATCACAAAGGAAAAACATTTTTTTTCTTTTTTTTTTTTGTATCTATATGAGATGAGATGATGGATGTTAAGACTTATTGTGGTAATCATTTCACAATACATATAGGTCAAGTCATTATGCTATATGCCTTAAACCTGAATAGTGCTATATGTCAACTATACCTCAATAAAATTAAATAATTTTTTAATTAGAAAAAAAAATTTTTAATCAGAAAAAAGAAGTCATAAGTCAACTGATAAATTGGGAGAAAATATTTGCAACATATACTGTAGACAAATACGTAAAGAGCTCTTAAAAACTTAACAGACACAGCATTATTCACAATAGTCAAAAGGTAGAAGCAACCAAGTAAGTGCCCACTCATAGATGAATGGAGAAACAAAATGTGGTATATAAATACAATGCAGTATTATTCAGCCTTAAAAAGGAAGGACATTCTGACACATGCTACCACACAGATGAACGGTGAAGACATTATGCTTAGTGAAATAAGTGAGCACAAAATGACAGTGTATGATTCCACTTATGTGAGGTACCTAAAGCAGTCAAATTCATAGAGACAGAAAGTAATATGGTGGTTGCCAGGGGCTGGGGGAGGGGAGGAACAGGGAGTGTTTAACAGGTACAGGGTTTTAATTTCAGAAGATGAAAAAAAGTTCTGGAGATGGACGGTGGTAATGGTTGCATAACAGTGTTGATGTCTTAATGTCATCAAACTGTACACTTAAAAATACTTCAAAAATTAAATTTCACATTAAGTATGTTATACAATAAGCAAAGAAAAAAAACTAGAAAAATAGGGAAAATATATAAACAAACAATTCACAAAAACAGACATTCAACTGGCTATCAAACATATGAAAAAATGCTCACACCCGTTTATAATTAGAGAAATGCAAATTAAAACAACATAGTATGAGACACTATGTCTATCATACTATCACTATCACTGCCAAAAATTAAAATTAATGGGAAAAAAAAGCAGAAAGGGAAACAAACCACAAGAGACTCTTAATGATAGAGAACAAACTGAGGGTTGATAGCGGGGGGCGGTGGGGGGGGGCAGCGGTGGTATTAAAAAGGGCACTTGGAGTGCCTGCATGGCTCAGTCAGTTAAGCATCCGACTTCAACTCAGGTCATGATCTCAGGGTTGGTGAGTTTGAGGCCCGCGTCGGGCTCTGTGCTGACACCTTAGTGCCTGAAGCCTGCTTCAGATTGTGCCTCCTTCTCTCTTTGTCCCTTCCCAGTTTGTGCTCTTTCTCTCTCTCTCTCTCTCTCTCTCTCTCTCTCTCTCTCTCTCTAAAGTAAATAAACATTTAAAAAATTTTAAAAACAAAAAGGGCACCTGTTGTGATAAGCACTGGATGTTGTAAGTGATGAATCATTTAATTCTACTCCTGAAACCAATATTGCACTGTATGTTAACTAAAATTTAAATTCATTAAATTAAAGTTAACAAATTTTAATTGTTGGAGAGGTTGTCAGGAAACAGGCATTATTTTCATACATTGTTGATGGGAATGCCAACTAGCACAACCACTCTCGAGGGGAATTTGACAAGAGCTAACAAAACTACAAATGCCCTGACGTTTCAATCCAGCAATTCCACTTCTAGGAATCAATCTTGAAGATGTACCTCCAATAATATGAAATACATACACACAGGGTTATTCATTCCAACATTGTTTGTAATTTCAAGAGACTGGAAACAACCTAAATGACTACAGATAGTGTAGTGGATGAATAAACTATGGTACATCCATACAATGAAGTAATATGTAGCTGTAAAAATTAATGAGGAAATGTTTATAGAGCAGTATTCATAATAACCAAAAATAGAAATAATCCAAATGTCCATCAACTGATAAATGGATAAATAAAAAGTAATGAACACTGACAACAGGATGAACCATGAAAACATTATGCTAAGTGAAAGAAGCGAGTCACAGACCACATCTTGCATGATCCCATTAATAAGAAATATCCAGGAAAGGCAAATCTATATAGACAGAAAGTATTTGTGACCATCTCGACATAGGGGGTAGACAGTGAGAAGTCTTCTAACAGGTACAGGGTTTCTTTTTGGGGTGACAAAATGCTCTAAAATTGATTGTGGTGATGCTCACACAACTCTATGAATATTAAAAACCACTGAATTGTATGTAAAGTTCATCTCAATAAATAGGCAAATTTTATCTCAATAAAACTTTTTAAAAATGAATAAGATCTCTATGAACTCATACAGGAGGATTTTCAAGACATTGTTAAGTGACAAAAGGAAACACAATTATCTTTAGCATGCCACCTTTCATATATAAAAGAAGAGGAGCTAAGAAATTACATGACCATCTATTCATTTGTGCAAAAGAAAGGATAATCCAGACACCAAAGAGATCAGTTAGCTGCAGGGGATAAGTGGGAAAGGGGTGAAAGGTGGAGGAGAACAGGGACAAGGTGGCAGGAGCGGGAGAGTGAGTGACACTTTCCAGAGTATACCTTTGTTACAGTTCTTTCTTACTCTTAGAAGCACAGTCATGTTTCCCACTCGAAAAATAATTAAAACCAACTAAGTTCCAGGGGGAACCCAAAATGTAATATAAACATTAACAATGAACCTACTGCATTACAAATTACATAACCACACTGAAGGGCATAACAAAGAATTACGATTCCAGAATAGGGGTAGAGAGTACACAAGATAAGCCTGGAACAGGGGCGCTTGGGTGGCTCAGCTGGTTAAGTGGGTTAAGCAACCAACTCTTGATTTAGACTCAGGTCATGATCTCGCAGTTCGTGATCCAAGCCCTGTGTAAGGCTCTGCGCTGAAAGTGCAGAGCCTGCTTGGGATTCTCCCTCTCCCTCTCTCTACCCCTCCCCTGTGCTCATGCTCGGTCTCTCTCTCTGCCTCAAAATAAATAAACAAATATGAAAAAGAAATTTAAAAAAAAAGATAAGCCTGGAACATCTTGTGGTGCCAGAAAATAAGTAAATCCTCCAAAAAAATGGTGAGGATCCATTGACACAGATACTTACTAACTAGAAAGAGAAAGTAACTTTATAGTATAGAAACCTAGCAGATACCAACTAAACCAAGCAATCAAGACAAACATCACCAGTAATAAGACCTATCAGCATCTTGAACTCCTTGATATGACACACTGAGGACAACACAATGTTTGTATCATTCTGGCCAAAAACGCATGGCCTCACTCCAATCACGAGAAAATATGAGACAAATCCAAGTTGAAGGATATTAGACAAAATAACTGATCAGTACTCTTGAAAAATGTCAAGACCAAGAAAGACAAGACTAAGTAATTAAGGATGAAGGAGCAGTTACTAAATGCAATGAGAAGTTAGATAGGATCACAGAATGAAAAATAGAACATTGTGCAAAACTGGTGATATTCAAACTAGGTTAATGGCTGAGTTAATAAAACTGTACCAATATTAGTTTCCTGTTCTTGATAGTTCCATCATGATTATGTAAGATGTGAATATTAGGGAAAGGAGGGTGATGGACAGAAGGAAACTCTGTATTACTGTTGCAACTCTTCTCTAAACCTAAAATTAGTTTAAAATAAACAATATAAAAAGAAATAGCCATTTGAGATTATGTATTCATCATCTGTAAGGACTGTGAGGATGGGGACCATGTCTGTATTGTTCACCACAAACCCCAGAAACCCACTAGCAGGAGGGAAAAAAAAAAAAAAAAAAAAAGCAGCTATTGAATAAAGAAAGAAAATATCTATTCATTTCTCAGCCTCCCAGCCCAGCAATCATATTATCCCAGAATAGCACATTCAGGAGTTTAACCTCACAAATTTCCAAACTCTTTAGGCTATGGTTTCCACAACCTTAAGAACACATAAAGAACAGCACACTTTGAGTACCTCGGCACCCTGACCCAGTCAGTGATAAGCAGTGGTGTTTCCTGACATGCTCTGGTCTGGGAGTCAGGAGGCCTAGGTCTTGGGCCACATTGTGGCACTACCTGGCTGTGGCATAAGAGGCCCCTCGCTGGGTCCCATTTTCCTCTACCCTAGGAGGCTTTCGCCTACTGTGTTCATACAGCCCAGGAGCAAAGAATGGTTTTGACATTTTTAAATGGATGAAAAAATTTGTGACACATGAAAATTATATAAAAATTACATAAAATTCAAATTTCAGTGTCCATAAATAAGGTTTTATTGGAATACTGCCACTGGTGTACCTATTGTCTCTGCATGTATCCACTACACAATGCCAGAACTGAGTTGGGGTGCCTGGGTGGCTCAGTCCATTGAGCATTAAGCATCGACTTCAGCTCAGGTCATGTCTGGTCATGATCTCACAGTTCGTGAGTTCGAGCCCCACATTGGGCTCTGTGCTGACAGCTCAGAGCCTGGAGCCTCCTTCAGATTCTGTGTCTCCCTCTCCCTCTGCACGCCACCCCCAGGCCCCCGGCCGGTGCACCCGCTCTCTCGCTCTCCCTCAAAAATAAATAAACATTAAAAAAAAAAATTAAAAAACAAAAACAATGCCAGAACTAAGTAGACAGAGCAGGCCTCCTATGCTAAGCCTAAAATACTATTATAATTATGTTTATTACATTCACAACATATTATGATATAATTACATGTTAATATTATAAATATTATTACACTTACAACTGAAGTTTGCCAACCTCTGAAGGAAGTCTTTGACCCATAGATCCATAGTAACACAGGCCCCAAAGAGTTAAGTGGCTCCAAAGTCACTTGTGCAAGACACCTGAGAGTGTCAGTAGACTCTATCTAGCCAAGGTCCTCCTCCTCCTCCTGGGAGGCAGTGCAGTCAAGATATTCAGTCTGGCTGGCTCAGTCGGTAGAGCATGCAGCTCTTGATCTCGGGGTTGAAAGTTCCAGCCCCATATTGGGTGTCGAGATTACTAAAAAATAAAATCTTAAAAAAAAAAAAAATGTTTTTGTCTAGACTTCGTCTGACCCACTAGTTAGCTAGCTGACTCTGAACAAGTCCCTTCCCCTCGCCTCGGTCTCAGTTTCCACCCGTGTAAATGGCGCTAATAACAGCACTCACCTCGCAGGGCTGCTGTGAAGGTGAAGAGAAAGGACGTCAGTAGAGGGTTAGCACCGGGCTCAGCACCCGGCGGACGTAAAATCAATGGTGGCTCCTGCTGCTGTCACTGAAAACCACTCCCGAGGCTGGAGCCCCGTCCTAGGCACCCGAGGATGGCGACCATGGCCCTGAAGAGGCCCACGAGACAGCCTGGAGGCCGGGCCTCACCGCTCCCGCTCTCTGGCCTCGGTTTCCCCGACTGTGCCACTCAGACTACCAGAGGCGCCCCCTGCGTCGACACCAGCCTCGGCCCGTCCGCCCGCCGCCCCTCAAGCTCGCGCCCCCGCTGCTGCTGCTGGTTCGGCAGAGCCGCACCCCCACCAGAGGGATGCCCCCAAACCTGCAGTCCTGGAACTCACCAGGCGTCTCCACGGCAACGGCCTGCCTGCCGCGACCCCCGAGCCGGCTGGCCGCCCGCCTGACAATAAGGCGCTTTCCCATTGGCTCCGTTGCCGGCTCCGTTAGCCAATCAGTGAGGGCGCACGCGCTGCTCGCCCGCCGCGCAGGCTCTCGTGGACCCTGCAGGCTGCAAACAGCCTAGCGCGGGAGTGTAAACCTTCCAGGTCCTTGCTTTTTGGTACTCGAACTATTGTGGACTCGGAGCGCCAGCTTGCAGTCGGACTCCACGCCCCATCGCTTGTAATATTTGGGAAGCTCCGAGTTCGGTGCCCGGCCCTGAGCAGTAGCTAAATGACGACGGGCCGTGTTACCGTTTGTTACAACCTGAGACAGGTACTCTGAAGGCAATGTAAACTTGGGGAACACTTGGAACCAGGGGAGGAGGGTTCTCCTTTCTACTACCCCGTGCCTCATCTTTTTCAGAAAAGAATCTGAAGCCCAAAAGGCACAGATACAATCAACTATGAAACAAAGGAAAAACAAAAACAAAAATCACAAAAAATCAAGGCCGGGTAGACGAACGGTCTATCCAGGGAGTGACAGAATTCCAAAGTCTAAAGGAGGATTCGCATTGAAAGTTTCCTGAAAACGGCCTTGGGCTGAGAGAGGTTAAATTCTTGGGAGCGAAGCTTTTTTGAGAAAGACTTCACAGCCTTTCCAGCCTTTCTTAATTCCAGCAACCATGATTTAAACAGGAATGAAGGTTATGGCTTTCTCTTTGACCTTACATAAAGATGGTAACATCATGGTGAAGAATTCAAAGCGCCAGTTCAGAACAATAAAGCCTTAGTGATACCCGGGAGTTTCAAAAAGAATTGAGTCACAAACCTTGACTTTGCCTTGGAGGGAGGGGCAGTGGACAGAGGCATAAACAGACGGTTTCAAAGTTTCATGGATAACACCCATCCTTGGATGCAGCTCTCATACCTGAGTTGTATCTTGAAATAGCTCTTGAAACAGTTGAAAAAAGATGGGAGAGTGGTCCCATAGAGAGCTATGTGGCAAGCTTTTGGAGGTAAGAGACATTGCAAGCCATGCTGGATCCTCAGGAAGCACAGTATTACCAGGGGGCAAAGCTCAAGGCCACAATGGGGCTAATGTGGAGAGGGGGGAGGGACAGTCGTCCCCACAGCAAATAGATGACATCACACTCACTACAGTGGGGATAAGACATTTAAGGTGGGACCAGGTAGAAGGCTGCTGCCTTATAGTCATGGCTAGGGTTAGGCCTGAATCCCTTCTTGGGCACTTCAACCATTCATTCAATGATACAAACATTCCCTGAGCCCCTTTGGGAAGCAGGACACCCATGTTGGCAGAAGGAATGAGTGCAGGAACAGTTGGGACAGGGGGCCAAAGGAAGGAACTCCAAGCTCTGTTAATGGCATTCCACAGCAGTGGTCAGGGACAAACACCACAGGCACAAGAACACTCCACTGGAAACTAACTTTACTAACTATATTAACAGGACAGACTTAAAATCTCAATTTGGTATTTCACTGGTACACTAAAGACAAGAATGATCAGGCCTTCAACTCTGTAGGGAAATACAGTGCCCATCACAGTGTCTAAGGGTCATGATATGTAAACTCTGCATCAAACATCTGGAAAGAAACCAAAAAGGACACCCTTTGCACCCTGCCCATATATCCCTGAAAATGGAAAGTATGATATAGTATTTAGAGTTGGGGCGGGGATTGCATTCATTCCGTTTCTAATGGCAGACATTGTATTTCCAGGTTTACCATTCCAGGACATGGGTTTTACAAGATACACAGCCACTGAGAATTTTTAGCAAGACTCATAGGAGAAGATGGGAGTTTCGAAATGCCCAGGAAAGGTCCCAGAAGCCCAGCCATCCTGCTCTCCTGCTGAGCACAGCATTCCATGGGCAGTAAACTGCATGGGCCAACCCAAGCTGACGGCAAGAACATCTGGTTAGCAAAATCTGTAGGAAGACCCAAGCTGGACCAGTGCCCGCCCAACCAACCTGCACAGGGCATGGAGAGCAGGGCCCTAGGCTTCACCTTCCACGCTTGGATTTGAACAGCCTACATACAATACATGAGACAGTGGCCCCGAAGACAGAAAAGATCCCATCTCTCAGGTTCCCTAAAGTTCCCACCTCATAAACCAACACCACTGCCCAGGGTGACAGAGAATGCCAGGGAGGGGTGAAGGGAGATAAAGAAGTCATGTTTGAAAGAAGGTCGCAGGGCACCTGGGTGACTCACTCGGTTAAGCATCCGACTCTTCATATTGGCTCAGGTCATGGTCTCAAGTTCAAGGCCCAAGTCAGGCTTCGTGTTGAGTGGAGAGCCTGCTTGGGATTCTCTCTCTCCCTCTCTCAGGCTTCGTGTTGAGTGGAGAGCCTGCTTGGGATTCTCTCTCTCTCCCTCTCTCTCTCTCTCTCTCTCTCTCTCTCTCTGCCCCTCCCTCACTCACATTCTCTCTCTCTCAAAATAAATTAATAAACATTTAAAAAAAGAAGAAAAGAAAGAAGATCTCTTCATTTATTTGACACAAGGATGGGGAGGAAGAAGACTTGTGAGGCCACAGGCATATCTGCATGAAGGGGTGCCAGAAGCTGGTATCCACTAGGCCCTTCCTCTGCCAGGAGGCCTCTCTGGAAGGGGCAGAAAGCTCACAGATGTCCTAGATGCCCTCTGTGTCAATCATAGAAAAGTCATGACTGTCCCTTTCTTGCCAATCTGCCAGGGCTCCAGGGGGAAAAATCGGATAATTATCCTTCAAGAGACAGAAAAAGAAAAAAAAAAGATGTCATTAGCTCCTTGGCTAATGCTTCATATTCCAAGACCCCTAGCCAGGCACTCCCACCATGGGTTCCCTGACCAGCCTGCCTTAGTCTAGCGGGCATTTTGGAAGCCTGCTTCATCTCATTAATGATCTCCCCCTGCAGGCCTGTCAGAAGCAGGATGGTGGCTGTCCCTGGACAGACACTCGACGCAGCAGCCTTGATGGTCACTGCATGCTCTGTGAGCTCAGAGGGGCAGCCCTCCTGCTTTCAAACTCCAGGCCCCCTGGGGGCATGTGCAGTGCCCCAGACACCTTTGTTTTCTCAAAGCCTAGCTCAAAACCAGTCATAGGGTGACCCCCCCCCCCCGATGTCTATGGAGTGAATAAACATGCCCCTCTCATAGAAGTGATGGGAAGTTCCTGATGAAGAGCAGGATACTTGGGATAGTCTAAGGGGTAGTAGGGGAAGGATTGTGTGTGACAGCTTTAGTTTTCCCATCTGCAAACCTCATGGGGATGGCATGTCCGCACAAGGCGATGTGAACAGAGGGGCAGGGCTTGCGTGGATCCAATGGGATCATGCATATAAGGTAGCTATAGATAAGCTGGCACATGGTAGGCATTCATATGTTACGTATTGTTGTTACAATTATTATCTCACCCCAGCTTGAGGACCAGGTCTGAGCACTCCCAGCCAGGAGTGCCTATTCCTCACCAGCCTTCCTGGGCTAACAAAGGATCCATTCTGGAAGGTTCTTTCAAGCTTCTCATGCTCTTAGTTCCTCATAGGCATGGGCTTGGCGCAGGAATATTTTTCACCCAGGAAGAAACTTTAGCCCTGCCACAGAATCCCATGTTTGGGGGCTGTATGGTCTTCTCGGATGATCTTTTAATACATGCCCCTCTATTCACAGAAAAAAGGCTACAAACCAGAGGTGGTTCACTTTCAGGTTTGTCAGGCATCCCCCAGCTGCACTGGACCTAGAACCCAGGTCTCCAGACATCCAAGCCAATGTCCTTTCCACTACTCCCTGACCCTCCTGGGAGCCTCACTTGGGACCTAGCTGGGCTACACGGCCAAAGGTCACATAGCCTCAGGACATACCCAGAATCCCTCCTGACCAGCCTGGAGAAGCTCTCCTATTAAATTACTCTTGGTTTTCTAAGTTGTGGAGAAGACTAAAGGCAGATGATAAATGGTTATAGCTTTGTCAGGTTAATAACATTCTACCCTGCACGGTGCCAAGGGAGATACAGGGCACTGCCATCTCACATGACTCTGGCAACTCCCCCAGGAAGTAAAGGAGAGCCTTCCCACTTCACAGATGGAAACATTGGGGTTGGAGAAGCCACGCCTTGCCCACATGTCAAGGGAACCATGGAAGAGCCAGGAATTCATTCAATTCCACTACCATTCTGAGGGTAGACATACCATCCGAGGACCTAGGGCCCTAGGCCCTTCTTGGGCAGGGAGAAGAGTGCATTTTTTACCCCTAGCCTTGCAAGGGGCCTTGGAATGGGATCACTGCCCCCATCTTCTCCCTGCCCCCACGCACCGATCCTGGCCCAGGCCCATCTCCTTGGTGAGGAACTCGAAGAATCGGGCGCTGTGTCCACGGTTCTCCTCGGCCGTGCCCACCACACCGATGGAGGAGATGATCAGCTGCGCGCAGGGATCGGTAGAGCCGTTCACCGCCATGGCCAGACCTGGTCGCAAGGTCACGTTCACGCGCTGCGGAGAACAGGAAAGTTTCGCCTGAAGCTTGTACAGGCCGAGTTGCTCTGAGGACCTGGGAGGGCAAGAGCCTACAAGCGTGGACCCCTGGGGTCAGGGCTAGAGGCTCGGGGCGGGGTCCTTGGAGGTCATGTTGGTTTCAGGGCCAGGGAAGGCAGCAAGGAGCAGACATGAGGGGTGGGGCCGCGGGGTCACAGAGAGAGGGAGGCCGGAGATCCCTGCGACGAGGAGCCCGGGTTGCGGTGAGGGAAGCCGGGACGTGGGCAGAGCCCGACCCCTGGTCCACCAGCCTCATCCCGCCCCGTGCTCCCCGGTCCACGCTCACGTCCTCAGGTTTGCTCAGGATGGCTGCAGTGGCCGCGCAGAGCCGCTTCTCCAGTCCGGCGGGCACACGGCCGGCGGGCAAGTTGGTGTCCAACTCAACAAACGGCATGTCTGGCGGGAAAGAACTGGACAGGCCACACGAGCAGAGAAAGAACACACAGGGTACAGATCGATGTTCCCGAGGGTCGCGGAATAGACAGCAGTGGCGGGGCGCCACGGAAACCAGGCTCCTTATTGGCTGGGCAGACACGCAGGGCCCCGGGATTGGCTGCATAGTCCACACCCCGCCTCTGCTGGCGCAGATTTCCGGAAGTCCTAGGCAGGCGGGGATGAGTGGAGCTCGTGACCCTCCCCCAAAGACACTGGCTGAGCCATGGCCCCGCCCACCGTGTCCCAGGCTCTGCTGGCTCCAGCCACATTGGCCAGGGGTTTTCTGGCTCACTGGGCTTTTAGGTGCTGCAGTCCTCTGCTTCTTAATCCATTTTTAGCTTGTTAACCTTGAAAATAAAATAGCCCGTTATTGTACCGGTAAAAATGGGTTTATTCGGGGGGAAATTTTTTATTTGTTCGAGGATAGCAGAAAATTGCAATTTGGGACATGCAGCCTGAGGCAAAACCACAGGAAAATCCAGCCAACAAAGAAGAGAATCGTTTTTTTGTTTTGGTTTGGTTTTTGTTTTTTGTTTTTTACAGAGAAAAGGGAAGAATTGGGAAGGACTGTTAAAAACAAAAAAGTACTTGGGAATAAACTGGGAGTTAAAAGTGCAATGGCTTTTCAATAGCAGAGCTGTGACAGTCTCATTGGCTGGACTGTTTCAGGGCGGGGATCTTTCTTTCCCCTGCGGGTAGTCTTCTCACCTTGGGAATGCAAGGTAAGTCTCTTCCTTTTGGAGTGGTAAAGGGTTGCGAGGAAGAATAGGTGTGAGAGCTCCCCCTTCTGGCCTCCCAACTTTATTTTAAATGAAGGTTCCTTTATTTTCACAGAATGTGGGTCTGAACACACACGCAGAACAGACACACCTGTGTGAGACCTTTCCCAGTCTCCATCCTAATTTGTTTTTTGTTTTTTGTTTTGCCACGTTACCACCATTTCCAAGTTAGGCAACTTCACATTATATGTGAAAATCTGCACTTCTCTTGACCAGGAGCCAAGTGACACTTGTGAATTCAGGTGAGGCTGGGTAGAGAACTCTGGCTCACCACAGACATCTATCTGCCTTTGTGCCCTCTTGCACCTGTGGTAACCTTGTTTCATGCTGAAGTACTATCCACCAAGGGGGTGAAAGCCAGGTCCTAGCCAAACTGCCAGCCATGTTTACAGTACCCTATATTTTTATAGTCAAAACAAAATGTGTTACTTAGCACATGGAAACCTGTTGATATGGCTAAACATGGTACTCTCATCAGTGTTGCAAAGTTGTCTGAATTGTAAGTGAAAATACAGTTGAAATTGTGTGGGTGTGTATAAATAATCTCAATTACACTTCTAAAATTCTATGTGGGTGTGCATATTAAAGGAGCCTTGGGGCGCCTGGCTGACTCAGTCAGTGAAGCATGCGACTCTTGATCTCAGGGTTGTAGGTTCGAACCCCATGTTGTGCATAGAGATTACTTAAAAATAAAATCTTAAAAAAAAAAAAAAAAAGATGGGGCGCCTGGGTAGCCCAGTCGGTTGAGCGTCTGACTTCAGCTTAGGTTGTGAGTTCAAGCCCCACATCGGGCTCTGTGCTGACAGCTCAGAGCCTGGAGCCTGCTTCAGATTTTGTGTCTCCCTCTCTCTCTGACCCTTGCCTGCTCTCTCTCTCTCTCTCAAAAATAAACATTAAAAAATAAAAGGTGGGGCGAGCCTCCATGAGAAGGCAGGCAGGCTGAGAGGCTCTGTTCAGGACCCAGTCCCATTAGCAGTTTGTTGGATGACTAGGCTATCAGAGAGTCTAGAACATAAGACAGGTGGATTGTGATAATCTTGAGGAGAAAGGAGAGGGACAGGTGGCAAGTCTGGGACCCAGGGTGGGGCATAGATAAGACTATCTATTGGGGTTATGAGTAGGCTTGGGAGAGCAAGGCCTCTTAGCAGCACCCAGAGGGCCAGGAACTAATCTGGGACTTCCCTCCTTGCAAGGCACTTCATAAACCAACCTTCCACCCCACCTCTGGGAGACAGCATCACCCCCAGAGGGATGAGAGAGACCTAAGAGATGAAGTCCATGTCCGATTCAGACATCCGTTCCCCAGGTCAACCCCCAGCTGAGACAGGTGGTCAGCCCAGGGGGTGTGGAACCAACTCTGTTCTAGGACTGAAAGAGGGAAGGTCTGGGGCTGAGGAGCCCAGGGGGGGTCACCGGACTTGGCCTGGGGCTAGGGAAGTCAGGGAAGTCTCACTGGAGAAACAACATGGTGACAAATGCCTAAAGACCAGGAGGGGCACCAGGCAAGGTGAGGAGGGGTCCTATAAGCAACGGAAACAGCCTGAGCTAAGGCCAGGAAGTGGAGGTGGGGGTGGCAGCTGGGAGAAGGGGTCTAAAATGATGGGCTACTGTGTGCAACCAGAAGGGGGTGCCCTGGAGGGGTGGGCAATGCAAAGTTCAATGATTCATACTTTAGCCTCAGAGCAGTAAGGCACCACCAGAAATTTCAAACACAAGGGGGACAAATATGTGTTTACTAAAGCTCTTTCCAGGGGTCACATGAAGCCAGGGTGGAAGGGGCAGGAGTGGAGTGAGGAGACAGACAAAAGGAGGAATGAAGATCTCATGCATGGAGGAAACTAAGGGCCAGAGGCTGGACAGCAGGCCTTGCTCATAGCCTAGGAGGGGCGATTCCATCTCTTCTTCCAACAACAGAGTCTCCATCATCTCTGCAGGCCTGGTCCTCCACTCACTGCAACAAAACCTGCACCAAGGGCTTCAGCTTCTCCTTTATGGCACTGTCTGCTGGAGGCAAGTCCTTGGCCTTCATGACAACTGCATGTGCCTCCTGAAAGAGGTCCTTTCCCACGGCGGCCTCCACGCGTTGGCGCCATGCAGCCAGCTTGGGTCGGCTTTTGAAGACTTGGCAGCCAGCACTGACAGGCTATGGGGAGAGGGAGCCAGGTGGAGTGGCTACACATGGACAAGCATGAGGCAGCATGACCTGGTTGAGGGATTCCCCTGGGTGGATTTTCCCTCCTCTGCCACATATGGAATAGGCTGGAGGTTCTCTCCCAGGAGACACTAGGAAGCTTCTCAATATCACTGCAGGATAGGGTCTTGAAGCCCCATTTTACAGATGAGAACACTGAGGCTCAAAGAGGGAAGTGACTTGCCCAGGGCCGCACAGCCAGAAAGGGCAATGTGAGCTGGTATGTTGGCACCCTCCCAGGACACCCCACTACCCAGTGGACCACCCTCCCCCATGGCACTCACATGCATCAGCTCCGTGATGGCCACCAAATCAGCCACTGAGATGTGGGGTCCAGCAAGGAAGTCTTGGTCCTTTAGGAATTTGTCCTCAAGCAGCTGCAGGCACCTTTCCAGCTCAGCCAGAGTAGATGCCAATGTCTCAGGGGGCACCTGTTCGCCCAGGAACACTGGGAACATCATCTGGTGGGTGGGCAGGCAGAGAAAGGGCTCAGGGTCTGCCCAAAGCGCAGGCCGGTTCCTGCTCTCATCCAATCTATCACCAGGCCTTCAAATTTCTCCTCACACTCACCCACTCCATCCACCCACGGCCACCACCAGCCCAGGCCTCATCTCCTACTCCAACATGGACAGCCTCCACCACTCCCTAGGTCCTCCTGCAGGGCAGCCAAGGGTGGGGGGTGGGGGGGCGCAGAACAGGGATCTTCTGCAATCCCAGTTTGCCCATATCACCCCCTGCATAAAGCCTTCCATGGCTCCCCACTACCCTCACCATGAAAGCCTACACCAGGCGCCTCCTCAGCACCACAGTCACCCTCTCCCCACTCCCCACCTCCTCCTCCACCCCAGGCTTTTCAAATGGGACAACGCATGCAAATCCTTCTGGGATCTGATTAAAGTGCACGTTCCTAATCTGTATGCCTGTGTGGTGCTCGAGACTGTGCATTTCCAAGCTCCCAGGTGGTGCTGATGCTCCTGGTCCCTGGACCACACTTTGAGTAGTGAAGGTCTATATTCACTCTACTTGACTACTCTCCATTCTGCCTTCAAACGCACCAGCCTCCTGCCCCTACCAGCTTGAGGGGCTCCTCTCTCAGCCCCAAGAGGCTTCAAGGAAGGCATTTCTAAGGTTACAGAAACCTGCGTTTTGCCCAACGACCCTTCAGAACAATGATTCTCTACCTACAGCAGAGTATGAGCATGCCCATCGCATGCTCCCTCACATGCACAGGGCACCCACTGTGTGCTGGGCCCTTTGTAAGTACCCTAAAAATAATAACTCAGGGCACACATTTCAAAAACATCTGTACATCTGATGGGTAAAAATGGTATCTGTGTCCTGCTTAAATGTGCATTTACTTGATTCTTAGGTTAAATGTATTTTCATCCATTTAATGACCATCTCTCTCTGTCCTTCAATTAAATCCCTGCTGGTTTCTGTGCCCATTTTTCTCCTGTGCCTTTGTTTGATGGCATTCTGAGAGCATCTTAAATAGTAAGAATGTTACTTCTGGGGTGTTTCTTCTGTTAAGCATCCAACTTCAGCTCAGGTCATGATCTCATGGTTTGTGGGTTTGAGCCCCAGGTCAGGCTCTGTGCTGACAGTTCGGAGCCTGGAGCCTGCTCCCGATTCTGTCTCCCTCTCTCTCTGCCCCTCCCCTGCTCATGCTCTGTCTCTCTCTGTCTCTCAAAAATAAATACACGTTAAAAAAATTTTTTTTAAAGAATGTTACTTCTTTCAGGGTACCTGGGTGGCTCAGTCGGTTAAGCGTCCAACTCTTGATTTCAGCTCAGGTCATGATCTCATGGTTGGTGAGATTAAGCCCTGCATCAGGCTCTGCACTGACAACATGGAGCCTGCTTAGGATCCTCTCTCTCCCTCTCTCCCTGCCCCTCCCCTGGTCCTTCTCTTCGCTCTCTCAAAAGAAATAAACTTAAAACATTTTTTTTGAAAAAAAAAAAAAAAAGAATGTTACTTCTTTATAACAAATCCTTGCCAGTTTTTTGCTTATTTTAAGTCTAATTCTTTCCTCTTACACAAAATCATTGTATGTGTACAATCTGTTAGGCTCTTCTTTGAGTTTTTCAGTGTTCTTAGGCTTAGAAATCCTTGAATACCCAGAAATCGGATCAACTTTATTGAGATGTCTCCTCATCTCTGCTTAGTTTAAGATTTTTCATTTAACACTTCCCTACTTGAAAAGTATGTGTGTGGTTAGAGGGTTTGACTTTTTTTCCTCTCCCAAAAGGCAATGTCTCCAGGCAGTCTGGAGGATGCCAAAGGGCATAAAATTGATTCTCACCAGCTCAAGAATCAGAGCACATTGGGCAAAGTCAACTCCCTAGTTCTGCCTCGGTTTCCCCTCTGGGAAACAAGTTGGTTGGACTAGGGAGTCTCTGGGATTCTAGAATTTGGTGTTCTAAGGCCTCGGTTCTGAACAAAATGTTTTAAACAGAAAGCACTGTCCCTTGAGCATCCTAGAAGAGTCCCCATCCTGCCATAGCTCACCTTCTGCCACATGGCTCGTGTGCAACTATTCCGTAGGGCCGTGTGCTGCCATGCTAGGTATTCGTCCACACGGGCACGGGCCTGCAGGTCCTGAGGGTACCAGTGGTCAGGGACCTCATACTTGCGACACAGATACAACAGGATGGCCACACTGGGGGACACAGAGGGGGCGGGAACATGTACTAGTCACTCTTCAGCCACTCCATAGGGGCCAGCCCACACTGCTCACATCTCCCCAACTCCTACAGGTGGAGCATTTCACTATCTCCATGGTACAGAGGAGGAATGTGAGGCTCAGAGAGGTTAGGTGACTGCCTTGAATCACACAGTTCTACACTAGGCCATCCTACCATCTGAACTAAGGGCACCAAGTGAAAAACAACATGTCTTAGGATTTCAGAAGGAGGGGGGTGGGGAACTCAGAGAAAGCTTCCATGAGGAAGGGGCACCCAACATGGTTCTTGAAGGACAAGAGCAACTCAGATACCACTCCCCACCATATCCAATGCACGGCCACGCCAGGAGCAAGGCCAAGTCCTCTGACACTCCCTGGGGTTCAGACAAGGCCTCCCAGGTGAACGGGTCACGGCTTTCCACCGTATCCCATCTCCTCTCTACCTGCCCAAAGCCTCCAGCACCCTCCCCCAGGAAGCCCTCCCTGACCTCCCCCCTTCCTCCTCTCCCTCCACCATGTCTGGCCTGTGCATCATATCTGGCCAGAGCACCATGCCTCCATGGATGTTGGATTATCCAGCGGCCAGATGTTCTGGAGCCTAGTGGAATGTGAATCTGGCTCTACCATGGAGGTACTATGTGGCTTCGGTAAAGGATACCACCATTCAGCTGCCAACCTTGAGGCTGGCCTGGGCTCTCATCTCTTCCACCCACCTCCAGCTCTTCAGCAAACTTAGGTTTGACCTTCAAGGGCATCCAGAACTGACCACTACTTCCCCCTACCCCACCACCTTGGTCTGGGGCCCCAGGACCTCTCTCCTGGATTAGCACAGTACCTTCTCAACCCAGCCAGAGGGATCCTTTAAAACCTAAGTCGGGGGCACCTAGGTGGTTCAGTCGGTTAAGCATGTGACTTTGGCTCGGGTCATGATCTCAGTTTGTGAGTTTGAGTCCCACTTGGGGTGAGCTTCTGTCCCACTTCAGGTGAACTCGACCCCTGCTTCGAGTGAGCACAAGCCTCGCCCTGGGTGAGCTCCAACCCCGCTTCTCTCTCTCCTTCCTCTCTCTCTCTCTCTGTCTCTGTCTCTGCCCCTCATGGGATTCTCTCTCTCCCTCTCTCTCCACCCTCACTCACTCGCCAACCCCCGCTTTAAAACAACAACAACAACAACAAAAAAAACAAGAAACCTAAGTCAGATCTCAGCTTTCCTCTGCTTAAATTCCTCCAATGGTCCCATCTTACCTACAGTAAAAGCCAGTCTTCCTGGCCCCACATGCTACCCTGAGACCTCAGCCCTTGCTTTCTCCCCTTGCTTACCCTAGCCACACTGAATGCCTTGCCTCTTCTACCTGTACCCCAAGCACTGACTCACCCCATAGCATTTGGCTTTGCTGTTCCCTCCAGCCAGAACACTCTTCCCTACATACCTTGCATCTCTGTTCCTGCAGGTCTCTGCGCAGATGCCTCCTCTTCAAGGGGCCCTTCACTTAACATCCTACTCAAAATCGCACCCACCCTCACTCTTAGCCTAGTTATTTCCTCCATCGCACTCATCACCACGGGATGTGTTACACCTTTACAGAGATTATCACTCCCCCCTTCTAGAATATGAGCTCCATGAGGGCAAGGGCTTAGAATTTGTTTACTGCTTTGGCCCTAGGGCCTGGATGCTTCCTGGCCCTGGTGGGTGCGCAGCAAATAGCCACGGAAGCTCTCTGGGTGTTCTCTTGACATCCAGGGCAATAGGACTTGCTCCCAAGATTTGTAGAAGAGTAGCTCTGCAGCTACTCCTCAATATTTTGTGCAAGTCCCTCCCCTCACCCGGCCTCGGTTTCCTCATTTGTACCCTGCCAGGGGGGAGTGGAGATGCCATGACTTCAGCAGCCCCTCCCAGCCCCAGGCTCCTCTGCCTGCTGGGGCTGGCACAGGCGCTCAGGGCACACAAGCTGTGATCCAAGCCATCAACGGTAGACACCCAAATGGCTGACGGGCCTCACAAGGTCTGTAGCAGCCTGGGGACCTGATACCTCTCAGCCAAGGTGAAGTCCCCATCCTTCAAGGCTGGCACCTTCTTCAGGGGGTTCACCTGGGCAAAAGCGTCGCTGTGGTGCTGACCTGTGGGAGAGACCAGTGAGGCAAGTGAGGAGAACCCTAAGCCCTCTGAGGTCTCTGCCCAACCCCCACCTCAACATCCAGGCACCAGCTCTTTCCAAGGTCCCTATCCGGGCGGGGCAGCGGGAAGGAGAACACTCTGCTGGTCACCAGATCACAGGCCCTGACCTCCCCAGCAGAGGCCCACCCTTCCTGTGTCCACCCCCTTGGAAATCTGGGCCAAGCAGCATCTCAGCTTGGGCAAGGAGAGAGGGCGATTGCCAGCAGCTGTAATCCAGCCCCACCCCCAACCAAGTCCATCCATTTGTCGGACACTCCAGCCTCCTCCCTGGGCTCTAGGCTTGCCCCCTTCAGCCATCTTCCTGTGCCGGGTGGGTGACCTGTCCACACCACAAAGCTCCACACACACCTGCTCCCAGCCCTCAGTCCAGCCTCGTTCTCTCCAGGAGCCTCTGTCCCATTCAGTCACCCAGACTCCACCAGCTTAGCTCTTCTTTCTTTCTGGTGCCAAACCCTCATGGCTCCTTCCCCAGGGGGTGTTCCCAGGTCTGACTCACTTCTGCATTCCTTGAGCTGAGCCAGTGCTGGGAGGTACGACAATCCCTGTGTGTGGAGTCAGAGCGATTCCACGGAACCAGGCTCCTGCCTGGCCATAGGGCCCTCTTTGCCCTTCTACTGGGTGAAGACAATCACCGCCACCCATTCTCCCTCCAGAAAATGCCTCCGTGCCCAGCCTCCATCCCAACGAGGGCTAAAAAGGTGGAGCAAGGTGGCAGCATAGCAGTTGGTGTCCCAGGTTGGGGACACCAAAGACAGAAGGTGGGCAGGCTCAGCCAAGAAGGGGTCTCCCTCCTGGCCTGCCCAAGGATAGGCCTACTGTCTGATTACAGCCCTGCCTCCTCCACTGGATCCTGCAAATATGGAGGGGAGGTAGGCAGGCGTAGGTAGAAGTAAAGAGGGGAGGGGCTCCAAGTGGAACAGCCTTCTCTTGCTGACAGATGCAGAAATTCCAGAGATGCGGGCTACTCCAATAAAGAAATGAGAAGGCAGTTTCATGGTTTCCTACAAGCCCCGGTGTGGGGGTGTTGGCGCACTCACTCTGGTTCCCCACGCACCCCCCTTCCGGTCCCCCGCGCCCCCCACTGCTGTCTGCTCTGCTCCCTCTTAACCTGTATTTTGAAAAATGTTTCGTAGTCACTAAGCAAAGATCGGGGCTGTTGAAAAATACACCACCGATAAGTGATGTCACGGCTTCCGTACTGGAAAGTGACCCTTCCAGTCGCTCTGCGGCGCGCGGCCGGGCGGGGGTCCCTCAGCGCACAGGCGGCCCTGCCCCCAGGGCCTGTCTGCCGGCCCGGCCCACCTTTGAGCAGCTCCACCGTGCGCAACTCGAAGGGGATGCCGTTCTTCTTGGCGAAGATGTAGACGGCGCGGCAGGGCTGGGATATTAAATCCAGGTAGAGCTCTAGGCCCATGGCGAGAGCGGAGGCCCCGACCCCGGGGTCGCGCCTAGGGTACAAGACCGGGAACAGCAACGGCTGGCGGGAACGGCCGAGAGCCCAGCGCAATCCGCAATCCGGGTGCGGAGTGGGGGGGGGGGGGGGGGGGGGCGGGGGTCTGAGCCCCGCCACACCCTCCTCGCCCATTGGATGGCTCCGGAGAACTTTGGACCAATCAGAGACACCCCAGCTCTCCCTCGTTCCCTCACCGGGAAGCCCTGTAGCGGTTCTCTTGGTAGCACTGGGAGACTTGGCCTCTGACCCGAGCTTTCGCTGCCGGGTCACACCTCTTCCCCTGACCTCAATATCTACCTGGGGTTGGGGAAATCAAATAACTATGTCCTGGTTTAGGGGTTACAGGGAACGCATTGCAAAGGAGAACACTGCTTTCTGGTGTTGCTGAAAACAGCAGACTGCGCTTCGCTTATCTAGTTAATGTGTATCTAGCGGGCACTCACTTCGCTTATCCAGTTGATGTGTACCTAAGGGTTAGGTCCTGCCGGTACCCATAAATTCCTTGGTTCATGTTATCCCATGGAATATTTTATCCTTCCTTAACTTGTTTTTCTGCGCGTTTTCAATTTTTTTTTTCAACGTTTATTTATTTTTGGGACAGAGAGAGACAGAGCATGAACGGGGGAGGGGCAGAGAGAGAGGGAGACACAGAATCGGAAACAGGCTCCAGGCTCCGAGCCATCAGCCCAGAGCCTGACGCGGGGCTCGAACTCACGGACCGCGAGATCGTGACCTGGCTGAAGTCGGACGCTTAACCGACTGCGCCACCCAGGCGCCCCTTCTGCGCGTTTTCTATACGTTCTTCCTGGCACATAGCCCACGGACGTATTGCACAATGTTTCCCTAAATGTATGCTCAATAAATACGGGAGCTTGAGAGCAACTCTGGGAGACTTCCCTTAGCCTCCCCCTCACCCCTCCTGACTTGCACGGAGTCTGGAGTAATCCTTTCTGCCGTCCTCAGCTTTGCTGGACGAAGCCAAAAGCCGAACCCACACTGGGACAGTGAGGGATGATAATGGGAACAGGACGTCAAAGACGCTTCCAGCACGGAAGGTCAGTGAATTTAGCAGCGGAAAGGGCTTGGCTGCCTTCCATTGGCCCAAGCCACCTCCTCAGACTAAGAGAGGAGGGGCTTCTGATTCCCGGGGAACACAAAGGGAGGCAGAGAAAGGAGGTGCAGTAGCCTCCCCTATGGCCAGTGCTCAGGATGGAGGCTGGGGAGGTTTCTGGACCCCAACTCACTGTGGAGGCCAGGCTCACACTACTGGAAAGAATGAGCCACCCCTCCCTAATCCCTGGGGTCATATTCCTTACACTCCAGCTAATCCCTCTAGCAAATGGCAGGAACCCATGGGGCCCACCTAGTGACTTGCAGGGGGACTGAAACTTCCCCAGCTCCTTTGCAGGGCCAAGTCCCTCCAACTGACACCGTGGAGGCTCCTGAGGTCTGTGGCTATGGACCCCCATTCCCTAAGAGAGGCTCTTGGAGTAAGAAAATCCTGCCCCCAAAGCCAAGATTCAGAAAAAGCCCCTTGACAAGAGGATGTTATTGGAAAATTTAAGAATAGTTTGGCCTCCCTGATCCCCTAAGTTCCCCGTTTATGTAAAACCTATTTCCCCAGGAGAGTGCCTTCACAGCCTAGTGCTGGAGCCCTCTCCAAACTGGAAGGGGCCATGTTCTCCAGTCCCTTCATTGCCCTGCCCTCTTGCACAAATCGCCTTTGGCAGGATTACTATAACATCCAATCTCCCTGCTTCTTCTCTGGCCATCCTCCAGTCCAACCCCCCGCATCGAGCCAGAATATTATTTTAAAATGCAATCTAGTGGGGTGACTGCCTGGCTCAGTCGGTAAAGCATGTGACCCTTAATCTCGGGGTTGTGAGTTGAGGCCCCACACTGGGTGTGGAGCCTACTTAAAATAAAGTATAAGTAACTAAGTAAATGAATAAATAAATAAATAAATAAATAAGTAAATAAAATGCATTCTCAGCACACTATGCCTGTTTATGGTTTACAAATCATAGGCATGGCCTTTAAGGCCTGCATAATCGATTTCCTGACCAGGAGAGCTGCTATTTGGATTTTCCCCTCCTGACCAATCCTGCAGAACACAGTCAGGACACATGAGCTACAGCACTTGGTGCCAAAGGGCCATATCCTGGGAGGTTGGCCCAGCCAACTGATTGATCACCATGCCTACAGCCACCACATATGGGATGCCTGCTGCCCTCTGTGCTGTCTGACAAATCACTTTCTCCAAGAACTAGAAGATTAGAGGGCGTTTGTTCATTTCACTCCTGGAAACCATCATGGAGAAGCTGACCCATAGGGCTTAGGAAAGGGGGTTGTCTTTGGGATAGAGAAGAAGACGAGGACCAGGACAGAAGGTCAAATAAATCACACATTATTAGAAGCACAGGCTCAGGCTGAGCCCAGGTTTATTTCCTAAACTGAAAACGAAATGCAGTGATTAAAGGAGATAAGATCTGGGTGTTCCATTCTCATTGTGGCTTTCAGGCCGCTGTGGAAGATGGTGTGGGTGTAGGGATCTAACCTGGGGAGCAGAGGGGCAGTGGGACTCAGGCAAGTCACTCCTGCCCTCTGAGCCAACCTCCCATGGGAGATTGGAAATGAAGATCCTTTGCGAACTATCCTGGGCAGAGCAGGTACAAGGCTTCCTGGCTCACTGGATCATGGCCAGCACCGCAGGCATCAGCTTCTGCTTTATGGTGGGGTCTGCAGGTGGAGAGTCCTTGGCCTTCAGGATGACCTCATGGGCCTCCCGGAAGAGATCCTCTCCCACTGCTGCCTTCACACGCCGGCACCATGCAGCCAGCTTGGGTCTACCTTCAAAGACTTGGCAGCCAGCACCCACAGGCTGTAGGGAGAAAGAGAACGGGATGGGGGTGGGTTGGCAAGGTCAAGAATGGCAGCATCTGCCCGGTTTGGGGGCCACATAGCTCCAGAAGAGGTTTCCATAGATAAGCACAGCCGGTGGCAAGACTTCAGCAACTCCCCAGGGCCCTCCCCGCCTAGCAGGCCCACCCTATCCATACAACTCACATGCATCAGCTCTGTGATGGCTACCAGGTCAGCCAAGGAGACATGGGGCCCAATGAGAAAGGCCTTGTTCTGGAGGAACTTGTCCTCAAGCAACTGCAGGGTCACATCCAACTCAGCAAGGGTGGTCGCCAGCATCTCAGGAGATACTGGCTCACCCAGGAAAACAGGGAACATCACCTGGTAGGTGGGGAAGCAAAGCAAAGGATTAGGGGCCAGCCCAGCCAGCCTCAGGGGCAGGAAGGCATGTGTGCCTCCCCACCCCAGTTTGAGCTGCTTTCTGGCTGCATGCACCTCTCTTCTATAGCCTGGGTAGGCCTGCAGGGAAACTCCCAGAGGACCATCTTTCCCAGAAATATTCCTTCTTCTGTGATCTCTGATGGCTGAACCTCAGGAGCATCCGACAGAAGGACTCAAGAAGGACCTGAACAATGAGTTTTATACTTTGGAAGTAGGTATTAGGCTTGGGAACAATCTATTTTATAACATCTTTCCCCCTGAATATAAAGCCAGTACCTCTTACTGTATAAGTAATTAGGAAGATAAGCTAATAAGATTTCCACCCTGCCACTTATAGAGTATATGGACCCAAAACAAAATCCTCAAACACTCTGAACTCCAATTTCCCCGTCTATAATATAGGAATAATAAAAGTGCCATGACTCCTCTTGTAAATGGAAAAGTGGGGCCCAGAGAGGCACCGTCACTTGCCTGAAAGGCACAGCCAAGAAAAGACTAAGTCAAGAGTAGAACCAACATTTTCTGAGGGACTAAGGAGGAGGGCCAAGAAAGAGTGGTGTCCAGGATTCTGGGAGGAAGGTGTTTTAGGGGGAAGCCATCAACAGCCTCAAGGTTGGCAGAGCTGTCTGGGAGATACATAGATGGGGATCATGAGAGGGAGGCTTCATGCTTTGTTTGCTAAGGTCGTTTGGGAGAGCCTGAGATACAGGTAAACAGATACACAGGACTAGGACTGTACACGAGCCCTGGCTTTGGGCTTCAGTTTCCTCTCCCATACAAGGTAGACAGAATCAACGATCGCCCACTGGTGCCCTGGAGGCCAGTTCTGAGCTAATAACATTGGTCTAGCTACAGAGTTTTTAAAAATATCGATCAGTTGCTGACATTTAACATGGGGACATTTCATATGAGAGTCCAGACTTCCAGTTTCTTTTTAATTAAATATTTTTTAATGTTTATTCATTCTTGAGAGAGAGAGACAGAGAATGAGCAGGGGAGGGGCAGAGCAAAAGAGGGACACAAAATCTGCAGCAGGCTCCAGGCTCTGTCAGCACAGAGCCCGATGTGGGGCTCGAACCCACGAGCTATGAGATCATGACCCGAGCCGAAGTCAGACGCTTAAACTTAACTGACTGAGCCACCGAGGTGCCCCTCCAGCTTCTTTTGAATGTAAAGGGTGCTGGCCATAGGGTATCCCTGCTCAGTATCTAAGGCTGATGTTCATGGGCTCTCAGTCTGCAGAACCCCACCTAGGCCTCTTCCCTCTATTTATTATCCGCCTCACCCCTGCAAGAGGTTGTGGACTCTCTACATTTCCCTTCTGTTCCAATTTGGTAGATTCAAAATTTTTAGGGTTTTAAAAAGTGGTTTTGTTCCCCTTTATTATTTTTTTTAAGATTTTATTATTTTTTGGAGAACTATAGACCAATTTCCCTGATGAACATGGATGCAAGAATACTCAACAAGATATTAGCCAACCAGCTCCAACAATAAAACATTAAAAAAATTATTCACCACGACCAAGTGGGATTTATACCTGGGATGCAGGGCTAGTTCAATATCCGCAAAACAATTAATGTGATTCATCACATCGATAAAAGAAAGGACAAGAACCATATGATCCTCTCAATAGATGCAGAGAAAGCATTGGACAAAATACAGCATCCTTTCTTGATAAAAACCCTCAAGAAATTAGGGATAGAAGGAGCATACCTCGAGATCATAAAAGCCATACATGAACAACCCAATGCTAATATCATCCTCAATGGGGAAAAACTGAGAGCTTTCCCCCTAAGGTCAGGAACAAGACAGAGATGTCCACTCTCACCACTGTTATTCATCATAGTATTGGAAGTCTTAGCCTCTGCAATCAGACAACAAAAGAAATAAAAGGCATCCAAATCGGCCAGGAGGAGGTCAAACTTTCACTCTTCACAGATGACATGATACTCTATATGGAAAACCCAAAAGATTCCACCCAAAAACTGCTAGAATTGATTCATGAAATCAGCAAAGTTGCAGGATATAAAATCAATGCACAGAAATCGGTTGCATTCCTATACACCAACAATGAAGCGACAGAAAGAGAAATCAAGGAATCAATCCCATTTCCAGTTGCACAAAAACCATAAAATACCTAGGATTAAATCTAACCAAAGAGGTGAAAAATCTATACACTGAGAACTATAGAAAGCTTACGAAAGAAATTGAAGAAGACACACAAAAAATGGAAAAAGATTCCATGCTCCTGGATAGGAAGAACAAATATTGCTAAAATGGCGATACTACCCAAAGCAATCTACATATTCAATGCAATCCCTACCAAAATAACACCAGAATTCTTCATAGAGCTAGAACAAATAATCCTAAAATTTGTATGGAACCAGAAAAGACTCAGAATAGCCAATGCAATCTTGAAAAAGAAAACCAAAGCAGGAGGCATCACAATCCCAGACTTCAAGCTATACTACAAAGCTATAATCATCAAGACAGTATGGTACCAGCCCAAGAACAGACACTCTGATCAATGGAATAGAATAGAGAACCCAGAATGGATCCACAAATGTACGGCCAACTAATCTTCGACAAAGCAGGAAAGAATATCCAATGGAATAAAGACAGTCTCTTCAGCAAGTGGTGCTGGGAAAACGGGACGGCGACATGCAGAAGAATGAACCTGGACCACTTTCTTACACCATGCACAAAAGTAAACTCAAAATGGATCAAAGACCTCAACATAAGACAGGAAGCCATCAATATCCTTGAGGAGAAAGCAGGTAAAAACCTCTTTGATCTTGGCCGCAGCAACTTCTTACTCAACACATCTCCAGAGGCAAGGGAAACAAAAGCAAAAATGAACTATTGGGACCTCATCAAAATAAAAAGCTTCTGCACGGCAAAGGAAACAATCAGCAAAACTAAAAGGCAACCAACAGAATGGGAGAAGATATTTGCAAACGACATATCAGATAAAGGGTTAGTATCCAAAATCTATCCAGAACTTATCAAACTCAACACCCAAAAAAACAAATAATCCAGTGAAGAAATGGGCAAAAGACATGAATAGACACTTCTCCAAAGAAGACATCCAGATGGACAACCGACACATGAAAAAACGCTCAACATCACTCATCATCAAGGAAATACAAATCAAAACCACAATGAGATACCACCTGACACCTGTCAGAATGGCTAACATTAACAACTCAGGCAACAACAGATGTTGGCGAGGATGCAGAGAAAGAGGATCTCTTTTGCATTGTTGGTGGGAATGCAAGTTGGTGCAGCCACTCTGGAAAGTAGTATGGAGGTTCCTCAAAAAACTAAAAATAGAACTACCCTACAACCCAGCAATTGCACTACTAGGCATTTATCAAAGGGATACAGGTGTGCTGTTTCGAAGGGACACGTGCACCCCCATGTTTATAGCAGCACTATCAACAGTAGCCAAAGTATGGAAAGCGCCCAAATGTTCAACAATGGATGAATGGATAAAGAATGTATATATATGCAATGGAGTATTACTCGGCAATCAAAAAGAATGAAATCTTGCCATTTGCAACTACATGGATGGAACTGGAGGGTATTATGCTAAGTGAAATTAGTCAGTCACAGAAAGACAAAAATCATATGATTTCACTCATAGGAGGGCTTTAAGAGACAAAACAGATGAACATAAGGGAAGGCCAACAAAAATAATATAAAAACAGGGAGGGGGACAAAACAGAAGAGACATAAATATGGAGAATAAACTGAGGTTACTGGAGGGGTTGTGGGAGGGGGGACGGGCTAAATGGGTAAGGGGCACTAAGGAATCCACTCCTGAAATCATTGTGGCACTATATGCTAACTAATTTGGATGTAAATTTTAAAAAATAAAAAATAAAATTAAAATAAATAAATAATTAATTTTTAAAAAGATTTTATTATTTTTTTAAAGTAATCTCTTCACCCAACACGGGGCGAGATCAAGAGTCACATGCTCTACTCACTGAGCCAGTCAGGTGCCCCTGTTCCTCATTAAATATAAAAGACCATAATCGGGTAATAAATACATTCTGATGTATTTATATAATGAATTACTACAGAGTAGGTTAAAAATGGATAAATTAGATCCACCCATGGCAATATAGAAAAATGCACGTTGCAGAATGATATGGGGAGCACTTACATAAAACTTTAAACACTCAAAGCAAAACTTTATTTTGTTTATGAGTACACATAAATGTAATAATGTATAAAATCGTGAACTGGAAGGACTCCCACCAGATCCCAGAGCAGGGTGGCTTCTCAGGAAGGCATGAGGGCAACCAAGAAGTTTTTTGGTTTTTGTTTTCTGTTTCTGTGTTACATATGAAATGACAGGAGATAGAACAATAAAGCCAATGACCCATACACTTTAAATGGTTTTTTTTTAATGTTTATTTCAGAGAGAGAGACAGACAGTGTGTGTGTGTGTGTGTGTGTGTGTGTGTGTGTGAGCGGAGGAGGAGCACAGAGGGGACAGAGGATCCAAAGTGGGCTCCATGCTGACAGCAGAGAGCCTGATGCAGGGCTGGAACTCATGAACCGTGAGATCGTGACCTCAGCCGAAGCTGGATGCTCAACCAACTGAGCCATCCTGGCTCCCCGATGACCCATACACTTTAAAAATGAGGAATCCCATTTCTTATTGGATACCAAAGTCACAAAAACCATGGCTCCCATCATAATAATGGTGGAAAGAAAATAATCTTATTTTTCTTTAAAGCCATCAAAGAATTATAGAACTGTTTAAAATGGAAAATAAAAGAAAGAACAAAAAATAAAAGAAAAAAAGCCAAGGGTGCCTGGACGACTCAGTCAGCTTGAGCATCTGACTCTTGATTTCGACTCAGGTCACGATCCCAGGGTCATGGGATTGAGCTCCATGTCGGGCTCCTCACTGAGCATGGAGCCTGCTTAAGATTCTCTCCCCCCACCCCCGCCCTCTCTCAATCTCAAAAGGTTCAAGCAAGTTGGGCTCTGCGCTGACAGCACAGAGCCTGCCTGGGATTCTCTGTCTCCCTCTCTCTGCCCCTCCCCTCCTTGCACGCACTGTCCATCTCTCTCTCTCAAAAAATAAATAAATAAACCTTAAAAAAGAGTTTCCATATGCTTAGAGACAAATATCTCCTTCTGGGAAAGAGAACGAATGAGAGATAACAACTATCAGGGAGTAATGGTTACCCGGGCAAAATTAGAAGTAACAATTTAAATGTTGCTTGCAGGAGTATTTCTATTTACCAAGAGCCCTAAAGAATGTTGACCATGAAGAGAGGCATCCTGTGATTGTCCACTAAGAAGTGACCATCACAAGATAATGACCGTGGGACTGAAAGATGTTTCCCTGCTCCCAGCCCCTCACCCTTTGGAAAAGTGCCTTTATAAGCTGTACATGTTGGGGGGCGGGGGGGGGGGGAGGTGGCAACATTCCTCTTTCTTGTTGGCTCCCCTGTGTACAAGCTATCTCTAATAAACTCCGCCTGCTTTCTTTCTCAGTGTTTATTTTTGTGACACTGAGATTCAAGAACTGGACTCAGGGGTCCAGTAGCATCCATCTCCAAACTCATTCATCATCCCAAACTGAAACTCTGTGCCCATTAAACAACTTCCCTTTGCCTCCTCCCCCCGCCTCAAACCCCGTCCCCTGGTAGCCATCTTTCTACTTTCTCATCTTTATGAACTGAAATAGTCTAGAGATCCCACATAAGTGGAATCATACAGGGGCGCCTGGCTGGCTCAGTCAGAGGAGTGTGCGACTCTTAATCTTGGGGTCATAAGTTCCAGCCTCACGTTGGATATAGAGATTACTAAGAAAAATAAACCTCAAAAAAAAGTGATAAAAAATCTTTAAAAAGATAAAACAAGGGGCACCTGGCTGGCTTAGTCCATGGGGCATGAAACTCTTGATCTCAGGGTTGTGAGTTCAAGCTCCATAGTGGGTATAGACATTACTTAAAAATAAATTTAAAATCTTAAAAAATAGGGGCGCCTGGGTGGCTCAGTCGGTTAAGCGTCCGACTCTCTGTTTCGGCTCAGGTCATGATCTCATGATTCCATGGGTTCGAGCCCCACTTCCGGCTCTGTGCTGACAGCGCAGAGCCTGCTTAGGATTCTCTCTCTCTCTCTCTCTCTCTCTCTCTCTCTCTCTCCCTCTCTTTCTCTGTCCCCGCCCCCTCTCCCCCCGCCACTCATGCTATCTCTGCCTCTCTCAAAATAAATACATAAACTTAACAAAAAGTTTTTAACCTTAAAAAATAAATATATAAAAGTGGAATCATAGAGTATTTGTCTTTTTCTGTCTGGCTTATTTCACTCAGCATAATGTTTTTAAGGTTTATCCATATGATAACATATTGCATTATTTCCTTCCTTTTTATGGCCGAATAATATTCCTTGGCATGTACATACCACTTTGTTTATCCATTCATCCATCCATGGACACTGGCGTTTCTCCCACCATCTAGCTACTGTGAATAATGGTGTTGTGAACAACAACAGGGGCACCTGTGTAGCTCAGTCGGTTAAGTGTCCAACACTTGATTTCAGCTCAGCTCATGATTGCACAATTCATGAGTTCGAGCCCCACACTGGGCTCCGTGCTGACAGTGCAGAGCCTACTTGGGATATTCTATCTTTCCCTTTCTGTGCCTCTCCTCACCTCAAAATAAATAAATAAACTTAAAAAAAAAAAAAAGACATCTGAAACCAGAGATGAACTGAAACTAACTAAAGCTACAACCTAGCCCACCTCCTGATTAGCTGGAAGAAATTGACCTCATACCATGGCTGCCTGACGGAGGAAAATACAAACTCTTTCTAGAGGCATTTAGTATGTACTTCTATCTCTGACTTCTTTTATTTTTGTAAAGTTTGTATTTCTTTATTTATTTATTTATTTTTGAGAGAGAGAGAGAGAGAGAGAGAGCGAGAGAGAGAGAGAGAGCACAGAGGAGACAGGCAGAGAGAGAGAATCTTAAGCAGGCTTCATGCTCAGCATGGAGCCAAATGTGGGGCTCAATCCCACAACCCTGGGATCGTGACGTGAGCTGAAATCAAGAGTCAGATGCTCAACCAATTGAGCCACCCAGGCATCCCTCTACCTTCTTTCAAACATAATATGTAGCACACAATATTAAATTATGAGACATGCAAAAAAAGAAGAAAATGTGACCCATAATCAGGAGGATAAAAAACGGCCAATAGAAATAGGTCCACAGGGGACCAAAGTATTAAAATTAACTGACAAATTGGGGCACCTGGGTGGCTCAGTCGGTTGAGCGTCCGACTTCGGCTCAAGTCATGATCTCACTGTTCATGGGTTCGAGCCCCGCGCCGGGCTCTGTGCTGACAGCTCGGAGCCTGCTTCAGATTCTGTGTCTCCCTCTCTCTCTGTCCCTCCTCTGCTCATGCTCTATCTCCTCTCTCTCTCAAAAACAAATAAACGTTCAAAAGAAAAAATGTTTAAAAAAAATCAAAATAAAAGTAGCTGACCAAGACTTTTAAGTAATGATTATAAATATGCTGAAGAATTTAGAAGAAAATATGGACTAAGCAGGTATACAGATGGTGAATTTCAGCACAGAAATGGAAACTTAAAAAAGAACCTAGTGGAATTTCTAGAACTGAAAAAAAAGTATCTCAAATAAAGACTGTATTACATGGGTTTCATAGCATCGTGGGGGCAACAGAAGAATTAGTGGAGTCAAAGTCAGAGCAGTAGAGACTCTCCAAATGGAAAAGAAGAATGCGATGGTGCTTTAGCCCCTTTGGGGTGATATCCTGACTGACCTCCCCACCCCAGGGCCTCACCTTATGCCACAGGGCCCGGAGACAGCTTCTCCGCAGGGTCGTATGCTGCCATGCCAGGTACTCATCCACACGGGCACAGGCCTGTAGATCCTGGGGGTACCAATGGTCAGCGACTTTATACTTGCGGGTCAGGTAGAGCAGGATGGCCACACTGCAGGGGAGGAAGGACACTGTGTGAGGGGCTTTATACAGAGTCCCTTCTCTAATCTTCCTGACAATGTGCCAGGGTATTTGCCTTATTCTTCAGACAAGGAAGCCATGCTTAGAATAGTGAAGGGACTTGCCCAGGCACAGTTTCAGAAGAGCTGAGAGTCTATCTGAGGCTCATCCTACCACTGGGCAAAAGCCCACAGCAGAATATCCTGCCAAGTGTTCAGAGACAGTTTCTGACCAGAGAGCTTCCTGGAGGAGATACCATCAAAGCTGAGCCTTAAAGAAGCTTAGTTCTTCTTAGCCTGCATCCATTCTCATCATCTGGCATCCAGCCTAGCCTCAGACGGCCTGATTGCTCAAAAAGGCTTTCTTGTCATCTCTGTTCTCCCTAAAGCATCCTGTAGGAAACACTGGGGGTGCCGCAGGATCATGGAACAGAACAGACAAGGCCCCTGGAGCTTCCTCCTGCCCTGGGTTATGAAGGTGTTGTGACAGGGGTGGACCTAGAGGTCCCCTGAGTACGCATGAATTGTCTCTAAAATAAAGGGGTAGGCCAAGATGGTTCCAGTGAGGTCTGGTAGCAGTTACCTCTCAGCCAAGGTGAAGTCCCCATCTTTCAAGGCAGGCACCTTCTTCAGGGGGTTCACCTGGGCAAAGGCATCGCTGAGGTGTTGGCCTGCAGAGAGCCCATCGTGTTGGGGGAGGGAGTTACCACTGAGGCCTGCATGGCCTGTGCCCACTCCCTCCTATGCCCAGGCCCCAAATTCATGACTTTTCTCCAGCCCCCAGCTGTTCTTCTGCATGGCCTAGGCTGGTGAGGGCCACTTTGGAAGAAATAAGAGACTACTCTGCCAAATGTTGCAAAATGAACCTAGTCAGCCCATGCCAAGTCCCTTTGTGCACAGCCCAAGGTGCAGGATATGATGCTTCAGTTGGGCCTTCGTACGCACGCCACCCATCACCTTTGCACCAACCCCAGCCTCATAAGTTCATATTCAGGGTGCCCCAAGCTTTCAGAGCAGGGTGGCTGTTCACCCTAAAGGAGCTCTGACTTCGTACAGTGCCCCTTTCCCTGTGGACTCTAAGGTAAGGTCACCAAATACAGAGAAGTGGCCTCTTCCTGGTAACTGTTTACCTGAAAAGAACTTCTACCAGCTCTTCTGTGTCCCCTTATTCACCCTGTCCTGGCCATTAGGGACGCAGGGGCTGGCCCTGCCCTTAGGCTCTGCTGGAACTGGGACAGTCACATTTTTGTCCCCAAAAGTGCAGCCTAGTGTCCCCGGGGACACAGGCCTCTGCTTGAGCGCATCTGGGTGGTTCCTACTCCTTCAGATGCAGCCAGAGAGAAGCTTCTGAACAGCACTTAAGCTCATTGCCATCCTGCTCAACAGTCTTCAGTGGCTCCCTATTACCCCAGGATCAGGTGGAAGTTCCTCAAAGCCGTACATGATTGCCTTCACCCTCTAGCCTCAAACACACCCACCGTCCTCCCACTTCCCTCCCTGAGACTGCTCCTTCTTCACCAGACACACCTGCCCTCCTCTCCCAGTGAAACACACTGCTCTCTGCACCCTTTGTTTAACAGCCTGGCTGGGATGTTCTCTTGTCCCTATGCCTTCTCCCCTATACTCTGCAGAGGTAACCCCTGGGCAGGACAAGTGGGAAATGCCCTGGAGGGGGGAGAAGATGATGATTCAGGCAGAGGGACAGGCCAGTGCAAAGGCACAAAAGCAGGCAAGGGCCCCACACTCGTGGGGAAGCGATGAGGGGAAAGACTCAGCCAAGGAGAGTTACCCTACTTGCCCACCCAGGAATACCTGGGTCCTGCCTCCTTCTTACCCCCCAAGTTCCAACTGTGTCCTTGGAGCCTCGGGAGCCTGCCAGAGAAACAAATCCTCCTGTTGCGGGTGCAGGGATCACCAAGCCCAGCAGCCTTCCCTGCAGTCTCCCCTCAGGCTCCCAGCACACCCCCAGGGGGACCCCCACCCAGCAGGAACAAGAGAGGCAGAGGACAAGGTAAAGCAGGAGAAGGCAAAGCAGAAGAAGGAGGAAGGGACAGAGGGGGACCCCCAGTGCAGACTGGACCAATGCATAGAGCAGGGTTGGAAAGTGAGACCCTGGGGCAGTGACCGTTGTTGCCGAATTTCAGCAGTTGGGGGCCACCAAGGAGGGACTCGGCTCCGCCCCGGTCTCTGTGCTCAGCCCTCCCCCTGCCCCCATCTCTGTTCTGGAGGTCCTCTATCCCTATGTCCAGGTGTACCCTTTCTTTTTGCTCACGAGGTCTCTCTTTTTCAAGTTCTCCACCCCTCTACTCGGCCTCCGCCGAGCCCCATCGCCTACTCGGTGGGACGGAGCACTGTTTGGGGGATGAATCTCGGATCTCCCTGGCGGCTCACCTTTTCCGGCGATGGCCCCGAGAAGGAGTTGGCGCCGGAGGTCCTTTTAAGCAATATTTGGCCTCCCCGTTCCTCCCCGATCTCTCGATTCCCAAACCCGAGCCTCGGCCCACCTTTGAGCAGCTCCACTGTGCGCATCTCGAAAGGAATGCGGTTCTTCTTGGCAAAGATGTAGATGGCGCGGCAGGGCTGGGACAGCAGGTCCAAGTAAAGCTCCAGGCCCATGGCGGGGCGGAAAGACCCGACTCGTGACCCGAGGGACTCTGCAAACCCCAAGCTGCCGGGGAACTCACACACAGTCCTCGCGGCCACGCCCCACCGGCCACCACTCCCCATTGGGCAGCTCCGGGCACGCCGGCGCTTTGGTCCAATGGCTGCGCGGCCATGGGCCTGTCTGACAGGTTGGTTAGAGCAGCGCACCGCCCAGCAGGCCAGGTGGTGGCGCGATGGTCATCCCTCGGAGGGTCCTTTGTGACTATCTTATTTCACTTACCATAGTGTCTTCAAGGTTCTTCCGTGCTATTTGTGTCAGAATTTCCTATCGTTCCCATTTTAGAGATGTCGAAATGGAGGCAGAGAGTGATTAAGGACCCAGAAGGTCCGGCTCCAGAGATCTTAGCCCCACACCCCAGAGATCCTGATACTAGCCAATGGCACAGCCTCAGGGCTTATGCCTAGAATTTTGTGGCAACTCACTCTGCTCAGATGGTACTCCCTGTACTTGGGTCTTCCTGCTCCTGCCGGCACAGTGCCTCACATTCCCTGAATTTGTTTCTTCCCTCATTCAAATCATGGGGAGAGATCCAGCAATCCCACTTCTGGGCATATATTCAAATGAAATGAAAACAGGATATGAAAGAAATATTTGCCCGCCCACGTTGATGGCAGCATTATTCACAACAGCCAAGATGTGGAAACAACTATTCGAGGGATGAATGGATAAAGAACATGCATACAGACACAATGAAATACTATTCAGCCGCGAGGGATGAATGGATAAAGAACATGCATACAGACACAATGAAATACTATTCAGCGGCGAGGAAGAAGGAAATCCTGCCATTTGTGACAATCTGAATGAACCTTGAGGGCATTGTGCTGAGCGAGGTAAGTCAGACAGAGAAAGAAAGACAAATATGGTATCACCACACTTCTATGCAAAATCTAAAAGAAGCCAAACTCACAGAAACTAAGTAGAATAGTGGTTACCAGGGCCTGCGGGTGGGAAAACTGGAAAGATATGTAAGGGTACATACTTGCAACTAGGAGAGAAATAAGTTGTGGAGATCTATCACAACATAATTACTATTAGTCAACAACATTAGTTGTCAACGATATAGTCAACAACTGTATTACAATTTCAAAGTTGCTGACAAACTAGATCTTAATTGTTCTCCCCACAAAAAAGAAACAATTAGGTGACATAATAGAGGTGTTAGTTCATATATAATATGTAATATATATATATGCATATATATGCAATATATAAATGTATCAAATGTACATATATAATATGTAATATATATATGCGTATATATATGCAATATATAAATGTATCAAATCACCATGTTGCACACCTTAAACTTCCACAGTGCTATAGGTCAATTATATCTCAGTAAGAGATAGGTAGGTAGGTAGGTAGGTAGAGAAAATGGTGGGGAGGCTAGAGCCCTCCAGGGCCCTTGCAAATTGCCACCCCTAGACACACCTCTGAGCCTTGATCATAGGCCTATTCCTTGCTACCCAGGAATCCCCCTAGAGCCTGCCACCTGGCTGGTTGGATGGTGTCTGTGTCATCTTCTAAAACAAGTCCAACTGAAAAATGCACCTGCAGGAACACGAGGTTTTCTACATAGTAAGGAAGATTTCTGCAAAGAAAGGAAATATTGGTAATAATGATCTTTAACAGAGAAAAAAGTTTTTTTTAATTTTTTTATTTTATTTCATTTTATTTTTTTTAGAGAGAGCACACTCAAGTGGGGGGAGAGCAGCAGAGGGAGAGAGAGAGAATCTTAAGCAGGCTCCACACTCCGCGCGGAGCGACATGGGGCTCAATCCATGACCCTGGGATCATGACCTGAGCCGAAATCAAGAGTTAGACGCTCAACTGACTGAGCCACCCAGGCGCCCCTCACTGGAAAAAAAAAAAAAAAAAAAAATTAAGGAAGGATGAGAACTTCAGATTTCAGTGGTGAAGTTTGAAAAAGTAGCTAGACACTCAGATGAGGCAACAGTTAGTCACCCAATGCCCACTTTCCACTGACCCCAGTCAGCACCCCCAGAGGAGCTGGGCAGGATCCTGTCTAGGGCTCAGCCTCAATCTTGAAGGTTCAAAACCTATTTTGGTCCATATTCAGGATTAATCCTTTTCTTTGGGTCTGACTCACGTAACCTATCTCACAAGAGACTGATGGATTTATGATTCTATAGAAAAAGAGACAAAGGTTATTTATTTATTTGTGTTTTATTTATTTTTGAGAGAGAGAGAGAGAGAGAACGAGCCGGGGAGGGGCAGAGAGAGACACAGAATCTGAAGCAGGCTCCGGGCTCCCAGCTGTCAGCACAGAGCCTGATGCGGGGCTCGAACTCATGAACTCCACCATTAAGTATGATGTTAGCTGGGAGTTTTTCATAGACGCCCTTTATCAGGCTGAGGGAATTCCCTTCCGTTATTTGTTGGGTTATTTGATCCCGAAAGGGTGTTGGATTTCATCAAATGCTTTTTTCTGCATCTATCAAGATAATCATGTGATAATCATGTGATTTTTTTTCTTTATTTTGTTAGTATGATGTGTCATAATGACTGATTTTCACATTTTTTTTTTTTGTTTTATTTTTAAGTAGGCTTCATGCCCAGCACGAAGCCCAACGCAGGGCTTGAACTCGAGACCCTGAGCTTAAGACCTGAGCTGAGATCAAGAGTCAGATGCTTAACCAAGTCACCCAGGTGCCCTGATTGATTCTCATATATTGACTCATCTTTGCATTCCTGCTCATGATATACAATCCTTTCAATATGCTGTGGATATGATTTGCTGGTATTTTGTTGAGAATTTTAATGCCTACATTTATAAGGAATATTGTGACATAGTTTTTTATTTTCTCATGTTCTTTTTCCTGTTTGGATCTCGGGGTCATCCTGGCTTCATAGGGTAGTAGCACTCCACCCAGTCTTAAGGGTTCACTTGCTTCAAGCTTACGCACTCCTTGTTTGCTGACTTAAATCCCTTGATCTGTAGCAGAACTTATTTCCTTGAGATTTGAACGTCACTGGCCTTGAGGAGTGAAGGACCAAACTTACCCGAAAGATAAGGATTGACTACATCCCAAAATAGCTGCCAGTGATGCCAGCAAGTCTGTTCAGGGTCATGTCCACATAGCACTAGCCGCCTGGGCACCTACATCTCCCCCATGTAACCCCACTCCCTTTTCCTGTGCCTTCCCAATTAAAACCCTCTGGCTTCACTTGGACGAGGAAGATGATCTTAGCGACATTTATCCACCATCATCTCAGGTTTCCAGCTTCCTGAATAAAGCAAACTTTCCTTTCCCCCCCATCATTTGTCTCTCAAGTATTGATTTTCAAGCCTCAAGCAACAAAATATGAATTTGGAACTGGTTCTCTGATAACAATGGAATCAAGTGGGAAATGTTTCCTCCTCTTCTATTTTCTGAAAGAGTTTGTAAAGGCTTAGTGTTAATTCTTTTTATGCTGTTAAGATTTTATTTTATTTTATTTTTTAAGTTTCTTTATTTACACTGAGAGAGAGAGAGAGAGAGAGAGAGAGAGAACAAACTGGAGAGGGGCAGAGAGATGGAGAGAGATTAAATCCCACATAGGCTCCACACTGCCAGTGCAGAGCCCAGTGAAATGCCCAGAGTCTAAGAGACCCCCAAAAACGAACCACCAGAGTCCAGAGTCAAAGCTAAGCAGCAAGGGTCATTTATTGCAGGTTCGAACCTGGACCTCTGCGCCCCCGTTGCCGGTGATGCCAAGAGGCCCTGAGAGAGGTTTTTACACCCCTTTTATAGACAGGTACAAACAAGTCATGGGGAAATCAGGAATTTTCCACAGTTACAGAGCTGCGATTGGTTGGTGTTTAAAGTTGGACACTTAACAGTATTCGATTCGTTCCTGCCTTTAGGTCAGACCACAACCGGGGGTACGGGTATCACAATGATTGATCAGGAATACACGGATGTGCCAAGTAACAATGGTTGATCAAGAATATACGGATGTGCCAGGCAATAATGATTGATCAAGAATACATGGACGCACCAAGCAATTGTACAGAAGCGGAACAAGCTGGTTAAGCTTGGTTAGGTTTCAGTTTCCCATAATTTAAGCTTTTAAGTTTCAATTTTCTCAGGCCTCTCACCAGTGGGGGTCTTGAACTCACAAACCATGAGATCATGACCTGAGCTGAAATCTCAAGTTCGAAGCTTAACCGACTGAGCCACCCAGGCGCCCCTAAGATTTTATTTTTAAACAGTCTCTACACCCAACATGGGGCCCGCTCTCACAACTTCAAGTTCAAGAGTTGTATGCTCCACTGACTGAGCCAGCAAGTGCCCCATTTGGTGTTAATTCCTTAAGCATTTGATAGAATTCACCCGTGAAACTTTCTGATCGTAGGCTTTTCTTTGTAGGAAGGTTTTTTTTATTATTATCTTTACTATTTCAATCTCTTTACTTGCCATAAGTTTATTCAGACTTTCTATTCTTGAGTCCATTTTGGTGGCTAATGTGTTCTAGGAATTTTCCCATCTCATCCAGGTTGTCTAACTTATTCTCATACAATCGTTCCTAGCATTTTCTTTACAATCCTTTATACTTGTGTAAGATGAGTAGTGATGTACCCACTTTTATTCCTCATCTGAGTAGTTCAAGTCTTATATTTTTCTTGTTCATCATAGCTGCTAAAGATTTGTCAAGTTTGTTGATCTTTTCAAAAATCCAATTTTGGGGGTGCCTGGGTGGCTCAGTCAGTTAAGCAGACGACTTCGACTTACGTCATGATCTCACGGTTCGTGAGTTCGAGCCCCACATTGGGCTTTGTGCCGACAGCTCAGAGCTTGGAGTCTGCTTCAGATTCTGTGTTTCCATCTCCCTCTGCCCCTTCCTTGCTCACGCTCTGTCTGTCTGTCTGTCTCTCTCTCTCTTTCAAAAATAAATTAAAAAAAATTTTTAATCCAATTTTGGGGGGCACCTGGATGGCTCAGTCAGTTAAGCATCTTGATTTGGGCTCAGGTTGGTAGTTCCCAGCCCCAGGCGGGCTCTGTGCTGAGATTGGGATTCTCTCTCTGTCCCTCTCCCACATGGGTACACATGCACAACTGCACATGCACTCTCTCTCTCAAAATAAACATTTTTTTTAAAATCCAATTTTTTTTGTTTCATTGATTTTCTGTCTTGTTTTTCTCTTTTTAAAGGGTTTTATTTACTTTATTTTATTTTATTTTTTTTTTTGAGAGTGAGAGATAGCACCGGCAGGGGAGAGAAACAGAGGGAGAGAGAGAGAATCCCCAGCCTCAGCAAAGAGCCCAACTTGGGGCTTGATCCCACGACCCTGGGAGCATGGCCTGAGCTGAAATTAACAGTCTGACACTCTGGGGTGCCTGGGTGGCTCAGTCAGTTAAGTGTCCAACTCTTGATCTCAGCTCAGGCCTTGATCTCAGAGTCATGAGTTCAAGCCCCACATTGGCTTCTGTGCCGGGTGTAGAGCCTACTTTAAAAAACAAAAGAGAGAATGTATTGTTTAATTTCCAGATATTTGTGAACTTTCTAGTTTTCCTTCTGTTATTTTCTTTTTTTAGTTCATTTTTTCTTTATTTTTGAAGGAAAGAGAGAGAGGGAGGGAGGAGCAGAGAGAGAGAGAGGGAGACAGAGAATCCCAAGCAGGCTCCTTGGTGAGGAACCGATGTGGGGCTCAACCTCACGAGCCATGAGATCATGACCTGAGCCGAAATCAAGAATTGAATGCTTAACTGACTGAGCCATCCAGGTGCCTCTCCTATTATTTTCTAATTTCACTCCATTGTGTTCCCAAGAATATATATGATATGACTTCGATCTGTTTAAATTCATGGAGATTTATTTTGTGACCTGACATATGGTCTATCCTGGAGAATATTCCATGTGTGCTTGAGAAGAATGTGTGTTCTGGGGCACCTGGCTGGCTCAGGTGGAAGAGCATGCAACTCTTGATCTAGAGGTCATGAGTTCCAGCCCCACAATGGGCGTAGAGATTACTAAAAAAAATAAACTTAAAAAAAACAAAAAGAGTGTGTATTCTGTGGTTGTTGGTGGAGTGTTCTATATATATATCTGGTAGGTCCATTGGTTTATAGCATCGTTCAAGTCCTCTATTTCCTTGATGATTTTCTGTCCTACTGTTTTATCCATTATTGAAAGTGGGGTATTGAAGTCATCAACTATTATTGACAATTGAATCATGTTTATTTTTTAAGTTATATTAAATCCAGTTTTTTGTTTGTTTGTTTTTAGGTAAGCTCTATGCCCAACTTGGGGCTCGAATTCACAACCCTAAGATTGTTGCATCCACACGACTCCTGAAACAGAATACTATGGGCACCAATGACAGTCACAACAAAGTTTATTGCAATGAGAGGCAAGGCCAACTGATCAAGACCAACACTCTTGACCCAAGTGCGGTCTCAAACAGCCGGGGTACAGAGTTTTTATAGCCGACCACATGGTCTTATCATCATCTGGGAACAGAACAAAAAAATAGTTCCCAGATGGGGGTGGAAACAGTTCAGACATGCCCTGCCCCACTCCAATCAAACACTAATCCAGTTGATTTTCCTTGAACTTTTGTTCCCTTGATTGATAGGCCAAGGCTGTTATCTCTTAGTCTATGGTGTTAAAGCTGTTATTTCTTAAGGCTACAGGTTAGCCCTACACTACAATTTATCCCTTACAAGATCAAGAGTCACATGCTCTACCAACTGAGCCAGCAAGGCACCCTTAATCATATTTAACCTTCAGCTTTTAAACTCTTTTTGGAACCTGGGAGGACCCATCACCGCCACCTTCTCCCACACGAGAACTTATGCTCACACCAACTGTCCCAGGCCCAGCAACCATGGTGGTTGTGACAGTACTTTATTAGGTGAAGAAGTGGAATCGTTTTCAACATCTCCCCTAAGGAAAGAAGCTCGAAGGCCTGGGCCAGCCAGGCCCTGCAGGATGGGCTGCTTCTATTTGAACTTCTGCAGCAACTCACAGATCCTCTCCTTGACCATTGGATCCAATGTTGAACTGTCCCACTCGGCCAACCTCATCAGCCGGTCATGGGCCTCCCCAAAGAGGCTAGGGCCAATGGCCAGCTCCACCCTCATGCGCCACTCAGCAATCTTGGAGCTATTGAGGAAGACATTATAGTTGCCTCCCATGGGCTGTAGATACACAAAGAGGAAGAGATGGTCAGCCAGGGGACCAGCCCTACCTACGTCCCCTCTTACAGCCTCAGGGTGTCTCCCTATCTGCCGCTGCAAAGAGTGAGTCTGTGACCCATCCCACTCCCAGGCCTGAGCAAGGGGTCATACCCTATGTGATAGATGTGGGGTGGGGGCTGGAAGGTCAGAATCTCCAAGTTCTCCACTGGTCTTGCTCCAAGGTTCCTGAACCCCTCTCTGAGGTGACTCCTGGCCCAGATGACTTCTACTTTTTAGTGTGAAACCTCCCATGGACCCTGCCTTCTACCAGGGAAATCCCTTATTCTCAGATGAGAGTGGGAAGAATTCACACATTGAATTTCCTCCACACTGAACCTTCCTCTGTGATCAGGTGCAGGGCCTGGAATGGGAGACCCAGCAGGTAGTCTAAGATACATGCACACAAAAAGCTTGGGGGCTCCAAAATGGGGTGGGGTGGGTGAAATGTAAGGGGTAGGGTTTGAAATGTAGGGGACTACACCACCTGAGACAGAAAAACTGAAATGGTTTTCTCTGGTGCTGATCTGCCCTGCACACTGACCATGGACTAAAGCGGACATTTTGCATACTGGCCAGAAATTGCGTTGGCCTCTCAAGACATTGGCCGGGGTCTCAACTGGCCACCCTGCATACCAGCTAGGGCAGAACTAGCCACCCTCCCCTACATGTAGAAACCACATAACTGTCCCACACCCAGGTGGACCCCCAAAAGCACTGTGGATGCCCCTCCGACCCAGAACCAGGGAGCTTCCTTGTATAGCTAGATGTCTGGTGCTCTAGAAAAGAGGCATTCATCCAGAAGGACACTTTGGAGGCCTCTGGACACTTCCTGGAGGGTCCGGCAGGAGGCGGAGGCATCCAGGACCCTGGCTGACTAACTGAGAAATGTTGTGTTCTTCTCCCTGTCCCAGGCCTGCCTTCCAGCTCCTGCCCACGCTGAAAAAGCATTGTGAAGCATGGATAGTCGTGACCCTCCTTGGTTCAAAATCTCCTGTGCTTCCGGTTACCCCTGGGTCAGGTCTAGGCACCTGACTCCCAGAATCCCTCTCCCTCCAGCAGCCTATCCTCACACTATGGCCCGAGTGGTCACAGAGGAGTCCTACCTCTGCCCAGGCTGTGTCCCTACCCCACTGCACACCTGCATCATCTCCACCAGGGCCACCACGTCAGCCAGCGAGATGTGGTCCCCGGCAATGAACATCTTGTCCTGCAGAAACTTCTCCTCAAAGAGCTGCATGCTGTTCTTCACCTCTGCCAGCATCTGTTCCACCTTCTCATCTGGAACCTCCTCACCAGTGATCATTGGGATCAGCATCTGGCCGGGGTGGGGGAGAGGAGGGAAGAGGAGGTTGCACCCTAGTCCCATCTGACCCTCCAATCTTCAGCATCCTTGTCTGCTAGAGAGGTGTTGGACAGAACCAAGGATGTAAAGCAAGTTCTTTTAGCAGTTCTGGTTGGTAGAAGTTACCTGGGGCCATTGTCCAGAAGGATTTTGAGATCCTAGCAGGATGGAATCCTGTGATTGATTAGTGATGTCTGTCACAGGCATGAGATAAGAAGTAAGGGTACATATACATACATTGGCTAGTCGTCATCTTCAAATTTGGTGGTCTCTCTGGGCCCTTTGACTGTGATGTTTTCTAGTTCAGAATGAAATTTCTTGAATCTTATCCAGTCTTGAGTAATATCAGCCCCTCCTGGGTACCCTTCCCCTTGTCTTTATAAGGCTTTTTCATACCCAATGGTTCATTCCACACTCCCATCAGCTCTGTAAGGCAGGCAGGAGAGGGAGCTGAGGAAATGATGCTCAGGAAAGGAGGGAGACTTGCTTGAACTCACTGGTGGTCAGCCTGGCCTTGACCCCACTCACCTTGATCCAGAGGATCCTGCTCATGGGCATCTGAATGGCAGTGTGCTGCCAGGCCATGAACTCATCCACGCGGGCACGTGTGTGCAGGTCTGGTGGGTACCAGTGTGAGGGTGTGCTGTACTTGCGGCACAGGTAGAAAAGGATGGCCACGCTGCAGAAAGGAAAAGTCGGGGGGCACTGCTCTTGCCTTCCTCAACATTGTTACACCCACCACCCCAGCGTGGCCGGGGCTCAGTGTGGGGCTTCCAGCCACAGGCAGGTGCTAGGCACTGACATTCTTCTGGGGGGGAGGATGAGCCCAAAGGGTGCCAGGAAAGGCAGTCAGTCCGCCAGTCAGCGAGTGCCCGAAGGGAGACCAGCAGGGTGAATGGGATCTGATGGATGGCATGAGGAAGGGCAGTCTAGACGGAAAACAACATGTATGGGAATTCAGGGGTAAGAGGTAGCCACACTCTGTCTCTCTTTGTCTCTCAAAAAATAAATAAACATTTAAATATAAATAAATAAATAAAAGAGGGGTGCATGGGTGCCTCAGTTGGTTGAGTATCTGACTTTAGCCCAGGTCATGATCGCACAGTTGGTGAGTTCAAGCCCCCAGGATCCCAGCTGACAGTGCAAAGTCCACTTCAGAGCCTCTATACACCCCCCTCCCTGTCCCTCTCTTGCTTGTGCTATCTCTCAAAAATAAACAAACATTAAAATATATATATTTTTAAAAGGGGGTGGGGCGTCTGGGTGGCTCAGTCAGTTAAGTGTCAGACTTCAGTTCAGGTCATAATCTCACGGTTCATGAGTTCAAGCCCCATGTCAGGCTCTGTGCTGACAGCTCAGAGCCTGGAGCCTGTTTCAGATTCTGTGTCTCCCTCTCTCTCTGCACCTCCTCCGCTCTCTCTCTCTCTCGCTCTCTCTCTCTCAAAAATCAATAAAATTTTAAAAAATTAAAAGAAAATAAAAAATAAAAAAATATAGTTGCTAAGAGAGTAGGTGTTAAAAGTTCTTATCATAAGGGAAAAAAATCTACAACTATATGTGATGACAGAGGTCAACTAGAACTTACCATGGTGATCATCAGTTCACAATATATACATAAACTGAATCATTATGTTGTACACCTGAAACTAATATAATGTTGTATGGCAATTGTATCTCAATTTTAAAAAAAAAGAGGGGTGCCTGGGTGGCTCAGTCAGTTGAGCGTCTGACTTTTGATTTTGGCTCAGGTCATGATCTCACAGTTTGTGGGTTCAAGCCTTGGGTCGGGCTCTGTGCTGACAGTGCAGATCCTGCTTGGGATTCCCTCTCCCTCTCTCTCTGCCCCTCCTGTGTTCTCTCTCTCTCTCTCTCTCTCTCTCAAAACAAACTTAAAAAAAAAAAAGAACAAGATCTGGTACTTGGGTGGAGGGGTTCTGAGGAGGACAGGGGCCACAGGGGTACAGGGAGGGTACAGACTGGAGGCACAATTTGGAGGGAATGGTCTTGCTCTTGGCTGGTGGAGGGCAGGAAGCGAGGAACTCAGAATGGACACATGTGTTTGGGGTGTCTAGAACACCTGGGGTCCCAGAGGGTCCTGAGTCAGAGTCTGATACGACATCAAAGTCCAAGAAGCGGGAGCCTGCCCCCCTGTGGCCCCGCAGCCCACCACAGAGTCAGCAGGTAAGAAGGGAGCAGAGGTGGGAGGGGGGAGAAGGGAAGGAGCAGCCTGGGAGGGAGGCCCCAGAGGTGCAACTGTCAAAGAAGGCGGGAAACATCAAGAAGGGAAATCCTCAATCCTGAATCATCTCAGTTGATCTCACAATAACCCTGTAAGGTGGGTCCCAGTACGCTTACATTTGAGGAAACTGAGGCTCAAAGATAACAACCAACTGGCCAAAGACACATAGCCTGAGGCTACCAGAACCCGGGAGAGAAGCTTTTCCAGCTCCTTCACAGGGGTTTTGACGTCTAGCCTCTAGGAATGCAATACATTTCTGTTGTTCTAAGTCATTTAGTCAGTGGTAATTTTTTACAACAGCCCTAGGAAAATCATCCAGGACTGGGGCCACCCAAGGTCTATGGTCCACCTGGAAGATACACTTGACAATCATGAGACCGCCTCTGAAGCTGTCTGAGAAACAATAAACCCCTGAATCTCACCAAACCTCTACTTTCAATGACCAATTTACAGGAAATGAAGGGACAGAAAAACCATGTTAACATGACACCATGAGAACACGATCAGCAAAACTTAGACTGTGGGAAACTCCTCAGGACAAAGGATTCTGTTTCTTCAACCATAACGAAAATGTAAAGGCAGGGGCACCTGTGTGGCTCCGTCGGTTAAGCATCTGCCTTCGGCTCAGGTCATGCTCTCACGGTTTGTGGGTTTGAGCCCCACCCTGGGCTCTCGGTTATCAGCTGTCAGCATGGAGCCTGCTTGGGGTCCTCTGTTGCGCTCTCTCTCTACCCCTCCCCTACTTGTGCTCTCTCAAAAATAAATAAACGTTTTTTAAAAAGTATATTAAAAATGCAAAGGCAAAAGGTGGGGCATGGAGGGAACTATAGGCAGACCACAAGCTGCCATACTTGTAGTTTATTTGGAGCTGGATTCAAATGCACAAGCCACAAAGAAAATATTTTGGGGATTTTTTTTTATGAGCCCTCATCTTTTATCTGGCAGGTAGGGGAATAGAGGGGAATAGAATGGGTTGGTTACAGGTGATGCAAAATGGGCTCCCCACGTGGACCACTGTTGGAATTGTGTGATGGGTATCCTGTGGAGGTCTTCATATCCCTCATTAGTTAGTATTCATTCTACTTTGGTGTACATATAAAATTTTTCACAGTAAATAAAAAATAAGTACTAGTAGGTTGGCTCCACATGAATGTCCCAGAAGGAGCAGAGACAGATGGGAGCAGGGGTGGGCAAGGAAGACTTACCTTTCAGATAAGACAAATTTTCCATCTTTGAGGCTGGGTACCTTCTTCAGGGGGTTGATCTTTATGTATTCCTTGCTGTGGTGGTGACCTGAGAGGGGTAGGAAAGGTCTGAGGGTGCTGGGACTCTAGGAAAGAGAGGCCCAGGTCTCCCAGAGGCAGATGCCTTTCTCCCCCTTTTCTCTAGAAGGAGAAACAAGCCCAGAGGAACAGCATCCATGGCTCACTTCAGGTCAAAGGGCAAGTCAGTGGCAGAATCGGGATTAGGATCAAGACTCCTGCCCCCATCCCAGGCTCAGTGACCAGGACAACCCATTGGCTTACAGAAGTTGGAGGCCTCCAACCCCCACTCCCAACTCGGCCTGAAGCCATAGCCTGTGAATCAGCAGCAGCCCTAGAAGCCTGGATCCCACCCCCACTCCTTCAGTCCCAGCACACAGCTGGAATCCAAAAGGGAGCCTCTCATATACAACCAATCTATCAGAAGACTTGTTTTGTTGTGGTGGGTTTTGTTTTGTTTTGTTGTTAAGTAAGCTCTCCGCTGCACAAGGGCTTGAACTCATGACCAGCCCCAGAGATCAAGAGTCCACAAATTCTAGCAACTGAGCCAGCCAGGCACCCTGATCTATTGGGAGTTTTAACTCTTCCTCAACCAGCTGCCTCGGTCAGAAAACATTCCTGGGGCTGGATTCACACCTCATTTCGGAGCACCTGGCCTCCTCCTCTATGTTCTAGAGGCTTCTGCCTCTGCAACGTGAGCTTTTAAAAACCTCCTCCATGCTTGGGGTAACGTTGGAGACCAGTGCTCTGCACCTCACCCCGGGCCTGTGTCACCCTGAGCAGGTGTGAACGTGGAGGGAGAATGAGTGTGGCCTGAAGAGGTAGTGTTGACTCAGATTTGGATGACCACACACTTCTGCGACCTTTCCAGTTCATCTGATGTGCTGCAGCTAACAAGATACTGCAAGGAAAAGCCAAGGGCTCTAGATGGGAGACCAGGGGATGCCTGGCACTCTTCCTTCCACTTTATCTTATAAGAGCCTGTTCATAGGGCTCCTGGGTGGCTCAGTCAGTTAAGCGTCCAGCTCTTGGGTTTCAGCTCAGGTCATGATCTCACAGTTTTGTGGGTCCAAGCCCCACACTGGGCTCCACGCTGGCAGTGTAGAGCCTGCTTGGGAATCTCTCTCTCACTCTCTCTCTGCCTCTCCCCCACTCACACTGTCTCTGTCTCTCTCAAAATAAATAAATAAACTTAAAAAAAAAAAAAAGAGCCTGTTCATCATAACAGGGCAGAATTAGTCACAGGGCTGGACAGCCTACGATTCCCTTGGAAAGTCTGGACTTTAAGGTGGGGAGTCGCCTCTGTGTCTCCGCTTCTCAGAGACGCTCTGACCTTGCGTCCTGCCTCCCTGCCAAGGCCAGACCTATGCTGGGCAGCGTGGGGTGCCTACCTTTTAGCAGATCCACAAACTGGAAGTCAAAGGGGATGTTGTTCTTCCTAGCGAAGATGTAGACAGCGCGGCAGGATGCTGACAGCAGGTCCAGATAGAGCTCCAGACCCATGCTGAGACACGTGTCGGGCACCCCCACCAGCCACAGCCAGCAGGTTCTAAACCTGAGCCTATATGCGGCCTGAGCCCCTGGGCCTGGCTCTGTGCCCATCGGCCCTCTCCAACTCAGGCCTAGGACCCTGCATTCTGGAACTTCTTGTTTCACTTGGTGTTGTCATGAGGCCAGGAAGCCCGGAATTCTCATAGCAGCAAGAATTCTCGGGAGACTCAGGAGTAGACAAGGGAGAGGACCCTGGCTCAGGGGCAGGAGGTGGGGGCCACCTGCAACCCCGCCCTTCCCCCTCCGTCTTGGCACATGTGTGTGCCCGTGGCCCATGTCGGAAAGGACTTACAAGCGGGAATTGTGAGGGCCAGAACTTTATTGTAGAATGTAACCCAAGGGCCTCTGCTGGGTCCAGAACGAGGATGGGGCAATAGGAAGTAACCATGGAGGGTTTCAGAAGCAAGGATTGGGGGTATGCATAGGTCAGTCTAGCCTGAACTATGGTTAGAAAATGTTGAGAGAAAGACAAACAGGATCCTAGGGAGCAGTCAGGGCACCGGGGACAACGCCACAGGAGTATCTAGGGTCAGCCAGCGAAGCTGTGCCATGGAGAGAACCCCAGAAACTTCTGGTCTGGCTTGGGACTGGCAGTGGCCAGTGGAGTTCAGCAGCTGGCAACTCAGGAAGGTAACTAGAAGCCCACGAGAGGCCTGAGTGCTGCTGCCTCTAGGCTGCATCATCTCGGGAGATCTCTTGTCCCTCCAGATTCTGCTCAGAAGCGGGGAGACCCCACTGGGTAAGGCAGAGGAAGCTGGAGACAAGTAGACGTCACACAGCATGTTTATTGTGGGTGGGAGAGTGCAGGGGAACGGGCTGGGCCACATCCCTCTCAACTGAGCCGCTCCTGCAGCCGATGCACCAGCTCCTGTGCCAGCCGGGGGTCCTGCTGGGCGTCTCTGGGGTCCCGCGGCTGTAGCACAAGCTTGTGCGCATCTTGGACAAGCTCAGGGCCCAGGGCAGCCTCTACTCGGGCTCGCCAGGCTGCCAGCCGGGGCCAGTCTCGGAAGAGGTCGCAGCCAACAGCAGTGGGCTGGGGAGACAGGGTAGCCAGAGCAGGGGACTCAGACCAGTGCCCAGAGTGCCCCCAGAGGGCAAACAGGCAGGAGAAGCTTACCTGCATCAGCTCCGTGAATGCCATCAGATCTGCTAGGGAGACCTGCTCGGTAGCCAGGAAGGGTTTGGCCGCCAGGACCTCCTGATCCAAGTGCTGCAGGGCTGGTTTCAGCTTCCCCAACAGCCGGTCTAGGCGCACGGTGTCCACAGGCTGCCCCGAGAAGTGGGGCAGGAGGGACTGGGCCAGGGGGAATGGAGGCAGCTTATCCTGGGTTCCTCCAAACATCCTCAACCACCTCTCCACCCCTCCCTGGCCACCGTCCATTAGCGATACCCCCTGGGGCACTGTATTCAGAAGGATTCTGAGGATTCATTTAGACTTGGGAAAGAATGCCGTGATCAATTACAGATGTCTACCCGGGACAATGGATAGAGGGCTGTATATGTGCCCGTGGGTCCTTTCCAGCACTGGGGGTTCTCACTGTTGCCCAAGCCTGCATAATAGGGTGGGGAGGCTCACCTTACACAGGTAGACATTGGTGGCAGGCAGCTGGATGGCCGTGTGCTGCCACGCCAAGTACTCGTCGACTCGGGCGCGGGCCTGCAGGTCAGGTGGATACCAGTATGGCGCCGTCTGGTACTTGCGGCTCAAGTATAAAAGGATGGCCACACTGCAAACAGGGGGTGTCAGAGAGTCCCCACCCCTCAGAGCTAGGCAGCTTCATCTCTCACAGACAAGGTGATTTGACTGGATTTCTGTCCAACGCCACCTCCGGGGGAGGCCAACCCCACTCCCACATCCCCACCACGGGCCATCTTTTCTCCACCAAACTGCTCCATTCCTCACGCGCTCCCCGTGGACCCATATTTCCACCTCCCCTCCCCCGACTACTAACCCAGCCAGCCCTCTGCCTCCAGACCCACCTCTCTGGCATCTGGGTCCTACTGAGCAGGAGGGAGGCAGACCTGCCATGGACATCCTGCCCAAGGGATCTCCAAGTTCCCTCCCAGGCCAGTGCTCCCTAGCAGCCAGGGTCCGGGGGAGGGGATCGAGGAGAACCCCTTTCTTGATCCTCCCTGGGCTCCTGGCACACAATTTCCAAATCAAATAATAAAAATGTAATGGCAACTAGAAAACATTTTATAGAAAAAGGTGGTGCCCAGTTTCCATTCTCAGGCAGGTCCTGGGAGGGGTTACATTACTACTCCATTTTACAGGGGAGAAACATGGGACACGAAGTTCTGTGGCCCCTCCGTGGCCGAGATCGAGGGTTTGGGGAACTGGGATTCAGAGCCCAATGCAAATCTGGGGCTGCCTAGCTCCTGGCTCCTGTGACTTGAAAGCCAGGTTCGGGACTCCTGGGGAGGGCTAACCTCAAGCTTGGATCTTCCCCAGCAGAGTCCAGGTTGTCCAGGCCTAAAAGAGTGACCTTTGCCCAGCCCTCCATGCTGAAGCTACCAACCAGCTTTAGTCCCAAAGCAGCTCCTAGTCTAGCCCCTTGCCCCCAAGCTGGGTGAGCTGAAAGGAGGAAGAGGGGACCACAGCAGTCTGGAAAGATCTCCAAGTGTGGGACCATCAGCTTTCTGCCGTCCTCTCTCCACCTCCCCCAACCTCGAAGCCTCCACAGGCTCCAGGACCCCATTACCTCTCCGCCAACAGGAAGTCTCCATCCCTCAGGGCAGGCACCTTCCCCAGGGGGTTCACCTTCAAGAATTCAGGCTTCAGGTGCTCCCCTGGGGGATGCAGAGGATGGGTGGCTCAGCAAGATCTGGCTCCTGGATGCCACCCCCCATGTGGCCCAGCCTAGCCAAGACTCACCTCGTCCCAGCTCCACAGGCCGAAACTCAAAGGGAATGCCATTCTTCTTGGCGAAAATGTAAATGGCACGGCAGGGGGGCGAGTACAGGTCCAGAAACAGCTCCAGCGGCATGCCTGCCCCGCCCAGTGTCCTCCCCTGCTCAACACTCTAGCCTGCTTCCCGGGAGGTTTGCTTGGCCCCTCCAAAATGGGACCCAAAGACGTCTGTTCCCCTCCCCCAAGCCTACTTCCTCTGAGCTGCTAGCTCGGCGCCCTGGCAAGCCTCCCCACCTCCCGGGCTGTCGGTTGAGTGGAGGCAGGGTGGGCTGTTGAATATTTGTCGCTGGTTTTTCAAAGCAGGGTCCCCAGCCTGGCCCTCCTCCTGCTTCACTGGGTGTTACAAGCCCCTGGACACCCCCAGGTCCTGCCTCTTCCCTCTGGCTGGGCCACTCCCTGATCTTTGCTTCCGGGCAGCCGGGGAGGATTTCACAACCTTTCCGTCGAAGTAGGAGTCTCCTTGGCAGAGGCGCACTATTGGTCTTTAAGGCCTTTTATGTTTTTCCTCCCTCTGCACCTGTGCCTCACACACAGACTCACACAAACTCACACACAGAGTCCCACACACAGAGTCTCTCTCTCCTCTCTCTCTCTCTCTCTCTCTCTGTCACACACTCACACACACACACACACACACACACACACACACATGCTCATGCTCATACTCACGTGCCCCCAGCCCAGGCCTCTCCTCTCTCCAGTCTGAGTAACTGTCCTGAAATCCTGACGTTGTAAAGGCATCTCTCTCTTGACTGTCCTCCTCCGGTGCCCCCCACCCCCTGGGGCTCAGACCAGCCCCCTGGAGTCTTCCCTCGCTTTACCCACACCTGTTCCCTCCGGCCTCACCAGCTTCCTCACCAGCCCTTCTACTTCCATCCCAGGGCCCGCTGTCCTGGTCCACACAGCACCAGAAGGGATTTCTCAAGTCCAAATCTGATCCCATGCTCCCAAGCGCCCTCAGCCCTGCAGTTCTCCCTCTCCCCACACTCCCCAACCTTGTCCATTTGCCTCTCAGCCTTCCTCTTGGACTGTCCCGTGCACTTCTCTTCTGTCAGAACCCAAGTCTTGAGACACTGAGGGTGAGGTTGTGGGGCAGGGCCTCCATGAACCCGGACAACAGCCATGGGTGGGTTGGGAGCTGGGGCCTGGCATCCACACTGGCCCTGGCCGGTGGGGTGACTCGCGGAGCAGGTAGCAAGCCAGAGTAGCCCCCTGGGAACTGAACCATGGTCTCCCAGGAAGCTGCCCCCAGCCCCATTCTGGGACCTGAGGAGGTCAGAGCCACTGACCATGCAAGGGAACTCTAATGCCTTCCCCACTGTTTTCATAGGAACTGAAGTCTGCCAGGCAGGACTTTTAGGGACACATTGCACCCCTTACAAACACATATACTCACAGGACATGTGGCTCGGGCAGAGCTGACCCCACCCTTAGTTTTAAGGATAGTTCATGGCCCAGCCCAGCCAGTGAAGACCCTGTATCCCTTGACCACTCTGATTGGATCAGGCAGGGTCCTAGGGCTGTGATAGGAGTTCCTGGGAAGGAAGGACTGGGAACAGGCCCAAGGCTGACCCCTGCTGAAGTGCATTGTCATTCCCAAGGAGAGGCCGGGAAAGCGACTGTCTCCAGAAGGAACACAGCTGGCTCAGATTCTTCCCCGGTGGAGGAGGACAAGGGCTGGGCAGCCTCCAGGAGCCAGGCTGTCCAGAGCCAGCCATCCTGGAGCCCAGGCAGAAGGGATTGAAGCCAGGCAGGCCCAGCAAAGCCAGCAGCCATCCAGCAAGTCTGTAGATGGGAGGCTGGGCTCAGACTTGGCATGTCCAGAGCCATCAGGGAGCCCTGGGTCCAACACCCTGGGACCTGTAACCCAAGCCTGCACAGAAAACCCCAACTGGGTTTGCCATATCGGATAGGGGTCACAGTCCTACGGTGAAGGGGAGGAGCAAGAGAAGGGAGGAATAGACAGAGAGTAACCTGGAAGCAAGGTGGGGAGACAGAGACAGGGAGGAGGGCAGCAAGGGACTCTCATTCACACATTCATTACTCATTTGCTCATTCATTCGCTCATCCAACAGAGAGACTCAGACAAACCAAAAGGCCAAGGATAGGTGACCAGAGAGGAGTCTTATATCTCCCAGCCTTCTAAGCGGACCTATGATGTAACTTTGGTGGGGCCCCCGGGAGGGATTGACCACCTGCCCCCTGGATCTTCAGGATGGGGCTGTGGCCCTGGCACAACCCTGTACCCAGGAAAGCCTCCATTAACTCCTGCTATGCCACCAGCCATGACCACTCTTCCCAGCACAACACAGCCAAGCCCCACATGGGTCATAGGGCTCACGGACAGGTCAGTGCTGAGGCTTTGATTCTAGACTCCAATACAGGAGACAGGGATAGCCATGCCACCGACCCCAAGGGCAGCCACAGGACCTGAGGAAAGCCAGGGAAGGATCCCACCATCTGTCAAACAGAGATTTTGGCCCCCCTGGCCCTCTAGGCAGGGTCAGCGGAGGGAGGCTGCCTGGCTGGTCTGAGCTCATGCCTGCACCAGCAGCTCCTTCAGCACCATAAAGTCAACCAGCGTCACCTGGGAACTTGAGACGAAAGCCCTGCCTCTCAGGAATTTGTCTGTCCCTGTTCCTACCCAGCTTCTCCCTGGGCATTTGCCTACAAACGAGCAGAACCAGCACGAGTCAGGTGAGTGGAGGGTGGGCTCAGTCTGCAGCCCCACCCTCCAGCACCTTGGCCTTGCCCACGCCTGTCACACTCCCTCATCACCCCTCTCACCTGGGTCCACACAGGCATGCCCAGAGGGTGTCCTGGACACAGTCGTCATGCCAGCTCGGGCACTCATTCATGCGGGCATGGGCCTACAAGTGAGATGGCATCAAGGGGCTGCTGTCTGGTATTTGCAGGCAGGGTGGGGGCAGTGGCCTTGAGGACCCTGGTACCTAGCCATTCCCACCTCCCTCAAAAACTTGCAGGCCTCTGGCAGAAGAAGTCTCTGCCATTGATAGATTCCCCCTTCATCCTGTCCTCCACCCAGCTCTCTCTACCCCACTCCACCATCCAGCGGTCAGGCCATGCCCCCACCCTCCCCCCCGCTGGTTATGTACCTGGGCAATTACAGTTCCTGGGAACTAATGCCCAGTCCTCAGCGTGGCTCAAGAGCCTGTGCTCATCTTGCCACGTTGACCTTGGTCTCCCAGCATATGCCCTTGGCCACACCCGGCTGCTGGAGAGTCAAACACACTCAACCTTCCTGCTTCCAGCATTAGCTCAGGCCCTTCCCTCTGCCGAGACCAATTTGGAATTTAAGATCACTTCCAGGAGTCTCTTCTGTCTCTCCTCCTGGCAGGCAACCTGGGGATCCTGCTGCCCCTCCGTCCTACGATGGTGCCCAGCATGGCTAGTTCGGTTGTGGCCTCCCTCCCGGACATAGCTGTCACCTACACTGAACTCACAGTGACTGTTTAACTTCATTAACTTTATTGTTCGTTTACTTCTTATACTTTATTGCAGTGTCTGTTGAAAGAGAAACCATCCAATTGTTTGAACAACAAAGTAGCTGGTTTGGATCTAGAAGGCACAGGCTGCCTCCACCCCCAACCCCCTGGGGAAAGATGGAAAAGGCCCAGGAAAGACAACAAGTATGAAGGATCTCTGCAAGGGAGGCCATCAGAACAGGATCTGAGGGGGAAGACAACCCCCGGGGCCCCCAGGGCAGGACAGATGTAACATGGGAGCCTGGACTCAGGCTGGAAATGACACAGGCTGGACCAAGCAGGGGCACCAAGGCCCAGGGAAAGGGGCTCAGAGCCCTAGGTTAAGGACCCCATTTATTGGTTGGCACTGACATCTACTGTCACATCTAAGAACTGCAGCCACATGAGCCACGTGGCCTCCCGCTGTAGCAGGGGGAAAGGGGTTGCCTGGGAGACTGGATCCTGGCTCTCTCATAAGAAAAGTATTCACTCACTGGAAAACAAATATTGTCAAATGGAACTGTAAGAAACTTGAAAGTGTTGTGTACTTTGACAAGGTCTGTTTCTGTGACACAAGTGCAATTTCCCAGAAGTTTTGTGTTCAGGCATGTGGTTGGTGATGAGAAGCCCTTGACTACAAAACAGGGTGTTGGCTTTCAGTGATTTTTTTTTTAATTTTTTGTTTAATGTTTATTTATTTTTGAGACAGAGAGAGACAGAGCATGAACGGGGGAGGGTCAGAGAGAGAGGGAGACACAGAATCTGAAGCAGGCTCCAGGCTCTGGGCTGTCAGCACAGACCCCGACGCGGGGTTCGAACTCACGGACCGTGCGATCATGACCTGAGCCAAAGTCGGACGCTTAACCGACTGAGCCACCCAGGCACCCCTGCTTTCAGTGATTAAAGACGCTGTGTTCTTTCCTTCTTGAGACACCGCTAAGATGCTAGTGAAACCATTCACCAAGGGTTAACCAAGAGTTAACAAGGCAGGTAGTGCAGCTCAAATCTTTCCCCCAAATCTGCTTCTCTGCCACCTTGTTTCGGTAAGATAATATTCATGCTCCATGCCATGATAGCCAACTGTGAATTCTGTTGTTTTGCAGATCAAGTTTTCATAAAGAAACCAGCCAGGGTGGGTGGCTCAGTGGGTTAAGTGTCCAACTTTGGCTCAGGTCATGATATTGTGGTTCATGAGTTCGAGCCCCTCATCAGGCTCTGTGCTGACAGCTCAGAGCCTGGAGCCTGCTTCGGATTGTCTCCCCCCCCCTCTGCCCCTCCCCCACTTGCACTCTCTCAAAAATAAACATTAAAAAAAAAAAAAAAAAGCCAGCCAGAACCCAGAACCACTGACTCTCTCGTTGAGCACAACAAAATGAGATTGACCCTCCCATATTTACCAACTTTCTTTGGCTGAGGAGTCATGTGACTCCTCTCTGCTTTCCCCAGACCTTCTTCTGATGGCCATTAAAAAAGCCTGACTCAGGATCCCTTGGGTGGCTCAGTCAGTTAAGCATCCCACTCTTGGTTTTGGCTCAGGTCATGATCTCACTTTTCCTGAGATCTCACCATTCCTGAGATCGAGCCCAAAGTTGGGTTCTGCTCTGCGCTGACAGCGTGGAGCCTGCTTGAGATACTCTCTCTCCTTCTCTCTCTGCCCCTCCCCCACTCACATTTCTCTCTCTCTCTCTCTCTCTCTCTCTCAATAAATAAATAAATACACCTTTTTAAAAAAGTCCCTGGGGCATCTGGGTTCCTCAGTCGGTTAAGCATCTGACTCTTGATTTGGGCTCTGGTCATGATCTCATGGTTTGTGAGATTGAGCCCAGTATTGGGATCTGTGCTGACAGTGCAGAGCCTGCTTGCGATTCTCTCTCCCTCTCTCTCTCTCTGCAACCCTCTCAAAATAAATAAATAAACTGTGAAAAACTTTTTTTGTTTGAAAATGGCCTGTGATAGCAGAATCGAATCTATAACTATAGAGGACAAGCTATTGGGTGCCAGAGGGAAGACGGGGTGAGGGCATTGGGAAAATAGCTGAAGGGGAGTGGAGGTACAGGCTTCCAGTTATGGAATGAATAAGTCAAGGGGATGAAAGGTACAGCACATACAGTCAATGATATTGTAAGAGCATCGTATAGTGAAGGATGGCAGCTACATTTGTGAGCACAGCATACAGTACAGAGTTGTCAAATCACTATGCTGCACACCTGAAAATGGCGTAACTGTGTGTCCACTAAAAAGTATTTTTTAATAAATAAATGATTTTTAAAAATCATTCCATTTCCGGAAAAAAAAAAAAGACGCACGATACCCTTACCCAGCAATGCCATTTGTGGGAGTGTCCCACAGTTGTATTCAGCAGTGACCCACGAGGGCAGTGGCAGTAATAGTCACAGATTACTGGTCCATTAGCAGGAACTGGGTGGCCCTGTTCCCGTCCACAGGTGCAGTGGCCACCGTGCACCGTAGTAAAGCGCACTTTACTCAGTGACTCAGGGAGCTCATACATGCATTGTGCTCAGAGCTGGGCGTGGCTCATCAGAAGCATATTATACAGGGGCACCGGGGTGGTTCAGTTGGTTAAGCGTCCGACTTTGGCTCAGGTCATGATCTCATGGTCCATGATGAGTTCAAGCCCCGCATCAGGCTCTCCGCTGTCAGCGCAGAGCCCGCTTCGGATTCTCTGTCCCTCTCTTTCTCTGCTCCTTCCACACTTGCATTTGATCTCCATCTCCCTCTCTCAAAAATAAGCATTAAAAAAAAAAAAAAAAAAAACTTAAGAAAAAAAGAAGCATACTATATAACTCAGCTGCCCCAGTTCTTAAAAAAAAAAAAAAAAGTTCTCTAATGAAATGACCATGTATCAAAATACTTCTCAATAACTAGTGTCTCTCTGACACCAGTGCCTCCTGGTCCATCACACCAACCTTTTCACCAGTTACCACTTCACTGCTATTTTCTTATTCAAATACAACTACAAATCTCTCCAAAGATGCAGGATGCCACAAAATAATGGCAGCAGATGCCTTTGATCCACGGTCAGGTCTGCAGACTTGTTTAGAAACCTGTATGACAGTGATTTCACTGTTTGAAGCCCTTAGGGTAGGATTCATCGAATGGAATATACAATGAAACTGTCAAAGTTCAGTCACAGTTGGTCTGAAACCTATTTGGTGTTAGACACATTGAAGCAAGCCCAGGCAGAGCTCGCAGCTCATCAGGAAAAAAATTCTCCATGCTAACAACCTCATTGGTATCTCAATTTGGGGACTTAATGCTGATGCTCGACAACTGTGTGATTTTACGCAGCTGGAGTGTTTGGATTCCAGATGTGTATTTGACTGACCTCTCCCTGTGTCTTGTCTTGTATCTGTAACTGGAAGCAAGGCCCAGATACCAAAACAACGTGGCCTGAGACCTTATGGTGCTGGACAACTTATTGCAGGTTATGATCATATGGGTCTTCACTTTTTCTAAACAGACTGAGCCTCCCAAGCACCTCAAAAAAGATTTTATTTCTAAGTAATCTCTACACTCAATGTGGAGCTCAGACGTACAACCCTGAGATCAAGAATCGCATGCTCTACTGACTGAGCCAGCCAGGCACCCCAATAATCTGTACTTTGAACCCAAAGATACAGGGTGGTGAAAAGTACGTTTTAAGAATCAGTACAGATGTGAATTTTTTTCTCATGCAACCTCACTGAAACCATATAATGGGGTACGTTTTTCTTTGAGCAAGTCTATACGATCGATCATTTTCTAGAAAGTATCTCTGTCTATACTAATGTAAAAATAAATGAATAGGGATGCCTGGATGGCTCAGTCTGTTAAGTGTCCGAATCTTGATTTTGGCTCAGGTCATGATCTCATAGTGGGTGGGTTTGAGACCTACATCGGGCTCTGTGCTGACTGTGCGGAGCCTGCTTGGGATTCTCTCTTCCTCTCTCTCTGTCCCTCCCCCCTCTCCCTCTCTTTTAAAAATGAATAAATAAACATTAAATATTTTATCTATCTATCTATCTATCTATCTATCATCTATCTATTTAAATTACCATGCTGGCAAGGCTTGGGATCTCCCTACTATGGACTAGATATTTGAATTCTCTTCTCCAAATTTATATGATGCAATCCTACCCCCCAAGGTGATGGTATGAGTCCCTTGTGAATGAGATTACTACCTTATAAGAGAGATTCCAGGGAACTCTTTAGCCCCTTCTACCACATGAGGACATGGAAAGAAGACAGCCATTTATAAACCAGGAAGCAGGCTCTCATCAAATACTGTATCTACGGGCATCTTGATATTGTGCTTCCCAAACTCCAGAAGTGTTGAGAAATAAATGTTTGTCACTTAAGTCACACTGCCCAAGGTTCACAGGGAGGAGGCATGAAGTGGTGGTTATGTTCTGACATGACTGACTTCCCTCTGGGTAAGGAAGGCTGCCAGGCACAGATGGAAAAGATCCCAAAAGTTCTGGACTCCAAGAAGGTGGGGTGAGGAGGGGGACTTTAGAAGGAGGAGGGGGACCTTGGGAGGATCAGGGCCTTGGAGAAGTACTGCTGAGTCCGGCTTGGAGGAGATGCCATTCCACCTGGTGAAGATGTGATGGGGCAGCTGGCCTGGGACACCAGGTGCAGGTAGCGTGCCAGGTTCATGGTGGGGCAGGACACTGTGACTAGCATGGAGGTCTGAGGGCAAGCATGACTGGGGCCAATGAGAGGCCACCTCATTCCCACTAGGGATTCACCAGGAGGGCAGTTGGAGGCTGACTCTTTCACCACCTGGCAGAACACACCAAAATCAGGGTGTAGGAAACCGACAAATCAAAACTGAAAAATAGCCACAAGCCCCAGGATTAGGAGACAGTTCCAGAGAATAAAGAAGTGCCAAACCATCAGATTTCTTGGGTACTGATCTAGGCCAGGAGACTCACGGCCAAATTTTGAACATCCTGGAGCAGGCAGCCAACAAAACAGTCCCGCAACCCCCACCAGAACTCTACTCATATATGCTATTTTGTATTTCCAGGATCTCCTGAGGAGTCTGGAAGAGGGACTGATGGTTGGACACATGGTGGATTTGAAGACAGAAGTCTCCCACCTGGTCCGGGGCTTTCTTTCAAGCCACCCTTCCATCACTGTCAGGGATCTCATCACAGTTAGTTGGGGGTGGTGACACCTGGGGTTGAGCCCATTGCTTCTTACCCAGTATTCTAGATGTTAGTATGGTCCTGGGTCAATGTCTTCTTATCTTCTGTTTGGTTGAACTCCCTCCCAAAAAGCACACCTTGCTTTTGTTAGGTAGCTCAGGAGAGGTGCACAGCTGGCATTTTCTATCTTCCCACAAGAGTGCTATTTTGGTTGGGTATAAAATCTTATGTGGAGAAACCCATTTTCCTCAGAATTGTTTTTCTCTTTTAGCACTTCTGTTCAAATAAATGACATTTTGATGCCCAGGCAGAAATGGCCATAGGGATGCAATTGACCACCAGCTTCTCCAAGAACAGAGGTTTTTAGATCATGCCCTACACCATGGGGTATTAGACACAGGATTAAGCCCTGCCCTTAAAACACTGATACCATGAACTGAGTAGGAGGCTAGAGGAGGTCAAAGGTTCCGGACACCGTCAACATCCCCACACCAACAGGTCTTTGCTCTGGGGGCAGTGATTCTCCCATAACTGCAGTTGAATTCAGTTTGCAGTTTTCCAACACAACACTCTTAGGACCATTGTTTTCATTCACCCTGAGAGATACCAGAACCCTCTTCCATCAGTCCCTTTTCCAAGGTCTGATCTCAGTCCTATGGGGCCATCTTTGGGGTTCTGGAGGCAGCAACACCCTCCTCAGAGACCTAAGTTCTACTTCTCCTTCAGCACCTGGATTTTAATACTTCCAATTTCCTCCCTTGGTCCCCCAGCCCTAGGGTTATTGGCTGTCTCTGGGATAATCTGGGTTTTCTTTGCCAGTGGAGTTCTATCATGCCTGGTGACCAATTCTTTCTATTACATTCTCTCTGCTAAAATTACTGATGTGGGCTTGGTCATACAAATAAACCCAGTTGATATACACGGTAGCTTATGCAACAATCTATAACCCCATAGTTTGCTGTTATGCTCAAACTGCTGGAAGACAGGAGTGCTAGTTGTCTTTTAAGTTTCCCAGACTTCAAAAATCATTACCATATCCCATGAAACACCATCTATATCCCTTAGTAGTTTTCATTTCTTAATATTTTGTTGTCCTGGTACCAATGCTATATTGACTTGTTATCTGTGAGGTTACTTTGGTTAACTGTGATGAGGGTTATTGGAACATACTTTTATTCCATACATATAATACAACAGTGTAATAAAACCAATAAGTCTAGGGCCTGGGTGGCTCAGTTGGTTAAGCATCCAACTCTTGGTCTCAGCTCAGATCTTGATCTCAAGGTCATGAGTTCAAGTCCCAAGTTGGGCTCCACACTGGGCATAGAGCCTACTTAAAAAATAAATAAAAATTAAAAAAACAAAAAACAATAGTTCTTGGTTCTTTATTCAAGTTGGAGTCTTCATTATTTAAAAAAAAAATTTTTTTTTAATCTTTATTTTTGAGAGAGAGACAGAGTGTGAGTAGGGGAGGAGCAGAGAGAGAGAGAGACACAGAATCCGAAGCAGGCTCCAGGCTCTGAGCTGTCAGCAAAGAGCCCGACACAGGGCCCAAACCCACAAACCATGAGATCATGACCTGAGCCGAAGTCGGACGCTCAACCAACTGAGTTCCCAGGTGCCCCAAGGAGTCTTCATTATTTTTAAAAGACCAATGACGTTTGCTGATTTTTAGTTGATTTCTTTTTCTTCATGTTATTGAATTTTCAGAGCTTTTCACATATGGTAGATTTTAGTCTTCTATTGATTATTGTATCTGCTGCACTGAGAAGAAGCACTACCAAGGACATAAGGTATCCTGCCTGTGCAGAGCTCCTCCTGGGGTCAGAAACAAGACACTGAGGCAAGATGGAAAAGACGAAAAAGGACAAGTAAGAAACTAAGAATGAATCTTTATTGCTAATCTCCTGGCCTCCAACCATCAGTCCCTATTCCAGATTCCTCAGGGGATCCTAGAAATATAAAATAGCATATAGGGGGAGAGTTCTGGTGGAGGCTGCGGGACTGTTTTGTTAGCCGTCTGCTCTAGGATGTTCAAGATGGGGCCATGGGTCTCCTGGCACAGATCAGTACCCAGGAAAGCCTCTACTCAGTCACGCCATGCTGCCAGTTTCGGCTGTCCCTCAAATAGGTCACAGCCAAGAGCCACAGGCTGTGGGGACAAGGATGGGAAAGTTAAAGTGATACTGAGGCCTCAATGTCAGGTCCCTTCCCCAAACCCCACGTAAGGCCCAGGGCAGTGTGGCCAACATTAGGGCCCAAGAGCACCAGCATGAAATACACACAGGAGGGGAGCAGGAGGTCAGGGCTCCATCACTAGTTCAAAGAGAAACTTGCTCTGTGATTCTGGGCAAATTCCTAGCTTTCTGTAGGCCTCAGTGTTTCTGTCTGTGTAATGGGCATGGTGATAGGAGGAATGCTGCCCACAGATAATCCTCCTCTGGCCAAGCTGGTACCTGCACCAGCTCCTCCGGCACCACGAGGTCAGCCAGCGTCACCTGCTGGCTGTTGAGGAAGGCCCAGCCCCCCAGGAACTTGTCCTCCAGCCACTGCAGTGCCCGGTCCGTGGCGGCCCTGTTGCGCTCCACCTTCTCCTCAGTCACATGGACCCCAACGAGTGGTGCCAACACCTAACGGGGGCTCAGGCTGTGGTCCCTGCCTCCTCCCGGGTCCCTGACAGTCAACAATCCCCAGATGGCTCTCCTCACCTGGGTCCACAAGGGCACGCCAAAGGTATCACGAATGCAGTCAGCATGCCAGCCCAGGTACTTGTGGGCATGAAAAAGGGGCCCAAAGTTCAGATGGGTACCAGTGGTCTGCCGTCTGGTACCTAAAGCTTAAGTAAATCAAGATGGCGGTGCTGGAGATAAGGGCCAGAGCGGCAACTGTGATGACCCCGGTTCGTGGCCTTTACCTCAGCTGCTCCCATCCCTCAGTGGGGTTCTGGGGCTTCTCTGTACTTGCTGGCCTCCACTCCTACCTGCAGCTCCCTGGGCATTGCCTCCTCTCTCTCCCCTGACTCTACCCTCCAGATTTCCCTCGTTCCTTTGCTATCTCAAGCAAGGAATCTTGGCCCAACCTGCTGCTTTGAGCATCAAGAGCCTTCTCTCTGTGACATCACAGCAGCGGCTCTCTGAGCTAGAGACTTGTCATCCCATTTGTGCATGAGGAAACAAAGGTTCAGAATAGTGACTTGTGCAAGGCCTCACAGCTCAGAAAAGACTCTCTGGGCCTCTGGAATCTTCTATCAAGTCTAAGTGCATGGGTCAGAGGCCAAGAGGGGAAACATGTCCTCAGATCTGCATGGGTCCCTTCTGGACCCAGGGTCCTCTGGCCATCACTCCTGCAGCCACCTGACTTCTTGTCCTCTATCTGCCTGGTGGCTGGCCCTCACCATGGGTCGTGCCCTCAAGTCCTGGCAGACCGTGGAGCGTAGCCTGAGGAGTCAGAAGAGGCCCTTTTGGCTTCCATTTGTCGAACCTGCTCTCTGTGCAACACTGGATAAAAGTTCCTATGTTCTCTTTTAAATTTTTTTAATGTTTATTCATTTTTGAGAGAGGGAGAGAGAGAGAGTGAGCATGAGTAGGGGAGGGGCAGAAAGAGAGGGAGACAGGATCTGGAGTGGGCTGCGTGCTGACAACACCAGAGCCAGACGCGTGGCTTGAACTCACGAACTGTGAGATCATGACCTGAGCCAAAGTCAGACGCTTAACCAACTGAGCCACCTGGGTGCCCCCACATGTTCTCTTCTAGTAACCCTCAGTCTGGGGGAGGAGAGGCTCTGCGGTCCAGAAGGGAGGAGGAAGGCAAAAGAGGTACAGAGGCATGTTGTATCAGCCCCCCCCCCCCAGTCATCCTGATCACTGTTATGCCCAGAATTCGTGATCCCCAAAGACCACTAGGGAGCCGAGTCCGATGCAAAAGCAAAGAGCCTTTATTCGAGCTAGCTCGAGCTCAATCCCCTACCTGCACCGAAGCAGCGGTGAGATACCAGGGAAAGAGAGCGAGTTTCAAAAGGACAAAGGTTTTATTGGGGCCTGGGGGCAGTTGGTGAGGTAATGGCTATGGCCTCAGCCGATTGGCTGGGGAGGGGTCCTGGGGAAGGGTCCGGCAGGTGAGGGAGGGTTTACTCGAGGGGAGGAGGTGTGGTCAAGGTGAAGGACACAGAACAAGATGGAGTCAAGGGGAGGAGGTGTGGTCAAGGTGAAGGACACAGAACAAGATGGAGTCAAGGGGAAGAGGTGTGGTCAAGGTGAAGGACACAGAACAATATGGAGTCGGCTGGCGTAGGCCCGCCCTTTCAATCACCTCCCTCCCCAGCTGTCAGATCTCACCACACCCCTCACCTTCACCCCCACCTGCCCCCTGTGGTCTGAGAGGGCACACAGTGGGAGAGCCAGAGGCCAGGTGGGCTGGGGGCTTAGGAGGAAGGAGGGAAGATGAGCACCTTTCAGTCAAGACGAAGTCACCATCCTTGAGGGTGGATACCTTCTGCAGGATGTTACACTGGGAGAACTCCCCGCTCACGAGGTGCCCAGTAGAGGAAAAGCCCTTCGGAGCAAGAACCACACCCGCTGTGCCCTCCCTCTCCCTTCCCCAGCCAGAACCCCAGGGGCCAGGCTGGGCTAAGAAACAGCTGGGTCTGTGGGGAGGGCTGTGTGGGGCCATGGCAGGGCCATGGCTGGGCCTTGGGACCAAGAATGAGGATGGCCTCCTTGCCCTGCCACCTCCCAGGGCGGCTGAGGGGTTTCAGCGGGTGCAGTCAGGTGCTCCAGATGGATGAAGAGGAGTTATTTGGCCAGAATTAGGGTGGGGAGGGGGAAGGGAGGCAGAGGGGAGGCTCAGCAACTCTTACCTCTAAATTCTCACATTGTGGCCATGTCCCCAGGGTCTTTAGGGTTTTATGACTTTAAACATAGGCTTTCAAGGCAGGAACTCTGAAAATCCAGTTCAGTAGTTTCTTCACACAATGTGGAAATAACATTATCCTCCTTTTCAGAGGGGAAAGCCAAGGTTCAGAGGGCCTGTGACCTGTCCAAGGCCACACAGCAGAGGGCAGTCTCTGGTGGGAGACACAGATGAGAACAAAGGCAAAAGAAATGTAGATAAAATGAAATTTACTTACAACTTGCAGCCCTTTGATAAACACCAGAGATGGAGACAGTGTGACTTTCCTCAAAGAATTCACAACTGCCTTAATGTTAATGTTTTGCCAGAGGCAAAAAGCAACATTAGCTTGACAATAGCCAGACCTCCAGGATCCTGTAATTCTTCTGTAACACACAGAAATCCCTTTAAAGACTTCCTTTGTCTCTACCTGCCTCTCCCCCACCCAATTCCTAAATACCTAATCAGTTGCACCTCATGATCCCAGGGCAACTCTTTCTCCCTCCAGTCTTGTCTCCTGTCTCCATGCTATAATAAAAGGATCTTTTTGCACCCAAAACGTCTCAAGAATTCTTTCTTGACTGGTTCCTCACTGGCCTAAAATTATTTTTGGCGCCTAACGTAGGGCTATTCCTCTTGTCTGGACTCTGAGCCTTGGTGAAAACTTGGTGAGTTATTCCCTCTTCTTTTATTTCAGAGGCTTTTCAAGAATGTGGTCTTATTGGAACACTTTCATGTCGATTTCTCAGGCTACAATTTTCTAGCCCGTGGCTATGTTACAGAGAGGAACAAAAGCCTGCCTTTTGGCTGGAAGTTAGTACTTTGATCAGAATGGTAATAAGACGCAGAAACTTGGTGCTCTCTCTGTATTCTTATTCTTACACAGAGTTGCCTTTCTTGGGCATGGGACAGCCACCTAAGTCACTGGGACAGCTGCCAATTGTAAGACTCCCATGTGAGGTTTCCTCTTCATTGGTCCAATTGTGATCCCCTCCACATCTCTGGTCTAGCTCTTCTACCTGAGAGACCTCCACTCAGAGCCAGCTAAAACCAAAACCTGATTGAATTAAAACCCAACCGGGACCGTTTCCTAGGGAAATTGGCTATAAAGACTACATGTGTTGAAATGTCCCTTAGACCACGATGGATTTCCATCTTTACTATTGTTCATCAATGTCCTCTACTGACTACTTAAATTGTAACATTAGGTATTTCCCCTCCTGCAGATTCTTAGCATTTCCATGGGTTAAAACAGCAGGGTCTCTTGCTCCATCTACCGGCACCTATTGTGTCTGGGAAAAACAATAAGGAAGCAAAGGGATGTTGACATCCCTTCAGGAAAAAAGTCAGTACTCAACATGGCTCTTTGAGGGATGCCTCTTGTCGCTTTGAACACTAGAAACCCTTGATATGATCCTGAGTGGGATGCCACCCAGGAGTCAGGGGGGGGGTGTGGTAATGGACTTTTCCACTTTTATAGGACCATGGGATCTTCCTCTTCAGTCCCTAAGGGCTCCCTGTTGGGGCATCTCTTAACCCATTGGAACCAATTTGGATTGCAAGATTTAAAGAAGACTCATCTTCTGTAATAATGCATGGGCTCATTACTCCCTAAGAGACGAGGAAAAATGGTCCATTAATGCAACAATAAACTTAAATACTATACGCCAACTAGATATCTTCTGCAGGAAACAAGGCAAATGGACCAAAGTGCCCTATGTCCGGGCCTTCATGACCTTAAATCAAGATCGTGACATAAGGGCTTCTTACAGAATGTGTTTAGCCACCAAGCAGGTTAATAAACCCCCTCTGGACATATTGGATGATTGTCTAAATAGGTCCCCTCCTTCTAACAAACCTGGGCTACCCGAGGAATCATCATCCAGTTCAGACAAAGGGGACATTGACTCTGTTACTATCCCTCCTATAAGCCCCAAGACTCTTCTGCTTCCAACCCAGCTGGGCATGCCAGGAATGGAACCCCCATCTTCCAGGAGCTCCTCCAAAATCTAGACTATATCCCCCTCGGGAGGTTGCTAATGAAGAAGTGGGCACAATTAGAGTCCCTGTCCCATTCTCCATGGCAGACCTGGCTCAGATAAAACAATTAGGATGATATTCTGAAAACCCTTGTCAATTTATTGAGGGTTTCAACAGTTATCTATTATGTTTGATTTGACCTGTCAAGATATCCATGTTATATTAACTCATTCTTGTACCCATGAGGAAAAGAACCCTATCTGGGCAGGGACTCAAGAATTTGCTGATTTACTAGCAGCTAGAGATAGAGAGTGTTACACGGTAGGGGGCGCTGCTGTCCCAAATACTGAACCACATTGGAATTATGCAGGCAGGCAAAAGGAAAGAGGAAACCATAAGATCGCTTGTTTAATAGAAGGAATGAAAAAAGATTCTAAACCTGGAAGCTTTGTTAAAATTCAGAAAGTTCCTCGGGGCGCCTGGGTGGCGCAGTCGGTTAAGCGCCCGACTTCAGCCAGGTCACGATCTCGCGGTCCGTGAGTTCGAGCCCCGCATCGGGCTCTGGGCTGATGGCTCGGAGCCTGGAGCCTGTTTCCGATTCTGTGTCTTCCTCTCTCTCTGCTCCACCCCTGTTCATGCTCTGTCTCTCTCTGTCCCAAAAATAAATAAACGTTGGAAAAAAAAAATTAAAAAAAAAAAAAAAAAAAGTTCCTCAAGGAGCTGATGAAAATCTGATATGCCCCGATTCGAGAGACCCCCCCCCCCCCCCCGAAAACAAACCACCAGAGTCCAGAGTCAAAGCCAAGCGGCAAGGGTCATTTATTGCAGGTTCGAACCCGGTCCTCCGCGCACTCCTTGCCGGTGACGCTAAGAGGCCCCCAGCGAGGATCTTACAGCTTCTTTTATAGACAGGCACAAACAAGTTAGGGATTTTTTTGTGGTTACAGAGCTGTTATTGGTTGACATTTAAATTTGAACACTCAGCAGAACTTGATTGGTTCCCGCCTTTTTTTCAAACCACTCAGCAGAACTTGATTGGTTCCCGCCTTTAGGTCAGACCACAACCGGGCACGCCCTGGCTGGCTCTGGAACGGCGCGGGGGGGGGGGGGGGGGGGTTCTTTGCAGTTGTGAGTACACCTGGTAATTTTTCTCTTAGTCTCTCATTCTCCCCTCTCTTTGGCGCCTTAAGAGCCAATCTTGGATCTTATGTGTCTGACTCAAATGTTTTGGTAATGACGGGTTGGTAATGATTGGGTCCTAAGGACCATCAGTTGGATCGTGTTAACTCGCTCTTTGATAAAGGCAACTAGTTTATTAATAATATAAGGCCCGAAGGTGAGGAGGAGAAGGAGGAGTATAAGGGGCCCAGCTAGAGCAGAAAGCGGGGTAGCTAGCCATGGGGACTGATTGAACCAAGACTCAAACCAGCCTTGTTGTTGTTCTCGTTCACGCCTCCGTTTGGCCAGGCCTTCTCTAATTTTAGCCATGGACTCTCGGACTACTCCGGTGTGGTCAGCATAAAAACATTCTTCTCTTAAGGCTGCACATAAACCTCCCTGTTGGAGGAAGACTAGATCCAGCCCCTTTCGGTTCTGTAGGACTACTTCAGAAAGGGAGGTCAGAGATTTTTCGAGGTGCGAGATTGAGTCCTCAAGTCTGGCTATGTTGTGCCCAGAATTCGTGATCCCCAAAGACCACCAGGGAGCCGAGTCCGATGCAAAAGCAAAAGAGCCTTTATTCGAGCTAGCTCGAGCCCAGTCCCCTACCTGCACCGACGCAGCAGAGATACCAGGGAGAGGGGTCTAGGGGCAGCCGATTGGCTGGGGAAGGGGCGTGGCCTCGGCCGATTGGCTGGGGAAGGGGCGTGTTTTGATCAGGAAGCTTGAATGGGTGAGCGGGAGGTCACTCAAAGGGAGGAGGCGTGGTCTAGGTGAAGGACACAGAACAAGATGGAGCCAGCCGGCGTAGGCCTGCCCTTTCAGCTATATCCTCATCAAAGGCTGCCCTTAGGCTATTGAACCCCCGGTGCTGGATGACTAGTGATGAGATCCCTGTTCCTGCCCCTATGGTACCGAGGCCAAATAAGGTGGCTAAGGTTATGGCCGTAAAGCGTTCCCGTTTTGTTCTTATGGACTCTCTTGCTTCCGTCCCTTCTGTCCACAGATCATATACAACATTTTCTCGGTGGTAAATAACCTTTGGAAATACTAATACCATGATACAATATTCGGGTGACGAATTAAAATCATCTCTGCTAACACATGGGGTAAGCCCTTAGAACAAATCCACCAACTGTCAGGAGCTGGAATTATCCATTTAGATTCATCTATAGAGTAATTAGTCGGGGCACAGAGCTGGATATGGCTAGAGGGGACCTTTCCTATACAAGTCCCATTGCCAGTGACCGCTTGCAGTGTGAGGCCGGGGCTCTTTCGATTCCACTTGCAAGCTGCTGGCGACTCTTCTCCTGACTGTGAAAAAGGGGCAGCTAGACCTATGGCTTCTTGGAAGGGGGGTTTTATATCATAACATAGCCAGCTGGCCCTTGTTGCCTCAGGGTCCGATCGGCTTAAGGCCTCATACGCTGCTGTTAGCAATTTCCATAGGGAGTCTATGCCTTCTGGGTTCTGATTTTCTTGGACAGCTTGTGCTTTTACTCCTGGGGTAAGGACGGGGTTCCTGCTGGAGGGAGTAGCGGGGATCTGCCTGGGGATAGGCTCATCTTTTTTATTTTTTTTCCTAATACTTGATTTGGCCCCACCGGTTGTACAAGAGGGGAGACTTTTAATTTTATTTGAATGGCAGTCCCAAAGAGGGGACGTTGATATAAGTAGAGTCCCCAAGTGAGTCCTAAGACCCATTGCCTGTCTTTTTTCCCTTCCTCTGTAAATCTTTTTTTTATAATTTTTTAAAATGTTTATTTTTGATACAGAGACAGACAGAGCATGAACAGGGGAGGGTCAGAGAGAGAAGAAGGCACAGAATCTGAAACAGGCTCCAGGCTCTGGAGCTGTCAGCACAGAGCCTGACGCGGGGCTCGAACTCACAGACCGCGAGATCATGACCTGAGCTGAAGTCGGCCGCTTAACCGACTGAGCCACCCAGGCGCCCCCCTTCCTCTGTAAATCTTACACGAATAAGGTTACAGTTTTCATCATACCTGGTGCGGGTACATGGTTGGACATAGGACATTTCAATAAATTGGGATTTTACTTCCCACTTCCATTCCCCATCATTGGAGGTGACGCAACTCCAGGCTGCGCAATAGAGGGTTTCAAACCCTCCACATGTGCGCCTCATCGCCCCCGTCCTAAATCCCGGACATGCATAAAATCCATTTCTACTTATTGATACCCTCCTTTGCAGTTGCCTCCATTTACCTCCTTCCATTTCTTCTAATGGACTTTTTCTAAATTAAAATATAAATCTGGCCACCAGGTATTTAATGGGGCAGTTCCTAGGGTTTTGTTGTAGATTTCATGAGTCTCTAAGTTAGTAATTTCCCATGTCAAATTATAGGGGGTGTGGGGGTTTGGATTTACAGACAGAATTTGCAGAACAATCAAGAGGAGGGCAAGTACCATAGTTACGGCTCAGTCCGTTGGCGGCATAGGGTCAATTTTAAAAGATTGTCCTTAGTCCGATCAACAGTCCAGGTTGTCTTTGAAGGTCCGATGAGGTCTGAGAACGCGTCCACTGGTTTGGCGTGGGCGAAATGGATCAGGTGGCGATTCTGTCTACTTTGATGGCAGTAGGCGTTGTCAAGATGACCTGGAAGAGTCCTTTCCACCTGGGCTCCAGAGTTCCCTGCCAAGGACGTTTGACGAGGACCCAATCCCCTGGCCGGAATTGATGTGGAATAGGCAGGGGTCCAGTCTCATAGAGTTCCTTTAATTTGGGCCATACATCTTCATGGACCCTCTGCAAGGTTTGTAAGGAGAACAAGAATTCAAGACTATTATCGTTCTCAGCTTTGACAAGGTTATCTTTTAGGTTAGGGATGATGGGGGGTGGTCTACCATGTATTATTTCATAGGGTGTGAGTCCCAGTTTGTATGGGGAATTACGCACCCTGAACAGAGCGTAGGGGAGAAAGACCACCAATTAGCACCAGTCTCCATGGTCAATTTGGTTAGGGTCTCCCTTAATGTTCTGTTCATTCTCTCTACCTGTCCTGAGCTTTGGGGTCGGTATGCACAATGTAATTTCCAATCAGCCCCAAGTATGGAAGCCAGTCCCTGACTTAACCTTAGAGACGAATGCATGTCCATTGTCTGACCCTATCATTACTTGAAAACCATACCTGGGCAGGATTTCTTCCAGGATCTTTTTGGCTACAATCTGTGCCATTTCATTCTTGGTTGGAAAGGCTTCAGTCCATCCTGAAAAGGTATCTACAAAAACTAGCAAATACTTATATCCATATTTTCCTGGTTTTACCTCAGTGAAATCTACTTCCCAATAGGTCCCCGGTCTGCTCCCTCTTTGTCTTACCCCTGTTGTCTGAGGATTGCTACTCGCATTGTTGAGTTGGCACACTGTACATTTAGTGACTACTTGATCGACCTTATCGGAGACATTTCTGATTTTTAGTCCAGTCTGTCTCAGTAAGTCCAACATTCACCAGGAACCTAAGTGGGTGCTGCGATGAATCCTCTCTAGAACTTGCCATCCTAGTTTATCTGGGAGTGTAATGCTGCTTTTGGAGTCTCTCCACCAGCCATCTTTGATTCGGGTCATAGGAAGTTTACTCATCCATTGAATGTCGCTTTCTGAATACTCAGGGCTGGGGGGCACTTCCCGGGGTCCTGGGTCTGGCAGCTGTAGGGTCAGCAATTGCGCTGGGGGCTGAGCTATGAGCTATGTTTGTTTGTTTGTTTGTTTGTTTGTTTTTTGCAGTCTGATCGGCCAAATTGTTGCCCTGGGAAACTGGGTCGGTTGTCTTCTGGTGTCCTGGGCAATGCACAATCGCTAGCTTTTTGGGTTCCCATAAGGCTGCTAGCAGGGCTAGAATCTCTTCTTTATTTTTGATGTCTTTCCCTTCAGCTGTGAGGAGCCCCCGTTCTCTGTATATCGCCCCATGCACATGAGCGGTGGCGAAGGCATATCGGCTATCAGTGTACACGGTTAGCTTGCGGTCTCTTCCTAATTTTAGGGCCTGGGTTAAGGCTATTAGTTCAGCCTTCTGGGCCGAGGTTCCGGGGGGTAGGGCTTCTGCCCAAACCACCTCGGTTTCTCAGTCACTGTGGGCCCCCCCGGTTGGAAATGAATTTGGGCCCCCATTTTGGTAAGCAAATCCCTCCCCAACAGGGGGCAGGGGCTGTCGGGAATGACCAGGAAGGAGTGGGTTACCTTCCCAGTTCCTAAGTCCACAGTCCTCTGAGTTGTCCAGGGGTACTTCTTTATTCTGGTGGCCCCTTGTACCCAGGATGACTTTTCAGATACTTTTCCATGGGGCTTGACCAGAACTGAGTGCTGTGCCCCGGTATCAACTAGGAACTGGACCGGGGTCCCCTCCACTTGCAATGTTACCCTAGGTTCAGGGAGGGGATCCGAACCTCCTCCTCCCTATTCCGTATCTTGGGTAAACAGTATGGGGGCTATTTTAGGCTGCCATTGTCCTTGGCTGGGGCGGGGTTGTTTCTTCTTGGAGCATTCTCGTATCCAATGGCCTTTTTCTTTACAATAGGCGCATTGATCTTTATCTAAGTGCCACCTGGAAGGGCGTGTTGTTTGAGTGCCTTCTGGGGGTGGCTGTTCTTTCTGGACTATAGAGGCCAGGACTTTAGTCATTTTCTCTGTGGCCTTGATCTGTCTCTCTTCTGGGGCGTCCCTGTTGTTGTAGACCCGTTGTGCTAGACGGAGCAGATCCTGGATCTGTTTACCTTCTAAATCCTCTAGCCTTTGGAGTTTTTTCTTAATGTCAGGAGCTGCTTGATTTACAAAGGACATAACAACAGCAGCCTGGTTCTCAGGGACTTCTGGATCCATGGGGGTAAACTGCCTAAAGGCTTCCATTAATCTCTCTAAGTAAGCAGCTGGACTCTCTGCCTTTCCCTGTATGACTGAATATACCTTAGCCAAATTGGTGGGCTTGCGAGCTGCAGTCCGGAGACCCGCCATCAGAGTCTGGCGATAAATGAGTAACCTTCCCCTACCTTCTGCTGTGTTGTAGTCCCATTCGTCCTGTGGAGGCCTGGTTAGGAGGAAAGCCGCATTAATGAGGTCAGGGTTAGATGTCGGCCGACCGTCGTCTCCGGGAACCAGCTTTCTTGCTTCTAATTGGATCCTCTCTCGCTCCTCTGTAGTGAACAGGATGCGGAGGAGCTGCTGACAGTCATCCCAGGTGGGCTGGTGGGTGAACAGGACACTGTCTAAAAGAGCTATTAGGTCTTTAGGGTTATCAGAGAATCGAGCGTTCTGTATTTTCCAGTTGTAAAGGTCACTGGTGGAAAAGGGCCAATACTGGAGTCGGGGGTTGCCTGTTTCATCGGGGGGTCCTATTTCCCACCGGGATAGGGCCACAGTGGAGTCGGGGAGGCGAGGGTTTGGCTCACGCTGGATGTGCCCACGGGTTTGGCCGGCTGGCCCCTCGCGGTTGGTTTCGTTTTCAATGGGGCCCGCGTGGCTGCTGCCTCCCGTCCTCCTGGTTCCCCTAGGGGGGCAACTAGGGGGGCAACTAACGGGGCGACTGGTGGGGCAGCTGCTGCGGGCAGGGCCTGGGGCATGAGGGGAGGGGGATGATAGGGTGGAGGGTCTAGGGATAGTAGGTCCTGACTATCGGGCAATATGGGGTACAAGGGCGCGGCTGGCGTCCTTGATTTTGGGGGATCTGCAGGCCGCATGGCAAGGACCTTACACGTTCCCGAGGATAGGAAGGGGGCCAACCAAGGGGGTGGATTTTCCACTAAATTCCGCCATACAAGAATGTAGGGAATCTGATCCGGGTGTCCCTCGCGACCCGGTAGAAAAATCTTTGATTTCACCTTAGCAATTATAGGGAGGCAGAAAGTTCCTTCGGTTGGCCATCCAACGCTGAAGGTTGGCCATTCGGAGTCGCAGAGGGTTATTAATTTTCCCCGCCGGATGTCTAAACTCAAATTCTGTCCTCTGGTTCTAACATCCCTGAAGTTGGCAACGAGGAGAGAAAGAGGAGTGCTTTGAGATTGGCCCATCTGTATCCTGGAGGTGGAGGAAAGGATTAAAAGGAGAAACAGTAAAGTTATGAGGATTTCTGGCTGGGCCAGGCCAGGTCACCTGTGAAAGAGAAGGAGTTTAACACTTAAAGGTTATAGAATAGAGAACACAACACTTAGATCGCTAGCGCGTTTCGGGTGTCTGCCACCCGAACAGAAAAATTCCGATGGGCCCAAAAAGGTGCCCCAGACGGGTGCCAGTGGACGTCTCCTACTGGACCCGACCAACTGCCCTATAGCGCGTCCGCCAGGGCTGTCAGTCACCGATACAGATCCTGCGGGGGAGAGCCAGAAACGAACAGACAAGCAGAAACAGAGCCGGCTCACTTACCGACCGGTCTCAGGGACAACCCGTTGACTTGGGGTCTGGTGGGTTTGGGGGGATCCCGGATGAGCCCCCAAATGATATGCCCCGATTCGAGAGACCCCCCAAAAACAAACCACCAGAGTCCAGAGTCAAAGCCAAGCGGCAAGGGTCATTTATTGCAGGTTCGAACCCGGTCCTCCGCACACTCGTTGCCGGTGACGCTAAGAGGCCCCCAGGGAGGATCTTACAGCTTCTTTTATAGACAGGCACAAACAAGTTAGGGATTTTTTTTTGTGGTTACAGAGCTGTTATTGGTTGACATTTAAATTTGAACACTCAGCAGAACTTGATTGGTTCCCGCCTTTTTTTCAAACCACTCAGCAGAACTTGATTGGTTCCCGCCTTTAGGTCAGACCACAACCGGGCAGCCCTGGCTGGCTCTGGAACGGCGGGGGGGGGGGGGGGGGGGGGGGGGGGGGGGGGGGGGGGGGAGGTCTTTTCTTTGCAGTTGTGAGTACACCTGGTAATTTTTCTCTTAGTCTCTCATATCCAGGTCTATTTCAGGGTCGTTTGGTAGCAGCCATCAGTAAAATATACAAATCTAGACCCAACATAGCTTGAGGGAAAAACTATATTAAACATGTATTTTATCTATATCAGTCATCGCCTGACATCCACCGAAAATAGACTAAAATGGTTTAGACCCTTCACCCCTCCCATCCAGCGCCTACCAGAGATAGCTACTGGAGTTTCTATTCATTTATTTTTACTTTTTTTTTTTTTTTTTAATTTTAACTAGGCTCTGTTTCTTGTGTGGGGCTTTGAACTCATGACCCTAAGATTAAGAGTCACCAACTGAGCAAGTCACGCACCCCTGGAATTCTTTTTTTAAGTTTATTTATTTTGAGAGAGAAGGGGCGGCGGGGGTGGGGGGGGGGGTAGAATCCCAAGCAGGCTCCAAACTGTCAGCGCAGAGCCCGATGTGGGGCTCAAACTCACAAACCGTGAGATCATTACCTGAGCTGAAGTCTGACTCTTAACTAACTGAGCCACCTAGGCGCCGCGTCACCCCATTGAACTTTTCAAAATAGAGATAAGGTCATGTGTTTTTTAATGGTTATTTCTTTATTTTGAGAGAGAGGAAGAGAGGGAAATAGAGAATCTGAAGGAGGCACCCCTCTCAGCATGAGCCCAACACAGGGCTTGATCTCATGACTATGAGATCAGGATCTGAGCTGAAATCCGAGCCACTCAGGCACCCGTTAGAGATAAGGTTTTAAGACAGGAAAAGGACCAGAAAACTAAACTGCAGGGTTAAAATACAGGCCTAAATAGTGGCTACTACTGCTGTGGATTCACCCCAGTGCCAGACTAACCAGGGGCCAAAGAAAAAGCCGGTATCAGAGAAAGGACCAGGTAAGACCTCATGCTATATATAGGTGTGGCCAGATGGGACATTGCAGCAAGGAATGTCCAAACAAACATTCTCCACTGGGGCCATGTCCTGTCTGTGAGAAAGAAGGACATGGGAAGAGAGACTGTTCTCATTTCCAGAGAGAGAGAGGCAGCAACTCACTTCCCATCAGAGAGCAGGAACCAGAGGATCTGGCCTGACAGGGCCCCAAGACTGCTCAGATGACTGAGCCCTGGGTTGCCCAGGGTGTGGAAGGTAAGTTTATCAATGTCCTTATTGATACACGAGCCGCTTACTCTGTTCTTATTCAGCACTTGGCCTAGTCTTTCTAACCATAAAAGTGTTGGCATAGAGAGGGAAACAAAAACATGCTGTCAGACAATGCCTTTAACCTGTAAATACAAAAGTCAGTTGTTAGTCATGTTTTTCTCTTCCTTCTGTCTTGTCCCACTCCATTACTTGGATGAGACTTAATGTATACGCTAGGGAGCAGGTTTGTTCTTAGGAAGATGGCTTATTAACATCTGGAGAATTCAAACCTTACCCTGATATCCCTTCTAATATGTGGAAGGAAGTAAATCCACAGGTCTGGGTTTGCAGCGTCCCAGGACAGGCTCTTAAAGCCCAACCAGTTAAAGTGACCTTAAAGGGGGCGCCTGGGTAAAATAAAGCTGGCTTACAACCGTTTATTGATAAGTTTCTCAAACATGGTATTTTAAGGCCTTGTCAATCTCCTTATAATATTCCAATTTTACCAGTAAAAAAGCCAAATGGGGACTATCAAACTGTGCAAGACTTAAGAGCCTTTATAAACGAGGCAATTGTACCCTTCCATCCCGTAGTGCCAAATCCATATACTGTTCTCACCCATATCCCTGGTGATGCTAACTGGTTTACGGTTCTTTGATTTAAAGGACCTCTTCTTGGCGCACCTAGGTGGCTCAGTTGTTTGAGAGTACAACTCTTGATCTCAGCTCCAGGTCATGATCTCATGGTTAGCGAGATCAAGCCCTGCATTGGGCTCTGCTTGGGAATTTTCTCTCTCCCTCTCTTTCTGCCCCTCCCCTGCTCACACATTGGCGCTCTCTCTCTCTCTCTCTCTCTCTCTCTCTCTGTCTCTCAAAATGAATAAACACTAAAAAAAAAGTTAAATATTTTCTACACTCAGCCTGGCATCCACATAATCCTCTGGGAAGGTAGAGAAAGCTGATCATACTTTTTTTTTTTTTTTTTTCTTAAGAGAAAAAGAGCCAGTGGAGGAGAGGGGCAGAGGGAGAGAGAGAATCTTAGGCAGACTCTATGCTCAGTGCAGAGCCCAACACAGGGCTCTATCCCATGACCCTGAGTTCATGGCCTGAGCTGAAACCAAGAGTCGGATGCTCAACCAACTAGGCCACCCAGGAGCCCATATTAATCATACTTTAAAATGACACCTTACTAAACTTAGTCCAGAGACAAGAAAATTAGGTTACTTTTTCAATAGAACTTCTCAGAATGAGGACTACTCCACAACAATCTATAGGACTCAGCCCTTTTGAGTTGTTATATGGCAAACTACATCTTACAGTGGACCTGATGTTAGATGATTATAATACTTTATTATTCACTCGAGGCTGGTTTAATTCATAAGTTACTTAACAAATATGCTGATCACATGCCCCCCAAACCTGATTTAACTATAACTGAAAGTCCACCCATGTAAGCCCCAGAGACATGGTTTATTTAAAAGATTGGGAAAAGGGGCACCTGGGTGGCGCAGTCAGTTAAGCATCCGACTTCAGGCAGGTCACGATCTCACGGTCCATGAGTTCGAGCCCCGCGTCAGGCTCTGGGCTGATGGCTCAGAGCCTGGAGCCTGTTTCCGATTCTGTGTCTCCCTCTCTCTCTGCCCCTCCCCTGTTCATGCTCTGTCTCTCTCTGTCCCAAAAAAAATAAACGTTGAAAAAAAATTTAAAAAAAAATAAATAAAAGATTGGGAAAAGAAATAAAATAAGAGATTGGAAGTGAAGGGGTGCCTAGCTGGCTCAGCGAGCGGAATATGTGACTATTGATCTCAAAGCTCATGAGTTTGAGCCCCACATTGGACATAGAGATTGCGCAAAATAAAAATGATTAAGCAAAGTTTTTTTATGTTTTTATTTTACATGCAAGTGGGTTAGAATATAGTGCAACAATGATTTCAGGAGTAGATTCCTTAGTGCCCTTACCCATTTAGCCCACCCCCCCCCCTCCCACAACCCCTCCAGTAACCTCAGTTTATTGTCCATATTTATGAGTCTCTTCTGTTTTGTGCCCCTCCCTGTTTTTATATTATTTTTGTTTCCCTTCCCTTATGTTCCCCTGTTTTGTCTCTTAAAGTCCTCCTATGAGTGAAGTTATATGATTGTTGTCTTTCTCTGACTGACTAATTTCACTTAGCATAATACCCTCCCGTTCCATCCACGTAGTTGCAAATGGCAAGATTTCATTCTTTTTGATTGCCGAGTAATACTCCATTGTATATATATACCACATCTTCTTTATCCATTCATCCATCGATGGACATTTGGGCTCTTTCCATACTTTGGCTATTGTTGATAGTGCTGCTATAAACAGGGGGTGCATGTGCCCCTTTGAAACAGCACACCTGTATCCCTTGGATAAATACATAGTAGTGTAATTGCTGGGTTGTAGGGTAGTTCTATTTTTAGTTTTTTGAGGAACCTCCATACTGTTTTCCAGAGTGGCTGCACCAGTTTGCATTCCCACCAGTTTGCAGTGCAAAAGAGATCCTCTTTCTCCATATCCTCGCCAACATCTGTTGTTGCCTGAGTTGTTAATGTTAGCCATTCTGACAGGTGTGAGGTGGTATCTCATTGTGGTTTTGATTTGTATTTCCCTGACGATGAATGATGTTGAGCATTTTTTCATGTGTCAGTTGGGCCATCTGGATGTCTTCTTTGGAAGTGTCTATTCATGTCTTTTGCCCATTTCTCCACTGGATTATTTGTTTTTTTTGGGTGTTGAGTTTGATAAGTTCTGGATAGATTTTGGATACTGACCCTTTATCTGATATGTCGTTTGCAAATATCTTCTCCCATTCTGTCAGTTGCCTTTTAGTTTTGCTGATTGTTTCCTTTGCTGTGCAGAAGCTTTTTATTTTGATGAGGTCCCAATAGTTCATTTTTGCTTTTTTTCCCTTGCCTCTGGAGATGTGTTGACTAAGAAGTTGCTGTGGCCAGGGCCAAAGAGGTTTTTGCCTGCTTTCTCCTCAAAGATTTTGATAGCTTCGTGTCTTACATTTAGATCTCTCATCCATTTTGAGTTTATTTTTGTGTACGGTGTAAGAAAGTGGTCCAGGTTCATTCTTCCACACGTTGCTGTCCCGTTTTCCCAGCACCACTTGCTGAAGAGACTGTCTTTATTCCATTGGATATTCTTTCCTGCTATGTCAAAGATTAGTTGTCCATATGTTTGTGGGTCCATTTCTGGGTTCTCTATTCTGTTCCATTGATCAGGGTGTCTGTTTTTGTGCCAGCACCATACTGTCTTGATGATTACAGCTTTGTAATCAGCTTGAAGTCCATCAACATGTATTGATTTCAAAAATACATTGTTTTAGGGGCGCCTCGGTGGCTCAGTCGGTTAAGCATCCGACTTCGGCTCAGGTCATGATCTCGCGGTCCGTGAGTTCGAGCCCCACGTCGGGCTCTGTGCTGACAGCTCAGAGCCTGGAGCCTGTTTCAGATTCTGTGTCTCCCCCTCTCTCTGACCCTCCCCCGTTCATGCTATGTCTCTCCCTGTCTCAAAAATAAATAAACGTTAAAAAAAAATACATTGTTTTAAAAATCTCAACAGAGAGTTTCTTTTTTTCCTTATTCTGTCTTCCGAATCAGTGTGCATTTTACACTCAGAACACGGCTCAATTCAGAGGAGCTGAATTCCAGGGGCTTGATTGCCACATGTGGTTGGTGGCTGTACTATTGGACACCTCATGTCTGGTCCATTTTACCAGCTCAGGTCAAAGCTGAATGACCAATCGAGTCTTTTATTCTAATTAGCATCTCAAATATCAAAAGATCGGCACTAAGAGTCACTTATTTGTAGTGTATGTCATTTCCTAGTATAGGGATGACACATAGTAGGTACATGACATTTCTATGCAAGGAAAGAGGATAAAACTCCATGCACTCCTATTCATTTAAGTCATTAGGAAACTCTAATATCATGCTCATTTTTCCACAGAGAGTGGATATGGCTGAATATTTTAAAGAAGGATGTAGATGTCTCATCTGCCTCAGTTACCTTGAAAAACCTATGTTGTGTCTGCTGCCTCCAGTGCATCAATTCATGGCAGAAGGAGCCCTGTGAAGAAGGATCATTGTGGCCCATTCTGTCTGCAGTCATTCGGAAGGATAAGATCAAGACAGATGGCCAGCTGGGAAGCTGGTATCCAAGATCGAGGACCTGGAGTGCCCTTTGAGAACTTCTCTAAGCTTCACAGAAGGGTGCTGAAGGACCAAGGTGAGGCATCTGTCCTGTCCCAGGTCCTGTGACTCACCTCCGGGACATGACATAGGAATTGGCCTCGGCTAAGTGAGATGTTGAAACACAAGGTCCAGTCAAATATAGGTGACCCTTATAGACCAGACCCTTTCCTGTGGGCAAGGAACACTTCACCCCTATCCCAGGGGGAAGCAGGCAAGCTCCTTTCTATGCAAAGCTCCAGTTGGGGAACACAATGTAAGGAATTACAAGAGGAAAAGGATAAGTTCCCCCCTCTGGGTCCCGTGAGGAGCAAGAGGTCTAACGGCACAGGGTGAGAGTGGTGACCCTGCCCCCCAACCCCACATGGAGTGCGCTACAGCCCATCATTACACCTGCACAGTCACAGTGGACTGTCAAACTCTCCCCCCTTTTCCTCGCTCATAATCTTTCTTACTAACAACACCCTGTCAAACTTTGCCTACGGCTTTCAATTAAAACACAGCCAGTACACTTCATATTAATATCATGAATTATATGTCGTTAGCATATTCCAGCAGGGTAAGGTCACAGAAGACACTGCTTTTTAAAATATAATATAGGGGCGCCTGGGTGGTGCAGTCGGTTAAGCGTCCGACTTCAGCCAGGTCACGATCTCGCGGTCCGTGAGTTCGAGCCCCGCGTCAGGCTCTGGGCTGATGGCTCAGAGCCTGGAGCCTGTTTCCGATTCTGTGTCTCCCTCTCTCTCTGCCCCTCCCCCGTTCATGCTCTGTCTCTCTCTGTCCCAAAAATAAATAAACGTTGAAAAAAAAAATTAAAAAAAACAATAAAAAAAAACAATACAAGTTATGTTTGTTTTATTTATTTACAAAATTGGAAAGACGAATGTCAGTAACTTGTAATCCTAACTCCTTAACATATTCCAAGTTAGCACTGCATTGAATTTCCTTCAAATTTTTCTGCTCTGTTTGGTTTTTATATGTATGTATGAAAAATCTATAGAATCCCAGCCTGAGAAATGGTGCCATGAGGTGACCCAGTTCGTCCACAGGACTCTGCAGGGGTTGAGGGGACTCCTGATCTTGGGCACCTCCCAGCCTGGATTGGAGGCTGCTATGGCCCCTACTTGATGGCAGGCTGCTATGTGCCCTTGAGGATGCGGAGCTGGGCCAGGGGAGTTGCCCTACTTGATTGACAGGGAGGCTCTGGGCCTCTGTCCTCCACCCCCTTCCCCCTGGAGCCTGAACTAGGAGAAGTCAAGCCCACCTCTGCACTGTCTCACCATATTGATTGGCTGAAGTGCTCCTTGTTTACCTTGAGAGGGTTGGGCGGGATAGGGTCCTGCAGAACTGGGTTCTTGAGCCCTCCAGGGACACTTTTCACAAAGAACACAATGTGACCTGCTCCTCCTGCAGTCCGGCACACGGTGGCCCAGCAGGTGCCTCCAGCCCTGTCTCCCAAATTCAGCAGCCAGTGGAGGCCTCGGTCCAGCAAATGTAGGGTGTCCACTCCCTGGGAAATGTTGTCAGTACACTCTTCACTTGTGGCAGTGGCCATGACCTTCATGTCCTCCCGAGAGGTCATGTGCATTTACAGCCACCCCAGCGTGCTCCTGGAGGTTGAGTTTCCCTGAAGGGCACTTGCTTGCCTTCTGCCCTTCCTCCTGCCTCTCTGCACTCCATTTCCTCCTCCTGTTCCACTCCATGCCCCTTCTTTCTTGATTCATTCTCTTGAGTCCAGGACAGGAGGATTTCTGGAACCAGATTCCTGATGGAATAATTCTTTTTTTAAAATTGTGTGACCTTGGTAGCTGTAAGGCAGAAGACAGTCATGTGATTCCAGAGGCCCCCACCCCCCTCTCTGGGGCAGGAGAGCACCAAGAGGGGGTCGACCAGGGCAGACCCAGGCTTCCAGGGGGGCCCTCCAGCAGTGTGGGCCCAGCCCTCCTCATTCCAGCCCTGCTCTTGGCCCACCACTCAAGGCTGCTCAGCAGGATTCAGTCATGCAGAGCTCAGGTCTGGAGCCAGGGTGCTGCTGAGAAAGTGGGTGAGGGGGTGGCAGGGAGATTGTATAGACACTGGAGATGCGAGGACCTCCTGTGCCTGGACGGGACCAGGTCCTTCAGGATGAGAATCGTCCAAAGAGAGAGCAGGGAAGAGTCACACAGGAGATTTATGGGCAGAAAATAAATAGAAAAGAGCTGGAAGTGGGAAGTAAATTATATGCAGATGGCTGGGGTCTGCATCCTAATCCTCAGGATCTGTAAAGCAGACTTCTGTGCACACAAAGGCAGCGACAGTGATGGGGTGGCCTTGGGGAAGGGAGGGTGATGTCAGGGTGAGGTGAGAACTCAGGCCGCTGCCCCCGGGATTTGCCCCAACCCCAGATGGCAATTCTGTCCTCAGGGCTGCAGTCCCCCTGGAGCCCTGATCCGATCCTTTCTCCAATGTGATGAGGAGCAGGTCCAGGGTCTCTAGGTCCTTCCCAGCCCTCAGATTCCATACCTGGGACCAGGAAGTAGCACCTGAGCCACCCCGTCCCTCCGAGTGGCAGTCACTGTCCCCAGGACTTTGTGTTCAAGACACTGCCCGCCTGCCAATTTCCCTCCCCCAGTGACCACCTGGCCTCCTTCCCGCCTCCTGATTCCTGTCCATTTCCCGTCTCCTGGTCAGCCTCCACCTTAGTAGTTTTCTCCACTATGGGGACAGTGGAACCACAACCATGGGTATACTGCGACCTTCCCTAACCAGTCAATCCATCAACTAATCGATCCAGCCAAATCCAGGGGCACCTTCATGGTTGTGCTGGGCCCGTGGAGAGTGACCACCAATTCCCCATATCATGTGACCTGTGCCTGCTCCGACCTTAGGTACTTGGGAGACACTGGACGTTCACACAACCTTGTCCTCCATATGGGTCCCCGAGCCCCTTAGGAAGGGAGACCATGACATTAGAGGTAATATAATTTATCCAAAGTGGCCCAGTCTATAGGCAAAGCAAAGGGAAAACACCCACTGGTGCAGCCACAGAAACACCTGTGCCTGCCAGCCTTTGCCCTGAGCACTGGGAGGAGTAGGGGAGGGCCCGGGCTGGCACAAGAAAGATCACAGTGTGGGCTATAAGCGTGGTGTGGGGAGCAGGCCCATTGCTGTGTGGTTGGAGGAGTGGGATGTGACAGGGGCAGGAACTCCAGCCCCACTGCCAAGAGCCTCTGTCCTGGGCCTGTTCAGTCCTAGGAGACAGCTCAGCGGGGCTGTGAGAGCCAGTGTGTGCGGCCGGCCCGGAAGCCTTCACACAGGCCTCTAGAATTCCTGCCAACGAGGGAGGGCCTCGGGACAGCCGCACAGAGGTCTCTCTCACAGGGAGGCAAGTACGGGATTTATTCTGGTCCAGGGACCCGGGATTTGGGGATTTGGATGAGGAGAGGAGGAGAGAAATGTGCTCCAGGGAGCACTTCTCACCTCGCTTCTGCAGAAGGTCCCGGGAGCACGCGCAGGAAGGAGGCCGAGAGGGAACATTCTCTGTGATGCCCACCCCGGGAGCGCCCTTTCACCCACGGGCAAAGCTGCGGGTGGCCCATGGAGGTGCTGCTCCGTGACCTGAAGGTGCAGAGGGAGAGGGTCCCCGGGTCCCCAGCGCCCGGCTCACACGGAAGCACTTTGTCTCCAGTTCAAGTGTGCGTGACAGAGTGCCTCATCGGACCGCCTCTGTCACAGGTCGCACCAAACCCGACCCAGTAACTGCCCCTGCTCGATTCCCAAGACGTGCGAGGCTAACATCGCCGAGGCTTTGACGCTTGGCAGAGGCAGAGCAGAAAAGAGCCGGTCTTGGGGGAAAGAGAAACTTTAAATAACAAAGCAAGAAAAAATGATTCAAAACAGTACAACCTAAGCCAACAGACACGACAGCTCTTATTCCTACATCATTAAAATACGAGAAGAACACACATTTCCTTTTCTCTCTGATTTCACACCCCGCTTCCTCAGTCTCCAAAGCTGCAGGTATAACCTGACTGCTCCCGGGAACCGTTTCCTGATGCACCTGAGGGCTGTTCCCTCCCTGCGGGTTCTTCATCCTCGCTGCTCGAATCATATCTGTGAACAATCCAATCTGTAATGACACAAGCATGTGTGGGGCTCAAACTCCCAAATCGTGAGATCATGATCTGAGCTGAAATCAAGAGTCGGACGCTTAACCGACTGAGCCACTCAGGCACCTCCGGCCAATAATATTTTAATAACATTGTACGGTGACTACACTCGTCATGGTCAACAGAGTAACGTATAGAATGATCCAATCAATATGTTGTGCACCTGAAACTAATATAACATTGTATTTAGACCAATTATTTGCACTGGATATATATCGATTATACATTATAATAAAACAGAAAAAAGAAGATAATGAATTATGGGCAACCTAGTTCCAGATTTATACTAGTGCTCAAAAACATCTGCTGAAAGAAAGATTTCAAGTTAATCATTGTCTTGATACTGGGATAGAAAGAATACAAAATAGAAAGGCGTGACCTGGCAGTCTCTCTCACTAGTAAATTCCAACAGAAAGCTCCTCACTAGCCCATCTTCCATGTCCTTAACCCCCAGCATCTGGATGCGTGTCTGAGGCCAGAGAAGCCAAACTGAGGCTCAAAGCCTGAGTCAGATGTCGACGCCCCCTAGTGGAGAAAGATACTTTGGGGCCTGAGCTGAAGGACTGAGTAAGGGAGAGAGAACAGGCTGCACTTCTAATCCTGACCCTCCCTCCCTCTAGATGTCCAGGCCTTTCAAACAGACAGAGCCTTTTTTTTTTAATTGTTTATTTACTTATGTATTTATTTATGTATTTATTTTTGAGAGACAGTACAAGTAGGGGAGGGGCAGAGGGAGAGAGAGACAGACAAACAATCTCAAGCAGCTTCCGCACTGTCAGGATGGGTCTGATGCAGGGCTCGATCCCACTAACCATGAGATCATGACCTGAGACGAAATCAAGACTCAGAGGCTTAACCTACTGAGCCACCCAGGCACCCCTGCAGAGCCTCTTTGTCTTTGGACTGACTCTACCAAATTACCGGACTCCTTCATGACTTGCACCAAGCTTAACTCTGCAGACATGAGACACACGGCATTTTTAGTCTTTGTCACCATTTATACAGACTAACATACATACATGCAAATTCACATCCTTACTGTAACAGACCTAACAGTCTGGGTGGAGGATAAGCCTACAGCTAACCCAGCGGTGAGTTTCAGTTCTGACCAACACTTGCCATGCATGAGTGTCACCTCATTTAGCCCTTACAACCACCCTACAAGGCAGAATATCTGCTATCACACCCATTTTACAGAAGAGGAACCCGAGGCCTACAGAGGTTAAGTTACATAGCTAGAAAGAAGTGAAAACTTGACCCCAAGCGTTTTGGCTCAAGACTCTATGCTTGTAACCACCCCATTCTACTTTTGGCTTGGGGCAGTTCAGGGTACAGAGAGAGGAAAATAAACAGACTTTCCAAAAGGAAAGTCAGAAGCACATGGTAAGGAAAATGATGGAGTTGTGGTGGCTTTCCAGACCCTAGAATGCACAGAGAAAAAACTGTGGCTTCAAGTCACATAATCTAAGCGTGATGCAATGGCTTGTCAATTCTGTTGCATTGCAAATGTCTCCTTTAACTCCTTCTAATCTAGAGTTAGGTGCATCCTTCAGTCCCCAGTTCAGGGGGAAAGTCGATACATTATGGTCTTGAGGAAAAGACAAGCACTTGCCACAGCCCCTGAGGAAATATTGAGCATCCAGCACATGTAAATATCAGGGTAATTTCTTCAAACACCCTTCCCCCACTCCCTGCCCTCTCCCTAGGCAAGAGCCTTTCCACACAAACTGCCAAACATAGAGAATGAGGCAAATGAACTCACATTTGCTTCCTGCTGGTTGAAAATAAGTGTCTGGTGACAGATTTCAAATGGTTTACTTGTTGGAGTTAATTCCTGACTCTTAACACCAACTTTGAGGCAGAATAATTACGGGAAAAAAAGAAGGTTCATTTGCACAGAAAACTCCCTGGCCAGGAGCAGAAGTCTCTGAAATACAATTATGACTTGGTGTCATCAAACAAACAAAATATGTAACTCCAGAAGTGCTCAAAGTAGGTTGCACTCAAACTGACAAAGGACAAAAGCTGCTGGAGTTGATGGTTTTAAAATGAGACTGTTGGCAGGGCACCTGGGTGGCTCGGTTAAGCGTCCAACTCTTGATTTCAGCTCAGGTCATTATCTCACGGTTTGTGAGTTTGAGCCTGACATTCGGGCTGACAGTGCAGAGCCCGGTTGGGATTCTCTTCCTCCCTCTCTCTCTGCCCCTCCCCTGCTTGCTCACGCTCTCTCTCAGAATATAAATAAAATAAACATTAAAAAATAAAGATACATAAAATGAGATTGTTCGCAGAAGTAAATTTCACCCTGTCTCAGGACACAAGAGCACACACATGATCCTGTTTAAGGAAATTTTTAAAAAGGCAACCTTCGTTAACAACAAAAGGGACAAGCTGTACCGAAGAAGGCCCTTGCTTTTTTCTGCTCCAAATGTAGCTGCAAATGTACATTTTGCAGCTGTATTTTAAATACATAACTTTTTTGGACGCCAGTCCCCTGTCATCATCTGACACTCCACTTCTGCTAGAGTTTTAACATTTTTCAAACTGTAATCTTTAATGCCCCAGGAAGAAAAATAGTCAAAAAGGACACGAAGGCCATATCGGGATTCCTGTTTCAGGACAACGTGCGCTGAGATGAACTGCCAATGTCAGAGGGAGGAGATGGGAGCACAGACGGTTGTGTCCTGCTTCAGCCGATGCGACAGGTCAACAGTCCAGCCAGCCATTCCCTTTGCTAAGATAACTGGAGTACTTCTTCAACTCGGGCTTCTCCAGGGTCCACCATGTCAGGATCCTTTTGGGTGACAGTCACAGCCACCCAACTCAACAAATAAGCTAAAGAAAAAAAAAAAAGAAACTGATTGGCTTAAGTGACTGTAGGACTCTACATGAATTTTGCAGTGACTGCAAACTCTAGCCCAGGAGTCCCGGCTAGAGGCACAGTTGTCATCGTACTTCCACCATGTCACGCGATGATCTCAGATCTCTCTTTTCTGGTGTGTTGGCTTCATCATCCCAACAACAGATGCCCAAAGTGGCGGTTAGTAAGTAACTCAGGCGAAACAAAACAAAACAAAACAAAACAAAACACAAAAACCGGCTTGGCTGTAATTCCCAGTGGGCTAGCTCAGAGTCACATGCTCAGGATTGGGAACCAATCAGTGTAGCCAGAGGGACGGATGATGCTGATTGGTCACATCTGGGTCACGTGTCCACCGGTGGGGCTATGTAGGAGTGTATTACCCCATAAGCCTGGTAGGATGGGTGATTCCCTACAGGGCACCTGCTATAACTGGAAGAAGGGGAATAGATGCTGGGCAGGCAAAACCAGAATTCATTTTATCAACACCATGGGATGTCCTGAGCCTTCTTCAACATCTCCAGTGAGTCTCCTGATGTTCACTTCTTGCTCAGAACTTCTCCCGTATGCTTTCCTGTTACCCCGCGTGATTTCCTCAACACTCCTAAGGCTGCAGTCATATCTTTAGCCTGAGTCACCCCAAACATGGACTCAACCCCCCTCCTTTATTCCCCAAATGCCCCATTATGCATTATTGTGCATGACCCCCCGCTATGACCTGAATGCTTGTGTACCCCTAAATTCACAGGTTGAAATCCTAGCCCCCAATGTGATGGCATCAGGAGGTGGGGCCTTGGGAGGTGATTAGGTCATGAAGGTGGAGCCCTCACAAATGGGATTATAGAAGACATCCCATAGAGCTACCTTGCCCCTTCCACCACGAAAAAGTAAGAAGGCACCAGCTGTGAACAGGAAAAGGTGTCTCGTGCGAAAATGACCATGATGCTATAGCAGCACTCCAGCGGGTCTTAAGGGTTAACTTGCTTCAAGTGAACACACTCCTTACTTGCTAACCTAAGGCCCTTGATCTGTAACAGAACCAATTTACGTGCTTTGAGATTTGCAGGCCACTGGCCTTGAGTGAAGCATCAGAACTTGCCTAGGCCACAGAGGCCAGCAAGTCTGTTTGAAGCCACCTCGCCTGTCTGATTAGCCTAGCAATTTTTTTTAGCAAAATATTTTTCTTTTGTTTAGGTCACACAGATGTCTATCTGTAGCCTGTGCCCTCCTTTGCACAAAGAACAGAATACTCATGCACATTATGAAAGAAGAATGAGACCCCCTGGCTCAAACCCCAAGCACTGAAATAACATTTGTGGCTGGCATCGAGTCTGTATGTGATGAAGAAATGTTGCAGGCCCCTGCACTCCCTTTGGTTATTAACTACCCTAGCCCCCTTTTTAATCTTTTTTAAGTTTATTTATTTTGAGAGAGAAAGAGAAAGAGAAAGTTGGGGGGAAGGGTAGCAGAGAGAGAGGGAGAGAGAGAATCTCAAGCAGGCTCTGCGCTGTCAGCACAGAGCCCAACATGGGGCTTGAACCCACAAACCACCAGATCATGATCAGGAGTCAGACGCTCAACTGACTGAGCCACCCAGGTGTCCTGGTTAAACCCCTTTAAAAATGCGTGGGCCATGGGGTGCTTGGGTAGCTCAGTTAATCTCAGCCCAGGTCTTGATCTCAGGGTTGTGAGTTCAAGTCCTGCGTTGAGCTCCATGCTGGGTGTGGAGCCTACTTAAAAAAATAAAAATGCCTGGGCCAGGCAGAAGTTGGCTTTTGGACAGGAGTCCACCCTCTCACCTGGTTGCTGGCTTCCTGAATAAACCTCAAATTCCTTTCCAGTCAAAACTCATCTCTTGAGCAACAATGAATGATGATCTTTCGAGTGATGGGCAGCCAAATTTTGGTTCAGTAACAACACTGCCTTGATCTTGTACTTTTCCAGCCTCCGGAACCGTGAGCAATAATTTTTGTTGTTTATAAACTCCATAGCGTATAGTATTTTGTCATAGCAGCCCAGGTGGACTAAAGTTTTGGGCAAGGGGTGGTTTTGGAGCCCATCACAGGAAACCAGAGACACCCAAATACCAGATCGCACCAACCGTCCATCTTGTGAGCCTTCTGATGCCAGAAGGCTGGGGTTGGCTTCCTCCAAACCCAGCCATTCTCCCATCTGTATCATGCTTTCATCTCAGGGCCTCCACCATGTATATTTCAGGTGTCAGGTGAAAATGAGAAATTAAGATGATTTTACTATGTAAGCAATTTAGCTTCTTTTGTCTTCAGTTCTCCATTCCAGGCCATCATCTGGGCTTTGCCTTTCATAACCAAAAAGGCCACCAAAGTATCTTCCCAAACCACAGTCACAAAACACTCCTTTCCTAAGTTAAAACTGGCACCTTCCATATCTTGGCTGTTGTAAATAATGCTGCAATGAACATAGGGGCGCATATATCTTTTTGAATTAGATACATGCACCCCTATGTTTATTGCAGTGTTATTTACAGTAGCTAAGCTATAGAAGCAGCCCAAATGTCCATTGATTGATGAATGGATAAAGAAGATGTGGTACATATTCACATATATATGATGGAAAATTATATATATACACATATATATGATGGAGATAAATATATATATATTTATATATATACATATGATGGAAAATTACTCAGCCATAAAAAAGAATGAAATCTTGCCATTTGCAACACCATGGAGGGATCTAAAAATTATAATGCTAAATGAAATAAGCCAGTCAGAGAAAGACAAATACCATATGGTTTCACTCATATGTGGAACTTATGAATCAAAACAAACGAACAAAGAAAAAAAGAGACAAGCAAAACACCAGACTCTTAAATATAGGGAACAAACTGGTGGGCACCAGAGGAGAGGTGGGTGGGGTGATGAGTGAATAGGTGAAGGGGATTAAGAGTACTCTTACTGTGATGAGCACTGAGTAATGTATAGAATTGTTGAATTGTTATATTATACACTGAAACTAATACAACACTGTATGTTAATTACACTGGAATTTCAAAATAAATAAATACATTTCAAAATACATGTAAATTTTTAACAAACTGGTGCCTCTCAATGCAAATCAAAACCACAATGATATACCACTTTATACCTACTAGGGTAGATATAATTTTTTATGTAATTAAAAAAAACCCAGAAAATAGCAAGTGTTGGCAATGATGTGGAGAAATTGGAACCCTCCTGCATTTGTGAGGGGAATATAAAGTGATGCAGCTCTTATGCAAAACGGTTTGGCAGTTTCTCAAAAGGCTAAATGTAGAACTAATCATATGATCCAGCAATCTCATTCCTAGGTATATATATCCAAAAGAATAGAAAGCAGGAACTTAAACATGTATTTGTATAATAATGTTCATAACAAAATTATTCACAATAGCCAAAAGGTGGAAACAACCCAAGTGTCCAACAATGAATGAATGGATACACAAGATATCGATAGATAGATAGATAGATAGATAGATGGAAATATATATAATGGAGGGGTACCTGGCTGGCTCAGTCAGAACAGCACATGACTCTTGATCTTGGGGTCATGAATCTGAGTCCCATATTGGGTGTAGAGATTACTTAAATAAAGAAAACTTAAAAAAAAAAAGAAATATATATAACAATATTATTCAGCCACAAAAAGGAATGAAATTTTGAAGTATGTGATCATATGAATGGACCTTGAAAACATTATGCTTAGTGAAATAAGCCAGACACAGAAGGACAAATATTAGATGATCCCACTTACATGAGGTACCCAGTATAGTTAAGTTCATAGGAAGAGAAAGTAGAGGTTACCTGGAATTTAAAAACAGTACAGGTTATTCTGTTACTGGTAACAGAATAGAGGTTATCAGTGACTGGGGAGGGGAGAAGGGAGAGTTATTGTCTAATGGGTAGAGAGTTTTAGTGGAGGATGATGAACAAGTTTTGGATATAAATAGTGGTGATGGTTATACAACATTATTAATGTATTTAATGTAATGCCACTGAATTGTACATTTATGAGTGGTAAAAAATGATAAATATTATGTATCTTTAACCACAATACTAATTAATTAGCTGATTGATTGATTATTGGCAAGTCCCAAAATTTTGCCATTTTTGCTTTTGTTTATGTTTCTATGGGGGAAAAAACTATAAATGGAAATGTATTACCTAAACCGTAGGGACTTGGACATCACAGATTAATACTACAGTCTATGATCACGCAAGTATTCATTACACATGCATTTACTGAGCACCTACTGTGTGCAAAGCACACCATGTTAGGAAGTTGGGAAGGAAAGGTATAAAAATGAATGAGTTTCAGATTGTGCTCTGAAGGTAGAGTTGTCAGATTTAGCAAATAAAAATACAGGAGGCCCACTTACGTTTGAGTTGCAGGTAAACAACTAATATGATATCCCATGCAATATTAGGGTTGCACTTTTACTAAATGTTACTCACTGTTTATGCAAAATTAAAATTTAACTGAATGTCCTACAACCCTGATGGAAGAAGTTTACAGTCCCGTTAGAGAAATAAGATGTTCACAAATCTCCAGAGTATAAAGTACAACGAGCCGAGCATCAGAAAGTCAAGGGTGTGAGAATTTGGAGGTAGAAATTACTACATTTAATTGTAAATGGTCTGCTGTTTTAGTACTGTACAAATCTATGTAATGTTACTAAGTGGAGAAAACAAGCTATTTTCAATATTTTTATTGTTTTTCTTCCTCCCCTCACCTTTTTGCTTACTCAACATTCAACTGGGGCATTTGGGTAGCTCAGTTGGTTAAGTGACGGACTTCAGCTCAGGTCCTGATCTCGTGGTTCATGAGTTCAAGCCCTGTGTCAGGCTCTGTGCTAACAGCTCAGAGCCTGGAGCCTGTTTCAGATTCTGTCTCCCTCTCTCACTGCCCCTCCCCCTGATAGTGCACTCTCTCTCTCTTTCAAAAATAAATAAATAAACATAAAAAAAAAAAAGATAGTGATGACAACTATACAGAAGAGAAGATGGGCTTGAAGAAGAGTGAGTGTGGAGGCTGTGTCGGGGGCTCCAGAAAGGGCACTCTGAGGAATGCATATCTGGGCAGAAGACTCAATGGTGGACAGTTGCCTGCCATGCACATATCTCAGGGAAGAGCAGTACAGGCAAAGGGAACAGTAAAAATCCTGATGCAGGAACAAAAAGAAGGTCAAAGTGCCTGGGGCGTAATTTCACACAATATATTCTCATTAAACAATTGCTTATTCTCTTGTTTTTCTCATTCTTTTTTTATTATTATTATTATTATTAAAAAAAATTTTTTTTCAACGTTTATTTATTTTTGGGACAGAGAGAGACAGAGCATGAACGGGGGAGGGGCAGAGAGAGAGGGAGACACAGAATCGGAAACAGGCTCCAGGCTCTGAGCCATCAGCCCAGAGCCCGACGCGGGGCTCGAACTCACGGACCGCGAGATCGTGACCTGGCTGAAGTCGGACGCTTAACCGACTGCGCCACCCAGGCGCCCCCTCATTCTTTTTTTGAAGGGAGTGTAAGTTCAAATTGAAATGGTTAAATGATAGGCAGCCAAGAAAGATGAAGCTAGGCATCCAATAACCCACAAACTGTTAGACTACAATGACTTTCAGGGTTCATTTAATTTTTTAAATAATTTTTAAGTGTATTTATTTATTTTGAGAGAGAGAAAGTATGAGTGGGAAAGGGACAGAGAGAGGGAGAGAGAAAGAATCCCAAGCAGGCTCCGTGCTGTCAACCTCTGTGTCTATATAACCGTGAGATCATGACCTGAGCTGAAACCAAGAGTCAGATGCTTAACCAACTGAGCCACCCAGGCGCCCCAGGGCCCATTTTAAACCCACTTTTCCAAGACTATTTTCGAGAATAGTAACAGTCAACATCTCAATCACTTATAATGTATGATGTCAGTTGCATGTATTATCTCATTCAGTCCTCTAGCAACTCAGAAGCAAACTCTCTTATATATCATCCCTATTATCTCAGACACTGAGATCCACAGAGGTAATCTAGTGGTCAGCAAGACAGAAGTTGGAAGTCTTGTCACTATGCTGTACTACCTCTTTCTACTTTTAAAGACATCAGGAACCCATGGATATTAGGATGGGCTGATTGACTTTCCATGAAAAATGAGTTAGGTCCCTGATCTTGGCTAAAGAGCAGCTTTTTCCTTCCTTCTTTCAGGCAGAGATTTGTTGCATGCCCTACATTCCAGCAGTTCCCAGGGCAGATATCTACAAAGGAAATCTACCAGCCTACTGGCAATAGGCTTAGCTGATGCCTAAACTCAAAATTGTTATTATTATTGTCATTATTTTTTTCTTCTTATGGTATCTGTCACAATTTTGAATTATATAAACCTCCGTGTGATTGGTGAATATCTGTCTTTTTAACTAACGTGAAAGCTATGAGGTCAGGTGAGTGAGAGGCACCTACTATTGTTTGTTTTGTTTTGTTTTGTTTTGTTTTAATAAATGAAGACACTCCCCTTTGGGATCTCCTGAGTTTGGATTGTTAAGCTTAAGAAAAAAATAATCAGATATTTTACCAGCAAAAATGAGTTTATTTGGGATTAAAAGAGAATTGAAATTCAGGATATGCAAGCTATGGCAAAACCATAGACAAGTCCAACAAACAAAGGAGAGAAACTTATGGCCAAGAGGAACAAAGTTGGGAGGGGTTATTTTGAAGGAAATTCCATTGGAGAAAAGCAAGAATTCAGGGCAATGACAGTTTCTCATTGTCTGGGTTGCATGGGCTAGTCAATTTATTGTAGGAGATGCAATGTATATCTTTTCCTACAGGGGCCTGGAATTGATGATTCTTTCCTCTGGAGGATTCTTCTGTTGGGTCTGTAATTGACAGTTCTTCCTATAAGTGACATTAAGTGGTGTGCCTCTCCCTTTCTAGAAGCTAGAAGCTTCCCCTTCTAGCTTGCTAAGTCCGTTTTAACAAGGTTTCTCTTTATTAATTTTCACAGGATAGGACTACAGAGAGTTGACAGAATGCTTTTCCATCTCTTTGCATTGTGAGGTAAACAATGGGAAACTGCAAATCAAGCCTTAAAAATGAGGCCAGGCAGTGCCTGCAGTGGTAAAGCCTCCAGATTCAGAACTATATATGGGTCAAAGTCTAGCTCTGCCACTTACAAAGCCAAACACTTAACTAAGCTCTGTTTCCTCATTTATTCAGCAAGCATTCAGAGAACGTACTATGTTACTAGTCTAGGCTCTGGGACAGAGCAGCGAGCAAGAATGAAATCTCTGCCTTCAGGGACCTGACATTCTAGGAGGGATAGCAGGTACTCAGAAAATAATAAAATGTACATTGAACGCATTAATGTAAATGGGGATGAGTTAAGAGGGATGCGGGAGAGAGAGGGAACAAGGGGAGGGAGAATGTATGTATGTTGAGTGAAGGGGAGAGTTGCAATTTTAGAAAAGGATGTCCAGGTAAGGGCTTCTTGAGAAGGTGGCATTTGTCAGATGGCAATACAGTGTCTATTTCTTGGGCCTGTGGCGAAGATCGAAAAAGAAAATGCAGAGTCGTTAAAACAAACAAACGAACGAACAAAAAACAAAACAAACCAAAAAACCTTCGATAGACCCAAAATGGACGCAGCAGACTCCTACGTAACCCGCGTGGAGCTCACAAAAAGGGGAACGTTGGTCACAGCGGAATGGTGATCGAGGTGGACGTTGCCCCAGACGGACCGGTGATCCCGCTGAAAATTGGCCCCGGGCGGAAACGCTCGCCAAACGGGAATGCTAATCCCGTAGGAACCACTTGCGACAGGGCTACACTGGGCCAGGGATTTATGGTTACCCTGGTAACGGCGTGTGCCGGATGGGCGGAAGCAGCAGCGGAAGGAGGCGCGAGGGCGGGGACGGAGGCGAGGCTTTCGGCGGAAGTGAGCTCTCCGCCGCTTCCAGCCTGGGAAGATGCTGCGTCGTGTGTGGCGGTGGCTGTGCCTCGGCCTGGGCAGCCTCCTGGCGGGGCAGGCGGAGGCCCCGAGCCCCGTGGAGCCGCCGGAGCGGAGCAGGCCGTATGCCGTATTGCGTGGGCAGAACCTGGGTGAGCGACCGCGGGCTGGCGGGCGGCGGGGGCGGGGTGTGAAGGTGCAGCTCTTTTCCGAAGGCTCCGCGCCGGGGCTGGTGCCCAGTGGGCTCTGCCTGTGTGCTGGTTGCATGAATGACCTGGGAGTCGAGCCCCCACTTCTCTGGATGCGCGGGCCCAGGCTAGACAACAAGGGTGACTTAATGAGAAAGGTAAGGAGGAGTGCAGCCCTGTTTTACGGATCAAAGTGAAATTCAAAGAGATGAAGTTAATTGCCTACGTTTACACAGCTAGAATAGTGGTATTGGAAGACAGTGTATCCCCCCCCCCCCGCCCTGCTTTTCGAGCGTTTTCGTTATGCCCCTTCACTCTGAAGAAAAGAGCCAAATTAGTACCTGTTTTCGCTAACCTAAAGAAACCCGAAGAGGATTAAAGGCAAAAAGTGGAAATAGCGTTGGGCAGGTTTTCTGCAGTGCACACCTCCGAGCAGCGGGAGTGGCACCACCAAACTTCTTCCCTGGAGCTACACTCGGCATCTTAGCATCAAGCCGTTATAGCTTTGAGATGTGTCTTAAGGAATCGGAAAAGTCTAAGACAGGTTGTTTGGGGGTCTGGGAAGCTCAGACGTGATTCCGTGTAAATTAATGGTAATTGCTTTTTCCCTTCCCACTATTTCTGCTTACTAAAGATTTCATAGGCACACTACCTTCAGAGAGCAGGAGAAACTTGTACTAGAACCTCGGTTTTGTGGAGCTTGAAACCTACCTTTTGGGAGGAGCTCTAAAAGACACATACACACACACACACACACACACACACACACACACACACAAACATACATAAATACATGTGGCTGGCTTTGAAAGGGGTCCTGAAGCTTAAAGCTTGGCCAACTTCTGCCAAAGTCAAAGTCCTTCCTTTCCCACTGTACATCATGGATACATCTGTATCTCTATGCCACAGAGAATCATTTTGGGTTATCTTGACTCCTCATGAATTCATATTGAATATATGTATCGACCACTTACTGTATTGATACATTCAGCATTCTGTCACGCAGAATTCTCCTGAGTGGGTTCCACTGCTCTGTGGCTTAATCCTTTAGAACAGAGTTTCTCCACCTGGGTACTACTGACACCAGATGGTTTTTGGTGGGGTTTGGGGGAGGCGAGGCCCACTGTCCTGAGCACCATTAGGGGCGCCTGGGTGGCTCAGTCAGTTAAGCATCTGACTTTGGCTCAGGTCATGATCTCATGGTTCATGAATTCGAGCCCCACCTAGGGCTCTGTGCTGACAGTGCAGAACCTGCCTGGGATCCTCTGTTTCCACCCCCCTCTCTCGGCCCCTCCCCCACTTGCACACTTGCTATCTTGTTCACTCTCTCTGTCTCAAAATAAATAAACTTAAAAATATTAAAAATTAAACAACATTAAAAAAAAGAAGACATTGAGTGGCATCCCCAGCCTTTACCCACTAGATGCCAGTTGCACACCTGGCTCCTAATGAGGATAATCAGAATATCTCTGGACATTACCAGATGTCTACTGGAGGCCAGATCCCCCTGGTTGAGAAGCAGTGCTGTAGAAAAATACTGTTCATAGAGTGGTCTGCAGACCAGTGGGTCCCCAAACCACTTATCTGCAAAGAGAGGACTACAGAAACTAAGCGTTTAGAAATTTAAAAATTTGACATTGTTGCAACATTGTTGCAAGCAAGTAGAGACCAGTCCCAGGTGTCCCTGGACTGTAATGCTTTGCAGGCAGAGGGAGCTGCTAAATAGTCATGCACATAGTAATGACCTGGGACAGGCTAAAAGTTATAAAATCTAGTCCTTTACCACAGATGGTTTGAGAATCACTTCCCTAACAGTCCTGTGCAGTGGGTATTTTTGTTCCCCATCTTTTCAGAGGAGGGAACAAACACAGAGAGATTGTATAACTTACGTTAAGATCACACAGCCTGTCTATGATCTACATTGGGATTCCCAATCTGGGAACCCAGTCTGACTCCAAACCCTGAATTCTTGACCACTGTGCTATGTTGCCTATTCAGGGCATAATAATGGCTTTCAATTATAATATGCATGTTATATGTCCACACCGTTGCTGAGTGCTTTTCATAGGTTACCATAGGTAGGTTTCAAGAACCCTGGTGGGGTGGGTTTTATTTGCCACATTTGATAGATGTAGGAAATGAAGCTGACCGATGGGAAGTAACCGTAAGGAAGGACCTAAATAGTCTTAGGTTCTGCCTGCACCTGCGGTTCAGGCAGCTAATACCATGTGCAAAGTATGAGAGAGGTAAAAAGATGAAGAATAGAATTTGTCAGGCCCCAAATGGATCGCTGTCCAAACGGATATTGTGTAGCTAACAATTCATTATTTTAAAACAGTTTTGAAATTCCATTCTCCACTTCCAGTCACCTGCGTACCTGCTTTTGGAGTTTGTTTTTTTTTTCCAGAGCGCTTCCAAAATGTAAAATGCAAGAAAATGGTTTAAATAGAATAAGGCAACCTAGGTTCAGTTTCAGTCAAATTCATGGAATTCAAGACTTTGAAAATAAGGGCAGGTATTTAGGTAAAGAGGCCTGTTTTTGAGATATGACTTTTAGCTTGTATAAGTTGTAGGTTGTCTTTGTCACCTGTGTCTTTTCTTCCCCTTCCCCCCCTTGCATAAATATATATATATATAGAGAGAGAGAGAGAGAGAGTCAGCTTTTAAATAATAACTGGGTTCAGTGTGGGGGCATTTTTGTAGGGATCACAAATACCCCCACATTACTGACTTAAATAAAACTGTGGTCAAATCTTATTTTTTCATTAGCCACAGTGGAGAGCAACCATGGTTAGGCTTCAACTGGAACCTGGCATGGGCCCACATATTTAAAAACAAATGTACATTTGCTTGGTGAAGGTAACATTTTGAACTCTCCAAAGAGCTCTGAGGTAGTCACACAAATGGGATTGCCCTTTCTTTCGCTGGGTTGCTGGTTACGTTAATTATTTTAAAATTTTTTCTTTATTTATTTTGAGAGAGCAAGAGCATGATGGAGAGGCAGAGAGAGGGGGAGAGAGAGAATCCCAAGCAGACTCTGCATCGTCAGCACGGAGCCCGACACAGGACAAACTGTGAGATCGTGACCTGAGCTGAAATCAAGAGTCAGACACTTAACCGACTGAGCCACCCAGGTGCCCTGGGTTATGTTAGTTTAAAGCCCTGGTTCTTTTTTTTTTTTAATTTTTTTTTTTTAACGTTTATTTATTTTTGAGACAGAGAGAGACAGAGCATGAATGGGGGAGGGGAAGAGAGAGGGAGACACAGAATCCGAAACAGGCTCCAGGCTCTGAGCCGTCAGCCCAGAGCCCGACGCGGGGCTCGAACTCACGGACTGCGAGATCGTGACCTGAACTGAAGTCGGACGCTTAACCGTCTGAGCCACCCAGGCGCCCCAAAGCCCTGGTTCTTATGTCTAGTAGTGTACCGGGGCTCAACCCAAGTGATGAGTTGGAGGCCCTATTTCTCACCGGAGCTCCTGGAGATTTTAGATGTGAAATTTGCTCTCCAAAATGTAGTAGGTTTGTGAACTTAGTTCATTGCTTCTTGGCTCAGAAGGCCTTTGTCAAGACTCATCTAGAGATTGAAATGCTTCACTCTTTTTTTTTCATCTCAGTTTTTATGAATGACTTTAACGTAGTTGGGCGCCTGGGTGGCTTAGTCGGTTAAGTGTCAACTTCAGCTCAGGTCATGATCTCACGGTTTGTGATTTCAAGCCCCACATTGGGGTCTCTGCTGTCAGCACTGAGCCTGCTTCAGAACTTCTGTCCCCCTCTCTCTTTGCGCCTTCCCCACTCATGCTATCTCTCAAAACTAAATAAACGTTAAAAAAAAAATGGGGGGCACCTGGGTGGCTTAGTCGGTTAAGTATCTGACTTCAGGTCATGATCTCATGGTTCGTGAGTTTGAGCCCCATGTTGGGCTCTGTGCTGGCAGCTCAGAGCCTGAAGCCTGCTTCGGATTCTGTGTCTCCCTCTCAGTCTGCCCGTCTGCTGCTCGTGCTCTGTCTGTCTCTGTTAAAAATAAATAAACATTAAAAAATTTTTTTAAACTTAAAAATGTGGTTGGGCTCTCTGCTTCTGTTCTTGTGCCCTATAATCAGATGGTTCTCCGTATAGCAGCCAGAGGGATCTGTTTTCCCTACTGAACCAGATCATGTCATTCTTTACGTAAGGTCCTCAAAGTCATCTTAAATCCCATGTTGCCTTCATGGTCTACAAAGCCCTGCGTGAACTGGCTCCAGCCTTCCTCTCACTTCACTTCCTGCCTTTCTTCCTTCCCCTTCAGCCATGCTTGCCTCGTTCCATTCATTGGCTTTCTGGGCTTGTGTGGCCCTCAGGGCCTTCCCTTGCTGGCCCTCGGGGCCGCAGTGCTCTCCCCGCAGGTCTTTGGGCGGCCAGCTCCTTCCTTCATCGTGGTCTGCCATTTGTGTGTCACCTTCTCAGGTCCTCTCTCCACCTCCCTCCCTGCTGTTACCCAGCCTCTACCCGTCACTGTCGCATTTCTTCGAGCCACGTGAGATGCTCTTATTTACGTTTTCTCTCCCACATACGTGGAAACATCCCAAGAGAGAATCTGTTTGTGTCCGTCTCCCACACACCCGGCGCAGTGCCTGGCACCGAGTGGCATTTGATAAATCATCGTCCGTGAACGGATGAGCTACAGAAGCCGGAGCTGCCGCTAGGAGGTAACCTGTCTTCCTTTTGCAGTGTTGATGGGAACCATTTTCAGCATCCTGCTGGTGACCGTGATCCTGCTGGCATTTTGTGTCTATAAACCCATTCGGCGTCGGTGACAGCCGAGCAAACCAGTTCTTCCACGAGTATTTGAGAAAAGAATAAATTGTGTTGCACGTGGGTCATTGGAGAAGTTGGAATCAGCACCTTCCTGCTTGGAGATGACCTTCAGTCTGGACTGTTGTCAAATGTGAAATGATTTAGAAAAAACAACTGGCAGTTATTTTTTCCTAACACTGTAATGCGAATAATTGGGTCTGCTTCTCAGTGTTTCTTTTTGTACCTGGCTGCACTTACACTTGTTACAAGGAAGACCCGAAGCTCCAGGTTTCGTGTAGAGATGAGAAGACAGTAACTATGTGAGCAGTGTTAAAACCACACTGGGAAGGTCTGAATGTTTGAAAATACTCATTAGAAGTAGACTTAACACGTAGACATTCCCTTCTTAGAAGAACCATTTGGTCACAGTGGGGTTTAGAATCGCATATGTTTTTAATCACACTGAGTTGGCCTAGAATGCTCCGGTGGCAGAGCAGTGTCAGCTGTGGGGAACTTAGGCCGTCACTCCTCATGCTGCATCGACTCTGCACTCAAATGCCCCCGTTCAGGTCAGGGTCACATCACGTAGGCCTGTGACCGCACGCACCTTCGGCTGGAAGGTTCTGAGTTAGACTGGAAACGTTACTGGTTGGTCTATCTGAAAAAGAGCTCCATCCCACCGAAACACATTGATCTCCCTTGGGCTGCCCTTAAGTCTTTCTAGGTGGTGGCCTAAAACTTGTGGCAGCTTTGCAGATTTGGAACCTAAAAGAAACTCAGCAGGAACTCTTTTTAGCCCAGGGTGAGGAGGTTCTCAACCAACAGAAGCGTGTGTTCATTGTAGGAGGCAAAGTGGCAGGTGGGTGTGTGTTTGCACAGATTTAATTTCAACCTCGAAAACGCTGCTATTTTGCACTGTTAGACTGGATTTTTTTTCTTATTGAAATGATACAAAGTGGTTATCAGTATTTATTTTAAGGGTGCTAAGTTTAATTTTTTTATTAAATTGAAATGCTTACCTTGTACTTCAGTCACAGCACTGATTTTTTTTTTAATCTGCACTAAATGTGAAATAACTAATGTGGGATACTGTAACTGTTTGACTTAAGGATTTTGTTTGTAACCCTGACATTGAGCCATTGAATGTTCACTGTTGAGCAAAGTGTCAATTAAAGTAAACTTTAACATGCTGTTTTACTCCTAGTGATTATTTCCCAAACGTCTAAAATGCTGGTGTGCATTTGAATCCGATCTACTCAGGGAAGCACCGTGAAGTTGAATTTTAAGTTTATGTGTAAAATAAGACAGCTGCCCCAAGCCCAGGTATTATTTCAGAAGACTGGGCCGTAAGTAATCTCTCAGGCTGGGTTAGGGGTCAGAAGACCTGGATTCTTGTCCCAGCTCTAATTACAGACAGGCTTAACTTCTCTAGAGCCTTGGTTTTTTCATCTGTAAAGTGATGTGTACACACTTTATCTTTCTTAATTGTGGTGAAGATCAAATGCTGTGAAACCAGTATAAATCAGGAGGGGTCACCACCTTTGGCCTGTCCTATAAAAGACCGTGGTTATTGACTGACTGCGTGGGGAGGAGTAGGTGGGATTCTGAGACTGGCATTGACAGTTAAGTCCCAGAAGTGCACACCTCCATCTCATCTGGAGCGCCGTTTTGATATGCTAACTAAAAATGTGTAACAATTTTTTGGATTTTAAAGGGAGACAGTAAAAACTTGGTAGGCCCAGGGTGCCTGGGTGGCTCCGTTGGTTAAGCATCAGACTCTTGATCTTGGCTCTAGTCATGATCTCACGGTTCGTGGGTTTGAGCCCCACATTGGGCACTGCACTGGTGACGCAGAGCCTGCTTGGGATTCTGTCTCTCCCTCTTTCTACCCCTTCCCTGCTTGCACATTCTGTCTCTAAATAAATAAAATTAAAAAAAGAACTTGGTAGGCCCATAAACCTTGTAGCCTGCTGTTTGTTTGCTCAGTGATCACTAGGCAGGTTACAGTAGGATCATGTTCCGGTTTTCTGAAACAATCTTGCAATAGTTCTTCCACATACGAACCCAAACCTAGCCTACACCTTCATTCCAACATTACCATCTGTTCAGTATGAGACTGCAAGCTAAAGTTAGACAGGGTAATCTTTATCGAAAGAGGCTTATTACAGAGTAAGGATACAAATCTCAATTCTGGGGGAGAGCGAATTTTACCCAAAACATTCATGCATGAGAGACTGACCACTAGTCCTTTACATGGAATTATTTTACCTTCATCTCTGGTTATACAGGGTGGGGAGGTAGCCCAGACCTCCCAAACTGAACAGTGCCCTGAATACCTACCGTATACCCAGATGAGCAACGTTCACTTCCTTTATACCAATCATAAAAATGATTTCTCTTAGTAAACTAGTTTTATTTAAAAAAAAAATTTAACGTTTGTTTATTTTTGAGAGAGAGAGGAGACACAGAATCCAAAGCAGGCTCCAGCTCTGAGCTGTCAGCACAGAGCCCGATGCAGAGCTCGAACCCACGAACCGAGCCGAAGTCAGACGCTTAACTGAGCCACCCAGGCGCCCCTCATCTCAACTTCCTTTAAAATGGAGATTACTGGGGCGCCTGGGTGGCGCAGTCGGTTAAGTGTCCGACTTCAGCCAGGTCACGATCTCACGGTCCGTGAGTTCGAGCCCCGCGTCAGGCTCTGGGCTGATGGCTCGGAGCCTGGAGCCTGTTTCTGATTCTGTGTCCCCCTCTCTCTCTGCCCCTCCCCCGTTCACGCTCTGTCTCTCTCTGTCCCAAAAATAAATAAACGTTGAAAAAAAAAATTTTTTTTTAAATTAAAAAAAAATGGAGATTACTAAATCTGCAAGCGCTGCTCGGGATTTAGGGACTCTGGAAGACTTAGGAGTATATTACATTTTTTCCAGCTGGACCTCAATCTTAAATCCACACATTTCCAGGCACAGGCCTCGTGTGGATTCTGAAGCCCTTCACGGCACTGCACATAGTCCCGTGGGGCTGCTGTCATGCACTTTGTCTTTGAGGTCTTTCACGTTCAGCAGGAAAGTGGTGGTTTGGCAGGTCTCTGTCTGCTGGTGTCACGTACACACTTAGCTTCCTCGGCAGATCCCTCACGTTACGCGTGCTCCGGGAACAGAGAGTCGAGCACTTTGTTGTACTTAGCTCCTAGCACTGTCTTACGTGCAGAAGTTGCTCGGCCGGGCCCCCTAAGCTTTAATGAACCTAAAGGTAAAGAAACCATTAGTCTTTTAATTAAATAATCCAGCTACTGCCTCTCATGACTGACGACTAAGTTTTCTTCATGGTGTCCCTCCCCCCACAACCCCTCCCCCCCCCGGCTCAGTGTTATTTTACCCCCAAAAGCAGAGCAGCTCCTTCACATCTTCTGGGAAACACCAAGGCCTCGTTTCTGGAACCCAAACATTTTTTGCCGGTCACTGCCCTTTTTTTGTTTTAATCGCAACATAATTAGGTGTAGGATAAACCTGGAAGCCCCCACCCTCACCTCAACTTGTGAGGACAGCCTCATGAAGCATTTCAGCTTCAGAGGGGAGAGCGGATTCATTCGGTCACATGAGCGATCTGATGTCAGCCTGGCTCCCCGCGCTCCTCGAGGGCCAGCCATCTCCGGCAGGCGGACTGGGGTCTGGCAGCAGCCCCGGCACCAGCTGGCTTTTTAGTTTCCTTCTGAAACGAGTAGCATTTGGTGTGTGGACCGTACGACCTGGGTGGGAAGGCTGGGAGGGGCAGGTCACCTTTGTCACATACTCTTGAGTATCGCAAGGCATCCTCGTGCTCCGGTCACGTACGTAACAGGAAGTGGGAGCGACCAGAGAAACCGTATGAAAAGGGAAAAAAAGGACTCCAAGGCGTTCTAGGATATCGTACGAGCACCCTCTTGGGAAGCGATCTTTATTTGCATTTTACGAGAGTGGACACGTAAATGAAACACGCTGCAACGGTGGACACACGCTCAGTCCCTTTTTAACTGACTTCCTGGGGAGCCCAAGACCTCAGGAAGCACAACAATGGAATGCAAACACAGAAATTACTGATGATTCACCGCAGTGAGTAAACAACGTGGCCTAACTGCAGCTATTCCCAAGAAGCGTCTTCACGCAGGGAAAACGCTAGGTGAACAAGAGTGCCAAGCTGGGTCTTTGAAACGAATGTGACACTGCAGTACACTGGCCTTGTGTGCAGACAAAGAATCTTGGCCGGACCGTGACAGACAAGGCAGATGGTTATGTGGAATCAAAAGCACGGTTCTTTGTGGCTAAGAACGTTTTACTGGCAACGCTCACTGTAGGATACAGATGTTCACTCTGAGAGTAGTCTATGTCTCCCTTCCGATCCCTAAAGGAGCGCAACAGATAGGAAATAGATGCAGAACGAAGGGGGCTGTTGTTTACCAGGGCATTTCAGTGCAGCCTGTGGGGAAGAAGAGGCGGGCCAGAGGGACGGTGCCCTCATCTCTGTTCCCCTGGCTTCTTCCGTTGTGTTGTGCGATGGTTATTTACAGAAGGGTCAGATAAAATCGTTAACTACTAAAGGTATCCCAAAAAGGCCTGAGAAAAATCTGGTTAAAATGTATAACCTTGTATTGCTACTGATGGGAGGGGTTGTTTTTACATCTTTTAAAAATAATAAAAAGATTCTGTTAAAAAATATATTTATCCAGAAAGATGCTGACTTGAACTCTAAAAAGCAATGCGGAGTCATCATTTTCCCTTTGGAACACAGAGCTACTCTTCTAACTACAAGTCTACCCCTTCCTCTGTAGTGAGCCCAGGCCCGCGGTGGGGGGGGGGGGGGGGGCGTCCTAGGCCTCGACGTGGAAATCTTTCACGAGGGAGGGCGTGGAACACACCTGGTTTTGGTTCTGGGCTGTCCGCTGTGTTGGCCAGCCTGCCCCATTCAACAAGCCTCAGGCTCTCCTAGCTGCTCCTTCAGGGCCAGGATTAGCTGCCTTGGATTTAGCCTGGAAGATCCTGCTCTCAAAGGAACCGCCTTTATAAATTCAACTCAGACCCCTCAGTAAGTGGAGTGAGGTGGTTTGAAACTATTGGTAATTTTTAAGGCTAAGGCAACATCCGTGGTCATTTGTATATCCTAATGTGATGCAAATAGCCCTAATCTAAAACCTGTCCTGTACATGTCTCCTCTTTAACTTTAGCTGGGGGTGGAAGGAATGGACGAAGGTGGAGAAGGAGGAGGAACAGTGATAGTGTCCTAGAAACCCTGTATAAAGGTAAAAACAAAAGAGTAGATCGGCACAGATTATCCATTTCTTTGGTGAACTGTAAAGAAGCGTCTCATAAATTCTCATAAACCACGCTCTAAAAAGGCTGCTGCTCTCATATATAAAAGCACCCTGACTCTGCAATAACTTGTTTTGTTATCACTCCTTGGTAAAAAGTAATCTACAAACTCGCGGGGATTGGGGTTTTTGTCTAAAGCTGGTAGTAAAAACGTGACCTGCAAGCCAATATAGCTAATGGAAAGTGACGATGTTCTCCTCCCCTTAGCCTGGAGATGGGGCCTGCCGGTCCCCAGCCCCTTTCCAGGGGGAGGGTCGTGGGTGGGCCCGGGAGCCCCTGGTCTTGCACCTCTGAGTAAAGAAAGGGCAGCTGCTGTCTGCCACATACGTGCGAGGCTGCGAGGCGCAGGCCCTCGGCCCCGGGGCACTGGTGACGCAGCACTGGTGCGCGGCTCGAGTGCAGCCCAGAACCTCCTCTGGGCGCGGCCGTGGGCACAAAGGTCTATTTGTCAGTCAGAGACAGCTGTAAGACCTGCTGGAGCTCCGCCTCCTCCTCCCGCAGCCGGAGCTCCCGCTCCTCCAGCTCTTTGGCAGAGAGCTCCATGGCCAGCTGCAAGTCGCTGTCAAAACGGCTTGTCTCGCTCATAGCACCAGGGCACAGGCCTTCCGTGCTGGTGAGGAGGCTCTCCTGGATGGCCCTGCGGTAGAAGGAAGAGGGGGAGGAAGACCGATCAGCAGCAGCATCTACAGTTGACCGCTCACCGAGAGCACCCCACGCCAGGCATCTGATCGGCACTGCACGTGCACCGTGCCATACAATCCCACAGAACCCTGGAGGCGTGGGTGCCGTGTACAGGGGAGAAGCCCGAGGCGCAGAGAGGTAAAGAAACCTGCCCGAGATACGCAGCTACTAAGTGATGGGGTGAGGAATGGCACTTGATCTCTTTTAAAGCAAAACCCAAGTTCTTCAACAGGCTTTCGTTTCTGCCTGGAGTATGTGAAAATACTTACAGAATAAAGGCTTCCAGTGTCTACCACCCCCTCCTTTAAAAAGATAATCTACTTGTGTCTGTAGCTGCTCCCCAAAGCCTCATCATTTTTAAAATCGTATAAACTTCCCACTGAGGGTTTCTCAGACCCTGTGTAATCATACAGTCTTTGCAGAAGATCAGACCGATCAAAAAGCCATTAACTAGGCACCTTTCTGCCAATGGCACTGGCCTGGGACTAGTCCACAAACAACTCTAGCAACGGTTCCTGGAAACAAGGCTACCAGGCGTTTAGAACCACTTTAGCGAGTAACTGCCACAAGAGGCAGCAGAAGAGCCAACTCTCAAGTCTCTCCTGCCAGGCAGGATGCTGGCACCGAGTGCCTATGTCCACCTGGGTGTAATCACTAAGAGTCATGCCAGTCACCTCTCATACTGGGCGTCATAGGCATGTGTCTGGTTGATCCCTCCATTCGAAGCTGGTCCTGAAAGTTCCTACAAAAAACAAACGTGATGGACATGAATACCTCCTAGAAGGAACAGGTGTCGTACCGATTAGGAAATGGAAGTGGCAAGAACAAAACTGGAAATGTTGACGTGCCCATTATTGGTGGCACTGTGCGAAAAACGAACAGGGACTTGGGTCATCTCAAAAACGACACCTAACTGTCAGGTGGCATATGGTATGCTGCTGTGATTAACACCCACAGCCTCTCATACTTGACACAGAACAGTCTATCAGAACAGCTTTGGGCAAAGTTTAAATGATCAAAGCAGACAACTCCTAAGCAAGGTGACACTACCTAATTCAATATTTGTCATCTTTGACTCTGACTACTCCCCTTTGCAAAATTTATGCTCAACAAAGGTTTATGCAGGTATTAGGGGGAAAAATAAGCTCACTATTTGAGGGGAAGGAGAGCGTACTGGACTGACCGTGATGTCCAGGCACTGAGTCTTCTCCCAGGAGGCCTCACAAAGGGAATATGCTGGCCGTGGGTGTGGTCCTTGGCCCAGCAGCAACTGAATGGTTCTAAGAGTGGAGCCATGGGAAATGGACGTGGGTAGGGCTCACACTGCCCAGTCTCTGAGTCTCCAGAATAAAACCAGAATGCCAAAAATCTGAGCTTGGACACTGGAGCGTTGAGAGGGTGCCCCTCTCAAAGCTTAGCCGACCTGTGAGTGCGGGGGCTGGGGCTGCTTCACCACGGAATTTCCACTCTGCAAACATGCTGGACGAATGATGGAAGGAAACGAGAAACCAACCAACAGACAGACAGGCTCCAGGAGCCCAGGACACGCCAAAAGGTGGTGGAAACAGAAGCAGTCTGGACCCCAGCAGTGTCAAGGAGAGCCACGGGGGGCAGGGCTGGAAGGACTTGATGTTGGGCGAGGGGACCACACTGTCGGGATGGAAGGACTGATGTTGGGCGAGGAGACCTGGGGAAAGACTCACCTGAAAAGACAGAGGGCAAGGGTTCTTATGCTGGTCTGCCCTATCCTTAGCTCCACCCTTAGCTAGGCACTCGGCCAGAGTTTGGGATTATGCCCCTTACAATGCAATAAAACATTTGAGCAAAAAACAAAATTTAACAAAGAATCAGCCACTGTTTTCATCACACACTTACTGAGCGGCCACAACAGTGTGACTGGTCTGCCATGGGGAGAAAGCTGGGATTTAAATCCACATGCAGTCTTACGAGACCTACCAACACATGGACGATATTCCAGAAAAAGTACAATGATGTGAACTGGCATGGACTTACGGTTTCAGTACTAGAAAACTAGCACACTCCATCTGACAAATACATGGTTATTGGCTGCATGGGTGAACCTGGAAGGAAAGTCTATCGGGAGACATCCTGTGAATGCTCCTAATGGGGGCTGTGCAGATGGTGTCATGTCAGATGCTTTTGTGGAAGACCAGGTGCAGAAAATATCTCTGTAAATACCGTGACTACACCAAACTCTCGTTATGTAGGGTGAGTCTTCCGAGTTAGCTAAAACTGGAAACCTCCCCTTCCCTGCCATTTGTTCTGATAAAGGCACCTGGCTCCTGCTGGACTCCAGTAAACTCTGCTGGATGGCAAACTGCATTATCTCGTAATCTTCGTCTTGTAAATGCACATTTCTGCCATTGTCTTGAACGTGATAAGATTCCGGGATTTCAAAAACAGACTGATCAACCTCAAAGTTTGTGACCTGGGAAGCTGAAACACAAGGGGTGACAGTCCGGTGCCTGAATCAGTAAAATGAAGTTCCATTTTACGTTTATAATTTAAAATTAAAAAAAAAAATGTTTTTAATGTTTATTCACCCTTGAGAGACAGAAACAGAGCGTGAGTGGGGGAAGGGCAGAGAGAGAGAGGGAGACACCGAATCTGAAGCAGGCTCCAGGCTCTGAGCTGTCAGCACAGAGGCCGACGCGGGGCTTGAACCCACAGACTGTGAGATCGTGACCTGAGCTGAAGTCGGACTCAACCGACTGAGCCACCTAGGCACCCCCGTTTATAATTTAAAATTTATAAAAACATTTTCAGTTAAAAAAATGAGAGAATTAAAATGATTAAAATCAAGGCTTGCTACTATGAGAGATTTTGAGGAAGAAAAACCTTGACAGAGAAAAGTACCAAAGTACCGCCTTTTTGTTTTTGTTTTTTTTATTTTAGTAATAAAATTAACTCATAGTCAAGAAAAATAAAGATTTCTCTCTCTCTCTCTCCACACTCTTTCTCTTATTTCCAAAGTCCAGAGGTAACCAGTGTTTACTTGTATGTCTTTTGAGGAATGCAGTGCGTATATGTGTATACTCAGTCACATCAAGATCTCTTTGTATTTTTTCCTTTTTATGAAATATGGTAAACACATGAAAAAAGTATAGGTCTGTAAACTAAAATAAAAAGATAATAACATGTCTATGTATCCCTCAACTAGCCCAAGACACAGAACACTATTTTTTACACAGTGAAAAAAAACAAAAACAAAAACAAATTGTTATGTTTCTATAAACTATCAATGAGTAACTAGAAAATAAAATTGAGTAAATAATCCATTTACAGTAGCATCCAATGGGGCGCCTGGGTGGCGCAGTCGGTTAAGCGTCCGACTTCAGCCAGGTCACGATCTCGCGGTCCGGGAGTTCGAGCCCCACGTCGGGCTCTGGGCTGATGGCTCAGAGCCTGGAGCCTGTTTCCGATTCTGTGTCTCCCTCTCTCTCTGCCCCTCCCCCGTTCATGCTCTGTCTCTCTCTGTCCCAAACATAAATAAACGTTGAAAAAAAAAAATTTACAGTAGCATCCAAAAGAATTTGGATGGAAGGTAAGGGAGCCTAAGGAAATTTTGGGGGGTAACAGAATTATTCTACATCTTGATTGTGGTGGTGGTTACATGGGTACACACGTTTGTTAAAATGAACTGGGGGCACTGAACTAGGGGCACCTGGGTGGCTAGTTGAGCTTCCAACTCTCGATTTTGGCTCAGGTCATGATCCCAGGGTTGTTGAGGTTGTGCCCCTCATCAGGCTCTGCACTGACAGCACAGAACCTGACTGGGATTCTCTCTACCCCTCCCCAACTCACTTTCCCTCAAAATAAGTAAATAAACTGTAAAATACATAAACTAAGGGCAGCTGGGTGGCTCAGTCAGTTAAGCGTTGACTTTGGCTCAGGTCATGATCTTGAAGTTCTTGAGTTTGAGCCCCGCATCGGGCTTTCTGCTGTCAGCACAGAGCCAACTTTGGATCTGCCCCTCTCTCTCCACCCCTCTCCCGCTTATGCTCTCTCTCTCTCAAAAATAAAATAAAATATACATTTTTAAAAAATGCACTGAACTGTCACACTTAAAGTGGGAGCATTCATACACCTCAATAAAGTTGGGTCTTAGGACTATGCTGTCTTTTTAATACAAGTGGGGTCATATTCTACAAGTTGTTTTTTCACGGACTCTAAATGAAATCTAAACTTTTCTCTCATTCAGAGCAGAGATCTACTTCATAAGATACTCCAATGTCAAAGTGAATAATTAGTTTATAATAACTGAATGTGTGTGTGTGTGTGTGTGTGTATGTGTGTGTGTGTTTTAAATCACAAAGCCCCAACTTTTCTTTACCTGAATCCACCTGGGTCCCCTCCACATTCTGAGATCCAGTTTCTTCAGCAGTGCTACAGCCATTAACGTTTCCAAATGTAATCCGTGCATTTAAGACATGAAACAAAGGAATTTCTAACAAAATAAAAGCTTTTATAAATAAACTTTACGCGAATAATAACAGTAGCCATCATTTCCTGAGTGCTTACAGTGCTAGTAAATACTTTTTATAAGTCAATGTCAAATACTTTTTATAAGGAGGACTTCCCTAACATAACAACCCTCCCCAATATACAGATGGGGAAACTGAGATTCAGAGAGGTTAAGCAACTTTTCCTAGATCACAGTGAATAAGTGGTTGAGCCGGCATTGAACAATGTGTCACAAATATGCAACTGTCCAAAATTTAAGTTCCTTACAAGTTGTATGTGTTATATACGGTGTTAGGCATTCCAGTGCGGGCCCTAAAACATACTGATGGTGTCCACGGTCTTCCTCAAGAAACTATCTGATCTGATGCTTAACTTAAGTAAGGTTTGACATGAAAACAATGAAGGTGTCACATTTTTGTGCCTTTTTACATCTGTCAGCATCATCGGTAAATAGAACTGGTGGCTGGGGGATCTAATTCTGACATGCAAAAGAACCAAGAACCATGACACTTCTCCAGCCGTGGTAAGCGAGAGGGTAACTGTGTCCTGCTCCATCAGGTCTGCTACCTTTGCCTGATCATTTGATCAGCTGCCGCCTGCCACCTTTGCCTCAAATGCTCCGAAGCCCGGAAGCACATCCTGTCACCCACAAAAGCCTACAGATGCTCCGGGGTTTCCAGATGGTAGACGGTACCTATCTTGACAGGAAATCCAGGTGGGAACTCGAGCTTGATGAAATCTCTGAGCCGCGCAAAGTGAGCGCTGGTTCGGGCCATGAGGTCAATGATGGGGACGACCTGCTCCACGAGGGACAACGGAAAGTCCTCGCACATCCACAGCATCGCTTTAAACCTGCGGGACCGACCGACACAAGGCTGAGGCCGTCATCCCCAGAGAAATGGGACCGCTTCTACGCAGCCAGCTAGACAACACCAGCTTCCTCACTGCCCCGTCTGCCCAGTCACCGTACTTCTCTTAATGCGGAGCAGGGAAGGGGCGAGACCCGTGAAGAATGCAGATCACCGTGCAATCTGGCAATCAGGAGAAACGGCCTGCCCTGTGACCTCCCCCTGCAGCAGTCTGAATTGACTGAAGAAGCGGATAGCTGGTGCGATCATTGCATTTGATCAGCTGAAGCTTGTTGGCAGCAAAAAACACAAGGAATTCTTACATCCCATCTCTATTCTATTTGGAGAAGGGCTTAATAAGAAGATGGGCAATCTACTGTTAGCTTTTATCAGGTGAAGTAACTTCAAATTATGTTTAAAGGAAGGGGACACAAAAATGACAACAGGACACCAGGAAACAGCAGAACTTCTGAGACAAGAATCTGTAAGCTGAAAATGGCCGCTGAGTCTTACTTTTGCGTTCTTATCGTGAGCTCCTTTGGCCTTCCGATGTCCCGGTCTTTCAGATCAAACTCTTCATTAAAGTATTCATCCGGCGTGATGGCCGTGGGGTTGTTGGCGGTGGCACACTCTGTGGTGAGGTCCTGCCGAGCCAGAACTCGGGGGAATTAGAAATGCCAAATGGTGCTCACAAGTGGAGGCCTACAGCACTCAGCCTCTGAGGCGGACACGTTAACCAACTACAGATCAGGAAGTTCTAGTCATTTCCTCTCCCCTTGTCTTTCAGTTACTGCGCTGAAAATCTATAAAGGCATTATGTAGCAAGCCTAATGGGTTTCCCCGTGTCAAAACATTTCTCCACTCTCCTTTGCATTTTTATCTCCTGATTATAGAAACAGAGAGAGAAATATCTGACATCATGGAAGATCTGGAAGGCATGGGAGTTTAAGTTCCAAATCTGTCATGCTCTCGCTCAGGACCCTGGAAAGGGAATCTCATTTCTCTGACCCTCTGCGATCGACTGTACCAACTTCATGTAGTTAGAAAGGATCAAGTCAGAAAATGTCTGTGAAGGCACTCGGTTGAAATAAAAAGTCCTGAATCCTGTTTAAGTTTACAGATGAGAAGGCACCTTCTACAGTCACGACCCTCCTCTAAAATTTTTACCTGCAAGATTCATCTAATTCTCTTCTAAAAGAGTATCTCGAGTTCTGGCTTGGGAGCGCTCTTCAGCATTGCAGCCAGAGTGGCCTGTTCAGGATTCAGTAAATGCCATCGCGGCACAGAAAAGTCATGTCCTTTGTTGAACCTGAGAACTCGCTGCTTCCACTTACCCCTTGAGCACCAAACTGGTGTTCCACGGTTCCCAGCAAAGACTCCAGGGGGTTCCTGTCCGCTACAGGAGGGGGGAAAGATTTAATGTCTAATATTATACCTTACTTGTGACTACAGAAAGAGATTCTCATGCTATCTTAAAGTTTTGGATCCCAGCTACCTACATCAGGAAGTCCATTTATGGATAGGGTGGCAAAATCATCCAGTCAACCATCGGCTAATTTATCCCTTATAGGACATACTTTTTATCAGGGTCTCTAACCTAGATGAACAACAGCTACAAGAAGTAAAGCAGAAAAGCAGCAAGAGTTTGGATTCAGGAGTGAGGCTGACTGGGCCGCAGGGTCCTCATCTGTCAAACCAGAGTCCTGGTGGCAGTGGGGGCGGCGAACAGTAACTGAGCGCTGGCCTCACTGAGGGAACGTCTCAAAGGTTTGCGTGAGGCAGCTCATCTCATCCTCCCAAGCACCGCCGTTTCACTGCTGAGGGACCTGAGCCACAGAGGGTGCAGGTAACTTCACAAGGCCACAAGACTGGCCACCGGTGGGGCTGTGCGAGAACAACCACGTATTGGCAATGCTTTGGCTCACAGCCCCGGTTCTGTCCAAATCTTTCACGGTGAGAGTTTGGACTAAATCACTCATTCTGGTGAGAACTAGTCTCCGATATCCTTAACTACCTTCCCTGCCTTCTTGTTTCTTCGGAAACGATTCGCCTGAATGGCTTTAACTCCCCTTGAAGCTAACTACAGGTAATACCTTCAAGAACAGGTCAGTCTAAAGGAGATTTTTGTAAAAAGGAAGTTAGGGCTAGGATTAGCCTGACCTGATCATGTTAACCCCCAAAATGAACGAAACCAACAAAGGCTCTCTCTAGCCTAAGGAAAAGCGGGGAGAATTACCTTTGTATCTCTTTTTTTCTTCCTCGGTCAGGTGTTCCGTCCGGATTTTGGTTATCACACTCACATTGTTTACTGTGTAAACCTTGGGAGACGTGTGCAAAAGAAAACAGTGACACAGGGAATCAAAACTCAAAAAATAAGCATAGCAAGAGCAAGAATGCTGAAGCCAAAAAATAAATAAAGAAAAGAAAAGAAAAAAAAAATTCCAGCAAAATAAAAATGAGAAATGGTTGACAATCATTAGGATCCCTCCGAGAAAATATACAAGCTAATCAACTTAGAAATGCATCAGCAACTACTTGGCATCTCTGACAATTTTAAAGACCGAGGAGTAAACGGGGCAGGGACGGGCTGCATCTCCCTGCCTGCCCTTTGTGTTGCTAATCGCTCTCAAACAAATGTCCTGAGACTGAGGCCTCCCGGCTGGATTTCTAGCGCTAAGGCACCCAAACTGGCCCCACGTACTTCTCTGCTGATTTGTGGCGATCTTATAATAGGACGGACTTAGACAGCCATCTGCTGGGCAGAAGGAAAACGGAATGAACACAAGGTTCTCTCTACCTGTGAGGCTTCAGAGGAAACCAGCGAGTCACTACTTAAAAGGGATTCCATCGATGGACAAAAAATTATTTTCACCACCAGAGTGAATGCTCTGTTGTCAAGGTTGACTGAGAAATTTGGGGGTCCGGAAGATCAAATCTCACGGTAAACAGAGAATTAGCTGTATGCCATACGTGGATTCCCAACGTTCAAAGACTGAGGAAGCAGCGGAACGACTGTGTCTAAATGTGTCTCGCTGAGCATGACGTAAGCCTCTTTGCCCCCTCCGAGGTCACCAGAGGATCCTGCGGCACCGCACTCCGGCACGGGAGCCATCAGTCCCTGCTGTACTGCAGGGCTAACGACAGGCCAGGAGACAGAGGCGTCCCAGCTAACAAGATGCCAGATGACTCGACTGACAGTTGTCTGCACTATGACAACTACGTTCTTAACGCACTGATGTCACGTAAGTGGGTGTCAGGCCACTGGTTCCAATTAGGCTGACTAGGAAAATGGAGGCTCATTAAAGCTACTTTACTTTTTTTTTTTTTTTAACCCACTCAGGTTATTAAAAAAAAAAAAAAAAAGATCAACATGCAGGTTTCAGTCTAATCCTTTCTTTTTCTGCTTAAAGAATTAAAGGAACAGTCACTCCTCTGGGGACAACTGGCACCCGTGTTCATTTCTCTACGACATAGTTTCTCTTTTGGCATACCTAGGGACCTCCTCAGGACATGCGAGCCCATTTTCTGCACATCAGATCAGATACAAATCCAAGTGAGAGACACTAAGCAGCACTTTTTCCCCCAGAGCATCTCCACGGCACAGATGCATGAAAAAATCTCAACAGACTCCTCATTTGCATAGAAGCTAAATAGCTATATTAAATCTTATTTTAAGAGTTTCCTTTTACCTTTGCTTCGTAACCATTAACAACTTCTGCTTTATCTGTCCTCCAGCCCCAGAATCCGGATTTAGTTCTGATAAAAAGTGAACACCACAAATTTCTACATGTACAATATGCCATTCAGATTTATCCCTGCAGCCTTTACAGTTTATTTCCCCCAGCTTAAGTTGGTGAAGGACACTTGGAGATTACGGTCCTACTGTCCACAAAAGGATGCTCTCAGTGACAGATGGCTTAAGTAGCCCCACCCCCTCCCACTGTTACTAATCAGCTCGCCTCACCCCTGGCATAGAAAGCCTCCATTCTTGGCGTCTTTACAAAAACTGCCAGCACAGGCGACAAAGGTGGTGACATTGACTGGACAGCTGTCCTAAAGAAATGAGTGAAGATGACCAGCGTCCAAGGGCTTGCCACGAGGTGGTATCTGGGTCAGAGCATTTATCCGGATCACCTTAACTGTGGATATGGACATCAGTGGCTCTGTCCCCATGAGCAGCCGCATCTCAACTGAGGAATTCTTAGAACAACGAGGCACAGACCATCCTGCTCCTCAGGAGAGAGCGGGTGGGGCAGGAACTCCTCACTGTGGCGAGCTGCTTGGAGAAGCCATTAATGCCTGCGAAACGGCTTGGGAGTCACACGTTTTACCAGGTTTGGTGCAGCAGGGGAAAGGATGTTAAAAGCAGTTTTCCAGCCCAGACAATGACTCCAGGTCTGTAGGACTGCTATTAAAGTAGCCTAGCATCCCAGCAGCAACGACAGCACTGCTAAAGTGCCTGAAAACCCAGTGATTCGACTCAACATACTCCTGGGGAAAAATGCATTTAGGAACCAAGAGCAGCCAAGAGGTTCTGGTTCTTTTTCAAAGCAGCGCGTCCTGGGAAATACTACCACTCACAGGGAAGCCCTGACAAGCCTGGTCTGCCCTTTTGTCTAGGACATCACATCCTAGCTCCACTGTGACTGCTGCACTTGGCCCTGCGTAGGACAACTGCCTGCCTTCCACCCGGACCCCAGAGGAAAGTGGGGACATCACGCAGGAAGCTCCGGGAGCCAGCAGATTAGCCAGCTCACAAAGATCCGTGTAATTTGCGTCTCGTGTTTCCAGTTTCATTAGTCCAGACAGGGCATACAGAGTTTTACGTGTATGTTACAGCTCATCAGAGAAAGGAAGGACCAGGGCTTTAATTTTCCAAGTAGTTGTCCACAATTAGTGCAGCATGACCCACGGAGGGAGAGAGGGAAACCCCAAAGGGATTACACCAAATGCTAGCTTATCTCCACTTCACACTTCAGAAACAAAACCACAATCCTGGGGGCGGGGGGCAGGGTCCACACTGATTAACAAACCAGAGTCCCCTCTTAGCTTCAATAATTGAAAATCAAGATCGTCCTTTTATAGTTAACAAAGTCAGTCCTCGGTTCCTTGCCGTTCACCTAGTCACTTGATATTCTGGCCTGGGAAAGGACTGCTTTCTGGCACACGGTCTGCCGAGGTACCAAAGGATGACTCCGTCTGCCCCGCTTCATCCCGTGAGCATGCTGGGGAGACGGAGCCGCCCCCTCTCCCTGGAGACCACTAGGCTGCTCACTCCTTTGCATCCGCTCAACTGGCAATCCTGGCTGCTCTGCCTCCCTTTCCATCCCCACGCTGACAGCTTGGTTATTAAATTCGGCATCCTATTTTAAGCCCCAAATTCTAATAACTCCTCAACCCTTGATTAACTTTATGCACAGAGGCATCTGAAGATGACAGGGCAAGACCCAGCTCCCCCTCTGCATTTTTACCTCTGCCCTTCTCCGCTGAGGCTGCCACACCAAAAGCCGCTGAGCAAGCCCTGTGGCTTGGAGGCTGCTATGCAATTCAGAGAGAGGCTCTGAGGGCAGCAGAGAATGTTCTGCTTTAGGTTGCCAGAGCATACTCTTTCAGAGAAGAGAAAAACCCAGACTGCAGCCAGAGGGGACATACTGGCAGGCCAAAAACTCATGCAGGAAGCAAGCATCAAGCTCTCAGCAACAGATCAGAAGAAAGGAATGGACGAAAACAACTGTCCTAAGAGAGCACACCTTCCGAAGTCAATCAAGCGCATGCTCCCACCTCCAGTAAGAAGGAGGTGTGCACTTTCTCTACCAGCAAATCTCACACTCAAGTGGCTCAAACCCTTGCTCGATGCATAAGCAGCTCACTGACTGCATATACTGAGTTCTGAGCACCACAGAAAAAAAGCAGCTGTTTTCCAGAAATCCTCTCTCAGAGACCCGCTGTCAGTTGCCAAAGGAGGTTAACCCGAACCGTCTGAAGAACTTGTGACCATACAAATCCCAGAGGTGCCTCAGCCCTCAGTAAAAATGGGAAGTGCCACCGTTTCCCATTTGCCCTCCGTGGGGTAGCCGCCAGTAATCGGCACACGCTTTGTAAGTTACATGTCAGAACAGTGACTCTAGCAACTCTGCCGATGACCCAGAGGGAACGGCGGCTCTCCTCATGGCATCGTAGAGCCGTGGGGGCTTTACCAACGTCATCTCGAGATTCACTCCTTTCTTTCTTTCAGGTAAGGAAGCAGAAACGTGGAGAGACAGAGACACCTCCCAAAAGCTACATGGTTACTTAGCAGCCCTGCCCATGGCATTCAGTCCTTCCAACTGCCACCTCCGCAGCCGGGCCGTGGCACTGAGGACGGGCCCCGCTATTTCCCAGCTTTACGAACAGAGCCCTTTGCTGCAGGGGCCCTCCCTGTCTACAGAGGTGTGTGCCGAAGCCTGAAGGAGTCTTCCCGAGATGCTACCAGGTAAAGCCACGGCCCATTCCTGACAGACAGCCGTCACCTGGCAAGGCTGGGGTGCCAGGAGTCTGGTGATGGGGGACTGAGCCTGCCTCCCAGGGCTACCGCTGCCAACACAGCAGCAGTACTGGGACATCACGTGGGCTGGCATTTGGCTTTCTCTTCTACTGCTAACAGATGCCCTAATTCCACAGCTCCATCTAAATCAGAAGAAAAAGGGCACTTGAGTCTTATGTTTGACTCAACAGAAAAGTTTGTCTCACTAACATATTTTATGGAAACAAAGAAGAAAAGAAAAAGAAAAAAAAGAGGAGAGTTAGTATATTCATTAAGAGTAAAGAAAGCCTAGATCCAGGATAATGTGTGTCCACGTTAGCTCAGGTTATGCTGCTTTGGTTTACAGAGAGCTGGATGTGACATCCTAGGCAAACACTCAGGGCTCTTACAGATTCCCTCAGCTCAGTGCGTTCTGTGGGGAAATCACTCAGGCAAATAGCTCTGACAGCTTCCGCTTCCCTTACATTCCGAACCTCTTCATGCCTCTGCAGGGCTCAGAGGCAGATGACCAGAGACAGTGTTCTCATCCAGGTGAACCAAGGCACAAACCTCTTCAGAAGCTTCTTCTGGTGGAGTCTGGAATAGAACTGCAATCCCTCCAGACTCTTGGCTCTAAACTATTAGGCCTCACAGGGGAAGAGAACCACATTTAACTATATGGTAAGTGTGGATCTGACTAGTATCAGTACAACCACAATCAATACTGGGTCAATTCTAGCTTCCAGAGACTCGCAAAGCTCCATGGTCTGGGACTAGGGGTCTTGTGGGTCCCCAAACACCAAAACAAAAATAAAATTCAAGTAAAATCCATTAGAAAGGGCCCATAAAAGAGTATGAAGATGTTTCTCCAAGACTTAACCAACGTTAATGTCTATAAAATGATCTATGAAAGAGGATGTCGGCTATGGCTTCTTCTTGGTTAGAACAGAGAGCAACTTGAAAATCCACTAGTGCTTATTATGCCATATTAGAGAAATCCCAATCCACCCATAATTTCCAATTCATATCTACATGCCACCAAAGATGGCAGTAAAGGGATCGGACATTAAAATGCAGAACCTAAATGCGTACCTTTCAAAAGCAATATTTTTAGTATCGAGGCTGGTGTTAATGACTGGGCTCGTGAGCCGTCTCTCAACTTCCCTACTTTTTGGCTTCATCAAGTCCAGGGTGAGGCGCTCCATTTCTTGGGACAGGTCAAAGTGCTCGGTGGTGACCACCCTGTCATCATGGTTGACTTCCATCAGCTCCGCCCGGTTGTCTGTTAATGGAAACAAGAGCGTAACTAAGGGCCATGCCAGCAAGATGCAAAAACAAGGAAGCCTCACAAGTTAAAATGCATTGTCTTTCACATTTGCCCCCCACCAAGGGCCACCTACCAGATAAAACCTGAATACTATGATTACTGACCACCTACTTACATGGGGATTATCCGGCCAGTTTGCCACAACCCACAGGAGGCTCGGGGCCGTCTTCCCCAAAGTTGCAGACATTTACAACAATATGCATTATTTGTTAGCAATACATCTGTGTACTTTTTAAAATATACCATTTACACAATTAACATAAATCATTTATGCACAACATTGGGCTGGCAATGCCACTTTTCTCACCCTCTGATAGGAGGATCATGCCTGCTTACAGAGAGGATATAAAGAGATATAAGACAGAGTCTCAAATTCTGGGCTCAGGAATGTGGGACATTCCAAATGGTGAGAGTGTTTGGTGGTAAATGATAGGGGCTAGAGAATGAACAGAACTATCCAAAGTGTTACAGCTCCTTTAGAATTTGTCTAGCAGGCTTTCCGGTCCTTACCAGAAGACCCCTGAAAAACAAACAAACAAACAAACAAACAAACAAACAAAACCCCAGAGAAACAGAGAGAGAGAGAGAACTATCCAAAAAAGAAATAGAGGAATTGAGAGTTGAATAATTAACAAGAATAACCAACAAAAACAAAAAACACAAAACACATGCCCCAGACAGTATCAGATAAGGTATAGGAATGCAAACACATTTTGATGGTTAAAAATCACTCTTGTCGGGGTGCCTGGGTAGCTCAGTCAGTTAAGCGTCTGACTTCAGCTCAGGTCATGATCCCACGGTTTGTGGGTTCGAGCCCCGTGTCTGGCTCTGTGCTGACAGCTAAGAGCCTGGAGCCTGCTTCAGATTCTGTGTCTCCCTCCCTCCCTTTCTCTGCCCCTCCCTGCTCAAGCTCTGTTTCTCTCTCTCTCTCAAAAAGTAAATAAACAAAAAAAAAAAATTAAAAATCACTGTCACTTAGTGTGAACAGTGATTATGAAAACTGAATAGAATCACTCACCTTCTCCCTTAAATATAAAACTGCGCCTCCCTCTTATCCAGCTCATGTTCTCAAATCCCAGCAACGTGATATCCACACGCAGTTTGGCACCACTTTTCCAAATGCGACAGACATCATTCGGGCATATTCTGGAAACCAAGGGCACTGGAGAAGAGAAGTGTACTACTGAGGAAAAACTCGAGGGCCAAGCAGAGCACACAGGCCCAAGGAATCAGGATTCCAGCTTTAATAATAAAAAGACAGGAGCGGCACGCATGACGGTGACCCTCAGAACTGGGTGTGGCTCCCCCACTTACAATAGGGAAGCCACTTTTCAAAACTAAAAATGGACCTTTTGTTCTGTAGCTCTTTATGGAGGTGCAGATGTGTCTTTGTCCAGACACGTGAATTTCCCAAGGACATCCCTGATCCCAACACGGACCTGTCTTTTTGACCATCATCAGGGCTACCGAATGTGTCCATCTGGCCTTCTTGCTCACATATGCTGCTCCTACCACGTCGCTGTGCCCTAACACACTGGCATATCCGCCCCTCAAAATATCAAACCTAAAATATCTGAAAAATGCAGATATTTGCATGAGAGAAGAACTTGTAAGTTTTCCAGAAGAACCTGAAGTTCTCTTCTTTCCAAAACTTTTTTACTTCATTTAAATGTTTCATTACGAATGTGACTTCTTGCCTGGAAGGGAAGTCAGAGTGAAATGGCTGGCAGCCTGGGAGTTAGGAGCTGTTATTAACTGATCTACAAAGAATAAAAGTGGAACATCTATGAAAATTACTGTCAGTCACTTCGCCTTATATAAGATTTTGGAGCAATACATCCACTTTGTGAAAAATCAAGCTATTCCAACATCCATCTCCTCCTCTTCTTTCTAATAACAAGTTTAAAAGAAGCAAGTTGAACCACATAAGGAAATGAGTAATAAATTAGGGTAAATCTTCTTACTAAAATTGTAGCCATTTAAAGTGACATCTTAAAAAACTAATAATATGGACAAGTGTCTCCTATTAAGTGACAAAAAGTGGAGAAAAAACTGTCTCTATATTATATTTACAGATACTTGGGAGAAAAATCTCTGTGCGTAGGGGCAAAAACGAGAAGGAAAACATCCAAAGCATTAACAGCTTAAGTTGTGCTTAAGTGAGACTATAGGTGACGGTTTTTCTTTATTTTTTTACCATGCATTTCTTAGACTTAAAAATATATACACATTAAAATCTTAGAAAGGAAAAATAAACTTCTATTCAGGGTCAATACATCTGGAAACAAATAAATTTTAAGCCCAGAGCCACTCACCCCAGCTGGTGAATTCCCATTTCATCTGCACATAGAAATCCGGAGCCTGAAGGACAAAGGTTTAAAGTAAATGACCCTTGGCGCTATAAACTAAACGCAAACATGGTAAGGGTTAATGAGGTTTTAGAGGGGGAGGAGGAGAGAACAGAGAAAATAAGAAGAAACATAAAATGCAAACCCGTCAAAAATAAGTGCTTATTTTATACGCAGGCTGATATTTTACCTCGATATAAAATATGTCTAGACAGTCAATAAAGTTAACTGAAGGCAACAAGGTTAGAGGGGGATAAAATCAAATCTGATTTAGGAGAGTCTGGTTCCTAACAGTAGCAGAAAGATGAGCCTGGAAGATGGGCTTACGCACTGCCAGGCAGTGTGGGTAACAGACTGTCCTGGGCAGCGAGAAAGGAATGTCAAGTCCGTCTATTCTACAGGGAACTTGACTGTAAAAGTTTGTGTGCTGGCAAGTGCTTCATATTCACTGGACCTCGAAACCAGAAGAGGCTGCCAGACATCACTTCCCCAGGAAATTGATTTTCCCTCCAGTGAAGAGACTTCTGCCCTCATTTTCCTCTTAAACTTTTAGTACTTGGCTTTATAAAATTTTACACCACCAGAGCAGCCCTGTTTAGGATGACTTTCTGACCTACCATGAATTCTGTAATTTTCTTTTAATGTTTATTTATTTTTGACATAGAAAGAGTGTGCACACATAGGGGGTGAGGGGGTTGGGGGTGGGGAGGAGGAGAGAGAAAGGAAGACAGAGAATCCAAAGCAGGTTCGGTCAGCACAGAGCCCGATGTGGGGCTCGAACCCACCAATGAGATCATGACCTGAGCCAAAGTCGGATGCTCAATCAACTGAGCCACCCAGGCGCCCCTGACCTGCCAGGAATTTTTACAGAAGGTTCTTGGAGAGCTCTTAAGAAGTCCAGCAGTTACCATCCAAGAAGAGAAATGCTAGAAATCCCAGATGTTGTTCTGTTCCTTCCCACCCCCGTGGTTTGTCACAGTTTTTACAGGACAGGACAGGAAGGGCAAGGATCTAGCCTAGAGTAAAACCAGAATTCCAGTGATGGACAAAGGCCCTCTGAGGGGCAGCACACAAGAAAAGGTGGGCTTGTTTTAAGGAGACTGTTGAAAGACAAAATGTCTACCACAGCATCTGGTGCCACTGAGCACACAGGTCATTCACAGGCTGTCTACACCTTCAAGCAGAGAGCACAGTACAATGCAGTTTACTGCTATGGATCAATACAGGTAAGAAAAGAAAGTCCTTTACACTGAATTTTTTAAAAGAGGGTGAGTCCACATTAAGTCATTTGCTGTTTTGCTGAGTGGGCAGATGTGTTTTTAGTTCCTCCTCTGGTACGTTAGATAAGAAAACAATAAACCCACTTGGTCTTTGCACACCAGACACAACTGTTTAAAAACAATGCATACAACCATTTCGTATTTCATGGAAGGATTCATGCAGCCCATGAAAAAGGAGTATCTCTAGGAATGCTTTTGCTTGAGTGTCATACAAATATGTCTTTAAAAAAGAGTGCTCACAGCAAAGGAAACAATCAGTAAAACTAAAAGGCAACCAACAGAATGGGAGAAGATATTTGCAAACAACATATCAGACAAAGGGTTAGTATCCAAAATCTATAGAGAACTTATCAAACTCAACACCCAAAAAACAAATAATCCAGTGAAGAAATGGGCAAAAGACATGAATAGACACTTCTCCAAAGAAGACATCCAGATGGCCCAACTGACACATGAAAAAATGCTCAATGTCACTCATCATCAGGGAAATACAAATCAAAACCATGAGATACCACCTCACACCTGTCAGAATGGCTAACATTAACAACTCAGGCAACAACAGATGTTGGTGGGGATGCAGAGAAAGAGGATCTCTTTTGCACTGCAAACTGGTGGGAATGCAAACTGGTGCAGCCACTGTGGAAAACAGTGTGGAGGTTCCTCAAAAAACTAAAAATAGAACTACCCTACAACCCAGCAATTGCACTACTATGTATTTATCCAAGGGATACAGGTATGCTGTTTCAAAGGGGCACGTGCACCCCCATGTTTATAGCAGCACTATCAATAGCCAAAGTATGCAAAGAGCCCAAATGTCCATCGATGGATGAATGGATAAAGAAGATGTGGTATATATATACAATGGAGTATTACTCGGCAAACAAAAGAATGAAATCTTGCCATTTGCAACTACATGGATGGAACTGGAGGGTATTATGCTAAGTGAAATTAGTCAGTCAGAGAAAGACAAAAATCATATGACTTCACTCATATGAGGACTTAAGAGACAAAACAGGGGAACATAAGGAAAAGGAAACAAAAATAATATAAAAACAGGGAGGGGGACACAAAAGAAGAGACTCATAAATATGGAGAACAAACTGAGGGTTCCTGGAGGGGTTGTGGGAAGGGGGATGGGCTAAACGGGTAAGGAGCATTAAGGAATTTACTCCGGAAATCATTGTTGCAGTATATGCTAACTAATTTGGATGTAAATTTAAAAAAATTTTAAATTAAAATTAAAAAAAAAAAAAAAGAGTGCTCAGATAACGGGCAGTGATTGGCTTACTCATTGCAAAACTGTTCCTTTCCTCAACAGAGCTGTTAATTTTTCTCAAGAAAAATTTTTCTCAAGAAATATTGACTAAAGCTGTGCAGCAGACTTATCTGGCAAATATCTTTGGAGATATTTTGGGAAGCTCACTCATGTGCTTAAATGGAGAATAAATGACAGGAAGATTGAGGCACAGGTCCTTTCTTGTCTCCTGTTGCCCTGAGAATATTGCACAACTGACTCCTAAGAACGTTGCTGCAGGTAACAAAGACTGTCTGAAAAATGGCAGCCATCATGCAAAATGGTCGATGAGCCTGGAGGCAAACTGCTATAAAAATGACCCTCGAGTATCAGAGCCCATAAACCTTAATTCACAGATAACTGTCATTACTGGCCAAAAGCCACTGGGCTGTCAACAAACGAAGCCAACAGATTTGAAGTCAAAAAATGCTAATGGCTGGAGTCAACAGGTGTGGCAAGGAGAAGGTGCACACAGACATCGGAGCTCACGGGCCCTGGAAACCCCGGTACAGTAACCAATGCTCATCACAATTTCCTCAAGATGACCTGTGCTCAGAAGGCCACTGTTAAGAAGACGAGCACCCAGACAAATTAGTTGATGTATATTTGTCTTAAGCTATCATGTTTAAGTAGCACTTAAAAGGGTAGGTCTAGTGACCCAGAAACGTAATTTGTGAAAGACCTCATACATTTAGTAGAAAAGCAACAATACTATTTGGTATTAAACAGAGCATGTTTATGACTGAAAAACTCTCACGAAGGTACACGTGGATGTCCAATTGTGTCTCCGGCTACGCTGTCAGCAATTGACCCACATCATGGCATCGTCAGATTTTTATGGATACCTCGAGAATCTTCTGGAGCAGCTCAGGCACCCCTTCCAGGGCCATGGACGTGTTGTGGTAGTCCCGGTGCTGCAGAACGGCGCACACCATCTCGGGGTCACCAGTGCTCACAGCCTCATGTAAAACTGGAAACCAAAATGGTGAAACGTCATCGCCCAGTAGTCTCATGCCCTCTGACAAATTCCTCAGCCAGTCTGAAAAGAATCTACAGATCAAAGACTAACATTTTCTTCAGAGACACAGAGGCTACAGTCCCACCTCACTTTTATGACCATGGCTGCTTATAGCTAGCTCTTAACAGTGAAAAGAAAATACAGCACTCGTAGCCTCTTGATCAAACCAACTTCGATCCTCCCCCCACACCCCCTTTCTTCCCACTGGTTCTGAAATCCTGCGTGTCTTCAGAGAGCTGAGCTGGCTTTATCTGTGTGATCGCACAACTGTGGTCACGTGGGGATCGGGCAGGTAGCGCTTATGCATCTCCTTGTTCAGCCAACATAAAATCACTCTGACCGACAGTATGATAGATAGCTTGCAGTCAAGTGAAATGCCAGAGTTTCATTGGAAAAGGCTACTTTTAGCCATAATTTCTTTTTGATTTTGCCTATGCTGACAGATTCACTGGAGTTAACATCACATTCCTCAGAGGGAGTCCGGCCTCCATACTCGTGTATGGTACAAGGGTTTGTACTCAGAGCTGCTTTCTGGATAGGAGTCACCCTCTACTGAGGGCTTCTGGCCCAGGACACAATTCTGACCATCGTGCTGCAGGCCAGCCAGCAAGCCTCCAAGGCCCTCATCAACTCACCCCGGTCCCTGGTCCCAAGAGAGAAAGAGTCTTAAGGTAAAGATAACCTGAGGACAATTATAATTGGGACTGGCCTTTATTCAGTTTGGTTTCAGATGAAAGCAAAACAAAAGGTTTTCAATTTGATTTTAAAAGTATACTTGCCTGTCCATCCCTCACGATTTTCTTTTGTAACATCTGCTTTATGTCGGAGCAAGACTCTAGCAGATTCCAAATGTCCCAGAGAAACAGCAAGGTGCAGTAAGGTTCGACCTCGTGGATCCAGAGCCTCCACATTCTGTGAAGTAAACACTAGTGTTTACAGGATCGTATACTGTATATTATATCAAAACATGGAAATGTGTTTATGAGATAAAATTTAGTATAAAAATCGGGGCGCCTGGGTGGCTCGGTCAGTTAAGTGTCCGACTCTTGATTTCAGCTCAGGTCATGATCTCACGGTTCGTGAGTTCAAGTCCCGGGTCAGACTCTGAGCTGGCAGTGCAGAGCCTGCTTGGGATTCTCTCTCCCCCCTCTCTCTGCCCCTCCTGCTCACGCTCTCTCTCAAAATAAATAAATAAGCTTAAAAATTTTTTTTAATTTAGTATAAAAATAGAAAATAGTATTTACACATTAACTACAGAAATATGTAGGAAAATGAATGCTTGCACATGGGCGTGGTTGAAATATTAATTTGGCTATAAATAAAGATGATAACTACTGAGTTCCTTTTTCTATAAAGTTAAATGCCTAATAAATAAACGTTGGCTATAAGCCTCAGATAATGAAACACATCTTTTGCTCTCAACGGCACTCAAAGTAAGACTAAGTAAAGGCTAGGAGCTTTCATGAAATGCAGCCACCCTCTGACACAGAACATGGGGGATTTCTCAAGCATATGTCAGCACTCAGGTCTAGAACAGGAAGTGTAGGACTTCAAGCAAAACTGAAAGTTCAGAAGATAATTTGGGTCAGAATAAAATTACATTCTCTAGCTGGGTTCCCACCAAAACGCCACTCTCATTACTCTGAACGGATTTCCAAGCGCCCTAACGTAGCAGCATCCACGGGTCCTGTGACACACATGACCTGCCAGGCGTGCATGTGGACATATTTATAGGTAAATGTGAGAACAAGCACATGCCGTTTTGGTCCATTTCCCCTTGAAGGTTTTCTTCCCCGTGCCAGACACAGCGGTTTGGCTTTCGCTCTTTATGCCTATTCCGGCCCGCCCTCTGCCACCTGCGTTGGGTGGCCAGAGCCAAGTGGCAGTTTCTCTGGCGGGAGCTCAGTCTGAACGCTGAATGCTGCCTTCCAAAGATGACACTGAACGTTCTTCCAAGGACACAGTAAACTGCCATGGGACTTTTGGGATATAAAAGTGCCATCTACTTCTTAGAAGATGTGCCTTCTCTTGATTTGAGATGCCAGTTGCTACGCAGCCTCCACAGATACCCAGAACATGCCACGTACTGGCCACAGGGGAGGAAGGCAAGCAGAACGAGGCAACTGCTGTCCACCAGCTACTGAACTTCCCTGCTTCGCTAATTGCATCATGGCCACTCTGCAGTGAAGACAGGAACTGTTATCGAGGAATAACAGCAGTGGCGGAAGGCATTCTGCTGAGTGAACACACGTCCTCCTGGACCAATCCCAGGCCTCAGTGTTCTCTCAGGCACTGGAATACCAACACATCTCCTGGCATGGGGCCCAGGGCACCTCCCAGGATTCCCTGGCTTTTCCCAAGGGTATGGCTTGTCTATCTCACCAAAGACTGAGAATTCCAAAGGGCCAGATCCAAGTGTTATATTTCTTACCTTCCTCCACCACCCTAGTCTCTACTCTGCAGTAAATCATTGTTTTTAAAAAAGTAATACAGCTAAGACTTTTAACCGAGTTGAAGTTTAGCAGGAAAGAAATAATTAGCAAATTCATTATTTCCTTACACGTCTGTTATATAGACTGTTTTCTCACCGAACAAGTTCAGTCTACAGGAAAGGTGTTGGGTTTAGGACACGGCCTGACAGACAGGAAATGCTTAACAATATTTATCACAGAAATGGGGAAATTCTACCTAATGCAGGTCACACCCAGAACAAAACTAACATCTCAGACTAAGGATTGACACCCAAGCTCCTGGGCAACCACTAGATATGATGTGTAAAATCAAAGCCAAATACACTAAGTTGTTGGCTCTTTCCTATTTCGAACCACAGGTAAAACCACATGTATGAGATGGACAGCAGCACATTGTGTATTTTGCTAATTGTAGCTCTGAAGGGCCTCATGTGTCTCTTTCCCCTTTGAAAGGAGAGAAGGAAAGAAGAATACTATATTATGGTGACTGTTATTAAAAACAGCGGATGTGGGGCACCTGGGTGGCGCAGTCGGTTGAGCATCCGACTTCAGCCAGGTCACGATCTCCCTGTCCGGGAGTTCGAGCCCCGCGTCAGGCTCTGGGCTGATGGCTCAGAGCCTGGAGCCTGTTTCCGATTCTGTGTCTCCCTCTCTCTCTGCCCCTACCCCGTTCACGCTCTGTCTCTCTCTGTCCCAAAAATAAATAAAAACGTTGAAAAAAAAATAAATTAAAAAAAAAAAAAAAAAAAACAGCGGATGACTGTGCCAGGGGCACCTGGGTGGGCTCAGTCGATGAAGCATCCAACTCTTGATTTCAGCTCAGGTCATGAACCCACAGTTCGTGGGTTCGAGCCTCGTGCCTGGCTCTGCAATGACACTGTGGAGCCTGCTTGAGATTCTTTCTCTCTCAATCTCTCTCTCTCTCTCTCTCTCTGCCCCTCCCTGACTCATGCTCTCTTTCTCCTTCCAAATAAATAAACTTTGAACTTTTTTTTTTTTAAACAGTGGATGATTAAAGTAGAAATTAGCAAAACAGGATAGCAAATCAACACAGAAAAATCAACAAAACCAAAAATTGGTTCTTGGTAAATATCAACAAAATTGACAAACTTTCAGCTAGTTTGACCAAGAAATGAAAGAGAAAAGACTCCAGTTACTGAAAGGAGGAATGAAAGAGGGGATATCACTACCAACTCTACAGAAACACAAAATATTTAAAAGGAATACTATGAACAACTGTACGCCAACTGAGTAACAGAACTTAAATAAAAGGCACATATTCCTAGACAGATACAAACTAGCAAAACTGACTGAAGAAAAAACAGAAAATCTTAACAATTTCTAACAAGTGACTGAATCAGTAATTTTTAAACTTCCCAGGAAAATAAGTCTCAGGCCCAGATCACTTCACTGGTGGATTCTACCAAACATTCAAAGAATTAATATCAATTCTTCACAAACTCTTCCAAAATAAAATGGAAGATAAAGGAAAACTTCCCACCTCACTGTACGAGCCCAGTATTATCCTGACGACAAACGCATCACAAAAAAAGAAAACCACAGCCCACTACCTCTGACATAGATGCAAAATCCTCAACAATATATTAGCAAAACAAATTTAGCAACACATAAAAAGAGCTGTTCAACACCAGGACCAAGTGAGATTTATCCTGAATGCAAAGGTGGATTAACATCTGATGATTAGTGTAATATATCATATCAATAGAATAAGATAAAATAAAAAACGCATTATCATCTCAGTAGATGCATGTGAATGTGCTCTGAAATACTAACCTTCAAAGATGATGGTATTAGAAGTGGGGCCTCTGGGAGGTGCTTAGGTCATGAGGGTGGGGCCCTCATGAGTGGAATTAGTGTCTTAGCAAAAGAGACCCCAGAGAGCTTGCCAGCCCCCCTCCCACCATGTGAGGACACAGTGAGAAAGCTACTGCTAGGAACCAGGAAGAGGGCCCTCTCCAGCCACCACACCTAATCTGCTGCACCATTTTCTTGGACTTAGAGCCTCCTGAACTGTAAGAAATTAATTTCCATTGTGTATAAACTATGCCGTCTATGGTATTTTGTTACAGCAGCCCAAACAAGACTAAGCTCTAAACTGATCATCAGCCCAGGGCACCTGGCTGGCTCAGGCAGTTAAGCATCCGACTCTTCAGCTCAGGTCATGATCTCACGGTTCGTGAGCACACAGCCTGCTTGGGATTCTCTTTCTCTCCCTCTCTCTCTGCCTCTCCCCGGCTGGTGCTTGCTTGCTCGCTCTCTCTCTCTCTCACTCTCTCTCAAAATAAATAAATAAACTTAAAAAAATAAATAAATTGAAGGGCGCCTGAGTGGCTCAGTTGGTTAAGTGTCAAACTTCAGCTCAGGTCTTGATCTGGCAGTTCATGAGTTCAAGCCCTACATGGGGCTTTGTGCTGACAGCTCAGAGCCTGGACCCTGCTTCACATTCTGTGTCTCCCTCACTCTCTGCGTCTCCCCAGCTCATGCTCTGTCTCTCTCTCTTTCTCAAAAATAAATAAAGATTAAAAAAGTTAAATTAAAAAAAATAAGTTGATCATAAACCCAAATGTAAGAGCTAAAACAACAGAACTCTTAGAAGAAAAATAGGAGTACGTCTTTGTGACCTTGGGTTAGGTAAAATCTAATCAGATACAAAACCAAAAGCATAAGAGACCAAAGAAAATACAGACAAACTGCACTTCACCAGAATTGAACACTTTTGTACCTCACATGATATCATAAAAAAGGAAAAAACAAAAAAAAACATTCCACAGAATGGGAAAAAAATAGTTTCAAGTCATTTATCTGATAAGGGGCTAGTATCCAGAATATATGAAGAACCTTAACTTCTCAAGAATAGAAAAGACAAATAACCCAATGTTTAAATGAAAATAGAATTGGAATAGACATTTCTTCAAAGAAGATATGCCAGTGCAAAGAAGTACGTGAAAAGAGATTCAATTTCACTAACCACTAGGGGAATGTCCATCAAAACTGCAGTTAGGTAGCACTGCACACCCACTAGGATGACTGCAGTCATAAAGACTAGCAAGTGTTGACATGAACGTGGAGCAACTGGAACCCTCATCCACTGCTGGTGGGAATGTAAAATGGGTGCAGCCAATTTGGAAAAACAATTGGCAGTTCCTCAAAATGTCAAATATAGGGGCGGCTGGGTGGCTCAGTTGGTTAATCACCCCATTTCAGCTCAGGTCATGATCTCGCAGCTCGTGAATTTGAGCCCCGCGTTGGGCTCTGCGCTGACAGCTCCAGACCCTGGAGCCTGCGTCAGACTCTGTGTCCCCTCCATCTCTCTCTGCCCCTCTCCTGATCTCTCTTTCTCTCTCAAAAATAAACAAACGTTAAAAAAAAATTTTACTAAAAAAAAAAAAATAACTCAAGTGTGGGTTAAAAGAAAAAAAAAGTCAAACATAGAGTGACCATATGACCCCACAATTCCTCTCGTATTTACCCAAGAAAAAGAAAAACACACTCATATGAAAACTTATACACAAATGTGCATAGCAGCATTATTCGTATAGCCAAATAGTGGCAGGGGGGAACAAAAATATCCATCAGCTGGTAAATGGATAAACAAAATGTGGTACACCCGGACAATGGAATATTATTCGGCCATAGAAAAGAATGAAGTACTGATAAATACCACATGTGGATGAACCTCCAAAACGTGCTACATGAAAGAAGCCAGACACAAAAGGCCACATACTGTATGATTCCATTTGTAGGAAGCATCCAGAATAGGCAATCTATAGAGGCAGCAAGTAGATTCGAGGTCGCCTGGGGCTGAAGAAGCTGAGGGGAAATCGGGAGTGATTCAGGGGGATGGGGTTTCTTTTTGGGGTAATGAAGATGTTCTGGAATTTGATAGTGGTGATGGTGACACAACTCAGTTAATATACTAAAAACCACTGAATGATACACTTTAATGGGTGAATTATATCTCAACAAAGATGTTTAAACAAAAACCTACGTAAAAAAAAAAATCCTACGTATGTATGTGCTTTATGTAATACGCACAACTAACCTATTATCTGTATACTGTTTAACGGATTGCTTAATTTCGGTTGGACTTCAGTTTGCTCCCTTGTAAACTGGGAACAATAAAAAACACCTACCTTACAGAGTTCTTACAAGAGTTAGGGCACAATACTTAACCCCGTAGAAGCACTAAGAATTAGCTCTTATTATCATACACCCACATATGGAGTTTCATATAAGCTGAAACTTTCTCCCTAACAGGGATCTGTTCAAATTTCATTACAGTTAATATAAGGGTCTCCAACCAACGACATTAGCTCGGTGGGCGAGAGCTTTTGGAATTAAACTGGAATTCACATTGGAAGCTGATCACTTTGGTTTTTCCTTTAGCTTTCTTCAATCATGAACTGTACCAAATTAAAAATGTTCACCTCTTTAAATTATAACAGTTCCCCCAAAGAGGAACAGGAATGAGAGTTCTGCACATCTCCTTCCTATGTGCTAATTTAAGCCCACTAACTTTGCTTGCTCCAAGCCTTGTTTACATCCTGCCGCCCTCCGGAGGCAGGAAGAGGCCAAGCTTTGAGTGTAGGCTGCAGAGCCAGATGACAGGCCCGCTTCCAGGCCCTGACCGGCCTCAGGTGAATTTCTCAAACCTTCTGGGCCTCCCCACTGCACCTAGCACCTAGCACCTCGCATGAAGCAAGTGCTTCATAAACTTTCACTGTGACCTCTTGCAGGGCCTCCGGGAAGAGGCTGCTAACTGGCCTTCCATTCTCTCAAGAGTCAACCACCCTCATTCCTGTGCATCTCAGACTGCCCTGGTCCTCTGCAGCTGTGGCCCACACTGACTCCCCCACCCGAAATCAGGCAGGAAATGGTATCCATGGGTGTAGTTCCCTCCGGTGAGCCTGAGCCCCCAGGGCCACGGGAGAGCACCCGAGAGCAGGCTAGCTCTTCATCTTGGATGCCTGGCTCCTGGCAGGATGCCAGCCAACAGGCGCCAACCTGAATGTGCACCCAGTGCCCGACTTGGCCTGCCGTAGACTGGGGCGAGAACCCCGGGGTGGCTCCCTGTTCAGCTCTGAGTACTGCTGCTGCCTAGAACATCCTCTTCCTCTTGCCCTGATGGTGGTGGGCTTTCACCTGCTGGCTTCCCAACTGGGGGCTGACCCTTGAGTTGGGCCTCATCTGCCACCCTCCACCCTACTGGGTCCTGGGTACCCCCCCCACCCCGCCACACGTATAAGGTACATTGCTGACCTTTACATATGTCCCTGTTAAGTGTTTGCTCATTCTCCCAGCATCTGTAAGAAGGCCGGAGATGTTTCACAGACCTCTCTACCTAAATGACAAACATCATAACCATGACACAAATCATCTCCACTGCACAACTTCAAGGCCCCACTGAATATTAAAGACCAGAGAGCTGATGCGTTAAGAGGCACTTAATAAAGTGCTTCTGCTGAGCCAACATGGAAAGCCTAAAACTACTGCAGAGTTGGCAAACTCCACACTCCGGCTTGCAGCAAGACCTCGGGGTGGGGGCTGAGTCACACACACTCACAAACGTGCCTGTCCTCTTCCTCTGGATGAACTTGATTCTTTCTGTGCTGCTGCTCTTAGAACAAAACACAATTCTTACAGCCACCCGTGTGCCTGCTTCAAGTCTCACTCGTGGGATGGAAGGAATGAAGGACCGGCCAGCAGAGGCTTTCTGGCAAACGAAACGCCAAGTGAAACAGCTGCTTGTACTGCTGGGCGACAGGAACTTTTTGTTTTTAATTATGCACCCAGTATAGGTTCCTTGCAGAAAAACTGGAGCATACAGAAAAGAAACAGAATCACAGCAGCAATGATGACACAGGAGGTTACTCCCATTTACTACGTGGCCGCACTCTCCGATCTGTTCTCTGCCTTTTTGCCCACAACCGTGAAATGGAGGTACTTTTATGGAAAGAAGTAGAATGGAAGGGTTAAGAATACAGCACTAGGGCAGAGTCCAGCTTTCTGAGTCCACACCCTGGTGCAGCCACTGGCTACGCATGCAACTGAGCCTCTCCACCTCATCTGGTCTCCTTATCTGTAAAATGGGGATCGTGATAGCGTTCACTCCAGGGGATTCGGTGTGAGAATCAAATCTAAAAGTGCATGTAAAGCACTTTGCCACAGTGCCTGGCAAAAGAGTAGGCTTGCAGTGCTACTCTCCCTGTTTTTACAGATGAAACAATCCAGCAAGGGTGAATAACTAGCCCAGGCTCACAACGTAATCAGCATTTAACAGAACTGCCTTTAAGTCACAGAAGTAGGAAGCTGTTGCATCATCAAGAGAGCCTGACAAATAAGAAAGCAACGAAGTATCTCCTGTCACATATTTTAATGAGGGCCACGTTCAACTTCTTAACCCTGAACCGGTTACATAATTTGCAGGGCCTAGCAGAAAATGAACACGCAAGGCTCCTTTTCCAAAAAAAAAAAAATAATGAGGAATTTCATGACAGTGACAGCAGAGCATTAAACCAAGCACAGGCCCTTGCTGACCACAGGTAGCACACACACCCTTGAAGCCAGCCAGCCCCATCTCGACCCCTTCAGTGGCCAAGTTTCGGGACTGAGATTAGACGATGTGGTCATGACAGTCAAGCTTTCAGGGGGAAGATGTTCTTTATGAATACACTTAACTACCTCTTATCCAGAGGAAACTGGTATACTGGGAAATGGTCTACAGTGATAACCGGTAACAGAGGCAAAACCGAATAATTAGCAAGAATGAGTATTGTTCCTTTGACTCCCTTGACAGTACAAGTTCACTCCAGGAAAATCTGCTGCAAAATTAGAATTCTCTCATCACGAATGTGCTTAACATTTCTCAAGGGAAGAAGCACAGAGAACTTTCAATGGACATTTTTTTTTTTTTTTACACAGCTTACAGAATGAGGAGATAACTATGCCACATTTTTTTAAATATTTATTTTTGAGAGAGAGAGACACACAGACAGAACATGAGCAGGTGAAGGGCACAGAGAGAGGGAGATGCAGAATCCAAAGCAGGCTCCAAGCTCTGAGCGGCCAGCACAGAGCCCAATGCAGGGCTCGAGCTCATGAACCTGAGCCGAAGTCAGACGCTCAACCAACTGAGCCACCCGGGCGCCCCTACCACATTTTAGACTATAACCGACACTGTGTTCTTATCAAACAAGTTTTTCTATAGAGAAAAACTGCACGGCACTCAAACTCTTTTCTTCATCTCCAATGACTAGAAAGCCTGCTGTTTTCAGGAATCAGTGTTGAAAAAGTATGTGGTTTAATGATAATGACAAAATTGTCCAGCAAAAGGGAGCTTAGTTCTAGGACTTTCTTTGTACTTTATCTCACTATTTCACAAGAAACTGGGGGTAGCCCCAATACTGAGGAAGTGCAGATGCAAAACACAGCAGGATTGCCTGGGTCATTTTTCAACTGTCCAAGGTGAGACACTTTCAGCTGAGAGCAAAGTGATGGAGGATTCCCTCTGGGCCACGTCCAGTAACAGAAAGGGAATTAACTCACCAGGTATACCGGGACACCTAATGGTGAGTCATTTACTCTGGGGGCATGATCTAATTAAGACCAATGACTCTTCCAATAAAAGTTTATTCTGTCTGGACAGAGGGTTTAAATGAAAAAAGAGCAACTTTTGACTTCCAGTGGGTGCTCAACAGATTTTTTAAGCAACACACTGGATAAAATGAAGTCAACAAGAGTTACACCAAAGTACAAATCCTTACCCTAACTGCTAAGTACGTGAGCTTGTAACTTGACTGCACCAATAACTCCCAGAATTGTTGAGGTGCCTTTAACATCCGGGTTCCTCAAGCAAAACACTACTGACATTTTGGGCCATATAATTCTGTTGCGGGGAGCTGTCCTGTGCAGCGTAGGACGGTGGGCAGCGCCCTTGATCCCTACCTCTAAGATCCCAGTAGCTCCCATTCCCTACTTGTAACACAAAAATGTCTCCATGCATTACCACTGGGAGTCAGGAGGTGCGTGTTCAAATCACCTCCAATTGAGAACCACTGCTTTAAAGAGAAGGCAATAAATAAAAGACGAGGAATCAAAGCACTTTAGGACCAGAGGGATTTTAAGAACCCTGTGCACCAGAGATTCTCAAACTTTGGTGTGTATCATCAGCCTCCCTGGGCCAGCGAGGGAACGGGCCTTGCCCAAGGTCACAGGGCGAGTTAGAACCTGGACTCCAAACCCCAACCAAGCCCTTTCATACAAAAAGGGTTGGGAGGAGGGGGGTGGGGGTGAGCGGTGCGTGCTGCTCTCACCTCTTTGGGAGAGGCAGTGGAGCCTAATTTGTTAAGACCGTGCACTCTGGAGCCAGTCGGCCGGAGTTAAAATCTCGACTTGGTATTTATTAGGTGGGCGACCTTACGCAAGGCACAGAAGCTCTGAGAGCCTCAGTTTCCTTCTATGGCAAATGTAATAAAGGTACCTACCTCCTAGGACTGTTGGAAAGGCAGTATAGATGGTATATAAAGCCCTCGGCACAGGGCCTGGCACACAGTAAGCACTCCGATACACGTCCTACTATTACTGTCCCACGGCTGCAGAGGTGAAGAAGGGGTCTGAGGGGCCCCGAAGGCAGAGGGCTAGAGATGGGCTCAGGGGCTCGAAGCGACCCCTGACTCCCCCCACCCCTCACCGTGGGCGGACCCCCGCCCCGCCCCTCACCTGGCCCCGCAGCTCCTTCTCCAGCTGCCGGTAGTCGTTGTTCCAGACCAGGAGGTGCAAGGGGAAGTGACCGCTGTTGTCGCGGGTCGAGGACATGGCGAGAAGGCCGCAGCCGGGCCCTCACCGCCCGCTTGACAAGCCTCAGCCTCGGCGGGGTCTCCGGTGCCCGCCCGGAGGCCGGCGAGAGAGAGAGAGAGAGAGAGAGAGAGAGAAAACGCAGCAAGCGAGCGGCACGGTACGCGGCGGGGCGGCCTACGGGCCGGGTGCGGGGCGCGCGGGAGGTCGGGGGTCGCGGGCCGGGTCGGGGACGGGGGTCGGCCGCGCCCACCCCGCGCCCCGCCGCGCTCCCGCCCGCGCTGACAGCTCTCGAACCGACTTCTGCGGGCCGAACTGCCCCAAACTGGGAAGTGCGCGGGGCGAACCACCGCACACCGAGGCGGGGGGAGCCGAGGCCAGCCACCCGGCCCTTGGTCGGCCCGATCCCCCCTACCCCCAGATGCGCACCGGGAAACACAGTGCAATCCCAAAACGGAGAGGAAGCTCTCTTCCTTAGCCCATGATCTCGACGTGGAAAACTCGGCCTACCCGTCACCAGCCCCTTTCCCCCTGCTCCAGCAAGCTCACATGGTTCGGCCCACAACTGGGCCTCTTCCATCGGCTCTGAGTTCAGGGGGTGACAGCGGAGGCCTGGACCAAACCATTCCAGTAACTGACTCCCTTGCAGCCTTTTTGGAACTGGGCAGTGCGTGCATGATTGGCCAGAAGCCATTTTGGAAGTGGGCAACACCAAACAAATTTAAAGGAAGGATTCTAAACTCTGGAGAAGTGGCGTTAAAGATTTGCCTAACAAGGAGACAGTTCTTTCTCAGGGTTTCTCAACATCTGAACGTTTTAAAGTGAGCAATTTTCTTTCTGTGGGGGTTGTCCCGTGCTTTGTAGGATGCCTTTCTATCCACGAGATGCCACTAGCACTCCCCGCCCCAAATGTCTCCAGACACTGCCAAATGACCCCTGGAAGAGAACCATCATTCCCAGTTGAGAACCACTGTCCCCATCTGAACTCCGAACTGGGTTAAGATTCAAAGTTACCTATGGCAGTGGTTTATCCCACATATGAGGCTCATCTATTTTTGAAGCTAGCCAGTTGAATTTTGGATTATGGCAGAAAAGGCCATACTTGGGTAGATACTACCCAAACGTGACCACAGCTTGCAAATATTAAGTTCATTCTTTGGATTTCAACCTAAGGCACTACAGCTCTTTGATTCACTGAAGAGCCAAGTCAACTTGACAGCTACTCACCAGCGTAAGCTATTTGCACAGTTGTCTACAACGAGACCACACAGCTGGGCAAAGTTATTTAACGCATCCTGAAAGCATACCCTCCACCTCCCCTGCTTGTGCACATCCAGCTTTTCAGATGCCTGCAACAGCAGCTGTTCAAGAAGCCTGGCCTAATCCATTGTCCACACGTGTTGAGTCCAGAAGATTTGTGAGTCTGTGAACCAAAACAGGATGCAGGAGCATCAGGATGGCACCCCGAGGCTCTCACTCTGGAATGTGTGGGAATTATGCAGCTATTCCTACACCACACGTTTATCAAAATAGAGAGGTGGCTGGGGGCGCCAGTGTGGCTCAGTTGGTTAAGGGTTTGACTCGATGTAGGCTCAAGTCGTGATCTCACAGTCATGAGATCAAGCCCCACCAACAGGCTGCTCGGGATTCTCTCTCTTCCCTCTTCCTCACACTCTCTTTCTCTCAAAATAAATAAATAAACATTGAAAAAAAAAACAAAAACAAAAACGGAGAGATGGACCAAAACCAGGGCTTCTTTGATCTCTTCCAAGACTTCCTATCTTTTCAGATGCTTTGTGCAATTTAATCTTTAATCTTTCTGTTCATCGTTCCATGTTTATTAAACATCTCTCCTATTCATAAGTTGAAAAACTCCACAGAATATCTAAAGTCAAAACAGTGCCTGACCCTTAAAAGGCATCCAGGATTTGCGGAATGGAGATCACGGTTGCATTTACATACAAGACATACAATAAATATTCATTAGCATAGGGTCACATCTCTTCTCTCATGCCGATTAATCTCCCTTCACTGTGTTCATTTCACACCATCCCATAAATCATTGTAGGTTATTATTCTTCTCAAAAACAAAAAAAAATTGAGATTAGAAAAGAATAGTAATACCAAATATCAATAATTGTGGGAGCTACTATTATTGAGTGCTTACTATGAGGCAGGCACACCACATTTTTCTGTTAAGTGATTCCATTTGTCTTTAGTCGCACAATAAATATTTAGCTCTGCAGGCCATATATGAGTTTCATGGAATATTCTTCATCCACTTCATCTTCTTTTTTTCTTTACAACACTTTAAAAATGTAAGAATCATTCTTATGTGGCATAACATGCAAAAAAACAAAACAAAACGAAACAAAACAACTGGTCCCATCAGCTCCATTTTGCAGATGAGACTAAAATTGCATTCAAAGACACATCTAACGTTCCTAAGTTTACATATTTTATTGTAGATCTACCACAACATAATATAAGCTCCATAAAGACAGGAAATTTTGTCTTCTTTGCTCAATTTTTTCTCCAGCGCTGGGAACAGTGTGTGGAACATAGATGCTCCATAAGTATTTATTGACCAAAAGAATGAATAAGTGAGTGAACTTGACCAATTATATTAAGTGACTTAACTATTGATTGCCTCAGGAAGGCTGTGGCTGCAGAGCTCTGGCCACTAGATTTTGCTGTTTCCCTTGGTATTAATCAGTGCGGGGACAAAGAATCTCCTCCAGAAAGGGAAACCCAAATTGAAGAAAACTTGTAAGCAGGGCAGAAGATGCTGCCCTCACTCAAGATGGCGACAAGGCAGCGTGCCCCTTCCTGTCACGTGATCTGCCCATCAACGAAGGGCCCCTCCCCGCGCGTGCGTGCTGCGCCGCGGCTGCGAGGCGCTGAGGGGAGAGGCGCCGCCGCCAGCGCCGCCGCCGCCGCGGGGACCCGTTAGAGCGGAAGCGCTGCCGCCGCCGCCTTCGCTGTCCCCGGGACCCTGATTCCCGGCAGGTGGGAGGCGGGAGCCATGTCGAAGCGGCTTCGGAGCAGCGAGGTGTGCGCGGACTGTAGCGGGCCGGGTGAGTCGCACCGGCCAGGCCCGCTCTGCTCAGCTCTACTCAGAGGGACCCCTGCCCCGGGGCCGCCCCCTCGGGTCGGGCGGGTCCCGGCGGCCGAACCCCACACTTGGGGTCGCGGGGAGGAAGAGGCGGGGAGGCCTCGGAACGGGACCCGTCCCGGGCCTGTCAGAGCCGGGCGGGAAAGGGGGCCGCCGCCCTCCCGTCCCTCCCTCCCCTCTCATCCCCACTCATCCCCTCTCGTCTTCTCTGTCCCAGGCCGGGCGGGGAGGCTGCGGGGTCGGGGCCGCTTCCCCAACAGGAAGGGGCTTGGGCAATGCACAGGAAGGCCAATTACAGAAGTAAAATGCGAGCGTTCTCCCGGCTGCGGCCCCCAGAGGCTGCAGGTGTTCCCTCCCTCCCCTCACAGTCCCCCCCGGACCCCCGCCCTGCGAGGGGGCCCTGCCCAGGGTGGGCGCACTCGTCGCTTCCGTCCACCGATACTCTCCAGGGGACTCCCGTAGATGATTTCCCTGCTCCTAACATCCCGGTTCCCACTCCACCTTCACCCGGGAGAATCTCCAGGACTTCGGGGTCTTGGAAACACATCCAGCACTTGGGAGGCAGTGCGTGTCTTGAGTTTTGGGATCTGGACGGCCTGGGTTCAAACTAGGTTTGCCTGTGGGTGACCTTGGGCTGGTGATTTCATTTGGCCCGGCCTTAATTTCCTTAATTTTCCGATGGAGATAATTGGGAGAACCACATTCAGTGGTAAGAGTCAATGAATATTCTTAGGATTATCTCATCAAAGTTTGTTTCTTTTTTGTATTGTGGTGTTTGGTACAGAACCTTTGCAGTCTCTTAAAGCTAGAGTTGAGTCTCTGAATCTTACATTAATTACAACCTACAAAACAAACAAAATCACTGGCAAATAGACACACTTGGGGGCATTCGGGCAGGATAGGCATATGGGTGCGTTGAAAGGCCAAAACCATTCTTCCCTGTGTAATTTTCAGATTTAGAGTTCAGATCCCTCTTAGCAATCGGAACTGAATTGACAGGTCTCTATGCTATTTTCTGTGCTTGGATTTTGAGTGCTTTGAAATTTGAAGTCATTCAAAGGTAAGATGGCTTTCTTTGGTATGTTAGTGTCCAATTAACAACCATAACGTAATCATTGCACAGCAGTGTTTTTGCAACTGCTCTGAACTTCATCTTGTCATATGGAAGTGGAGACTGATTTTAAATAGTACTGTGATAACTCAAACCTTATGTGGTTATTTCATGGCCTGTGTAGTGCAAGTGGGGTTACCAGTTTCCTTTGAAGATGGGGAGGAGGGTGGATAGCTGAAAAAGAGGACCTCAAGTTAGTGTGGGTTATACAGACTCCATCGTATTCTCTAAAAAAGTTATTTGTTCCACTTCCTTATTTTCTTGTTTGCAGTTGAACTTTCTGTGATGTGTTTGATTCACATGAGTCTAGATTCAGACTTCCTCTTGGAACGTGTGTTCTTGACTCCCCACTAGTTGGTAGGGGACAAAGGAAAGCTGAGTTCTCCATTGCCATGCTTATGACTGTCTTGCCCTTGTGCAGCATTTTGTGCGTATTTCAGAACATTTTCTCTTCCATTGTATCGTTTTAGTTGTCTCAAATGCCTAATCTACAGAGACTTGAGTCATTTCCTTCCTGTTTTGAATATAATTAGGCTACCTTGAAATGTTGTGTGAACTTGAGCAGCTAGGAATTTGCGCTGCCTTTTCTACAGAGCCCTAGTCAAAGAGTCACCTCTTTCTCTTAGGGGTCCCTTTAAAAATTCTGATGACTGCGAAGCCCTTCTCTCTGGAAAATGCACATTTAGTCACTCTTTCACACGGAATTCATGTTATAATTCCTTCATGGGGTCCCAGACATTTCTGAAGCTCATTTGTGTTCTTCTTGGAGTCCTGGTCAGGAAGCCCCAGCACAGAACATTTAGGTAAACTGGGAAGGTTCTACCCAACGTCATAAGAACTCGATTTTGATTTTACTCTGTTGTGAACATTCTAACATTTTTTTCCGTGGGATTCTGATCCATGATGTTGAAGTGATGGAGAACCTTGCTTACTGGGTGTTAAATCCTTGTCGTCTTGTTCCTGTTTAGTTTTCTCCAAGAACACTGTGAATCCTCTGAATGATGTTTGAAAACCAAAGCTAGGTTTCAAACTAGTCTCCCCCCACCATAGTAGTAGCATGAGTACTGTACTACAAAAAGAAGGGTTCTTATGTATCTTTGTAGGTATCTTTCACTTTGATATTTTCAATTTTTGTTTTTCAGGATTCTATACTCGTACTGACAGAGTTCTACTTCATTGAATGATTTTGTTTCTGTTTTATTTCATGGCAAGCACTTGACCATGATCACATCTTAGCAAATATTTTACTCTTTTTTTTTTTTTTAGTGAATCTAGTTCATTTTTTTTTTTTTAATTTTTTTTTTTCAACATTTATTTATTTTTGGGACAGAAAGAGACAGAGCATGAACGGGGGAGGGGCAGAGAGAGAGGGAGACACAGAATCAGAAACAGGCTCCAGGCTCTGAGCCATCAGCCCAGAGCCCAACGCAGGGCTCGAACTCACGGACCACGAGATCGTGACCTGGCTGAAGTCAGACGCTCAACCGACTGCGCCACCCAGGCGCCCCGAATCTAGTTCATTTTAAATAGCTCCTCCTCTGCACCCACCTATCCAGAAACCCCACTTGAGTCTTTTCGCTATAGTTGTGTTTATCTGACACATTTGATGTTTTAAGTATTGACAAAACCTTTTTCCAGTTGTCATGAATTTCAGTGGCCTCTTGAAAATATCTGAACACTACTTAGAAAATAATTTAGAAAAGTTAGAACTGTTGATATTACTAAGTACTTACTATATACAAGGCACTTTACCCTTTCTGGCCACCCTCGCCTGAGGTATGCTATTATTCCCACTTTTTTTTTTTTTTAAAGTTTTTTTTTTTATGATTGTTACATCCATTACGACCCCTCATAGGTTTCAACGTTTATTTATTTTTGGGACAGAGAGAGACAGAGCATGAACGGGGGAGGGGCAGAGAGAGAGAGGGAGACACAGAATCGGAAACAGGCTCCAGGCTCTGAGCCATCAGCTCAGAGCCTGACGCGGGGCTCGAACTCCCGGACCGCGAGATCGTGACCTGGCTGAAGTCGGACGCTTAACCGACTGCGCTACCCAGGCGCCCCCTATTATTCCCATTTGATCCATGGTGAGGATGCTCAAAGAAATTACTGGCCTGAGATCATTGTGCAGGAAGTGGCAGAGTTGGGGTTCCAACCCAGACTGCTTGTCTGCAGAACCACCGTCTCAACCACCACACCCTCTGACTCCCAGGATTTGTCTCTGATTAAAATCATAACTTTTCACTGTACGGTCGGAAAGGGTTTGAATAAACTGTTAAACATGGTAAAGATGGTGTACATGCATTTCAGAGATTTTTGTGGACATTGAAGAATTCTTAAATATAATTCTTAGATCAGGCAGCTTGAGTGGCACCTATTGTCACCCCATTGTGAGTCTGACGACATGGAGAAAGTCTGTTTTTATCTGGGGTTTCTAAGTATGTGTTCAGTTTACTTGCCTGGTGTGGATTGTTCTTACTGCCTACCAGGTGCGAATTATTCCTGTCTCAGAGGATGTCTGCTGAAGTTCCGTGGGATTTCGTGGGAAAAAAGTATTGTACCCGCACCAAAAATATTACTCGTTTTTATTTTACATCTTTGCCTCTGTGAAGCTGCTGCCATTACAGCTTCTGTTCCTTCAGATCAATTGTAAGGTGGGGAGGGGGAGGGGGGGACTCGGCCGTTTATTTGAAATGAGTAATGGATGTCATAGAACATTTCCTAACAAAGGCCAGGTTCCTCAGTCCGTCCTTTGAGCCACATAGCCAAGCAGGTCTGTTGTCATGTTTCTTGCAGCTTTCTGCTAAGCATGGAGCTGTGTGGAGGTATGGCAGTAGATTAGTAGATTTGCTTCAGGTAATGCTTCAGATAATGTGGATTATTCAGTGACATGATTATGTTCTCTTGCCCTTCGTGGAGATGGGTTTGAGATGATTCATGCGTACCCTCTCAGTTTGCTTGTCTTACGTGGAATGAAGGAGCGAGCATCTGAGATGGTAGATCCCATCAGGGCTACAGACTGTGGCCCTGGACCGGAAAGGGGACAGCTGCTTATTTAGGGCTTCAACTCGTGTTTAGTCTCATTTCACGTTGTGCCGAGTCAAGCCAACATAGGTGGCACCATCAGACAGGCTCACCAGCTTGGTATGTCCACTAGCATTCTAGAGCAGCAGAAAGGTCTAGTTTTTCTGAAAAACCAAACCTCGGTCACCTGGGCCTGTCTGGCAGCATAGCAGTCTCCGGTGTCCCCGCCACTGAGATGTCATTCTTCCTTCCAGACCCTTCCTGGGCATCAGTAAACCGGGGGACTTTTATCTGTGACGAGTGCTGCAGCGTCCACCGGAGCCTGGGGCGCCACGTCTCCCAAGTAAGGCACCTGAAGCACGCGCCGTGGCCTCCCACGCTGCTGCAGGTAAAGAGTAAGGACTCACCCAGAATGTAATTGGAGCTTTCGGGGCTCTTGCTTTTAGCAACTAACATTTCTTCCACTGTGCTTCTTAAATCTTAACAGCAGTGTTTGAATCATAACTGAATAGAGGTGCCGTGCCTATCAGTGCTGTGTGTGAGAACTGAATTCGTTGTTTACGATTGTTTTTTTCCCCCTCTCCTAACAAATAAATCTGGCCCCTGAAGCTCAATTATAGATAGATAAATAATTGTTAAAGTTTTTTTGGTAATGTTTCACTGCTGACTTTCTAGACTGTCACCAGAAATTGTTGTTAAATGGCCCATCTTTTCCCTATGCTATGATAAATGTTTCTGAAGGCTGCAGTCTCAGAAACTTTTTATTACGTTTCCTGCTTTGTTGGAAGCATGAACTGAGATTCCTCAGAAATTTCCGAAACATGTGATTTAAGCTTTCTTGAAGTTTTTCTTAACCAGTTAGAGACCAAATTAAGTTAACATGTGTCAGTTGAATGCCCAACACCCTGCTAAGTGTTAAGTGAGCTCTTTGTTTTATTTGGGGTTGAATGTCATGTCACCTGTACTTCTATTTTGGGGTACACATTCTTCAAGTTCCATTGGAACTCAGAATTTAGCATGTGTTTTGCCTTCATTTGTCTTGAGTACATATTTTACTAGATCTGTGGCAGCTGTACAACGTGTCCCTTAAACTTACCCATATAAACCAAGGAGCCAAAACAAGTGGGTTTGGGTCTCTGATGTGATGGTATCTGCACCAATACAAAGCACAGATGGGGCTGTGTCAGGAGCGTGCTTTGAAATGACATTGGAAGTATGGTTTATTAACAACTTACGCTGAGAAGTTTCTAACAGCTCCATCTCATGTGAAAGTAGGTGTTTACTGCTCTCAGGTCTTTGTTTACAGATTTCATTATAGGGCCTGAAGAAAGTCCAGAGATGAGTAGTTTAAAATGCCAGGCTTGACCCTAAAAGATCAATTCTGAAAGTATGGCACATGAACCACCAGTGGTACTCAAGACAGATGTAGGTAATACTCAAGTATTTATTTTAATGGTTGCATTATTTTAATGTGTATAAGAGAACTTTAACTAGCACATCAAGCCACAATTGCTAGTACAAGTTTTAAAAAATGGGTGGATTTAAAGAAAAATATTAGGTGGATAGTCTAGACAGTATGTGGGTTGTTAGGAATCTTGAAAATAGTATTTGGATGATCAGGCTTGGGAAATACTGCACTAAAATGCCAAAGTACTCTTCCTCCATAATCTATAAAAACAATTTAATCAAACCCTCTTAGGTCTTTAGCTGTCCTCCTGGTCAAACCTGAATCCTGCATGCAGGTTCATTGTTCTCATTCTAGAATCAGAAAGCAGTGATTTGTGGGATATCCCCATCATGCTAGTATTTGTAATGGGGCTTGGTTTTCCCAGTTCAGTTACTACAATTCCCAGGGAATATTTGTGGAAAGAAATTAAAATATGATTTTACACTGCTTGGTTTTAGATGGTTGAAACCTTGTATAATAATGGTGCTAATTCTATATGGGAGCATTCATTGCTGGACCCTGCCTCTGTTATGAGCGGAAGACGTAAAGCTAATCCACAGGATAAAGTACAGTGAGTGGAATGTTTAATACTTTTATTTCTTTGTGACACACGGGGCCCACTTAAAGGTGCATAGCTACTTTTGACCAGCTTTCACAGGGCAGCACAGGAGGTGGGTACACCTCAGTTGTGCATTGAGCCTTTTGCTTTTAGAAATGCAGAAGACCGGGCACAGGACCATCTCTTCTGCATGGTTGCATAGCACAAGTCAGTGGCTTCTCCAGTTCGAGACAAAGGCTCAGAGGCTGTTCATGTAATCAGATTTAAGCTTAGGTGCTCAAACAAGAGGCAGTCAGACCAGAAATCTCGGTTCTGGGCTCCAGTCTGCCTGATGGTTCACCTAAAGGATGGGATGAAATGCCCCTTCCTTGCAAGGCCACTAGGTCAATTACTAAAATTATAAAGAGGGGCCCCTGGGTGGCTCAGTCAGTTAAATGTCCCACTCTTGATCTTGGCTTAGGTCACGATCTCACGATTCATGAGTTTGAGCCCCGCATTGGGCTCTGCGCACTGTCAGTGCAGACAGAGACTGCTTAGGCTTCTTTCTCTCCCTGTCTCTGCCCCTCCCCCTCTTGTGCACTCTCTCTCATTCTCTCAGAATACGTAAATAAACTTAAAAAAAAGTTTTAAAAAAGAGAATTACAAAGAGAGGAGAGGTGCTATAAAAAGCAAGTCCTCTGCAGTCCTGGCCATGAGAATGACTAATCGATGTTTTGAGACTGCACGTCTTAAACTCCTGCTGGAATTTATTTCTCTATTGTTCATTTTCTTCTCGAGTGGGAGATACGGGTCACTTCCTCTTCTTTTTACAACCTGAAGAATGGGGAATGTTGCATCTGCATTGCAAGTGAGCTGTTTTCCTTTTTGTTTTCGAACAGTCCTAATAAAGCAGAATTCATCAGAGCCAAGTATCAGATGTTGGCGTTTGTGCATCGCTTGCCTTGCCGGGATGACGACAGTGTGACTGCCAAAGACCTTAGCAAGGTGGGCCGCACCTTTTAAAATCCTTACTGTTGCTGGATGAAACAGTGTATTGTTTTGCTTGAAAAAAAACTTAAAGAGGAAGAAGGGAAAAACAGCACAAAAACTCCTTTCTGTATTCTAAATAATTAATAACAGCCTTTTTTGGAATTGGTTTCATCTTTAATCTTAATTGAAATGGCAGCCATTCATCTTAGTGGAGGTACAAGGGCAAAGAGAAAAAATAAGTATGTATCTAGAAAACAATTTGTGTTTTTCAGGTACAGTTTTAAAGTTGTATTTCTAGGAGCGCCTGGGTGGCTCAGTTGGTCAAGCATCTGGGACTCTTGACTTTGGCTCAGGTCATGGATTTCATGGTTCATGGGTTTGAGCCCCACGCTGTCGGTGTGGAGCCTGCTTGGATTTTCTCTCTCTGTCCCTCCCCTGCTCATACTCTCTCTTTCTCAAAATAAATAAATAAAACTTAAAAAAATATTTATTAATAAAACAACACAATTATATTTCTATAAGTTTTTTGATTAACTTTGAAATAGGAACCATCCTTGAGTTGTTTCTAGAAGGGACTAGAAAGCTTGAGGGACTTCTTTAGGCATCCAGGTTGTATACTGAGTAGAGTCTTCAGGAAGCAGGATGACTCAAAGCTGTAGTGCTCAGGATTCTTTATTATACTTGCAAAACGAGTAGACGGCTTTCTTTATGTGGGCCTTTGCATGTTTTTGAGAGATGCCCTGAGAAATACGTATCTTTATTTTCAAAGCATTGCCTTTAGGAAATGTTCACGCAGAGCACGGGCACTCACAAGTCAGATTTTTTAAAGTTTGCATAGAAGTACATGTAATTGGGGGGCGCCTGTGTGGCTCAGTCGGTTGAGCGTCTGACTTCGTCTCAGGTCATGATCTTGCGGCTTGTGAGTTCGAGCCCCGCGTTGGGCTCTGTGCTGACAGCTCAGAGCCTGGAGCCTGCCTCAGATTCTGTGTCTCCCTCTCTCTCTGCCCCTCCCTGGCTCATGCTCTGTCCCTCTCTCTCAAAAATAAATAAACATTCCAAAAAAAAGAAGTACATGTAATTGTTTCTGTTAATTAATAAGGCTTGGCATGGGTTTTTTTTTACCAATTGAAAATTATTAAATAAGTTAATTTTAAAAATAAGGCATGGATATAGTTGCTGCAGTAGGTTTCTGCATTCTTAGATTAAGAGATACGGCATTTTGGACAATTCTAGGTTGGACTTGAAGGAAAGCAGCTCATCTTCTGCATGTGTAAAAGCTTTTCTGCAGTGGTACAGAATTTGGTATACACAGGCCTATTTCAATAGACCCTGAAAGACTTGGTTAAAGTATTGTATACAGCGCCAAGAGTGGTGTTGTGGAGAGGGTGTGCTATAAGGCAGAATCCTGTAGTTTATGCGGTGTGGGATATGCAGTATATGGAGCGGGCCAATAACAACAGCGGATGATAACAACGGTTATAAAAACAACAGCAGCTGTATTCTTTGAGCATTTCCTGTGTACCAGGCTCCATGCAAAGCACTTTGTTATATCATTGACTCCTTACAGTAACCCTGTGAATAATAGGTGGCATCGTTATCACCATTTTAGAGATGAGAAAACGAAGGCTCAGATTGCTTAAAGAACTTCCGCAAGGTCACACAACTTGAAGGGTGTATGGTTTGAAATTTTGGTCTTTGAGACTTCAGAACCATGTTCAACCCCCTTCTCATACTGCCTGTCACTCCAGGTCTGGCTGTGCCCCCTAGACAGATCATGTATCTGGGCCTGTCGGCTTTCCCAGCCCTTGTTTCCTTCTCAGTAAAGTGCACCTGGCCCCACCTGAGAGCCCAGAGGTGGTTGTGACCAGCAAGGGAGAGACTGCTTCATCCATCTTACTGAGCTAAATGAAGATTGTTACTCACGTAATTTATGTTAAAATGATCTGCCAGTTGCTCTAGTACACCGTTCTTTATGCTTTTAGTAAACATTTTTTTGGTTTGTGTTTTTCAGCAACTCCATTCAAGCGTGAGAACAGGGAATCTCGAAACCTGTTTGAGGCTGTTATCTTTAGGAGCACAAGCCAACTTCTTTCACCCTGTGAGAAAAGCATGAATTGATTCAGATATTAAATTGAAACTAAGTGGGTTGTGTTTGTGTAGCCTTTAGTTTTATTTAATTTGCTTGTTTGCCTACTTTTTATTAATACTCAGGAAAAAGGAAACACCCCACTCCATGTTGCCTCCAAAGCAGGGCAGATTTTACAGGCGGAATTATTGGCAGTATATGGAGCAGACCCGGGCACACAGGATTCTAGTGGAAAAACTCCTGTTGATTATGCAAGGTAAGAGACCTAGATTCTGGTCGCTCCCTTGGTTAGGGATTATTTATATTGGGTATGATTCATTGTTAGGTGGCTAAATTGCATATGGTTAACATTTAACCCCTTGAAGTTAAGGATTTGCGTCCTATTATTTTGCAGATACAAACGAGCGCAGAGGCTGGCAAAGTCACAGAGGGTAGAGCCATTAACCAGTTAGCTTTCAGTCTTTCACGTGACTTAAAATGCAGTGGTATTTGAGCCAAATCAAGTATCAAGAATTGCAGACCCCACCCCTCAGTTTTTTAACATGTTTAGTCATTGCTTGAACTTAAGAACAGATCTGTATGGATAGATCTATGATTAAACAAGTACAGGGTAAAATGTTAATTGTAGGTTTTAGGTAGCCGACATATGAGTGCTTGCTATAAAATTCTTCTTGGTTTAAAAACTTTGACTGTGAAATGCTGGAAGAATAAACAAATCCATAAATTAGTCTTGAATATCCTTTAAATGATAGAAGGTGGCTTATCTTTCTTCTTCTTGCAAATTAACTTTATTAACTGCAAGGCACTGTACTCTTTTCTGCAGAGGATAAAATGGGTGAGATGACAAAACTGTGCCTTCCCAGAATTTATTATCTCATAGAGGAGATGATTCAAAAATGCATGAAAGAGTTAAATGAAGCAAGATAACATGGAATTCATTGCCAGAATGGACAACTCATCTTAAAAGGCATATATAGGGTTTTTTCATTGTGGCCTAAATCATTAAGAAATTTCTTTAGTTGGACTTTGAAAAATGGGTTGGATTTGGGGGTGTGAAAGAGAAGCTAAGTAAGACATTCCAGGTGAAAAAGAAAGGCCTGAGTCAAGTTCAGGAGGGAGGGATGGATAGGGCATGTTCAGCACAGCAAAGTGCTTCACTGGATAGAGCAGGGTGAGCTGAGATACCGAGGAATATAGTATTTCATCAGATCTGAGACTCCGCCGATTGTACGGGTCATAATTATCTCATATACCACTAAAAAATGAGAAAAAACTCGGACAATTTAATGATGGATAGGGGCACCTGAGTCGCTCAGTTGGTAAACATCTGACTCTTGAGTTTGGCTCAGGTCACAGTCTTGCAGTTTGTGGGTTAGAGTCCTGCATTGGGCTCTGTGCTGATAGCGTGGAGCCTGCTTGGGATTCTCTCTCTGCTCCTCCCCTGCTCTTTCTCTTAAAATAAATAAATAAACTTAAAAAAAAAATGATGGATGTATCATCAATTGTCACATACTTCCTAATTTCACAGCTGTTTAAAAAAATGAGGAAAAAAAGATGCGTATCTCAGAAATCAAACGTGTAGTATGTTGGAGGAATATTCTGTAGTGTCTTGAATGGTGGGAAGAGAAACTGACAGAAACTAGGCTTTATCTTTTAAGAGGAAGTGAGCCCTAGGTACATGGTACTATCACTTACATTGGAATTTCCTCATGTGTACCTTGCATGTATAATAGTCTCTCAATGTAATAACTTATTTATGTGCCGTGTTACCAGAAGGATTTCAAACAGTTTAAATACTTATTTCATAAGACACTAAAGGCAAACCTAATGTTTTCTGTTATGGAAATTGAAGTTAAGGATGTAAAATAGTTACAGGTGTGAGCTGTGTGTTCTTTTTGGTCTCTCCCTGAATTAAAGACCTTGAAGTGGTTACTGAACTCATCCAGAGTCAGACTGGCTGCAAGAGCCTCTAGGGGAAGGACCTTCTTCATAATACTGATGTTCACACTCATCCCATCCTGACTGATTCAGAATTTCCGAGGTTGGGGCCTGGATATCTGTATGTTTTCTAAAGCATTCTAATTCAATTTTGAGAACCTGTACTCTAGACCATTTATTAGTTTTATGTTGTACCTCCTTAGATGAAGTTATTCTTCATCCCTCCCAGAAGTCCATGATTTCCTTATTAAGTATCCTGTTTTGTAAATTAAAGGAAAGAGAGTAGTTCAGATTACAAATAGTTTATAGAGGTGGGAATAAGAGTAGACCTTGGAAGTTTACCTCACACAAAAGGTTGATTATTCTGAGAAGTTGCATTTGGTAAATTGCTCAGGTGTCTTGGAAGACATCTCTGTCCTTTTTTATTCTAGAGCCAGTGGCTGGTGAGGAATATAACTGGTACTTTGTTTTCTCTTGATAGGCAAGGAGGGCACCATGAGCTGGCAGAGCGTCTTGTAGAAATACAGTATGAGCTGACTGACAGACTAGCCTTCTATCTCTGCGGCAGGAAACCAGGTGAGTGAAAGGCTAGTGGCCTCTCCACACCTTCAGTCAGTCAGCCTCTGGAAAAACAAGTTGGGACACTGTTACCCAAGACCACTGCTTTAACATATCCTCAAGAAAAGTACAAATAAATAAGGATTTTTCTTGAAATAACTATAGCATTTTCAGTTCCATGCAAAGGATATAAGGGTAGTCAAATCTCCTTGAATTTTAGTCTCTAAGACTTTATTTTAGCTCCAGAGGAGTGACTGTTTCAAGAATCAGCACAATTGAACCAAAATTGAATGTACGCCATAGTTCTTGCACACAATGGAACTGGGATCGGAAGAGCAGAGCAGTAACTTGTGTAGTTATTTGAAGAATTCTGCTATAAAAGGAATGGAAAAGGGGTGCCTGGATGGCTCGGTTGGGTGTCTGACTATGACTCAGGTCGTGATCTCACGGTTCATGAGTTTGAGCCCCACGTCAGGCTCTGTGCTGACAGCTCAGAGCCTGGAGCCTGCTTCAGATTCTGTGCCTCCCTCTCTCTCTGCCCCTCCCCCGCTAACTCACTTTCTCTCTGTCTCTGTCTCTCTCTCTCTCTCTCTCTCTCTCAAAAATGAATAAACTTAAAAAAAAAAAGGAATGGAAAAGAGGTCAAAAGTAAACTTTGCCATTAGCCAACTTTATTTATGAAGTAGAACTAGGGTCAGCAAACCATGGTCTATGGGCCAAATCTAGCCTGTCACCTGTTTGTTTAAATAAAGTTTTGTTGTAAGATAGCCCTGCCTATTCATTTACATATTGTCTGCGGCTGCTTTCACACTACTACAGCAGAACTGAGTAGGTTGAGGGGAGCCTGGCTGGCTCAGTTGGCACAGCATGTGACTCTTGATCTTGGGGTCACGAGTTTCAGCTCCCCATTGAGTGCAGAGATTACGTAATTAAAGAAGGAAAGAAAGGAATAGGTTGAGTATTTGCAAGAGAGATCATATGGCTGCAAAGCCAAAAATATTACTGTCTGGTCCCTTACAGAAAGTTTGCCAGTTCCTGATTAGGATATCTTCGTGCACATATACAGCAGTTCCCTAACCTGGCTGTATTACAGAGTTAAGAGCCCCTGGTGTGTTCTACTTCCCAGTGAGATGGGGTGAGCATACCCCACCGTTTCTTTCCTGCTAATACGATAAAAACCCTGGACCAAATGCGTGGACTAGCTATCTGAGGACTCTGGCTGGTGGTTTAGGAACTCAAAGTACCACGGAGCTAGTGGTGAGTGTCCTGTCTATTTTACTTCTGAGATGGCCTTGGAGATGGCCTGAAACCTGGAAGTGCGGAGCAGGTGCAAGAAGCCTTCTCTCTCTGGTCTAAGGAGCAGTAAATGAGATTCCTACAGGACAGAGAGGTGGGGGATTCCCCTGGGTTTTTTTTTCTCCTCCTCCTTTTCCTCCCACCCTAGACCCTGGGCACTCCTGTGGCTGCAGCAATGGCAGCACAGCTGCCTGAGTCTCTGACCAAGAGCGTGAGAGGAATTCTGATTGCTTTTATTTTTCTCTCTGTTCTCTCACCACTTGGCCCAGGAGGCAGAGCCTAACCTGCTCTGTTGTCTGCTAAAACAAAAATGTTAACATTCTCCATAGAATTTAAAGAAGACTCAGAGTCTCACAATATAATATTCAAAACGTTCAGGATATCAACCGTAATTACTTGACATACAAAGAACCAGGAAAATCCCAAAAGACTTGCAGGGGAAAATGTAGTCAACAAAGGCCATCCCCAGATGACACAGATGTTGGAATTAACACAGTCTAAAGCAATAGGAACATCATGGTTAAAGAAGTAAGTAAGTGTGAATGTTCTTGAATCATATAGAAATATAGAAGGTCTTAGTAGAAAAACAGAAGATATAGAAATGAACCAGATAGAAACGTTGAACTGTGGGACACCTGGGTGGCTCAGTCAGTTGAGTATCCCCCGCTGGAGTTTGGCTCACCATGATTTCGCTGTCGTGAGATTGAGCCCCACATTGGGCTCTGCTCTGGCGGTGGAGAGCCTGTTTGGGATTCTCCTGTCTCCGCCCCAATCCCTACCCCTGCCCACACCATCTCTCAATCTCTCTCTCTCTAAAAAATAAATAAACATGAAAAAAAAAATGTTGAACTGAAAAATACAGTAACTAAAAATTTAAAACTCATGGATGGGCTTAATAGATTGGAGATGGCAAAGAAAAAACTCAATGAATTGAAATACATCACTAGAAATTACCCAGTTTGAGCAATAGAATAAAAAAGTGGGAGGAAAAAGAAACTGAACACAGAGCCCCAGGGATGTAGGGGACCATATCAGAAAGTTATGTTTTTATCTTCAGACTCCCAGAAAGAGATCAGAAAGCGTGGTGCAGAAAAAATATTGAAGAAACATGGGTTCACAACAACTCTAAATTTGGCAAAAGACAGACTTGCAGATTCAAGAAAGCTCAGAGAATCCCAAACAGGATAAACTCAATGAAATCCTCATTCAGACACATCAAAATCAAACTGCTGAAAACTAAAGACAAAACATTTGAAAGCAGCCAAGGAAAAAAACTGACATATAACATATAAAAGGACAGTTATTTGAATGACTATGGATTTTAATTGGAAACCATGGAGACAAGTACTGAAAAAAAGAAAAGAACTGTCAGCTCAGAATTCCATTTCCAGTGAAAAGAACCTTCAAGAACGAAGGCAAAATATATTTTAAGATGAAGGTAAGAGAACTAGTTGCTCTAACAGAAATGCTAAAGAAAGTCTTTTGGGTAGAAGGGAAATGATACCAGAGGGAATCTGGAACTTCAGGAGTAAACAAGAACAACTGAAGTGATAAATATCTGGATAAATATAAGAGATTATATTTTCCTCTTAAGTTCTTTGAAATATGAGTGAGTTTAATGCAGAAGTTACAGTATTGTCTAGTGGGATTTTCAGCCTATGTCACTGGGATACATTTGATAGCTACAACATAAAAAGGAAGCAGGTAAAAGAAATACAGAGATAAGGTTTCTGCATTCATCTTAAAATGGCAAAATATTATTTCTAAGTAGACTAAAAGGTTATGTGTACTGTAATGCCTAGCACAATCACTAAAATTGGACTATACAGTGATATGTAGTCAAAACATCTAGAGATAAAATTGAATGTTAAAAATTACTCAAATACTATCAAAAGATATTTTAATTCAAAACAATCCAGAAAAGAGAGAAAAGGGGAGAGATAGGCACAAAAAACTGAGGCCCAAACAGAAACTAAATAATAAAATCATAGACTTAAATCCAAACATGTGAATAATTACATTAAATGTTAATGATCTAAATGTACCAACTAAAAAGCTAATAAGATTGTCAGAATGGATTTAAGACAGTAAGCTCTAACTATGTGCTATCTACAAGAAACCCACTTTAAATATAATGATAGAGGTAATTTAAAAGCAGAAAGGTATAAAAAGATACAGCATGCAAACACTAAGTGAAAGAAATCTAGAGGGGTTGTGTTAACATCAAAGTAGACTTTGAGAGCAAGGAAAATTAGCAGGGATAGAGAGGGACATAACTTGGTGATGCAGTCAATTCACCAAGATGTAACAGTTCTGAGTGTGTATACACCCAGCAACAGAGTTTCAAAATCCATGAAGCAAATTTTGATAGAACTGAAAGGAGAAATCCACAATTCTTGGATATTCATTCAGCAGTCTTCATTTAGTAACAGAACTGGTGGATAGAAAATCAGCAAAGATACGGGGCACCTGGCAGGCTCATTCGGTAGAGCATGCAACTTTTGAACTTGGGATCATGAGTTCAAGTCCCATGTTGGGCATGGAGCCTATTTAAAATAAGTAAATTAATTTAATTAAAATCAGCAAAGATAGCAAGCTGAAACCCGTCAACCAACTGCATCTAGTTGACATTTATAGCATGCTCTGCCTAACATTTTCAGAATAAAATGAATTCTTGTGCTCACGTGAGTACTCACTCTCAAAATAAATAAACTTAAAAATAAATAAAAGAATTAAAATTCTACAGAGTATATTCTCTGACCATAATGGAATTAAGCTAGTAATAAATAATAAAAATATAACTTGGAAATAACCAGATGCTTAGAAATGAACAACACAGTTCTTTTTTATTATTATTATTATTTTTTATTTTTAGAGAGAGGGAAAGCACAAGTTAGAGAAGGGCAGGGGGAGAGAGAATTCCCAAGCAGCCTCCACACAGAGTGCAGAGCCCAATGCTGGGCTCGATTCCACCACCTTGGATCATGACCTGAGCCAAAATCAAGAGTGAGATGCTCAACCAACTGAGCGATCCAGGTGCCCAACAACACAGTTCTAAATATAAGTCTAAGAGGAACTCTTAAGGGAAATTAGAAAATACTTTCAGATGAATGAAAGTACAACATGCCGAAATTTAAGGGATGCTGCTAATGCAATGCTTAGAGGAAATTTTATAGTATTAAATTCTTACATTAGAACACAAGAAAGGTCCTCAACCTAAGCTTTCCCCTTAAGAAACTATGAGTTTCTTACTGCTTACTCATCTGAAAAGATGAGTAAAATAAACTCTAAGCAAGTAGGAGGTGGGAAATAATAGATAAGAGTGGAAATCAATGAAATTGAAAAAGGAAAGCAGTAGAGAGAAATTAATGAAACCAGAAGCTGATTCTTTGAAAATTTCAATGAAATTGATAAAGGTCTACCCATATTATAAATAATTCTATGCACACAAATTGGACAACTTAGATAAAATTAACCAATTCCTGGGGCACCTGGGTGGCTCGGTCGATTAAGTGTCAGACTCTTGATTTTGGCCTAAGTCATGATCTCACGGTTCGTGAGCTCAAGCCCTGTGTCAGGCTCTGCACTGACAGCGCGGTGTCTTTCTCTGCCCCTTCCCTGCTCGCTCATGCATGTGAACTCACTGTCTCTCTCTCTCTCCCTTCCTCCCACTCTCAAAATAAATAAACTTAAGGGGCGCCTGGGTGGCGCAGTCGGTTAAGCGTCCGACTTCAGCCAGGTCATGGTCTCGCGGTCCGTGAGTTCGAGCCCCGCGTCGGGCTCTGGGCTGATGGCTCAGAGCCTGGAGCCTGTTTCTGATTCTGTGTCTCCCTCTCTCTCTGCCCCTCCCCCATTCATGCTCTGTCATCTCTGTCCCAAAAATAAATAAACGCTGAAAAAAAAAAAAAAATTAAAAAAAAAAAAAAAAAGTAACCATTCCTTGAAAACCACAAACTACCAACCACCACCCAATAAGAAAGAGATCATGTAAATCCATAATCTTACATTTTAAAAAATTTGAATTTGTACTTTAAAATCTTCCATTTAAGAAAACCCCAACCCAGATGATTTCACTGTTAAGTACTGTGAACTAGCTGAAGTGGTGTTGCCATATAACTATACAACAGATATGCTTGATAACTCCTGTGATTTGCTAGCTTTGCAATTATGATACTTAATGGGTATTTTTAAGTGTTAGGAATTCACTTTTCAGGTTTTGCACATTAAATGAAACTATTCTACCAAGTATTTGAAGAAGAAATAACATTAATTCTGCATGATATTTAGAAAATAAAAGGTAGGAAACACCTCTGAAGTCATTTTGTGAAGCCACCGTTACCCTGGTACCAAACCCAGCAAAAACAGCACAAAAAAATAGCCCTCGTGAACATGGACACTAAAATCCTCAACAAAGTGTTAGCAGATCAAATCCGACTCTATATATATATATATATATATATATATATATATATATATATATATATATATCATAACCAAGTGAGGTTTCTAAATGCCAAAAGTGATTAAATATTTGAAAATCATTTAAAAAAAATCATTTAATGTGATTTATCACATTAACAGACTGAAAAAAAGGCATCAATCTTATCAGTTGATGCAGAAAAATATGTAACAGAATTCAACATTCTTTCATGATAAGAAAAGAGCAAACTTAGAATAGAAAGGACTTCCTTAACCTGATAAAGAGTATCAGTAGAGACCCACAGCTAACATCTTCCTTAATGACGAAAGATTGAATGTTTTTGCTTGACTATCAGAAACAAGGCCAAGATGTCTACTCTTACCACTCTTATTCAGCATTGCTCTGGAAATCCTAACCAGTGCCATAAGGCAAGAAAAACAAAAGGCATATAGATTGGAATGAAACAGATACAATTCATCATAAATGAGATGGTTTCTATGTTGAAAATCCCAAGGAATCTACAGTTCTTAGAACAAATAAGTGAGTTTAGCAAGGTTGCAGAATGAATACAAGGGAAGCAATCAAAAATCAATCATACTTCTGTAGATTAGCATTGGATAATTGGAGACTGAACCTAGAAAAACAGTAACATTTATAATAGCTCCACATTGGAAGTTTAGGTAGAAATCTGGCAAAATATTTGTGGGATCTGCATGCTGAAAACTACCAAATGCTGAAAGCAATCTAGGAAGACCTGAATAAGTGGAAAGAGAACTGTTCATGGGTTGGAACACTCAATAGAGTTAATGTCGTTTCTCTACAAATTAATTTGTAAAGTTAGTGTAATTCAAGGATTTTCTTGCATACTTGGATGTGCTGATTCTAAAATTTACATGGAAAGGCAGAGGAACTAGAATAGCCAAGAGACCATTTTGCAAAAGGAGGAGAATGTGGGCAGAATCACACCATCCAATTTTAACTCTTGCTGTCAAGTTTTGCTGTACTCAGACGGTGAAGAGACAGACATACAAGTCTTTGAAACAGTAGACAGCATCCAGGAGTAGACACACAAATATGTTCAGTTGATTTTGGATAGTTGCAAAGGCAATTCAGTGGAGGAAGACAGTCTTCAGTGTTGGAAGAACTGGACATCCATGTGCAGAAGTAGAAACTTCAGTACCTCCCACACTGGCATAAAAACTAAAAATAGATCATAGATCTAAATGTAAAACTATAAAATGTCTAGAAGAAAATCTGTGATCTTGCATTAGGTGAAGTGTTTAGATGTAACATAAAAGCACAATCCATAAAAGAAAATACTGATGAATTGGACTTTGTCAAAATTGAAAGCTTTTGCTCTGCAAAAACTAATTAAGAGAGTGAAAAACAAGCCACAGCCTGGGAGAAAATACTAGAAAATCACATGTCCAACAAAGAACTTGGATCTAGAATATTTATACCTAAATATGTAAAATTCAAATGTAAGAAAACAAACAGCCCGATAAAAACCGGGCAAAGACCATATCCAGATGACAAATGAGCACATGAAGTGAGGCGCTCAGCATCATCAGCCATTAGGGAAATGCAAATTAAAAGCACAGTGAGGTACTGCTACACGCCTTTTAGAATGACTGAAATTTAAAAACCCCTAAGAAACTGGCAATCTGAATGGGAAGATGTGAAGCAGCTGTAACTCTCATACACTGCTGGTTGGAAAACAAAATGATAGAGCTACTCTGTCAAAAAGTCTAGCAGTTTCTTACCAAGTTGTGCACACATTGACCTAATACCCCCACAACCTAGCAGCCCCACTGCTAGCTATTTATCCAAGAGAAATAAAGACTGATAGTTACACAAAAACCTATATGTGAATGCATAGAATGGCTTTTTATTCATTGGCATGTGATCAGTGCCCTCCAAAAGCTAGGTGAGGACTAGGTCATTAAGCCCTGCCTGGATCTGCCAAGACCGCCTGCCTCAGCCCTGATGGTTTTATGCTAATTGATTAATTTGAAGGTGAGCTACAAGACCCCAAGGGTGCTCCCCCATCCCACATGGAGAGCTGATGGAAGCTTGCTCTGAGCTGATTCAGCTCCCCACAAGTTCTGTCCATAACTAAAGGTCATCAGTTATACTGGGGATGGATGAAGTGTAGGATTAACGTGAACATAACTTTTCTGCCTAATGGTGTCTGGACCTTTGTATCAGTTGAAAATGGGACTGTGATTCTTGCTACTGGCCACGCCTTAGGGAGTTTGTAGCCAAACTGGCAACCTCTGCCCCTCCCACATAATTCCTAATTATGAGAAAATGCTAATTGCAAAATGTAAATTGAAAAAATAATGATGGTGTTCCTTTATAGATCCTATCAGTGTTTCTATGACCAAAACTTTGGCTTGATTTCTCTTTCAGATCACAAAAATGGACAGCACTTTATAATACCTCAAATGGCAGACAGGTAAGGCTGTTGAAATACCAATCAATTTTATCTGTCACTGTTATTTCCTTGGTTGTATAGTGTTTAAGTGTATTATATTTTGTATTTAACAAAGCCCATACATTTTTCTCTTTTATGGCTATACAATTTGGAAATAAGACGGCTGTAAGTAAACCACCATGTAAAACTTAAGCTTGAAAGAGTACACGTAACAAATTTACTAGTAAGAAAATTGGAGTTAGGGATGTCCCAATTTTAGCCAGTTGGGACAGTGTATTGTGTCTATAGATATCTCGGAATATTTCTGTATTGTAATAGAAGATATTCTTTGTCTATAACCATGACTGACAAAATTTTTAAGGGCTAAATAATAAATATTTTAGGCTTTGTGGGCCACACAGCCTCTGTCACAACTATTCTGCCAATTGTAGATGCACGCATCCGTGAATGTTATGTAAATGAAGGGCATATCAGTTGCAAGAAGATTTTATTTCTGGACACTGAAATGTGGATGTCATAGAATTCTTCACATTATGAAATATTTTTCTTTTGTTTTGGGATTTTTTTTTTCCCAAACCATGTAAGAATGTAAAAACATTTAGCTCAGGAACCGAACAAAAAAATGGGCTATAATCTGCCTACCCCTGGTCTGTGAGGTTAGATGAGTTCACAGCTGCAGGAATGAACTTGAAATTCTTATTTAACCAATTACCTTTGCACAAATACTGTCAAGAGTTTATGAAATGATTAGCTGCTGTTCTAGATGTAATCTTGCCCTTCTGGTTTTTCTCATTCTGCCCTTTTCGTATTTCCTTCTGTCGTGCTTTTTTTTTTTTTTTTTTTAATACTTTAAGAATTGTGACTTCTCACATAAAGGGGTTGGCGACTAGCCTGGCAGTAGTTTTTGTCTTTTAGTTATCCGGTGATTATTTTTCCCTTTACTATGTTACCTGAGCATGATATTTCTAAAAGGAGTTACAAGTTTTTGTGTTCAGAGTTTTCTCACTAACTCTAATGGGCTGTAGAATTTTTGTTTCTGACCATGTCCATGAACTGTAATTAATGTCTTGATGCCTTGACTATCTTAATCTTCTGCCAAGCTCACAAAAATGGTTTTTATTTATGTGCTTATTAGTTTTGTACATTTTCTTAGCAGCCTGGATTTGTCTGAATTGGCAAAAGCTGCTAAGAAGAAGCTTCAATCTGTGAGTATCTCTGTTTCCTAGTGAAGTTCAGTGTGGAGTTCAGTTCATGCATCCTGCTAATTCCTATCCTTAGCCCGTTACCTGTTACATCAGATGACTTTTCATACTCTCAGATGTTGTTAAATCAGAAGCAGAGCACTGAGTATGTAGAGAAGAAGATGGGAAGTACTATTAAGTTTAGTGGATCCAATTTATTGGCTCTGCTTCAAGTAATGGCGTTTTTTCTCTGTCATTTTCAAAGTGAAGACTGTGCCTTTGACATTAGGAAGCTGTTTCTTTTCATAAGAGTTCCTTAGTTTCTCTCCCTGTAAAACAGTAAGCGGGACACACTTCGTAGGATTCCTTCCGGTAGCCTTATAGCACACTAGGGAATGGCACAATTTGGTACTGGAATGGTGAGTACCGCAGCTCCACCCGCTGCCATCTGGGGTCCAGCCGCCAGTATCATGGTCTTGCTTAGCCCGCTTCATTCATCAGAGCTTTGTAAGTGCATGCTGTCGAGGGCTGGTGGTCCTGCCCCGGGTGTGCACTCAGAGCTCACCCAGCTCCCTTCGGTCTGCATACTTCTTTCCAGCCTGCCCACCTCAGCCCTAGTCAGGACCCTGACCAGCCAGCTTCTCTGGGAGCGCTTTCCCTTTGTTGCCCCCCCCCCCCCCAGTTGAAGCCTCACCAGGGTGCTTCCCCAACCACTGTAACCACCAGATTTCCCACCTCTGGCTGTCCTCACAGCCCTCTGGATCTGAACCAAGATTCCTAACTTCTTTTCTTCACCTCAAAGAGTGTCATCCAGTTCTCACCATTCAGTTTTTGCCCTGCTTTCCATCTGATTCCCGCTGCGTACCTGCGCACATGCATGTGTGTGTTTGTGCGTGTGTGTGCATGCACACATGTGTGCAAGCGCAAGTGTTTGTTTCTTTTTGGGTTTACACTCTCTAAGGCCACCTTCAGGACCTCTCTCGGGAATCCTGTCTTTCTGCAGTCTTCTCCTTCCCCAGCTTCCAGCCCTTTTGTCGTTCAAGTAACTGAAATCTGACCACCTTGACAGTATAGGTGGAAGTTTCCCCAAGCCTGACTCTGAAGCTGCACCTCTCCCCTAATGTAGGACTTTCTCCTCGTTCCTCTTCACTAGCGCTCCAAATAATACTAAGTACTGAATATGACATACAAGTGAGTCTATCGTTACTAGTATTTGTGATATGAAATAAATGTATTTTATGCAATCTGGTGTCTCTGTGTTCTGTATCTGTGGTTTTGTGTGTCTGTGTGTTTTATCACCTTTCTTAAATTAAGGCGGTCATATGGTAGCATGATTAAGATGATAACCTTTGGAATCAGATAGCACCAAATAGCCTGTGATTTCATTTTAATTACTTAAGAGTATATAAGCCAATTTTTATTTTAAATAATTCAGACGTTATAGATAATACTCCGGCTCCCTTAACTAACCTACATTTGCTAGACTGAAAACCGCATAAAGGTGGGGTTATGTCTGTAATATCTCTAGCATGTGGCAGGCACTAGACAAATATGTGGAACAAAGTTGAGTACAGATCCCAAGAACCTGGGCTGTGGTCAGACTGGTTAAAGAGCTCATCTCTGACAAGCTCCTTAGCCTTTGTGCGCTGTGGTGTCCTCTCCTGGAAAGAGGACTTACGATCCATCAGTGGCTGCAGATCTGAACTGCTCAGTGAGACCGGCTGCTGTCAATACCTATTGACCCCACCCAGTGGTCTCCTCACAAGGGACAGCTTGATCAGTGCCACTTCAGTGGTTGTCCCACAGTATCTCCCTCCCTGATAAGAAACTGAGAAAAATATAATTAGACTAATGTGTTTCTTGAATTAGTTAAGCGTTAACATTTGGAGAGACTTAAACTTGGATCTCAGGTCCATTACTTGCTGGCTTTGTGGCTTTAGGCAAGCTGCTAATTTCTGGGCCTCAATTTCCTTGTCTGTAGGGTGGGATGATCATAGTTTCTATCTGCACAGAAGTGTCATGAGTATTAATATGATGACAGTAGCACAGTACCTGAGGTGTGAGCCCTCAGTATTGCTGTTGTAGTTACTGTCAGTAATAATAATCTTAGCTTGTAGCCCCTTATTGGAAAGAGACCGATATTTGTGATGCAAGTTTAGGTCTCTAGTCGCTCGTCACCTTATCCAGCAAAACGCTATCAGAGCTTATTTTCAATTACAAATATAAGTTAACCACACTAGAGAAAATTTGGAAAATAGGCAAGGGGAATCCTTTTCATTCACTGTATTCTTAATGGATTCAGGCACAGTGTTTTGATAAGTTTCTTCTAATTCTCGTTTCATATGCCTATCATTTTTTTTTAATGGAAGGTCAATCATAATTATAGGATTTTATATCCTGCTTCTTTCATCCAGCAATTGTATTCATTTTAGCAAGCTCTCACAAGGTCTGTGTAGCCAGCATTTTAAATTGCCACATAAAATACCTTCTGGTCAGCGTGTGCTGGATATTTCCTGGGCCCCATCTCTGTGCCAGGTACTGTGCGTGGACGTAAGGAATACGGTCAGGAATAAAAGACATTCAGTGTCAACTAAAAAGTGACCGCCACCAAACATCTGGGTGTTTTTTATGAGGGGAAAAATGCAGAGAACTAGAGCCACCTGGTGGATGCTTAGCCTCAGGTGGCTTGAGGAAGACCCCGAGTGTCTTGTTTATCCCAGTGGCCGCCAGGCAGGCGTTCCAGGCAGTGTGGAGATTGTTTTGTTGGCCAACACTGCACGATGTACTGAGTATAGACAGGTGTTTTTTGCTGGGGACACTTGGTTTGGGGGATTGGAATCCTGCTTACTGAAGAATACAGCAGAGACTTGCCGAAGTCTGGGTGGTAGCTTTTATCTTTTATCTTTTCAGTGGCATGTTTTATCTTTTCAGAATGGCATGTTTTGGTGTCTCTGTCCCATCAAGGGTTTAGGATTCTTTATATTCAGAGGCACTGGCAGTTGCTCACGAGCAGAAGAGGGGGACTTTAAAGGGTGATGTCACGCGAAGAGTGGAGAACTGGACCCTACTTTTGAGATTGTGCACTTCAGATGCCTCTTACTCCTTCATAGCACACCCCTGTCTACGTATTACAAAGGAGTGAGGCTGCTGTGGGAGGCAGAAATTTTTAGAGGAGCTGTACTGTTCTGGAAATGTTATTGTCTGTTTAACAGTCGGTATTTTACTAAGCACTGGCTTTGGATAAGACATTGGAGATCAAAGGGTGAATAAGTCACAATGCCCACTCATTCTGCTAGTGTTAATCCTTGTCCCTTGTGTTCCTGATATTTTTTTACTTGCAGCTAAGTAATCATTTGTTTGAAGAACTTGCCATGGATGTGTACGATGAAGTTGACAGGCGAGAGACTGATGCAGGTGACTGAACACGTGGCTTTTTCTAATAAGCTTCTCTTGTCAGTGGGCAGTGACAAGCTACCCACCTCAGTGTTTTACTTGCCTGATTTCTCCTGTCCTGATGATGCGTGTGTCGACATTTACTTTTGTGTATGTTGGTTTCGGAGTGTGCTTCCCCGAGTCTCCTTCATGACATGGGAGCCGCGGCTGTCAGAGGGGCGGTGGCGCACCCATGGTGATAAGATTCTATCTCTGGCTCTTTCCTCTGGCTAGTCTGGCTTGCCACGCAAAACCACAGCACCCTGGTAACCGAGACAACTGTCGTCCCCTTCCTTCCGGTCAATCCTGAGTACTCTTCAACACGGAATCAGGCAAGTGGCCGAATCTGAGAAGGAACTGGTAGTGTTATTTGGAGAATGGCTGATAACATGGTATTTCATTTTCCCAGGACAGGTATTTTACATTTTTGTTTGATTAAAATGTTAACTGTCCTTTATATATATACACACACACGCGCGCACAAAAAACTCAAGAAATTGGTAAGAAAAGCAAAAAATGTAAACAGAAGCCTGTCAAAGAATATGAAACAATTCACGGAGGAAATATAAATGGCTTACAAATGTGAAGAAATGTTTAACCTTATTAGTGATCCAAGAAAGCATTAATGAAAAGGCATTAATGAAAATTTCATCAACCCAATTAATAAAGAATGTAATAAAGGATACTTGAAGCTGGTAGGGGTATGGTGAAATGGGCTTTCTGATGCTGCAGGTAAGAGTTTCTGTTGCTGTAGACTTCAGAAAGTCAGTTTGTTAACTGATTTTAAAAGCCTCAAAATTAAGTCCACCCTTTCACACCAGAAATCTTTAGTTGGGGATATATGCTAGTAAAATAAAAATACAAAAGAATTATGCACGGTGATTTTCTTCAAAGCACTGTATAAAATAATAGGGCATTCAAAACAGCCTAAGCACCCATAATGAGGAGAAAAGTTGAGTAAATTGGGAAGGGTTTTTAATGTTTATTGATTTTTTTTATATGAAATTTATTGACAAATTGGTTTCCATACAACACCCAGTGCTCATCCCAAATGGTGCCCTCCTCAATACCCATCACCCACCCTCTCCTCCCTCCCACCCCCCATCAACCCTCAGTTTGTTCTCAGTTTTTAACAGTCTCTTATGCTTTGGCTCTCTCCCACTCTAACCTGTTTTTGTTTTTTTTTTCCTTCCCCTCCCCCATGGGTTCCTGTTAAGTTAATGTTTATTGATTAATGGCAATGGCAGTTCCCAGCATTTTTAACTTTACCTTGAAGTTTTACAATTTTCTTCCAAATTTTTCATTATTGGGTCTACTCTAAAATTGAATTGTAATGGAAAAAAAGCATCAGGTAGAAACATTTTGTTTTTTTTTTCAGAAATGTGCACTGTGAGAATTTAAATCGTATCTAGTTCTCTTATGTAGATGGTTCTAGACTATTTGCAAGGAAAACATTGATGTGTGACTCCATTAACCTGCGGTGGTACTTTGATCATGTTTGGAAGTCTGCTGAAATCTGACGATAGTGTAACTGGTTTTATGTGAATATTGACGCATATGTTTTCACATGTGGAAATATTTCCAATTATTTTCTCACTCAGGGCAGACAGAAACTAGCTCGGTTTAACGCCCATGAGTTTGCCACACTGGTCATCGACATTCTCAGTGATGCCAAGAGGAGACAGCAAGGCAGTCCTCTTTCTGGTTCAAAAGGTAACTGTTTCAAAGCACTAAATGTTTGCTTCTGTGGTCTTCTAAACTTGACACACGTGTTAAGTTTAAAATGACAAACTAATTAAAGCAGTCATAATGAAAAGTTTACCTTTTTTGAGCCCTGATGAATGATAAATATTTCAGTGTTACTAACTGCTATTCAAATTTACCTTATATGTTTCTTCCTCTTAGATCACCTATCTTCCTATAGAATTGCATCCGGAGTGTTACAGCTCTTTTAGAATTTGTCTGTCAGGTTTTCCAGTCCTTACTGGAAACCCCCCAACTCCTCCCAGTTAAAAAAACAAAAAATGAGGGGCGCCTGGGTGGCGCAGTCAGTTGGGCGTCTGACTTCAGCCAGGTCACGATCTCGCGGTCCGTGAGTTCGAGCCCCGCATCGGGCTCTGGGCTGATGGCTCAGAGCCTGTAGCCTGTTTCCAATTCTGTGTCTCCCTCTCTCTCTGCCCCTCCCCCGTTCATGCTCTGTCTCTCTCTGTCCCAAAAATAAATAAACGTTGAAAAAACAAAAAACAAAAAATGCATCCTGAAATTAACCCAAAAGTCTTACTTAGATCTTATTAAAGGGCATAAGAAAATCAACCCTCTTAATTGATATTACAGCTTACCTGCTGTTGCTTACATACAAAACTGAGTTCTAAATAATTAAAACTTGTTACTATAAACTTTAGATGTCTTCAGTAAGAATTGTTGTGGTTTAAAATTGTAGAGAGCACCAAGCCCCATTTCCAAGGTGCCCTGTTGCATCTAGTTCAGTAGCTCAGCGTCCTAAGTCTGTGCTTAGGAACACACTTTTCCCCATCTCCCGTTACTCTATACTTACTGGTTTTTTTCTAATTATATATAATACATTTTTTCCTAAGTTTACTTATTTTGAGAGAGAGAGAAGGTGTGTGCACACAAGTGGGGGGGGTGGGGGCAGAGAGAGAAGGGGAGAGAGAATCCCAAGCACGTTCAATGCTGTCAGTACAGAGCCTGCCTGATGTGGGGCTCAATCCCACGAACTGTGAGATCATGACCTGAGCCGAGATCAAGAGTAGACTCAACTGACTGAGCCCCCAAGGTGCCCGTAGAATATGTTTTTTATTATAAAGCATTTAAATTTTTTTAATGTTTATTTATATTTTAGAGAGAGAGAGAGAAAGAGAGAGCATGAGTGGGGGAGGGGCAGAGAGAGAGGGAGACATAGAATCCGAAGCAGGCTCTAGGCTCTGAGCTGTCAGCACAGAACCTGACACAGGGCTGAAGCCCACGAACCGGGAGATCATGACCTGAGCCAAAGTCAGATGCTTTAACTGACTCAGCCACCCAGGTGTCCCTATTATTAAAGCATTTAAACGGAAGAAGTACAGACTATAAAAATTAAGTTTTCAGTTAGCAGCGTGTTCCCCAAAGACAATAATCATCAACTGACATCAGTTTTTGATTTTACTAGTTCAACAGGAATAAGCAGATTCTAAGGAAATTTACTAAATTTTGGCAAAGGTGTAGTGGTAAAGGTCCTTATGTAAATTTCAAATGTCAAAATGTACATACTCTTTGATTTGGTGGTTCCATTTCTAGCTAACTTGAGGGTAAATAATCAAAGATGTTACACATATATGTAACGCTGAAAACATTAGAAACAGGTAACAGTTTGCAACAGGTAAGCAGTGAGAATTTGAATATATTTGAGTAGTGCAACCTTTTTTTCCCAAAGAATATAGAGTGATATAAAGTAATAAATCAGTTTTTCTAAAAAAGGTTTAGTGTAATCGCAGTTTTGTAAGAAGACCATTTATACACATACATATGTGCAAGTGAATATATCACCTGGAAGTACTGTGTAAATACATAATCAGCCATCGTTATTTGCAGATCCCATATTTGCAAATTTATCTGTTAACTGAAATTTATCTGTAACCTCAACATCAGTACTCCCCATGGAAACTCGTGGACATGTGCAGAGTGGCAAAATATTTGAGTCACCCAAAACACACATTCCCAGCTGAAACTGAACTAGGCCGTGCTCTGCCTTTTTGTCTCAATTCTCATATTGTTAATAAGTGTCCTTTTTAGGTCTACTTAGTACCACATTTTTACATTTTTGTGCCTTTTGTTGATGATTTTGCTGCTTAAAATGGGCCCGCGGCATTGTACTCAAGTGCTCTCTGGGGCTCCTAAGCACAAGGAGGCTGTGATGTGCCTTATGGAGAAAATACCTGTGTGAGATAAGGTTCGTTCGCACATGAATTGGATAGTGCTGTTCGCTGTCAGTTCAATGTTAATGAATCGACAATGTATATTAAAGGTGTTTTTATGGGGCGCCTGGGTGGCTCAGTTGATTAAGTGTCCGACTTTGGCTCTGCAGGTCATCATCTCACGGTTCATGAGTTCAAGCCCCACGTCAGGCTCTGTGCTGACAGCTCAGAGCCTGGAGCCTGCTTTGGATTCTGTGTGTCTCTCTTTGTTCCTGCCTTGCCCTCTCTCTCTCGAAAATAAACATTAAAAACAAAAAAATTTTTTAAGGTGTTTTTAGGGGCACCTCAGTAGCTCAGTCTCAGTTTAAGTGTCTGACTCTTGATTTTGGCTCAGGTCATGATCTCATGGTTCATGAGTTTGAGCCCCACATTGGGCTTTTCGCTGACAGCACAGAGCTTGCTTGGGATTCTCTCAGTCTCCCTCTCTCTGCCCCTCTGCATGTGCGTGCTCTCTCTCTCTCAAAATAAATAAATAAACATTAAATATAAATATATATTATATTAAACATAAATATAAATAAACACATATGTATATATTCAATGTTTATTTATTTTAGGGAGAGAGAGAGAAAGAGCATAAGTGAGGTGGGGGAGGGACGAGGCAGAGGTGCTGAAACGGGCTTTACGCTGACCGCAGAGCCGATGTGGTGCTCAAACTCACAAACTGTGAGATCATAACCTGAGCCAAAGTCAGATGGTTAACTCACTGAGCCACCCAGGCGCTCATAAAAATATATAGATATATATTCTAAAGGTGCCTTTAAACAGAAACACACATAAAGTAAGGTTCTATATTGATTGGTTGACAGAAATGATGTGACCAGAGGCTGGCAGGAACCCAACCCTGTGTTTCCACAGAAACGATGGTCACTGGTTCAGGATTTGCTAATTTAGTCTTCACAGCAACTTTCTATACCATACCAACTGCTATTGATGAAATTGGCTCTTTATATGTATATGTTTAGGGAAAACTCTGGAAGGGTATAGACCAACATAGATCAATAGCTAGGAGTGATTACCATTATTCTATATGGAGTATTGCCTCTTTTCTATTATTATTATTATTATATATATTTTTAGCTAGAGTGAGTGGGGTAGAGGGGTAAGGGGGTGGGGAGAGAGAGAGCGAGAGAGAAAGAGAGAGACAGAGAGAGAGAATCCTAAGCAGGCTCCACACTCAGCACAGAGCCCAACGCAGGACCATGGGATCATGACCTGAGCTGAAATTAGGAGTCAGACGCTCAACTGACTGAGCGACCCAGGCACCCCAGCATTGAGTATTATTTCTGTAGTCAGATGATACATATATTTTAAATATTAATTTGAAAACTTAAAATTCCTTTTGAGTAACCATAATTTGTCACCCAGATACAAACCAGAAATAACACTGGAAATCAGAGGTCAGCTTGAGTTGACTGAGAGAAGTTGGAGAGGCTTGGATAATTTGTGAAATGTTTTATTCAAAGCGTGTTAGAGCCTGTGGAATCATCCCTGCTCCTCTGTAGGCCATACCTTCCTGGCATGGGTATGTGTGTCCACTGAGTTGTTTTCTCCTCTCTGGCAGTCAGCTGACTAAATGCCAGGAGCCTGTTCTTTGAGCACCAAGTTCACTAGGCTCCATTTTAACAGTTTCTTTTCCATGTCATTACCTTGTAAACGAGTTACAATTAAAATAGAATCCCAGTTAATCTTATAGTAGTTACAGTGTTATTTCCATGAGTTGGAACTAAGCTCTGTGCTCTGTCTCCTGGAATAATGAGAAACTTGGGAGCCTGCCTTCTCAATCTGAGCCGCACTTTTCCTAAACCACCTAATTAATTTGCCCACATTTGCTAAGTGGCCTGCAGGGATGCTTAAATACCTCCATGCAGTTGATAGTAAGGCCCTTTCTGGTTGATAACCTCTGTGATTCCTGGTTTGGTGTGAATATAACATTGCTATTTCTGTCGTTTTCTTTTAGTCTTTAAATGGCTAAACCCAAAAATCCTCCCAGTGGATTTTGGGGATAAAAGTTTTTTTAGGCCTGAAGAAAAGTTGTTTGTTTCTGTTGATAGACAACGTGGAGCTCATACTGAAAACAATCAGTAACCAGCACAGTGTCGAGAGTCAAGACAATGACCAGCCGGACTATGACAGTGTGGCCTCAGATGAAGACACGGATCTGGAACCTACTGCAAGCAAGGCAAATAGGCAGAAGGTGAGGTGACATGTTGCACACAGAAAGGAAGAACATGTTTCTTTCTGAAATCTTTCCTCCTGCAAAATCGCCTTATTTATCAACCACTGTGAAAAGTGCTCTGGAGGTACTGTTCGGCTTACTACCAGCTTAGACCAGTGAGGTCAACAGGGGGTCCGTGTCTCTAAGTCCGTTGCCAAATCACAGCTTTAGTTGTGACTTTATAAAACTTGTGAGCAGGGACCAGTGCATTTTATTCTTCCGACAAATGTTTACTGAGTGACTTCTCTGGATAATACTCTCCCGAATGAGGCCTGGTCCCTTTCCTGTGAGGCTCTCCCTGCCTAGTTGCCTAGTAGGAGAGAGAACTGCTCTCAATGGTTCAAAGTGTCATAAGAAGCACAAACGGAAGCTGGGGGGTAGGGGTGTGTGAGGAGATGCAGCTTGTTGCTGAGGACAGGTGTCAGGGGAGGCTGTGTAAGTGGGGTGGCAGTTAATATATGCCTTAAAGGATGCACAGGGTTAGGCATGTGGAGAGGCAGAGAAGGGTGGTCTAGGCAGAGGGAAGGTGAAAGAGGGCATCTGGAGGAACCCAACCCGCTCATGTGTAGAGACAGCCAAAAATGAGTGGAACTCAGAGCTGCAGCAGAGGGCAGGGCTCATACCACAGAGGAATGTGACACCAGGCTGAAGAGTCCATACCTTGGCGGACAGCACAGAGCCCGAGAAGCTCTTAGGCAGGTGAGGAGAGCTAAGGTCAGCAGTTTGGGTTCCTCTCTTTTGGGAGTACTGTTCTCGGCGGGTCAGAGAGTGGAGGAAGATAAGAAACCCAGGTGGGGTAGTGCTGGAGGTCCAGACAAGAGCTGACGCGGGCCACCACGGGCCCCGTGCTGAGAGAGTCTAGGTGGAAGGGAAGTCTTGGTAGCAGAGTAAACGTGGGCCCAGGGAGAAGCAGTAGAGGCCTGGCCAGTTCACCACTGCTGAGTCACCAGGACCTTGCCCCAGATCTGGCCCACAGAGGGGCTCAGCAAATGTTTGAGAACAGGTGGACAGGAAGACAAATAAACAGTGATAAGTTGGATGTGTGCAGTGGGGGTATGGACTTAAAAAGGATGTGTCCAGAGCTGTCTAGCTCACACGACTGTAAGAAGGGTGGAGCCCCTGGCAGATGCAGGGGATGCGGAGGGGACAGCAGAGGTCACTTGCCCCATCTTATCCGCCTCTGTCCAGTGTCCCTGAAGCACCAGATTCAGTCAGAGCAAAAGCCAAAGTCATGACCAGATCCTACCAACTGGCTTCTTCCTCTCTGCCTTGCACACCCATGCCCTCTAGCTGAGCTCTGCTGCTGGCTAGAACGTTCCTCCTCCGGACAGTCACTCAACTACTGTCCTTCCACTTGACTAATGTCCTTCTGGCTGTTACTCATGTCTCACCTACCCAAAGGCTTATCTCACCTGCCTTATTAAAACGCACCCACTTCACCCCTGCTTCTCTCCCCAGCCCCTTACCCTGCTCCATATTCTCTTTTCCACAGCACTTGTCATCTTCTGTCTCTCTCCCACTCTGCTGGGGTGCAAACACTGTGGAAGCAGGGATCTTTGTTTTCCCTTTTTACATATCCCAAGTCCCTAGAACACTGCCTGATGCTCAATACAGATTGGAATGAAGGAATTACTGAAAGAACGAATTTTTAAAAAGAAAAGGAGGGTACCTGGCTGGTTCAGTTGCATGTGACTCTTGATCTTGGGGTTGTGAGTTCGAGCCCCACATAGGGTGCAGAGATTACTTAAAACCTTTAAAGAAAAAGGAATGGGCAAGAGAAAGTCAGGCAATACCAGAAAAATGCACTGAGAGAGTCATCGTCAGACTAGATTTAGGGCTGCACCTCCTGTTCTGTTAGAAAATATCGACTCTAGTATTTTTCAAGTATTACAGTAATTCTACCTTTATGTTTTATTTTTGCATTACTCCCTGAAGGCTTGATTTGGTTTGATTAACTTTGCAGTCCAGCTGGCATGGTCAGACTTTAGAAATTCTTTAGCTGTGAGTCTTGAATGTTATCATCATCTCCGATTGTGAACATTTTCCCCAATTTATTTTTAGAGCCTAGATTCAGATTTATCAGATGGACCAGTCACTGTGCAGGAATTTATGGAGGTCAAAAACGCTCTAGTGGCTTCTGAGGCCAAGATACAACAGCTAATGAAGGTGAATAACAACTTGAGTGACGAGCTGAGAATTATGCAGAAAAAGGTAACATGTCAATAAATGCCAGGATGATTGACTCTTTAACCCTGTAGCATAAGGAAGAATCCCAGGCACGATGCTTGTGGGCAGAGGGGGGAGAAAAGCAGTTATTGTAACAGACCTAAGAACCTTTGGCCAAGCTGTCTTTTTGGGAGCAGTGTGTATTTGGAGTTCAGACGAAGTGGTTTTGATGGGAAATAAATCCAGAGTGAATTTCCCAAGTAGTTGACACGTAATAACCTAGTTGCGGCCACCTTTGCACTACTCCGTGCTCCCTGGGAATCTGCATGCCCCTCCAGGGATGCAGTCCTTGCTGTTTATTGCTCCTTCTAAAGACTAATCACACCGTGAAGACAGAGCGGACAAAAGCCCCGGACAGGTGTCTGTGCTGACCAGCACTCCGTGCAGGGGCTGTCATCCCTGCTCACTCTTAGTCTCAGTTGTTACCCACCAGCTCCAGCAGCCCCATCCCACACCCCCGCTCTGTTTTCCACCGGTACTTCTAATTTATGATATCCTCAGAGCCTACAGCAGGGCCTGCCACAGAGTAGGCGCTCAGTAAATACAAGAAAACATTTTTCATGTGCATGAGTGAGAGCTGTACAAATCCCATTTGTCTGGCATTTTCTCATTCACTCCTTTTTGGGAGAGTGAGAAATATATGAACATATTAATCTCTAAAAGGAGTGTGGCTAATAGTAGCAAGGAATATGCTTAAGAGGGGGGTTATGGACATAACTCTTTACGAGAAGGCTAAGAAAAGGAAGCTTTAAAAATTCTCAATTCTGTCCAAGACTTTGTGGGTGCTATTACCATCATTCAATTCTCTACAAGATGAGATTTTATACGCTTCCCTTAAGCAGAAACAAAACAAAGTTTGTGTCTGTGCCTTAATTCTGTCATTGGAAGAGTAGTGTTTCAGAATCATTATCAAGAACAGAGGACAAGGTTCGCTCCCTTTGTGACTGGGCCCTTTCCAGTGACGCTCCCTAAAGGAAGGCCAAAGAACTAAAAAGTCTGTCCCCTCTGCCTGTCAAGGACAGGCACCGCAGTGCACTCTCACCTGGGGCTTGGTCTAGAATTCTTTTGATGTTGAGATCTAGACCTTTTTTTTTTTTTTAGAAAAATGCTCCAAACCTACAATACTGCCTCAAGATCAACCAGATTTCTATCCAACACCTGTTCTGTGCCAGCCTGGCCCTGTCTAGGGCTGGTGTGCAGCCATGAACAAGGCAGACCAAGAGCCCTTTTGCTGTGTAATCATAGAGGGCTTGCACTTCCTCTGTCTTTTCTGAAGTATCTTCTATTTAATGAATTATAGTTTGTCCCATTAACTGAACTAATAAATTTGTTGAGGTGACTCTTTCTGAAACATGCCGACTTTGCCAGTATAAATCAGTCTGCTAAGCATCACCTTTTTTTCATTTTCATTTTTTTTTCTAAAAGGCTCTTTTAGTATTTATAGAAGTCACCAGAGATAACCTCGTATCTTTGAAAACAAATGTCTTGAATCTTGAGAAATGCAGAGTGAAATTATTTGCCATTGCTCATGGATTATCTCCTCAATTCTTAGAAATGCTCTTGATTTCTGGAACTATTGAATTATCTGTAAGTTTTCATTACCTGTTACACTCCTTCCAAACAAAAAGTATGATCTGATTCTTATTAAGATTGGCATCAATCAAATTTATTCTAGAACATCTCTCTAAATACAGAGGACTAAAATTTTTTGAAATCAAGACAAGGAACTTGTGCTCATCAAAACACATTCAAGTAAAATCCACGCTGGATGTTTTAGAGGCATGAAAAGCGTTAAGATGAAGTTTCACGTTTCAAAACCTTGTCTAAAAAACCCTAAGGGAAGGTTTTTACACAGACACATGACCAGACACCCCAGTTGCTCATCCAGAGGCATGTGTCTGTTCTCCTCACTCCCTGCACTGTGTCCATTTCACTTTAGGATGGGGGCTCTCTAATAAATAGTTTGACAGGCACCTTATGCCTGCCTCTGTCCTGGAATGTAGGAATTTTCAGTGGCTGCTTATCACTTTGCAGCTGTTCTTTCTTTGGAAAACAAGTCGCAGATAGAAGTTATACCCTGAAAGCCTTTGTGGTATAGAAGCAATCTGTCTGCCATTCTTTAGTGGATCACATATAGAAAAAAAACAAGAAATGAGGGGATTTCTGTGGCAGAAGCAGTAAGTCAGACTGTCACAAAAATTTGGCACTATGACTATAAAGTATGTAGAATTTGCTTATTTTGCAAAGATGTGTTGGTTTTGTTTCAAAGTTAGGTAAACGTTCTTGTATATTTATAGTTGACAAAGTAGCATGATTTGTATCTGATCTTTCATATTTAACAGTTGCTTGGAAAAGATGCTAATTAATGAAGAGGAGCAGCCACTATTGGTGTATTTTTCACAGATCGGTGCTTTCTAAATAAAAATTGAAAGTAACTCCTAACCCTGAGTGGGCTTGCTATTGAGAAAGTAATGATCTTCTGGTGCAAATACATTTGCTTGCGGACTTAAGCCTTGGCCCTGGTGGGGAATTTGGTCAGAGTTTACAGTCTCTGTCAAAGAGTAGACAGCTGAACTTACACCACCCCCAGCTTATAAATTGTCATGGAAGATGAAGGAGCACCAGAGAGGAAGGACACTGTGCAGGACTGGACTCAGTTAATTGTGTTTGAAATGCCAGACGCTAAGGAGTGACACGATTCCTTGCTGACCCCCTAACTCTAATTCATCAAACACCATGAAGCAGCCTGCATGTGAGGAATGGAAAGAGCAATCAGGGTCTCCAAGTGACAGCCTCTAACTAAAGTAGGGTGGTGCCAGGCACATTAGAGTGTTTAAAGCTGACACTGCCATGGTCGCGTTTTTGAGTGACAAAAGCCAAAGGAGAGCGAAGCCAGGTATCCCGGCCCTGGCGGAAAGATGACCGATCACCAGAGGGAAGCACGCGTGCTACGTGGAGCATTCAGACGAAGATGTTAACGTAGTTCGATAGGCCTCCAGTTTTCTTTGTGATATGTTAATATAGCAAACGTACCGTGATTCAGTTCCCTCTCTTTTTTAAAAGTGCTAAATTGTTTGGAATATCAAGAGTATTCTGCAATAAAAATTTATTGATCCTAATTTTCCTTGTTGGCTTTTTGGGAAGCAGTAGCTCATCTGATTTTTCATAAGCTGAACTTCACTGTCTTTCTTGCTTTGCAAAGCAACCCTGGTTATCTCTGTGCTGCTTCCATGGTGTCTGCTGGCATTTTTGGCATTTGCAAATCGCTCAGGAATCATTTGAAAAGCGAGTTACCTAAGTGACGTCTTAATGATCTCAATCAAACTCTTGCTTGAAACAGCCTAAGAACACTCCAGAATACAGCTTGCCCACAAACATTTCCCAGGCCCACCATGACCAGTTTTTAAGTAGTTAGACATTTCGTTTTTAACAAGTCCAAACTGCAACTTTGCCACAATGAGAAACTAAGCTGTTTAATTTGCCGAAGTGATGAAGTGAGTTGATTGCGTGTCGCTCATTCTAGGAGAAAGAGTTCTCGTTTGTAGTTGCTGTAACTTTCGACCCAGCTAGCCGTTACTGTTCTTACTGTTTAAAGCTGGTAGTTGTATGCGTTTACTTGGTGTTTGCTTTTTCTGCTTGCTGTAGAAAAACACCGTCCCACTGCCAAACATTTCTTTCAGCTTCAAACACTCCAGAGTGAAAATTCGAACCTCAGGAAACAGGCCACAACCAATATATATCAGGTGCAAACTGGTTCTGAGTACACAGACACTTCCAACCACTCTTCCTTAAAGCGACGTCCGTCTGCCCGGGGCAGTAGGCCCATGTCCATGTACGAGACGGGATCAGGTCAGAAACCATATCTCCCAATGGGAGAAGTGAACCACCCCGAAGAGAGCAGGACGAGACTCCAGCCTTTCCCCGCGCACGTAAGTAACACCACTGGCGCTTCTGCTGTTCACTCTCTGTCCATCCTGACCGTTGCTTTCTCTCTTCTGAACCAGCACATCCCCGTGTCTCTGCTTTGCCAAACTAGGCTAGGAGAGTTATCCTTGTGTTTGCTGTATTAACATGTCAACAGATGCTTGTATTCCCACAAGCAGATAGGGCCGTTGGCTGAAAGTTTCCCAACAAAGTTTGGGACTCTGGCTCTTGTTCAGCTCCTCTCCCTCTGCTCTCCCTCATATCCATAATATCTTTCCCAGCCAGCCAGTACTGGAACGTTCTTTGTAACAAGCTTCCTTCCCCACTTCTGAAAACAAAAACAAATTATGAAGGTCACCAGCAAAAGTGCTGTCTTCTTTGAGGTAGACAGGCACTTGCCCCTTTATGAAATGGAGCCCTTAGAATTCAAGGTGCTTCCCTGCTCCTGCCGGTGGGCAGGTCTGGAAGCCTCTGGGCCTCCGCAGCCTCTCCGCGTGTGGTCAGCCTGCCTGCTTAACTTCTGCACCCCCTTGTCCCCTTGGTGGAGAAAATGTGGCTTTGTCATTTCACACAAATGAAATGTAAAAACTCTACACTGGTTTTACAAGGATTGTATTCCAAAGATTGTGTTCCGTAACAGGCTGCTAACAATCTTATTTTACAGTGGGATGAGTATTGTGTTGTGAGGTTTTCAAATATTACATCTGTCTTGGATTATTTTTTAAAAACCCATGTTTTGACAGGACGCTATAGACATTGGGAACTTGTTTTTTCAGAGAGTAGTCTTTATCGTTTCGAATGTGAAAGTTACTATTTCTTCAAATTTTATAGGAGTTTTCTAAAAATTCTCAGAGTAAATGCAGAGTAAAGGATATGGTCTAGTAAATTAAACCCTAGTTTAATTTTGTCAAGCTTTAGTGTGGTAAAATTTCAGTGATGTTATATTGTAATTAGGTCTCCTTTATTTCAAGTTTTTAAGTTGTTTGGACCAAAACATTCTAAGGCAATTGATTTGATACATTTGGTGTCATAGAAATGCCATTGAACTAACGGAAGAATCTTATATTTGTTTAGCTAAAAACAAAAGTTAGGAAAAGCCACTTTGTCAGTTTTCATAGTATACTTTTTTACTTTAGAAACACTTGGAATGTGATGTCACTTTATTGCAAAAGTTCTGTATCTGTATTGAAGAGTAGATTTATAACATAAACCAACTTAACCATTTATATAGTTTCTCATTTCCTGTATGTCCTGATTAAAAAACAAATACTTGTTTAGGCTATCCATTAAAAAAAACTGTTGACAAAATTCATAAATTATGCTAGGTGTTCTCTTTTCTCTTATGGAAAAGTAGCTTTATAAATTCTGAGTAATTTCTGGGAGGTATCTCACTAAAGGAGTAAATATTTCTGGGGACCTGTCATCAGCTAACATGGCAGTCAGCCTGCCTGTCACAGAAATTTCAGCACTGATCTCACGTAGTGAGTTGCTGTTTAGGATTCTTTGACCAGGAAACCCCAGGCTGAAGCCAGGGTAGGTGGTAGGGATTTTTGTTTGTTTTGTATTTTCCCCGAGCGTGTTTCTTTTTCCCCTTCCAGATCGGGAGGAGTGCGCTTGTGACCTCCTCTTCGTCTCTGCCTTCCTTCCCCTCCACACTTTCCTGGTCGAGGGATGAAAGCGCCCGAAGGGTTAAGTACACTCTGACCTGTCTGCTCTCTGGAGGAGGGGCAGTGCTCCTGGGCGCTTTGTGCTTCCCCTGGCCCTCCTGTCCCTCCACTAACTGCCCTTCTGTCCTGCATGAGGCAGTGCTCACCCTGGTGTCTCAGCACAGTGGCGCGCAGGCACACGCACACGCGCATGTCTGTCCGAAGCGGTCTCCCTTTGGTCTAACCCAACGTTGCTCAGTTTCCCTTAATATTTAACAGTGTTTGCAGTTCACCCTATAACATTTATTTGAAACACATGGTCTTTTTAAACCTTCAGAAAATTAGCTGGCTGCTGGTTAAATATTGTAGCAAGGCAAACATGTCAAATTTGTCCAGAGCAACAGTTATCAGATATTTGGACCAACTGAAACACTAAGACATCATCATGGTTTTTGTTTTTTTTTTTTTTTAACCTGTTGCATTTTTTATGTGAATGCCATACCTGATGTACCCAGGTGTTGCAGTCCCTGTGTCCTACATCAGGATTGCAACATGTGGCAGCATTTGAGGTGTAGGCGGCTGTTAGTATGAAGCTGTTCACTTGATGAGTTGGTCAAGGCCAGCTTGCTGATGTGTAATTTACATTCTCAGTAACCACACATGATTCAGGTAAGCTCTTTTAGAGTAGGCAGACAGCAGTGTCTATTAAGCACCTCCTCCACACCCAGCCTCTTGGTAAGTCAAAGGGTCCTAGGGACTCCCTGCTCCCAAAGGCACCGTCAGTTTAAAAAATCCTTTCCTGGGCCACCTGACTGGTTCAGTTGGAAAAGCGTGGGACTCTTGATCTCAAGAGTCCTGAATTTGAGCCCCACGTTGGGTGTAGAGACTACTTAAATTTAAAAGAAAAAAAAAAACTTAAAAAAAAATCCCTTTCCTGCACAGAGTGCATGATGGTAAGCTGGGATCATGGTGGAGAGAGCATATGTTTTGATGGCCTGAGTTCAGGTCATGGCTCACTCTTTCTTTAATAGAAGGATAGTGTAACCAATCCTAGAGGAGGGAAGGTGGCTGTGCGTGAGGAGCTACCCTCACAGATAGGGTGGGGTTTGCACTGGGCCTTTTTCCATTCCCTCCACATCAGTAGGAATGACAGAGTGGTTCTTTCCCACTGCAGGTGCCATATGGCTCATCGGGGCCCTTTGGGGCTCTCTTCCGCACTTGGAGGTAGTCGGTTGAAAAGCATTCTTGATGTACAATACTGAGTCTTGGCAGTTCTGAACTGCGATGTTTTTATTATGGTTTTTTTCGGTTAAACTAAGGGACAGTTAAATAGAAATGAAACCTCTCCTTTGAAATTTTGTTAATAAGAGTCAAGTAGACCTCTTTTGCCCACTGGGAGATTTGTCTTTTAAAAAGTCTGTCGTCTTTGGTAGTTTTGAGAATCCTTGCAAGGACTGCTTGCTGAGACAGTGTTTTATACAAGATTAACAGTTACATCATTGAAACTGATAATCTTGATTATTCCTGACTGCTTCTTTATGAGTTTAGGTATTTATGGCATGTCTGTATTCAGAGACAACTGCACATCTGTTCAGTAAACTGAACCAGCACCAGCTAGAAGGTAACTTTTCTACTAACATCTTTGAGAGAGCAGCACTTTGAACTAATAGGTCTTGATCTTAGCTCTGCATGTGTACAGTAATTTTCATAAAATTAAATGCTGGCTAATTTGAAATCCTGTCCTGTGCTTTTGTTTGACAACGATGAAAGACTGAATCCGTAAGTAACTGATTTCCTGGATGGTTACTGCCATATGTTGTTTTCTGTGCTTGAGGAACGTTTCCTGAGTACTTTTATTAGATATATGAGTTGTTACTCTTCTAAAATGTTTAAATGAGACCTGGTGCTTTTGTTAATCGTGGGGTAATGCATTTGATTTGTAATTATCACATTTACCTCAAGGAAAGCAAAAAGATTGATTATAAAAATGTGAGATTCTCTGGGTTTAATTCTGTTTTCTAGATATTTCCACTGGAGCAGCTCTGGATGAATTTTCTAGAATAATTATTTAAGTGCAAGTTTTTTACATTTCATTTATGTATGTGTGTGCATGTGTGTGTGTACGGACACACTCACGCACACACATACACTCATCCTTGTATGTGCATATATAAAAACTAAAGGAAAAGAAATTTAAAGATTAAGCATTCCCTGTGAAAGGTAAGATGGGGTATTTTTGTTTGTTTTGGGGGAGCTTTTTTTAGATCACCTCTGGAAGAGCCAGCTGTCCCCATTCCCTGCACTAGGTACAGTGCCTAGCTTTGGTCTTCCAGCTACACTTGTAGTGGTCAGTAACTCACTGATAGATTCATAAGGCCAGGTCAGAATAAGGCAGCGGTTGAAGTAGAACTGCTTACTGGTAGTAAACACAGGGATCTGGAAGGTTGTAGATTTTATAGAACTCAGCTTTACAGACTCTCCTATGGCACCAAGCCAGTATTTTAAATCATTTGCCAGATGCGTTTGAGTGGGAGAAGTATGAGTTCACGTTGAATTTTAGGAGCCTAGCAAGTATCTTATCTTAGAGTGGCTAGGACCAAATAGAGCCCTCAGAAAAGTGGGAAAACCTCAGCCCACAGAAGAAAGGAGCCCTTGCCCTGGGAGGAGAAAGAGGCTATGGGGAGAGTAAAGCAAAATGTGGTGTGAATAAGGAGTCTTTCTTCACGGTCTTGCCTGTCTGCATCCGGCCTTCAGAGGGCCAAGCAGCATTACCAGCAAGGAGCAAATAATTGGACCTTATATAGACTCTTAAAACTGGCCAATTCTGTGGTAGCCATTTTTTTTGGGATGAAGCTACAAGGTCTCCATAGGTTTAAACAAGGGTCTTAGTTTACAGCTGTATCTTTAGCCACATTTTATTGCATCATTGATAAAATTCCTTAGTCACATGATTAACTTGGATTAAATTCAGGTATAAAGATGGAAATTGCTCATATTTGTATTTTGCAAGGTAATCAGGTTAGGTTTTGAATCAGCTTCCACTGACACCTGTTCTAGATGAAGAAATTCTCAAGCACTATGGATAAAATAAATACTGAGGGGAAATTATGTTTATTAAACACTCCAGAACTAACATAGTCTCCTTCAGAGAAATGTGTTCCCCTTCAAATTCTGTCACCCTGGAAGGCCCTGTACTTTGCCATGCTGCCATTTGCCCAAAACATTTTTAGGATCCCTCTTTTGAATCTGTGCACCATTTTTTGATCTCCACATTTGCATCAGATATTTATATTCTAAGAGATAGATTTTTTTGGGAAACATAAAAGTGGTTGGAGACCAAGTGTCGTGCCGGGTTAACCCATTTTGGTTCACAAACGACATGCAGCAGTAAGTTAATAGTGCTGGTTTTCTTGTGTGGCTCGTATAAACTGTGTCTGAGGGCAGTTCTTAGAGAGCCCTAAATGTTTGGAATGGTGACAGTCGTCAGGGCGCAAGGCATGGAATAGTGGAGGTGGTAGGAGACAGGACCTAGGTTCTCGCTGCTGGGTTTCTGCTGACTCTGTGGCACTGGCTTTGTCCCCCAGCTCTTTGGCCCTTCATTTTCTCATCTGGTATTAGAGTAGATAATCTACAGCTGGCTTCCAGTGCTGGCGGTCTCTGGATATGTAAGCGCTGGCCTGTGCATTATATTATAGTTAAACTCCATATTCCTTAGAGAACCAAACATGGGTGTTGCCTTGCATGTCTGTGTTAGTTTATACCAAGGATCTGTTTATGGAGTTGCCACTGAGCTAAGAAGAAAATGGTGCCAAGAAAAAGAGAAACCATTTCTGGGTCTACTATTCATCTTTTACTAAATTTTCAATAAAGGGTTGGCTCCTGGCCCAAGTGAGATCTGGGCCACAAAGGCCCCGTGGCCTAACAGGTAATGATTCCTAGGCAAGGCTCCCAGATGTCTTGTGCTCAAAACTAACGGGTGTTGCCTTTTTCTCTCTCAGGCATCCAGGCTGGAGAAGCAGAACAGCACGCCTGAAAGTGACTATGACAACACCCCCAATGACACAGACCCGGACGACACAGGGTACTGTGTGGGAGGACTGCCCTGGGGCGGGCTCTCAAACCTGAGACCTAGTGGCCATGCTTAGGGGATGCAATTCATCCCCCACGTGTCTCCACTCTATGTTCAGACCCATAAGGTCATGAAATATGGACGCATAAGTTCATAGTCCAACCTCTTATTCCATATTTACCCCAGGGGCCTGTTCTTTTACCGGCCTGTCACAGACCATCTCTGAGTGTCTATAGTGTGCTTAAAATCGGTATCTTAAGTCAACATCAGGTCGCATTCTATGCTTATACCCCAAGGGATGAGCTGGATTAGGGATGGCTTAATGACAGCACCTCCTCCCTGCTGCCATCTTTACCCTTTCTCCGGGAGTCATAATTTCCAGCCCCGTGGTAGAATGAAACAGCCGCCCCGTGAGCTGTGGCCGCCTGTTGTTGACACAGCCTCACTGTGAGTCCCCTGCAAGACAGGATAAAGGAAACCACAAGACACAAGAGCAGCCAGCTCATGCAGCAGCAGATGCACATGCAGTGGCTCCTAGAAGCAGAGCAGCAGCTCATGAGCACCTGTCACAGCAGGCCACTTCTTTAATGTTGGCAGGTCAGGCAGAAAAGGAAGGCAGAGGAGTGTGGTGTGGCAAGGCGATGGCTCAGTACCAGATACGGCAGAACCCCACGCAGCCCCAAGCCCCATCCTCCCCAGCACAGAAGACGTCATCCGGAAAACTGAACAGATCACCAAAAACATACAGGAGCTCCTACGAGCAGCTCAAGAAAATAAACACGACAGGTAAGGAGGTTTGAAAATCCTGCCCGGAAAAATGGACATGCTTTGCAAGAGAGGCTGCTCCATTAGGAACAGGGATTTTTTTTTTTTTTTTTTTTCCCGATATACTGATTTTTTTTTTTTTTTTTTTTAAGATTTTTTGAAAATTCAGGTTTACACAACAGGCTTAAGAACAGATTTGTAGATTTGGGTGGTGAGTTTTTTTTAACATGATGTTTTCAATTTTCTGCATTCTTATGAAGGGCTCTGGAAGCAGATGCCTCTAGAAGTAAAATTGCAGCATGGTTGGGGTAGTGATATTGCTGGTGCTGGATGGTGAGGGGCAAGAAGCTGCTCCTTAGGGCTTGCCGTTGATTCTTCCAGCCACTGTGCTCCCTGTGTGTGCCCTTGCTAGAGTTGAGTTGGCTGGCATAAAAGGTATCTTTTTTTTTTTTCTTAGTGTTTATTTTTGAGAGAGAGAGAGAAAGAGCATGAGTGGGGGAGGGGCAGAGAGAGAGGGAGACAGAAGCTGAAGCAGGTTCCAGGCTCTGAGCTGCCAGCACAGAGCCCGACGTGGGGCTTGAACTCACAAACCGTGAGATCGTGACCTAAGCCGAAGCCAGACACTTAACCGACTGAGCCACCCAGGCGCCCCTGGCATAAAAGGTATCTTGGCATGAACTTGATTTCTTAGGCCTCCCTCGTGTGCGTGTATGTGTGTTCATGCGTGTACGCGTGCATAAACATCTAAGAAACAAGTGGTTTACAAATAACAATTGACCTAATCGTCACCTGCGCTCCTGAAATGAGATTCATCTTACTCTGAGCAGAACCATATCCTGCAAAGTTATTTCTTCCGGTGGAGAAGGGACTGGCTCTTGTTCCAGCTCATCTTTTTGTTCCCTGAGCACGGGTTCTCTGAGAACTAGTGGTGGGTCGTTAACTGTCCTGAGCAGTGTCCTAGTTTCACATGGCCAGCCGCATCTGGACACACTCATGAAGCATTTAACATCCTCCCGTTGGGTTTAAGAAAGCAGCAGAGGTCCGTCGAAACCCCAGAACGATCTCACTGTTTTCCGTAGGTCAGTAAAGTTTAGTGCTCGGGTGAAGAGCTCCTTTGCGTGCAGTGCAGTAACAGAAGTTGTTCAGGGGACACGGTACTGCTCCTTCTTGGTCCTCTCTGTTCTCTCCTTCCACATAAAGATGGGCCAGAATCTTTTGCCTTCTCTGTATTCCCGGTATCGCCAGGCTAGACTGCCCTGCTCTCCCCTTTCCCTTTTTTCTCTGCAGTTCTGACTTTCCCTAATGTCACTGTTTCCTACTTGGTGAGAAAGGAGCAGTCTGTGTTCAGTGAAGGATGAGCGTTTGTCCTCCTGGATGGACTGCTGGAGGGTCCTCAGAGGTCCATGGGAATTAGGCGCCTGTTTATCTCCCTCCTTCCCAGGCAGCCTCTTTATCACACACTGCTCCTCCCCATCCCCCGCACTCCACAAGCTGCTGGTGCTTACCAGTTGACAACAGATTTACTTTAGTTCACAAGTACCATGCTTGTATTTCAGACAAACAAAAAAATATGTTTACATTGCATTGTCAAAAAAAGAAACATCTGCCTGGAGGCCATTTCTGTCCTCAACCGAAAGAAATACGGTGCTTGGCACAATTGGGGAAGTTCCACCCCCCACACCTTTTTTTTTTTTAAGATGTATAAATCCATGCAAAAACATGAAGATCTGATTTTTTTAAGACCCTGAGAGGATGATGCAGAGTTTAATCATTAGTTCACTCTTTTTAGTTTAAATCAGAATTGACCTAGAGAATTTATGTTTTACGAATTGCCCACTGCTTTACTGAAGTCTGTGGTTACTTAACATGTGCGAGACACTTTCATTTATAACTCTGAGTTGTACTGATTAAACCTATGCCTTTTCCTCCTATTTTCTCCTCTTGTTTATCTGTCACCTGTGCTCTGAGTAGACCAGCAGCCCATGCGGGCACACTCAGGCTTTGCCCCTGTCCCTTGAGCCTAGCAAGCTGCCCACAGCTTTCTCTGAGTCTGGTGTCCACCCTGAGCTTACAGCCCCACTCCTGGTCCGTCTCTGTCTCTTTCGCACACACACACATGCACACACTATTAGACCTCACAGTATGCACACAAGCCTTCTTTGAGGAAAGATAAGAGCTGGAAGTTGTGAACATGAACTTTCTCCTTACTCTGTGCATGCTTGCTTTTGTGGTTCATTGAGGACATCCTAAAGTATTTCATACTGAGTGAGTTTTGGGGAGGTATCCTTAGGAAAAGCAAGGCGTCCCTGCTTCTGTGCAGCAAGGGGAAGGTTGAATTCTATTTTGGAGTCAAAATGAAGATGTTAACCAGTGTTAATGTAATGGGCATGTTGGTTTAAGTAACATTTAGGCCTGAATCAGTGGCTGCTATAAGAGGGTCTTTTTCTGAGCATTTGTGTGACCAGATGGGTCGTTGCCCCTTCACATTTACAAGTGAAATAACCCCTCTGTGTGGGCCATTTTGTTACGATGTGGTGTGTGGTTCTAATTGCTTGCAAAGGTAAAAGTCAGGATTTCCCATTTGAAAGTATTTTGGGATAATATAAACCACTTTCTGGAAATGTAATGGTTTAACTAAAACATAGCCAGTCTTAGTTAAAACAGTTGTTTTTTTTTTTTTCAATTTTTTAAAACGTTTATTTGTTTTTGAGAGACAGAGAGAACAGAGTGTGAGCTGGGGAGGGGCAGAGAAAGAGGGAGACAGAATCCATAGCAGGCTCCAGGCTTCGAGCTGTCAGCATAGAGCCTGACACGGGGCTCAAACTCAACTGACCTCGAGATCATGACCTGAGCCGAAGTTGGATTCTCAACCGACTGAGCCACCCAGATGCCCCAGTCTTAATTAAAATAGTTTTGAGACTAGATTTCTTACAAAGATGAAGTACAGAGGTGCTTATGACAGTCTTTAAGCAGAAGCTAACTTCATGACTTAAAAAATGGGGAAAGAATGTTAGTTGTTAGGCTGGATGCTGAACAGGATTTGGTTCCATCTTGGAAGGGAAATTTTTAAACAGCCACATGGGTGCTTGTGGAAGGCCAAACCTGAATATTTGCACTGTATTTCCTAACATGCCACCAACAGGCTACCAAAGAGTTTTTCCCATATTGCATTTCCCTTTTGGGCTCTGTGGGTCAGCTCTCCCAGAAACAAAACCCAAGCCTGGGTGGCAGTGTGCTGTCTCAGAACTGTTGCTCAGTCTCATCTTCAGTCTGTCTTTTCTCTGCAGTAGTAGTTTGTAAAACATACTACTCAGGGCAGAAGCCTAACGTTTTTAAGGCGCAGGAAACTAGCCTCATATGTCGCATATTACAATATCAAGAATAAGAATCCTGAATGAAACCGAAGTCTCCATTCTTCCAGTTCCCATCACATGAGAAGTCAGAATCACTAGTCACGAGTGGAAAGAGGCTTGCTATAAAGAAAGACGTAAATCTGTTGTGTCTCTGATCCCAAGAGAGGACTGTGATGTGTCAGTGAGAGGCCCAGGCCCAGGTGCTGGACAGCCGGGTTTGAGCTCAGCTCTCTCTCACCAGTGGTGGGACCTTGGGCAAGTTCTCTCCTTCTCCAGGCCTCAGTTTGCTCATTTGAAAAATGGGTGTGTTAATAATACCAGCCTCATAGGGCCATTGGGAGGAGCACATGAGTCTCCACGAAGTGCTGAGAACAGAGTTGGTACTGCATCAGTGTTCCTGAAGCCTCAGCTCTCAGACTGTCATCTAGGGGGTCCCTAGGAGGCCAGGCGGCCTGGTGGAAAGGATGAGGACAGGCAGAGCCAATGCGCTTTGTCTTCTTAGAGCTCGTGAAGCGAGCAGAGAGAGTGCCGGCTGTGTTCATGGCTGCCTGTTACAAACAGTCATGGCAGCTTCATGAGAAAGTAGGTAAGTGTCTGATCCAGTATAAGAGCTGACTCAGTGTTTTCTCTTTACCCAAAGTAAAGCTTTCAATTCCCTAATGGTTGAGATGCATTTGAATAGAAGGAATTTACAAGTGTCCTTCAGTTTTAACCAACATGTGGGTGTTGAGGTATAGGCTCTGGCTGTAATTTAAAAAAAAAAAATTTTTTTTTAAATTAGTTCTCTTTATTTTTGAGAGGCAGAGAGAGACAGAGCATGTATGGGGGAGGAGCAGAGAGAGAGGGAGACACAGAATCCGAAGCAGGCTCCAGGCTCCCAGCTGTCAGCACAGAGCCCAACACAGGGCTCGAACCCATAAACCGTGAAATCATGACCTGAGCCAAAGTTGGACACCAATTGAGCCATCCAGGTGCCCCAAGCTCCAGTTGTAATTTTAAGAAATGTTTTCCAGTCTTTTATTTTTAAGTTCTGTGGCCTGTGCATGGGAATCCTTGTTTGTCTTTCAAGAAATTAGGGAGATGAAGCACCTGAAAAACAAATGACCTACTGGAGGAAGTGTGAATATCTTTATAGACTGTTCTGTGGCTTCCCCTAACTAGTCGTGTATGTCACCTATGTCCCATGTGTGGAGACTTTTTATCAGAATGAATGAACTTTGGAGAAAGGGTGTGGACCCTGCTTCTTTTGGGGTGACATCCACGGTGGGCTGTCTGCAGCCTCAGCCCCTTCGTGGGGGACATATAAAGGGAACCCATTCTAGCCCCCTGGTACTCTCTGTCTCTGCGTTATTTCTTCTGTCTTTGAATAACCTCTTCAATATTCTTGCAGTTATATTCCCTGCTCAGAGAGGATACACGTAGCTGTTACTGAAATGGCAGCATTATTCCCCAAAGTAAGTCACTTCCTACTTGGTTCAGATCCCTTTTTCTTTTCATGTTTATTTATTTTGAGAGAGAGAGAGAGTGGGCGAGCAGGGGAGGGACAGAGGGAGGGAGAGAGAGAATCCCAGGCAGGCTCTGCGCTGTCATTGCAGAGCCTGACGTGGGGCTCAATCTCCTGAACCACGAGATCATGAACCGAACCGAAATCAAGAGCTGGATGCTTAACCGACTGAGCCACCCAGGCACCCCAGTCGGTTCAGACCCTCTTAAATGAACTGAAAGAAATTTTCTCAGGACCTTTTATATTAACCTCTTTGTAGCATACGTTTTAAATATGCAAACATGGGAATAATTTTGTCCTACACGGATCTTGGTTTTAATAAGAATGTGTGAGCACCGTGCTAAAGGCAAAGCACTAATAGGTTAAAATGGTGTCTGGAATATTTCATCCAAGTGGATTAACATTGTCAAAAACCACCTCCGAATAGGATATCCTACTAAATTGACACTGCATGCACTTTGACCTTTGAGTGCAAGCACGTGGGCATCTCGCACGCTGTGGGCCGGGCAGCTTGCTGTGTCCCGTGCGCTGCCTCTGGGGAAGGGCGTGACAGAACCGCCGTTTGCCGTGGAACAGCTTGAGCTGTCTTCACAAGAAGGTTCGTCCCCGCTCTTGGGCGTCCAGCCTGCAGTTCACGGCAGATGACTGTGTTCTTCCGTTTAGAAACCCAAGTCTGACACGGTGAGGACTTCCCTGCGCTTGCTGACGTCCAGCGCCTACCGACTTCAGTCAGAGTGCAAGAAGACCCTCCCGGGGGACGCCGGCCCGCCCACGGACATCCAGCTGGTCACACAGCAGGTCATCCAGTGCGCGTACGACATTGCCAAGGCCGCCAAGCAGCTGGTCACCATCACCACCAAAGAGAACAACAACTGAGCAGCTCGGCGCCAGCCCTCCTATTTTCTAGGCTTTTTAAAAGTCCAGTTTCAGATGCAGACGTGGAATTCTGGCAGTTTTTACAGAAACAGACATTCAATGAATGAAAGTTTAAAACTGTTTTTAAGAAACTCAGTATTATTTTTGCATGTTTTCTAACAAAATTTTTGACTATTAATTTAACCCACTTGCCTTATTTTGTGCCTGTCTGCCAGTTTCCTCTCCAGTGTTCTGTTGTGCTGTCCGTGACTGTTGTTGAGTTGATGGTCATAGTCAGTCAAAAGCATAGCTTCATCGTTTCAAGTTTGTTAGAACTTTTCCATCCCTTTAAAACTGCCCGTCTAGGGTTAAAACTATAAATGAGATTTTTAGTGAAACATTTTCTGGAGAGAATTGGGTTAAAAAAAAAAAAAATTCCACCTCATCTGTTCCCTACCAAGCATTGTGCAATAAGCGAGTTTTTCCACCCTAGTGCAGGAATCTTTAAGTTTAGGGTGTTTCCAAACATGGATATAGAGAAAGGACTTTGCCACTCTCTAAAAGTAGCGTAACAGTCTCACTTGGAAACAATGGACTGCTCCATTTGTTTTACCTATTCTGTCTTGGTAGACGTTCTTTTATTTGATGTTTCTGTCTTGATCTTCTGTCTCTATTTTGCTATCATCCTGAAGTCTCCGTGGTGCCAGATAAGTACTCATCCCCCACGTCACGTGTCCTGTGGCCCAGTCCAGGTGGGAGTGCTGCCACATCATCACGCGTGGTTCAGGGTTCTGCCTTCTCACAGGAAACCAGATGTGTCATTCCAGACGTGCGGCAAGGAGGAGCCACGTCCCACAAGCCATAACTTACTCTGTGCCACCCCATTCAGATACCACTGCCATAAACCATGGGAAGAGAAATTAGCCGCTCCCTGACGTGGTAACATATCTCTTCCCCAGAACTCGATTACTCCTTTAACCACGAAAGCTTCGTCACGTGGCCTGTTTGGTAAATCTCATCACCTTTAAGGACTTCTCGTAAGGTAAGGTGTCTGCGGTCATCTGAGTTTGTTTCTCCTCCATTGTCTCTCTGGTACTTAAAAATGAGACATCCTCTTTCATGAATTCCTTAGAGAGTGTGCTCTAGCTGACCACCGGCTATCCCAAAGCTACAAAAGCACAGGTTTAAGTTCTGGAACATACTGACGTTGGTTTTTAAGCTACTGAAGAAAAGACCTTTCTTGTTCTGAATGCTAAAGCATGTTCCTGCCCCCGCTTATTGCGGCAGTTGCGTGGGTGTGGCTCAGACCCTGACCTAGACCAGAGGGGCCAGGCAGCATTGATGGAGATGAATGAAGTGAGCCAGGTGTAGAGCAGGGGCGGAGGACAGTCAGGGAGCAACGGTGCACCTGATGGGGACAGCAGCTCCCCGGCCTCACCCAGGCTGCCTTGTGGAAAAGTGGGCCCGAGCTGGCCGGAGCTTTGATTTTTTAAGAGACCCCCAAAACATGGATATTATTTGTGCCATTCCTCTGTTTATAAATGTTGGTGACTAAACATTCTCAGAGCACACGTGCGGGGGAACTGTGACCTCTGGGCTGCCAGCTCACAGCCTCTGCCCGGGGGTCCTGTCAGCTGCAGTATGAGGTCGCACCTGGTTTACCTCCGAGCCTTACCTGTAACGTGGCCACCCCTACCCTGTGTTAAGTTGCTTTGAGTCCTCATCTTACCCATGTATTCTGTCCCGTAGTGCTCATACACGTGAAGAAGTCAAAGTAATCACAGTTGCCTAAATACGTGCTAAATAAGCCTGTGTTTTCACAGAACTGTTTGATTCACAAACATCTTTATAGCTTGACCGTATGCTGTCATGAAGGAAGCACCGTGATGGTGTTTGGTTTACTAAGGCCCAGCGTGTGGATGCTTTTGCCAGATTTTGCTACACTGAGTAGCGCGGGGAAAGGGTCCACACCTCCAAAAGACTCATCCACTTTTCTGCACAATCCTAAGTGCCATGTTCCTGTTGGATGCTGAGGGGATGCCTTCTACCTTAAATTAAGTTCGAGCCCCATCTGATAACCTTTGCTGCATGCTGCACATACTTAGCTGTCCCTTCTCTTTCTTGCACACACCTGCCCTCATGTTGGGCCCATGCAGGGGCCTCGGGGAAGCCCGATGGCAGTCCTGGGCTGGTGCCTTGGCCTCCCAGGGAGGGCGGGCTTCTAAATAATGAGTTGTCTGCGGTGGGTGTGGTGGCGTCTTCACTAGAACACTCAAGGACTGGTGATGGAGGACCTTGTCTCTGTGCCCCTAGACAAAGTCCAAGAGTGTGGGACCCAGAGAGCATCTCTGATTGTAAGAGCGGCGCAGACGTTTGCTCTGTCAACCCACAGTGCCAACGCCCCGAAGGAAGTTCTAGGTGGAGTGACGTGCATGACAGAGGGGCTGCCAGCCTCCCTTTGGTGCCCTGAACACTTCCTCACCTCTTCTGAGACCCAGTTCTGTTGTCTGAACGGCTGTTCACCATCTTTTGCACGTGTGTCCCGTAGCCTTGCACTAACGTCTGCGTTCTCTAAGGTCACTCGTCACTCTTAGTTCTCAAATCTTCCTCCCGCCCGAGCCGAGAGGACGGAGGTGCACTTTATGAAACTGGCGCTTGCTGAAGAGGAGACCGCTCCGCCCCGAAGCTCCTTTAGCTGAAGTCCTCCTCTGCCTCAGAATGCAAATAGTTCTTATTTGCCAAAGAACAGGGAATTGGGCCCAAAGATCAAATGCGGCATTTCATAAAATTGGAAGTGTAGACGCGCACCTCGGGAGCTGTTACCCCATGCCTCCAGGGATTGATGCTGCGGAACCAAGAGTGAGGCTAGCATGTGTCTGTCCACAGCGGCTGTGAGCTCCCCAATCATAGAATGTTCCTTCTTTCCTTGTCCCGGTGAAAGGCACCCTTTTTTTTTTTTTACAAAAGAAAATGCTGCATAGGAAAAACGAAATGCCTTTTGTTCAGATGTGTTTTATCCATGTCACTCGTTATTCTGTACTTTTTGTGTTTATTGTACATTCTATTCCTGTAATTATTGTACAACCCTGTAAGCGTTGTAAAATCGTTTTGGAATTTGTGCCTGCTAGTTATGCAATAAACAGGCTCTATAGTGTCTTTGTGGTAATTCTGTTCACGTCAATGAGGTGATGTTTCCAGATACTCTGTCAAAGTTTCAAGAAAGTTCTCCCATAGCCTAATCTTTAATGAGACAGTAGTGAGTATTTTTCTACCCGGGGGACTCTTGTGAGTTTACAGGAATTACGACCTTTTTCCTCCTTGTGCTTAGCAGGTAGCTTTTTTTTTTTTTTAATTTTTTTTTTTAATGTTTATTTATTTTTGAGACAATGCGAGACACAGAGTGCAAGCAACAGAGGGGCACACAGAGGGAGACACAGAATCTGAAGCGGGCTCCAGGCTCTGAGCTGTCAGCCTGGAGCCCAACGCGAGGCTGGAACTCACGAACCGTGAGATCATGACCTGAGCTGAAGCTGGACGCTCAACCGACTGAGCCACTCAGGCGCCCCTTAGCAGGTAGCTTTCTTAAAAGAAATTGTGCATCAGGATTATCTGCTCCATTGATCTTACCATGATGTGTTCACTCCTAAAGTTTAATTTTTCAAATTCAGCAAAAGCCAGCCGGGCACAGTAGCCCTCACCTCCTTTACCAGGTGAAGGAGTTGTGGGGTTATTTCGGTCTCTTAAGGTAGGTTCCCACAGGGATGATGGGATGTACCTGGGTTCAATCAGGGCCACCCTTAGTCCCCAACAGTTGTCCTCTGGGGAGGTGACTCGGGTCTCTTCTCTCAGAAGAAGGGGCGGGGCCTGGCCATCACAGTGCCTTTCCAAGCAACAAGGCTGGGGAAAATGGAGCATTCTCTCTCTGTGAGCCGGTTTGAGGCCCCAGACCCAGCAGCTCACACCCGGGAGGCTCTCACAGGCACCAGCGTCATGGCCCCCGGGAGGGCTTGCTGGAACACAGCCTCCAACTCGGACCATAGCTGGGGAGTTGGCATTTCTGACAGGTTCCCAGGAGGTGCTGCGCCTGCCGGTCTGGACCCACACTAGAGAAGCACTGCTGTAGACCGTCTACAGCCCCCCACCACACACCTCCTTGCCTTCTGATATTAGACATGTCTTCATAAGAATTCTAATGACCGCTAGCTTGTATCAGCTGTTGGCCCTGTGAGGCACTGTGCTGGGGTCTTCCCACGTGTTCACGCATTTAATCCCCCCGCACCCCATGCAGCAGGAGCTGTTCCATTGTGCGGTGGGGAAGATCACCCCCTGGGGAGTTGAGGCCCCACATTGGGGAGCGTGTGACTTATCCTTAGTCCAGTCGCTCTTCCTCTTAATCGGCCCAGTTGGGTTTTCCTGACCCTGGCCCATACCGCAGTCTCAGAAAATGTGGAGAAGCCAGGGGGTGGCCCTGTTCCCCCAGGGTCGAGATCGGAGATCAGAGGGGGACCGGTGTGTGACGTGACATTGTGGACAAGTGGGGCACAGTCGGCTTGTGACCCCTAAGATGGGACCCCTCCAGCGTTTGCCAGATGACCCATGAAGACTGTCCACTGGCTCCCAAGTACTGTGAGCAGCGCTTTCTCACCTGTGCGGTTGCACGGTGGCAGCCTCACCACAGGGACAACTCGGCAACCACCCGACGGTGACCCGCTGCCCAACACACTGGCGTGCGGGAATGTCTGGAAGTCGGGCCCCGTGGCCCACAGACGCCAGGCAGGGGACACTGTGGTCCATGCCTCTGCCAGCCAGCCACCCCGCCAAAAGCCAGGGCCACATGAGGTGGGACAGACTCCCTCCTCACTGCTTTATAGGGGCTCGATCAGCCACCACGGAGCAGGTCCCCAGGGGAGGGGCTGCTGGGGACAAGGAGAGGTGTGTGCGAACCTTGCTGCTTCCCTCCTCCCTGCCATCTTCGCTCCCACCCAGGCTCTTGCTGCACAGCTTCCCGACTGTACTCCCTTCCCAGGCCCCCAAAACTGCCTCAACACACTGAGAACATCTGCCCCGTTTCCCCCAAATGCAGCTTCTCTCCTAGGACCCACCTTTCCTCCTCCAAAATCCCTCTTCTCACCCCTTCCAGCACCTTCCCTCCCTAGGGACTCCTCTTCCCCTTCTCTTCCCTCTCAGCACCCCTCCCCCGTTCTTATAGCAGGGATCCGTGTCCTGCCCTCCCCTTGGCCAGCTCTGTACCCATCCCCCTCAGAGCTCCTCCCTGGCCATGGCCTTTCCCCATTGCTCTGTCCCGCAGGCCCTGTCTGGCCCATGGGCCCGGAACACCTTAAGGACAGGGAACTTTTGAAGTCTAACTTGGACCCCCTTCGGACCTCAGATCTAAGATTGGCCTGGGCCTCCCCTTGCACCACACTTGTTATCTGCTTCCCTCTTCCAGCCCTGCCCTTCCCAGGCCCTGACCCTTTCAACACTTCCCCCCAACACCTACCCCCTTCCTGCACACAGGGGCTGAGTGAATACTAGCACATACTGTGGGTACCATTTCGTAAAGTAGGAACTGAAACTACCCCCATTTTGCAGATGAGGAAACCGAGGCTCAGACCTCAAAGCCCAGTTGGTGGCGGTGCAGGAAGTTAGAGCATGGGGCCTGTGCTCTTAATTACGGGGCTCTGCTGGTGCAGTGGACCATCTGAGGAAGGCGGCTGGAGGAACAGGCAGGCGGCAGAGCCTCTGGAAGCAGAAGAAGGTGAAGACCAGCCTAGACCTTGGCAGAGGTAAGGTGGGAAGGAGACGTGGAGCAGGCTCGGTGGCCCCCATCTCCAAACATTCCGCTTGCCTGGGAGTGTCAGAACAGAAAGACCGATGCTGGTCTCTGTGTGGTCCTCTGCCCGCCTGGCAGGCCTGGAGGAATGGAGTCTGGGTGGCCGTGTTTGTGTTGAGTCTTTCCATTCCTTACTATTGCCACAAATATTTCCAATCGTTTTGGTCTGCTTCAAATTGAGACACTCGGGAACCGCTGCTCAAGTGAGACTGATCTGTGAGTGGAGGACATTGCCCGTTTCACCAGTTTCAGTGATTGGGGGACCTCACAGATTCCACATGGCATGTTGACTGCCCCAAGTCAGCCCTTCTGGAAGGAGAAGCCCTGTACCTGCTGCTAGAAGCAGGAGGACTCTATTCACAGCGCGGCACAGGGTAGAGGGGTGTCCACCCAGCCCTAGAACAGGGGGACAACTCCCCATTGAGGGTGGAAGCCTGAATCTGACCTGCTTCTTCCAATTAAAACAAGATGAAAATCCTGCCCAAGTCCAACGACAGAGACAAGGGTGATTCCGCCATAGGCAGGTTGTTTCCTAGGGGCAGGGAGGTACCCGCTTGGCAGGAAAACAGGTCCACTTGTCCTTTGCGCATTGTTTCTCTTACCACACACACACGTTGCTGTTCTCCACATTTCACAGATGAAGAACTGGGCCCAAAGAGGGGTCACCTGGCCTCTGTGTGGTGGACCGTCAGGACAAGAGCCCAGGCCAGTCAGGGCCATGCTCTCTGCTCTTCACCCATACACTTTGCCACCACCCCCATATGAATCTAAATACAGAAATATGTCTGCCACATCCTCATCAAATTATAAAGTGACCACCTAAGAGTCCCCGTGGGCCCCTCCTTCCCCTAGACTTTCGTGCACACTGCTTCCTCATTTTTTGGTTCCACGCCGTGTGTGTGCCCAGCCCTAAGTAAGAGCTTTGTTTCGCCGGTTTTCAATATGTGAATGGAACCCTACGGATGTATTCTCTTCTTTCCCTCAACATTGTGAGTTAACTAGGTCAAAGTGCGTGCCTCTGCTTAGATTTTCCATGCTGTGTAGCATTCGTGGAACGTATACACACAATTTATTTATCTAGTATTTTATTGACAGACATTTGAGTTATTTTTAGTTGTTGGCTCTTAAGAAAATGCTTTGAAAGGTATGTCTTTTGGTACATATAGGGCTCTACTTCTCTAGGGGATACATATATGCCTGGGTGTGGAGCCTCCCGGGTCATTGAGAATGTGCATCTCCAAAAGTAATGCTGTTTTTATTCCTTTTCCCAAAGTGTTGTACCAGCAGAATATGAGATTCCCCATTGTTCTGCATCTTCATGAGCAGTGGTATAAAAAGCTCTACTAATTTTGTCAATCCAGGGGCACACGGCTGGCTCAGTCAGTGGAGTGTGTGACTCTTGATCTCAGTGTTGTAAATTCAAGCCCCACATTGTGGATAGAGATTACTGAAAAATAAAATCTTAAAATGCTTTGTATCAATTCAGTGGGTTTGTGGTAGTATCTCCTGGTTTCAATGTGCATTTCTGTGATTATAATATGGTTGTGTGCTTTTCCGTGTTATTTGCCATTTAGATTTTTTTTGTGCAGTGCCTATTTGAGTGTTTACCCATTTTTCCATTAGATTCTATTTATTGTTTTTATTATTATTATTCATAGGAATTTTCCTTCTCTTTTTAAGTTTATTTACTTATTTTGAGAGAGAGAGAGCAAGCATAGGCAGGGGAGGGGCAGAGAGAGAGAATCCCAAGGAGGCTCCCCCTCTGTCAGCACAGAGCCCAACGTGGGGCTCAATCCCACCACCCTGGAATCATGACCTTGAGCCAAAATCAAGAGTCAGACGCTCAACCAACTGAGCCACGCAGGCACCCCTGCCTTTTTCATTTTTTAAAAAAGTTTCCCCTTATTTCAAAGATTATGTTCTCTGTGTAAAATATAGAAAAGCACCCAAAATGAAAAATAGCCATTATCCCAACTTTTAGAAATACCCACAGAGTGTTTTGTTTCCTTAAAAGGGCCCTTGAATTATGTAAATATTGCCTTTGGGCTTTTTAGTTCTTTTTAAAACTAACCTCTATACCCAATGTGGGGTTTGAACTCATGACCCAAGATCAAGAGTTGCGTGCTCTACTGACTGAGCCAGCTAGGCAACCCACTTTTGGACATTTTAACACAGCATGAACATTTCTGCAGAACTTAAAAAAAAATAATTTAAGCATTCCATTTCATTTTAATGTACCGCATAATAACCAAAACTCAAACAGCCTCCCAGTGTTGGACATCCAGGTTATCAGTGTTTGCTATTGTAACTAATGCTGTGAGGAAAACCTTTGTACCAATCTGATTGTTATGTATATTTCCTGGGCCAGGAGGTAGCATGGCACATACATTCTAGAGAAGAAAGTGAGGTGAAGGAGTGACTTCAGACAGAAGTCAGTGGTAGCCATGAAAGATAGGGGCAGAGGGAGCAAAGTAGATGGAAGCTGCAGGAGGTCAGAGTAACAGGACTCACTGCCCCTAGGCTTATGGCTCCTGCAGCTGGCAGGATGGATGGTGGTGCCATTGACTTATCTGAGAACACTGGAGAAGAGCCAGATGGTTGTTGCTGTTGCTTTACTTAATGATAGGAGTTAGGAAAGGTCATTTGATAGTCTTGTTGTGCTGAGTTTGAGGCACCTTTGAGATGCATATCAAAGTAGGGATGTAAAAGTGGTGGTGGATATAGAAGTATGGATTAGAGATACAGATCCAGGGTATACTAATGTGGAGATGGCGCTGGAGTCCAGAAGCCTGGCTCATATCACGTAGGAAGGGCCTGTGTGGTGAAGAGAGGCCTGGAACTAAAGGCTGGCACTCCACGGGTTACAACTGGCAAAGGCTAGAGTGACTTTGCATAAGTGCCCAAAGAACCCCATTTGTATTGTCAACCCAGATGGAGCAACAAATCTGTATGTTAACTACAACAGAATTAGAAAACAGAAAATCAATAGACAAAAATCAACAAAACCAAAAAAATGGTCCCTTAGAAAGATCAATAAAATCAAGAAGCCTCTAGCCAGGCTAAGACAAAAAGAGAGGATACAAATTACTAATATCAGAAATGAAGAGGGGACATCACTACAGTTCCCATGGATATAAAAATCAAAACAATAAAGGACTACTATATCAATTCTATGCCCACAAATTGATAACCCAGATGAAATGGACCAATTCCTTGGAAGACATGATGTCAAAATTCACATTAAGAAGAAACAATCTACACAGGCTTATCTCTACTTAAGAAATTCAATCAATAATAACCTTCCAAAACATAAAGCACCAGGCTGGCCCAGATGGATTCACTGGTGAGTTCTACCAAACATTTAAGGAACAAAGTATACCAATTCCCCATAATCTTTTTTAGAAGATAGATGCAGAAAGAATACTTCCCAACCCATTCTGTGAGGTCAGTATTATCCTAATGCCAAACATAGGCAAGGACATTACAAGAGAAGAAAACTACAGATCAGTATCTCATGAACACAGATGCAAAAATCCTCAACAAAATATTAGCAAATCGAATCCAACAGTGCATAAAAAGAATTATATGCCAAAACCAAGTGGGATTTGTCCCAGGTGTAAAGGCTGGTTCAACATTCAAAATTCAATTAATGTAATCCATCACATCACTAATCTAAAAAAGAAAAATCACATCATATCAATAGATGCAGAAAAAACATTTGAAAAAATTCAACACCCATTCATAATAAAAATTCTTAGCAAATAGGAATAGAGAGGAACTTTTTAAAAATGTTTTATTTATTTTTGAAAGTATGAGCACGAGAGGGGCAGAGAGAGACACACACGGAATCCATGAAGTAGGCTCCAGGCTCCGAGCTGTCAGCACAGAGCCTGACACGGGGCTTGAACCCGTGAACCGCAAGATCATGACCTGAGCCGAAGTCAGATGCTTAACTGACTGAAACACCTAGGTGCCTCTGGGGGAACTTCTACTTGACAAAAACAAAATAAAACAAAACAAAACTACAAAAACCTGCAGCTAATATCATATCAATGGTAAGAAACTCAAAGCTTTCCCACTAAGGTCAGATACAAGGCAAAGATGTCCCCTCTCATCACTCCTTTTCAACAAAGTACTGGAAATTTTAGCTAATTCAGGAAGAGGAGAAAAGGAAGTAAAAGCTGTAGAGATTGGGAAGGAAAAAATAAAATTGTCTTTGTTCACAGACGACATGATCATCTCTATGTAGGAAATCTGAAAGAATTAACAAAAACACCTCCTGGAACTAATAAGCAATTATAGCAAGGTACAGGATACAAAGTTAATGTACAAATATGAATTATCTTCCTATACATTAGCAATGAAGAGGTGGAATTTGAAATTTAAAACACAGTACCATTTACATTAGCACCCAAAAATGAAATACTGTAGGTATAAATCCTAAAAAAAAAAAAAAAGTATAAGAGCTAGATGAGGAAAACTACAAAATTCTGATGAATGAAATTTCTGAAAAGAAAGAAATGGAGAAATATTCCACATCCATGGATAGGAAGGTTAAGATGTCACTTCTTCCCAACTTGCTCTAAGATTCAATACAGTCCCAGTCAAAATCCCAGCAACTGGAGCACTTGGCTGGTTGTTCAGTCAGTGGAGCGTGAGACCGACTCTTCTTCTCGGGGTTGCAAGTTGGAGTGCCATGTTGGGTATAGAGACTACTTAAAAATAAAAAAATTCCAGCGAGTTCTTTTGTGGATATTGAACAAATGATTCTAAAGTTGATGTGGAAAGGCAAAAGACCCAACATAATATTGAAGGAGAAGAACAAATGCTACTACCTGACTTCAAGATTTACAATAAACAACAGTAATCAAGACAGTGGTATTGATTATAGAAGTTTGTGTTATTGGCGAAAGAATAAACAGATCAATGGAACAGAGTGAGGAGCCCAGAAATACACGGACGTAAATACAGTCAACTGATCTTTGACAAAGGAGGAAAGTCCATACAACAGATGGTGTTGGAACAACTGGACACCTACAGGCCAAAAACACATGAATCCAGACACAGACCTTACACCCTTCTCAAGAATTAACCCAGAATATGTGCTGAATGAGCAGAAAGAGTAAAAATACAAAAAATAAGCATTTTATATTAGTAGTGGCTTCTGCACCATCTGTTCTAAAGGAACTGAACTGCGCAGAAGATCTGTGAAGAATAACCTAAGAAATCACTAGTTTTAAAAAAATTTTTTTTTCAATGTTTATTTATTTTTGGGACAGAGAAAGACAGAGCATGAACGGGGGAGGGGCAGAGAGAGAGGGAGACACAGAATCGGAAACAGGCTCCAGGCTCTGAGCCATCACCCCAGAGCCCGACGCGGGGCTCGAACTCACGGACCGCGAGATAGTGACCTGGCTGAAGTCGGACGCTTAACCGACTGCGCCACCAAGGTGCCCCAAGAAATCACTAGTTTTACAGGGAGTAGAAAAAGGTGCTTAAAAACAATAAAGCCGATATACATACGTAATCACAGCACAAACTATGCATGAGACAAGAGGACTGTGTGGGCTATCCTGGGAGCTCTAAACTTAGAAACAATTATTTTGGCCGAGGTTAGGAATTTTTTTTTTTCCTTTAAAGAAACATTTATTTTTTGTTTCTTTCTTTTCAGAGATAGATAGCGGGGGAGGGGCAGAGAGAGAATCCCAAGCAGGCTCCCTGCAGTCAGCCTGGAGCCCAAGCAAGGCAGGGCTGGATCCCACCAACCAAACCATGAAATCATGACATGAACTGAAACCGAGAGTCTGACGCTTAACCAACTGAATTAGGGTAGAGAACCAGCACAACACAGATTTTTAGTGCCGATAAGGAATATTACCAGCAGGCTTCCAAAACAAGATATTCAAAGAAATAAAAAATATTCAGTAAATATTTATGTTCTTATCTCCCATCTGTCCACATCTACTCTGTACTGGAGCTCAGACAGTATAGGATTCCTAATAATTCCCTGTGGTTTACTTAAAAGAGGATCCAGTGGAAATTGGATGGGAGACAACACCACTTTCACAAGAAAAATGAGTAGAACCTAGAAAATGTGAGCAGTCATAGAAAATATGGAAAGCTGTAGGAGAGATGGATTAAATCAGTAAAAACCTATCATTCCATACAACCCACTTTGCGATAATTAATACAAGCAACAGTAACAAAGTCTGGAAGCCATGCTGTCAGACCAAAACTTTATTTCACGATAAACGAACATCTGAAATGGAGGGAGCAAATATGAGCAAGCATAACGAAAGTGGTGCTCAGGGGGTCCTATCCAAAGAAATTCAAGACAAGAAAACGAAAAACAGATTAAGGATGCAGTTTGCTGCTCCGTTTGTTTTTATAGCACAATGGATGTGAAAGGCAATGCAGCCTTTACACTCAGGATTTTTAAAAAATAAACTCTGGTTTTTAACAACCTGGCACACAGCCCTATCTATAATTAGCTATAATTTACTGAAATGTGGAACCTTAAATACAGTATAATGAAAACTGAAACCTCAGAGGAAGAATATGAAAAAAAAAATACAAATAAAAATAGGGTTATTGCTGCAAGGAACTTGTAGCTATTTGTAGAGATTAATCTAGAACTGTGTCACATTGTTAGAACAGTGGGAGGAGAAAGTTCTGGCGGATCTGGTTGAGTGTGATCTAGTCTTCAGGCCCCGTGCCCCTTCCTCTGGGCACATAAATCCTACAAGGCTGCCTGTAGCTGAGACCTTCTTCCAAGACACAAGAGGTCCAAAGTGTCGTGCCAAAACGTTAGCCAACCAGGTGGCCTTTTGAGGCCCCCTTTTGGGGCTTAGTAACTAACATACATGTTGGGATCACCACACAGAGTGCTCCATGGAAATTCCACCACGTTTCCTAAAGGAGGAAAGACCTATTTCTCGACACCCTTCTAGAAAGCATCCGTGGAGCACATGAGACTGTCTCAGAGAACACAGCTTTTCTTCTTCCAGAAAATAAGACATGATCCTTTTGGGGCCACTAAATTAATAAACTGTGAAAGAAACTGAACTGACACTTAGGAGTCTGTTATCGACAGAATAGTGAAATTTAAGTGGCAAGTTTAAAAACTGAGAAACTTTCCTCATTTCTCCAGCTGGAGTCTTTACTGGAGGTTGACAATTATCGGTCTCTCATGGGACGTGTGGCAGCACTCTCAGCATGTGACTGTAAGAGCCCCTTTCTTGGATACGAAAGGCAGGAAAAGGCCTCCTGCTGGGTGCTGCATGTCTATAGAACGCTGGCTGGTGAGGCCCTTGCTCTGTTTGACTGTGGACCCCAACAGGCTCAGTGAACTGTTACACAGCGACCCGAACACTCGAACCGAACACCGTACAGCTGTCTGGTGCCTGCATATCAAAGGCCTCAGGGACCTCACTCTGTGCTTCCAACACCAACAAAGTCAGTTCCAAGCAATTCTGGGATGTCCGTAGGGCTGAGAAAAGAAAGAAAACAGAAGCCTGATTAGATCAGCAGTCTCTGGAGCATTGGGAATTGATCCCAACCGAAATAAGAGCTGAAAGCCTGGCATAGTTGGCTGTTTTCATTTACAACTGAGAAAGCTTGGACCCTAAAGCACAAATGAGGTACTTTATTACCTTTTTTGTAACATTTCCACATGTGCTCCGTGAAAACCTGATCCTGAGGCACTCAATGATCCCTGGTCAAGTGAGCTTACAATTAGGGTGAGGCAACAGGAAACCATATATCCTGTCCTAGGACACAGCCCACAGCTCTTAGCATTGATGTAGAATCTGACTTTATATGTCTATTATGGGACTGTGTGTCGCTGAGACCTTCCCAAGACACGAAAGGTCCAAAGTGTCGTGCCAGAATGTTAGCCTGCACCTCAAGAGCCCCAGCCGATGAGGACAAAGCAGTTCGGCGGCAGGTGAAGCACCTGCTCTGTCTCGTGGGCAGGCTTCCCAGAGTCACCTGAAAACAAAGGAGCCAGCCTCTTCGTCTCGCAGCACTTTGGAGCGCCAGGGTGGCTGAGCGGCCCTGGTAAAGGAGGGGCAGACGCAACATGCCCGCCAGGCCCTCCCCCAGCTCCCAGGGGCTTCATTAGTTACCAGCTCTCTGGGAGTAGGGGGACAACCCTCGCTTCTCTGTGCGTCGTGCATAGGGGCCTCTCACGTACTTCCGAGGACAGGGAAGGATGGAAGAGGACAAGCGGATCAGGGAGGGGAGGGGCAACCAGAGGTGCTGAGAGGAAGGGAAACCAGGCCCCTGCTCGCCCGGGCACTACTGTCTGGACAGCTGCCTCTTCACCTCTCCCCTGCCGTGCCAGAGCTCTTAGATGGCTCCTGGTCCCAAACAGGGCCAAGTGACATGCACCTCAGCAGTCAGGGCCCAGAGTAAAATCTCCTCAAGGGCTGCCTGAGGCCAAAACAAGGGCTAAGATACATGTCGAGGCTCCCGACTGGTCGAGAAGGGAGAAACACAAGAGAAGAGGAACGAGGGAGGAATCTGAGCTGGCTGGGAAGCAGAGCTTAGGACGGGGCTACAAACAGGCCTGGGACAGCAGGGGCCAGGCTGGGCGCCAGCAGCCTGTGCCCTTCAGACTCCTTACCTTGGGCCAGGAGCCCTGCTTGGCCATCGTCTTCACCTCCTGCTGCAGTAAGGCGTCAGTGAACTGCTCTGCCTGCCTGGCCTCCTCTTCCTCCTCTTCCTCCTGCTGGTCCTCTTCCCATGCCCGCAGCTGGCGCTCTGCAACCTGGCCACCAAGAACAAAGTCAGCCGGGACCGAGCTCCCTGGGCAGAGCCCTGCTTCAGGTCACGAGGGAAAGCCTGTGGATCTGCCCCAGTCAGAGAATCCAAGCTAAGGCACACTGATGGCAAGTGCAAGAGGGAAGGGCACTGATGAGACTGGAAAGGTTGCACGCATGGTAATGTGCAGCTTGTGAAAAGCTCCGGGTGTGGCCACGTGCTTGGAAGATTCTGTGTTCTCTACCAGGTTCCAAACTGAACGGAGAACGGTGGCCCAGCGAGCCACATGCCTGTGGAGGCAGACAGGAGAGGGATGACAGGTAGGCACAGCAGCCTCGCTCCCACATACATGGAGGACCTGGAGTGGCACCGGAACGAATCAGGAGGGTCGGGGTTTCCGCTGGAAATGAAATGGGTGCACTGAGCTCACAAATGTGGGCCTCTCGGACAAGGTCTTAGTGCCTGGATGTGGAAATACGTCAAGGGTCCCCGCATCCGGTGCCATAACGGTGCAGAGGCCACAGCAAGCGGCCTGCCGCTCACATTCCCCTGCTGAGGCTTCCTCCCCCACCAGGCTCAGCCCACCTGGGCCTCCAGCTCCTGTTTCCTGGCCGATTTCAGTTCTTTGCTCTCCTCTTTCTCACGACGAGCTGACTCTCTGACCTCCTCAAGATTTCGAATAAGTTGCTCCCGGTGTCTCAGGGATTCCTCTTGTGCCCGTCGGTTTTGTTCAAGCTTTGCTTGTATTTGTTGTTGTCTCCCGGTCAGAACCTACCCTCAGCAGGAAGGCAAAGGGCATCTTTCAGTTCGACTTAGCAGTTCCCTATTCCACAAGCTGTGGACAGGCTACAGTTGCCTGAGCCTCGTCCTCAGCCTCAGGCCCGAATACCCCACGTGAAGGCAAGTCAGATCACAGCACTGGCCCATGCAACGTCAGCCCGGCTTCCCAACCGTCCCCACCACACAGAAAATGCACACAGACCACGCGTTAGGGAGAGACAGCTGGGCACTGACAAGATCCAAGGAGGCGGATGGAGCTCCCTCCCCAGGCACAGAAACAGCAACAAGCTTGTGAGCCTCACTCCCTCTCGGTAGGTTCCAGAAAAAGAAAGAAACCACAAGCCACACAGATGACCAGAAGTAATCTGGGTCATCCCCTCAACCTTCGGGATCTAAATACTTGCAGAAACCTTGCTGGGCTTGAGACCTGGCCACAGCACAGGATCACATCCAGAGCAGTCAGGACTCAAGAATCAAGAACGGTGGGAAGCCACTTGCCGTACCCAACAGTTATGCTCCCGGGACAGGACACGTGAAGTGGCCACAACTAGGAGGAATTTTGTTTTTCATTTTCAAATTTGTATTTAAATTCTAGTTAACATATAGTGTAACATTGGTTTCAGGAGTAGAATTTAGTGATTCATCAATTACATATCACACCCAGTGCTCAACACAAGAGGAGGAACGTTTTTAATAGGGAAAATCAAAGGTGTTGCAGAGTACCGGTATTCACAGAAGGGAGAGAGCCCCACTGGGACCGGACTTCCCACGGATTCCAAAATGACATGCACCAAATATTTCCATTTTTAAGCCACTTTAATTTTCAATACATGGATAATGAAAGATTTTTTCTAAAAGATTTCTTTAAAAAAAAAAATTTTTTTTTTTTTAACTAAGTAATCTCCACACCCAACGTGGGCTCAAACTCATGACCCTGGGATCAAAAGCCACGTGTCCTACCAAATGGGCCACCCAGGTGCCCCTCATTCCTTTTAAATTGGGGTACGTCTTAATGCATTACTTAAATACTGACGAGTTGTGTTCTTTCAAGAGTCCACTTCTGTTATGCACCCCAAAGAAAAAAATCCTAAATAGGATTTTTTTTAGGAAATTTCCATTTCCTAAAAATGGAAAGCCTTATGAACCAAGATGTTCACTGCAATGTTTCTTGTAACACCTCGGGAATAAATCAGAATAAAAATCAGAAAAAGAACACCCACAAGAGGGGAATAGGAAAAAAACCCCACAGTACACCCAACGTGATATATTAAGTGTGATATCATCAAAATATCTACAAAGGAGATGGAATAGTGCATTAGAATGCTGGAACTCAACAGACAGTATAATAAGGAATATGCAGAAAGACATGTTTGCACGTTTCCACACAGAGTGGAAGGAAACAGAGTAACAGCAACTATGCAAATAATGAGGACCTGAGTGACTTTGTTCTTACTTCCTGTACTCCTGAATTTTCTTCTAAAAAGCTGATACTACTTTCACAATGACATTAGAAGTCTATTTAAAAGGAGCGTCTGGGTGGCTCAGATGGTTAAGCTCCCAACTTCGGCTCAGGTCATGATCTCGTGGTTTGTGAGTTCCAGCTCCACATCAAGCTCTGTGCTGATAGCTGGGAGCCTGGAGGCTGCTTTGGATTCTGTGTCTCCCTCTCTCTCTGCCCTTTCCCTGCTCATGCTCTGTCTCTCTCTCTCTCTCAAGAACATCAAAAAAAAAATTTTTTTTTAAATAAGTCTATTTAAAATAAGCAGAGAGGCCTGTGTTCCAGAACATTTGGCAGGGTCAGTACGCGCTCGCAGCCAGGATTACCTCGCTCATCAGTCTGTCTCGTGCGCTCCTCTCCCGGGCCCACTCCGCCTCTCTCTTTTCCCACATTTCCTTGGCCTCTTCCCTGGGAACACAGAGTGGATGACAGCAGGCTCCTTGCCACCACCGATGGCAGACGAGAACTAAAGACGTGACAGGGCTCCAGCGTATCAGGTACACACGTTCCACAGGGCCAACCTTCAAACCCACTTCTGCACGCAAACTCTTCACAGTTTACAACTCTGGACTAGCTCATGGAGAGTACGCCTACAGGAAGTACTTTAAGTTGCCTGGCTTATGCTCCCACGTCCTTACAAAACACAACTGTGATGGCTTGCACCCAGGCCATTTAGACACCATGGCAAATGAAGCCACCAGGACCCTGGAGAGTCAGAGGAGCCCTGCTGTGCCTGAGCTCTGTCACTTTGCTCCTGGGGTCACTGCTAGCTCGCCCTGTGGCCTGAGGCAAGTCAGTGACCTCCTCAAGTGATCTGAGTACCTACCCTGTGGATGGATATCAGGATTAAATAAGAGGAGGATGGTAAAGCGCTCTGCATGGTGTCTGACCCACAAGAAGTGCCCAATAAATGTGACATGTTATTCAATTTTTTCAATCTACTAGATTTTTAGGATCCAGACCCATTTAAAAAAGACCTAAGAAGCATTCAGCATCTCCATAATTTGTAACAATTTCCTTTCAAATTTCTAAGATCTTAAATGAACAGATCCTTACTCTAAACCCTAGTGATTTCCACCTTAAATAACAAGGGAAACACCCCTGCAAGCCGGGTCTGCTAGCAAACATGTGCTCCTCCCCATGGGCAGATTAACAAGGACGGATGCTTCAGGGACAACAGGAGACCCTGGTGGTGGCCTGCGGAGACATAAGGGACCAGAGCAGAGGCTGGGAGGGTCCAGCCCAGGCAGGCATCGCCTCTCACCTCAACAGCAGCTGCAGCTCTGCCTCCCGCTCCCTCTCCAGCTGCAGCTGCTCCTCGATGGCCTGCTTCATCCACGCCGCGTCGGCCACGGCCTGCTCCCGCCTGGCCAGGTGCTCTCGCTGGTTCTCGTCCTCCTTCTCCAGGAGCGCTTGCAGGATGCGCTTGTCCGCCTCCTAGAGGGTGGAGGAGGAAGCGCGGTGGGCGCCCCTCTGCAGCCACAGCACCCCCCCCCCACCGCAGCTCCCACAGCGCCCCCTTTCTGCACTCAGCACTGACAGCAGACGTTCCTGATGCTTCCAAAGCTTCCCTACATAGAGATGGGAAGAGTCAGGGTATAACCACTTAGGAGTGGTTTAAAATAACGCAGGAGAGGCCCCTTTGCCACCACGCACCTGTCCCTGCCCTCGGACATGCCTGGTAGCACAGCTTTTGAGAACACGGCTGGACAACAGTTTCACTTCTAAGAATATGGACTAGAGACCCAAAGGCACAAAACCAAATGCAAAGGAGATGGAATCAAGCTCTGTGCTGATAGCTGGGAGCCTGGAGGCTGCTTTGCTCACTGCAGAGGTCCCGTAGAGGAAAAACAAAAATGACCCAGGGGCGCCTGGGTGGCGCAGTCGGTTAAGCGTCCGACTTCAGCCAGGTCACGATCTCGCGGTCCGTGAGTTCAAGCCCCGCGTCGGGCTCTGGGCTGATGGCTCAGAGCCTGGAGCCTGTTTCCGATTCTGTGTCTCCCTCTCTCTCTCTGCCCCTCCCCCGTTCATGCTCTGTCTCTCTCTGTCCCCAAAAAAATAAATAAACATTGAAAAAAAAATTTGAAAAAAAAAAAAAAAAAATGACCCAAACACGCATCGGTAGGGAACTGGCTGTAGTGGACATGTCCACAGCGAGATGCAGTAAAGAACAAGGGACTTGGGAGGTCCTGGGACGGAAAAATGTACTCGGGAACAGCAGTGGCGCTGCCACCCCTGGACCACCCTGACAGTAGCGGGCAGGGATAGAGGTAGGCGGGTTCTCTTATTCACTATCCCTGTCCCCGTGTCACTAGAGAGCCCATCGACATACCTGACAGGAACACTGAGCAGCCAGTAAAAAGAACAAGCTCATTCCAAGGATTTGAGGTTTACTGTTAGGTGACTGTGCTGAGGAATGCCACCTCAGGTTTTAAAGAACCCCACCACTGCCTCTGTGTGTGCTGGGTAAATGTATCTAGAATACACAACAAAGCAGACCCCCCTGGGGAGGGGTGGGGGTCACGAGCTCATCAAGGGGGAATCTCCCCTAGTGTGATATTCTTGCAAGAACGCACTCATTCTGAGCGATGGAAAGCATTTTCTTCCAAAAAGGGTGAAAGAAATGCCAGGCTGACTCAGACTTACCAGTTCCTCTTGGATCTGCTGTGCCCGCCTATTGAGTTGCACATTATACTGATGTCTCAAAAAACGTCTAGAAAGAAGCAAAATATGGTCTGCCTTCAGTGTCTTATGAACGATTAGCGGGGGCCAGATAGCTACTTACTACAGATCTTTCTGGTTTGGGACAGCAATGCAAGTCTGAGAAAGCACGAGGCTTGCCCGTCTGGGCGCACACACCCCAGCTCCGCCTTCTGCCGGAAGGCTGCCATCTGCTTCCTCTCTTCCTCCAGCCTCTCCAGCTCCCACCGCTGCTTCAGCAGATTCTCCTGCTCCTTCTTCAGTTTGGTGGCCTGTGGTGACAACAGTGCACCCAGTTAAGGTCATCAGAAACGGAGCTTCCTTCACTCTTCATGTGCATTTTCGGCAGATGCCAGGCAACAGGGCTGGCCCGGCCACCTGGTGATCAGAACTCCCTCTTACCTCTGGGCTCTGAGCCCTTTTGGCCCAGCGCACTCGCTTCCTGCAAGAGCCTTTCCCAGGCCTGTGGACAAGGATCAGATCCATGCTCCATGCTCCTGCAGGACCCTGTACTTGTTCACACCTTCCTATAACTTAATTCCCTTCCGCACCTGGCACGGTTCCTGCCATGAAGGCCAGGACCGTGGGTCTTGCTCACAGCTGTATCTCTAGCACCCAGCTCAGTGCTCAGCATCTAGCAGAGAGTGGGCATTAAGGATCTGGTTCTGGAATCATTTGGGCCTAAGGAAGGACGGGCTTTCCCTCAGCCAGATGGGAAAATCTAGCCCAGGTATCTAGCTCAGGGAGACTGCACAGTATTCTCAGAACAGCCTCCGAAACCAAAGACCTCATGGTTTATGCCTTGAGATCCAAAACATGCTAGCTGGGGAGAGCTGTAGCTGCATGCTAGAATGTCAGACTAAGTCAAGTCTACTTAGTGCACTGGATAATCCAAGTTCCCTTTTTTTTTTTTTTTTGTATAAATTTTGAGAGAGAGCACATGTGAGTTGGGTATAGGGTCAGAAGGGCAGAGACAGAGAGAGAGAGAGAGAGAGAGAGAGAGAGAGAGAGAGAGAGAGAGAAAGAGAATGAATGAATGAATCCTAATCAGGCTCCATGCTCAGCATGCAGCCTGACGTGGGGCTTGATCCCACAACCCTGGGATCATGACCTGAGCCGAAATCAAGAGTTGGACACTCAACCAATGGAGCCATCCAGGTGCCCCAGGAAAATCCAAGTTCTAAGAAGGCTCTCACATAGAGCCTAAAACACACGTAAGAGAACAGCTATTAGCTCCATATTGTGAACATTCTAGGATCTGGACGCACAACCTAAGGGGATGGAAAAACCACAGCGAGGAGTATGTGTCCAAAGGGAAAACCCAGCACTGTTGCATTTCTTAGAACCACCCCTCCCCAATATGGTCTTTTTGGTGCCGCTTCCTAAATGCCTGCTTTATGACGGCAAGCGGCGGCAGGAGGAGGCCATGCCCTCACCTCCAACTCCTTCAGCTTCAGCTCCTCCACCTGCTGGAGCAGCGCCTCAGCCTGGAGTTTGCCCTCCAACCGCCTCTTCTCCTCTTCTGCTTTCATCCGCTCCAGTGCTTCCCTTCGGGCCCTTTCATATTCATTTTCATACCGTTTGTTCTCTTCCTCTTGGGTGGCTTCTTGCTACATGGGGTCAGATGAACACAGGAGGTCAGAATCTGTCACATAGCCAGCAAAGACCCGGCTCCCCGCCGCTGTTCCTCATTCCAACGTGTCTACAACAGAGGAGGTCATGCCACTTTTCAGCTGCGTGACCCCGGGTGAGGGTGCGTCTTCCCCGGCTCTGTTCTCACAGTGGGAACCATGGAGTGATCCTTCCCTCAGAGGTGGTGCTGGGGAAGTACTCAGCACGGTGCCCGGCACAGAGGAGGGGCTCAACAATGTCAGGATTCCTTCCCTTCCAAAAGTCTCCCCAATGAACCCAGAGGCAAAGCTGTGGGTTCACGGAGGTGTGAACTTTTGTCCCCAGGGTTGCTGCTGTCAGCCCGGGTTGAGAGTTTATGAGCGTGCTACATCAAAAGAGACTGCCGGCAGCAAAAGCGACCTTTAAGATGCACCTTCCACCTGCCAGTGGCTGGCCACTGGTGTTATTCTGCCCTGGGGATGATCGGAAAGGATTCTCGTACATGTAGGAGCAACAGACGTCTGCTTTTAACGTGTTAAAGTTAACTGAGATAAAGTCTGTTCCTGGACTGGACTCATTAACATCCAGAACAAGAAAACTTGAGAGACCTGGAGTCACAGCACTTGCACCATGCCATGTAGGACTATTTCCAGAGTCATATACCACACCTGTTTTTTTTCTTCTTTCTGCATTTTCCAAGAGTTTATCACGTGCTCCTTGTGAAGGGCTGATTCAATCTGAGGGTGAGAAGGCAGAGAATGTTCATGTCCTCACTGGTTCATCCGACAGATGGACGCTGCAGAGCACAGTGCTACGCCCTGGCAGGTGACCAGAAGTTCCCTAGGCAAGGACTCAGAGGGGCCCAGGTATCTTACAAGGGAGCACAAGATGACCCCAACATATACATTTGGAACGCAACTCAGTTAGTAAACCAAAGGACCAGGCAGTTTGAAACAGATCTGAGGAGTTGTAACAAAGGAACACAAACTTTTCTCCCAGTACCCTGGGGGTTGTGCAGGGGCAGGTCAGCAGACACTGGAATGGAAATACGATCTCAGAGGCCACCCCTGGTTGGTCTGAAGCATGCCAGGGCCCAGAACAGCAGGAGCTGGGTGAGGCCCAGACTCAGCCTTTTGCCTGGCTCCTCGAAACATCCTCTGCAAAGCGGTGGCTGTATAAACATGTACTCCCCACAGCAACAGATGTAACACATTTGGGGTTATTAAGAAGAGATATGGGTTTAGCGAATCTGTTGGATCAGAAAATGAACTGGAACTCTATCCAAAAGCTTTTGTTTGGGAAATTGTTTATACAAATTTTTAATCTCTTTCTCAACTTACAAATGTAAACATCCGCAACCAACTTGAGTGTTCTAAATAAACATTTCTGAGTAAAAGACTTTGGAGCACCCACCTAAACGCTCAAATGGCCAGGGAAAGGAGACCTCCCATGGCTTAGTGCTAACTGCACAAGGCTCAAAAGCACCAAATTGTTCTATTACTTAGTGGCTGGCAATTTTCTAAATATAATTACAAATAAATTAATGCCACCAAACATATACGCAAAATTTAAGTTAAAATACATCAGTGAAATCATCACGGATCATCTTCCTCTAGGCCCATCTCCACAGAACGATGCCACCCAAGCCAGACCGCCCCCCACCTGCCCCAGGATCTTGCATATTTGTCCTCCTTTCTCCTGCCACCCTGTTCTGGTCTCCGCCGTCACTGCCCTGGTCTCACCACCCCCTGCTCACCTCAACACTGCTGCCAAAGCTACTACTATCTGAAATGCGGCCAGGGTGCTGCCACAGCCCTGCTTAAAATCATCCAGGTGCTCCCCAGCGCTTCCAGGAGAAGGCCACACAGGGCTGGCTGGGGTCCAGGCCCACGTGCCTCACCAGCCTCAACTCTTGCAGCCCCTGCTCGCCATATGACATCACAAACTCTCAGCCACTCGTCACTCCCTGGACGCACTCTGCTCTCGTGACTCCGGCCTGCTCCTCGCTCAGCTGCCTCAATCTGGAACGTCCTTTCCTCACCTTTACACCATCAAGTTAACACCCAAGTCCTTCCAGACTCCTCCATCCCCGCAAGTCCTGAGATGCCACTCTGACCCACAACTGAGCTGGGGGCACTGTCCCAAATGCCCATCCTCCTGGGCCTTTCCAGCCCACTGCAACCCACACTGGACCGCAAGTTCCTAAGAAGGGGGGACCCCAGCTAATCGCCACGTGCCCAGGTGCTGGACCATGTGGCAAATGTTCAATAAGTATTGGCTGAACACCCAAGAAACCAGATCTGCATGTGGCATCGTTCAGGTGGCCGGGGTGTTCTCTGTTCCACCCCAGCAAGAGATGCAAGTTCAAAAACAAGAGGAGAAACATGATTTTATCTACTTAGGCAAAGCAAAGGATCTCGCTGGTTTTCACCTCTCGAAGTTTGGGGTTGTTCTTCTTCCAGTGTTCATACAGAAGCTGTTCGGCAATCTGTCAAGGAAACACAAAGAGGGAAGCCTGATGTCACTTTTCAAATTCATTCACATTTTGGATAACCCACAGTGGCGTCAGCTGAGGCGGAGAGCCCCTCGGCTGGCACGCTGTCACTGCGCCTGCCCTTCGGACCTACTGCCTGCCTTGCATCCCCGGCTCTGGGAGACACCAGAGTGGAACCAGACAGCTCTGACAAATGACTCCCACAGTGGTGATGGAAGGGCGCCAAGATCTGATGCTACAGATGGGTCCCAGATGTGACAATCTGCTTCAAAATATACAGCAGGCTTAAAAGCACAGACTGGGGCTCACCATTCCCCACAGCTACTTGGAAGATCAAACATACCAGCGCGCAGCCTGCTGGGGCCACAGGACTGATATAAAGACAAAGGACTCGGATGTAATGACCTGAGGTGACTCGTGCAAAACACACGTGGAGAACAACGTAGCACAAAGCACCTCGCCCTGCAGGCTCTGGAGTTTACCGTTGTCTCATCAGACCAGTGTGCCCAGGGACCCCGCGTGTGTGTCACTGACGGGCTGGGGACGCTCCTGCTCCGTAGGCTCCAGAAGGGCTAGGAGGAGTTACCAGTTTCCTTTGCTCTTCTCGGGCCGACTTGAGATCGCCATGCCGCTCTCGGAGTCTGCCTTCCCTCGCGTCCATGCTTAGCCTTAGCTCCTCCAGTTGTCTGGCCAGCAGGGCCTGCTCCTCCAGCAGCAGCTGCCTCAGTCTCTCCCGCCTGGCTTCCAGCTGCTTCCGCTTCTCCTCCTTCAGCTTCTCACGCTGATAGGCATGCATGCTGGGTGAGAAGGAGCCCTCCCCACGTCAGTCACGCTACAGCCACACGTGGCACACTCTCTGCCGTGGGTAAGAGAGGCTGAGGTGGACATGACGCGGTGACACGGTAAAGTGTCTTCCGGCTAAAGTGAAGACAGCGGGTCACAGACCACCGTGCACGACAGAATCTTGCTTTTGCCATAAGAAAATGTACATTGGGGGCGCCTGGGTGGCTCAGTCGGTTGAGCGTCCAACTTTGGCTCAGGTCATGATCCCGTGGTTCGTGAGTTCGAGCCCCGCACTGGGCCCTGTGCTGACAGCTCAGAGCCTGGAGCCTGCTTCGGATTCTGTGTCTCCCTCTCTCTCTGCCCCTCACCTGCTCATGCTCTGTCTCTCTGTCTCAAAAATAAATAAAACATTAAAAAAAAAAAAAAGAAAGAAAATGTACAGCGGGGGCGCCTTGGCGGCTCAGTTGGCTGAGCGTCAGACTTCGGCTCAGGCCATGATCTCCCTCTCTCTCTCTCTGCCCCTCCCCTGCTTGCACTCTCGCTCTCTCTCAAAAATAATAAACTAAAAAAAAAAAAAAAAGAAAGAAAAGAAAAAGAAAATGTACAGTGGTCTCACATATGCGTGTGGTAACAGTACTAGCTAGTATTGTTTGAGCAATTCCTATATACTAGGTATTATATCTAGGGATAGCTTTCTATTAATCACACACCCAACAAAGTAGGTTCTGTTTTAGCCACTTCACTGATGAGGAAACTGAGGCTCATTCATATAGCAAGTGACAGTCAGGAATTCCATCTGGGTTTGTCTGACTCCAAAGCCCTTGCTTTTAACTTTCATGTTTTTTACATGTATTTCTGCAAAAATGGACGCGTGTGTGCGCGAATATTTATACACACACAAATGGGGAAAAGCATGGGAGGACAGGTGTATCAGACTGTTCACTGTGATTCTCTCTGGGGACACGGGGTTACAAGAAGACTTCCAGGTTCTACACATATTTCTTATTGTTTTCTCTTTTTCAATGCAAATGTATTATTCACTGATGATCTTTTTTTTTTTTTTTCAATTTTCAGTTGGAAAACATCACCATGCATGCAATCTATGCAACTTCCTCAAGAAAACATGCTGATTTCTTAGTTCTTACAGCCACATCCCCTGAACAACAAGTGGTTTCCTGCCTCCATCCCATCAAGGTCACTGCAGTTACCTTCGCTGGTAGGATGTCTTGGAGCTCCACTCCGCCTGTTTGGAGCTACAGATATCAGACATCTTGAAGTAGCGGCTGTTCTGGTCCCACTGCTGCCGAAGCCGGGCCTCCTGCTCTCGGTGTCGCTGTCGGGCCATCTGCTGGTCTAGGAGTCTCCGGCTGCACCATTGGGAAGGCAGCGTGGGGAGTGCCATCTGAGGAATGGTAGCAATGGTAGGAAAATGAGCCTGCTGCAGCCCCCTAATGAGTGGTCCTCATCCCTTGGCTGCCCCCTAGAATCACCCCACTCCAGACCAATGACATCAAAGAAGTCTTAGCTCAGGCTCCCAGGCATCAGCATTTTTATTTTTATTTTTTTTTTAAGTAATCTCTACACCCAACGTGGAACTCGAACTCACAACCCTGAGATCAAGACTAGCATGCTCTTCCCCCTGAGCCAGCCAGGCACCCTAGGCATCAGCATTTTAAAAATCATGTGCCATCAAGTCTGCAAATCATCACTGTTTTTAAATTTTTTTAGAGAGAAAGAGCGTGAGCCGGGGAGAGGGTCAGAGAGAAAGAGAGAAAAAGTCTCAAGCAGACTCCATGCTCAGCATGGAGCCAGATACAGGCCTCCATCCCACCACTCTGGGATCATGACCTGACTGAAATCGTGAGTCACATGCTCAACAGACTGAGCCACCCAGGTGCTCCTGCAAAGCATCACTTTAAACAAGCCTGGACTCCACTCAGCTGTGAGCCAGACATCATCAAGGGCGCTACAGACGAAGACCGGGAACCAGCCCTAGCAATGCTGGACCAAGCACTTGGGGCTTTCTATGCTCCCCACAAAGTAACAGGAATAATAATCTCAGGGACAAAAAATGTACCAAGCTCTTGACCTATATGAATGATCTTTTTCACTGTTATAATCACTCCATTATTTGGCAGGTGAAGAAACTTAAGTTCGAAATGGTAAAGTGACTTGCCCAAGACCACAGAGCCAGGAAGGAGAGGCAATAAAAGAGGTGGGATCCTAATTCATATCACTCTCAGGCCAGGGCCCAGTCAAGAGTCTGCCTGTTGGGACCAACAAGCCCTGGCTCTGGCAGCCCCCAGGGAGCGGCCTCGCCTGCCCTCATCTTACAGATGGAGAAACTGAGACCCAGGAAGAAATCGATTTGCCCGGGTCACGGAGCAAATGGGGCCATAACTGGAGACTTGAAAGCAGAGAGCAGTCTTCCTCCGTACACGTTCCGACCCCAGAGCTGTCCTGGGCAGGGTCTACACTGTGCCTGGTTACGACAGTGCTTACGGAAAGTCTGTCTGGGTCCAGGCCAAGCCTCAAACTCAGTGCTCAGACCTGGGGGGAAATAATCTACGTCTATAGACCAAACGTGGCCCGCAGGTGCCCCTTTATAACCTGTCTTAAACCTGTGGCGCGCCTGACATGATTTTTTCCTTGCCCTGCAAGCCGCCCGCGGAAAAGCTTTCCGCCGGGAATCAAGAAACAAGACTCCGATCCCGCATCAGTCGCCTCCTTCACGCAGCCTTCACATCCACGTACGCTTTGCAGAGCAAAGTGTCGGACCCAGAGTGCGCAGGGAACAGTGAGGACTCGACGGCCGGTCCCCCGGCGCCCGCCGCGGTTCCCGCCAACACCGGGCCACGGCGGCCGGGCTCCACGCGTTCGGGCCCCCACGCCGGCTCCGGCCGAGCCCAATGCCCGACTCACGTTTCTCCGCGCCCCGGAGTTCCCGAAGACTGCCCCCGCCGAGCTCCCGCATGCCCCAACCAAGCCCGACAGGTCCCGCGGCCACGCTTCCGGGGCCGCCAAGCACCGACTCCGGCGGTTTCGCCGCTTGTTGCCGGGGCAACAGATCGATGACGGAGCGCCCCGAGGGCCAAGCCGCCTCCAACGCGATACCGGACGCTCAGACAGAAAGGAGGTTGTGATTTTTCTCTGGCGCCCTCTTGTGGGGGGAGGGAGATCAATCGCAAACGCCGCTGGTCCCGGAAACCAGCAAGGAGGAGGGTAAAGGATTCCAGTCACTACTACTCAAAATTCAGGGTGGTGGTTACTTGGAGTGTGTGTGTTGGAGGTGGGGTGGGGGAGGGGGTGTGTGTGTGTGAGAGGAATGTAGGTGAGGGTGGAGGGAAGTCAGGGGGATACGACAGGGGAGGAGAATATAAATCAGTGGTTCTCAAACCTGGCTGCACACGAGAATCACCTGGGGAAGGCTTAAGTCTAGATGCCGTTAAAGAAGTAAAAATAAATAAATACAGACCAAACTCCAGACGAGTCCCATCAGGTTCTCAGGGTGTCAGAGGTTGTCTTAGCTCCCCAGGGGCACTCAGTGTGCAACCAGCTCGGAGAACCGCTGGCCTAAACAGATACACGTTATTGGAAACGATTGTCTTTCGCTTGGTGGTGAGTTCCAGAGTGTTGGTTCTATTGGTGTTTTCTGACCCACATGTGTTACACGTACTGTTTTAAGTGTGTGAAAGTGTGTGAAAAAGATAATTAAGGGGAACCTAGAGCATGCGACTCTTGATGTCAGGGTCATGAGTTCAAGACCCACGTTGGGCGTACTTAGTTTTAAAAAATTTTATTTTTTAAGTTTACCAAAAAAAAAAAAAAAAAGATAATAAACTTCACTCATTCATCCTCTTTTCTTTCATTTTCCCATTCTTTGTATTTAATTCCCTTCATTCCTCCTTTCATTCTTATTCATCTGTTTTTTCTGGTGCGGTGAAGTATCTTGTTGAACACTTTGGCCTCTATTCCAACCTCCACCAAGCTACTTGTGGGGTCTTGGGCATGTCACTTCATCTCTCTATGAAATGAGAATATGAAAGTAATTGAACAGGGATACCATTAGACCAGGACAGCCCTGATGCCTTGCTTGCTTAGGACGCAAACTGAAACCTAAGCCAGAATCAAGGCCCTAGAGTCTGAGAATTTTTTTTTTTCTTTTTTCTTTTTTTTTTTTTTTAATGTTTGTTGTGTTTTTTTTTTATTTTTTTTAACTTTTTTTTAAATTTATTTTTGAGACAGAGACAGAGCATGAACGGGGGAGGGGCAGAGAGAGAGGGAGACACAGAATTGGAAGCAGGCTCCAGGCTCTGAGCCATCAGCCCAGAGCCCGATGCGGGGCTCGAACTCATGGACCGTGAGATCGTGACCTGAGCTGAAGTCGGACGCTTAACCGACTGAGCCACCCAGGCGCCCCTAGAGTCTGAGAATATTAACGTTTATTCATTTTTGAGAAAGAGAGAGCTTGTGCGTACAAGTGGGGGAAGGGCAGAGATAGAGGGGGAGACACAGAATCCCAAGCAGGCTCCAGGCTCTGAGCTGTCAACACAGAGCTCGACACAGGCCTCGAACCCACAGATAGTGAGACCATGACCTGAGCTGAAATCGGACCCTTAAGTGACTGAGTCACCCAGGTGCCCCTAGAGTCTGAGAAAATTAAATGTAAGGACAACCAATCACAAACAGCCACCTAGCCTTTCCCAGATAAAACAACTACCTATGTGGCAGCCAATAAAATGATTTCCTTGCTTTGCTTCTGTGTCTTCTTTGTAAAAAGAAAGCTCTCCCCCAGCTCCTGCCTGGTGGCAGAGAGCTCCTACCCACCTTTGGTGTGGCATCACCCAGTTAAAATATATGCCCAAATAAACTCTTGAAAAATTAGAATGTGCCTCAGTTTACCCTTGAACAAGAATACCACCAGTGCTGTTGTTTAAGGTTGCCCTTGTGAGACGAAATGAAGTTTCGGTGGAGACCACCTGGTCAATCCCAGGTAAGTACTCCTTTTTATACCTCTCCCTTTACTTAGTTGACTCAGGGTCTGCCCTGCCCCGTGCGTGAGATTCCCCAGGGTTACCTTTCTGTTGGTGCCTACCCCTTTGGCCAAGCTCAAGGCCTTTTCCATATCGTGTCCCCAATGGGCAGGGGAGGCAGCTACCCACTGGGGGTCAGTCCAGCAAAAGAACCCAAGACATAAATGCTTATTGGTGGGTCTCTGTGAATGTGGTAGGAACTTCAGAAATAAGTGAATTGGGTAGGGGGAGACCTGGCTTCAGGTCCTGATTTTGTGACTCTTGAGTGAGTCCCCTTTGCCACCTGGTCCTAGGTTTTCTTATCTGTATTATGGCCTTAAAGGACCAAATAAGCTCCATTAGTGGGATTCCAGGGCTTAGGGCTTGACTAGCCTGGTCCCCAGGCCATGGTCTCTAGGTCTCTTCTGCTCAACAGTCATCCCCACTGGACCCCCACTTAGTCAACCTCTACCCTCATGGTTACATAGCTACCTGTAGCTCATTAAGCATCTTTACAAGTATCTTTTCCTTTGATCTTCCCAGAATCCCTGTGAGATATTTTATCATTCCCATTTTATTTTTTTAAGATTTTATTTTTATACCCACCGTATACCCAATGGTGGGGCTTGAACTCATAACCCCAAGATCAAGAGTCTCATGCTCCGACTAAGCCTGCCAGGCACCGTTTAGTATTCCCATTAAAAAAATGTTTTTTCAACGTTTATTTATTTTTGGGACAGAGAGAGACAGAGCATGAATGGGGGAGGGGCAGAGAGAGAGGGAGACACAGAATCGGAAACAGGCTCCAGGCTCTGAGCCATCAGCCCAGAGCCTGATGCGGGGCTCGAACTCACAGACCACGAGATCGTGACCTGGCTGAAGTCGGATGCTTAACCAACTGTGCCACCCAGGCGCCCCTAGTATTCCCATTTTAAAGTTGACTAAACTGAGCCTCAGAAAGTGGCATCCCTTGCCTGGGGAGGGTGGCGGAAGCCCTGCTCTGATTCTGGGGCCCGGGGAGTGACGAGTGGCTGAGAGTTTGTGATGTCACATGGATGCAGGGTGTCCTGAGGCCAGGCAACTTGATGTCATTAGAGAAGATCAGGGAGGGCTTCCCTGCTGCTGTCTTGGCATCCAGCACATGGTAGGCTCGCCGTAGTATTTGTTGAGAATGAATGAGTAGATTCCCTGCATTTGAATCCCTTCTTCTTCAGAAGAAAAGGGGAGGGGCGCCTGGGTGGCTCAGTCAGTTAAGCATCCAATTCTTCGTTTCAGCTCAGGCCGTGATTTCACCGTTAGTGAGTTTGAGCCCTGCACCAGGCTTCGCGCTGGTAGTGCAGGGCCTGCTTGGGATTCTCTCTCTCTGTGTCTCTGTCTCTCTCTCTCTCTCTCTGCCCCTCCCCTGTTCATGCTCTCTCTCTCTAAAATAAATAAACTTAAAAAAAGGGGGGGCGGGATCATGATATCAAAAGCAAAAAGAAAAAACAGAACTCACGCTGCTGGAATACTCATTTAAGCCTCCCTCCCGCGGGAGTCCTGCCTCCATTCTGTACACGAGGGAACTGAGACCCTGGAGAAGTCAAGTCACTCTCTTGAGGTCACACAGCAAGGACTAGGAGAGCCAGGATTTCCACGCAACCCCCAGAGCTTACGATCCCTCTTCAGACTGCTTTTCCAAGAGCCTGTGACTTGCAGGTGTAGCTCTTAAAAGAGGCCGGCAGATGTGGACCAGCTGGGCCATTTAAAGAGTTCAACGATGTTAAATATTTAGTGACAGGTTGATGACTATGGCCCACAGGGGGCTGAGAGGGGAAATCCAGGCAGGTGGATGCCGTACATGCTGGGCCCTGGGCCAGCGCGGTGAGGAGGGCTGTTCTTGGACTTGTGTCTCTGGGTGTCCTAGCAGGGCAGGAGAAAACAGGACCGGGGAGATGGTGTGGCCGCATGGGAGCAGCTCCCCGTTGGCTGAAACGTGACAGTGCTGGAGGCCATGCTGTGCCCTCACTTAATTAGCAGGTGTCATTGCCAAGGCACATGGGTCTATGCTGGGGTTTCACGGAATTTCAACATCAGCCACCCAGCTGCTCTCTTCACACCTGGGCTGGGCTCCCCATCCTCCCGGATGCTGAAGTCGGCCAGCAGCTCAGAGATCCTGGGGCTACGAGGCTGCCTGCTGGAGCCCCAGTTTTCTGTTTTAATAACAACAATGGGAATAATCATAAATGTAGGTATCTGTGAGAAAAAAAAAAAAAGTGTAAAATGGCATTCACCAGAAACAGTGGATACCACTAGGGGGCAGGATTCAGGGTGATTTGAATTTTTATTTCCTTCCAGGTTTTTGAACTTAGGATGGTCGCCGTTGCTTGTGTAATTAACAAAAAAATAAGGCATTGGTTGGTTAATCATAACAACCTCACTTCCATCGTGCCTTAGACTTTATGAGGTACTTTCAATGCATGAATGGCTTTCAACCTCGGCTGCAGGTCTGGATCACCTAGAGAAATTTTTTTAAATCCTCATGCTTGATCCCGGAGACAGGTTCTGATGTAGGTGGTCAGGGGTGGGGTCTGGGCATCTGTATTCTTTCCCATTTTTGGTAGTTTATCTCTTTAATTAAAAATTTTGGGGGGCTCAGTCGGTTAAGTGTCCGACTTCGGCTCAGGTCATGATCTCGTGATTCCTGGGTTCGAGCCCCACATCGGATGGGCTCTGTGCTGACAGCTCAGAGCCTGGAGCCTGCTTCAGATTCTGTGCCTCCCCTCTCTCTCTCTGCTCCTCTCTTGCTCACGCTCTGTCTGTGTCTCTCAAAAATAAACATTGACAAAAAAGTTTTGGGGTGCCTGGGTGGCTCAGTGGGTTGAATGTCCTATGCTGAGTTCAGCTCAGGTCATGATCCAAGGGTCGTGGGACTGAGCCCAGATTCAGGCTCCACACTGAGCATGAAGCCTGCTTGGGATTCTCTCCCTCTCTCCCTCTCTCCCTCTCTCCCTCTCTCCCTCTCGCATTTTCACTGTCTCTCTAAAAAAAAAAAGTATCAAATTAAAAAATAAAAATAAATTTCAAAAAAATTTTTAATGTTTATTTATTTTTGAGAAAGTAAGCACAAGCAGGGGAGGGGCGGGGGGGGGGAGGGACAGAGGATCTGAAGTGGGTTACATGCTGACAGCTGAGAGCCCAATGTGGGGGCTCAAACTCACAAACTGTAAGACCATGACCTGAACCTAAGTCAGAGGCTCAACAGACTAAGCCACCCAGGTGCCCCTAAATTCAAAAAGTATTAATTGACGTATGGTTGATACATAATATCATGTTAGTTTCAGGTGTATAACACAGATCCAATATGTAACAAAATGTATATGTAACGAAATGCTCACCACCATGAGTGTAGTCCCCATCTTCACCAAAGTTATTACAATATTATTGACTGTATTCCCTTTGCTGTACTTGTCATCCCTGTGACTTATTTAACTGGAAGCTTATCTGTACTTTTCATACACTTTAGAATAGTTTTTGATTCACAGAAAAATGCAAAGATAGTACAGAGAGTTCCTTCTGCTTTATACTCCTTTTTCCGTTACTAACATCTTATGTTCATTAGGTACTTCTGTAGGACAGAAGTCTCACGGGGTTGAGTTCAAGGAGTCAAGTTCAAGCTCCCGACGCGGCTACATTTCCGGAGGCTCCAGGGAAGAATGGGTGTCTTTGCCTTCTTCAGGCTTCTGGAAGCTGTCACATTCCTGGGCTTTCTTTCGTCTTCACAGCCCACAGCCTAGCATCTCCTTCTGCCCATTCTTTGCCAGCCGCATCTGCTCGGCCTCAGCTGGGAATCTTCTCCACTTTTAAGGATTCATGTGCCCACCTGGATGATTCAGGATAACCTTCCCATCCCAAGGTTTTTAACCTTAACCACCTCTGCAAAGCCCCTTCTTCCACATAGCCAAGGTAACCTGTTCACAGGTTCTGGAATTAAGGGGTGGACATCTTTGGAGGTCAGTATTCCACCCACCACAGGAGGAAAGGGGGACACTTTTAATTATTGTCATTCAATTTCATTTGGCTTTGCTTTTTGTTTTTTACCACCCCCCCTCCCCCCAATAGTACATCACTACCACATCTCTTATCCTTCTAAGCCCTCCTGGCCTCTGCTTACCTCCTTCCTCCCAGTTTGGAGGTCGTCACCCTGAGAGAAACCTGTACAGGTAAGTCTGCCCTCTTCAGGTGCGTGGCCAGGACCTTCCATTACCACGGATGCTCTATTTGTCAATCAGGTGAGCTCATCAGACCCTATTCGAACAGACCTGTTCCTATGTGCAGAGGAAGCTGAAAAATGGAATTCTGTTCCAGAACCTCCCATTCAAGTCGTTCAGCCTGCTTCCACCTGCTGGAATACATTTGTCTGATGGAACAGCACTAGCTTTTTTTTTTTTTTTTGGTATTCCTTTTATTTTTCAAGGCCAGCCCCGTATGAAGGAAGCAGCCTCTGTGTAGCTCTGAATCATTTCGTGTCACTGAGCTTTAATTTTCCTATCTGTGAAATAGGGATGATAGTACGAATTTGTTATTGACAGCTGCCTTAGCCCGGGGCCAGCACATTGTGGGAACTTGATAAATGATACCTGTTGGTGTCATAATTGCCCTGATACAATTTTATGCGTAGCGCCTGCCTCTGTAAGTGCTGGGTTCATTTCCCCCCTCCTAAAGGAAGGCGCTGGGAAATTGTTACTTATTTGCATACCAGCGGTTGATAAACTCCCCACCATTCCCCCCAGTTTCCCTGCTCAAGCAACACCCTGATGGGGGTTGGGGTATTGCCTTCTCTCTGTGGTGATTTGTCTAACCCAACTACGGTGGACCCACACCCTTGTGGGGGAGAGGGGGTGGGGCCCAGTTCTAACCAAAGACACTTCAGGGGATGTCTGCTGGGGGTGGGGGTGGGGCAACTCCTAGGTGCTGTTATATGTGCAGGAGACCTGTGGTACTGCTGCAGCCATAACCCCAGCAGGAGCATGCCACCGACACAGCTGACCACGACCATCACAGGGCAGGAAGAGAGAAGGGTCGCTGCTTGATGGCGATGTCAGAAACAGAATCGACCCATCCCATGGGCCCCAATCCCAGAGCTTGGTTCTTCCTTTCTTTTCTTTCTTTTCTTTTCTTTTTTTTCCCTTTTCTTTTCTTTTCTTTTCTTTTCTTTTCTTTTCTTTTCTTTTCTTTTCTTTCTTTTCTTTCTTTTCTTCTTTCTTTCTTTTCTTCTTTCTTTCTTTCTTCTTTCTTTTTTCTTTCTTTCTTTCTTTCTTTCTTTCTTTCTTTCTTTCTTCTTTCTTTCTTTTTTCTTTCTTTCTTTCTTTCTTTCTTTCTTTCTTTCTTTCTTTCTTTCTTTCTTCTTCTTTCCTTTTTTCTTTTAAGATCTTTCCTTTTATTACTGTTTTATAGTAAAAAAAAAAAAACCACATAACTTGATATCTACCCCCTTAACAAAGCTTTAACTATACGGTACAGAATTGTTGATGGATAAAGAAGATGTGATATATACGTACAATGGGACTCCTTTTACAGGATAAAATAGTCTTCTTGCTTTATGTCATTTTTCAGGTACCAGGAAACATTCCCATCAACAGACTTTTCTAGAGCAGCATCACTCACAGTGCAGTATGTATGTGTATATACATATGGATAACATTTGGGGAGGAGGGCATTAAAATACACTTATAAAATCAACCACGTGAAACATTTTAAAAATGTATTTATTTTTGTTTTAGAGCATGTGTGCAGGCAGGGGAGAGGGACAGAGGGAGAGAGAGACTCCCAAGCAGGCTGCAGGCTCAGCGAGGAGCCCAACACAGGGTTCAGTCTCACCAACCATGAGATCATGACCTGAGCCAAAACCAAGAGTCGGACACTCAACTGACTGAGCCTCTGAGGCACCCCAATTTTAACCATTTTTAAGTGTGCAATTCAGTGGCATTAAGCACACTCACAATGTTGTGCAGCCGCTCAGCGTGTGTTTCAACTATTATCTAATATACAAAACCAGGTCATGGAAAATAATAATGATGATGATGATAATAATAATAATAATAACTCCACGGTACATACCACACTGGAGGCGGGGATGGTTTTTTCATGGTCAAGGTATTGCTGGCCAAAAAAGACACTAGAAAACAAAATATTCAAACACCCCTTTCCCCAGGCAGGTTGGCAGTTTGCTGTGGCCCACACACAGGAGCCGGTGCTGAAAGAATGCCCCCCCAACTCCCAGGGGTGCAGCAGGGGCCTAGAATAGAACTTGAATCATTCAGGCTGCTTGCCTTTGCCACGGCTGAATTTCAGAAGAACGCCCGCACCCTGTGCGAGACCTTCAGTTTTAGAATCGGCCTGTAATTCTTGATCCCCGACAGCAGCTGGAGAACCGATGTCAGAGGTTCCCCCCACATCCCCACCCCAGTTCTCCCTGGGCGGGGGTGGGGGGGGCCCAAGACCACAGTTGAAGAACCACCTGACCCAGCTTGGTGGAGCTCACCCTTGACTTTACACAGAGAAGGGGAGGACGTACCCAAATGGGGCAAGTGGCACAGTCAGTGTGTCTTGTGAGAGCAGCTGGTGGCCTCAGCGAGCTGAGACAGAAACAAGCCGCAGAGAAGGGGAGAGAGACTCAGCCAGTACCTGCGTGTATTGAACATCTATTGTCCTCTGCGCCTCTGTGATTTCTCTTCTCACGGTGTCTCCAGGAAGAATGAGTTATTGCAACCCCACTTTTTAGATGGGGACACTGAGGCTCAGTGTGGTTGGGCAGAGGACGCTCATGGCCAGTGTCGTGAGTCGGGGTCCCCATCCCAAAGTCCACACCGGTTCCATTCTGCTGGGCTGTCAGATGTGGGCGTGGCCCACCGAGATGGGGCATCAAGCCAGCCTTGCGTTTTCCATGGCTTTCCTGGACATGGGCACCCAGGGGCCATCCCTGGACGGTAGAGAGCTTCCACTTCCCAAGTTACCAAGTTCAGGGTGATTGGAGGATGGTGTGAGAGCAACTCCCTTCTCTGCTCAACTTTGAGCCTTCCTGGGCTCCCCCTTTCCCTCTACCTGAAGTCCACACCTTGAACAAGTCACTGGATCCAACGTTGGCTGTTGGCCAACCTTGCCCGCCATATTGGCTTTTCCTTTAAGCCCTGTGGCCTGCATTTCTGCCATGCTGTGCCCTCTGCCTGGAAGGCTCTGCCCTACTTCTAACTCTTCCTCATCCTTCAGATCTTGTAAATGCCACTTCCTCTGGGAAGCCCTCCCTGATCTTCTCTAATGACATCAAGTTGCCTGGCCTCAGGACACCCTGCATTTTTCGCATAGTGTTCACTGCAGTGTGAAATGATTGGTAAACATTCATAACCTGGGTCGCCTAAATGGTTAAGTTGGTCACTTAAGTCGGCAACTGAGTGGCTCGGTCGGTGAAGCATCCGACTTCGGCTCAGGTCATGATCTCACGGTCCGTGGGTTCGAGCTCCTCGTCAGGCTCTGTGCTGACAGCTCGGAGCCTGGAGCCTGTTTCCAATTCTGTGTGTGTGTCTCTCTCTGCTCTGTCTCTATCTCTCAGAAATAAATAAGTGTTGAAAAAATGTTTAATTAATAACCTGCCCACACCAAACTGAACTCCACGAGAATAGGGACTTGCTGCCTTGCTCCTGCTGTGTGTCCCAGTCTCTGCCAGACTGATCGGTACCCTGTAGCTGCTTAATAAATACTTGATGAGTGAGTGAGTGAAACTCCGGCCAGGGGGGTACTAACTTAAGCACACAAGTAGTCAGGGGCATGAAGGCATGAGCGGGAAGGCCACGCCTTTGCCAGAGAGGTGTGTCCCTAAACCTGGGCCGTGTGCCAGGACTGGTTCCTGAAAATTAGTGCCATCTCAGCTGAGCAAGCGCCTGGGGTGTTCCCAGACTCTTCTGCTGCATTTCGAGCGCCTTTGTCCCTGGGAAACCTTCAGCCCTTGGCCTGTCTCCTCATGTGTGTCTCTTGAGGACAATAAAGTTCTCCCATTACTGGCTTGGGGCAGCAGGAGAGAGGGACACCCCCCCCCCCAAAGCCACTATTGGAATTAGAAGGTAGAAGGGTGATGGGGCGCCTGGGTGGCTCAGTCGGTTGAGCGTCCGACTTTGGCTCAGGTCACGATCTCACGGTCCGTGAGTTCGAGCCCGGCATCGGGCTCTGTGCTGACGGCTCGGAGCCTGGAGCCTGTTTCCCATTCTGTGTCTCCCTCTCTCTCTGCCCCTCCCTGCTTGCACACTCTCTCTTTTTCTCTGAAAAAGAAATAAACATTTAAAAAATAAAACAAAAAAAGAAAAGAAAAAAGAACTGAGATCCTTCCCTGCTTGGACATAATAAGCAGCCAGTGGCGAGAGCTGACCTAGACTGGACTTATCTTACCTTATCTTCACTGGGGACCCACAGACTGTGTGTCTTTTTCGTTCACTTCTTACGCCCTCTGTTATCTTGTTTGTTGTGCAACTTCTCTCCTGCTCTGTGTGCCCTGTGAGAAGCCAAGTGAATCACGTGGTGAAATGTCATTGAACTTGGAATCCTGAACCTGCTTTATAAGTGCGTTAGCCTTGCTCTATGACGGAAGAAAGCCGACGCTGTGGAAAGACACAACTCGTGCGTGCGCCTTCATAGCGTGCTCAGGGCGAAGGGGCCTCGAGTTATGGTGCCAGACCTACTCACCTAACAGTCGGCAGGAAATGAGGCTCGAAAAAGGGACATCAAGGGGCGCCTGGGTGGCTCAGTCAGTTAAGCGTCCGGTTTCAACTCAGGTCATGATCTTGCGGTTCGTGAGTTCAAGCCCCGTATCAGGTTCTGTGCTGACAGCTCAGAGCCTGGAGCCTGCTTCAGATTTTGTGTTTCCCTCTCTGCTCCTCCCCCGCCTCAAAAATAAACATTAAATTTTTTTTTAAAAAAATAGGGACATCCATCAAGTCTTGAAACTAATCAACAGAGTTGGAACCAGATCCTGAGTCTCCTGACAGGTGGGCCTGGGTGCTTTCCACCTCACCGGGCTCCCAGCGTTACCCAGAATTTCTGAGAGCTGGGGAGGGCATGTCGATCATCAGCAACATCATCTTGGGCATCCCCACATGACTTGTGTCAAGTGCCAACCTGTGTCCTGGGCGAATCTTTAAATATGCCATCTCCTTGGGGCACCTGGGTGGCTCAGTCGGTTGAGCATCAGACGGTGGCTCCGGTCATGATCTTGCCATTCCCGAGTTCGAGCCCCACGTTGGGCTCTGTGCTGACAGCTCAGAGCCTGAAGCCTCGTTCGGATTCTGTGTCTCCCTCTCTCTCTGCCCCTCCCTTGCTTGCGCTCTGTCTCTCTGTCTCTCTCTCTCTCAAAAGTAAACATTAAAAATGTTTTTTTAAATATACTATCTCCTTGAATACTGTCCTCAACACTTTGAAGGAGGTGCTCTTAGGATCCCCATTTCACAGATGAGGAAACTGAGGCTCAGAGAGCTTATGTCATTTGCTCAACATCACACAGGTAGAAGCAGGGTTTGATCCCATGTCTGTCCGACTCCAGAACCCGTGCTCCTCTCGGTTCCCTTATGCCCTCATTCTCAGATGGCTTAGATTCAGTGTGTGATTCATTTCTGTCAACAACAATACAAGTTTCTGTGAGCTCCTGGACGGGGTGCCATCTTGGCGCCCACAAATCCCTAGCAGAGCCTGGCCTGCGGGAGAAGCTTAAGAAGTGATTGTGGAGTTGAGAGGCGCCTGGGTGGCTCAGTCCAGTAAGCGTTCGACTCTTGGTTTCCACTCGGGTCATGATCTTGTGGTTTATGAGCTCAAGCCCTGCGTCAGGCTCTGTGCTGATAGTGCAGAGGCTGCTTGGGATTCTCTCTCTCCCTCTCTCTCTGCCCCTCCCCTGCTCGCTCTCTATCTCTTTCTCTCAAAAAGAAATAAACATTTTAAAAAAGTGATTGTGGAGTTGAATGGAATGAAGAAGACCAGGTTTCACTTTTTCTATTTCTCCCACTGAATAACAGTGGTAATTAGCCATGATGTTGTGTTAGGTCAGGCACACAGTGGCTGGGTCTCCTTTCAGCATGTTCCCCGGAGCCCACCCCCCCCCCCTCCACCCCCTGCCTCCCCCCTGCTGCAGGGGCGCAAGGATGACGTGGTATTCCTCCCTTTCCTCTACTCTGTGCTGTTTAAGTGCCCCAAATGCTATTTTCATCCGGAAACTGAAAAAATGTTCAAATATTTAGCTGCAGTGCGCTGTGCCGTTTTCCCGGGATGGCAGCGAGTGGGCCTGCTGGCGGGTGTCGCCTTTGCGTTAATTAGGGAAAAGCAGCAGACGGGCCCTGGAAACAGCAAGGCGGGTTGGCATGGCGGCTCTTTCACACCCAGAGGAGTTGGCTCAACAAAGCCCATTTGGCACATTTAATCCTGCTGAAAACCTGGCAGTTGGAGAGGTGACATCACTGGAATCAATTACCCCCACAACTGCCAGTCCTGGGTAGAAATAACTCAAGAAATCAATTCATAATAACCACGCCATTCATCGAGGGCTGCCTGCCTGCCTGCCAAGCTCCCGACCGCCTGATTTACATTAACCCTTTCAACCTCACGTCAGCCCTGAGAGGTAGTGGCCGTTATTCCTATCCTCTTTTTATCGATGGGATTGTAGGGGCCCAGGCCAGGCCACCCCAAGATGGGCCACTTTGGCATGAGAGCTGTTTAGAGTTAAAAAGCCATCAAACCCCAGCAGCTTCAGGAAAAGTTCCTTACCTCCCCCTAGAACTGCCTAAAAAGACTTTAGATAGAGGACCCGCTCCGGGGAGAGGCTAGCACAAGAACGTAACTACATTAGGATGTGAACCAGGCACGGTGGACAGGGAGGGGCCACTTTGACCAAAGTCCTCTCTTGCTGGAGGGGAGGTGCGTGGGGGGATGGGCGAAATGGGTGACGGGCACCAAGGAGGGCACGTGTTGGGATGAGCACTGGGTGTTACACGTAAGTGATGAATTGCTAAATTCTACTCCTGAAACCATTATTACACTGTATGTTAACTCACTTGGATTTAAATGAAAGGAAAAACAAGTCCTCTCTATGTCCCATTGTTTCCGAGTGGCCCAGAAAACATTTGTTTACCGAACAGTTACTCTTTTTCATCTTCCTGTGAATTGCATTCCTTCCCTTTGAAGTCCCGGACCCCCTGTCCCCTTCTTCTTAGTTCAGCATGACACATAGGTCTCCTTTTGCCTGTCTTTGGAACTTCCATGTCTGTGTGGATTTCCTGTACATACAAAACTAAACCTGATTTTCTCCTGTTAATCTGTCTTACATCAATTTGATTCTTGGTCCAGCTAGGACCTTGAGGGGACAGGATCTTCTTGCTCCCCAACAAGACCACTGGGGCTTAGAGAGGGGACGTGTGGTAAGCTGAGTAATGGCCCCCAAAGAGATGGGCTCCCAATCCCTGGAACCCCTCAATCTGTCCTTATTTGGAAGAAGGGGTCTTCGCAGTGTAATTAAGTTCAGGGTCTTGTGATGGGGGGTTTATCCTGCATTGCTGGGTGGGCCCTAACCGCCATCACAAGCACCCTTATAGGACAGAGACAGGGAGACTGTGCAGACACGAGGGAGGCTGTGTGGAGACAGAGGCAGATGTTGGAGCCATGCATCCACAGCCAGAGGATCCCTGGAGCCCTCAGAAGCTGGGAGAGGCAAGGGACAGTCTGTCCTCTAGAGCTCTCCCAGGTCATGCCGTGCTGCGCTCACCTTGATTTTGCCCTGGTGATACAGATTTCACACTTCTGACCTCCAAAACAGAGAGAATAATTTTCTGGTTGTTTTAAATCACCGGGTTTGTGGTCCTTCGTTATATAGCAGCCACAGGAAACTCACACAGGAAATGACTTGTCCGCGCCACCCAGCTGGAAAGTGGAGGTGTGGGGCTTTAAACACAGCAGATGCTCAAAAAACATGACCTGTGATTATTACGATGTTGCATGTGGGAAGGCTGAGTCGTAGGATAAAATGTCAGAAAGACCATGAATTTGGCCTGCTTTGTCCATCCCAACAGATGGCGTTGGGGAGAGACAGTTTGAGTAACCAGGATTTGATGACTCAGTTTGGGAAGAAGCTATTAACAGCGCTGGGTGGGGCTGGCTCAGGAAAATGATGAAATGTTGTTGGGTGAACACCTCACCCCCACTGAGTCAGTTCCAACCATGAGCGTCAACTCTGCTGGCCAAGCTGGTCTTGCAGTTCGGCTTGAGAGGGGTTTGCAACCAATAGAGCCAGCAGGATGGCCCAACGATCCAAAAAGATGAGATGGTTCCTCTGTGTCTGGCCATATTTCCCCCATAACACTTTATTTATTGATGATTTCATCCTCTGTTTCTCTGTGGTCCAGAGTAAACACTCAACACGTACTTATTGAATGTGTGAATGTCTGCCCCACCGCAGGACGCTAAGGCCAGCTTGTGAAAGGCTTATTTCGCTCCTCCCCTGTTCCTTCCATATCTCCTCCTTTCCCCTCCCTTCTGATCTTGAACAGTTCAATCCAAGAACCATTGGGGCAGTGGGGGGGGGAGTCCCAGCAAGGTAAGCATCAGTAGCAGGGGAATGGGGAGAGGGTGTATGCTGGTCCTAGAGGACGTCATAGCCCAAATGGGATGAGGAGGGTAGCCCAGCCTGGGTGGCCAGAGCTCATGCGAGTGAGGAGGGCATCCTCGTGGAAAGGCAGCCGAGCTTGAGCAGGCTGTAAAGGGCATCCTTGTTGGGGAGAAGGAGGCATCGATAATAAGAAATTGTTGCACATGGGGGATTGGCCATGTGAGTGAACACATTGAAAACAATGAGAATATACCAGGTCTCTCATGGTTGGACAAGGGAATCACCGATGTGGAAACAGGAAAATCTGGAATTAGCATTGGATCTATTAAGATGAACTCATGATTCTTTTAACTTAAAAAAAAAAGTTTATTTTTGAGAGACAGGGAGAGAGAGTTGGAGAGGGGCAGAGAGAGAGGGAGACACAGAATCCGAAGCAGGCTCCAGGCTCTGAGCTGTCAGCACAGAGCCCGACGCGGGGCTCGAACTCACGAACCGTGAGATCATGACCTGAGCCACCCAGGCACCCCTGACCTCATGATTTTTAATGTAGCAGAGGACCGTCAAGACAAATATAGACAAGGATGGATAGAAATGTGTGTGCATATGTGGGTGTGCATGTGTGTATAGCTCTGTCCATGGGGCGGATCTGGGAGCAGTGACACCCCAGTAACAGGAAGCACATGTAGATCTTGGTGTCTGAACACCATTCTCCATTAAAAGGAACCTGGGCTCTTTGGAGAATGGCTGCTTCCAGGCCTAGGGCAGGGAAAGGACAAAATAAGCCTGGAATATGTTGTGCCAGAGAGTAAGGAAGTGCTTACAGAACGATGGTGACATGTCTGAAGGACACAGAAGCCAGCTGGAAGGGACCATCACAGACCCAATCTAAGCTAATTTAGGCACCCAAATAAAGAATAACAGTAACGTGTTTGTAACTCATGGAATCATTTACCTCTGTCTGCACGGACATAAATAAATAAATGGAAAGTTTGATCAGAGATGGGACATTTACCTGGTCTCACAGTACTTCCCTCTGAAATATCTATTTGTTTCAAGGAGGAAGGGAGCAGATGCACTACACAGTGGAGAAGCCTGGAAGGCACCACCTCATACAAGTGATCGAATTAACGTCAATAGTGGGACCAACTGAAGTCACAGATTATCTATTAAGATATAATGAGAGACACAGCACATCACTTCTGTGATAGCTCATCATGTCTAGAATCTACAATCTGCATCTCATCTAAGATGCGTGGCCCAAATCTAATGAAGAGGAAACATCAAGGACGCCTGGGTGGCTCAGCTGGTGAAGCATCCGGCTCTAGATTTTGGCTCAGGTCATGATCTCACAGTTCGTGAGTTCAAGCCCCACACTGGGCTCCTCACTGACAGTACAGAGCCTGCTTGGGATTCTCTCTCTCTCTCTCTCTCTCTCTCTCTCTCTCTCTCTCTCTTCCTCTGTCTCTGCCACTCCCTTCTCAATAAATAAATAAATAAAATTTAAAAAAAGAGGAAACATCAAACAAACATAAACAGAGACATATTCTCCAAATAACTGCCTTGCCTCTTCATAGTATCCAGGTCATGAGAGCCAAAGAAAGACTCGGGAATGTTCTAGACGGAAAAAGCCTCAAGAAACCTCACAGGACAACTAACTACAAGCAACATGAGATTCTGAACTGGACCTTTTTGCTACAAAGTTCATCATTTGGTCAAATGGGGAAACTTGAATAGATCTGAGCATTAGATGGTACTAATGTATCAGTGTTAATTTCCTACATTGACAGATGTACATACTGTGATTCCACTGGAGAACATCCTTGTTGGGAGGAAATACGCGTTGAAATATTTAGGGTGGTGGGGCATTGTGTCAGCAACTTATGCTCCAGTGGTTCAGGGATAAACAGCTATTTGAATTGTACTTGTAACTTCTCTGTAAATTTGAGATTGTGTCAAAAGAAAAAAAAAGAAATGTTTTGTGTGACTTACGTAGTGTTTTTTATTTTTATTTTTATTTTTATTTTTTAGGTAGGCTCCATGCCCGACACAGGTTGAACTCATGACCCTGAGATCAGGACCTGAGCTGAAATCAAGAGTCAGGTACTTAACCGACTGAGCCACCCAGTTGCCCCTACATGATGTTTTTAAAAATTTTTGAATTAGCTGCCAATACCTAAAAATCAAGAGATTTTACCCCCTATTCTAGGTTTCTGACTTCTTGAGAAATCTGAAATGCTAACAATTCTGGGCAATGAGTGGCTAGGTGAACAGCCACACCGCCCTTTAGATGGGCCAGGTGACCTCTTCTCCACAGTCCCCACCACTCCTTACTGTATAAAGCCTAGCCCACAGCATCCATGATGCTACCAGCCTGCCCCCTGGGACCAGCCCAACCTCTATGATAAACTATGGGAATCACCCAGAGCAGGTACTTAAAACATTTGTTGGCTGGCTGGCTGGCTGGGTAGGCAAGATGGGTCGATAGATGAACTTTCAAGATACTCTGAACCAAGAGCAATGACCTTTCTCAGCACATTAAATATATGTTCCATGGCAAGACAATTCTTATAGACTTGAATTTCTTTTTTTAATGTTTCTTTATTTATTTGGTGGGGGGCGCAGAGAGAGAGGGAGAGAGAGAATCTCAAGTAGGTTCCACGCTCAGCGAAGAGCTCGATCCTACAACCGTGAGGCCACAACTTGAGCCGAAATCAAGAGGCAGACGCTCAACCAGCTGAGCCACCCAGGCACCCCTAGACCTGAATTTCTTGTAGTGGCCATAGTCTCTGGGTGGTTTGGCTGGGATGCCGCAAGTTGAGAAATCAGGGTGTTGTCTGATGCTGGAGGTCCTCGTAGTAGGTTGTGATCTCTCTGTGGAATTGATGGAGGTGTCTGAAAGGTGGGTGGGGTACTGGCACTGGGTCAGGGTGCTGGGTAGGATGGTGAGGCTTCAAGGAGATGGTATCTTAAGATGCCTGAGGTGGGGAGGTTGGGTGGGGTGGGAACAAGCCAAGGTTGATGACTTGGGTTCCTATCAGTGAGAGATCTGACTTGATGGGACATGTCAAGATCTGTGTCATGAGCAAGAATGATGATAGCTTTGTCTCCCTCAGACAGACCCCCTCACTTCCCAACTGCACTTGGGTTATAGCCTTGATGTGGAACAGTCTCTCTCTTCTCCCTTCTGCCTCCTGAAAGACTAAATTAAGAATATTTCATATAGTTTAGCAATGATTTTTCTGGCACTAGTGATTTCTCATTGCCCTTAACATGAAGTCCAAACTCTGTATCACCCCCTACCTAACCCAACATGCCCCTGCTCACCTGCCTTAGCTAAATAAACTCCTACCTCTCCACTCTCATACCCGCCCCCCCTCCCCCCCCCCCCCCCCCCGCCGGTTGCTTGCACACACCCAAGCTCTTTGTCACCTTAAGGCTTTTGCACATGCTCCAGCCACTCTGCCTGTCTCCTAATACTCCTTCAGATCTCAGCTCTTCATAGATACTTATTGCCCAAACCTCCTACATCCTATCTCCCTCAGTCACCCTCTGACATTCTGCTGTTTTATTTTCTTCATTTATAGTTATTAGTGTCCGAAATGGTCTTACTTGTGTATCGTATTGTATTGTCTCCCAAACTAGAAAGTCAGCATCACAAGAGCAGGAATTTTGCTGTACTGTTCACACCTTCTATCCACAATTCCTACCTAGCACCGTGCACGGCACAGACTGGGCACACAGTGAATATTAATTCCAGAATGAATGAGAAGCTCTCAACAACTGTGTGCTAGATTTTTTTGGAGAAGATGGGTGTTGGGTTTTAGGACACAAGGATCTAGGTGGGTTGTGGCTGATGTGAACTGTGCTCCAAGTGGTGACAAGCATGTATCCTGGGCTATTGGTCTGAGGTTAGGTTTGGGGAAACAAGGGTTCAGTCTGATGGTGGTTGAGTTGGATGGTAAACTGGGCCAGGTCCCTTAGGTAACATCAGACCGTTCAGGTCAGACAGGACCCCAGATTTCAGGAAACAGGAGTCTTAGCTAGGCATGGCCGAGTTAAACTTGTGACTTGAGCAGTGTCCAACAGGTGAAAGATCATTGAAGAACAGTCAAACGTCCCCATTGGTTGCAGCTAAAGAGAACTGCGACCCGAACAGCGTCCAACAGGTTGCTTGGGGCTGTTGGAGGACAGACAGGCTCTGTTCTTGGGGAAACAGGTGTCCTCGGGGGCGCTGGCTGTGTTGGGCTGTAAAGTTGGGCTGGTAGGTGAGTGGAGTTGTGACCTGGGCAGCTCTACGCCCCCATCAGGCGAGGACCCGGCCCGAGCCGGTCCGCCCGGGTTGGGGGCGGAGGGGGAACACGCCGCCGGGGCCGCAGGGAACGCCCGCAGAAGGTTCACCTGGGAGCGGCTCACCTGGGCGGACCTAGACTGGCGAGTCCGCGCGCTTTCAGGCCGGACTGGCCGGCCCCGCCCCCTGACCAATGGCGGCGGGGAGGCGGGCGGCGACGGGCGCGGATTGGACGGGCGGGCGCGACGGCGGGCGCGGATTGGCGCGGGCGGGTGGGGGCGGGGCGGTGCGTCTGGGCGCTTAGGCGCTTGGCCTGCGGGCGGCGCTGAGCGCTCGGCTACGCGGGCGCGGCGAGGGCGGAAGTGGCGACGCTGGCGTCCCCTGAGTCTGCGGCGGGCGGCAGTGACGGCCCCAGCGCTGACGGCGGCGGCCCGGGGGGCGGCGTGGACGCCCGCGGCGCCGGCTGGGGCATCACCGCCGGCCTCGACCCCGAAATGGCGCTGCTGGCCGAGCACCTGCTGAAGCCGCTGCCCGCGGACAAGCAGATCGAGACGGGGCCCTTCCTCGAGGCGGTGTCCCACCTGCCGCCCTTCTTCGGTGAGCAGGGGTGAATGGGGGAGCCAGCCCGCAGCTCTTCTCCGGAGCGCTCCCAGATGCACCCGAACCCCCCTTCTCCCGAGCATCCTCCAGCCGTCCCTCTCCCGGACACTCCAGATCCTATTTCCCCAGGCACCCAAGACCCCCTTTCCTTACAGGCACCCCAGGTTCTCCCTCTCCCGGACACCCCCAGATCCTTCGTCTCCTCCAGACACTCCACTCCTTCATCCCCACCACCTCACACTCCACCGTTTCCTTAAGATGCCCACCCCCCTCCCGTCGCGCCAGTTCTCCACTTCCTTGGGCTCCCCCAATCATCCCTCTCCCCCAGACACCCCTGACACTTCCCATCCTCCCATCTCCCCGAAAGCATCCCGCCCCTTCAACCCCAAATCCTGTATCCCTCACCCTATCATTCCCTTCTTGCTTTTCAGAATGGCTTTCAACTCCCTCCCCTTAACATAACCCTCCCATTCCATAAGCCCTCTCTTTTCCTTACATTCTCCAGCCTCCCCCTCGCAGGTGTGAACCCTTCTTTCCTCAGAATTCCCCCATTCCAGATCAAAGACACCCCACCGCTGCTCCAAGGGAGGAAGGATGAGGAGGGAGGTTTTGAAGAGGGGTTCGCGAAACTCTGGCACCCCTCTCTAGGGGGAACCACCTAAAGTGTTTCCTCCATTTAGAACAGGGGTCAGGTCAGGGGAAGCTGCTTTGTGGGGTGACGTCAGACACAGAGTGCTTGGCATGGGCTCTGGAAGAAGACCCCTGCCTCATGTGGCAGGTCCAGGAAGGCTGTGGGAGCATGAGGAAGGCAGTCGCTAAGCCAGTTTCAGAGCGTCCTTCCTCACCTCCCTGAGCCCGGCCCAGGCCCTGGATGGAAAATGGGAAATAGAAGACAATACCACCGGCCGCTGCCCTTTGCCTTTCGGGCCCTGGCTAAAGGTGCAACCTGACCCTTCCGTGTGGGCTTGCCCTGCGCCTTGCCCTGCTCATCCACTCGGTGGCCTTGCAGGAAGATACCCGTCCCCAGGACGGAGTTCCGCGGTAACCCACAAACCGACAGAACCTTAACACCGACCTGGGGCGGAAGAGATCTGGCACACGGACAGCCACTCCCGTTACCCCTAAGTGGGTGGTCCCCATCTGTGAAATGGGTTTGCTGATTTCTCAGGCTAGCCGCGAGGGGGTAAATGTGTGTAAAGCTGTGAGGCCTTAAATGCCAAGTGGATCTTAGCTGCGGGGGGAGCGGTTATCGCATCAGTTCCTTGGTCCAGTTTTGGTTCCTTCACATAGTAGATGATTAATCAGGGTTTGAGTGAGTGCGGTCACCTGGTTCGTATGATCCTCAGACCTGGGTTAGCAACCCGAGAGCAGGGTCTTGGCCTTTTATGTCCGCAGCTGCACCCTCAGTACCCAGAGCAGTGCCTGGCACATAGTAGGTGCTTAGTCCATCCTCATGGAGTGTCTGAAATGTTCTTATCGGTTATCTCAGTGTTGAAATAACACTGACTGTCCAGGCAGGGGCTCGGGAACTCACTGGCTTTGGCACTGAGGAACTTTTTATTTGCATGCCTCCCCCCACCCCCCACCACTTCTTGTTCTGTGAACATTGGCAGGACTCAGCCAGCTTGCCCTGGACAAGGATTCAGAATCTGTTTAAGCTAATGGTTCTCCACTGAGGGCGGTTTTGCCCCTCAGGGGACAGCTGGCAATGTCTAGAGCCATTTTTGTTTGTCACAGCTTGTGCGTGCGTGTGTGTGTGTGTGTGTGTGTGTGTGTGTGTGTGTGTGTGTTGGGCGGGGCTGGGGGGGGTGGCGTGCAGGGAGGTGCTGCTGGCATTCAGTGGGTAGAGGCCAGGGATATGCCGCAAAATACCCTACGATGCAGAGGACAACTTCACCACAAAGAATTGATCCAGCCCCAAATGTTTGCCTCGTCGAGGTGAGAAACCCCAAGTTAATCTCTTTATCTTCGGCAAAGGTGCCCGTACTACAGTTCTGCAGTTGGGGGCACCCTCACCGGCTGCGATCATCTGGCTGCTTTTAGAGGAGAGGGGACGGTGGCCCCTGGAGCCAGCAGGGCCAGGATGCCAGGGCTGAAGAGCATCCCCTCCTCCCTTCCTCTGATCTCAAAGGACCCTTGTCTTTGCTGTGAGCCATGTGCCGTGGGGCAGCACATCTGTTGACAGAGGCCCCACTTATACAGACGCCTCCGTGGGTTGGCCCACACAGAATAATTCTTAGCCCTCTTAAAAAAAAATGTGATAATCCATTTTGAACCATTGTGCTTGTCTGGGAGAAGAGTTTCTCCTGAGGATTTCAGGTTTAGGAGGATGCTCCCCCCAGTGGCTTTTCTCTGGGACTCAGGGGTCCGTTGAGATCCACCGTGGGCTCTAACACAGGGGCTCTGTCTCATCTTGGGGGCGTGTGGTCACCTGGATGATCCGGGTGGCTTGCGTGTGTCTTCTTGAATGGGGCAGGTCTGGCTTAGTGGATGCAAGAAGTCTGAAATAGGTTGCAGCCACGCTTCCCTCTAAATCAGGGTCTCTCCACCATGGCACGGCTGACGGTTGAGGCAGGATCATGCTTTGTGGTGGGCGCTGTCCTGTGCATTTAGTGGCATCCCTGGCCTCTACCTACTCGATGCCAGTAGCACCTCCCTCTCCCCAAGTTGGGACAACGACTTGTGCGAGGAGACAAAATCTGGTTTGAGAACCACTGTTCTTCATATAAATAGGGCAAAGGGCTGAAAGCTGTTTTGTTTTGCTTTAAATGTTTATTTATTTTTGAGAGAGCGCAGGTGGGGGAGGGGCAGAGGGAGGGGGACAGAGGATCCCAAGCAGGCTCCTCTCCGACAGCAGCGAGCCCGATGTGGGGCTCGAACTCATGAACTGCGAGATCATGATCTCTGAGCCGAAGTCGGGAGCTCGGCCGACTGAGCCACCCGGGCGCCCCAGAAAGCTGTGTTTTTAAAAAGTATTGAATGCTGTAAGGAAGATCTGTGTATCAAAGGAAAAACTTTGCAAGAAGAAATGATAAATAAAAATCTCTCTGTCATCTGTTGAGCACTTACGATGTACTAGTACTCTAATCCTCTCAGAACCTTTTGAGGTCGGGTTTTTTGGTTTGCTTGTTTTTATTTTGACAGCATCTCTGTTGACATTCCGAAATACTTTCCTATTGGACTCATTTTTGTCCGTCTTAAGGGAAAATGCATAAGTTGCTTTTTTCCGCCCACTGTATAGCATGACCATCTTCCCATGCCTGTCACCATTTGTCACAGCTGCTTAGAATTCCTTTGTTTGAATGTGGTCATCCTTTAATTAACCAGTGCCCTGCTGTGGGCCATGCACATCGCTTCTCTCGTGGTCTGCTCTCGTAAACAACTCTCGTAAACAACGCTGCAGTGAACATCCTCGTATATGTTTCTTCGTGTACTTCTTATATTATTTGTAATTTTTAGAAGTGAAATTGCTGGGTTGAAGGATGCGAAAGCTTTTAGAGCAATCACATTTCTTTCACTTTTGTCGGGTGTGGTTTGTGACAGAGTTGGTCGGCCCGGGTGAATGCTGATTCCTTGGGCTGCGGGTCTGGTGTGGCTTAGAGCGTCCACATCTTGGGCTAGCCCTTCGTCCTTATCTCTGGCCTGAACCTCTGGCGTGGTACAGGCTTTACTATGTCCACTTAGAGTCCAGCCCCTTGTCTGGCTTCTTTCTCCACCTTGACCCAGTAATTGGATCTCATGTCTGAGTGATCAGCTTGCAACTGACTTCTGTGAGGCTTGCTCTCTCATCTTTTAGGTCAATTATGCAGCAATGTTCTACAGTACTAACAATTAGAGGGTGGAGGCAGTGGGAGAGGGGGAGGGAGAGACAGGGATGTCATTTCATCTGGTCACTCCCTGCCTAGAAGCCTCGGTGGCTCCCTATTACCCCACCTTGAAATCTGTGTTGTAGCCTCTCTGGATGGCTTGCAGCCCCACAAGTGGTGCCGTGCCATCACTTGCCTCTGCCTGGCACACCCCTCCTCCTCTCCAGCCTACCACCTTCCTTTGGCCTGGCTGGGCTCCGCTTATCCCTACGGGAAAGTCACCTCATCCGGAAAGTCTTTCCTGACTCCCTTAGACTACCACAGAACCTATCACATTCTGTGACTTTGAGCTATTTCAGCACCTGGCCCCAGGTGAGCTGGTGATATTTGCTGAGTGAATGCTCTTGGTTCCATTCCCATGTTTTGTTTTGTTTTGTTTTGTTTTGTTTTTTCTGGGTTCTTTCTAGAAGAAATTTTGCTTTTCTCTCTCTTTCTGAATTAAAATACATAACTCATGGAGTGCCTGGGTGGCTCAGTCAGTTAGGCAGCCAACTTCAGGTCAGGTCATGATCTCAGGGTTCGTGAGTTTGAGCCCCACGTCGGGCTCTGTGCTGCCAGCTCAGAGCCTGGAGCCTGTTTCAGAATCTGTGTCTCCCTCTGTCTCTGCCCCTCCCCTGCCCCCGCTCGCTCTCTCAAAAATAAATATAAACATTAAAAGTTTTTTTAAATAGTAATAAATGAATAAATTTTAAAAAATATATAACTCATAAACCGTACCCATGGCAGACATGACATTATTAATCAGTCATGATACCGCTCTCTCCCTTCTAGTCTAGACACAGCCTCGGTGTTTTTCTCAACACGCTGTTCCAGGTCAGTCGGACGTGGTGCATGAAGTCACGCCTGTCTGTTCTCACTGTTTAGGGAGAAACTAAAGATGCAGAAGCGGAAGGGAGTGATCTCTGTCTCTCAGTTCTTGACATCCACTTTCTGGGGATGATTTTTCTTCCTTCAGATCTCTTATGTAATTAAATGGATGTTCAGAGAATCAGGCCTTACAGGTATCTGGTGCTCATTAAATAGTCGTAGGGGAAACCCCAGAAAGAGTGATTTCCCATCCCTTTGGTTCAGTGCTCGCTCTATTTGTGGGGGGGGGGGGGACAGTGGCAGCCCAGAAGGACAGAATTATCTTCTTGTTATACAGCCAGAGAAACTGAGGCCCGAGAGGTTAGGTGACATGCCCAGGGTCACACAGCCAGGGGGTAACGAGTGGAACCCAGCCACAGCTCAGGTCAAACCAGAACTCGGGCCTCAGGCCTCAGGATTCCTTATGCAGCGGTCTTGGCCATGTGCCTGCTTGCTGTCCTGGCTTCCTGTCCGGCAGAGGAGAAACCCCCTTCTGCCCCGCGTGGAGCCGCCTGCATGGCCACTAAAGAGTCCAGGGGGCACAGTGACTGGTTCAAGATGCCGGAACCGCAAACCAGACATGCAGCTTTCCTCCCGGGTGTTTGC